>NC_091775.1:48140506-49390506 GCF_029378745.1 Bos indicus
ACTCCCCTTCCTCTCTCTCCCAGAAGCTAGGAGCCCCAAGATGGGAGACAACTCCTCCCCTACAAGCAAGATGGGCAGCAAAGGGCGAGAGCTACCGAATGTGTGTGCACTTGAGGTGTCCACTGAGCTCAGGGAGTCATTGTGGGGACAAGCAGAGGGGCCTGCTTGCCAGAAGGGACTGGAGGTTAACAACACCACTACCAAACAGCACCATCCAGATCTTGCTGAGTCAGATGGAGTTCATGGGAAGAATGGTGCAATCTTTATTAGGGGGTGGGGGTCACAGCCAGGATGCCCTGCTGTTTGCCAATGAGAACCTCAGTCTCTCCTCTCAGCTCCAGAGGCCTGAGCCGGGGGGATGGGTGGCACGGTGATCCCTCCAACCCAACACTTCATAGCATGGACCACGTGTGGTCAGACAACAGTGGAGAAATCTGGACCCGTCATGGAGCCCAGGGGTAAGACTGCCTGATAGCATCTGTTCACATGTCTGATCAGTGCCCCATTAAGAATTCCTTATCAAGATCACAGACTAAAAGTTTCCATTTTTTCAGAGCAACCTTCAGATGCCTGTTCCCTGATTACAAATGGGTCAGTCAGCATAGAGCCAGGGCTGGACTGTTTCAGGGAGAGTTCCTGCTCATATATAATTAGTGCCATGATAAAAAAGATTACAGTCCCCAAACCCACCTCTCCCAAAGCAACGATGAAAGGCCTTTCGCCTAGTGCAGACCACCCAGGTCCACACCCACTGCTTATGCACCTGCTGGCTGGGTGCTTTCCACCTGAGGTGAAGCCTCACTGTGGCTCCTGGGTATGTCCCAGCTGGACATAGTGATGGCAGGTTGGGGGTCAGCAGCCAAAGGCCCCCAGTCTTGGGGACACCCTGGGAGGGGATGGAGGCTTGGCTCACGGGGTGGGGGGCTCATCTCTCGGCCATGGCTCCCCCAGCACCATCCAGATCCTGGTGACCACAGGTGGAAGGGTGTGGTCATTTGATCCTGGGAAGAGGGGCCTTGGTACTCTACAGACCATGTGAGCTGCAGCGGGTCAGGGCAAGATGCAGGAAACAAAACCCCACACATGCTCTGGAATCTCCATAACCTTGCCTGAGTGCCCAGGCCAAGGCATTCCCACGGTCATTCATTCAGCAACTATCAGAGCCTTCCTGTCCAGCCCAGAAAGCTCAGGGTCTCCTTCCCACCCGCTGCCCTGGCCTCCCACAGTGACCACAGCCTGCATTGATATCCTGCTGGGGCCCAGAGTGGAGAGAAGAGCGAGGTGGGGGAGGGAGGTACTGAGAGGCTGAACTTTTCCGGGCCCGGAGGAGGCCCCTTAGGCTCCAGGGAGCTTGCCTTGTGCCTCCTCCACGTGGTGACCACGGGTGCTCTGCCAGGACAGACCTGAAGGGCGGGGAAGGAATCCAAGGGATCCTCCTGCCACCCACTCTTGCCCTGAACTCTGCCCTCCAGGAGAGGGGAGGGATGGGGCCCCTTTGATCATTTTTAAGGCAGGACCCCTGCTCCTTCTGACTGTGAAACTACTCTCTACTCAGAGATGGGAACCCAGGTCTGGGGTTGTGGTCAAGGGGGTTTCTGGAGACAGCAGACTGGCAGGCTCCTCTCCAGGAGCTGCTGGGGCCACTCGGCAGCTGCCCCCTCACCCCCCAGGCCCCACAGAGGAGGCCCCGCTGCGCCCTTGATCTCTGGCAGCTCCTTGACGGGGTGATGAAAGCAGAAGCCAGCCACCCGGGAGGTAGAGCTGTGTCAGACACCTCCCCTGGGTGCCACATGCCGCGCCCCACCAGCCCGCCCGCCGCCCAGCAGTCACTGGGTCAGAGGAGGCTTGCCAGTCTCTCCGGGGTGGGTAGGGGGGGACACCTGCAGCTGCTGTGACAGCTGGTCACGTGGGCTCCGCCTGAGTCTAGCAGGGAGTCCACAGGGGCAGCTCCCACCCCGGCTGTAGCCAGTCCTGTGGGGGTGCAGGGCCCAGGGCGCTGCTGGGCCGAGGAACCCTGGAAGTCAAGGGAGCACCCCAACCCTGCAGAGGGAGGTGGGGTGTTGTCCCCTCAAGCACAGAACCCATCCTGGGAAGCAGAGTCCCCAAAATGCCCCGAGTACCTGCTCTCGGGTCAAAGTGGCCGGAGACAAGAACATCTTGGTGTGTACGACGTGGAAGGTGAACACGGCGGGACCACGGGCCAACCAGGAAGCTGGTGGCGTGAGCGACAATGCGGAGGATGCTTGGCGAGACAGGGTGTGGCTTCTAGTCCCAGGCGTGTCCTGAGGAGGGCCCCAGACAACCCGGGGGGCCCCTCTCTGCCAGGGGTTGGGGACAGATATACAGCCAGGCAGCCACCAAGCTAGCTCTGGGGCTGTTAAAGAGAGTTCCTGCTTATTGGTGCCAGCTTTGTGCCAGGGCTGGGCTACACACCTTCTACCCTCGTCTCTTCATTTGATTGTCCCCATAGCCCTGGGTGGGGGGGTTACTGCTTCATGGATGATGACCCTGAGGGTCAGAGGTCAGGCCTATGGCCAGGATTCGAACCCAGGACTGGGCTGATTCCAGAGCTGCGCTCTGAGTCAGGCACTGCTAGGACGCCCTCCCGGGGGGACAGGGAATCTGGGCAGGAATCTGCCTCTCACTCACATCCCAGTCCTGGTCCCAGCACTGTGCCAGGACACAGCAGGTGCCTGCAGGTGATGTGGGGGTGGGGCAGCCTGGGAGGACAGGTGAGGGGGATGCCCCTTCCTGGGGGGGCAGGGAGGGGAGAGCCAGAGGGAGGGTGTGGATGGAATGTTCCATCTGTGCTGCGCTGCATCTGCAGCCCCAGACATGGCCTATCACCCGCCCAAGCACGGATTCTCTCCCCCGCCCCCCAAGTGGGCCCCCCTCTGCCCCAGGGGTGGGCACGGGGCTCTGAGGCTGCTGAGGGAGTTGGCTGCTACAGTCCCGGCAGGATTAAGACACAGAAGGGGTGATGGAAAACAAAGGGGAAAGAGAAGGGAGAAGTAAACAGCCTGGGGGGGGGGTATTGTGGGGAGAACAGGAGGGAGAGGAGTGGGGAGGGAGAGCAAAGAGAAAAAAAGAGAAGCCCTGGGGAGGGGTCAGGGAGGAGAGCCCCCTGGCTGAGTATCCCCATCACACACAGCCCTTGCTGCTTTAACTCTCAAAGGTGGGGGTGCCTTTACAGTCAGGACTCTAGGCCCTAGAATATTAAATGTTACTCAAGGCCACCATAGCCTGCCAGGCTCCTCTGTCCTTGGGATTCTCCAGGCAAGAATACTGGAGTGGGTAGCTACTCCCTTCTCCAGGGGATCTTCCCGACCCAGGGATCAGACCCAAGTCTCCCGCATTGCAGGTGGATTCTTTACCGTCTGAGCCACCAGGGAAACCACAGTGAGTCAGGCCTCAAACCACAGCTTCTTTTGTGGCCCCTAAGACTAAATAGTTTTTCTTCAAGCATCTGCCAATGCTTCTTCAAGAGATTCCTTTGGAAGTGGGAGGGCAGGCGACCGCTAAACACTGGGCTTAAAGTTCAGGATACTTCATTTAGTCTCCAGGGCTTCTCTGTGGACCCGTTTGAGCCATAGATTTGAGCTGGATCAATAAACATGACAGAGTTGCTGAGTGGCCCACTGGCCACCCACGGGCCTCACTTCCTGAGTCATCTTCCAGCTGGTGAGGCTGGGACACAGTCTATCAGCAGAATCCTGGTTGGGGGGTGGGGTTCAAGGAAATGTTGCTTTTTTTGTGGAAAGGGAATCTTCTGGAATTTTTCTTCCTCATGAGGAGGCTGCCTCCTGAATTCTGCCTCTGTTTTTTTTTTTTCTTTTTGGCCGTGCCTTGTGGCATGTAGGATCTTAGTTCCCTGAGCAGGGATCTAGCCTGTGCCCCCTGCGTCAGGAGCACATGGAGTCTTATCCATGGACCACAGGGAAATCCTCTGCCTCCATTTTCAGCACAAGGAGTGATTCAGGGTGCTCGGCGTCTCAGGCTGGGGCAGGGGGCAGGAGGTGGCCTGCATGGGGTAACCTGCAGCAAGTCATCTTGTTCTGTGCCCCCAATCTGACCACAGACCAAGATGGAGTGCCAGGCAGGTCTTGAGAGTGTCTCAAGTATGCTCTTGTTAAGGGCAGACCTCACAGGGGTTCCAGCTGTGTTCACAACTTAAGGAGCAAGCGCTGAATAGATCCGCTTCATGGTAAGTCACGTTTCTTTGGGTCAGGATCTTGGGAGGCAGGCACATCCCCCAAGTGTAGTGGGAGAACTGGGTTCACAGGTCCTGTTTGCTCCCAAGGTTGAGAAGGACAGAGTCAGTCCAGGGCTCTGGAGACACACACGTTCCTCTGCAAAGCCCCCATGTTGCTGAGCCACACATACCTCCACCTGTGGGGAACTCTAAGCAGATTAGTTCTCTGGGGACAACAGAAATGATGAAAAAGGTCCTTTTTTTTTTTTTTAAATGAGGAGTTGAAATCTGCATCCTTGTAACTTCCACCCACGGGGTCCACTTCCGCTCTCCAGCCTCTGAGCTAAGAATAGTTCTCACGTGTTTTAAGTGGTTGGAAGAAAAACAAGAGGAGAATATTTCATGGGACATGAACATTATATAAAATTCAAATCTCAGTGTCCATGAATAAACTTTCATTGGTGCAGAGCCATGCACATTCAGCTGCCATAACAAATGCCACATGTGGTGGTGGGGGGCTGTCAACGGCAGACATTTTTTCCTCCAAGTTCTGGAGCCTGGAAGTCCCAGTTCCAGGTGTGGGCATATTCAGTGTTTGCTGAGGACTCTCCTCCGACCTTGAGGATGGCCGCCTTCTCCCTGTGTCCTCAGAGGCCGAGAACAAGCTTGCTGTGGTCTTTTCTTCTTATAAAGGCACTGAACATGGGACCCCACCCTGACCTCATCTAAACCCAGTGTCAGTTGTTATGTCCAATTCTGTGACCCCATGGACTGTAGCCTGCCAGGCTCCTCTGTCCATGGAATACTGGAATGGGTAGCCATGCCCTTCTCCAGGGGATCTTCCCAACCCAGGGATTGAAGTCAGGTCTCCTGTGTTGCTGGTAGATTCTTTACTGATTGAGCCACCTCCCAAAGATCACAACGCCAAAGAGTATCCCATTGGGAATTAGGGCTTTAACATCCCCAGGTGGGGCTAGTGATAAAGAATCCACTGCCAATGCAGGAGACACAGGTACAATCACTGGGGTTGGAAAGAACTCCTGGAGGAGGAAATGGCAACCCACTCCAATATTCTTGCCTGGATGAACTGATGGACAGAGGAGCCCGGCAGCTGCGGATGAACTGATGGACAGAGGAGCCTGGCAGCTGCAGTCCATGGGGTCGGAAAAAGTCAGATATGACTGAGCGACTGAGCACTTTCCTTCATATGAATTTTGGGGGACACAGACATTCAGGCCAGAACACCAATTCACGTATCAGCTATGACTGCTCTCATGTCATGTGGCAGAGCTGAGAAGCTGGGACAGAGGCTGCACAGACTGCAAGGCTAAAATGCTTACTTTCTGGTCCTCTGTAGAAAAGGTTTGAAGAGCCCTGTTTTAGGAGTTACTGAGGCGACACCTCCCTCCTTGAGCAAAGGGGCTTTGGGCAACCTTCACACACACCCTTTGGAGGCACAGACCCCCTGCCCCCAGCAGGACTCCACCCCCATCACTGTGAGCACACACCTGTTTCCTGGGTCCACGTCTCGGGCAGTACCTCTCTCCACGTGGTGCTTCAGTTGAGTGAGGTCACCGTAGAAAGCGCTCAGCCAGGCCCCCATGGGAGCTCTTGGTCCCTGTTCATCTCGTGCGGTTAGGTGAGCTTGGATGGTTTGGTGGTTTTCAAGCCAACTCTGGGATTCTGTTGAGTTTTTAGCATATGAGATCGCAACCTCCTCTCTGGGGATTGGACGCTAATCCAGTTTAATAACTGATACCCAGAAGCAGAGTCATCTCAAAGGCGGTGTGATGTGCAGCGTCTCGCCCGGCTCTATTCAAAACCTCTCTTGGGGAGGGGGGGCAAATGCAGGAGGTGTATTTGTCAATGCTGGTGGCTGGAGGGGCCCCAGGTCATGGTTTGGGGGATTCCTCACTGGTGCACACTAGTTCTCCATCCTGTAGTCCCCACCCAGGTCATGTCAGGAGCGAGGGGTCTCTTGGAGGCGTCACAGAAATGCAAACCTTCACGGTTGAAAAGCTCCTTGTGGTTTTTCTCCTCTTCCTGGGAGATACCTTCCTGGTGACGTGTTATGCAAACTTTCCAAGTGCTCCACACAGGCCATGAGAAAACGCCTACTCAGAATGATGACTGGGCACTACAGTCTGTCTAAAGAGTCCTTTCCTTCCCAAGTGGTGGACGTGTTGCGAGGCTCAAGGTTTGAAAGGACTCTGTGTGACTCATGGAGTGGGGGGTGGGCCCCAAGGACATCACAGGAAAGAGGACCCCCAAGAGGGCCTGCTCTGCCTTGCCCTGTGGGGGCCCACCTGTTTCTCCCCCTCAGATGTCCGGGGAATAGAGCAGGGAGGGTGGCTAGCAGGTGGGGCCCAGGGCTTTCCTGCGGCTGTTAACCTTCGGGGTCTGAGGTTAATCATGTGACTCAAATGTGTCTACCCCAAAGATGTTCCTTGCATGAGAGAAAGCAAATTACTGCAGAATCTTTTTTGACTCAAACGACATCTCCAAAGCCCTAACCAACATCAGCAATCTGAAACACCACCAAACAAACCCCCATTGTTGGGAGATGTCTTTTGATGGATTGGATACCCCTCTGGATGTTGGAGCATCTGATGAAAGACATCTATGGTGGGGACCAAAGCCTGTGCAGCGAGGGGCCAGAGGGCGATATTTTGGGCTTTGTGAATCTCTGCCCTGTGAAAGCAGCCAGAGACAATTTGTGAATGAGAGGGTGTGGCTGTATGTCAATAAAACTTTATTTATAGGGATTTCCCTGGCAGGCCATTGGTTAAGACTCTGAGCTTCCACTGCAGGGGACATGGATTCCACCCCTGGTTGGGGAAATAAGATTCCGTTTGCCAAGAGGCATGGCCAAGAAAAGAAAAAACAAACAAAAAACTACTAAACCTTTACCTACAAAAACAGGGACTTTTCCTGGTGGTCCAGTAGTTAAGACCTCACCTTCCAATGGAGGGGATGTGGGTTTGATCCCTGGTTTGGGAGCTAAGATCCCACATGCCTCTCGGCCAACCCCCCCCAAAAAACACATAAAACAGAAGCAATATTGTAACAAATTCAGTAGACCTTAAAAATGGCCCACATCAAAAAAATTAAAACAAAAAACAAAAAACAGGTGGTAGGCTGGATCTGGCCCTCCGGTCATAGTTCGCAGAACTTTTATCTCTAAGGACTGAGGCTGAAGCTGAAGCTCCAATACTGTGGCCACCTGATTCCAAGAGCTGACTCATTAGAAAAGACCCTGATGCTGGGAAAGATTGAGGGCAGGAGAAGGGGACAACAGACGATGAGATAGTTGGATGGCATCACCAACTCAATGGACATAAGTTTGAGTAATCTCCAGGAGTTGGTGATGGACAGGGAGGCCTGGTGTGCTGTAGTCCATGGGGTCACAAAGAATTGGACACAACTGAGCGACTGAACAACTATTAAAAGAGGTGACATCCACCAAAAAAAGATGGAGTGTGGATCCTTACAAGATCCATGGCACTCGCAGCTCTGCTCTGTCCTTTTGTAGGGACATTCTGGTCAGGAAGGGGACCCCCTCACTTATAGATGACTTTCATGCTGCCTGCTGGCCAAGCCTGTGCCCCCACTGCCTAGTGGGGTGCTGGGGAGGAGGGGAGAAGGCACAGAGGCACTGTGCCCCCTGAGTCCTCATTAACCTCTTTTACTTTGCTAGTAATTCTGATTTATCATTGGACTGCAGGCCTGATTAATCTGTTCCTAGTAATACACGTAAAGCCTCCCTCCTAACCGCTCGCCGGGGACAGCTGGCCACTGTTGCAGGCTGCTGCCTCTGATGTTGACTATTTTTGGTTCCTCTTCTTGCCTCATTTATTTTTGATTTGGGTTGCTCACACAGACTGTATGTTCTCTTTCCCGCTCCTGCACTGAGATGAAATAAGTGTAGAATTTTAAAATCCTGCTCATGGTGCCTCAACATGGCACCTGGAAGGTGCCGTCGGAGGTGGGGCTGCCTGCCCTCGAGCTCTGGCCTGCAGCCTTGCGTCACTCTCCTCGACACAATGACCCGTCCACTCTTGGGGAAGGGCTGGGCCTTCAGCACCCTGCATTGACACTGGGCTTTGAATAGCTTGGGGTCCAGGACACCTGAGTGCCCTCTGAGGGGTGTGGATGGAGAAGGTACCAGACGTGCACCTGAGCAGCATCCTTGACTTCATCCTTGGGCGAGGACCAGTCCAAGCTGCTGGGGACCGAGTGCCGAGGTTCGAGGAGCCAGGATAAAGGCTTCCATGTGCACTCATTCACTTAGCGTTCATCCCACACCCTGTGAGGCTCATACTGCTTATTACCCATCACTGGTGATGGCTGGGAAACTGAGGCTCAGGGTGG
The DNA here is from genome assembly GCF_029378745.1 of Bos indicus. NCBI lineage: Eukaryota > Metazoa > Chordata > Mammalia > Artiodactyla > Bovidae > Bos > Bos indicus. The sequence continues at coordinate 48,149,070 of NC_091775.1, forward strand.
TTAAGTCAGTTTGGCCATGGCCCCCCAACAGCCCTGGAGTCCCTCCTCTGAACCATAGCTCTGAGCTGCCCCCCAGAAGAGAGGAACAGTCAAACACCTCCTCCCTACAAGGGTGAGACAGCATGCTTTCCAGGGTGAGAGTAGAAAGGGTGGGGGGACAAAAGGCAGAGTCAGGCGGGAGGTCTCATTAGGAGACCATCGATGATCCAGGTGGGAGCTGGGGAGGCCCAGGCTGGGGTGGCCGGGTGACTGGTGGAGTTGGGAGGTGGAGACCAAAAAGCCAGCTCTTAGGTGGATGTGGGGCCTTAGAGGAAGGTGGGGGTGCAGGGTGACTCTCAGGTTTCTGCAGAAGAACTGCCAGCTCCTGAGATGGGGAAAGTAGTGGGGTGCAGCAGGTTGGGGGTGTTCTGGAGACTGGTGGTGGCTGCGTCCAGTCTGAGGAGTGCATGGAACACCCATGTGGGGCTGGGGTTCTCCTCCCCTCTCTTCTGTCACTGAGCCTTGGCAGGTGCCACCCCTCTGCCCAGGACACTCTTACTGTGTGTCCCCACTCAGATGTTACCTCTCCAGGGGCCCATCCATCATGTCAGCATGTGCATTTCCTGAGGAGCTTGTACCCTAACCTGTGGAGACACCACCTGGCTGTCCTCCAACCAGACGGTGAGCCCATAGGGCAGCCACTGGGTCAGTCTCATTCCCTGGGGAATCCTTTGTCCTGGAACATGGTGGTGCTGAACATGTGCAGGCAGGTCACACCCACTCAGCATGATCATGTGCTCCTTCTTCCTGCAACCTCAGCACCTCCTCCAAGGGGTTTCATGGTGGGAGAGTGCAGCCCACACAGGCCCAGGTTGGGACTGCAGGCCATCACTGGACTTGACAGTCTCTATCAGGTGTGGAGTTCCTGACCAGGGTGACCCTTGGTTCATGACGCATGTACAGAGGCAGGTATGCATGCATAGACATAGAGCACATGTATATGCATGTGAGAACATGTATATACACTTGCACACTATCTCTACCATCTCCACCTTCATCATCTCCACCAATTTCATGACCTTCACCGCCTTCACTTCCATCACTTCCACCACCTCCATCTCCACTCCCTCCGCCACCTTCATGCCCATCACCTCCACCACTTTCATCTTCATCACTTCCACCTCCACCACCTCTAGCACCTCTACAACTTCCACCTCTATCACACCCTCCACCTTCACCCCAGGCTGCCTCCGCTTCCTCCAAGCACTGCTATTTTGGAATCTCCCCTGCTGAACAATGCTCTGAGCTTAAGTTCTCACCTCCATGCCCATGAGCCCACAGATGCATCTCCATCCCACCCCTCTGACCTGAGGCCCTCTGACCTTGGCTGCCTGTTGGCTCCATCCACATGGCTTCCTCTGGAACATTCTCTCTCTTGCCCATCTTCACTGCCAGCCTCGGGTTGTCCGCCTGTCACCAGAGTCCCATTCCCTGATGCTCCTGTACCTATGGTAGCCCCAACACCTGTTCCTGCCACTCCCCCTGGGGGAGCAACATCATCTGTTGGCAAAGTCACCAGCCTTGGGGTCCAATGCCATGGCTGCTTCTCCAGCCTGCCCCGGTCACCCCATACTATTACACTACAGTGGTTAACCAACAGTGGGGAGGAACTGACACTTTTAATTTCTAACACCTCTGTTATTCATATCTTCTAAATGACCTTCCTTGATGCCCCAAGAAGCAAAGAGCTGGGGCAGGTCTACTTGACTCCAAAGTCAACATTCTTAAGGTGACTTCCTGCCATTTTTTCCAGACTCTCAGATGATTCCTGGAGAAGAATGCTCTCTACAGCTTTCTGGTCTAAATCTTTGACATTCGAATACCAGCCCAGCCCCTGGGCACCCTCATCCCCAATAAAATCTCCCTCTCTTGCCTAAATCCAACTGGGGGATACAATGTACTACCCACCCCTCTTCCCCTCAGGCTTTCCAACCCCTTTTATTTACCTGAGCAGGGATGAGGAAGGACTTGTTAACTTGCCCTTGGAACATGAATAACCTTGGACCAGGTATTCCACCTGTGACCAGGGGAATGGGGATGATTGGAGGGGGAGGGGCAGGCAGCAATTCCCCAGTTCCCCGAAAACAATCGCTATGAGATCCCCAAGACAGGGATTTTTGAAAGTCTGTGTGTTCTGGTCATACTTCAGATAGTTCTTGAATCTAAAATTTATCTACTTATTTTTCTAGTGATCTCTAAATTATGACAAGTAATGTTGGCTTTCCCTTGATTGCAGGAACAGCGAGTTTCATTTCAAAATAAGCCTATTTAAGAAGAAAGTTTAACCATCTAAAAGAGAAACGCAAACTCAGAAACAGATCTGGCTGTGTGCACATATGACTCATAGCAGCAGATGAAAGGCCGGTGGCTGGAGTGTGGAAATACTTGCCAAAGACAGAGACAGGCAGACAGACAGAGAGACAGGGGGACCAGAGTACAGGAGAGACAGTGCTTCCTGAACCTGTGGCCTCAGAATCTCATCTCCGGAAGTCCCAGGAGGAGGTGCATAGACTGCACAGGGCAAAGTGAATTCTGGGTCAGCATGCAGTCCTTTCTTTTTTTTTTTTAGAACTAATTTAAAATCCCCCTTTGTGAAAGTGTATCAGAGTTCCTCCCATTATAGGAAGTTTATCCAGACAGTCTAGGGAGAGACCAGAACCCCAGCAGGATGGAGCACTCCAGGCCAGCCCTGGGGAAGTGCTATAATGACGGCCTGGGTGCGGGATGTGCCTCTGAAGGTGTGTGTGTGTGTGTGTGTGTGTGTGTACACACACACAAGCACACATGTGCATACACACACAGACACACACACGGGCCCACTCTATCAGCCGGCAGCCCAAGGTCTGCTGTCCGTTCACATACCCCGTGAGATGCCAGGGAAGCCCTTTCCTCCCACCGCCTGTATGCTCCACCCTGGCCAGTCCAGGAAGGTGGCACTGAGCTCCACATGTGGAAGGACCTGCAACCTCATGGTCAATGTCCCAGACCAGCACCGAGCAGCCTCCTGCTGCTCTGAAAAGCAGATGCTCCACAGGGCCAGTGAAGACGAAGGACTCAGGTCTCCACCAGGTAGGCGGTGATAGCCACAAGGTCCTGAGAGCCATCTGGGTGACTCGGACATCCAGTCAGAGAACATTTCAAACATAGCCTCAGAGAGTGTGCCCCATACCTCTGGGGGGAGGCAGAAGGGCTGGGCCCGTTCCCACCTCCCCTGGGATGAAGTGTACCCAGGAGTGTGTTTGCTCTCCTCTCTCTCCTGCCTCAGTGGATCCTCCCAGAGTGATGGAGGAGGGGCTGCTCCCTCTGGGAAGCCAGGCCACAATCAATTCAACAGGCATCTCCCCACCAGGTAGCCCAACATGAAGCAGCCCCTTGGAGGAGGCTTGGGGTCGGGGGGCCCCACACAGTGTGAGATCTGAGTGGGGGTGTGCTGGGGGGCAGAGCTGTGTCCCCAACATTCCCCCACCCCTGCTCTCTTTTCATGATGAGAGCATCTCTCCCCCATTCTGGTGCCAGGAGCTTGTCCTTCAAGGGGAGAGGGTCTTAAACATAAAGAACAGTGGGACCAGAGAGCTCTGTCCCCTGTGCTGGCCACCATCAGGGGGACAGGGGCTTCCTGCTGCAGAACAGGGACTCAGCTGACTGCCTGGAGGGCCTTTCCTTGTGAAACCCAAGCCCTGCCCTTCATCCCAAAGAGAAAAAGAACTGCAGGTCTAAATGGCCCACCTCCAGGGTTCCCTCCCCACCGGTGCTGGTGAGAAGATCTGGGTGAGGCTGGACTCCCCCTGCCCTGCCACTCACCAGCTCCCTGGGGGGCGGTTGTGCAATCTCAGAGGACTCCAGGCAGCACCCAAGGGCAGAACTGAGCCCAGGGCACTCTGCGGCCAGCACGGTGCGCATCTCCAGTCGGTTGGCTGAGGCTGCAGTGCTGCGAGTACCTGGCTGGGGCGTCAGAGACAGAAGCTCTGCATCCACCTCTGAGCGAGATAATCAATGAACCCAAGAACTGCGGTTGCGGGGAGGGGGCAGGAGGTCCAAGCACACGCATACCCTTCCCCCAAGTGGTCAGACCAACAGTGAACCTGGTTTTCCCCATTCTTCAAAGGGCATCCTGAATAGAAGGGACAGAGAAATGTCTCCTCACCTATAACAGTGGACTGGGGTCTTTCCAGCTGAGTCAAGGTGGGAGGAAAACACAGAGTTGGGGGTAGGGAGGAAGGACCCCCCCCCCCCCCCCCCCCCCGCCTCCTGCCGCCAGTGATCAGGGCTGCGATTCCTGCAGTGATTCAAAGCCTGACTCAGCAGAGACACGGGAGAGAGCAGAGGCGGTCCCAGCTCTCGGCAGGCGGATGGATGAAGCAGCTCCAAGCTGCTTCCCTGGTCGGGGGAGAGGGGTGGGTTTTTTAACTGCTTACCCCCCAGGATGGCAGCAGAAGGGAGAGGCTGGCATGCTGGTGTCCCCCTGACAGGCAGTCTCAAAGCTGGTCTCTCCAGTCTAAGTGGACGCATTGGCGCCCTCTTGTGCCACCAAGCAGTCCCTGGACACACAGTCCCCAGTCCCCTCCCCCAGTCATGCTGGAGTCTCTTTCTCTCTAGGGCTCTGGATGACCTGGGGCCGGGAGGCCTTGGGGAGTGGTGGGTGTTCTCACCTCACCCGCGGTGGTAACACTGAGGGGCTGGTGGTGGGCTGTGGGGATGGGGGCCGCCTACTTCTGGCCAGTGCTGCTCAGGGACCTCTGGCCACCGTGTCCAGCTAGCCTCTCCCCTGTACTTGGCACAGTCAGTGCCTGGCACAGCATGAGGCTGACTATCCGTGGCTGATCCCCGGAACTTTGCATGATCACACACACGGCGGTGCTGGACCCCTGGAATTCAGGTGGATTTTAATGGTGACCCTTAGGAGATGCTGGGGGATGGACCTTGTTGTCTTTTGTAGAGGGAATAGGGAGGCTGAGAAAAAGGCTGCTCGCCAGTGTCTGATGGATCCGACTAAACACTGTAGCATAAACTTGCCCCTCCCTGGGGAAGCACAGACTCACATCCTGAATATGGGGGGCTCTCTGAATGCCTCCCATCTGCCCTTGATGGAACACGCTGTCCTGTCTCACCTGCTTACCCTGTCACCCACAGTTGAGCTCTGTGAGGCCTCCCCAGGCTGCTTGCCCACTGCTCTGAGGCCAGGAGGAGACTCTGCCCTCTAAGCACACTGGCAACTGTGGACAGGGTGACTCCATACTGGATCCCATTCCTCATCATGGGCCCCAGCTCTGGGTGCAACTGCTGGCTTTTCAGTAGGGTGATCCAACTCAACCCAGCTCAACCCCAGGTCCACCTGCCACCCTTCCACTTTTGCCCCGTAGACAGTAACACCTGACATGCAGTCCCTCTCAACGACGAAGAATCAGAAGACCAGAAAGAAAACCACAGAGGGGGCTCTGGGGGCAGTGGTGGGAATCAGTGGCAGAAACCTGCTGTAGTGGCTCAAACCATGTCCCTGCCCATCAAAGAAGTGAAGTGAAGTGAAGTGAAAGTTGCTCAGTCGTGTCCGACTATTTGCGACTCCATAGACTATACAGTCCATGGAATTCTCCAGGCCAGAATACTGGAGTGGGTAGCCTTTCCCTTCTCCAGGGGATCTTCCCAACCCAGGGGTTGAAGCCAGGTCTCCTGCATTGCAGGTGGATTCTTTACCAGCTGAAGCCCAAGAATACTGGAGTGGGTAGACTATCCTTTCTCCAGCGGATCTTCCTGACCTGCCCATCAAAAGACATGTCAAAGTCCTGATCCCTGGTACAGTTGAATATGCCCTTCTGCAGCAAAAAGGTTATTGCACATATAATTAAGGCATGTTATCTTGGATTGGGGCTTCCTAAGTGGCTCAGTGGTAAAGAATCTGCCAGGAGACATGGATTTCAATCTCTGGGTTGGGAAGATCCCTGGAGGAGGAAATGGCAACCAACTCCAGTAGTCTTGCCTGGGAAATCCCATGGACAGAAGAGTCTGGTGGGCTACAGTCCACGGGGTCACAAAGAGTCGAATATGACTGAGCTCCTGAGCATGTGCAGGCACATCCTGGATTGACCTGTGTGTTAGTCACTCAGTTGTGTCTCACTCTTTGTGACCCCATGGACTGTAGTCTGCCAGGCTCCCCTGCCCATGGGATTTCCTAGGCAAGACTACTGGATTAGGTTGCCCTGCCTTCTGCCAGGGGACCTTCCCGACCTAGGGATCGAACCTACGTCTCCTGCATCTCCTGCACTGCAGACAGATTCTTTACCACTAGCACCACTTGGGGCGGACCCTAAATCCAGTGACAGGTTTCCTTACAAGAGGAGAAGACACAGATGCAGAGAGGGAGGCATGGGACGGAGGCAGAGTTTGGGGTGATGCATCTACCAAAGCAAGGAGGGCCAGGGATGGCCAGTGATGCCAGATGTCGAGAAAGGCCTGGAGCAGACTCAGAGCCTCCACAGGGAACCAGTCCCGCAGGCACCTTGATTTTAGACTTCCAGCCTTCAAAGCGGCCAGCGAACAAACATGGCCATTTTGAACTCCTCCACTTGTGGTCATCTTCTCCAGGAGCCCTGGGAAGCAGACTCACCAGCCACCCTTGGAAACCCCCTAACCTTAGCAGGTTGTAGGTGGAAGCTGCTCTCTCTGGGGGTTGTGACCCTCTGCTGGGGCCCTGTGCCCCCAGCCCTGGTGCAGTTCCACACCTTGAGGGGAGTGGGTGTCTGCAGGCAAATTTCTGCAGCTCTCTTGCGTTAGTGAATAGGCTCCTGGGGCTCTCCCCACTGTCAGGGGACTGTAAGAATAAACAACAAATGATTTCAAAGAGGATTACACTGCTGGGACCACATGACAGAGGCATGAAAGATTAATATCTTGCCCATGCAGCACTACACTAGCAATTCGAAAGCCAGCTTTACTCCATCTCATCCATTAAAGGCTCTGTTGAATTAAAAGGGATGCAAAAGGAAGCCATCAGGCACTGCGCCTTTGCAATCTTGTAATGAACAGGAAAAAAAAATGCATTTTTAAATGAAAATACTCATTGAGGGTGAAGCTGTGAGGAAGCTACTCCAGTGAGGCGTTGCTGCTTTGGGGGTGTGCGGCACAATTTTCTCAGAAAGTTATCAGGTAACAGAGGCCCAGAGCCTGGGATCCAGAAATCCTACTTATTTAAACATAACCTAACCATTCAAGGTCCGTCTAGTCAAAGCTATGGTTTTTCCATAGTCATGTATGGATGTGAAAGTTGGACCATAAAGAAGGCTGAGCCTCAAAAAATTGATGCCTTTGAATAGTGGTGCTGGAGAAGACTTCTTGACAGTCTCTTGGACAGCAAGGACATCAAACCAGTCAATCCTAAAGAAACTCAACCCTGAATATTCATTGGAAGGACTGATGCTGAAGCTGAAGCTCCAATACTTTGATCACCTGATGAGAGGAGCCAACTCACTGGAAAAGACCCTGATGCCGGGAAAGATCAAAGGCAGGAGGAAAAGCGGGCAACAGAGGATGAGATGGTTGGATGGCATCACTGACCCAATGGACATTAATTTGAGCAAACTCCAGGAGATAGTGAAGGACAGAGAAGCCTGGAGTGCTGCAGTTCATGGGGTTGCAAAGAGTCGGACATGACTGAGCAACTGAACAACAACCATTCAAGAGGAAATAAACTTAGATGCACACCAGTGCTCATGATGGCACTATTGGGAAGGGTGAAAAATTGCTAAACCCCTAAGATCATGTTTAAGTGAATTATGGAAAAATGATGGGATGTGAGTCAGTTTCTTGCAGTGATGACTCCCTGTTGGGAAGGTGCTCAGGCAGTGATGTGAGTCAGGGAAGTGGAGAGCCCCACGATTCTGCCGGCAGGAGGGGAAAGCATCCAGGACGTGGGGAGGGGGTCCCACCTCCCAACTGCATCACTGCTGACTCAGTGACCCCCTTCTGGTGGGGTGTTTGTGTGTATGAGGCAGGGGAAGACAGACTCTAGGGGTAGCATGGGGAGTCCCACGTGGGGCTCTGCCAGCACCAAGCTGGGGGCTGGGCTGGGCCTTCTTGTGCTTTCCCCTTACCAGGCATCCTGGCCACTCTGGCCCAGGGGCAAGGCCACGAGTGAGGTGATCCGGGGCCCAGAGTCCTCTGGTGGCTGTGAGACCTGAGATTGAGCACGAAACTCGTTCTCACCCATGAAGCACCAACTTCTGGAGTAGCTGGAGGATTAAGAGTAAATGCTCGTGGGTTTCAGCAAGAGCCTGACAGAGCAAATCCCGGACCAAGGGCAGCTGCTGATACAAATAAGGACAGGAGAGTCACCACCCTAGCTCTCTCTTCTGCATCATCATGGTCATCATCACTGCTGTCATCAGCAACATGATCGGCATCATCGACACCACCACCATCTTCACTACCATCACCACCGATCCCATCGAGACCATCCCCACCAGCACCATCATCATGGTCATCATCACTGCTGTCATCAGCAACATGATCATCATCCTCATCAGCACTACCATCATGGTCATCATCATTGCTGCCATCAGCAACATGATCGTCATTCTCATCACCACCATCTCCATCATCATCCCCACCAGCACCATCATCACCACTACCGTCACCACCAGCATCAGCATCCTTTTCCAGCATCATGTGAAGTGCCTGCCTCCTTTCTGGAGCAGGGCAAAGGCTTTCGGTCATCTAGCCTCCCTCCTGGAGACCATCAGCTTCCCTGGAAACCTGCCCATGGGACATGGCCTTCTCTGTCTGCCACCTGGGACCACTCAATCGGGATGCCCCGGGATGGTTTCTGCAGTTCGAAGGAATTATCTCCACATGATTAAGTGGCTCTGCTATAAACACATGAATGTGGCTGCTGGGCACTGAGCATGTGGTCTGTTTGTGGAGGCTGCCGGGTTGCAGGACACGGCTCATCTGTCCAGATGCCAGGCGGCTGGGAGCCTGTGGCCATCAGCCTGTGATGCCAGTCCCTGGACCATAGCTGCCTCAGCACACAGGCTCTGACACCTGGCTTTGTCTCACCCTCAGCTGCAGGGGTGTATCCCTGCCGACTGCCACCTCTGGCTGGGTGCCAGGTCCCAGAGGCCACGGCTGCTTTGCCTTCCCTGGGGCACTGCCTGTTGTTCAAGGTGCGGCAGGATTGTGCCCCAGGATATGATACTTTGCAGACGATCCATCAATGGAGCGGTCTGCCTGAGGGAGATGGAATAAGGGAGCCCACAGTGGGAACAGCCTGTGCCTGCTTCCAGGTAGCCCAGGCCTGGTCCCATGGCTTCAGCTCAAGGACTCAAAGATCACCAGGTGGCCAGTGCATTGCAAGTCAGCTCCTCCAAGCAGGGACTCCGGAGGTTCCTGGGGCAGATGAGTGGACAGACGGGGAGGCAGGAGGGCAGTGCCAGAACCGGCACTAGGACTTCATTCCTGGAATGGAGCCTCACAAGAAACAGAGGGGTGGAGGGTGCTCAGGACTGTGGCATCACCTCTCCGCAGCTCTGAGCCCTGGAGATGTGAACACAGTGAGGGAATGGGTTGTGAGGGTGGGCCTTGGACACCTGCAATGCAGTGGCTCGAAGGACCAAGGTTTCATGGAAGTCGAGGAAATCAGCCTGGGTCAGGTGAGATTTCCTTAGGCTTACAGGGAGGGTGACGGCCCTGGAGGTCCTACCCCACCAGCAATATTCACCCATGTGCGGCATGCTAAGTCACTCAGTTGTGTCTGACTCTGCGACCCCATGGATTGTAGCCCACCAGGCTCATCTGTCCATGGGATTCTCCAGGCAAGAACAGTGGGGTGCGTGGTTATTTTCTCCTTCAGGGGATCTTCCTGACCCAGGGATTGAACCTGAGTCTCTTATGTCTCCTCATTGGCAGGGGGGCTCTTCACCAGTAGTGCCACCTGAGAAGCCCATATTCACCCACATGAACAGAGCAGTGAGTGTCTATCTGGAGGACTAGGCACTGGCTGTCCGGTTAATGAAAGAAGGGAAGGGACTGAGTTGGGGGATGCAGGTGCACCCCAGAAGTGCTCTGATGAATGGAGGTGGTTCCGGGGATGCTCTGGCACTTGGTTTCTGCCCAGGGGTTTCACTTCTCTGATATTCCTGAGTGAGGTGGCAGCCACCAGCCTACCCTGTTCTGCCTTCTGGGAGGGTCCATCATTTCTGATCATTGCCAAGCACCTGCTTCTGCCATGCACCTGCCCCAGGGCTGAGCTGGGGGTACAGAGGTGACTGGACAGACATGACCTATCTTCAGGGGGCACATATTCTAGGAGGGACCAGACACTGGGAGCTCAGAGAGACTTATGGGATGCTGGCTGGGGGCTCAGGGAGTGGACACCAGCTGGCGGTCAGAGAGTTGCTTGGGGGCCCCATGCTGCCAACAAGTCTGATGCCTCCATGAACTCCAGTTTCTCTCTCCCTAAAACGAGTGGCTGGACCACATGGTGTCAAAGAGTAAGGAGCCCAAAGGGACTTTCTTGAGGACTGCTGGCTACTCGAGCTCAGCCCACCCACTCGATAATAAATTAAATAGACCCTATAACAGTTTATATGCCTGCTGGCTCAGGGCTGCTTTAGAGACCAGGGGCTCTGCATGAACCTTGGAGAAAGTGCCCTCTCATTCCCTCAAGGGACTGGGGAAGTGTCCCCTGACCTGTGCCCTCAGCCCCTGACCCAGGGCCCTTTGCTTGCAGAGGCCTGGGTGACTGGGGCTGCACCTGCCGCCCCCTCTCCTGCTGCTCACAAAGGCTGCTGCCCGGGGCCCATACGCCTGTACCGTGGGTCCCCGCCTGGCCCTCGGCATCCATACAACCCAGCAGGTGGCTGGAAGCCTCCAGCAGTTCCCCATTGTTACCATGGTTACCAGGCTACAGGAAGGTGGGGAGAAACCCTCTCCTCCACATCCCTCCCAGCAGTACCCCAGTGGGCTTTGCCAGAACCTTCCAGCCCTGGGTGAGGAAGGGAATGAGGGCCCAGCCTGATACACAGGCTTTCTGTGTGTGTTTTGTCGGGGGGCTGTGGCAATCATATTAGCTGAGCAGCTCAGGGCTCCCAAGGGAACTATGGGCAGGGGACAGGGTGGGGGCCTCCAGGGACTGTCAGCTCCCTCTCCCCCATTCTGGATTCATGACCCAGCTCAGACCCACAGAGGGGCCTCATCTGTTCTTTTGTTCTTTCCAAGGTCACGGGATGCCTGAAAAGCCATTGCAAATCCCAACAAAATAGCACCCCCTTTCTGCAGGGACACAGGTGCTCTGACTCTTAGGTGCAGAGATGCCTCCTTGTTTACACCCTCCTGTGTCCTGGCCAGGGCACATTTTTCCTTTAAAGATGAGTAGTGTCTTAGACTTCCCTGGTGGTGCCGTGGTGAAGACTCCATCATGCAATGCAGGGGACATGGGTTCGATCCCTGGTCAGGGAACTAAGATCCCACCCACATGTTGTGGAGCAACTAAGCCCATGCACCGCAACTACTAAGCCTACGCGCTGCACAGCCCTAGCCACAACTAGAGAGTCCAGGCAATGCGACAAAGGATGCCGTGAGGATTCTGCATATGCCACAACAAAGATCAAAGGTCCCACATGCTGCAACTAAGACCCAACACAGCTAAATAAATAAATAAATATTAGAAAGCACAGACACCACTTTGCTGACAAAGGTCCATATAGTCAAAGTTACAGTTTTTCCAGTAGTTATGTACAGATGTGAGAGCTGGACCACAAAGAAGGCTGAGTGCTGAAGAACTGATGCTTTCTAACTATGGTGCTGGAGAAGACTCTTGAGAGTCCCTTGGACAGCAAGGAGATCAAATCAGTCAATCCCAAAGAAAATCAACCCTGAATATTCATTGGAAGGACTGATGCTGAAGCTGCAACTCCAATACTTTGGCCACCTGATGCAGAGCGGGCTCATTGGGAAAAACCCTGATGCTGGGAAAGATTGAGGGGAGGGGAAGGGGAAGACAGAGGATGAGATATTTGGATGGTATCACTGACTCAATGGACATGAGTTTGAGCAACCTCTGGGAGATAGTGAAGGACTGGGAAGCCTGGCGTGCCTGCAGTCCATGGGGTTGCAAAGAGTCAGACACGACTGAGCGACTGAACAACAACAAAAAATAAAGATGAGCAGTGCCTAGGACTTCCCTGGTCCAGTGGTCAAGACTCTGTGCTTCCAATGCAGGGGGTGTGGGCTCAATCCCTGGTCGGGGAACTAAGATCCCACATGCTGCTTGGTGTGACTCCTACCAAAACAGATGAGCAGCCTCCAAGATCTTTCCTCAACTAACCCCGCATCCCTCTCATGAGGACTCCCCCCAGCCCCCACACCACCGCTGCAACCACCAGCCATCTCTGCACCTTCGTATGTGGCTCTCCCTGCCCAGAAAGCCACCCTGTCCTTTCTCTGTCTTCAGGGAGAAGCACAGCAGCTCCATCCTCGCCTCCTCGCTTCCTGACCCTGTGGCTGCACCTTGTCCTGTCGTGTTGTGCCCACTGGGCCTGAGTGGCACCTCCATGGGTTGGAGCCCACACCTCCTCCCCCACTGACTGTGATTCCTGGGGGCAGTGGCCCTGTCTGTGCCCTTGTTTCTTGGGTCAGTGAAGGAAGGGGTGGAGCACAGGTGAGGATCAGGAGCAGGGTCGCTCCTACGAGCAACGAGAGTCCCTTGTGTAGTGGCGTCAGGCCCAGGGTGGCGGATGGGTCTCATCTGAACAGGCCTTTTGTTTAGGGCGTGGTCCACGTGTACCCCGCAGGAGCTGCTCCAAGGGCCACAGTGGTCTTTCCTAACCCAACCTTCAGCCTTTGGGCTGAGGAGGAAGCATGACAGCCTCCCGGGAGCCCTTGTTGTGTCCCCGGCCAGGACACAGGAGGGTCAGAGCTCTGTGTCCCTACGGAAGGGGGTGGCATTTTGTTGGGATTTGCAATGATCCCTTTTCTGGGCATTCCGTGACCTTGGCAATAGCAAGGGGGCAGACATGGCTCCAGGCCTCCTGGACTGGGTGACAAAAAACACCTTCTCCTCAGTGAGAGGCAAAGGCAACACTCCCCGGGGGGTGAGGGAGCTGCTGAGCAGAGGTGTGGGGGGGAGGGCAGGCCTCACGAGAAAGGGGAAGGGATGCCACAGGTTCAGTCCTGAGGGACAGGCCCACTCTTGAGTGGAGTGCCTGCTTCCGTCACTCAGGACAGGTGAGAGAGTCAGCCTCCTGGCCAAGTGAGACAGTCAGCCTTCTGGCCAAGTGTTGTTCCAGGGGGACTGGGGCATGGCTGACATCAGCAACTCCCCACCCACAACAGGAATCAAGCTGGATTTGGGATTCGAAGCTGACAAAAGTATAGCAGGTGGCCCAGCCAAGTGAGGGCTTCCCAAGTTCCAGAGCACTGAAGAAGCCCCAGGAAGCCCCGCTCATCAGAACTTCCAATGGTCAAGGCGTGTGTCCTTGGGCGCCGCTTTACAAAGTGGAAATGGGAAAGTCTGCAAACTTTGAGTGTTTCTCAAAGTGCTGCCTCGCAACCCCAGGCCAGTGGCCACTGAGCCCCACCAGGACTCGAGGGGGCTGTTTTCATTCTCCCCCTGTGATCCCAATGTGTGTCTCAGGGCTCAGGACCTCCTGGTCCCTCTGGGGCCACCAGAGGGGCCCCCTTCTCTGCAGTCATGTCACATGCATCAGTGAGACTGCAAGGATGAGCCTCAGCCCTGCAGTTCACAGGCATCCCCAGAAATGTCCCTACTAGGGCAGGACACAGAATCACCCACCATAGAACCATCTTTTATGAATGAACAGACTGAGGATGTGGCTGATGGACCCAGTCACCAGAAGAGTGACTTTTCTCCCCACTGACCTGCTTGCCTCTCTCACCGTCCTTCCTTCTATCAAGGTCAGATTTCTCAGGAGCCTGGGCTTCCCAGGTGGCATTAGTGGTAAAGAGCCTGCCTGCCAATGCAGGAGATGTAAGAGACGCGTGTTCCACCCATGGGTTGGGAAGACCCCCTGGAGGAGGGCATGGCAACCCACTCCAATGTTCTTGCCTGGAGAATCCCAAGGAGAGAAGAACCTGGCGGGCTACAGTCCATGGGGTTGCAAAGAGTTGGACATGACCAAAGTGACTTAGCATGCAGTTAGGCAGCAGAGTGCAAAGGTCAGGAGGGTGGGTATTGGCCCCCAACAGCCTGGTTTCAGATCCTGACTCCTCCCTGTTCACGCTCTGTGACCTGAGGACAATCACCTCAGTTTTTAGGGCCTATTTCTGCACCAGTAAAAGGGGGACAATGTCAGCTCTTTAAACTGGAGTCGACATAGAACAGGGCAAAGAGGGTGGCACATGCACCTGTTGTGGGGGTGGGGAGCGCCATCACCTCCACTCCTGGTAGAGGCTGGCCCCAGCAGCATGGGGCCCGCCTGATGCAATGGACACCTCCTCCCGCCCCTGTCTCCATTTCCTCCTGGCCTCCAGGGTAACCCAGGGTCTCCTCCTGTCCTGATCTTCGTCTTTTCTCTCGAATCCTGCACTCAGGACCACTCCCTTGGCTCCTTATTCTGCCCCCTTCACTCTTGTCCCCACCTGCAGGGTGACCTGGTCCATTGCCTGGGCTGTGACAGGTGGGTGCTAGCGATCACGTTTGGTTTGAACCCCATTCGAACCCAGGTCTCCCCTTTCAATGACCACAGCCAAACCGAAGGCCAAGGCACATAACTTGGACCCAACGAAGCAGGGTCAGCAGGGTGCAGGCCGACGACACCTAGGGATGAAAGCCTGGGGTTCCAGGCTCCTCTCACCTTCCACATCCCACTGCCACCCAGCTCCAAAGAGGCCGTGCTCTGCTGCCCTCCTATCTTTTCATTCCTTTCATCAGCTCCAGACATATTTATGGGGTCCTGCTCTGTGCGAGATGCTGGGTCTACAGAAGCACCCAATACAGACAACAGTCTCCCCTTAAGAAGACACGCGGTCTCCCCCACCACCACACCCGGTTCTCACCACACGTCATAGACACATCTGCCTCCTCTATCCTGGCCTGGACATGTCACTGCCAGCTCCAAAGCCCCCATTCATCTGATGGCTGGTCTCTCAGACCCCAGTTCCTGCCCCCCGACCAACAACTCCTACAGGCACCTTCCACCTGTGTTTCCCCTGGATCTCAGCCATTGTCCAAAGCACTCCGCCCCCACTGTCCTCCCTTCAGGCACTTGCCCAGGCAGGGTCCCCTCCCAGACAGTCCTTTCCCAGTTTTGCTGTCACAACCCTGCCTCCTTTCAAGGTGTGGGTCAAGGGTCAACCCCATCTGCCCCCATCTCTCCTCTCTCAGCAGAGGCATCTCTGATGGTTCCTGGTCTGTGGTTACTGCCTCCCCTTCCTGGCTCCTGGCCCCTAGAGGTGGAGGTGAGGTGGGTCTTGCTCACTCTTGGCCCTTCAAATGTCTGCTGCAAAGGCCTTTCCCCATTGGAGGTATTACAGGTTTTAAACAATGTTTAATTCTAATTTACTTTTTAATCTGTGGATTCATCAGAATTTCCTTGTTTGAGTTGCCTCCATCCAGAAGGGGCAGGAAGGGCACTGTTTTGAGGGAGCCCCTACCATCACGGGGAGCTCGGGAATGCAACGTTCCCAGGCAGAATTCTAGCTCCTTCTGCCCTGGGCTGCATGTGACAGCTTGTGGACATCAGGCTGGAGTTGGCTCTGAGAGATTGTAAAGCTGCTGAGGGGTGGAAGATGAAAACATGCTGTGGTGCAGAGGGTGGGTGAGCTGGGGGCGGAGCTCTGCAGCCCCCTGGTCCCCACAGGCCACTGCACAGGTGGGCAGGCGGGCAGACGGGTGTCCTCCAGGAGGCCTGGGGTAGGGAGGACAGGGTGGGGCGTGTCCCTCCACTCACAGGGAGGCTGTGATCTGCACAGATAGGTAAAGCCCTCCACCCTCCATGAGAGCCACCAGCTGGGCTCTCCCAGGTTCCTCTCCAGGAGCATACAGCCCCTCTGAGGAGCCCCACGTGGGCTCCTGAAATGACTCTGAGGGTGACCTGAGTCACTCAGATTGAGCCTTCCCGGGAGCCACCTGGGCTCCAGGTAGGGCGAAGGTTTGTGCTCAGCCTGTGACGACGCAGAGGCTGGGAAGCTGAGGAGGTTCTTGCCCTATGCTAGGCACTGTTCTTAGGCCTCTACTTGTGTCATTTCACCAAGCCCGAAAAAGGGTGATGCAAGCACAGGGTCAAGCAGCTGGGAGAGTGAGAGCCGAACACTCAGACAGCTAGTTCTTCCCCAGGAGCCACAGGCCAGGACTGCTGTGCTTGCGGACCATATCCCGTATCTATGGGACCCCAGAAGTTGCTCGCTCACTGGAGAAACTAGCCCGACAATGAACAGTTTGCTGGTTTGCTTTGAACCCGGTGTGGGGATCTGAGAAGGAGAAAGATGCACTTGGCTTTCATCCGTTGAGTTGGATGATGGATCTCAGCGACTCAGCAGTTAGGCTCAAGATCCATGATCAAGTTAGGTGTGGGAAAACCCCCTAATATGGCTCAAGATCTTGGTGGGGAAAGGCCCCCAAGTGGGTCTGCAGTACAGGAGACGTTCCCAGCCCATCTCTGCTTTCCCCCTTTTCCCAATGTGGCACCAAGACAGTCAGTTCTGCAAGCGCCTGTGTGCTGGAGTGAGGGGGAAGATGGGCTGCCTGCAAGGAGGAAGTTCAATGGAGGAGGGAGCCAGAGATGCGGGGGAACAGGTGTTGTGGCAAGGGACACATACAACCCCAGATGTCCCCGGTCTCCAGAGCTAACCACCTGGTCACTTGGTGGAGCAGGGGGACCTCCTGAGACTCTATTTTCCAGCTGATGAGTTAGAAAGTATGCAGGCACAGTGCACACTCTGAGTGGGGGTGGCCAGGCCTACAGCACACCCCTTGGTGTACAGAGAGAGGAAGGCTGGCTCCGTCTCAGCCCCGCAGGATGTGGCCAAAGGTATGAAGACCCAGTAGCTGCTCACCTCTGCCTGGGGAGGAGACTCACATTCGTGCCAAGGCCAGGCTGGATGGAAAGGCTTAAGTTCACCCCAGAAGTGATGGGATGACCAGTCTAGTGATGTCCCCAACTGGCCCCTTTTGTGCCCTCTGGGGGAGGCCCTGTCCCTTTTTCTCCTCTGCACTAGCTTTGCCAAGGACCACATCCCATTAGAGTTGCCCCAAAGAAAGGGGGGACATGCAGAGGCTAGGAGGCTGAGTGTGCTAGGCTTTCTGGTCATGAGAAAGGCAGCCTCCACATACCTCAGGAGTGGCGGCTGAACCTGACCCTCCTGCACGTTGGAGGAGACGCGTCTATGGGGGTAAGGCTTTCTGGCACTTGTGGATGGGCTGGAGCCTGGTGGGACAGGCAGGGGGCTGGTGCAGTGGGAAGAGAAACAGGTTCCTCATGATCAGGAGGCTGGGTCTGTCTCGCCACCTCTCTGTGCTTAGTTCCCATCCAGACCAATCATCCTCCCTCACAGGGAGTGGGTTTATGGTTATTTACATGGACCCGCAGCAAAGCAAGGTCAAAGCGCAGCGTCCCTTCTTTGCTTTTATCTCACCCAGTGGCCCGGCCCCTTGCCATCTCTTTGATGACATCTTTGGGACGACAGGGCCCTGGCTCTGGGGCACTGCCAGGCAGGGCAGGATGCTGTGGCTGAGGGTTCTCTGCAGTTGGTGGCATCTCTGACTCCCAACAGCCCCAATGACTCAGAAGCACCCATGGTGCTATTTCCCCATATGTGTCAGCATGACCTTACAAGTGCTTTCTGAAGGGCCACTGGTTGGCACATCCATGGGGTGTTGGTTTCCTCCAGTGGGCAGAAAGAAATTCCTGGCTCAGATTGGCAGGAGGCACAGGGTCTGACACCTCTGAGTGACCTTGGAGAAGTCTGTGCCTATGGGCTTCTGCTGATGACTCCCAAGTGGAAGATGCCCAACCCCCTTGCAGCTCTAGCAGGCTCACCTCTATGAGGTGGGACTTCTAGCTGCTGGGATGGGATGGAGGGGGCGTCCCTGGCCCTGAAGACAGTCAGAGACCGTTTTCCCCAAATGCTGCCAGAAGTGCCACTGTTCTGCCTGTAATTCAGGGACTTCAGGAAAGGGCTCTGGGATCTTTGGTGACGTGAAGGTCATGGAGAAGTGGAGGTCAAGGACTAGACACATGCTCCTTCCAGCCGGAGTCCTGGGAAACCACACACATTCCCCAGGGTTCCAGAAGCGGAGGAGGCTTTCCTTTGCCACGCGTGGAGCTGTCCAGTTGCTATGCCCCCAGCACTAACAAACAGGAAAGTCGAGAGGAGGCCCCCTCCCTTGCCGGAAAGTGCCAAACCAAAACTTGTACCAGTCACTTCCTCCTGAATCATCTGGGGTTTAGAAGATCATTGAAGAAGGAAAGCAAGCCAGCCCCAAGGTGTGAAGCTTCTCAATCTGCCCCACCTCAGAGCTTGCTCACCCCTGTGTCCCTCAGTGCCATGGCCCATGACCCTCAGTAGACAAGAAACGTGGTGTCTTTGTCACACCTGTGTGCAGTTGCTTTCATGCTCATTCATCCCTGTCCAGACCCTTTTGGGTTCTGAGCATGAGACCTGGTTTCACACTGCTTAAGACCCTTCCTCCCTGTGCGGTGGCTCAGCCCCCACATGGTCTAGCAGCTGGTGCAGCAGGAAGAGGCACAAGGAACTGGACCTCGGGTTTGCAGGGGAGCCTCCAGCAGGCTGCTTTCGAGGTAGGAACGCACTGCAGCTGGAACACCCTCAATGTCATTGAGGCCGGGAATGGGCTTGGAGAGTGTGCCCCACAGACAGGTCCTGGGTAGCCAATGCACTCTGGGCACCCCGTCATGACAGCTCAGGGGCAGGAGCCCAGGAACCACACGTGAGCCTGGACGCTGCAGGGAGATCCATACACTAAGCAACAATCAAGGAGGCAGACACGACTCTCCACAGTCCGCAAACCCTGCAACGTGGGGCCTGAATGTGGTTGTTTTGCAGAGCAGGGGCTTGCTCTTGGCATTGAAAGGCGGATGGCATTTTTGAGGGGGAGGAGAAGTTGCAGAGAAAGAAGAAATCCTGAAATGACAGACAGTGGGACAGCTGTGGCCTGAACTTGGTGTTCCTGCGCCTCGGATGTGGATGTATTAATTTCCATAAATGCTAATAGCCCATTTCCCCAAGAGCTATTACTTATGTCATCTCCCCCTGGATGCGTTTCAACACAGGGAAGACAAGTGAAAAAGGAAAGGACTGCCCCCACTGGTGGGTTTCCCGTTCCCCAACCCTGACCCCACCAGGTAGCTCAGGACTGTTCCTCTAATTCAGGGTCAAGACCCCCTGCCTTCAGCCCACAACCAGGTCCCTGTCATGCCAGGAGGCAAAGAAAGTTACCACCCCAAAAATGCTGAATCACAAAGTAAGCTGAGCAGGAAAGTGGGGGTGGGGTGGGGAGGAACATCATGGCCAGGGAGGAAGGCAGGGTGCTAAGGGACTTCTCACCTGGAGACCCCCTGAGGCTGCTCTAGACAAAGTGTAGACCCCAAAAGAGCCCCTGGACAAATGCCAGGGGGAGCAGAGCCAGGGTAGGCTGCCTGGATGGCAGGGTGGAAAGGTGGGCAGGTACAGGACAGCCACTGCAGCAGGACGCGGTGCAGTAGCTGGGGCTCTGTGTCCTGCGTCCTGTGGGAGCAGCAGCAGGTAGGGGAGGTGGGGGGGGAAGAGAAGCTGAAGATGGGGTAGGGGCAGAGGGGCCCGGGTGGGGTGAGGTGTGTAGGTAGCCAGATGAACTGGTGCAGGAGGGGAGTGCCAAGGTCCTGGGGAGCAGGGCAAGATGGAGAGAGGGCGCCCATGGGGAAACGTAGGGATTGGGAGCAGAGTGGGTGGGAAGATGGGGCTAGGGACCTGAAAGGAGAGGCAGGATGAGCCTTTGAGAGAGAGATGGGGAGGACTAGGACCAGGAGCGCTCCGATGGGGGGTGCGCTGAGGCTGGGAGAGGGAATGGAAAGAGGGATGGGGGAGGGGGAGGCGAAGCTGCGGGAAAAGGAGGTGTCAGGGAGGGATGAAGTTGGGGCAGGGGTCGGGATGGGAGCTAAAAGGTCGGGCAGGCTGGCAGACAGGGCAGCCAAAGGAGGGCGGAATGGGGGAAGGGATATGATGGAGAAGGAGGTGAGCCGGCTGGAGAGGAGGTGAGGATGGAGGCGGGTGCGGGGACGCGCTGGGGACAAGGAGATGGAGAGTCAGCGCGGGCCTCGCTGTGCCCGCCGCCGCTCTCCCGGCGCACTGCAGGGGACTGCGCGGACGGCTGGGGTCTCCCCCTGCACTCACCTGGGGGCTCCAGCTCCGGATCCTCTATCCCGCTCCGGATCTTCCTTCCCGCCCTGCCCCTGCGACTTTAGCGCCCCCGAATCCCGCTTGCTCCACCAGGTTCCGCCCGCAGCATCTTCACCTCGTGGGACGCCCGGGGCCACTCCTCTTCTAGATTCTCATTGGTTGTTCTTCACGCCAGTCACACTCTTATTGGCTGAGGGATCGCCGACCATGCAAATTAGGACGGGCCCGCCGCCGCGCCGATTGGCTGGCGCTGCTGGAGCGGAGACCCTGGACTTGGGCTCTGATTGGCCCCTGCGTCCTGCTGACGTGAATGACGGAGAGCGAGTTCTTCCCTTTCCAAGGCTCCTCTAGCTGGTGGCAGCGGATCCGGCGCCCCTTGGCCGGTCCTCGGCCCGCAGGGTCTGCGGGTCTGGTGGGCACCGGCCAGCGCCGGGCCTCTGGATCCGTCGTAGAGGCACTTCCTCAGAAGCCTGGGGCTCGACGCCCGGGGGCGGGGGCGGCTGCTGCAGGCGCGTCTCCTAGGTAACGCTGCCCGCCACGGGCGGAACCACGTTGGATGGCGCCGCGGGGGAGGTTGGACTCAGTCCAGAGGCTCAGGGGCCACCTAGCGGCCCGAGGCCTTGATCCCGAAGTGTATGTGGGGTGCTCCGTCCGACTTTTCTGGGGGCCCTGGGCCTGAGGGGCGCGGCAACTCGGCTAGCGCGGGGCTGTGCCCGCGTCGGTCGCATTTTCCTCCCCCTCTCCTTGACTTTTGGTGTGGTCCGGGCCGCCCGGTCTTGTAGGGTATCGGGGGCTTTTAGGGGCTCCATCTCTGCACTTTGCCCCTAGACTCCGCACCCACTGGCAGCGCTTCAGCTTCCGGCGACCGCGTGGGCTTTGCTGAGACCGCGGCATTGGCCCTCCCCTTTTCCCGTTCGGACCCCTGCTGGGGACCCCCTGCTTTGCCTGCCGACCCGACCCATCGCCGCTGCCCAGTGGAGATCTGGAGACTCCCTGACCCTCGCGGGATTCCCTGCTCCGATGGTCCTGCCTGCCTAAGGCCTACCCTGGAGCTGCTCCCGCCTTCCCCTCCGCTGTCCAGCCCGCCGACCTTCTGACCGCCTCCGAGCTCCCCACTTGGGCCCTTGTGCTCTTGAGAACCCCAGTGCTCTGTCTCCTGCTGCCTTCTTCAGACCCTGCACATTTCTTTCATGTCTGTCTCTATAGAAGACAGATGCCTTCGCAGCCCTGGTCCTGCCTTCACTGTCGCACTGTGTGATTTTGACTGAAGCGCAGGTGGGAAGTCTCACAAGCTTGTGTATTGGAAAAGGTGTACTTTAGATGATTGTGCCGTCGCCGCCAGTTCCAAGCCGGGTCTCCATCACAGCTCCCTGCACCCTCCTCTCCTCTGTGATTTTCATAGGTCACAACCACCTCTTTTGTGTGCTAACTTGTATCCTGTGTTTCTGCCTCCCTTCAGATACATTCCTTGAGGTCATCGTGGTTGTCTGCAGTGTTCTCCAGGGCCTGGCACAGGGTAGGTACTCAAAGAACACTCCTTGAAAGAGGAATTCCAGGCAGGGCTTAATTAGACTTCTGCTTACTCTAGGGGGGCGGGGGGGGGGGGGCGGATTTCTTCTCAAGTGGTGCATTTGGTAAAGAATTTGCCTGCCAATGCAGGAGATGCGAGTTTGACCCCAGGGTCTGGTAGATTTCCTGAAGTCGGAAATGGCAACCCACCCAGTATTCTTGCCTGGGAAATCTCATGGGCAGAGGAGCCTGGCAGGCTACAGTCCGTGGGGTCACAAAGAGTTGGACACGACTGAATACATACACACATGCACTTGGTGTCTACTCTCAAAAAAGCTCCTGAGCTTTCAAGGTTCAGGAAGGCCAGATCTCTTTTGCGTTTGGGAGGGAAGCTTCCTTGTGCCCGGGAAGTTCCTTGTGGCTCCTGTCCCTCCCTTTCCTTGGTGAATCACTGCTGACGAGACCTCAGCCCAGCTGATCACTTCAGTGCCTGGGTCCCTCCTCTTCTCCTCCCCCCACCAACCCCTTGCCAAAAAGGGAGACTGGGTTAGGCTTGTCTTCTCTGGGCTGCTCAGGCTTGTCCCCTAGTCTTTGTCCTACTGGTTATTTAGATTCTTGAAGACAGGGTATTTGACAGTCCGCTTCACTGTACTGGGACAGAACAGGTGCTTGGTGAATATTTGTTGATCAGGTAGGTCTGCAGAAGCAAAGACTTCCAGGGAGCTTCAGAGGCCCCCCTCCTTTTGTAGGTGGGAGGCAGATGCTGGGAGGGCAGAGACTTTGCAGAAGTCAGAGAGGAGAGCAAGGATCAGCCCAGGCTCCTCGACCTCTTTGCTCTCACTTTACCCTTGAGGGCTTCTCCTGGCCTTGGTGGGCAGAGGGGCTGGCATAGGTTATAATGGCTTTGATGTTTGTACGACTAGCTATATGGTTTCAGGCTGGCTGTTTAACCTCAGGATCTCACTTTTCACATCTGTAGGAATGGGACAGTAGTGGTACTTATCTTCGAGTTATTGGAATAGCAAATATGAAAATGTGAGTGCCTGGCTCATGATAAGGACTCAGTAAAAGTTGGTGCCTTTTCTTCCCCCTTCCTCTGGAGAGGCCCTTGTATCGTTTTCTTGGGCTCAAAGCACGGGACCCTCCTAGTTTTCTCTTTATGGTTCATCTGGCCCCAAAGGCCCTTCTGCCTTCCTCCGCAGCTTTCTTCATTCCTCTCCAGCATAATTGAATGATTTACTTAATCATTAGAAAGGTTTACACTGAGGACCTAGTCCTGACCTCATGGAGCTCAGTCCCTGCAGGACGACAGTGACCATGTAGCCTGGAGAAGCTGGGTGACTCTTCTGTGATAGGGTCCCGTGTGAGGGGATATGTATGGATGGAGCTGCTTTCCTGGGGAGGTGGCACCAGAGGAAGACTCATCCAGGGGTGCTTGTGGCTGTCAAGGGGGATAGAGGGCGTGCTGAATGGGAGGAACTGAAGCAAGGGCAGGATGGAGTGTACAGGAGTGTGGGCCGGGTGAGAGCCCTTTGGGGCACTGGGTGGGGGGTGCAGGCGGGAGGGGAAGAGCTCTGTGTGTAATGGAGCCCCTGGGACTGTCCAGGCTCCTACTCCCAGGAGCCTGTGTCTCAGGAGTCACCTCTCCCTCCATCACCCACTCCAGTAGTCACTCCATCTCCACCACCTGCCTTCACCTTCCTGGCTCAGAGCTTTGATCTTGGGAGACCTGCCTTTCATCCCAGCGCGTCTCCTGCAGTGCCATCCTGTCATCGCAACCGGTCCTGGCAAATGTGGTATTGGGTCCCCTTGTCACCCAGGGAAGTGGGGGGATGCACTAAGTTAGGGATCTGGGGCGAGGGAGCCACCTACAAAAGGGGCACTGTCCTGGAGCCAGGAAACACTGCCACTGGGGCCTCCTTCCAGAGGGTGTTTCCCTACATGTGCTTCTGAGGCAGAAAGGGCTTTGCTGTAGAGTTACCCCCCAGTCTGTGAAGGCCCTCACTTTGCAGGAATAAACCTCTCAATTTTATAACTAATGTCAATGATGAAACATTTCCTTGAAAAAGAGAAAAACTGGGGAGACAAGTTTATTGAAACTTCAGTTTCAGGGCTGAATTGATTGAGCTCTGATTGTAAGTGCGGTATCAAGGCCCCAGGAGAGTAGGTTTCCTTCTGCAAGCAGTGGGCCAGGGAGTAGGTCAGTACAGGACAGCTGATACGTGTTCTGACCAAAAGCACAGAAGCCTGCTGGGTGCAGAAGCACAGAGGAGCTGGCCCTGGGAGACAGCCTGTCCAGAGGGTGCCGTGGCTGGGGTCCCAGTGAAGACACACACAGTGTATGTCATCTCTGAGACCAGCCCCGAAGCCCTCGGGCCAGAACTGGGGAGGGTAGTTCCGCAAAACAAGTGGTATTGAGCAGACAAACATAACCCACAGAGGAAAAACCCCACATAAACCGGTGTATGTGCCTTACTGTTCATACAGTAACAGTCTGGATCTGGAGGCCCAAGGAGATGTATGCAGGGTTGGGGTGGTGTTCCAATGGGGGCCGGACCCCACACTGAAGCCCACCGGGTGTGGGAGAGCATCTCAGGGGGGCCAGTCGCATTCATACCTCCAGGGCCCCCCTGCATTCCCAGCACAGCCTGTGAATGTGGAGGGTGGGCCAGCTGCCTGAAGCCCTGTATTTCAAGTCCCTTTAGAGCAACCTTTCTCCAGCTTTTTAGTGTCATGCTGCTTTATGCTTTAAAAAATGATTGAGGACTCCAAATAACTTCCTAAAATGTGAGTGACGCCTACCAACATTTATTGTTGAGAAATGTCGACAGTGTTATTAATTCATTTAAAAACAGTAGACCTAGTACTCTTGCCTGGAAAATCCCATGGATGGAGGAGCCTGGTAGGCTGCAGTCCATGGGGTTGCTAAGAGTTGGACATGACTGAGCGACTTCACTTTCACTTTTCACTTTCATGCATTGGAGAAGGAAATGGCAACCCACTCCCGTGTTCTTCCCTGGAGAATCCCAGAGATGGCGGAGCCTGGTGGGCTGCCGTCTATGGGGTCACACAGAGTCAAACACGACTGAAGCGACTTAGCAGCAGCAGCAGCAGCAGACCTGTTACATATTAATATAAAAATATATTTTTTTAATGAAAGCCAGCCACGTTTTCTGAAACAAAAACATTACCAAGAAGAGTGGGGTTGTTTTGTGTGTTTGTTTGTTTTTGAAATATTTATTTATTTGGCTGTGCTGGGTCTTAGTTGCAGCATGTGGGATCTAGTTCCCTGACCAGGGATCAAACCCCCAGCATTAAGCACACAGAGTCTTAGCCACTGGACTACCAGAGAAGGCCCTTTTTTGGGTTTTTGCTTTGTTTTTGTTTTGCATGATTGAATCCCAGTGGGCACTGCTTCTCTGTTGAGTCTGTTGTCATTTTGCTTGAAGGATTTGAAGGAGACGCAGATGGGTGGACGGGGAGCCCTTAGAGAACTGTGGATATTCTGCTTCTGTGCTGTACCCAAACCCACAAGCAATCGTTCCTTAAGGGTTTCTCACAAGCAGAGCAGAGTTTGACACCCTGTCTGAAAACTTTCACACTGTTACATTGAATCCTCTGGTTTGCATCGCACTTTGGGTGGATTGTTCCCCATGCAAGATTTTACATCATTGTGCTTATTCTCTCAGACAATAACTGCTTCTGAGTTAGGCAGATCTTCCAAATATTGACACGTCTACTCACACAATTTCAAAAGCTCACTTTTCGTTACCAGCACTACCCCTCTTGTCAGGAAAGTCTTCAAGAGTTATGAAGCTGTCAGGCTCACAGTGGAGGGCACAGATTTTCCCAATTCTGAATTTTGCCTGAAAGCTCAGTTTTTATGAGTTTACCTTGAAGTGACAGGTTCATTTTGTTCAGACTGTGTTTGAAGCTCCCAGTTCTGAATCACCATTGTTTGTCTCTGAGCTGTTCTTTTAGTAAGAATGGTGTTGCTGAGTGCAGGAAGGAGGCAGTTTAACTCACAGCCCAGCGATCATGCCCGGCTTACCCCGGGGTGACCCTGGCCCTTCATTTGGCAGCAGAAATGCTTTTTGTGCTTCACCTCCTTTCATCACAGAATGTTAAAAGCACGCATCCTCAAGGGTCAAATCAAGATGTAATGAAATCCATAGTTTGCACAGCCTCCCCAGGGACCTTCTTAAGCGAAGCTGCTGGACTCTGTGCCGTGAGGGGTGAAGAGCACAGGGTGGCTGGTGGGCTTTGGTTGCCGTTGTCTTGGGAGGTGATGAGGCCCTAGTAGCTTCACCCACCATTGCCTTGGCACTATCAGCACAAATGCCAACCCAGTGAAAGACTCAGGTGGCATCTGGAGGTTATGAAAATAGCTCTGAGCCTCTGGAGCCCTTGACCACCTCCGAGAACCTTGGGGCTTTGTGGACTGCATTTAGAGACCTATTGTCTTAGAAGACCAAACCCACTGCCCTTTCTCCTTGCTGGCCATTTTAGGAGAATTTGGCCTCTTATTAAGGCCAAGGGCTTAAGATTCTCTTTCAGCTGAAGACAGTCTCGAGATCCTCGTCTGCCGGAAGGCAGATAAAATCTTGAATGAGCCAGGTTGCCAAGACACCCTGAACACTCAGTCTGTCCCCACCTGGCTCCACCAGCAGGACTGTCTGTGGCTCGGCTGTCCTGGGGGCCAGACTCCAGGGTCCCCTTGAGCCAGGGCTCTCCTGGTGACGTCTGGACCGCTGGCCTTGCTCCCACGCTGCCTGCCTTTTTGTATGTGTCTCAAGGTGGCCACTCCTATGGTGTCCCCCTTGGCAGCTCCGAGCTGATGGCCTCTCTGCTCCGAAGGCCCCAGAGGAGAGTGTTCTTGCAACAGAACCAGCAGAAGCTCTGAGCTCACATCTTATTGGCTCTGAGTAGGTCATGCCCCCCAGGCCCCTCTAAGAACCCCAGTTCCCAAGGCCTGGTGCCCTTGTGCAGGGCTCCACCTCTGCAGCTGGACAGAGCGTGTGGCCATCCCTAAACCAGTCACTGAGGCTGGGGTAGGCATGCTCTGATTGGCCAGGCAAGGTGGCATGGATGCCAGTCCTCGGCTGCAGTGGGGGTTGGGGAGGTCAGAGTGTGGGTCACAGGGTGGTAGTTCCCCTGGCATTAGTGGGAGGTTCTCTAAGCACTGGGCCCTCGTAACGCTCTTATTTATTTGAACACAAATGGTGCAGGTAATCCCAGAGGCCCCAGGGACCCGGGGACCAGCAGAATGCACGACTGGCACAGGATCTTTGACCAAAACCTGCTGGTCCCTCCGCACCCACAGAGAGCACGCCAGCCTCTGAAGGAATCGACGGCGTTTCAGTGTGTCCTGAAGTGGCTTGATGGCCCGCTAATTAAGCAGGTAAAGAAACCGACTCTTTAATGTCAAATGCTTGCTTTCACCGCTGTGAGCTGAGACAGTATCGATTTTCACGTGTTTATCTGAGTCTTTCACTGTGCCCATCACCCTGGGCGGTGGCAGCATTTGGAGGCAAAGTGGCCCATCAGCAAAGAGGGTATGTGATTCAGCGACTCAGTCAGCACTTTTGACCCTGACTCAAGGCTTCTTGCTGCCTACAGTGGAGCAATCCAAAAACCCGGATAATTCGATTTCCTAAATTATTTCCTGGCCAGGTTGTTTGCAAGGGCTGGCCTTGTGTGTGGCTCAGCACGGCCTGGGGGTTAGAACTGCAGGGGTGGAGCTCTGGGCATCCTGGGAGATGTGAGATGGAGGTACCACCACCTTTGCACGCTCAGGCCCTCGTTTTGGGGCCCTGTGTCCATCTCTGCCCTCAGCTGCCAGGGAACCTGCCAGAAAAGCTGGTGTTTATGTGCCTCCACAGAACACCCATGTGATCGTACTATTCTGGGGAGGCCCAGGGTTCTGGGGGGACGCACAGGAAGGATCCAGGCCTGCCACTGTGAGCATGCGGCTTGTGGGGTTTGGCTTGGCGAGACCGTATCTTCTTCCTCTGCATCTGGCAGAGCAATTCTCCTTACATTCAGAGTTGTCTGAGCACTAGGTCTGAGAATAACCTACTATTGTTAAATCGCTCACATCCTGCATCATCACTTCAAACCCTGTGATTGAGCACCTACTGTGTGCTTGCCTCTGTGTAGATACTGCGGTGATTACTGCTCTTACAGCTTTGTTTTATTTTTTGGCCACACTGCATGCCATATAGGATCCCAATTCCCCAGCCAGGGATCGAACCCATGCCCACTACATTGGAAGCGCAGAGGCTTAACCACTGGACTTCCAGAGACGTCCCCAACAACTTTACTTGTTAGCGCTTCACTTGTGTTGGTTCACTTCATCCTCACGACAGCCCTACGAAGCAGGTAGCATCATAACCCCCGCTTTACAGAAGAGGAAGCAACACGAGTGACGTGGAGTCAGATGCCTAGAGTAACACAGCTCCAGCCGGCCAGCTGGGACTCCAAGCTGGGGAGACCAGCTCCAGCAGCTCTGCCTCCAGGGACTCACGGGCTAGTAGACAGCAGTTGTCTCTTGCCTAGGAATTTTACAAAGGAAATTTATTTTCCTATTTTACTTTATTAATGCATTTTAACTTGTTTTTGAAAAGCTAATTCCCATAGCTCAAAATTCAAGGGGGCACACAAGGTAAGTGTATTGTCCTATGGTTGTCTCATCCTGGATATAGCCGGTATTTACCTATTTTCTGTACAACCTTTCAGACATTCTAAGTAACCACAACAAATAAATATACTTGTATATTTTTCTCTTTTTTTGGCATGAATGATAGCTTATTGCTATATTCTATATCTTAAAAAATATTCTTAACAGTATGAATTATACGTTGGTAAATGTAGATCATTTTTACTTCCTTCCCAAAGATAAAGTCAATACTTTCATGAAAGTCACATAATTGGGTTTCCATTCAGGGATTTCTGGGAGAGAAAAGATCAAAATGAGACCTTTTGAAAAACAAAATAAACAAAAACAACCTCCCCCCCATATATGTTCTAGACTGTTCATTCTAGACTGTCATTTCATGAAGAATTTCTTATTCTTCCTTAAGACAGCATAGCTTTTCCTATATGAATGACCTGTCATCCATTCATTAGGTCCTTCCTTAAAATGACCACTTGTTCTGACTCCAGGTGTTTGCTTTTATAGACATTATGATAATGGATAATGTCATTGAAATAATTTTTAAAAATGTACAGTGTCTGTAGAATAGAGTCATACATTAAAAGCTAACATTTAAAACCCACTTATAAGTTGTTTATAAAAAAATCACAGTTTAAACATGAAGATATTAAATATATGTCTTCAAACCATATGTATGAAAGGAAAACAATGGAAAAAAAGATACCCATGTAAACTCTAAGCATTAGAAAGCTTTGTGGCTGTACTAATTTCAGACAAAGTAGAGTTCAAGGTGAAGCATGTATCACCAGAGATAAAGGGACATCTCATGCTGACAGTGATGGTCAGGAAGATGCGATGGCCCTAAATGTGTGTGCTCCTGTGATGGGAGCCCCCAAAGTCACCCCCAGGTGTGGTGATTGACTAGGAGGACTTGACATGACTCAGCACATAGTCATCTTCAAAGGAAAGATTTGTTTTGGTGAAAAAATAGAGTAAGATCAGCCAAGGGAAAGGCATATGGGAGGCAGTGGGTATGAACGCCCAGGGTCCTCTGCCATGGGATTCCCACAAGACATACTCCAGCAACGAGCTGGGACAATACCTGGGACATCCTGCCAACCAAGGAAGCTTGTCAGAGACTCAGTGCCAATAGGTTGTAAAAAAACCTCAGGGCTTTTTGGGAACTGGTCATGTAGATACACTCTGCCTAGCATGTAGTAGGATTCCAGAGTTCCAGAAGGAAAGCAAGTGATCAGCATAAATCACTTTGTACAAGAAGTTTAGTACTGGTAAGCCATTCCAATCCATTAGGGTGGTGGTGAAGTCTGTGTCCCCAGACTGCAAACTCCAGCCAAGGGCCAGACCTGTAAGCCAGCATTTTAAAGACTAACTGGCCTGCTATTTTATCTCATTTGTGCCCAGCACCCAGTAGCACAGCTTTCAAATCTGTGTAGCAAAGTTTGTAGAACCAAAGGGAACTGCATTTAGATTCACCTTTATAATTAGAGGCTTTTAACTCTCTCAATACACAGAAGAACTGTACAAAAAAGATCTTCACGACCCAGATAATCACGATGGTGTGATCACTGACCTAGAGCCAGACATCCTGGAATGTGAAGTCAAGTGGGCCTTAGAAAACATCACTACGAACAAAGCTAGTGGAGGTGATGGAATTCCAGTTGAGCTATTCCAAATCCTGAAAGATGATGCTGTGAAAGTGCTGCACTCAATATGCCATCAAATTTGGAAAACTCAGCAGTGGCCACAGGACTGGAAAAGGTCAGTTTTCATTCCAATCCCAAAGAAAGGCAATGCCAAAGAATGTTCAAACTACCGCACAATTGCACTCATCTCACACGCTAGTAAAGTAATGCTCAAAATTCTCGAAGCCAGGCTTCAGCAATATGTGAACCGTGAACTTCCTGATGTTCAAGCTGGTTTTAGAAAAGGCAGAGGAACCAGAGATCAAATTGCCAACATCCGCTGGATCATGGAAAAAGCAAGAGAGTTCCAGATGGAAAAGCATCTATTTCTGCCCTATTGAGTATGCCAAAGCCTTTGACTGTGTGGATCACAATAAACTGTGGAAAATTCTGAAAGAGATGGAAATACCAGACCACCTGATCTGCCTCTTGAGAAATCTGTATGCAGGTCAGGAAGCAACAGTTAGAACTGGACATGGAACAACAGACTGGTTCCCAATAGTAAAAGGAGTTCGTCAAGGCTGTATACTGTCACCCTGTTTATTTAACTTCTATGCAGAGTACATCATGAGAAACGCTGGACTGGAAGAAACACAAGCTGGAATCAAGATTGCCGGGAGAAATATCAATAACCTCAGATATGCAGATGACACCACCCTTATGGCAGAAAGTGAAGAGGAACTAAAAAGCCTCTTGATGAAAGTGAAAGTGGAGAGTGAAAAAGTTGGCTTAAAGCTCAACATTCAGAAAATGAAGATCATGGCATCCAGTCCCACCACTTCATGGGAAATAGATGGGGAAACAGTGGAAACAGTGTCAGACTTTATTTTTCTGGGCTCCAAAATCACTGCAGATGGTGACTGCAGCCATGAAATTAAAAGACGCTTACTCCTTGGAAGGAAAGTTATGACCAACCTAGATAGCATCAAAAGCAGAGACGTTACTTTGCCAACAAAGGTTCATCTAGTCAAGGCTATGGTTTTTCCAGTAGTCATGTATGGATGTGAGAGTTGGACTGTGAAGAAGTCTGAGCACTGAAGAATTGATGCTTTTGAACTGTGGTGTTGGAGAAGACTCTTGAGAGTCCCTTGGACTGCAAGGAGATCCAACCTATCCATTCTGAAGGAGATCAGCCCTGGGATTTCTTTGGAAGGAATGATGCTAAAGCTGAAACTCCAGTACTTTGGCCACCTCATATGAAGAGTTGACTCATTGGAAAAGACTCTGATGCTGGGAGGGATTGGGGGCAAGAGGAGAAGGGGACGACAGAGGATGAGATGGCTGGATGGCATCACTGACTCGATGGACGTGAGTCTGAGTGAACTCCAGGTGTTGGTGATGGACCGGGAGGCCTGGCGTGCTGCGATTCATGGGGTCGCAAAGAGTCGGACATGACTGAGCGACTGATCGGATCTGAACTCTCTCAATAAGTGATAGAACCAATAGACTCCCCCCACCCACCCTGCGAAAAAAAAAAAAAACAAACAAACCCATCATCAGGGTATGAAAGATCTGAACACCACCAACCACCTTAACTGAATTGTCATCGTGAAAACACTATACCTAACAAATAAAATACACCTTCTCAAGTGCTTGTGGAACATTTACAGAGATAGATAATATGCTTGGTCATGAAAATAAATCCCAATAAATTTAAAAGGATTGAAATTATGAAGAATATGTTCACTGACCAATATGTTATTAAATTAAAAAATCAATTATAATAAGATAACCAGAAAATCCCCAAATAGTAGAAAATTAAACAACACTCTGCTCACTAGTAACCCATGGGTCAAAGAATTCAGAGAGAGATTAGAAAGTAATTGGAACTAACTGGTATAAGAATATATCAAGATTTGTGGGATGCAGTTAATGCAGTCCTTTGAGGGAAACTTACAACTTTATGTAAGTACATTAGAAAAGAAGAAAAATGCAGGCACACCTCATTTTATTGTGCTTTGTAGGTATTGTATTTCCCCACCCCCCCAAATTGGAGGTTTTTGAAATCTCTGCATGGAGACAGTCCGTCAGTGCCGTTTTCCTGGCATTTGCTTATTTTATTTCTCTGTCACATTTGGGTAATCTTGCAATATTTCAGGCTTTTTCATTATTATTGTCTGTGTTATGGTGACCTGTCATCAGTGATCTTTGATGACTCACTGAAGGGTCAGATGATAGATGGTATTTTGCAATACATTTAAAAAAAATTAAAGTAGGTACATTGTTTTCTTAGACAAAATGCTATTGTACACTTAATAGATTACAGTATAGTATAAACATAATTTTATATGCACTGGGAAACAAAAAATCCATGTGACTCACTTTATTAAGATATTCACTTTATTGCAGTGGTCTGGGACTGAACCCTCTGTCTCTGAGGTCTGCCTGTGTAAAATCAACAATCTCTGCTTTCTCCTTAAGAATCTAGACAAAAGGAATAAATTAAAACCAAAGAAAAGAGAAGAAGGAAATAGGAAATATATGGGCAGAAATCAATAAAGGACAAATAATAAGAAAATCAGTAAAGCTAGAAGTTGGTTCTTTGAAAATATTAATTATATTGATAAACCCGTGGCAAGACTGATCATGAGAAGAGAGAAGAGACACAGATTATCAATATTAGGAGAGGAAGAAGGGGCACATATCTTACAGACATTAAAAAGATAATCAAGGGACATTATGAATAACTTATGTGCCAATAAAAATAACTTAGATGAAATGGATACGTTTCTTGAAAAGCACAATTTACCAAAAGTGACACCAGAAGAAACAGAAAATCTAAATAGCCCTATATATGTTTACTTAGTTCATTTTTTTCTTAATTTATTTTTAATTGAAGGATAATTACAATATTGTGTTGGTTTCTGCCATACATCAACATGGATCAGCCATAGTATACATATGTCCCCTCCCTTTTGAGCCTCCCTCCCACCTCCCACCCCATCCCACCCCTCTGGGTTTGAGTTCCTTGAGTCATACAGCAAATTCCCACTTGAATAGCCCCATATTTATTAAAGAAACTCAATTCATAATTAAAACATTTTCAAACTTAAATGACTTCACTGTTGAATTTAATAAAATATTAAAGGAAGAAATAATACCAATTGTAGACCAACACTCAGAAAATAGAGTGGGAGGGAATTGTTCTCAGGTGTTTATTTTGAGGCCATCATAACCTTGATACCCAAGCCGGACAAGGACATGGAAGGAAAAATACAGATTGCCATCTCTTATGAATGTTAACACAAAATTCCTTAGTATATTAGGACATCAGATCCAGCAGTGTGTACAGAAGGTAGGATATCATGGTGGGGTTTATCACAGGAATGCAAAGTTGGTTTTACACACAAAAATCAGCCAAGATTAAAAGATCAAGTAGGGAAAAAGTCAAAAGTTCAGTTTAGATGATCTTACAGATTTGTACAGTTTCAGTTATTTTGAGAATTGATAGCTTTAGATGGTAGCAAACTTCCCTGTAAAAGGTGTTGGCTAAAAATATTATGTACCAATTTTGAACTCAAGTCACTTATTAGTCATTTTGGTATGTTTTTCTTACTTTTTATTTACCTTTTTGGTTTAGTTTTCATTTTACCATGAATGTTGATTACTGGGTTGGCCCAAAAGTTCATTCAAGTTTTCCCATAAGATAATCACAGAAAAACCCAAACAAACTTTTGGGCCAACCTAATTCTTTCCTTTGGAATGGCTATTTCACTTGTATTTACTGTGTGTTTGGAGCTGTGCAGGGGACACGAGGGTGACCCCCCCGCCCCCAACTCTGTCTTCACAGAGCTCTCTGTTAAGCACGAGGAGACAGCTAGAAACCTACCCGAGGAGAGTTGAGCACAAGGTCTCAGAGAGGCGGAGTGGGTGGTCGGGCTGTGGAGGCCAGGAGAAGACCCAGCTCCCAGGTGATCTGGGAGTTCCCTGGTCCTGGCTGCTGGTCACCTCCCTGGGAGCATGGTGAGGG
This sequence comes from Bos indicus, assembly GCF_029378745.1. NCBI lineage: Eukaryota > Metazoa > Chordata > Mammalia > Artiodactyla > Bovidae > Bos > Bos indicus. The sequence goes on from NC_091775.1 coordinate 48,183,292, forward strand.
GGCCAGGGGGGCTGATGGTGGTGCCCTGGGTGGTGCCTGCAGCGAGGGGAGGCCCAGGCCCCTAGGAGGTGTGCACACTGAGCCCACCCCCACCCCCACCCGCCTTGCATGATTTGGTCCCCAGTCCTGAGGATATAGCAGGAGGAGAATATTCCAGGCTCTCATCCCTTCCCCACCAGAGCTGAGACCGACCACCAGCATGTAAACAGACAACTTAGAAACATGAGAGATCCTGATATAAAACCAGGTCAGATGATGAGGGTCTGGATGGCAGGGGTCAGGAAGGCCTCCCTGGTCAGGGCCTCATGGGAATGAGGGGGCGAGCGCAGTAAAGGGGCTCCAGAGGGGCAGGGAGCAGGGTGAGGAACAGTGCTGGTGGGGAGGGATGAGGGTCTGGGCTCAAGATCCCCCCAGACCTGTCGGCACACTCCCCCCTGCCAGCTGCTCCCATTTGCTGGGACTCACCTGCTGGACCTGGGAGGCTGGGTGGGCAGGTGGCCACCAGCTGGTCCCGCTTGTTTCTCTTCCCCTCATATTCCACACCCTGCCATCACCACGGCCCTCGGCAGTTCCTTCACTGACACCCCGAATGTGCCCTCTGCTCACCCCAACTCCTCACGTCCTCCCGCCGCGTTCCGATCCCCACGTGGAGCTGGAGTGGTTTTCCTTCTCCTTTATTGAGGTATAACTGACGAAGCCGTAGGACACTTGGAGTGCCCAGCGTGATGATCTGACATCCACATAAACTGCGAAAGGACCCCACCCTGATTTAGTTAACACACGCTTCACCTCACGTTGGACTGATTTCCATGAAATCCCGAATCAGGTGGTGTCACTGCCTCTCAGGCTCTTTCCCTGACCCGTCATCCTGTTTGGAGTAGAAGTGGCCTGCGAGGGTGGCTCCTGCCCCTTCTCCAATTAAACACAATCCCATTGTTTTATTCAATTTTTTTTTTTTTTTTTTTTTTAGTATTTAAAAAAAACTTCAGCCACTGTGTGCTGCATGTGGGATCTTAGTTCCCTGACCAGGGATCGATCCAGTTCCCTCAGCCTTGGAGGCTCAGAGTCTTAACCACTGGACCAGCGGGGAAGTCACTGGGTGTTCTGTTTTGAAGCGCACTTTGGCTTTTGTTTTTATTCAGGTGTGGTGGGGACAGCAGAGCAGGGGACGGTTGCCACTGAAAAGATAGTTTCTTCCTTTGGGCTCCCCAAGGGAGGGGACGCACATCCCCGAAGGGTTGTGCAGTTGGGTTGGTGGGGAGGCAGCGGGGTAAGAGGAGAGCCGGGGCAAAAGCCTATATCATGGTTTTTGTGGGAAGGGATGGGCAAGGCTGGGTAAGCAGCTGCACACACTTGGGACTGGCTAGTTTGAGTTAGTTCATTGGCCTCTGGGGTGGAGGGACTGGTTGCCTGGGTCTGGTTCTGGGATTGTTGGGGTGGGAAGATATTGTCTCCCGGAGTGTGAGCCAGACAAGGGCAAGTGGGGTGTGGACTGGAAAGCAGGTCGGTTACTATCACTGGAAAATAGCTGGCCCTGGGCAGGACAGTCTCTTCCCATCAGGGAGGCCCCAGATGCCAGAGCACTAGGAACACTAAGAACCCAGAAAGTGAGAGCAATCAGTTAATGTAAATACACATACATGGACATGAGTTTGAGCAACCTCCGGGGGATAGTAAAGGACAGGGGAGCCTGGCGTGCTGCAGTCCCTGGGGTCACAAAGAGTCGGACGTGACTTAGCAACTAAAAAACAACAAAAATAACATACATGGCTTCCCAACAGGAGATGTGGGAAGATTCCTGGGTCGGGAATCTGAACCCACTCCAGTGTTCTTGCCTGGGAAACCCTGTGGACGGAGGAGCCTGGCGGGCTACGGTCCATAGGGTAGTAAAAGAGTCAAATATGATTTAGCGACTAACAACAACAAAAAAAGATACATGTAGTCAGGATGATTTTCCTGAGCACCCGGCTCTCTTCACCCAGAGCTTCCTTCTGCCTGGTTTATTCTCCAAGGGTCCACTCCTGGTTCCCGTCCACCCCACCCTGCCTCCTTAGTTCTCGGTTTAGATGTTATCTTTCAGAGCCCCTTCCCTGGCCGTCTTCTTCAAAGAGCCGACCCACCCATCTTCCCCTGCTCCCATTTTCATTGTCTTCACGTGAGCCCCAGGGACGCAGGTCTTGTGTGTTTTGTTCCCTGCTGCGTTTCCTAGAACAGTGTCTGGCACAGAGTGGACACACAAAATAGATGCTTAAATAACATTTATTAAATGACTGCATGAAAGGAAAGCAGGATTCCTGGTCCCAGGTAGACAGTAAGAGCTGCCCCCTTGCCAGGTGTGCCAGTGGTACCAGCACTGAAGACCCAGGAGAACCCTCTGTAGGTGGCACCACTGGGCACAGGGCAGGCCTAGCAGTCTCTGGTGCCTTGTCTGTATCTGTAGTTCTCAAAGATCGGCTTTTATTTTATTTATACCCTGACCCCAACCCACCCAAATAATTCTGACAGGCTGAGGATTTAGAGTTTGTGGTCATATTGGGAATAATTTGGCTGTAAATGGTAAACAAATAACTCCCCCAACCAAAAAAAAAAAAAAAAAAAAAACACTCAAGTAAAATAGCCTAAGGAGAGAGAATTTGTTAACTCACTTAAAGACAAACCTATCATTAGCACAAGCTTCAGGTGTGGCTTGATCCAGGATCTCATGTGGCATCACCTGAACTTGTTCTTCCTTGGTTCCACATGGTGTCATAGGCGTCTGTCTCCACAGCTTTGGCTTCTTGTGTGGCTTGCTGGTTCTGGGTGGGATTCCAGCCTCCGACTGGCCAAGGGAGGGCCATGGAGAGAGGTAGTCCCTTGGAAGGAAGGGCCTGATACCTAAACCAGGGGATGGATGCTGAGTGGCCCAGTTTCCCCCAAATGGTCCATCAGCATCTGTGGGGAGGCTCTCAACCTTGAGGATCCTTCAAGGCCATCCCTCTGTCTCCCAGGGGGTGCTGGAGCTGCTATCGGAGGTGGGCTGCCACCTGCGCGTGTCTCTCTTCGATGTCACCTATCGGCACTTCTTCGGGAGGACGTGGAGGAGCTTGCCGAGGCCTGCAGAGCCGCTCACCAGGCAGCCGGCCAGGATCGTCTTCAATGAGGTGGGTGCAGTGGCTGGCAGGTGTGCAGGTTCCACCCAGACCTGGGGGTGCCGCCAGTACACCCCAGACTCCAGGAATGCCCCGAGCAGCAGGCCGAGCTCCCACAAAGCTCATTCTGGCAGCCAGCATCTGCTTCCAGACAGAAACTTGTGTGGCAGCCACGTGCCCTGAGTGGATGGTGGCAGGGGGCGGGTGTTGCGGGGGGCGGCATACATGTGGGTCTCGTTGCCTTCATGGAAACTTCCAGCTTTGGCAACAAAGTTAGGAAATTATTGATCTCATCAGATTTCCTCAGTTTTCCTCCTTGTTCACTTTCCCCTTCTTTTTCTTTCTTTTTAGTTTAGGATTTTTTCTTTTTTTTTTAAAGATGAGCAAATTGGGACTTAGAAGTGAGGTGCCTTGCCCAGGTAGAAGGTGGGAGGGCCTGGAGCCTCCACATCTGTCTGCAGACTGCGTGGTTGCCTTGGCATCAGTTGGTGACATGGTCTTGCCCACGCAGCAACCCTGTGTCTGGCTGCCCTGCAGATAGGGTGTCCCATCCTCGTTCAGCTGCACCAAACCCACAAGCGTCTCTTCCAGTGCCTGCCGTCTGCCCGCCACGGGGCCGGGTGCCAAGGTGATGGTGCTGGGTGGATGGGATGGCTGTGGTTCTCACCCTGGACAACTTACAGTCTGCTGGGTGACACACCCAGGCAGGCGGCAGCAAGTGTAGGTGTGGTGAGTTCTCGGAGGAGACCAACAGCCGCTGCCCTGGGGAAGAAGGGGAGACATAAGCAGGTGGTGAAGGAGGGCCTCTGGGAGTTGAGCCTATGGGATGGAGGGAACCGGCCCAGGATAAGTGGAGTGGCAGAAGCTGTGTCCCAGGGTGAGGGGTGGGAGGGCGGCCAAGGGTGGGCTTGGTGGGTAGCTAGCTGGGAGGGGCCTTCCGGAGACAACGGGGTTTTATCAAGAGCTGGAGGTGTCCTAGTGTCTTCTTCCCAGCTGCTCCTTCAAGCTGCACCTGAACGCAGTGGGTCCTGCAGGGAACAGTACTGGAGGGTCGGTGTTGCGTTGATTTTGTCCTTCTCTGCGCAGCGTCAGGGAAGCCCAGTAGGTGGCAGTACAGTGAGTGACGGAGGTGGTGGTGGTGGCCACGGCTGTCCTGGGGATGGTCTCCGTATGTAACCAAACCAAGCGAGCCGCCCTCTCTGTGGGGGATGGTCCTGCCCAGTCATGAAGCCACCAGGCTTCTCTGCACTGGGCTGTCACCCACAGTCAGGATGCTGTGTGCAGCGTGGCTTGATGTTACTGGTCCTTACTGAACATGCAGGAGAGGGGGATGCTGCGCCCAAAGGTTCAGGAAAATTAGATATGGCCATGGGGATATGCGTCCTGGGGACCAGGACCGTGACTGGTGTGTTCCGGCCGTCAGACGGCCCATGCTGAACTCCTTAGTCTGGTGTCTGAATCGAGAGAGAGGCTGTGTGTTGTAAACCGCATATGACCGTGGGTGGCTGTTTAGGGTGCTGTCCCAGCTCCTGCACTGAGTCACCTTTGCGCCTCTGTCTTGGGGCGAGCGGTTGGGGGTTGCCAAGGCCTGGCAGGAGTGCGGTGGCCCCAATGTTGCTGGGAGCCTGGCTGAGGTGCCATCTTCCAGGGCTGGGCTGTTTGGATTCTCTTTCTTGAGTGGACAGTCACGCCCTGGAAAGCCTGGCATGGTGACAGATACTACGGTGACTGTGTCCTCTACTGGGGAGTCACCATGGGATGGTTGGCTCCCAGCTTCTTGGGGAGGTTTCAGACCCACCGTTTACTTCTGGAGGTCGGTATATATGTCTCTGTCTTGAAGAGCAGTTGGCAGGTCAGAGGCCGTGAGTGACAGACACCTTGACTGCAGTGATTGTTCTCAAGCCTTGTTTTAACCCTGGTGTTGGAGGGGCCCTGCAGGCTCTGTTGGAAATGCTGCTGTGTCGAGGGGATGGTGATCCCCTGAGTCAGCAGAGGAGCACTCTGCTGCCACTGGGGTCCTAAGATGAACCCTCCTCCTGTGACCTTCCCCATGGCTTTCCTTGTAGCCGCGGTCACTGCCCAGACAGGCCACACACGGAGGGCCTGCTGTTTCCCCGACCAGCTCAGTGGCTGAGAGCCCTGCAGAGTAGAAGGTGCGTTGTAAGAAACGGCCTTCAGAGCTGCTGCTCCACCTTCTGGGCTCATCAAGGGCTCAGCATCCATGCCCGAGAGGGTTCTCAGATATCCCCCCATCCTGGGAGCTGTGGGTCGAGGCCCTTTCAGCTCAGTTCATGTCTGGTCCGAGCTGTGGAAGCTGAGTGCTCCTCAGTCATTTGGGCTCTGCTCAACGGGGCATGGGGACCAGGGCCATGTGTTAGGGAGGACCATAGTCCTTAACGTTTTCAGAAGAATCTGCACCCTTCAGTTACTGATCTCAGCGAGGCTGGCGCTGGGGAACAGAGCAGTTTTGGTTGGGCCCCGGAATTGCTCAGCCGAGCTGTGTTCAGGTGCTATGCCCCAGGCGGGCAGCAGAGGCCAGTGCTGCCCCAGGAATGGTCCATCCTGATGGGCCGCTTGGCAGCATCCTCCCCACCGGCACTGTCCTCTCGTCCTTGACGTTCAGAGTTTAGTGAACTACAGAGAATCCCCTTTGCCGTGTGTGTGTGTGTGTGTGTGTGTGTGTGCATACATGGATGTACATGTGCACATGAAATGTGGAGCGTTCCTGGGGTGGCCTGGATACACGGAGCGTCTGGTTATGGGGTTGTGTCATCTGAGCAAAGCTCTGTGTACACACCTATGGGAATAGAGAGAAACACAATTTGCCCTTTTTAGAGTTGATTCTGAAATTTGGTGAAGATCTTTTTCTGATTTTACTAATCGCCTGGGCTTTTCTGGTTCTACCCTTTGGTTGTGGCTCAGGGGCGATGTGATGGAGGTTACCAGCGGCCAGTAGCAGGGGCCCATCTGGAAATCAAGGTGGTTGTCTGGCCTTTGTGTAGACTCATGAATCAACCATGTGGGCTCTGGGTTTTGATTGAGTTGTCCTTGTAATACACAGCCCCGAAAGAAGATGCTATTTCATTACTTTGCAAACAATGTCCTGTAGGAAAGACCATGGACCAAAGGAGTCCTGCCTTGAGCCAAGCCGGGTGTTTCATTCCGGGAATGATGAATTCCTTACGCCCCTCTCGTCCCAGCCTCCCTGCTCTGCCTGGCGGACCACAGGGCACCAGCTCCAGGCCTCTCAGCTCTGAGCTCAGAACTCTGTGTTCTCCTTCAAGGCTGCCCTCAGTGGAGAGGAATCACCCTTCACTTGCGCTGAGACGGTCGATCATTCTTTCAGCCTCTCAAAAGATATCTTTAAAAAATAATCTGAGAGGCCAAAGCACCATGCAGTTCCTGCACTTTCTTTCTAAGATGGACATAATTCTCCCTTAAATTCTTTCCTTAACTAACCACGCTCAGCCTGCAGTGACAGGCTCATTTTTCCTCCTTTATTTATTTTACTCGAGCCACTGGGTAGGAATCCTAGTGGTTCTTCACAGGTAGCCAGAACCCAGATCAGGGGATGATACCTCCACGGACCGTCTCAGCCCCAGGTGTGGCTGGAGTCTCAGGTGGCTCCCTGGCCTCCTGGGACACAGGGAAGTGGTCTGCTCCCTCTTCCCATCACCAAGGCCGGGAGAAACAGGCTCCTGAATGTTCTTGTTTGTCAGAGTAATGAGAGGGAAGTGCATGCCTATGCTCAGTCATGTCCAACTCTTTGCGATCCCATGAACTGTAACCCGCCAGGCTCCTCTGTCCATGGGATTCTCCAGGCAAGAATACTGGAGTGGGTTGCCGTGGCCTCTTCCAGGGGATCTACCCTACTCAGGGATCGAACCCAGGTCTCCCGCATTGCAGGCAGATTCTTTACCAGCTGAGCCACCAGGGAAGCCCCAAAATACTGGAGTGGGTAGCCTGTCCCTTCTTATGTCCCCTGCACTGCAGGTGAATTCTTAACCTCAGAGAGGGAGGTGACTCTCCTTTAAAAGTGGAGGCTGTCCATAAGAAAGAATGAAGCAATGCCATTTGCTGCAATGTGAATGAATGTAGAGATGATCATACTGAGTGAAGTAAGTCAGAAAGAGAAAGACAAATACCATATAATATCACTTACATGTGGAACCTAAAATATGGCACAAGTGATCGTATCTATGAAGCAGAAACAGACTCAGACATAGAGAACAGACTTGTGGTTGCCAGGGGGTGTGGGGGGCTGGGGGACGGAAGGACTGGGAGTTTGGGGTTAGCAGATGCAAACTGGTTTATATTTATAGCATAGGAAACTATTAATATATTCACTCTCATGTAGTAAACCATCATGGAAAAGAAAAAGAATATACCATCTGATGCAAAGAGCTGACTCAATGGAAAAGACCCTGATGCTGGGAAAGATTGAGGGCAGGAGAAGAGGGCAGCAGAGGATGAGATGGTTGGATGGCGTCATTGACTCGGTGGACAGGAATTTGAGCATAACTCCAAGAGATGGTGAAGGACAGAGGAGCCTGGTCTGCTGCAGTCCATGGGGTCGCAGAGTCCAACATGACTTAGTAACTGAACAACAGCAACAATATATGTATAACTGAATTACTTTGTTATACAGCAGATACTGACACAACATCTGTAAATCAACTCTACTTCAATAAAATTAAAAAACAAGTAGATGCTGTCAAGGAATGTCAGTATATCCAAGTGAAACTCCAGGAGGCTCTGCCCAGTGACTTGGTTAATCGCCAGGTTCCTGAACATGCCCTCCCCTCTCCTTTACCCACTCTCATGTTCCAGGAGCTACTCCTGATGTAAACCATTTGCAAAGCAGGAATCCAGCATGGCTCTGGGCACCATCTCTGCCGAGAGTGCCTGGTCTTAGCCGTGTCACCTAGGAGGATTTCTTTCCTGTCTAGCTCAACAGAAACAACTCCTGGGGACGCTGAACCAGAAATGGGGGCGGGTATAGAAGTGAGTGGATGAATAGGAGAAATGATATCTCTCCTGATGTTTCCATAGGGATTTAGTTGTTTGGTGATTGAACAGTCTACTATGTGGGCTTCCCAGGTGGGGCTAGTGGTAAAGAGTCTGCCTGCCATTACACAAGACTTAAGAGCTGAAGGTTCTATCCCTGGGTCTGGGAGATCTCCTGGAGGAGGGCATGGCACTCCACTCCAGTATTCTTGCCAGGAGAATCCCATGGACAGAGGATCCCGGTGGGCTACAGTCCATGGGGTTGCAAAGAGTTGGTCATGACTGAGCATCTGAGCACATAGACATACATGTGGGGACAGTAGAAAGCTTCGAATTTGTCAGCTTCTGTGTGTTCATCACAGTCTCCTGGGGCTGTCTTTGCTTCAGGTTGTAACTGGGTGTGCTGTTTCTGAATAAGCCCCGCCATCCTTCTCCAGGTGGGAGCAGGACTAGCTTTGGCTGAGGGGGTGGGATCTGATGTAAGGAGGATACGGGCTGAGTTCTGCTCCATCCTTACTCCTGTGGGATCTTGGGCCAGTTGTTTAAACTCTTGACTCTGAATTCATCATCTGTGCCTGATGGACAGCAATGTCCACCTCCTAAGGGTCCAGAGTGTAAGAAGTAGGTTCTTCCCAGACGAGCGCCCAGGGAGCAGTAGGGGCTCACTCAGCAAACATTGGCTGGGGGTCTGCTCTGTGCCAGGCTCTGTTATGTTAGGACCTGAACGTGCCCAGATGGGCGAGATGGTGTGTGGTCATTTCAGCCATGGTGGGGTTTGTGTTGTCACTGTAGATGGGAGCTTGCCAACCCTGGCTCCACAGATACTTTGAGCCAGATAATTCTCTTGGTGCGGGATTGGGTGGGGGACACTGTCTCCAGGGCTGTGTTTTTTTCCTAAGAATAATGCTGGGCCCCACCCTGGATGAGTGGAAGCTTCTGACTGGAATTAGAGATTTTGCATCTCTTGGAGGAGAGTCTTGCTCGGTGGATTCACTGTCCTTGGAGTGGTCAGTCTTGTGGTCGGTCGTGTGCAGCAAACTGTCCTGAGCCTCCAGTGGAAGGCTGAGCTGATGGAGGCTGCAGACGGATATGTGGTGTGTTTACCTTCCTGAAGCCACCCTACTAAAGGTTTACTAAAGAAAATTGTCTGGTGGGGCTTCCCTGGTGGTCCAGGGATTAGGACACCATGTATCCACAGGTTCGATCCCTGGCTGGGGAACTGAGATCCTGCAGGCTGCATGGTGAGGTCAAAGAAGAGGAAAACAAAATTGTTTGGAAGGTACTAGTTTAATTTCTGTGCCTCTCTCCTGGCCTTGTCCTCAGCCTGGGACAGAAGAGCGTGTGTCACTTGGGGCAGGTCGAGCGGCTGTGCAGCCGCGGACGAAGCCTCTACACAAACGCCCGTCTTCATCTGAGGCCCAATTTCAATTCTGTCACGTGTGTGAAAAATGGACCCTCAGCCCCGAGGCAAAATGTCGGCGTGTTTGAAGATGAAGGCATTAAGACAGGAGCATTTCTGTGATTTATTAACCAGTTTATCTTGTCAGGGGGGCACCTTGTCAAGGGCGGATGAGTGAGCTGTGGCATGGGGGGACCAGGGCCCCACTCTTCTGTGTCCCACGGCTTCTCTCTCTGTAATTAGATGGGCTTGACTTCAACTTTTAATCCCGCAGTGGCAGCTGATGCATCTCCAGGCATCTTGCATGGCCGCCGCCAGGCATCCTGACCCTGGAGGGCTTGGTTTTTTAAAACATTTATTTACTTGGCTATGTCGGGTCTTAGCTGCATCATGCAGAGTCTTGCGATGTGGTGCATGGGCTCAGTAGTTGCAGTGTGTGGACTTGGTTGCTCTGTGGCATGTGGAACTGGGTTCTCAGTTCTCTGACCAGGGATCGGATACGTGTCCCCTGAATTGGAAGAATTCTTTACCGCTGGACCACCAGGGAAGTTCCTGGAGGGCTTGTTTGCAGAATTGCTTGATCGTGCTTGGGATGTCTGACCAAGCACACAGGGGTGGGGTGGGGGTAGAGGGCCTGGGTTCTAGGTGACTCGGCTTCTCTGGGGATCCCCGGCCGGGTGCCTAAAGGGTTGAAGCCACAGAGTTGGGTGGTTCATCCCCAGGGCTTTTACTTGCATAGAACTTCCGAGCTGGTTGGCCCTAGGCAGGGTGTGCATTTTCTACCTGCCTAAGCTGACTCTTGAGAGTCCCTTGGACTTCAAGGGGATCAAACCAGTCAATCCTAAGGGAAATCAGCTTTGAATATTCATTGGAAGGACTGATGCTAAAGCTGAAGCTCTAATACTCTGTCCACCTGATGCAAAGAGCCGACTCATGGGGAAAAAAATTGATGCTGGGAAAGACTAAGGGCAGAAGAATAAGGGGGTGACAGAGGATGAGATGGTTGGATCACATCACGGACTCAGTGGACATGAGTTTGAGCAAAGTCTGGGAGATAGTGAAGGATAGGGAAGCCTGGCGTGCTACAGTCTATGGGGTCACAAAGAGCTGGACATGGTTTAGCGACTGAACAACAACAAATTAACCTTTACCTTTGAACTTCTTGAGGGCTAGATTGTATTTCTAGGTTCCTTAGAAATTCTTTCTTTTTTTTTTTTTGATGTGGACCATTTTTTAAAAAGTCTTTATTGGATTTGTTCCAATATTGATTCTGTTTTATGTTTTGTTTTGTTTGGCTGAGAGACACATGGGATCTTAGCCCTCTGACCAGGGATTGAACTCTTGCCCCTTGCATTGGAAAGCGAAGTCTTAACCACTGGGTCACCAGAGAAGTCCCTAGAATTTCTTTAGTATGTGCGGCGCACTCATTAGAGAGGCAGTAAAGCATTGCTCCTTACCCATGAGTAGTGAGGGGATGAGGCAGTCAGCCCTCGTGTTGCCTTGTAACCTGCTGAGCTTCCAAGGCCGACCCTGCCGGTGAAAGTGGAGTCTCTGGGACAGACCAGAGTGGGGCTCTGTGGTTAGTTTGGTCTCAGAATAATTGTTTGCAGTGGTAAAGGAAAGGGAGAGGCAACAGCCATGAATTGGTAAGTGAAAGTGAAAGTCGCTCAGTCATGTTCGACTCTTTGCGACCCCATGGATGGCTATACAGTCTATGGAATTCTCTAGGCCACAATACTGGAGTGGGTAGCTGTTCCCTTCTCCAGGGGATCTTCCCAACCCAGGGATGAAACCTAGGTCTCCTGCACTGCAGGCAGATTCTTTACAAGCTGAGCCACCAGGGAAGCCCAATTGGTACCTGGGACATGCCCAAAGTAGTTGGTCCTACTGCCTCCGGGCAAAGGATTTCAAGGTGACCTCTAAGCTGGAGGATTATGGCTGCTCTGCATCAGAGCTGACAATGTTTGTTTCACTGCCAAGAAGAAAAGTGGGTAGTGTCCATAAAACTGATATGCACAGGTGTAAATGTGGGAGGTGAGATAATGACAAACCTGACTTTACGGTGGGGCTTTTAAAAACAGTACTCAAGTCTTGGAGACGGAAGCATAATTCTCTCTTGGTCCAACCACCTGTCAGCTGTAAGTGGTCATTATTTCATCATTTTGCAATAAAAGATAATAGAATAACGATTTATATCTCATGGCTGATGTTTTAATGTGTCTCTCTGTTATCCTGGGCTGACAGTCTGTGATTACAGTAAACGTTTTCTTGGTGACACCGTGGTAATGACTCGTTAATGGGGGATTATTCCAAGTTTAAATCACATTGCTGCAGCCCGGCCTGGCCCGGCCCTGTGTTGGGGGTGGTCTTTGTGCTCAGTTGGTGACCCTACCACCTAGGCTTCGCTCCAACAAGGACGTGGGATTCCAGGGACCCCTCGAGTACAGAGCCTCAGTTCAGTACTGACCTGGACTCCCAGGACGCTTGTTCCCTGAAGATTCTCAAACCCAGTTAGTGCCTCTGTTTCTATTATCTGTGTCTACAACGTTTGTTAGTTTTAGATGAGAGTGACTGCACTGGATTTCAGGAGATTGGAAACAGTGGCAGAAGGAAGGTGTTTCTGTTCCATGTGGCCATGTGCATCTCAGCGACGGGAGCTGGGTTTGACCCGTCTGTGTCGTCTTTCTCACTCCCCACCCCGTGGAGAAGCTACAAGTGGGAAACCTTTTAGTAGCAATTTGAGTATCCTCTGCTTGGCTTGGACCCCCGCCTCACCAAACCTTGTCTTAAATATTCTCAAGGCTATATTTGTTATAAATAAAGATATTTTGTTGTTGTTCAGTCACTAAGTCACGTCTGACTGTCTATGACCCTGTGGACTGCAGCACACCAGGCTTCCCTGTCCTTCACTATCTCCCGGAGTTTGCTCAAAGTCATGTCCATTGAGTCAGTGATACTGTCCAACCATCTCATTCTGGACTGGGGATGACAGAACGAAATCCTCAAGAAATCCCAGGATATTGCTTAGTTAAAACTAAGAACTCAAAAAAAAAAAAGAAAAAAGAAAAAAAAACTAAGAACTCATTCAGATGCAGCCTCATAGTATTTCCACAGGAAACAGGGATTAGAGTCAGTATTGGTGAGTTGTGATTGAAGTTTGGGCGTTGCATGAAAGGGCTCTGTGGATGTGTGGGCAATGTGGGCAGCTCGGTGGACGTGTGGGTGTGGTGGGCAGTTCACTGGATGCATGGGTGCCATGGACTACTTCTATCTTTGGGCTCATGGTCCTGGCAGGTGATAGGGGTGGGGTGCATGGCTGCCCCAACCCCTTTCCTCTCCAGAGGCTCTGATGTCTTTTGGCATCTTTTGTGGGTGAAAAACTCCCACAGGAGAAGCAAGCAGTCTTGCAAGCAGATGCTGGGTGTCCTGGAAGGAGGAGCTGTGACCGCAGTGTCTGTCTCTGAGGGGGTCCCTTCCTGGCCCCTTCTCCTCTCTGGTGCCTGTCAGGGATGCTGCTCCCCACATGGTGTGCTTGCAGCATCGACGTGAGAATGGTGGAGGTGAGGAGGGAGCCCGCCCACGTCCCTGAGCTCCCTTCTTGCAGGTCGAGAGCGTTCCCTCCGTCTGCTTCTCTTTGGCAGCCCTTGTATTTTCACACGTCCTTGAACCACCCTCATATTGTGGCCGTGGTGGAGGTGGTCGTTGAAGGCAGAAGACGAGACGGGACCCTCCAGACTCTGTCCTGTGGGTTTGGAATTCTTCGGATCTTCAGCCACAAGCCGGAATCTCCAACTTCCACTTCCCAGGACAAACGGTATCCGCCTCGTTTTCTCAGTTGTTGGGGTTCCCAGCATCTTTCTGTGGTGAATTAACTGCTCGTCCACAGTAGGGAGCTCTGAATTTGTCAGTTTGTGTGTGTTTATCACAGTCTCCTGGGGATGTTTTTGCTTCAGGCTGTAACCGTGTTTGCTGCTGCTGTGTAAGCCCAGCCATCCTTCTCCAGGTGGGAGCAGGACTAGCTTTGGCCAGGCGGGTGGGATCTGACGTAAGGAGGATACGGGCTAAGTCCTGCTCCATCCTTACTCCTGTGGGGTCTTGGGCCAGTTGTTTAAACTCTTGACTCTGAATTCATCATCTGTGCCTGATGGACAGCAGTGTCCACCTCCTAAGGGTCCGGAGTGTAAGAAGTAGGTTCTTCCCAGACGAGCGCCCAGGGAGCAGTAGGGGCTCACTCAGCAAACACTGGCTGGGGGTCTGCTCTGTGCCAGGCTCTGTTATGTTAGGACCTGAACGTGCCCAGATGGGCGATATGGTGTGTGGTCATTTTAGCCGTGGTGGAGTTTGCGTTGTCACTGTAGATGGAGGCTTATCCACCCTGGCTCCATGGACACTTTGGGCTAGGTATGCCTTTGTTACGGGGCTGTCCTGAACAATGTATGGTCTCACAGCCCACGAGATGCCAGTAGCCCCCTCCCTGCCCAGCTGTGACAGCTGAAAACACCTCCAAACTTTGCCAGTTGTCCCGAGGGGGCAAAATCCTCCCTGGTTGGGAACCACCACTCTAGACACATAGCCATAGAAGCCCCTCAAATGTTGTTTCAAATCTTGGGATGTTTTCAGGCACAAGTTGCTTCCCGGGCATTGTTTCCAGTGCTCTTGCTCAGGCTGCATTTGGACCATGCAGTGTATACTCTGGACGAACTTGCCCACCAGCACTGTGGGCTCATGGAGCCGATGCTGTGCTCAGGCATCTCTGTTCCCTGCAGAGGGTGGTGGAAGCTCCCAGAGGGGTGGAGTGGAGGTCCCCACAGGCCTTCCTTTTGAGAAGCATAGCTGGGGTCCTGTGACTGAATGCAAGGTGCTGATGTGCGGCTCACGCGTCTTGTTTTGCAGGCTGAGACTGTATCATGGGAGCCCGCGAGCCCTCCTCCACCCGCTCCTTCAGGACCCCATAGAACGTAAGAGACGTGGCCTGGCCAGGCCTCCACAGCACCTGCTCATGATGTCACTTCCCTGAGTATTAGAGCGTCACCAGCTTGCTCAGGTGTTAATAGATCTGAGGAATGTGTAATGTGGGCTTGGAGTCTGACATAATTTAAAGACCCGGGGACTTCCGTGGTGGCCCAGTGGTTGGGACTCTGTGCTCACACTGCAGCAGCTGAAGGTTCCATCCCTGATCGGGGAACTTGGATTCTGCATGGCAAGCAGTGCAGCCAAAAAGTAAAAAAAAAAAAAAAGGAAAATTTAAAGACCTGAGACACATGAGCCTGAAGGCAGCACACAGCTTTGTGAGGATGACCCCGTGGGGTCCACCTGGAGGGAGGGCTGCTGGCCCCCTGGCCTCTGGGTAGCAGCTTTGCCCCCGCGTGAGTAGTTGCTGTCTGTCACGGTCACCAGCTGTCCCCGGAAGCCTCTGACCAGAAAGTGCATGGGTCGCCTCCAGCACAGCAAGGTGTCCAGTGGTGCCAATGACAGGGACGTCCTGCAGGAGCACCTACTCTGTGTGGGCTCAGTGCCGAGCGGCCGCCTTAGGGCAGAGTGGGCTTCCTGCCTGCCTGCCTCTGTGGCTTCTCCTGCCGAGCAGCCAGGGTGCCCCTGGGAGAGACGTGAGCCACCCCCTGGCTGCTGGCTGAGTGGAGGGTAGATGGAGGGGTGCCCAGTGAGGCAGGGGGATGGGCTGACAGGCCATTTCAGGGGCCTGGTGTGGGGCTCTTTTCTGACCTGGGGGATGTGAACAGGGTTCTAGCAGTGGAGGCGGATCTGTTTGGGGCGAGTCGGGGGGTGACTTTCTGTCTCTGAGATGTTGCCTAGATTCCATGGTGGGAACTTGGTGTCTGTTTTCCAGCCTGTGTGAAACCTTGAGCCTACTTCTACTTCCTGAATTTGCTGAAACTCTCATGATAGAGGAACAGTTAGTCAGAAACTTAGCTTTAATGATAAAGACTGGCTTTTAGTGTTAGTTGCTCAGTCGTGTCTGACTTTGTGACCCCATGGACTGTAGCCCGCCAGGCTCCTCTGTCTGTCCATGGAATTCTCCAGGCAAGAATACTGGAGTGGGTCAGTTCTGTTCAGTTCAGTTGCTCAGTCATGTCTGACTCTTTGCAACCCATGGACTGCAGCACACCAGACTTCCCTGTCCATCACTAACTCCTGGAGCTTGCTCAAACTCATGTCCATTGAGTCGGTGTTGCTATCCAACTATCTCGTTCTCTGTCATCCCCTTCTCCTCCCACCGTCAACCTTTCCCAGCATCTGGGTCTTTTCCAATGAGTCAGTTCTTCATGTCAGGTGGCCAAAGTATTGGAGTTTCAGCTTCAGTATCAGTCCTTCCAATGAATATTTAGGACTGATATCCTTTAGAATGGACTGGTTTGATCTCCTTGCGGTCCAAGGGACTCTCAAGAGTCTTCTCCAACAACACAGTTCAAAAGCATCAATTCTTCGGCGCTTAGCTTTCTTTATAGTCCAACCCTCGCATCCATACATGACTACTGGAAAAGCCATAGCTTTGACTAGATGGACCTTTGTTGGTAAAGTAATGTCTTTGCTTTTTTAATAAGCTGTCTAGATTGGTCATAGCTTTTCTTCCAAGGAGCAAGCGTCTTTTAATTTCACAGCTGCAGTCACCATCTGCAGTGATTTTGGAACCCTAGAAAATAAAGTCTGTCACTGTTTCCATCGTTTCCCCATCTATTTGCCATGAAGTGATGGGACCAGATGCCATGATCTTAGTTTTTTAAATGTTGAGTTTTAAGCCAGATTTTTTACTCTCCTCTTTAACTTTCATCAAGAGTCTCTTTAGTTCTTCTTCGCTTTCTGCCATAAGGGTGGTGTCATCCGCATATCTGAGGTTATTGATATTTCTCTCGGCAATCTTGATTCCAGCTTGTGCTTTGTCCAGCCGTGCATTTCTCATTATATACTCTGTATATAAGTTAAATAAGCAGGGTGACAATATACAGCCTTGATGTACTGGAGTTGGTAGTCATTCCCTTCTCCAGGGTTTCTTCTCAACCCAGGGATCAAACCAGTGTTTTCCACATTGCAGGCAGATTCTTTACTGTCTGAGCCACAAGGGAAACCCTTTTAGGTTATTTCCCAATTGAATTTAATTATTGACTTGCCAGAATTTTCTCTCCTGAAGTATCCTTAGATTCAGCAACTGTTAAACAGCAAGCACCCCCCAACCCAGGTCCATTCTAGGACCATGGTTCTGGTGGAGGCTATGGATGTGTGAGGGGCCTGAGGAGGGACAGCTGCAGACTGACAGCTCATCCTCTCAGGGTGCATTTCTAAAAATGTGGGGTATTTTTCTTGACTGGGTGATGCATTCCCATAATCCAGAATTCAAAGTATGAAACAGTGTGAGAAGGTTCAGATGAGGTCTCCTTACTCCTGTGCTCAGCTCCTCGCCTACATCACAGGTGATTTCCTCTCTGGGGTCTTGTGGGTCCTTCCGGGTCCTCTGATAACACACAAGTGAATGTGCATGCCCGTGGTCTTGTTTTTGCCCCTGTCAAGTCGTCTCAGACCTTTATTTTTCCCCTTAACTGTTTATCTTGGAGGGTGTTTCATGTCAGCACTAGGAAGCATGCTCAGTCTTTTTACCACTGGGTGGTGTTTAGTTGAATTGCTGTTTGTGATTGAACTGCCCCCCGCCAAGCAGACACTTGGAGCTGTTCTGTAGGAGCAGAGGGTTGAAGGTACAGTGAACATCTGCCCTTTTGTGAATGTGCACGTGAATCTGTAGGGTAAATTCCTGGAAGTGGGATTGCTGGTCTGGGGGCCCTTCCCTGTGCAGTTTTGTATTATTTCCCCTGTTTGTCCTCCATGGAGGTTGTACCAATGTGCTCTCCAGCCAGCCATGTAGCAGAGTGTCTTTTAGGGCATTTAACATCTTACAGTAAGCAGATCACATGTGTGGAATGGTCAGATAGTAAACATACAATTTTTTTTAGGGCATTTAACATCTTACAGTAAGCAGATCACATGTGTGGAATGGTCAGATAGTAAACATACAATTTTCAATAATACAGTTTTATTTTCTAATGAATGCACAATTTAGTTCTTATGAGAACACTTAGGGCGCCTCAGGAGGTGGTGGGTCCCCTGTCAGTGGAGGAAATCAAACAGTAGCAAGATGCACCATTTGGTGGCCATGTGTTGAGGGCGTGTCTGTGTCCCCCTCAACCCCAGGCCCTGTGGTCCTGCGCCCAGTTTCTGCTGACACCTTCCCTCCACCTCCCCTGAGAACTCTAAGCTGTTCCCAGCGGTTCCTTTCTGAGGACGCTCTCCTTCTTCCCACTTCCCCAGCATGTTATCCAAACCTTCCTTGGGGTTCGGATCCCATTCTCCCATGTGTTACGGGTGTCAGTGGGCTTGTATCTTAGTCACCGCAGACTTGTGTCCTCTTTGAGGACAGGACTCTGTCTTAGAGGTTGCTGGCTGCCCAGCACCTAGTCCTGCTGCTTTGTGGGGCTTAGTGAATGTGAGGCTGAGATTGAAGAAGAGATATTCTTGTCAGAACGCCCTCCAGGGTCCCTCTGATCATGGGAGCAAGCCATACCTGACTACACTGCTCAGGGGAAGAGGTGAGTTGAGAGATTCTATTATGTCAGATCAGAAACAAGTGTCTCTTTCATTGTAGTTTTACCAAAGAGAGGTATTAAGGGTTGATTCTTTTTTGCTCTTGGCTGAATGAACAGAGCAATTCCCCTCTCTCCCTAGAAAAATACTTTTCCTGTTTGTCTGGCTCTTTTCCAAGATGCTCGGCTTATTGGCCCATGTGACTGAAGGTGCGTTGGTTTCAGCTGTCACAGGAGGTGTTTTCTCCCCCAGAGAACAAGCACATGACCCTCATTGAGAACTGCAGCCTGCAGTACACGCTGAGGCCACACCCGCTCCTGGAGCCCGTGTTCCACCTTCTTCCCGAGAACTTGCTGGTGTCCGGTCTGCAGCAGATACCTGGCCTCCTTCCAGCTCACGGGGAATCAGGTGAGGACTCTTCTGTTTCTGGTCACTTGATGAGTCTCTGTTAGGTCAGATCTTGAAGGAACTGGGCTGCATGGGGTGAGCGCTGGTTGGGTCCCTCCGGCTAACAGCCCGGTGGTGGTGGGGGAGAAGAAGCGGGGAGTGGGGAGGAGGAGGGGGGCTGTGTCGTCTCACTGGCATTCCCTTCCTGAACACACCTCGCATCCCTTGGGTCCTCTGTGCCTTCTCTCCTCCTCATAAGACAGATAGCTCATGTCTTTACGACCATGACCAGGAAAACCACTGTTGCTGGGTCCCACCCGTGCTGGACCGCCCTATCAGTGGCTTGGTTATTGTGGCAAAATAGGTATAACGTAAAACTTGCTATTTTAGCCGTTTCTAAGTGTGCAGCTCAGTGGCATTGAGTCCACTCGCATCGTTGTGCGGCCATCCCCCATCCATCTCCAGAGCCTTTTCATCTTCCCCAACTGAGACTGTCCACTGAATTCCAGTTCCCCACCTCTCTGCTCCCTCTGCCCCCGCTTCTAGCCTCTGCCGCCACCATTCTGCTCTCTGTCCCTGTGAACTGACTCACCATTCTGCTCTCTGTCCCCGTGCACTGACTCACCATTCTGCTCTCTGTCCCTGTGAACTGACTCACCATTCTGCTCTCTGTCCCTGTGAACTGACTCACCATTCTGCTCTCTGTCCCTGTGAACTGACTCACCATTCTGCTCTCTGTCCCCGTGAACTGACTCACCATTCTGCTCTCTGTCCCTGTGAACTGACTCACCATTCTGCTCTCTGTCCCCGTGCACTGCCTCCTTTAGCGACCTCACAGAAGTGGAGTCCTGCACTATTGGTCCTTCCGTGACTGGTTTATTTCACTCGGCATAATGTCCTCAAGGTTCATCTGTGTTGTTGCGTGTGTCACAATTCCCTTGCTTATTAAGGCTGAATGGTTCCCCATCGTATGGAAGGACCACCTTTTGTTTATCCTTTTACCTGTCCACTGACATTGGGCTGGTCCACCTTTCGACTTGCGAGTGAAGCTGCTTGATTACTTTGGAACTGAAATCCATGGGACAGGCTCAGGGCTGTGTCTTGGTGTGATTTAGGAGTTGATTCTCCTGGTGGATAAAGGTCAGCCCTTCAACCATGAATCCCTTTAGGGGCTGATCTGCATTTAGGGTCTACTGATGGGCCACAACTCCTTGGCCTCCTGCTCCTTCCGAGCACTTCTGGGGGCTTTTTTTCTGGCTGTCTGGAAGAATCTAGGAGAAGGGACTATACCAGCCTTTCCCACCTGGTGCTCCTGGAGCCTCTGTTCTCTGGGAGCTGGCTCCCTGCTCCATCCAGGAGAGGTAGGATGTGGCTTTGGGTGTGAGCAGCGGGGAGGAGAGCTAGGAGGTGCCGAGTGTTTGGCTCAGAACAGAAACACCCAGGACCCAAAGAGGAGGCTCAGCTCCAGGAAGGAGTGTGTGTCTCAGCAACGACGTCCATGCACGTGGCCTGGGTGCTGGGGTCTAGGCTGGGCTGCAGACCTTGTCATCTGAGGTCACGAACTCCTGGGATGGGTGCACAGTGGTCCATCCTGAGCTCATTGTTTCTCAAACATCTCAGAGACAAGATGCTGATACATGAGAAATGACCAGTTAACCATGAACAGGAGCATGTTCTTGTGTGTATGTGTGTGTGTGTGTGTGTGTGTGGAGGCGGGCTCCAGGTTTGGATCGGTCCTAGGTCACTGAGCCCTAACCCCCTCCCTGCAGCCCCCCATAAGCAGTCATATTGCCCCCCGTGATGCCCCCGTGTTTACCCCAGAGGGAGGAGTAGTAAGAATTACAGGCTGGAGAGAGCACCTCCTGATCATGCTGCTACTCCAGCCCTGCCTACCTGCCTACTGGTCAGGGAGGAGCTGTCACCGCCCCTCCGCCCCATCACCCACTGGGATCGCGCAGGTATTAGGTACCCAGGTGCACACCTGCAGAAGTCAGTGGATGAGTCTTTCTGACCTGGGATTCTGAGTGTTTAAGCAGAATGTTCTTGGGGCCTGATGTGCATGCATCACCAGTGGGGGTCAGTAGAACTGCAGCTAAAGCATGAAGATACAGAAGCGGAGTGTGGACCTGCTTCTGTGTCCCTCCTGGGAGGTGCAGGAGAAGCTCAGGGGTCCAGACAGGCCCCGTGTTTGTTCTCAGCGTCTCAGGTCAGGCTGGAAGGGTAAAGGGCTGCGTCATGGAGAAGAGTTCTGGATTCAAGGAGCTCGAGTCCAGCTCCCGACCTTGAGTTTGCGTTTTTGGACGAGCTGAGCCCCCTTGGCCTTCGGTTTGCCTCTGATGTGGAATGGCAGGCACTGGGGCCTTTGAGGGATGCAGGTGGTGTCTGTAAAATGGCAAAAATGGAGAACAATTTATGTTGTTGTTTAGAAACAAATGGCCAGAATGCGCTCTAGCAGGTGGGCGGGAGCTGCCTTCAGTGGGCAGGAGCTGTGCTCACTCCTCTGAGGGAGAGGGGACCAGGGCAGCCTCCCCTCCAGTCCCCAGCCCACCTGGGAGCAGAGACCCTCTTGCTCAGCCCCCATGCGCAGCCTCCCAGGCACCCAGCCTGCTTTCTGACGGTGGTTATTGTTTCTGTTACAAATTCCGCCCAGGATCTCATGGGCTTTTGTGACTCACTCTTGAAAGAGTTGTTTTGCAGGATAGTGTTTTATGGCCCTGAAGGGCCCAGGCAGGGGCTGGTGCTGGCCTCAGTGGTGGGAATCACTTGTCTAACTTGCCGAGGGCTTGGTTTTATTTTGATATCATGATGGGACTCAGCTGTTTGTTCATTTGTAAAATACCGCAGTGTGGGAGAAGTGAGTTGCTTTCACTGTTTTATTTTTTTAAATTTTTAATTGGAGGATAATTGCTTTACAATGTTGTATTAGTTTCTGCCATACAGCATTGTAAGTCAGCCATAAGTGTATACATATCCCATGCCTCTTGAGCCTCCCTCCGACTCCATCCCATCCCTCTCCGTAGTCACAGAGCACCGGACTGGGCTCCCTGTGTTACACAGCAGCTTCCCATTATCTGTTTATTTTACACATGGTAGCGGATATAGCAGTGGCACTCCAGTCCAGTACTCTTGCCTGGAAAATCCCATGGACGGAGGAGCCTGGTGGGCTGCAGGCCATGGAGTCGCTAAGAGTCGGATACGACTGAGCGACTTCACTTTCACTTTTCACTTTCATGCATTGGAGAAGGAAATGGCAACCCACTCCAGTGTTCTTGCCTGGAGAATCCCAGGGATGGGGGAGCCTGGTGGGCTGCCGTCTGTGGGGTCGCACAGAGTTGGACACGACTGAAGCGCCTTAGCAGCAGCAGCAGATATATGTCAGTGCTAGGAGTGGGTTGTTTTCGATTGAAATGTGGATGGAGGTCACTGTAGGGTCACATGTGGTTTTCATAAATGTGGTAGCTGCAGGAGGTTTGGCTGGCAGGGGTGGTGAGGCGGTGCCTGGAGCACTGTGCTGGGCAGTCAGGGCAGGGGCTCACTGCTGCCCACTGCCCTGCGGGGCCCTCGTGCTGTCAGTCATCTCTCATCTCCTGCTTGGCCTGGCTCGCTGCCCTCTGCTCCCCAGGAACCCATCCTGCCCCCCTCCTGTATCTCGAGCATCGGCATGCCAACTCTGTGCTGGTGCGGGGCTGTCCCCGGGCTGACCTGCCAGCTCACTGACCCCAGCCCTGCTTCCTCATCTATTAAACTGAGCTAGGCAGAGCTTTCCCAAGAACTGACCACGTGGTGGCCCCTCTTGGCTGGTGTGTCCTCGGGCTGGCCCTCCACCTGCTGAGGTGCTTCCCCAGCCCCAAACTGCTGATGCTGCACTTCTACAAACAACATATGGGTCCCAGGCCTGAGCACCTTGTGTACTGATGGGGTTCTTCCACCAGGCTTCCCAGGCTGAGCTGACTGCCCACCCTCCGGAGGTGGGCTACGTGTCTTCTAAGTTCCTGGATAGTGACTTCGAACCCCTGTGATGAGGGAGTGACCAGGGACAGGGCCATGCTCCCTGAGGCTGCTGTGGGTCAGGGGCCAGTGTGCTACAGCTTCGATTCTGGCCCTTTGCTGAGGACAGTTAAAATGACAGAATTAATCTTTATCCAATAAATTCATAAAACTAAAAGTTTTCCCTTCCAACCTCACTCCCCAGAGATAACTGCTGCTAGTAGGTTGGTATATGCGTTTTATATACTAATTGATTCACTGACGACTCAACACGTGTTTGTAGAGTAGACCCTGTGGGCGGCAGGCCCCGTGCTGGGCTGAGGGTGCATCCCTGTGCTCACAGTATAGAGTCAGTGCATCCTTCCTGGATGAGGGCCAGCCTCAAGTCCAACCGCGGTCCTCACAGGCCATAGGAGGTGTTTCAGAGCAAACCTGGGGCTTCTCACGTGGCCCAGTGGTAAAGAACCTGCCTACCAATCAGGAGACGTGGGAGATGGAGGTTTGATCCCTGGGTTGGGAAGATTCCCCTGGAAGAGGAAGTGGCAGCCCACTCCAGTATTCTTGCCTGGGAAATCCCGTGGACAGCGGAGCCTGGAGGGCTACAGTTGTGCTGAGTATGCATGCCATCTAGAGCAAATGTGGATTAGCTCAAGTTCACTTTCTGCTGCTGCTGCTACTGCTAAGTCACTTCAGTCGTGTCCGACTCTGTGTGACCCCATAAACGGCAGCCTTCCAGGCTCCCCTATCCCTGGGATTCTCCAGGCAAGAACACTGGAGTTGGGTAGTTCACTTACATTCCTGCCTAAATTGTTCCTAAATTTCATTTACATTCTATTGCTGTTGTTGCCACGTTCTGTCTTGGGAGGTGTGTTCTGGTGAATGAAACATCCTGGGCAGGGGAGCTGTATCCCTGAGAGCCTGAGGTCCTCGGGTGGGGGCGTGTTACCAAGCGCGTCCTTGAAGGATAGGATGTCTCTAGGGAGGGGTTCTCACCGTCCAGTTTTCTCTGCGCTGTGTTCGGAAGAGTCTCAGGAGAAAAGGCATCATTCAGAAGTAGGAGCAGGGCTGCTGTTGGGAGTTGCGTCTCCACCCAAAGACGTGGCAGCGGATGACGGAAAACCCACTCATTTACAGTGCACGGGGGTCAACAGTCCCTCTGCCGGGGGTCAGCCCTGCCGAGGTCCCCTGTGTCTGTGCTGGCTACTGGTGCTGGTTGAAGGAGGGAATGACCATGTCAGGCAGTGAAGCTGTGCCCGTGGGTGGTGTTGGCATGCTGGGGAAGCGCCCCAAGGCCCGAGGTGGTGAGCAGGCTCTGTTCTGGCCCCACATGACCACTCTGAGCCTCTGCCATGGCCGGTCTTCTCTGTAAAATGGGGGCATTGTGAGGACCTGCCCGGAGAGATGTGTATGGGGATCAAGTGAAATGGGTCAGTAAAGCCCTGCCCTGGCCACATGGGGTGTGCCTGGCAAGGGTGAGTGGCTGCTCCTTGGTCTGGAACCTTCTGTCTTGAGTTGAGTTGGGTTGGCTCCTTTGTCACGGCTCCCCTGTGACTGCACAGGGCATCTGGGAGGTCTGATCTGTCTTGTGTCAGAGGGCCCCTCAGAACTGTACTTTCTTTGGTTGTGGCTTCTGGAAGTTTGCAGAACAAGTCTGGCCAAGCCAGGCTCAGAACTGGGCCCCTTGCACTGGGAAAGGCAATGGGTCAGCTCTGGGTTTCCTTCTGTTTCCATCTCACCTGAAGATGGCGGGGAGGGGAGTGCTGGCTGGTGGCTGTTGTCACTGTCCCAGTGCTTGTTGACCAGGGAGTGACCTCTGGCTTGGGGGCCCCGCAGACCCTTTGAGGGAGCAGCCCTCAGGGAAGGGCACTTGTTTCCCATTCATGCTTCCATGGAAACAAGACTTGGTGTTGGGGGGCATGAGCTGGTAACCTGCTGGGGTGTATCTTTGGGGTTGGGTGATTTTGCTGCTCGGCACGGATTGTTAGGGAGAGGATGCCAGTTGTAGTCTGTATGTCCTCCTTCCGTGGATTCAGTGGGTGCCCCCAGGATGCTCTCTGCACCAGAGGTTGGGGTGTGTCTGGGGGTTCTGGCTCCCTGGACTGAGTGATGGAAGCCCAGGTGGGAGGCAGGATGGTATGGTCTCGCTGGCGTTAAGGCTGAGAGCACGGGGCGGCTCCGAGTGTGGGGTGGGGGGGAAGGTGGGGGTCTCGCAGGAGCACAGGGAGCTCAGAGATCACTGCCATCTCCCTTTGGGGTGGAGGTCGTGGCCACCTTACCTGGAGCCCCTCCCCCCTTCTGTGACTGCCCACGGAGCCCTGGGCCACTTGACCATGAACACCTCTTTTGGTCAAGAGTTTAATTGTGATCAAGAGCTGAGGGGTTGTTTGGTAACCAGCATATGAGCTGTCTGGGCTCTAAAGCAGCGAGCACACGCCAGCGACAGGGTCCTGTGGATCAAGGTCACAGAAGAAGACAGCGGTTGTGTGTTAAAAACGCTGAAATCACTGGAGGGGAATGTGTCCTACCCTATGATGTAGACACATGAATTAACTTGCAGAATGTGAATGATATGCAGTCTGCAAAAATAAGGGGGTGACAGGCTTCTTTTATGTGTCCCCCCTTCCCTCTGCTCCCTCTCTGCACCCTCACCTCCTGATGCTCTGGTCCTGCCAGCATTACCCCTTCCCCCACTCAGCTCCCAGAGGGACCCGCTGCCTGGCCATTTTCTGCTGTGTTCCCTGAAATCCTGCATAGATGATTCATGTGCTTCCTATGGGTGGAGGCACCTTGAGTTCCTGCCTATTGCTGGGAGAGGGGTCCCTTTCCCATGCCCGCCTCCCCTCTGGGCCCCCTCTCTCTCCTTCTGTCTCTGACTGAGGCTCCCACCTCAGGATGTGCTTCGGACACTCACTTGACCATTTTATGAAAGGTTGCACTTTGTATATTTCTGCATGTTTTTTAACATCATGGTAAAATACACATGTCATAAAATGTGTTTTTCTAACTATTTTTCAACACGTGGTTCAGAAGCATTAAGCACATTCACATCGTTGAGCAACCCCGCGTCTCCAGAACGCTCTCATCTTGCAGAACTAGACTCTGCAGACACGCTAACTCCCCACCCCTGCCCCAGCCCCTGGCAGCCCCCATTCTATGTTCTGTCTTGGAATTTGATGACTTTGGGCACCTCATATAAATGGAATTACGCAGTACTTGTCTTTTTGTGACTGGCTCATCTCACTCAGCATAATGTCATCAAGTTTCATCCATGTTGTAACATGCGTCAGCGTCTCCTTCCTCTTCTAAAGTGAAAGTGAAAGTGTGAGTCGCTCAGTCATGTCCAACTCTCTGCAACCCTATGGCCTGTGGCCCGCCAGGCTCCTCTGTCCATGGGATTCTCCAGGCAAGAATACTGGAGTGGGCTGTCACTCCCTTCTCCAGGAGATCTTCCCACCCAGGGATTGAACCTGGGTGTCCTGCATTTCAGGTGGATTCTTTGCCTCCTGAGCCACCAGGGAAGGATGATACTGTGTTGTGTGGATGGACCACAGTTTGTTTGTCTTTCTTTCACTTCCTGATGGGCATTGGGTGTTTCCACCTTTTGTCTACTGTGAATAAGGATAGCTGTACTTTTAAATTGGGTCTGATTCATCAACTGACCTGCTTTAAACACTTAAAAATATGATGAAAGGAGTACATAAACTTTCTCAGAAGTATCAAACCTTAGTGTGTATTTGTCATGGGAAAGGTATAGAAAACCATAAAAAGGGGAATAAAGTAATATGTGATTACTGTCTACAGATGTACATGTATAGGCCACCATCAAAAAGTACAAATGATAAATGCTGGAGAAGATATGAGAAAAGGGAGCCCTCTTATACTGTTGGTGAGAACGTAAATTAATGCGGCCACTGTGGAAAACAGTATGGAGGTTCCTCAGAAAACTAAAAATAGAGTTGCCACATGATCTGGAAATCCCACTCCTGGGCGTATGTCTGGAAAACACGAAAACTCTAGTTGGAAAGGATACATCACCCCAGTGTTCATTGCAGCACTATTTACAATAGCCAAGACATGGAAGTAAGCTAAATGTCCATCAAGAGATGAATGGATAAAGAAGACATGGTATAAAAAAATACAATGGGATATTACTCAGCCATAAAAAGGATGAAATAATGCCATTTGCAGCAACATGGATGGACCTAGAGATGATCACACCAAGTGACGTAGATCAGAGAAAGACGAATGTCATGTGACTTTTCTTATATGTGAAATCAAACAAAATGATACAAATGAACTTGTTTACAAAACAGAAATAGACTCACAGACATAGAAAACAGACTTATGGTTAGCAGAGGGGAAAGCTGGGGGAGGATAAATTGGGAATTTGGGATCAAAAAATACACACTACTATATATAAAATAGATAAACAACAAGGACCTACTATGCAGACTAGGAAACTTCAATATCTTGAGATAATGTATAATGGAAAAGAATCCGAAAAAGAATATATATATCTGAATCACCTTGCTGTGATTCAGATATATGTATTGAATCACAGTGAATTACTCTGAAAACACTGAAAATCAATTATACTTCAGTTAAAAAAAACCAAACCAGAACAGAGTACTACTCCAAGAAAAAAGATAAATGTGTATACATGCAAATGTATCAGTTCAGTTCAATCACTCAGTTGTGTCTGACTCCTTGTGACCCCATGGACTACAGCACACCAGGCTTCCCTGTCAGTGACCAACTCCCAGACCTTGCTCAAACTCATGTTCATCGAGTCAGTGATGCCATCCAACCATCTCATCCTCTGTCATCCCCTTCTGTTGGTGATGCTATACAACCATCTCATCCTCTGCCATTCCCTTCTCCTTCTGTCTTCAATCTTTCCCAGCATCAAGGTCTTTTCCAGTGAGTAAGTTCATCACGTCGGGTGGTCAAAGTATTGTAGCTTCAGCTACAGCATCAGTCCTTCCAGTGAATATTCTGGACTGATTGATTTCCTGGTTTGATCTCCTTGCAGTCCAAAGGACTCTCAAGAGTCTTCTCCAATACCATAGTTCAAATGCATCAATTCTTTGGCGCTCAGCTTTCTTTATGGTCCAACTCTCACATCCATACATGACTACTGAAAAAACCATAGCTTTTGGACCTTTGTCGGCAAAGTGATGTCTCAAAATGCATATATTTTAAGTAATCTTGTCATCAAATGGACTAATAATATGCAGTTTTATATGTTGTTATATGTTGTTCTTTTCACCTACAATGTCATGATTATTTTTGATTATTAAATATTCTTTTTTGTTTGTTTTTATTTCCTTCTTTCTTTTTTTGTTTTTTGATTTCCTTTTAAATAATCTCTGACAATATGATTTTTTTCTCATTTTATATGGATGAGCAAGAGATTATTTAACATTCTCATATTCTTGAACATCTGGTGGTTTCTTACTTTTGTCTGTTATAAATAATGTTCTAATGAGTATTCTTGCAAATAAAGCTTTGCTTCCATCTTTGATTATTTAGAGTCAGACACGACTGAGTGACTGATCTCTTAACTCTTGATTATTTTGCTAAATAGATTGAAAAATGGCATCGCTGGGGCAGAAGGTGGATATGGATTTCTTTTTCAAAGGTTAAGTTTTTTGATTTGTGTTGAGATATAGCCGATTAGCCATGCTGTGGCAGTTTCAGTGAACAGTGAAGGGACTCAGCCACACGCACACACATATCCATGCTCTCCCACACCCCCTCCATTCAATGCCACACGTGGCATTGAGCAGAGTTTCCTGTGCTCTGCAGTAGGTCCTTGTTGGTTATGGATAGGTATGTTTTTAAGGCTCTTGATGCACTTTAAGTTACAGAGACAACTGCCTCTCAGCTGCACTGACTGATAACCTTCCAGTAAGATAGTGTTCTTTCTGGCATAGTTTGATCGGCACTGCGTCTCACATCAATGTTTTTTTTAAGCTTTGGAATTGGGCTTTTAAAAATCTAAGACCGTGTACCTCAATATTTAAATAATCATAAAAGTTTAGAAAGAGTCAGAGAAGACCAAACCAGAGTGATGACACAGATGGGGATGTAGAGGGGCAGACGCCCCCTGGGGGTGTGTTTGTGGGGACTGGCTTTGCCTTCTTCTTACTGGTGGTGGTCTTTGTTCCAGGGCCTGTGGAGAAGCCTCTCCAAACAGGTGTGATGCTCCGCTCTCGAGGCTGGGTTTCCACTCACCTGCTCGGCGTGGGCGCTGGGCTGAATGCCACGGGCCACCCTCCTTTTCTGTCCTCACCCTCATGGAGCTCATGGTCTCTGTGCTTCTTGATAGGGATGGGACTTCCCTCTCATCTTCGCAGCCCAGCCTTTGTTTCTGCTTATCGTGGCTCCATGGTCACACGTGTGTCTGAGTGTTTCGACATGGTTCAGGGTGTCGTTTCTGTCATTGAGTTGCTCGGTCGTTTCTGACTGTAGCCTGCCAGGCTCCTCTGTCCATGGGATTTCCCAGGGAAGAATATTGGAGCGGGTTGCCATTTCCTCCTCCAAGGGGATCTTTCCCACCCAGGGATCGAATCCGCGTCTCTTGCATCTCCTGCATTGCAGGTGGATTCTTTATTGCTGAGCCATTGGGGAAGCCCATAGTTCAGGGTATAAGGAAATGAGAAATGACACAGTTGGCTGTGCTCTCGCTGAACAGGAAGCCGTGGGGAAGGGAACAGATGTCACCCTGCCTCTGGCAGCCTGTGTGCCCTAGATAGCTGAGTTAGGAAATTTGTTCCTGGAGGACGTTTGGGGAGGAATTTGGACCAAATGAAATTTGCAGTCATTTGATCTGTTTAGTATCTGGGCTTGGGCTGACAGGGGCTCCGGCTCTGAGTCCGTCCAAGCGATGCCTACGCCTTCTTCTCAGTGCTCAGCCCTTGGCCTGAAGCCCTGTGGGTGAAAGGGCCCTCCGGCGGTTGTGTTTCCACGGGTCATCCATCTGAGCCTCTCGTGTCCAGGAGATGCCCTCCGGAAGCCCCGCCTGCAGAAGCCTCTGACGTGCTACCTGGATGATCTGTTCTTCACGCTGTATCCCTCGCTGGAGAAGTTCGAGGAGGAGCTTCTGGAACTCGTGATCAGCGATTGCTTCCGGGAGGTACAGTCCAGGGTTGGGGAGTTTAGTCTGAACAGTGAGGAGGGAACAGCAGGCAGACTGGGAGATGCCGGCCTCCTGAGCCCCCGATGTGGGTGGTCACAGTGATGCCCCTGTTTCTGTCTTCTTGTCTCCTTGTGCCTAAAGAGGGCCACTAGCCCATTGTCAGCTTCACTGCTGAGAGAGTGCTGTTAACCGGAGACATTAATTAACATTCATTTTGACGTATCTTAGGGGCTTCCCTTGTGGTGCAGTGGTAAAGAATTAACCTGCCCGTGCAGAAGTTGTGAGTTTGATCCCTGGGTCAGGAAGATCCCCTGGAGTAGGAAACGGCAACCCACTCTAATATTCTTGCCTGGGAAATCCCATGGACAGATGAGCCTGGCGGGCTACAGTCTGTAGAGTCACAAAGAGTCGGACACAACTGAGCGACTAACACACACACACACACACACACATTAATGTATCTTATCTGTGTGTCAGTTGCTCAATCCTGTACAACTCTATGCAGTCCCATGGACTGTAGCCCACCAGGCTCCTCTTTCCATGGGATTCTCCAGGCCAGAATATTGGAGTCGATTGCCATGCTCTCCTCCAGGGGATCTTCCCAACTCAGGGATTGAACCTGGGTCTCCTGCATTGCAGGTGGACTCTACTGTCTGAGCAACCAGGGAAGACCTAATGTTTCTTAATCAGTCTTCATTTAAAAGTAAATTAAATCACCAAACGAGCTTAGGGAAACCTGTAAAATAGTCTACATTTACAAGGGACATTTTCAGAGTATATGAAGATATTTCCAAGGAGATGACTATAAATTGCAACCACTTTGGTTCACTGAAGTGGTTTTCTGGGAGGGGCACTCCCCCAGGCACTGCCCAGGTCTGCCTGCCTGCATGACACCTGGTCCCTACATGGGCCCTTGTACACATGGCCCACTTTCCTGCATATTCCTTATCTGGATCCTTGGCACAACCCCTCTCAGGCTTCAGTCTCAGATCTGCCATCCTGCCCAGCCGCCCTGCCAGAGCTACGGGCAGCGCCCCCATCCCCCTGCCCAGCGAGCTCTCTGGAGCGTCACTCTGCTTTGTTTCTCTGGGTGCTTGGCTGTGGAGAGGACCTGGTACCCTTTGCCTGTTAACTGGGGGATGCCAGTCCCTGTCTGGAGTATTTGCACCAGGAGGACACTGCACAGCGCTGCACCTGATGTGCCCCAGCAGTTGGCATGTTGTTTAGTCACTAAGTTGTGTCTGACTCTGCGACCCCATGGACTGCAGCATGCTAGGCTCCCCTGTCCTTCAGCATCTCTTGGAGTTTGTTCACATTCATGTCCATTGAGTTGTTATTTGTGAGAATGAATGATTCAGTCACCTGGTGCCCATCCTGAAGTTAGCAAATTATGAAGCTTGCAAATGATTAATTGCATGCACACACAAATATGTGTTCATGTATGAATAAGGTGGAATATTTTAAAATATGGACTCTTTTTTTCCTGCTATCTACCCACACTACTCTAATATTTTGGCCACCTGATGTGAAGAGCCAACTCATTGGAAAAGACCCTGATGCTGGGAAAGATTGAAGGCAGGAGAAGAAGGGGGAGATAGAGGATGAGATGGTTGGATGGCATCACCAACTCAATGGACATGAATTTAAGCAAATGCCAGGAGATGGTGAAGGGCAAGGAAGCCTGGCATGCTGTAGTCCATGGGGTCACAAAGAGTCAGACATGACTTAGCAACTGAACAACAACAACCCATTCTTGAAAATGTAGCTCCATGTAACATAGTCCCACAAGAAACAGAAATGCTAAGCAGAGAATTGAAACAACTGCAAACTTTTTCTTGGTGTAGTTCCTGCTGTTTTCCCATTGCTCAGAGTAGATTGTCTGTGACTACTGAGATGTTTAAGGGTATCATTGTTGAATTTTATATGTTCCCATAAAGATCACTTTATTACATATTTCTACTCTCTTTGTATTTTTGTTCCCATTCAGTCGGAAGATACTGTTTCTGCCCCCGTTTTATTCTCATTACTCAAAGACTAATGGGCTGCATTTAGGTCAGTTCAGCATGATTAATGAGCAATGAAGAAAACTCAAAAATTCAGGGATCATTTTGCACCAATCCCATAATTTAATAAACAATAATAGCCTGGAGGAATATCCTTGCCCATTTTTTAGCATGCCTGTACATTTTTTGTTAAGATGAAACACTTTAATATCCAGAGATCACTTTGGGGCAGATTCCATTTTTATTGGGTTATGATTACTGCTGCCCCATCCACCCCAAGTCTCAGGTGTCTGAGTCGGCGGAGGGCAGAGGTGTTGACACTCTCTGTGTTCAGCCTCTAGGCACCTCCATCATTGCCTGCCCTTGACTCTGGGGGCCTGTACACCCCAGAGCTCTGGATTCTGTTGGAGGAGCCGGGTCCCCTTGTTGCTAGTTTGCTGCACCTTGAGAATCATAGCGCAGCCTTGGAAAGTGAGAGTTAGCTGATTTGGGAATCTAGGGGGTGATTCCTGTACAAGGTGATGCTATTTGAGGAACCCCCAAAGTACCAAGAAAGTGCCCGAAGGCCAACCCACCCTGATTGGATAGTGCTTTACTAAGCTCCTTGGGTGGGCTTCCCTGGTGGCTCAGATGGTGAAGGATCCACCTGCAACGCAGGTGACCCAGGTTTGATCCCTGGATTGGGAAGATCCCCTGGAGAAAGGAATGGCAACCCACTCCAGTATTCTTGCCTGGGAAATCCCATGGACAGAGGAGCCTGTTGGGCTGCAGTCCGTGGGATTGCGAAGAGTTGGACACGACTGAGCAGCTAACACTATCATATTTTCACTAAGCTCCATCTGGTCTGGAAGGCCTGACACCTCTGGTTTTGTCTCCCTGGCGGCCTCTCCGCTGGGGGCTTTCCTGGCAAGCTCCCGCCCCTGCTCTGCGCCGGCCTCACTCTGTGCTCTTCCTAGGCGGGCAGCCCGCTGGACGTCGGCACCCTGGAGATCCTGGAGCGGCGCCTGTGCGTGGGCGTGCACAATGGGTTGGGCTTCGTGCAGCGGCCGCAGGTCCTCGTGCTGGTGCCCGAGCTGGAGGTGGCCTTGACACGCTCTGCCAGCTTCAGCCGGAAGGTCGGCTCCTCTTCCAAGGCCAGGTATCTCCCCTGAGGCCCCAGGTCCAGCCCCCTGTGGAGTTGAGCGTCGGGGGTGGGCACCCAACCAGGGATCAGAGTGAAAGGCCATCACTCTTCCACGTGAGGGATGCGCTCTCCCACCTGGGTCCTTCCCCGGTGCTGCTTCCTACTCCGTCACAGCATCACAGCAGACCTCAGCATCCTGCAGTTGGAAAGATCCTGTTTTTGTGCCTTGATGGTTTTGGGGTTAGTGTTACAGATGCTTCCAGCTGTGGAGCCCCCACATGGTTCCCTCCAGAAGTTCCTGTGACCCTCACGTGACAGGGAACCAGAGGGCAGGAAGTTCTGCCACTAGATTCAGTCCTGGGCTCCTCAGATCACCATCAGAGACATCTCCCAGGGGTGCCACACATGAGGCTGGGCAGAAGCCGGCCTTGGAGGGGGCACTTCCCTGGAGACTCTCCGTCCTCCCATCCCCAGTGCTGGCAGTTTGGCTAAGTATTGATTGCGGCATCTACAACACGCTCTGGTTTGGGACATTACCTTGGTGGCCAAACGCCCAGAAGAGCACAGGGACACTGCTCAGGAGGACTCTTGCAGCAGCAACACCAGGGGCCCCAGGGCCCGAGCTAATGAGGGGTGTTGGGTGCCGGGCAGTGGGAGCCACTGCCTGACTCACCCCTTCTCTATGTTCTCGGCCCAGCTCTGGAAACCAGGCGCTGGTCTTGAGAAGCCGTCTCCGACTCCCTGAGATGGTCCGTCACCCTGCGTTCGCCATTGTCTTCCAGCTGGAGTACGTGTTTAACAGCCCCTCGGGGGCGGACAGCAATGTAAGAACCACTGGGTTCCCACCCAGCGATGCATGCACGGAGGATAAGCATAGTTACCATTAATGTTCTTTTGGTTAACAGCAGTGTAATTATTATTAACGGTATGGATAACAAGCATGGAATGTGACTAGAAATCACTTCTTTCTGGTGATAGCTCTGTATGGAAACAGTATGTTCTGCTGGCAGATGGTGTGAATACTTCAGAAGGCAGCAGGCTTCATGATAGCATTAATTCTAATTATTAAATCAATAATTATTTTGAAAAATGAGGCCATTTTAGGGCATTTTTCAAATGGTACGAAGTGTAGCAAAGCTTGAATCTGCACAAGAGATGGATATTTTCTTTGAGTGGACTTTGTACGTGCCTGTCTCAGAACCAAGAGCAAGAATTTATAGGATTCAGTTGGAGAAAAGGTTGCAAAGAGACATCATTTACATCATTGATACAGATTTTTTGGAAAATCCGAACCATGCTATTCTTAAGATTCAGGTTTTTGTTTGAAAAAGCAAATATCATTATTTATTTATTTAAAAAATCTTTTAAAACTTTGACATTGGAGTATAGTTGATTAACCAGGTTGTGATAACTCCAGTTGGACATTGAAGGGACTCAACCATACACATACATGTATCCGTTCTCCCCCAAACTCCCCTCCATCCAGCCTGCCACGTAACACTGAGCAAAGTTCCCTGTGCTATACAGTAGGTCCTTGTTGGTTTTCCATTTTAAATATAGCAGTGTGTACGTATCCATCCCAAGCTCCCTAACTCTTCCCTCCATTCTTCCCCTCTGGCAACCATAAGTTCATCCTCTGAGTCTGTTTCTGTTTTGTAATTAAGTTCATTTGTATCATTTCTTTTTAGATTCCACATATAAGGGATGTCATATGATATTTATCTTTTCCTTCTCTAACTTACTTCACTCTAGTATGACAATCTCTAGGTCCATCCGTGTGGCTACTAGTGGTATTATTTCAGTCTTTTTATGGATGAGTAGTATTCCATTGGAAAAGACTCTGATGCTGGGAGGGATTGGGGGGAGGAGGAAAAGGGGATGACAGAGGATGAGATGGCTGGATGGCGTCACCGATTCGATGGACGTGAGTCTGAGTGAACTCCGGGAGTTGGTGATGGACAGGGAGGCCTGGGGTGCTGCGATTCATGGGGTCGCAAAGAGTCGGACACGACTGAGCCACTGAACTGAGCTGAACTGAACTGAGTATTCCATTGTATATATGTACCACATCTTCTTTATCCATTCCTCTGCCAATGGACGTTTATGCTGCTTCCTTGTCTTGGCTATTGTAAATAGTCCCTCAAAGAACACTGGTGTGCATATGTCCTTTTGGACTGTTTTTCTCTGGGTGTATGCCCAGGAGTGGGAATGCAGGGTCGTATGGTGGTGGTAGTAGTGTTAGTCGCTCAGTTGTGTCCAACTTTTTGCGACCCCCATGGACTGCAGCCCACCAGGCTCCTCTGTCCATGGGATTCTCCAGGCAAGAATACTAGAGTGGGTAGCCGTTCCCTTCGCCAGGGTGTCTCTCTGACCGAGTTCAGAGATTGAACTCGGCTCTCCTGCATTGCAGGCAGATTCTTTACTATCTGAGCCACCAGGGAAATGTGTGGTAGCTCTACTGAAAGAGAAAAGATCATTTAACAAGCAAATTAAGAATAAAAAAGGCCACAAGATGCCTTCTGTGGTGGTCAGTCTGCTTGCATCACTGTGCAGCTGATGGAAAAACAGGGGACAGAGGGTGATTCTGGGGGGCCTTCAGAAGGAGAATGGGGTGTTGGCACAGCTGCCATGTTAGTTCCTGGTTTCCTCTGATGTCTGTTCCCTGTCATGTATCAGGTGAGCTGACCCAGAGGCAGTTGTTCTGAGTGCAGCCGAACGAGTGATCTCCGTTGTTCTCACAAAGCTGTTGTTTCCAGCTCTGCTTTTCTTTCTTTGTTTCCAGAAGTTTCAGCCAAAATGCCACTCTGTGCAGATAAGCTTGTCTGCATGGGGTGGGCAGAATGGGCTTAGGGTGGGACTACAGCAGGAGGGAGGGGTTTCAGGCCCTTCCCCACCCTGGGGAGGTGCAGGGTACCCTTGCTGTCTTGGGCATGGGCTGGGGCCCGATGCAGACGGAACCCCTGGAGGAGCAGCAGGACTGGTGCCTCCATGGGGGTCTCCATGTCGCTTGCCACTCATTTACATGTGGATAGTGTCTCCTCGAGAATATTAATTATGATCCACTTGCTATTATAAAGTCCACATGCTGAAACTGATACGACTTACCTGACACTTGATTATTATTATTTTTTAGCTCTTCATTGAAATGCTCACTGGCTGGCAGGTGGGTCCGCCACGCGTTGTTGCTTCGTGGAGCTCTTAGAATGTGGCTTGTAATAGCTCATCAATTCTTTTTGATGTGGAGGTTTATCTTAACATGGAATATTGAATTCCATTTTACTGTCATCAAGTGTACTTTCTTCAGTGTAATCTGGAGAGGAAATGTTCTGGCGTCTGAAATGATTTTCTGCACAAATTACTTGCTGCGTGAAGCAGAGAGTACGGGGTTAGCATTCCGGTGGTGAGCGCTGACTCAGGCATTCCCGTCACGACCAAACTTAGATGTAGCTGAGAAGACAGCCCTGCTGCTGCTGGCCTGGGCTCTCGTTCCCTCCCCTAGGCGTGTCCCCAGAGGGGACGTGGCCGTGGGGGCTCCTGCAAGGTCAGGGCTCGGCCTTGGAGGGGGTGGGTCACTGCCGGCTTGCTCCTGCTTCTCCTCAGAGTCCATAATGGAGTGTGTTTTCCGGTGCATTCAGCCTGCAAATCCCTTTTTCCCTTTTCTTTCATTTTAAAAAGCTCTGGGGACATTCCAAGTGTCAACAAAAGCAGTGTTGTTGTTCAGTTGCTAAGTCGTGTCCGACTCTGTGACCCCCTGGACTGCAGCAGCACGCCAGGCTGTTCTGTCCTTCACTTATCTCCCGGAGTTTGCTCAGATTCATGTCCATTGAATCGGTGATGCCATCCAACCATCCCACTCTCTGCTGCCCTCTTTTACTCTTGCCTTCAGTCTTCCCCTGGTGGCTCAGATGGTAAAGCGTCTGCCTACAATGCGGGAGACCTGGGTTCGATCCCTGGGTCGGGAAGATCCCCTGGAGAAAGAAATGGCAACCCAGTCCAGTACTCTTGCCTGGAAAATCCTATGGATGGAGGAACCTGGTAGGCTATAGTTCATGGGGTCGCAAAGAGTCAGACACGACTGAGCGACTTCACTATCACTATCAGTCTTTCCCAGCATCAGGGTCTTTTCTAATGAGTCGGCTCTTTGCATCAGGTGGCCAAAGTACTGGAGCTTCAGCATCAGTATGATTTTGTGGGGAACACAGACATTCAGTCCATGACATCATGTAAATGCTAAAACATGTTTTGATGTAGTTAAATGTATCAGTCTCTTCTTCTCTTGCATCTGGATTTTGAGTCGTAGTAAAAAAGCCTTTCCTTACTCCTGTAGAAGAATTCATCCATGTCTTCTCCTAGTAGGGGTACAGTTTCCATTTTTATGTTTAGGTCGCCTTTGTGGTGTGAGGAATAGGTCTAATTTCCTCTTTGTACAGTGGCCGTCCAGTTGTAGCATCAAGTAAGTTGATGCTACTTATTATAAGTCCTTTGTGCCCAGTGATTTTAGCCTCTTTCAGTCATACATGAGATCTCTGTTTACACTTGGAGGAGGAAATGGCTGCTCACTCCATTACTCTTGCCTGGAGAATCTCATGGACAGAGGAGCCTGGCAGCTGTAGTCCGTGGGGTCACAAAGAGTCGGGCACAACTGAGGGACTGAGCACGCACACACTCCCCTGCTCCTAGACCACTGTTCTGCCCGGGGCCGCTCTGTCTGTTCTGTGCTGGGAGCATAGTGTAGTGGTGGGGGCCCTGCGGCTGTGGCCGCTCGGTGGTGCAGCAACCTGCAGCCCCTCCCCTTTATGACTCCTGTAGCTCTGCCTGCATTTGCTTTTCCCGAGGAATCTCAGTATCAACAGGTCTAGCTCCATAAAGAGAGTTTATTGGTGTTTTTGGGGGTGCATTAAATTTATTAATTAACTAGAGAGAATTGACGTGTTGTGGAAGTTGTGATGTTGTAACTGGGAAGAAGGGAAGTCTTTCTGCTTGTCCACTTCTGTTTTTGTGTCTTTTAGGGGTGATTTTAAAATAGGATTGTTTGTGCCCAGTTGTGTCTTACTCTTTGCAACCCTATGGACTGTAGCCTGCCAGGCTCCTCTGTCCATAGGATTTCCCAGGCACGAATACTGGAGTGGGTAGCCATTCCCATCTCTAGGGGACCTTCCCAACCTGGGGATCAAACCTGTGTCTTGTGCATTGGCAGGCAGATTCTTTACCACTAGTGTGGCCTGGGAAGCCCCCATATGGGTTTACAGTGTAGATTTTAAACAGCTTGAATAGCTCTTACTAAGTTTATTCACAGATATTTAATTTTTGTGCTGCTGTTTTAAGTGGAATTTTCTCTCTCACGTATTCTAACTTAACACCAAGAGTTTTCTTTTTGTGTATAGTCATTAAACAGTTTTTTTTTTTTTTTAACCAGCACTTTCTATACCTTTTGTCATATACCTCACTGTTTTTTATGTTTTTAAATATTCGTTTATTTGGCTGTGCCGAGTCCTAGTTGCAAATGTGGGATCTTTAGTTGTGACATGTGGGACCTAGTTCCCTGACCAGGGATGGAACCTGGGCCTCCTTGTGCTGGGAGTGTGGAGTCTTAGCCGCTGGACCACGGGGGAAACTCCCCTCACTGTTTGTTAAGTTACACTTTATTTTGACGTCATTACGGATTCACATGCAGTTGTAAGAAATAAGCAGAGTGACCCTGCGTCCCTTTTCCAGTCGGCCCCACTGGTACAGCTGTCTTTTGGCATTAAGTCCAGGTGGCCCACTTCTTCTTTCAGGTCTTGCCTGCTCTGCACGGCCTCTGGCTGGCTGACCTTGCGGCTGCTCCCCTCGACCTTCTCCTCTGTGTCCCCCACGCCTGCTCTGCGTGTTTCTGTGTTGTCCACTCCCCTCTCACTGTGCTCAGAATTTCTTGGTGCTCTAGGGGTGGTGTGCTCTAGGCTGTGGGCAGCTTCAATTCTTCCCCCAGTGCAGGCCTTCTCCTGAGACCCCTAGGAGCCCTTCATAGAAAAACTAGGCCCGGCTTTCATTCCCAGGGGTAGCTGCTACACCTCCATCCCAGGCTGTGGAGTTCCCTGCACTGAGGTCACAGCCCCGTGGAGTAGAGGGGCCACGCCCATGGGAAGGGGTGCCAGGTCGCCAAGCCTGAGCCGCATTGTCACTGGCTCTGTAGGACCCAGTGGGAGGTACGGGGAGGGAAGCAGACCCAGGCAAGGGTTCTCTGGAGAAGCAAATGCAAAGGCCCTGGGGTAGCCACATGCTGGTCTCTGGGCTGCAGACTCAGAAGGGCAAGAGGTTGCCCACCTATCTACATCACCACTCCCAGCCCCACTCATGATGGTTTCCTTGTTGCTCCTTCAAGCTTTGTTGATAGCTTTTTTTCCAAAGAGGACTGGAGTGTTACGAGTCCTTTAGCCAGCATACAGAGTAATTCTAGGTTGTAGAACTTCCTTAAAACCATACCCCATTGTTTTTCATTGCACATGTGTATGTTTAAAAGTAATTACTATACTCCGTAGAAGGAAATGAAAATATTGCCTGCCAAGTGATTACTGTGCTTTTAAGTGACTCTGCGTATACTGTGTCGTATATGAGCAGATTAAACGACTTTAATTACACGTCCTTGGGTTTCCTTTCCCAGCCTGGATGTGTGGGGAGGAAATTATTCTGCAGCAGCTGCTGAGTTCACTATGTGTCTAGTTGGGAAAAGGTTTTGGCGTATAATCAATCCATTTCTGGAAGGAAAGACTTCGGGCTGATGGTATGTGGTCAGTGAGCCTTCTCTTTGCCTGCTGGTCCTGGGGGCCTTGTGCTCCTTGGCAGGAAGGAGGACAGAAACCCTGGTCCTAAGTGCCCGTTTCTTTTCTAACTCTGCCCCTTGGATGGGTTTCAGGGTCTCAGACCTTGTGAAGTTCTCAGTGGTCAGGCACCCAGGGTGCTATAAGAAGCACATGAAAACAGCCACCTTAACCTTAGGTGTTGCTCGTGGCCCAGCCCTGAGACTCCAGAGCTGCCAGCTGCCCATGTGGGCCAGCCTGGCTCCATGCGGATGGAAGCATCTTGGTCTGTGCTGCCGGGGTCAGGCCTGGGCCCACCCTCTGTGGGTGGCTGCAACCCCTCTGGGGTTGGCATTTGTGAGCTGTGCGGAGGGTCACATGGGCATGTGGTGGACACCCCAGAAGGGGCCTGTGCCCACCTGGGCCAGGCTGCCTTCTGCCCGGCTCCTCTATCTGTCCCAAGGTTCCTAAATCTCTCTCTGTCTCTCAGCTCCCTTATCCCCCGCCTCCCATCTTGTGATGGGCTTGCTGCTGGGGATGTTTGGACACCTTCTCACATTGCAGTTTGCTTTTCTTGTTTGTGTTCATCACGGGCCCTGGTGTAGCTGCCCCCATTGAGGGGGGCCAATTCTGTCTCTGGAGGTGGCCTCAGGCCAGGGGAACCCCCACCTATGGGTGCCCCATCACCTCTGCAGTGTGTTTCTGGGCTTTGGGCTGTAGTACCCAGAGTTGGCATGGAGGGGGCTCAGGAGGTGACATGGGGCCCCACCAGGAGGAAAAAGTTCTCACTGAAGATCTAGACAAAAGTCAACCTTATGAAACATCCAGATATGTTTACCTGCCTCGAGGGGAGTTCTGAGCTGGTCTGGGGACAGAGGCCAAGGGGAGCCCCTCCCTCAGTCTCCTGGGGTGGCCTGAACAGACTGCCCTGAATGACTTGGCTTAAAACAGCAGACATCTATTCTCTCACAGTCCTGGATCCAGAATTGATTCCATTTGGCTGAAATCGAGACATCGGGAGGGGCTTGCTCCTTCCAAAGGCTCCAGGGAGCATTCCTCCTGCCTCTCCTAGGTTTCATTCCTGGGCTTTGACTGCATCGCTCCAGCTTCTGCTTCTGTCTTCACATGGCCTTCCATCTGTGCGTCTCCCTCTGTTTTTCTGTCTCAGGTCTCTCTCTGTCCTGCTCTTGTACAAACACCTGTCACTGGGTTTAGGGCCTCCCTGGATCATTAGGTCTCATCATCTCATGGCACTCAGTTACCTCTGCATGGACCTTTTCTCTGAATAAGGTCACAGTCACAGAGTCCAGGGATTGGGGAGTGGACATGAATTTTGGGGGCCACCATTCAGTCTATTCCGGGGAGCCTGGGTTGCAGCATCTCCAGGGGTCAAGTGTCTGTGTTCTGTGTGCCCCGTGCCTGGTGAATGTCAGCATGCACTTCTGTTCCATGGCAAACCTGACTGGTGATCCAAGTGTATTCCTTTGGCCTTTTGTGTGTTGTCTCCTATTGTAACTGAAAATGTGAATGGGAGCAATTCAATGTGTGTGTGTGTGTTTGTTTTTTTTTTTTACAATTTGGATGAAGTCAAACCCACTTTGACAGAATAAGATACTTTAAAGTAACAGATCTGATCTCACCCACTAGATTCACAGACAGGAGGAGGTTTGTCACACTGACGGATGAAATACTGCTCTTGCTCTGCCCACCTGCTTGGCTGCACCTGGCCTTGTCCTTGAGCTGAGGGTGGGAGTTGGGAGCCTGGGCTTAGGGAGGGTCTCGTTTTCAGGCATCGCCCTGGCCTGTCGGGAGAGAGTACAGACTAATAAAGGGCCAGTGGATTGCCACCTAGCCGTTGTCCCAATGAAGGAGTGAGCCATAACTCACTGACCCTCCCTTCTTGTTAGAGATGTTGAAACAAAGTGTGGGAAGTGGCTATTTGTTTATCTGACATCTGCTTCACACAGAGAAACACCATATAGACCAAGGACAAGAAAATCAACAGAAAGCGTGAAAGTAGGAAGCTGGGGATCGGTTGCTGCTTTTGAGAGATTAAGCCAGAAGGGACTGGCACAGATAGCATGAAACCGGGGGCACATGTTTTAACTTTGACCCTGTAGTAAACTTATGAATTTAGGGGAGATGGCTATTTACAAAAGTAGTATAGGTATCACTGAGTCCTTATAGTTTTTTTTTTTCTGGCCAGTTTTGTGAATACATTTAGTATTTTTATTTTTAATATCATTGTGATGGTATTCCTTAATTTGGCTTTTAAACTTTTTCTCCTTTATTTATCTATTTGGCTGCGCCAGGTCTAAGTTGCAGTACATGGGATTATCGATTTTCTTTGCAGCCTGCAGAACTTTAGTTGTGGCAGGTGGGATCTAGTTCCCTGACCAGGGATCGAACCTGGGCCCCCCTGCAGTGGTAGCATGGCATCTTAGCCACTAGACCACGAGGGAAGCCCCTATCATTTATTTTATGAAAAGCAGTGGATTTTTTTCACAGCTTTTGGCTGGTAACACTGTGGTTACTCAGGGCCGTTTTGTTCTGTCCCCCGGCTGAGGGACG
The DNA here is from genome assembly GCF_029378745.1 of Bos indicus. Taxonomy (NCBI): domain Eukaryota; kingdom Metazoa; phylum Chordata; class Mammalia; order Artiodactyla; family Bovidae; genus Bos; species Bos indicus. Next base: position 48,225,400 of record NC_091775.1, read on the forward strand.
GGAAGGGCGGGTGCCCTCTGTATATTTGACAGACACCAGAAGCGCATATTTGACACTGGGAGTGCGGCACACAGACTCACGCTTAGGATCCTTACTTGGCTGGTTCTTGGCTTGTGTTTCCAGGATGTGGGTTTTTGCTCATTGAATTGACCCAAACCCCTGCTCAGCTCTGTGACTGTGCAGAACACGGCGGAATCCTAACCCGTGGTCTGAAATGGGTTTAGCTCCAGTAAACGATCAGAAGAGGCTGAACTGGGTGGTTTGAGGTCCAGTTACAAGGGGGCCTCAGGAAAAAGAGGTTAATTCACAAGCAGACACTGATTCTGGATGTTCCCCACGTGGATACAAAGGATGTGATGGGATGGGCTGTCATCTGAAGCAGTCTGGAAAGACCAACTTAGATGAAACTTGAACTTCCTGTTCTCTCCGCCCCCCTGCTTAGTTCCCCGACCAGGGATCGAACCCACAGCCCTGGCAGTGGAAGGGTGGAGTTCCAACCTCTGAACCGCCAGGGAAGTCCCAGCACTTCCTGTTCCGTATTGTGTGCACGTAGCCTCTGCTGAGGTCTCGCCCAGCTGACCGTCAATTCTTCTGTGTTGGATTCCACCCAGAGTCCTTGTGTGTGTATGTGCGATCTGCCTTGAGCCTGAGTGCACTCAAGTCCTGGCTGTGACAGTGACACATGGCTCACTCGTGTCCAGTCAATCATCCAGGGTCCGTTGGGAGCCCAGGGTACACTGCTAGAGCCTTCCTGGGCTCCGTGGTCCCAGACACAACTCAGGTCAAAGGATTCCCATCGCCTTTCCTTGGGGACCCTCCCCTTTCCTGGGGACCACTGCAGACAAGCCTTGGCTTCCACTCCTTCTGAGAGTCTGAGACCCCCTCCTTGCAGGCTGTCTGCTTCCCTGTGACCACGGCCTGAGTTGGAGGGCTGCTGGGTTAGCTCACGTGGTTGGTGGTCAAGAGGGATGGAGGGCTTTGGTAAGGAACCATCCAGTCCTTTGCTCTCCTAGTGCCCCAGGGTGTGGAGGAAGATGCTGAGTTTGGTACTGATCAGGGTTCTTGGCCTTTCCTGATCAATAGAAATTGATCAGAGGCCAGACAGGAAATCCAGGCAAAGCTTTATTGGGGTTCTGGCTGGTTGCAGGGGGGTGAAAACAAGCAACAACTTCTCTTGCTTGTTCCCCAAGGACTGGGTGAGCTGGTTCCTTTTTGGGGTGAGGGTCAGAGCAGGTCTAGGGGTCAGGCTGGAGGAGTGGCCTAGGTGGTTTGCTCACCCCTTGGTGGTGGTGTGTGCAAGGGGTGTGAGTAGTACCCTGTTTTTGCTCCTGGCGTTTTGCAAATGGCAGTTGGGTGTTTGGTCTTTTTGTATCTTGTCTATAATTTGCCCCAACTGCACATGCATGCAGCTGTTTTTTAGTCCCTACAGTTTCTTTGTATTTTGTTGCTGGAGGAGAGGTGTGTCCAGGTGCAAGCACTGCAGCCAAGGGTCTCAGGTCCCAGGTCCAGGCCCCAGCCTTCTCACGACCATGTTCCATTTCACACCTGCCGCCTGCAGGTGGCTTCTGCCCCGCATCCCCAGGGGGGCTGGGAATCGGGTGGAGGCGGGTATGGCTGCTGCCCTGAGTCTGGGCTGTCAGTCTGACTTCGTTTGATGCCACTGGGCTCTTGGGGTGGAAAGCGCTGTTCCCGGGCTCCTGTCTTACCTGCTGTTGTCATGTGCCTGGTGGCTTCTGGTCAGGAAATGGCCTTCCTGGGGGTACCGATATGTCTCCTGCCAGGGAATGAGCCAGTGTCTCTGGAGCTGCCTTAAGGGGGTAGATCACGAGTCTCATTGCCCAGCTGAGCAGGAATGTCAGGACTTGACCAGGACCCACTCTGAGTTCCACTTTATTCTTGCTTCATTTTGAATAATGGATGAAAGTGGTTTCTTTAAAATACCACTGACTCAAGCCTTGAAACCATATTTGTGAAAATGGCTTTGTCTGAAGGTGGAGGCTACTTCTGGGGAGGGGTGTCCTAGCATTGTCCTCCCTTTCATCTGGCCAGTGATAGAGACAGTGAAAGAAGGCACAGCAGGAAACATTTGGCCTGGGTGATTTCCTAGTTACATATAAGTTACATATAAGCTACATACACAGAACATACAGTGAGGAGCTGAAAGTGCTGGAGAAAATGTGTGCTGAAACCCTAACTGGAGTGTGCACGTATATTCTTCATTATTTGATGAAGTGTCTCGTTACTAACACAAAGTGCCATTCCTGGTGTTTTATTCATGGATCTGGGTGGATGGTAAAGTGCAGAGCGTTTGAAAACCTGCGGAAGATGTGGTACATGTACACAATGGAATATTACTCAGTCAGTAAAAGGAATGAAATTGGGTCATTTGTAGAGACGTGGGTGGACCTAGAGTCTGTCATACAGAGTGCAGTAAGTCAGAAAGAAAAACAAATATTGTATATTAATGCATCATGTGGAATTTAGAAAAAGGGTTCAGATGAACCTATTTGCAAAGCAGAAATAGAGACACAGACTAGAGAGTGGCCCTGTGGACACAGGCTGGGGAGGGAGAGTGGGGCAAACCGGGAGAGTGGCACTGACATATAGACGCCACCATGTGTAAAATACACAGCTGGTGGGGGCTTGCTGTAAAGCACAGGGAGCTCAGCTCAGTGCTCTGTGATGACCTAGAGGTGTGGGATGGGGCGAGGGGAGGGAGGCTCTAGGGGGAAGGGATACATGTATACACGTAGCTGATTCACTTTGTTGTACAGCAGAAACTAACAAGACATTGTAAAGAAACTGTATTCCTAAAAAGGAAGAAAAGGAAACCTGCATAAGGATCCTGTGGAAGAGGAGGAATCATAAAGGCAGTGTTGGTCTTCAGGAGGGTCCTGGTTACACTGGGGCGGGAGTGGGGAGGGTCTCAGAATCAGAGGCTGGCTTCCCTGCCCACTCTGAGCCACCGACGTGGTGCCACATCCTCCTCTGTGGTGGGCCTTCTTTTTGTGATGACCCCCTGCCTTGCTGCGTTGCCCTGTGGCGAGATTTTCCCGGGAAAGCACTGTTGATTTCTCCACCCATGGGGGTTTGGTGACAACCTATGACCCATATGCTTTGTTTCCATTCCAGGCAGCTTCACTCACCTCCTTGTCCAGCCTGGCATGTATGCACATGGTTCGCTGGGCTGTCTGGAACCCCTCGCTGGAAGCCAGCTCCGGGCAGGTGATGTTACCTCTCCAGGGTGGCATCCAGTCCAACCCTTCGCACTGTCTGGTCTATAAGGTACCCCCAGCCAGCATAAGCTCCGAAGAGGTAAATGTTAGAGACCCTATAAGTGTGATTGCTTTTTACATGCTTCTAGCAAGTTCATGTATTTTCAACAGCAGAGCTGACAAATACGTTTGTCGATGTTTCATGAGCAGTATTTTTTCAGGTCACAGATTTGCCCTTAAAAAATAAGTATGATTGCTGAGTCATAATCAGAAACACACATTACCATATGTAAAATAGATAGCCAGTGGGAATTTGCTGTAGGACCCAGGGAGCTCAAATCGGGTGCTCTGTGACAACCTAGAGGGGTGGGATGGGATGGGAGGTGGGAGGAGGGGTTCAAGAGAGAGGGGACATACGTATACCTATAGCTGATTCATGTTGATGTGTGGCAGAAACCAACACAGTATTGTAAAGCAGTTATCCTTTGATTAAAAACAAATTAAAAAAATAATGACTAAAAAATAATGGCAGGATAAAGAAAAAAAATTTAAAAAAGAAAAAATATAAGTGTGACTGCTGAATTATAATCAGTTTTGTGGGCTTCCCTGGTGGCTCAGAGGTTAAAGCTTCTGCCTGCAATGCTGGAGACCTGGGTTCGATCCCTGGGTTGGGAAGATCCGCTGGAGAAGGAAATGGCAGTCCACTCCAGTATTCTTGCCCGGAGAATCCCATGGATGGAGAAGCCTGGTGGGCTACAGTCCACGGGTCACTAAGAGTTGGACACGACTGAGCGACTTCACTTTCACTTTGACCTCCCTGAAGGTGGTGGTTTTTCTGGGGTCTTATTATGCCCCTGCTTATGTAGCCATTTCTCAAGGTGGCCTGTTTCTCTTATTTTTACACAGAGAGCCACGAGATCACTTCTGTGCTTTTTAAAATGCCCTCTTTTTTAAAAAATTATTTTTTATTGAAATGTAGTTTAAGTACAGTGTTGTATTAATTACTGCCATACAGCAAAGTGACTTGGTTACACACATATATACATTCTTTTGCATATTCTTTTCCACTATGGTTTATCACAGAATATTGAATATAGTCAGAGAAGGCAATGGCACCCTACTCCAGTACTCTTGCCTGGAAAATCCCATGGCCAGAGGAGCCTGGTAGCCTGCAGTCCATGGGGTTGCTAGAAGTCAGACACGGCTGAGCAACTTCGCTTTCACTTTTCACTTTCATGCATTGGAGAAGGAAATGGCAACCCACTCCAGTGTTCTTGCTGGGAGAATCCCAGGGACGGGGGAGCCTGGTGGGCTGCCGTCTATGGGGTCGCACAGAGTCGGACACGACTGAAGTGACTTAGCAACAGCAGCAGCATTGAGTATAGTTCCCTGTGCTATTCTAGTAGGACCTTGTTGTTTATCCATTTTATATGGATCAGTTCGCATCTGCTAACCCTAAACTCCCAATCCTTCCCTCCCCCATCCCCCACCAATCACAAGTCTTCTCTATGTTTTGTGATTCTCTTTCATAGATAACTTCATTTGTGTCATATTTTAGATGCTACATATAAGCGATATCATATGGTATTTGTCTTACTCTTTCTGTCTTCCTTCACTTAGTATGATACTCTCTAGTCGCATCCATGTTGTAGCAAATGGTGTTATTTCATTCTTTTTCAAGGCTGAGTAGTGTTCCTCTGTGTATATGTGCCGCAGCATCTTTATCCACACCTCTATGGTTGGACATTTAGGTTGTTTCTATGTCCGGGCTATTGTGACTAGTGCTGCTACGAACATAGGGATACATGTATCTTTTTGAATTATAGCTTTTTCCATATGTTTGCCCAGGAGTGGAAGTGCTGGATCATATAATAATTCTATTTTTAGCTTTCTGAGGCACCTCTGTACTGTTTTCCACAGTGGCTCCGTCAACTTTCATTCCCACCAGCAGTCGAGGAGGGTTCCCTTATAAACAAGCCCTCTTTTAATGTTTGTACACTGGGGGCTGCGTCTTGTGTGCACAAGGCTGGAGTGCGAGCTGGGCAGTTGGCATCCCCCTGGCTGGTCTTTGTGGCTCATCACTTATGTTCACTTGACCTCGACTCTCTCTAGCTGTGTCCAGAGGGGAGGGACCACAGCAGAACTTATATAAATCCATTTTGAAATGAAGCTTTCTCTGATCCCCACTGTAGAAAGCAAACAGAAGTGGGCCCGTGGAGGCATGTTTGTGTGTGGGTCTCACCCCAAGTGCTCCCCTGGCCTGTTGGCAGTCCTGCAGGGTGGGGAGCAGGGACCCCAGGACACAGATGCTGTGTGACACCCCTGCTCTGGCTGACTTCTGGGTCCTTCTGACACTAATGGGTCATTGCAGGATTTCTGCCTGGGTATGTGTTTTATTCTTCTGCTGACATTCCTGAGATACGCCTATCCTGTCTCAGCAGATCAAATGGGAGCCTTCTAGGACTCAATTGGCTCATTTTTCTTGGGTAAAGGACCATACCTGTTATTTCAGTATGTCATTCATGCGCTGACTCCAGTGACAAGCATCATATTCAGTGTTATTATTTATGATGTGGATTATGCCTTGGGGACCTGAATCAGCGAGCAGCTGATCATGCAGCTTCTCTTATTATAAGGAATGTCCCTCATTACAGGACTACATTTTGCTGCATTCCCACATGGTCTGGTTTCAGCCCTTATTATAAACTTGCTATTAGAAATCCTGAAGCTACTGCCATATTCTCATTCTCTCTTGCTGTGTATGTACCTTTGTAAATAAATCCTTATTCTGTTTACTTTTAGCTTTCTCATGTCCACTACATTTCCTTTGCTTTTTAAGTGTGTAAACTATATTGGAACATAAGTGTTGTGAAGGTTGGACTATCTCAAGGTCACAAATGTATCAAATACCATCATCTTCCATGAGGAATATCACTTCTAATCAGGGTTTCTCCACTCAGCACTGTCAGCATTTGGGGCCAGACTGTTCTTTGCTGTGGGTCTGTCCCAGGCACTACCCTGGAGGATGTTGAACTGCATTGCTGGCCTCCACCCCCTAGAGGCAGTAGCACACCCCCACCCCAGTTCAGTTCAGTTCAGTTCAGTAACTCACTCAGTCGTGTCTGACTCTTTGCAATCCCATGAATTGCAGCACGCCAGGCCTCCCTGTCCATCACCAACTCCTGGAGTTCACTCAAACTCACATCCATCGAGTCCATGATGCCATCCAGCCATCTCGTCCTCTGTCATCCCCTTTTCCTCCTGCCCCCAATCCCTCCCAGCATCAGAGTCTTTTCCAATGAGTCAGCTCTTTGGATGAGGTGGCCAAAGTACTGGAGTTTCAGCTTTAGCATCATTCCTTCCAAAGAACACCCAGGACTGATCTTCTTTAGAATGGACTGGTTGGATCTCCTTGCAGTCCACAGGACTCTCAAGAGTCTTCTCCAACACTACAGTTCAAAAGCATCAATTCTTTGGCCCTCAGCTTTCTTCACAGTCCAACTGTCACATCCATATATGACCACTGGAAAAACCATACCCTTGACTAGATGGACCTTTGTTGGCAAAGTAATGTCTCTGCTTTTGAATATGCTATCTAGGTTGGTCATAACTTTCCTTCCAAGGAGTAAGCGTCTTTTAATTTCATGGCTGCAATCACCATCTGCTGTGATTTTGGAGCCCCCCAAAATAAATTCTGACACTGTTTCCACTGTTTCCCCATCTATTTCCCATGAAGTGATGGGACCAGATGCCATGATCTTCGTTTTCTGAATGTTGAGCTTTAAGCCAACTTTTTCACTCTCCTCTTTCACTTTCATCAAGAGGCTTTTGAGTTCCTCTTCACTTTCTGCCATAAGGGTGGTGTCATCTGCATATCTGAGGTTATTGATATTTCTCCCAGCAATCTTGATTCCAGCGTGTGCTTCTTCCAGCCCAGCGTTTCTTATGATGTACTCTGCATAGAAATTAAATAAGCAGGGTGACAATATACAGCCTTGATGTACTCCTTTTCCTATTTGGAACCAGTCTGTTGTTCCATGTCCAGTTCTAACTGTTGCTCCCTGACCTGCATATAGGTTTCTCAAGAGGCAGATCAGGTGGTCTGGTGTTCCCATCTCTTTCAGAATTTTCCACAGTTTCTTGTGATCCACACAGTCAAAGGCTTTGGCATAGTCAGTAAAGCAGAAATAGATGTTTTGCTGGAACTCTCTTGCTTTTTTGATGATCCAGCCGATGTTGGCATTTGATCTCTGGTTCCTCTGCCTTTCCTAAAACCAGCTTGAACATCTGTAAGTTCGCAGTTCATGTATTGCTGAAGCCTGGCTTGGAGAATTTTGAGCATTACTTTACTAGCGTGTGAGATGAGTGCAATTGTGCAGTAGTTTGAGCATTTTTTGGCATTGCCTTTCTTTGGGATTGGAATGAAAACTGACCTTTTCCAGTCCTGTGGCCACTGCTGAGTTTGAGCATTTTTTGGCATTGCCTTTCTTTGGGATTGGAATGAAAATGGACCTTTTCTAGTCCTGTGGCCATTGCTGAGTTTTCCAAATTTGCTGGCATATTGAGTGCAGCACTTTCACAACATCATCTTTTAGGATTTGAAATAGATCCACTGGAATTCCATCACCTCCACTAGCTTTGTTCTCAGTGATGCTTTCTAAGCCCCACTTGACTTCACATTCTAGGATGTCTGGCTCTAGGTGAGTGATCACACTAGACCCAGATAATCACACATCGTGAATACACAGTTCTTCTGTGTATTCTTGCCACCTCTTCTTAATATCTTCTGCTTCTGTTAGGTCCATTTCTGTCCTTTATCGAGCCCATCTTTGCATGAAATGTTTGCTTGGTATCTCTAATTTTCTTGAAGAGAACTCTAGTCTTTCTCATTCTGTTGTTTTCCTCTATTTCTTTGCATTGATCGCTGAGGAAGGCTTTCTTATCTCTTCTTGCTATTCTTTGGAACTCTGCATTCAGATGCTTATATCTTTCCTTTTCTCCTTTGCTTTTCGCTTCTCTTCTTTTCTCAGCTATTTGTAAGGCCTCCCCAGACAGCCATTTTGCTTTTTTGCATTTCTTTTCCATGGGGATGGTCTTGATTCCTGTCTCTTGTACAGTGTCACAAACCTCAGTCCATAGTTCATCAGGCACTCTATCTATCAGATCTAGTCCCTTAAATCTATTTCTCACTTCCACTGTATAATCATAAGGGATTTGATTTAGGTCATACCTAAATGGTCTAGTGTTTTTCCCTACTTTCTTCAATTTAAGTCTGAATTTGACAGTAAAGAGTTCATGATCTGAGCCACAGTCAGCTCCCAGTCTTGTTTTTGCTGACTGTATAGAGCTTCTCCATCTTTGGCTGCAAAGAATATAATCAGTCTGATTTTGGTATTGACCATCTGGTGATGTCCATGTATAGAGAGCCCAGATGTTCATAGACATGGCTGAATGTGTTCTGCGGGCAGAACTGCCCCTAGTTGAGGACCGCTACTGTAAACAGATATTATTAACTAAAATAATAAACTGCCACTGATCACAAACTCTATTCATTCTCCTGCTTTCTAAAGGCGCTGTTTTGCATCTTCTTGTTTCTCATCTCATGTAGCAGTGCATTACCACATCAGAAGTGTGGACTCCTAGGTAAGCCTGGTCTCTGCCTGGGCACCAGTCAATTCTTTATCTTATTCATTCACTCAGTGAATTTTACTGAGCACCTACATCTATTCTAGGAAAACTCTCTAATCCTGTGGAATTTACAGTTGAACAGGACTGACAGATATTAATCAAAAGAAAAAAGATACATATTATAAACATCCCATAATTTTTTTACTAAGTAAATTTTGGGGTTTATGTTATTAAGATTATTTCAGTGTTATTTACTGTGAAGGTAAATAGTGTATTATGTTTATGTTTTCCTTCTTAAACAGCTCCTGTATTCTTCCCTCAAGCAAATAGTTGTCTTTAAAAAAGTTAATATCTCCACAGGTAGCCAGTTTCAACTCTTAGCTGTGACGTATGGTATTTACCTTGTTTTCTAAATAATATATGTTTACTGCTACTTCTTAGTTTATCAATTTTAGTATCAATTGTATACTGACTTATAATAATGATAGATGAGAACATAAGCTCTTTTATACACTCTTGCACTGAAAAAGCAACCACGCTCTGCCCTCTCCCCACTTCCTTGCACTGCTTGACCTTGCATTCAGGTACCATTGCCAGAGGCTTGCAGCCCAGTGGGGTCTTACCAGAGGATTGGAAGGGGAACCCTTGAGAATTGAAAAGAACTAGTGGGATCTGGAGTCCCTTGGACTGCAAAGAGATCAAACCAGTCAATCCTAAAGGAAATCAACTTGAATGTTCATTGGAAGGACTGATGCTGAAGCTGAAGCTCTAATACTTTGGCCACCTGATGTGAAGAGCCAACTTATTGGAGAAGACCCTGATGCTGGCAAAGATTGAGGGCAAAAGGAGAAGGGAGTGGCATAGGATGAGATGGTTAGATAGCATCACCAACTCAATGGACAGGAATTTGAACAGACTCTGGGAGATAGTGAAAGACGGGGAAGCCTGGTGTGCTGCAGTCCATGGGGTTACAAAGAGTTGAACGTGATTTAGTGACTGAATAACAACAACAGCAACAGCAACAAGGGGGGTCTGGAGAGGGAGGATCTTGGAAAGTCCCCTGGAAAGTTGTTTAAGAAATGCTAAGTTAACCCCCAGCTTCATGTGCCTGACTCTGACCTAATAGCGTATGGCAGTCTTTGAGAACTGGACTGTGGACAGAGTTGCCCCTGCATGCGTCATGGCTAGGAGAGGACTGAGGAGCCCTGCCCAGGCTTTGAGAATGTGACTGATGTTGAAACCACCAACCACAGGATGCTGCTTCGAAACTGGGGCTTGAACCCAGCTGGGTTGATTTCTGACCCAACAAAAATATCAACATTCTCCATAAACTTTAAAAGACATTCTTACAATGTGATATTTAAAAGAGAATCTTATAAAGTGATATTCAGAATGTCTATGATACAGTGTATACTTAATTGACAAACAAAGGACCAGGAAAACCTCAACTTGCAGGGGAAATAACATTCAACAGGCAGTGATACTGAGATGACACAAATGTTGGAATTATCAGACAAAGCCTTTAAAATAGGCATTATAAAAATAATCCAATAAATAAGAACAAACACTTTTGAAGCAAAGGGAAAGATAGAAAGTCTCAGCAAAGAGGTAGCTAAAGAAGAAGCAAATGGAAAGTTTAGAACTGAAAAATAAAATTGCCAAGATAAAGTACTCACTAGGTGAACTCAGTAGCAGAATGGATATGACAGAAGGATCAATGTATTTGAAGATGAATCAGTGGAATTTATTCAACTTGAACCACAGAACGTTGATTGGAGGAGAGTGGACGAAGCCTCAGGGACCTGTGGGGCAGGACCACAAAGGCTAACACCCATGTCATCAGAGTCCCGGTGGGGGAGAAAGAGTGCAGTGCAGAAAAAAATGTCTGAAGAAATGATGGCTGAAAACTCCTCAGATTCGGCAAAAGACTTAAACTTACAGAACGAAGACGTCCAAAACCCAGAGATAAATGCAAAGAAATCCACACTCGGACACATCACAATCAAGCTGCTGAAAAAGACAAAGTCTTGAAGACAGCATGATGCATTACTTATAGAGAAACAATAGTTTGAATATTGTGGGTTCCTTGCAGGAACCATGGAGGCAGAAGGAAATGGAACAACATGTTAAAAGCACTAACAGAAAGACCCCAGAACTCAGAATTCTATTCCAGCAACCGTCCTGCAGGAATGAAGGTGAAATAAAGACATCCTCAGATGAACTAAAACAGAGAGTTCATTGGCAGGTAGAGATGCTCTAAGAGAATTGCTAAAGGAATTTCTTTAGACAGAAGAGAAATTATACCAGATGGAAACTTGGTACATCAGGAATGAAGAAAGAGCAACAAAAATGATGAATAGAATACACTATTCTCCTTCTTTTGAGTTCTTTAAAAGGGGTTTGATGGCTGAAACAAAAATCATATCCGTGTCTGTTAGGGTTTTTAAGGTATGTAGGTATAAGAGGTTAAGATAGCTATAAAGGGGAAGATAAAGAGACCTGTAGGGCGATAAGATTTCTGCATTCCACTTGAAATAATAAAATATAGATTTTTGAGTAGATTGTGAAAAAATTATTTACATTGTAAACCCTAGAGCAGTCACTAAAAATAAGCTATCAAGAGATAGTAAGAAACCCAGTAGATAGATAAAATGGAATAATTCAAAATAAGGCAGGAAAGGGAAACAGGAATGAGAAACAGAAGGAACAAATCATAATAAAATGACAGTCCTGAACCAAGACCCACCAATAATTACATGAAATGTAAATAGTCTGAACGCACCAACTTCAGGACAGAAATTTTCAGTTGACATGAAAATCTCAAGGTCCAACTATGTGCTGTCTGTCAAGAACTCACTTCAAAAGCAAAAGGATGGAAAAATACTGTGTGCAAACATGAATCAAAAGAAAACTTGAGTAGCTATATTAATACCAGGCAAAGTAGACTTCAGAGAAAAGGAAATTTCCAGGAATTAAGGGGGATGTCACCTGTGATAAAAGAGTCAATTCACCACAAAGACATATAAACCCAAAAGTGTGTGTATCTAACACAGAGGTTCAAAATGCAAAGAGCTAATAGAATGGAAAGAAGAAATAGACAACTTTGCAGTTGCATTTGCAGATTTCAGCACTCCTCTTAGATTAAACTATAAGCACATTGATAGAAAATCACCAGTATATAGAACTGAACAATATTATGAAGCATCTGGATCTAAATGACCTTCATAGAACAGTCCACCCAACAATGGCAGGATATATTCTCTTCATATTCTCTTCAAGTGCACATGGAACATTTACCAAGAAAGACCATAGCCTGGATCAGAAAACAAATTTTAGTAATTTTAAAAGAATTTAAATTACACAAGGTATTTTCTGTGGTCACAATGGAATTAAACTAGAAGCCAAAACAAAGATAGCATAAAAAACTATAAACACTTAGAAATTAATGCATTTTTAAATAATCCATAAGTCAGAGAGGAAGCCTTAAGAAAATATAAAAGATACTTTGAACTGAACAAAAGTGAAAATATGACATATCAAAATTTGTAGGTTGCAGCTCAAGTGTATTTACAGGGAATTTATAGCATTAAGTGCTTATATAAGAACAGAAAAAGGTCTCAAATCAATAATCTGATCATCTACTTTTAGAAACTAGAAAAAGAAGCAGAAAGTAAACCTAAGGCAAGTAAAAGAAAAATCAATAATAAATATAAGCGCAGAAACCAATATAGCTGAAAACAGAAAAACAATAGAGGAAAAACTAGAGAAAGCCAGTGAAGTAAAAAACTGATTCTTTGACAAGCCTCTAACAAGTAAAGAGAGAACACAAATGACTAATAATAGGCATGGAAGAAAGGATAACCACTCCAGACCACACAGGTATGGGAAGGATGTTAGGGGAAATACTATAAATTTGAAAATTTAGATGAAATGAACCAGTTTGTCTTAAACAACAAACCATCAAAACTTACCCAAGATGAAGTATATAACTTGAGTAGTCCTATAACTTTATAGATAATGGATTTGTCATTAATTTTTTTTAAATAAAGAAATATCCCAGCCTGTTCACATATAATATATAATATAGAGGGCTTCCCTGGTGGCTCAGATGGTAAAGAATCTACCTGAAACATGGGAGACCTGGGTTCAATCCCTGAGTTGTGAAGATCTGGAAAAGGGAATGGCAACCCGCTCCAGTATTCTTGCTTGGAGAATTCCATGGACAGAGGAGCCTGGCAGGCCATAGTCCATGGGGTCTCAAAGAGTTGGACATTACTGAGTGGCTTTCACTTTCATTCACTATAAATTGTACTAAACATTTAAAGGAAAAACAATACCAATTGTATAGATTCTCTTCTTGAAAATAAGATAGGTGGGAACAATTCCAAATTTATGTAACAAGGCCTTCATTATCCCGATATCAAAATCAGAAAAAGACAATATACGAAAATAAAATCATGGATGCATATTCCTCGTGAACTCAGATGCAAAACGCTCAACAAAATATTAGTAAATTGAATCCAACAGTAGGAGTGAGTGAAGTCGCTCAGTCAGTCCGACTCTTTGCTGCATCATGGACTTGGAGCCCACCAGGCTCCTCCATCCATGGGATTTTCCAGGCAAGAATGCTGGACAGGGTTGCCATTTCTTTCTCCAGGAGATCTTCCTGACCCAGGGATTGAACCCAGGTCTCCCACATTGTAGGCAGATGCTTTACCATCTGAGCCACCAGGGAAGTCCATCCAACAGTATAGAAGAAGAATACACCGTGACCAATAATACACCCTGGCTTATTCCAGGGATGCAAGGCTATTTTCTATTGGAAAATGTAATTCACTCTAACAGCCTAAAGAAGGAAAACCATGTGAATAATAACAACTGATGCAGGCAAAGCATCCATTTATGACAGAAACCGAGCAAACAGGAATAAAGAGGAACTTCCTCAGCTTGATCAAGAGTAGCTACAAAAATTCTTTAGCTAGCATCATGCTTAATGGTGAAAAATTGAATGCTTTCCCTCTTAGGTCAGGAAGAAGTGAAGAATGCCCACTCATAGTATTCAGCATCTTATTTGACATTGCGTGGGAAGTTCTAGCTGGTAAAATAGAGGAATAAAACAAAATTAAAAAAAAAAAAACCGTAGAGATTGGAAAGGAAGGAACAAAACTCTTCTTATGTGCAAACAGTATGATTTTCTGTGTAGGAAATCTTGAAGGATTTATCAAAAACTCCCAGAATAAACAGTAAGTTTAGGGAGATTGTAGTATACAGCAGGAGGTCAAATGGAAAGTCAGTCACATTTCTTTATACTAACAAAATATATACAGTTGGGAAGCAAAATCTAAAAAGCAGTATTATTTACAAAGCACCCCCCCCACCTCAATGAAATCTAACAAAATATGTACAGGATCTGTGTGCCGAAAATGATAAAACATTCCTTTTGCTGCATGTCATTATTCTTATTGATTACTCTTAAGTGAATCACAGAAGACCTAAATATAATGGAGGGTCTTCTTTATGGATTGGAAGACTCACATGATAAAGATACAAATTCTCCCGAAATTGATCTATAGGTCTAATACAATTTCAATCAAAATCCGTACATGATTTTTTAATAGAGACAAGCTGATTCTAAACTTTAATTAATTTTTGGCTGCGCTGGGTCTTCGTTGCTGCACGAGGGTCTTCTCTAGTTGCGGTGAGCACGGGCTACTTTCTAGTTTCAGGGTGCGGGCTCAGCAGTTGTGGTGCATGGACTTAGTTGCCTGTTGGCATGTGGGATCTTCCTGGACCAGGGATGATTGAACCCCTGTCCTCCACATTGGCAGGTGGAGTCTTAACCACTGGACCACCAGGGAAGTCCCTGATTCTCAACTTTATATAGAAAAGCAAAGGAATTAGAAGGGTCAAAACAATTTTGAAAAGAACAGTTAAGTTGAAGGATTCATGCTAGACAATTTCAACACTTTCATTAAAGCTATGGTAATCAAGATGAAGTGCTGTTGGTAAAAGCATTGGCATATAGACTAATGGAACGGAACACAGAGTTCAGAAGTAAGTCACAGATTAGCAGTTTCCTGTAAAGTGTAGTATATATGCACCATATGACCCAGCAATCCTACTCTTAGAGAAATGAAACATGGAGAAATGAAAACTTATGTCCATGCAGAAATATGTACACCAGTGTTCCCAGCAGCTCTATTTATAACCACTCAAGCTGGAAACAGCCCATATGTTCTAAGTGGGTGAATGGATAAGTACGCTGAGGCACATGGTACAATAGAAGACTGCTTGGTAATGAAAAAGAACGGCTGTGCTTACACACTGCTGCACAGATGACTCTCATCCGCCTACCAGGGACTGAAAGAAGCCAGTCTCAAGGGTTCTGTAGCATGAGTCCCCATTTGTAGGACCGAAGACAGGGGTGGAGAGCAGTTCAGTGATTTTTGGATGTGGATATGCGCAGGATGGGTGAGCGTTTTAGGTGGTGGGGCTGCTCTGTACCTGATGCTGGTGGTGGTTACATGTGTTTAAACTCAAAATAGGAAAAGTCAGCATAACATAGGTTAAGTAAAAATGCATTCAGACGGGAGCAATGTTGTTGATTTCCGCTTGGCTGAGGGTAATCCACACTGATTGTTTTAGGACTGGGGGATGTTCCTGGTTGAATTATTCTGACCACACAGTGCTGATGGAGGGAGCATGGCCATCACTTCTCTTGTTGTCCATCATAGGTGAAGCAGGTGGAGTCAGGGACGGTGCAGTTCCAGTACTCGCTGAGCCCTGAAGAACACCCAGACACACCCACAGCGAATGCAAGCGGCCCCAAGGCAGAGCGGCGGTCTTTTAGGAAGCCACCCGTGTCCCCTTCAAGTAAGTGTGTGCTGAGAACTGAGTCTTCAAGCTCATGGCACAGCTCCATGTGTGCCCAGGTAAATGACATTTATCAGATACTTGCTGTAAATTGCTTTAACTGGAATCAGTTGATTGAGTTTTTGCTGACTACAGAGGTATAGAATTGGACAGTGATAAAACCTGGCCCAACACTTTGTGCTTTAGCCATGAGTTAGCTCCCTGACTGAAGGCTTTGAAAGGTCTGTTGGTGACACTTAAAGGGACATCTCTCTTGGGTGTCCTGCAGACACAGGGCTCAAGAATCAAAAGCTGGCTGACAGCCACGGACTGCCAGCTTTATGGTTGTTCAGTTGCTAAGTCATATCAGTCACTAAGACTGTATGCAACTCTGTGGACTATAGCATGCCAGACTCTATGTCCTTCACTGTCTTCCAGAGTTTGCTCAAAATCATGTCCATTGAGTTGGTGAGGCTATCTAACCATCTCATCCTTTGCCACCTCCTTCTCCTCCTGCCTTCAATCTTTCCCAGGATCAGGGTCTTTTCCAGTGAGTCAGCTCTTTACATCAGGTGGCCAAAGGATTGGAGCTTCAGCTTCAGCATCAGTCCTTCCAATGAATATTCAGGGTTGATTTCCTTTAGGATTGACTGGTTTGATCTCCTTGCAGTCCAAGGGACTCTCAAGGGTCTTCTCCAGCACCACAGTTTGAAAGCATCAATTCTTTGGCGCTCAGCCTTCTTTGTGGTCCAGCTGTCACGTCTGTATATGACTACTGGAAAAACCATAGCTTTGACTAGATGGACCTTTGTCGGCAAAGTGATGTCTGCTTTTTAATATGCTGTCTAGGCTTCTCTGATGGCTCAGATGGTAAAGAATCTGCCTGCAATGTGGGAGACCCAGGTTCAATCCCTGGGTTGGGAAGATCCCCCTCGAGAAGGGAATGGCTACCCACTCCAGTATTCTTGCCTGGAGAATTCCATGGACAGAGGAGCTGGCGGGCAATTGTCCATGGGGGTCGCAAAGAGTTGGACGTGACTGAGCAACTAACACTTTCACTTTCACTAGGTTTGTCATAGCTTTTCTGCCAGCTTTATGTTGCACTGTTAATGTAGCCTTGAGTTTGTTGTTTTTAAAAAGTGATTTTTATTTCCTTGGTGTGCAATCTGGGAGTGGGGAGGCCACGACCTCACGGTGTGGCTTTAAAAAAGGGATGGAGGGCTGTCGATGCTGGAGGAAGTAATGCTCTTCCATGGATGGCAACGTCCCCGTCCCCGTGTGTGTGACTGCCGCTGTCAGCTTCATGTTGGCTGTACCAGCTCCTTCTGCTGAGGCTGGTACCTTGTGTTCAGGGCCTCTTAGTTTATCCCCAAGGACAGGAAGCCAGCATCCTGGTGGGGAATCCCACCTGTGGTGAGAAGAGAGCGAGGTTAGCAGGAGGGTTGAAAGAGCACTGAGCTCTTGGCTTCTAAGGATCTCATTGGCTGAAGGAACATTCTCAATCATGGGCAGTTAGGCTCCTAGAAAGTCAGAAAGGTAGGGGATGAGCAAATGTGGAAGCCCTAGAGGGGCGCTGAGTGTCCATCCATCCTCCATCCAGATGGCTTTCCTCTGATGGATGCTGCTGGGTATCTAGGGAGGGCTGGCCAGTGTCTCTCGGGCAGCAGGTCCTGAATGCTGTGCAAAGGCGCCAGGGAGTCTGTTGTTTGGGAGTGACTTTTTTTATCAGCTGAGATTCTGGTTTTTGGAAACTGGTCTCATTGAGTTTAATCTCACAGCTGGTGGCAGCAGCACACTTGTTTCTCTGTCCTGGGACTCGATGTCTTGGCCTTCATCTTCATGGTCCTCCAGGATTTTCTGAGATGTTTAAAAATATTCAGATACCAAAACTTGATAGTTTATTGCTTCAGGACAAACTGAATTATTAAGTATTTTCCTTTTCCCTCAAAAAGGCAGTGCATTTGTTGTTTTTAATTGTTTTATTCTTTCCAATTTTTTGTGCTTATCAGAATGTTCTCAGGTATAATTACATCTTACGTAAGTGATGGGCTTCCCAGGTGGCTCACTGGTAAAGAATCTCCCTGCAATGCCAGAAACTTGGATTCGATCCTTGGGTTAGGGAGATTCCCTGGAGAAGAGAATGGCAACCCACTCCAGTATTCTTGCCTGGAGAATCCTATGGACAGAGGAGCCTGGCGGGCTATAGTCCATGGAGTTGCAAAGAGTCAGACACAACTGAGTGACTAACACACACACACACACACACACACACACACACATAAGTGCTATTGAAATGTACAGCACTGCTTGTACTTGAGACATTTCCAGAATATCTGCCAGAATCCCCTGGAATGGTGGGTGGCAGGCATGTGTTTTCCACCAGAGTTTAGAATGAATTTACAATTTTATTGGATAAAGTTAAATGCATTGAAAGTATAGAATACATAGTTAAAAAATACCAAAAGGTCAAACTCATTCCCTTCTTTAACTCTAGTATCTTCCTTTCTTTGACATATTCACAATTACATTTAAAAAATAAATGCTAACCTCTAAGAAATGTTAGTGTGAAATAAAGATAGTATCCTAAATTATAAAATATGTGCGTTTTATGATTTGATATAAACATTATTATTTTGGTTTTTAATTAAACTATTCAAAAGGATAATGCGTGCTGTGCATGCTAAGTCGCTTCAGTTGTGTCCAACTTTTTGTGACGCTATGGACTGTAGTCCGCCAGGCTCCTCTGTCCATGGGATTCTCCAGGCAAGAATACTGGAGTAAGTTTCCATGCCCTCCTCCAGGGGATTTTCTCTACCCGAGGATCGAACCCAAATCTGTTACATCTCCTGTTTTGGCGGGCAGGTTCTTTACCACTGGCGCTGCTTGGGAAGCCCAAAAGGACAGTAGTGAAATGTAATAAATGCAGTTCAAAATAATAAATATAGTTTACTTTGGTCCTTAGAAATACCTGAAGAGATCATTTTCTTAGAGAAGAAACCTCTACAGCTATCGTTAATGGAAAAATAATAAGTACTTTTTCTGGAAAGGAATTTTCATGTGTTGAACTTTGGTGTAGTTATGATGCTGGAAACCGACAGCTTGCGTGAAGGCCTTCTAATTGAATTAACTGTCAGCCAGGACAGGATGACCCTGTTGGCTTCTCCCGCCTGACTGGCTGTCGGCATGGCCTGGGGGCTCTGTGTTTGCTTTCCCAACTGCCCTGTCTGTTTTCATGCAGGGCTTGGAGGAGATTTATTTATTATTATTTAAAATATTTATTTTTATTTATTTATTTGGCAACACTGGGTCTTAGTTGCAGCATGCGGGATCTAGTTCCTTGACCAGGGATCAAACCTGGGCCCCTTGCGTTGGGAGCGTGGACTTCAGAGAAGTCCCTTGGAGGAGATTTAAAGCCTAGTGTGCTGCTACCTTTGTTTCCCCAAATGGTCCTTTAGCTAATTTTGAGGGTGTTCATGGAACTTCTTGGATCTCTGTTTTTTTTTAAAATCAAAGTTGGGACAATTCTGATCATTCCTTCTTTGATTATTTTCTCTGTCTTCCTCTCTCTTTTCCCTTGAGGCTCCCAGTCATACCTTTATCAGGTGGCAAAGCTGTGGGAAGTCCCACCCTGCTGAGCTTCTGCTCAGTTTTACTTGTGGTCTTTTCTCTCTGTGCTCCAGTCCTAGATACTTTGTATTGCTGCATCTTCAGCTTCACTCATCTTTTCTTCTGCAGCATCTGATCTGCCATGAATCCCACCCAGTGCATTTTCCTCACAGATATTGTCGTTTTCATCTCCAGAAGTGAAATACAGGTATAACTACCGACAAACTTATGCTTTTTTGTTTCTCTCCTAAGGCAGAGGTAGATGAACTTAGGCCTGTGCAACAATTAAAATTAAAATTCCAGTATTTTATCCTGTTTGAAATGACCCAATAGTAATTCTCATTTTAACTAGGTTTAGTTTCAAGGTTGGAGAAGGCAATGGCAACCCACTCCAGTACTCTTGCCTGGAAAATCCCATGGAGAGAGGAGCCTGGTAGGCTGCTGTCTATGGGGTCGCATAGAGTCGAACACGACTGAGCGACTTCACTTTCACTTTTCACTTTTCATGCATTGGAGAAGGAAATGGCAACCCACTCCAGTGTTCTTGCCTGGAGAATCCCAGGGAGGGCGGAGCCTGGTGGGCTGCCGTCTGTGGGGTCGCACAGAATCAGACACGACTGAAGCACCTTAGCAGCAGCAGCAGCAGTTTCAAGGTACCAGAATCTGGAGGTAACATTACAAAGTTTGTCACTACTTTAATATCCTTGTTTGCCAATTCTAAAATCTTGGGCAGTTGTGCATTAGTTTTGATTGATTGATTTTTGTCCTGATTTGGGTTGTATCTTCCAGCTTCTCTATGGTCAATAACTTTTGATTGGATTCTAGATATTGTGAGTTTTCTCCTTTTGGTTGCTAAATATTTTTATGGTTGACAAATATGTATATATATATATTTTTTTGCCACACCCCATGGCATGTGGGCTCTTAGTTCCCTCTGCAGTGGAAACCTGGAGTCTTAACCACTGGACATGCAGGGAAGTCCAGGTAGCTGGTAAACACTCCTGAACTTTGGAAATTACTTGGTCATTTAGGGCCTTGGCTTTAAGAGTTGTGAGATGGGACCTCATGAGCATTTAGTCTAGGGCTAATTACCCCTCACTAAGTGAGAAGACCTCCTTCAGTACTTTGCCTGATGTCCTTGAATTATGAAGTTTACCAGTCTGTGAGAATGGCCTCTTTCTGGCCCCATGAGCACAGGGTACTGGTCCCTCTAATTTTGGGGGTGATTCTTTCCCCATCCTTGGGTAGTTTCGCAGTCAGTGACCTCCTGAATCCTAGAGGGACCCTCTGTAAGTGGCTGGAGTTCCCTCTCTGCGCCCCTCTCCTGTCTGTGCTCAGCCCTGCAAACTTCCATTTCTTTGGTCTCCTTGAACTTAGCCCGGCCTTCTGATCAGGGGTCCACTGTGCTCTGCGTTCCCCTTTCCTGAGCTGCAATCTGCAAAATCACTCAACGTGTTAATTTTGGGACTGTCGGAGGGCTTACTTCTTTGTTTCCAGTTCCTTAGGACCATTTCTTGCCTGAATTCCAATGTCATTAAAACTGTTGTCTTATGTATTTTGTTAGTTAAATAATTTTTGTTTCAGTCAGGAGAATGAATTTGGTCAGAAGTAAAGTTGCCTGCTGTTGACAATTTCTAGGCTGTTGAAATCCTCCACCCCAGGGGTGATAAGTCCAGTGGTTTTGAAGCTTTTCCTAGCTGCTTTGTGCTGCGTGTGATTCACTGACTATGTCATTGCTTCATGATTTTGAGTTTTGGCTCACACCCTCTCCCTAGAAAGCATCTCTGCTGTGCACTGCATTTATTTTCTTTTAGGATGTACTCTTTTCTTTTTAAACTAAAAAATTACATATTCAAGAATGTGTGCATATGTATGTGTGTGTGTTTAGTCACTCAGTTGTGTCCAACTCTTTGCGACCCTGTGGACTGTAGCCCACCAGGCTCCTCTGTCCATGGGAATTCTCCAGGCAAGAATACTGGAGAGGGTAGCCTTTCCCTTCTCCAGGGGATCTTCCCAACCCAGGGATCGAACCCAGGTCTCTGCGTTGCAGGCAGATTCTTTACCCCTGAGCCACCAGGAAAGTCCATTCAAGAATGCCCAAGGCAACTATGAAGGAGAGAGGCTTCCCCTTTCTTGACTTGCAGATTTAGCGTAAAATTATAGTAACTAGAACAGTGTGACACTGCTACAGACACAGATCAGTAGATAATGGGACAAGATAAAAAGTGTGATATATGACAAATTATAGATAAAGAGCATATTGCTTTCCTTTAATTATTATAACAAATTACTATAAGCTTGGTTGCTTAAAATAGCATGAGCTTACTATCTCACATTTCTGGAGATCAGAAGTCCAGAGGTCTCACAGGCTGAAATCCAGGTCTTGGGGCTGTGTTCCTGCTGTAGCCTCTGGGGGAGAATCTGTCTCCTTGCCTTTTCCAGCTCCCAGGGGCTAGCTTCACTTTCGCCCCTGCTTCCATCTTAAGAAGCAGCAGAGTTACATTTTACTTAATTTATTTATTTTTGGCCGTGTGGCACGCTAGATCTAGTTGCCTGACCAGGGATCAAACTGGTGCCCCCTGCACTGGGAGCTCAGAGTCTTCGCCACTGGAATGCCAGGGAAGTCCCAGAGTTACATTTTATATCTCTCTTTGATTCTCCCTCCTGCCTCCCTTTCTCTTATCAGGACTGTCATAGTTGCATTGCCTACTGCACCCCCCACCCCCTCCCCTACCATCCAGGACAGTCTCTGCATCTCAAGGTCAGGTGATAAGCAACCTTAGTTTCATCTGCAACCTTGGTTCCCTTGGCAGTGTTAATACAACATAGTCATGGTTCTGGTAATTAGAATGTGGGTACTTTGGGTTGGAGGATTGCTTTTATGCCGCCCACCGTGGGAGTAAGGGCACACCAGTCAGTTAACAGCACTGGACTGGCTGTCCTTGTGGAAAATAGAAAATCAGATCCCAATTTCTTATTGTATACAAACCATACCTCAGACTGCAAGTAGGTCAGACCCTGATGCTGGGAAAGATTGAAGGCAGGAGCAGAAGGTGGTGGCAGAGGATGAGATGTTTGGATGGCATCACCGGCTTAATGGACATGAATTTGAACAAACTTGGAGATGGTGAAAGACAGGGAAACCTGCAATACTTCAGTCTCTGGGGTTGCAAAGAGTCAGACATGACTTGGTGACTGAACAACAACAATAACAAACCATAAATTCTGGATGGATTACAAGACTGAAATTTTAATTAGAAGTTTAGAGAGAGGAAAAATGATAAAATGAGCTGTCCCAAATCAATGAGGAATAGACAGAAAAATGGTCAAAGGATATGAAAAGGGAGTTCACAGAGGAGAAACCAGGATAACCAAAATGTATAAAAAAGTGCTCAATTTCACTAGTAATCAGAGAAATAAAAATTAAAATGAGAACCCATTTCATTTCCCTTGTATTGGAAAGAGCTAGCTGAATGACAGCATGAGGTTGAAAATTTGGGAAAAGAGGACCTCTCACCACACCGGGAGGGACCACTTTGAAGAGCAACTTTGTAGTGTTTAGTTAATACCCTGGGTTGGGAAGACCCCCTGGAGGATAAAACGGCAACCCGCTCCAGTATTTGCCTGGGAAATCCCATGGACAGAGGAACCTGGTGGGCTACAGTCCATGGGGTTGCAGAGAGTCGGACACGACTGAGCGACTGAGCACACACGCATGCATGTATACAGTTAATACCTTACAGCAGAGAACTGCCATTTCTGGGTGCCTGTTGCAGAGGGGAACTAGTCCTTGTGACACGGGGCCAGGATGAGGATGCTCAGAAGGCCTCCGTGTTTCATGGGTGCAGTGCAGGAACGACCTGCCTGCGCCCCGATTGGGGGGTGGGGGGGTAAGCTGGTCTATTTGGACAGTGGGTGCTGCACAGCAGCCACGATGCTGATAGGTCTCTGCATATTCTTATGTCTGAACCTTCACACCGGGGTTCTGGGTTCTGAAACTGGCGGTTTCTGAAAGGAAGTGGACACACAGTGGCATGTAAGTGGCTTTGAAGACAATTCAGACTTGCCAGCTGGATGATCTTAGGCTGGTGGCTTCATGTGTCTGTCCCTCAGTGTCCTCAGTTATAAAATAGATGGATGAAAGGACTATTTAGATGGAAAAGAACACTTGAGTCTTAGGAAGAAATTGGAGAATATTTTTATGACCCTGGGGGTGGGAAGGCTTCATTAAACAAGATAAAGTGTAAACCAAAAAGAGAAGATTGAGAAATGTGATTATGTTAACATATAAAGAAAGTTTTCTAAGAGAGAAGATTCCATAAACAAAGTTAAAAAGCAGTTCCTCAGACTGAAAGATATTTGCAGTATGTAAAACCATTAAAAATTAATTGAAGGAATAAGAAGATTAGAAAGAAGAACGATGATGGAAAGATCAACAAGGAGGAGATAAACAACTGGAAAGAAAAATGGGCAGAGGCTGTCAGGAATTGTAGAGAGGGTCAGATGAGTGAAAATCGGTCAGGGTGCACAGGACTGCCTGGAAACGGGGCACATGGTTCATAGTGGCTGTCAGCCACACTGATCTTGTCATCCTCCTAGCTGGCAGCATCAGTGGGCAGCGGTCACATGTTCATAACCTCTCTCAACCACTGGCCCAAATAAATACAGATCCCAAATCTCAGTGGAAACAATGCAACCACCAGATCGGGAGCAAACGCAACATTTGCACAGACTTACTGTTGACTCCAGAGTCCTTGATGGATACACACCCATGCCTGTGCTGCCATCCAGGGAAGTGGATTCCTGCCTGGCTGCAGAGCTTGGTGTTGGCCCTGCTCCCAGCATTTTTCATTAACCACTTTGAAAGAAAGTGAGGGAGTATTTATTCACATAGGTTTGCTCAGCACTAACCCCCGCACCCCATCCCTTCAGAAAACCCTACTGAGAGTCTGTGATGTCCAGGTACACTTCCAGGCTCCTGTCCTCATAGAGGTCACATTTTAAAAAGAGACAATAAACAAACAAAGACCAGCAAAAAGAATGCTGTCCCACTCTGGTGTGGGGTGTTGATGGTGGGGGAAGCTGTGTGTCTGTGGGGCAGGGAATACGTGGGAATTCCCTGTCCTTTCTGCTCACAGTTGCTGTGAATATGAACCTGGTCTAAAAGGAAGGGGGCTTCCCTGGTGACTCAGACGGTAAAGAATCCTCCTGCAGTGCTGGAGACCTGGGTTCGATCCTTACGTCAGGAAGATACTCTGGAGAAGGGGCTGGCTACCCCCTCCAGTATTCTTGCCAGGAGAATTCCTTGGAAGAGGAGGCGGGCAGGCTACTGTTCCTCTTAGGGAATAAGATAGAGAATGGTGGGTGGGCGGCTTGACAGTTACGTCTGTCCTGATTTGATTAACTTAGGTTCAGGATTTATGTTTCTCTTTGCATATTTGAGCTCCATCTCTGGCAGAGGTCAGCAGACTTTAAGGCCAGACAGGAAATATTTTAGGCTTTGTGCACCAGATGACCTCTGTCATGGCTACTCATCTCTGCTGGTGAAAGCCATTGAGGGTGTGTCAATGAATGAACATGCTTGTGTTCTAATAAAACTTTATTTATGAGCACAGATTGTGGGTCAAATTTGACCAGGGGGCCAATTTGGCAAACTCCAGGAAGTAGTGAAGGATGGGGAAGCCTGGGTTGTTGCAGACCATGGGGTCATAAAAAGTCAGACACGACTTAGTGATTGAACAACAGCAACAAGGTGGGTGAAAGGAGCATTTAGTCAGGGTTCTCTAGAGAAACAGAACCAATGGAACATACATACCGCATAGGAAGAGATGGCTGTTGTTGAGCGTGTGAGACTTGGCTATATCCTGGCACTTGAGTGATGTGGTGAAGACTTGGTGTGTCTGTCTGTCTCCCGCACCCTGTCCATCTGCCCTCCAGCTCTCCCTGTTGGCTTCCTTCCTGGCAGGGTTTCCTTACAGGGTGGCTCTGGGAGCTTCTCTGTCATCCTTGGGCTTAGGAATCCCAGCATGAAGAACTTCTGCTGTCCAGTCAAAGCCCCGAGATGGAGTCTCCCACTCTGCTGCATCCCCTGTCTTTACCCTGAATGACTGGGATGTGGGCAGGGGCCATCTGTCCTGGGTCACACACTCTGTTGGAATGCCTCAGACTTCCAGCCCCGCTAACCCCAGGGTTAAGGGCTGGGAGGGTGATCCCCAAAGGGAAACCATCTCTCGGTCCTGCTCTCAAAGAGAGGGTGAATTCAGGTGGCCACCCGATGGTTCGAGGGCCTAGTTTCATGTCCCATGTCTTTCCCTGAGCTCAGCTGCCTCTACCACAAGGTTGCCTTCCAGCTGTAACAAGGTTTCCCTGCATTTCCCCGTCTTCAATTGAAACGAGTTCCTGTCCGTGGGACCTGGCCTGTCCTCTGGAAGCTCACCACCTTGACCTGCAGAGGGTCTGCTGGGCACAGAGCAGGGCATGGGCTCCAGGGAGCGCTGTGGCAGTTCAAGCGGCAGGGGACACCTCCCCACCCCCCAGGAAGGGCTTCCCCACAAGGCAGCTAGCTATGGGCTCAAGATGATCTGAGCCTCTTTCTGGCTGACGGGCCAAGGGTATTATTCCCGTGTGTGGGGCTCACTGAGTCGCAGCATGACTTCCTGGGATTCAGAGGTGCTGGGTGCACACCCTTTAGTTCATTCCCCAGAGATTTATTGCCTTGTTTTCAGCACACAGGAGGGGATGCCTGTGCTGCTGGGAGCTCAGGAATCGAGCTGTGGCGCAGGTACTCTGTGGAAGCATTGTCTGCTTTTCAGTTCTCATTTGGGGACCGGCAGATCTGCACGGATGGGACATTTGGTTTATTTAATTTGGATTTATCGCCGCATTCACGTCACATTAATGTGATCGCCTTCACCCCAGGTTCCAAACATTTGAAAACACTGCCTCCCAAGACCTAATACAGAAGACACAAATATCTGCTGGTGTTTAACTGATGATGGAAACTTCTCCTGCTTCAATATTTTACCAACTTATATGGTTCCTCTGGAAATCTTAATGATATGCGGCTGTCACTTTAAGTGAGATGCTTTGGCTTCCTGTGATGAATTGTCCTTTTTATTCTTTCTGCAAAATTACCAGGGAGCAAAGGTCCATTCATCACCCTGCACGAGAGGGTGCCACTAGAGGGCCACTAGAGGGCCCTCCGTCTCCAGTTTTTGGAACTCGGCATCTCCCTGACCCACATTTTGCTTTTAAATGTTCCCGTGGTGTCGGAATTTTGGTGCATTCGCTTAATAGATATAAAAGCAGAAGGGGTCATTGATGATATGTAATCATGGTGTTTCCCAGAGTAATAAGGAGTTAGATTCTTGACTTTTGTGCTGGTGACACCCTCGGGAGCATCCTCTCTGTGCCCTGGTACGTGTCATCCAAAGATGAGGCAGCAGTGGGGAGAGCAAAAGATGTCACCCAGGGGATGGAAGTCAGGGCTGGCTCTCTGAGGGTGCGTTCTGCAGGAGACCATCAGTGAGCGGCTCAGAGCCCAGGCTTCTGAGCCTGGGCCTTGAAGGTGGCTCAGTCTAGGGCCCTGGGCACGTCTGGCACTCCTCACCACTCTAGGGCCTGATTAACTAGGTGGGGCACTTCCAGTTCTCGGCCTCCTGAGGTCTGGATTCCTTCAGCACAGAGACCATGCCTGCTGCATCAACCAGCATCCTGTTATGTCTTCCTAGACTTTACTCACTTTCTCCATTTCTGTGATCAAAGTCTTCAAGAAAATGGCTTTCAAAGGCCAAATAATTAGGAATAAAGGCCTTTCAAATGGGTCTGCCTTGTAAATTCTTAGTGTCCCAGGTACCATGAAACACTCACCAATCCTTTATTTTCAAGGTCTGATGGGGAAAGCTATTTTTCAGAATTTTTATTTGAATCGTGGCGATTGTGTCTTTGGCTCTGATGACCCCTTCCATCCCCTTACCCTTGGAGCCAGCTGTTCGGCCCCATCCTGGAATATCCCCAGACCCCCACCCTCCTGGTCCAGGACCTGGCCCTCAGCTGCCACGGATGCTAAGCAACAACTGCCTCTCCCTTAGATTAAGCACAAGTAGGTCTGTCTGCAGGGCAGCGTTTTCCTCCACAAACCCCCTTCGTCAGGCCCTGCCAGCACCCTCCCCACCACCCCCAGCCAAATACAAAGCTGTGTTCATGCAAAAGTGTTGTCTGGAAGGAAGCTTGTAACACGGGGCAAAAGGCTTTAATGCTGTCTCACGCAGAGCTGGCTCCTGGCTGGTAGTCATGCATGGGGACTCCCCCACCCTAACCTTTCCAGGGAAGACAGTGGTGAGGCCTCTGCCTGCTCCAGCCTGGAGGATATTGCCAAGCCCAGTACCTGAGCACTCACGTATCTGTGCACTTACTCTCTGTCTCTCTGTGATGCTTGCCCACTCACTCGACTCATGAGAAGGGCTGAACTGAGAAGTAGTCCCCCTCGCCCTGGAGTATGAGTGGGCTTCAGACCTGCATAGTCTACACACTACCCACCCCGGGCCAGTGCAGAGAAGCACGCAGTGCAGCTGTGTGACCCTATGGGACGAGGACAGCCCAGGTTCAGGGTAGGTTGCAAGCCCCTTTGTGGCCTTTTTAGTCAGGTGTAGGGCATTTGAGCTTTGAGAGAGGACCAGACACCTTAGCTTCTGTCCACAGCACTTTTCAGTGAGTGGAGGCTGACTGGGAAGTAATTGGTTGTCAGGAAATCATCTTCAGGCGGGCACAGTGGCTGCAGCTGCAAGCGTGAGGTTCTCTGTGTCCTGCACGGCGTGACCGACCCTATTGTGACTGGCGCGGGTGGTATGAAATTGCTGACTCAGCCCTTCCTGAGACTGCGGGGCCCTGAGCTGCCCAGTGTGCCTGGCAAAGCAGTTGTCTCGGCAAGTCCCACATCACAACGCACCCATCGACCTCCCGCTTTTTAATTGCTTCCAGGCTCCACACTCGGATGGACCGGCTTTTGTTTCAGGGCTTCCGTTTTCAGGAGCACGTGAGCCATTCTGATGGTTTCTTGTGCAGGGCGTGGGCAGCAGAGACCACAGGGGAGGGAGGAAGGGCTAAACTTGGGTCCTCAGGGCCACTTGGGGGTGACTAGAGCAGGGCTGTTTACCTAGGGGAGGGCCGTGATTTCTCAGGATGTCCTGAAGTTCAGGAGGGGGTGGTGTCCACATGCAGCGGCCAGAGTCAGGTCCCCATGAAGGAGACTGTGGCGCGTGAGGCAGGTGTGGTCCTCAGGGGAACCGGGCACGTGACTCAGACAGGTGTCCGGTTGCACCTGTGCCTTCGGGTGGGTGAGGAGCGCCCTGTCCGTGTGGGCCTGGGTCAGGCGGGCTGGAGGTGGTGGCACTGGCAGGTGAAGGCGGGAGAAACACGATGTGAGCGGGATGATGGCGAGGTGGTGGTGGCCCCAGACACAGGAGCTCAGTGCCGAGAGGCTGGGGGTTTCTGGGACTCGAGCGATGCCTGGGCTTCTGGGCTGGGGTTCGGGGCCTGGGATGGGGGTGGAAGCGGCACAGGCAAACCCGGCCCGGCCCTGCCCTGGACCGAGCTCTTCGGGTGGAGATGGCGCCGTGGGGGCGGCTGTTCCCTCCACAGGTGGGCATCTTGGGCACTGCGGGAACCAGCCTGGCGTCACCCAGGGTCACCCTCGCTCCGGGGACCCTGAGGAGGACTGGCCTGGATTCTTCCTGGTACTAACATGCCTGCACTCTCACCCCTAGAGTGAGTGAGACTTGGGGGATGGGCCGTGAGTGATGCGAGAGCAGAGCCCCCACCCGTGGCATTTGCCGTGTGTGTGCAGCTGCGGAGAAGTTTCTTATTTAACTAAACAGCCAGTGGGCCCCAGCTGGGGAGGTCCCAGTCTGGACAGACATCAGAACCCGGCCCCCTGAAGGCAGAGGTGTGTGAGAGGGTGAAAGGAAGGGTGAGCCTTCTGAGAGCTTCACATCTCCCTGAGCACAGGCAGAGTGCCCACAGGAGCAGGAGAAGGAGGCTGTGGAAGTGGGGAGTGAGCTCGAGTTCCATCCTGCAGGCAGTGACCCCAGACGCACGCACTTGTCTGCCCACCAAGCGGGGAGACTCTGTGGTGGCCGCGCCCAGCTGTAGCACTGGTTACTGCTTGGGTGGGGTCGGGGGAGATGCGCGCCAGCCTGACTGAGCCGGGCTCTTGGTGTCCCTTCCCTGTTCCCCTGTGCTTCCTCACAGGTCCACCAGCATCGCCGTCCCAGGGGCTCACCGCTGCCCAGGACTCACCCATGGGACCAGGGGTAAGCCCAGGCCTGAGAGGCCTGTTTCAGAATTCCAGAATCACATATTGAAAGGTTCTGGGTCCAGCAAAGCCCTCTTGGTGTCTTTAAGAACACTTGATGTCCTGTTTACGTGTGTGGGTGGGAAGGGTCCCGGCAAGCCTGAGAGGATGGGCCCCCAGGGACGGCGACCAGGGTGTCCTCAGCCGCCCCCTGCCTGTCTCTGCAGCTGGTCCCAGAGCTGGCTATCGGGGCAGTGGCTTCGGTGGTTGTTATCCATCCTCCGGTTGCCGTTGAAGGCCTGTTTCCACACTCAGAATGTGTTCTCCCTGGCAGTTACGTTTGGTGGCTGATGATCATTCAGGACTGGTTGGCCTTGGTTTTTCTCTTGAGACCCTGGGGTGTGCCCTCCCGGCGTCTCTGCTAGGAGAAGGTGCTGGCTGGCTGCGGCGTCCCTGGGCAGCAGCTGGGCAGGTACCCTGAGCATCTGATGCTGGTGGGGACAGGACCTTGACCTGCAGGCCTGTCAGAGATCAGATACCTCCTCTGGTCTGGGAGCGTGCAGCCACCCTTCAGGGATCCTGAGCTGGTGGTGGGTCTGCCCATAGCTCTGGGGTGGCTCTGGCCACGTGGTTTGAATTAGGTCAGAGCTGGTTTGTCTTCCCGATGACCTTGTCTGCCAGTACCATCCTGGACATTGACTTTCTAGAAAAGTCAAATTGTTCAGTATCCGAGGCTGGCTCAGGACAGGGCTTTAACGAGCACCATGCAGCTTGGAAACTGGATCAGAGTGGGTGTTGCATTTGCCTGAAGACACTTTCGGGGCAGCCTCCCGGCCCCTGCTGTCCTGTCCCCATATTCCCTGCAGTGTTTGGCATGGTGCCTCTGAGTGCTGGACGGCCACAGAACAGCACCGCCCACCCCCAGAGGCCAGAGAGGCTCAGGATGGCTGCTGGGGTCAAGGGGAGCTGAGCCGACCCTACATTCCTCTCTGCCCCAAGATGCTGCCTGGGCCCCCATGGCCCCCCACCCATTTCCTCAACACCTCTTCATGTGCTGGGTCCTTTCTGTACCAGCACCACCCGCCACGCCACCACCACAGCCACCCCTGGGCTGATGGTCACTGCTGATGGCAGATGTCCCATTTGTAACACATACTACATTATAAACAGGATTTGAGAGATGGGTCTTCAGTAGGGTCAGGGCCCTTCACCACCCCACGTCAGCCTTTCACATTGACCTTCACTCCCTGCGTATGTGTACCATCTGTGGAAGGCTGACCCCATGTTGGGTACATGCCAAGTCCTTTCCCACAGCAGCCCTGTGATTTAGCTGCTGTCAGCATCCCCCTTTTACAGGTGAGGAGACTGAGGCAAAACCAAGTGAGTTAGGTGACTTGCCCACATCATGTGGCAGTCAAGTGGTGGAGTGGGGATTCCAGGGCCCACATCAGTTGCCATCATGGTCATCCCATAACGGGCAGGTTCATGTCATAGGAACACAGGTGGTTAGAATCAGAAGGGGTCATGGAGGAGTTCAGCCCGGGGATGGGGATAAAACCCAAAGAAGTTCAGAGACCAGACCTGCAGCCTGAGTGGAGAGAACCCGGCTTCCCCTCCACTTGCTTTTCCTTATTAATACTGCTGCTGCTGCTGCTAAGTCGCTTCAGTCGTGTCCGTTTCTGTGCGACCCCATAGACGGCAGCCCACCAGGCCCCGCCGTCCCTGGGATTATCCAGGCAAGAACACTGTAGTGGGTTGCCATTTTCTTCTCCAATGCATGAAAGTGAAAAGTGAAAGTGAAGACGCTCAGTCATATCCAACTCTTAGCGACCCCATGGACTGCAGCGTACCAGGCTCCTCCGTCCATGGGATTTTCCAGACAAGAGGGCTGTAGTGGGGTGCCACTGCAGTGTGGGAGAGATCGCCTAATTGCAGCTCTTGGTGATGAGAGTAGAAGCAATTAGACTCAGTGCCTGGTCCAGAGCAGCTGGTGACCAGGAGATTCCAGACCTTGCTGCCTCCTGGGGCCACAACTAGAGTCCTCCTTCCCCTGGAGGGTCAGTGCTGGGAGGGCAGGAGGGGCTCTGTGAAGTTACTGGGGTACCTTTTGTCATCTCACCCAAGCTTTCTTCCCTTCAGCTGTCACTTTCTCAGCTGGCGGCTTCCCCACCATCCCCAGCTCCCCGCCGCCGCTCGGCCAAACCTTCATCACAGCCACCTGGGAGCCCTGTGCCCTCCCTGGTCCCAGGGGTAAGTAGCCCGCCCCTTCCCCCTATCCTGTCTCCTTCCTGAGAATGGCTCCAGACTCCCAACTCGGTTGAAGTCTCTGACTTGGCTGGCTGCCCTGAGCCTTGGCGAGGTGGCCGAGGCCTTCATGGGGTCTCTGTGAAGCAGGCATAGGGATGGGGGCTGGACATTGCCTCCTTTCCAGGTTCCAGATATCTTCCACCATCTGTCTTGGTGACCAAGGGTTTGATTTGGGAGGTGTTCCTGCCACAGGGCTTGATTTCTGCGTTTGTCCTACCCGAGAAAACAAAGCGCCCTTAGACCTCTGAACACAAGAGAAAAAGAGAAGTTTCCCTGGAGATGTAACTAGAGGCTGATCCAAGCTGCCAGCTCCCCCTCCAGCGTGCTTGCCTCCCTGTCTGAGGCCAGAGGCATCTGTGAAGCTCACCACCCCAGATTCCAGTGGAGCTAATGGGCCGAAATAGGCCTGTTTCCTTCCACTGGCCTTAGGGGACCCACATAGAGTTTCCTGGTTCACTTGCAAACTCAGTCTTGCCCTGGAAGTCTGTCGAAGCAAAGCAGCTCTAGTTGATTACTTACCTGAAAATCCTCATGCTGAAATGCCTTATTCCAAAATATTTCTGGGCTCATGTAGTCAGGAAGATCTTACATCTCTTCTGTTACTGGTGACCAAGTCACTTGGGGTTCCTTCTGAATGAAATGAGAAGCTGGGGAAGCCAGCTCTAGAGAGAGTATCCTGGATCCCAATAAGGTCTTCACTTAGACAGAGGTGGGAGGTGGATGCAGGTGGGTGCCTAGAGCACTGGGTGACGTGAGGACAGGGAGCATCTGTACGTGCGAGGGCTCTGTCCCACAGGCTCCCTTGCATTGCTGGAGACAGTTTCATCTTCCTGTTCCATCGACATGGTTTTAATGTTAATTTGCCCTCTCAGGCATCAGGCATCTTCCAGGCTACTGATCTGTTCATAAAATCAGTGGTTCCTTCCTTGTTGCTTTTCAACTCACATAAAATACAGGATGCCCAGGTGAATTAGAATTTCAGATAAACAATCACTTTTTAGTGTATGTTCTGGATATTGCCCAGGACATGCTTATACTAAAATTATTCACCACTTACCTGAGGTTGCAATGCAACTGAGCCTCCTGTGTTTTCATTTGCCATGTGGCAGGGGCGGTTCATCCATGAGCCCCACGTCCAGCTTCCTTGGTTACGGGTGGGGCTTCTTGGCCTCACCTGGGGCCCCACTGTGTTTGGCAGGAGTTCCCCTTGGAGGGCAGGATCTCTCACCTGGAGGCTGACCTGAGCCAGACAGCCTTAGCCCTGGGAACGTCCGCTGCTGACCACTTGCAGGAACTGCCTTTCACACCCGTGCACGCCCCGATCATTGCAGGAACCCAGACCAGGAGGTGAGGAGCAGGTCTGGGAGGGACCCCAGGCAAGCATTGTGCATCAAGACCCTGTGACTCCCTGAACAGCAGGCTTTCCCAGAGAGGTGACTGTCCGGGTCCCGCCCCTCAGTCGGCCTTCTCCTGGAGGCTGGCTCAGGGGGCCATCCGTTCCAGCTCTGGAGGGAAGCTGTCACGGGCATCCCTGGCGCTGCTGCAGTCCGCTGGCTTTCCCGAGATTCTGGACGCCAACAAGCAACCAGCTGAGGCTGTGAGTCCTACAGACCCCGTGAAGTTCAGCCCTCAGAAGGAAGAATCAGACTGTCTACAAGGCAATGAGATAGTGTTGCAATTTCTTGCCTTTAGCAGGTAAATTCTTGATTATTTCGTCTGTTACTCTGTACCTGGCTTTTGCATTTCTTGTGTTGAGGGAAAGCTTCCATATGGTTCTGACCCGGCAGAAACCTATGATCAGGTCTTAGCGATTATGGAATGCCCTGTGTCTTTGTTTCAGTCCGGCTGGGACGCACCCCCAGCCATTTCCAAATGCTATAAACTCTGCTTTACCTGGTCTCCTGTGGTCCTTAGTTACAACATGGACAGCGTGTTGCCCAGTTCTTGGGTGCTGGTGTAGCCCTGAGGGCAGGGCTCTCCATCACGCCTGAAGGGGGAATGCTCAGAGGGTTCCCAGACATTACCGTGTGGCTGCTGTGGGGGGTGGAGGAAGTGGTCTCTTACCTATGGTCTCCCCACAAGCGTGTG
This sequence comes from Bos indicus, assembly GCF_029378745.1. Taxonomy (NCBI): domain Eukaryota; kingdom Metazoa; phylum Chordata; class Mammalia; order Artiodactyla; family Bovidae; genus Bos; species Bos indicus. The sequence continues at coordinate 48,259,387 of NC_091775.1, forward strand.
ATGAAAGCCCAGTTCTCCGCCAGGATGCCTGGTTGACTCGGGGTGTTGTTGGATCCAGGGTGCCCCAGGATGAGCAGGCAGCGCCATGGCCACAGACTGTGTACTTCACCTTCCAATTCTACCGCTTCCCACCCGAGACCACGCCACGGCTGCAGCTCGTGGAGCTGGCCGATGCTGGGAAGACCAGCTCTGCCTCCCTGTCGCACATCCTCGCCCAGATCCAGAAGGATGGCTCCTTTGATGCGGGTGAGCCTAGGGGTCTGGCACACACAGAACCCAGTGCTGAGCTCTGTCTGTGAGTTTTATTATTTAAAACATGCTGAAAAATGAAAAACTTCAAACAGGTACAGAATTTGAGCAACTAGCATAATGAATAATCAGTGCTCCTGCCAATCAGCTCTGACGATTGTCAACGACATCCCACCCAGACCCCTCCCCAAACCGGGGCTATCCGAACCATATCCTAGACATATAATTTCATCTCTAGATGTTCTCTTATGTGTATCTAAAAACGTAGAGTCTTTTTAAAAAAAGCCTTTTAGCTTTAACCATTAAAAAAACTTCATTATTTATTTGAAGCATGTGGGGTCTTTGATCTTCATTGCAGCATGCGTGCTAAGTCTCTTCAGTCATGTCCCGCTCTTTGCAGTCCTAGGGACTGTACCTTGCCAAGCTCCTCTGCAGCATGTGGGATCTTTGGTTGAGCAATGCAAACTCTTAGCTGTGGCTTGCAGGACCTAGTTCCCTGATCAGGGACTGAACCTGGGCCCCCTGCATTGGGAGCATGGAGTCTTAGACACTGGACCACTCGAGAAGTCCCTAGAATCTTTTTTTTTTTTGAGAAACATAACTCAATAATATTATCCCACTCAAAAAAGAATAATGATTTAATATTAGCAAATATTTAGCCAGTGTTAACATTTCCCCAGTAATTTCATAAAAATTTTTAATAGTTTGTTCAAATCAACACCTGAGGTCCATATGTTGGGAAGGTGTGCCTCTCAAGTCTCTTTCTACCTGTAGTTGTCATCACCTTCCCATCCCTGCTTTTTCATTTTTATTTGTTTGTTGAAGTCATAGAGTTGCTGGCCCCCTAGAGCCTCCCAGAGCCTGCACTTTGGTTTCAAGGCTCAGTGGTGGCTTCTGCAGTGCTCCTCTCATCCCCGTTTCTCCTGTAAATTGGAGTGAGATCTAGATGCAAGGGCAGGTGCATGCTCTTCGTATGGGGCAAAGAGTCTTTGTCACTGGTGGTGTGTCCCCATCTCTGCTGACACCTGGTTACTTCTTATACTACTTCTAGAATACTTCTTCATTTATCAGCCAGAATGCTTCCTTAAAAAGAAACTTCTCCTCATCAACTGTTTGGTTACCTAGAGGTGCAATTCATATAGGGAAGCCAAAACAATGCATGTTTTCCCCTTTATTTGCTGATTTTCAAAGTAACCAGACAGTTACCAGTATCCTTCAAAGATGGCTCCAAAGGCTTTTTTTTTTTTCTTCCTCATATCATTATGAACCAATGGATTTACACTGCAGTGTATTGGAATATACCAAATATGTTGTTGTCTTTGGCCAGTCACATGGCTCATAAGGGACAGAGCTGAGGTCTGAACCACCACTGCCTCTTGAGTAGAAAGTAACAGGTGGAGAAAGGTGTGTTAAAATGTTAAATGAAAGTAGCTTAACAATATTAACATCAGACAAAAGAGACAAGGCAAATGCATTGCTAGGAATCAAGAAACCTATTAAATAATAATCGAGAGTAATTCACTGGGAAAAATGACCTTCAATCTGTGAACTTCCAACAGACAACCTCCAAATACGAAGGACTAGTTAATGGACTTTATAGGGAGAAGCTGACAAACCTATAATCATAGATTGTGATACATTTCTCTCAGTGAATTGATAGATAAAGCAGAAAAAATTAATGATGATATTATAAAATACAGTTTAGAAAGATGGTATTATAAAACCTGTACAACCAATTTAGAGAACATATGTTATTTTCAGGTATACTTTAAAACTTATACAAACTGATTATTCATAGATATATATATATATATCTTAGGTCACCAAGCAGGTATTGTCATATACGTAATCTAATTTTACAGCACTCTTTGACTGTCATACCTCAAGGTCAGAAATCATCATTCATTACCTTTCCCCCAGAAGGTTCCAAACTGCTGGATTTTTGCATTTTAAAATATACTTATAATTTTCCTGTAGGTCAATAAAAAAATCAATATAGAGATGGCTGTTTAAAACTGAATGAAAAAATGATACTGTACATCAAAACTATTAAGTAAAATGGCAGTTCCAGGGAAATTTGCAGCTTTAAATGCTGATATTGGAAATGAAGAAAGTATCTTTCTTAAATATTAATTTTTAATGGAGTAGCATTGCTTTACAATGTTGTTAGTTTCTACAGTACAGCAAAGTGAATCAGCCATACGTATACACATATCCCCTCTTTTTTGGATTTCCTTCCCATTTAGGTCACCGCAGAGCACTGAGCCTTCTGGGGGAAAGGCCATGAATGATTTCTGACCTTGAGGTAGGACAGTCAAACAATGTGTAAAATTAGATTAGGTATATGGCAACAACTGCTTGGTGACCTAAGATGTATACACATATCAATGAATAATCAGTTTTTATATAAGACCAATATGCCAACAAATTTGGAAAACTCAGCAGTGGCTGCAGGACTGGAAAAGGTCCATTTTCATTCCAGTCCCAAAGAAAGGCAATGCCAAAGAATGCTCAAACTATCGCACAATTGCACTCATCTCACACGCTAGTAAAGTAATGCTCAAAATTCTCCAAACTAGGCTTCAGCAATACGTGAACCATGAACTTCCAGATGCTCAAGCTGGTTTTAGAAAAGGCAGAGGAACCAGAGATTAAATTGCCAACATCCGCTGGATCATCAAAAAAGCAAGAGAGTTCCAGCAAAACATCTATTTCTGCTTTATTGACTATGCCAAAGCCTTTGACTGTGTGGATCACAATAAACTGTGGAAAATTCTGAAAGAGATGGGAATACCAGACCACCTGACCTGCCTCTTGAGAAACCTATATGCAGGTCAGGAAGCAACAGTTAGAACTGGACATGGAACAACCGACTGGTTCCAAATAGGAAAAGGAGTACATCAAGGCTGTATATTGTCACCATGCTTGTTTAACTTCTATGCAGAGTACATCATGAGAAACGCTGGGCTGGAAGAAACACAAGCTGGAATCAAGATTGCCAGGAGAAATATCAATAACTTCAGATATGCAGATGATACCACCCTTATGGCAGAAAGTGAAGAGGAACTCAAAAGCCTCTTGATGAAAGTGAAAGTGGAGAGTGAAAAAGTTGGCTTCAAGCTCAACACTCAGAAAATGAAGATCATGGCATCTGGTCCCATCACTTCATGGGAAATAGATGGGGAAACAGTGAAAACAGTATCAGATTTTATTTTTTTGGGCTCCAAAATCACTGCAGATGGTGACTGCAGCCATGAAATTAAAAGATGCTTACTGCTTGGAAGGAAAGTTATGAACAACCTAGATAGCATATTGAAAAGCAGAGATATTACTTTGCCAACAAAGGTCCATCTAGTCAAGGCTATGGTTTTTCCAGTAGTCATGTATGGATGTGAGAGTTGGACTGTGAAGAAAGCTGAGCACCGAAGAATTGATGCTTTTGAACTGTGGTGTTGGAGAAGACTCTTGAGAGTCCCTTGGACAGCAAGGAGATCCAACCAGTCCATTCTCAAGGAGATCAGTCCTGGGTGTTCTTTGGAAGGAATGATGTTAAAGCTGAAACTCCAGTACTTTGGCCACCTCATGCGAAGAGTTGACTCATTGGAAAAGATTGATGCTGGGAGGGATTGGGTGCAGGAGGAGAAGGGGACGACAGAGGGTGAGATGGCTAGATGACATCACTGACTTGATGGATGTGAGTTTGAGTGAACTCGGGAGTTGGTGATGGACAGGGAGGCCTGGCGTGCTGCAATTCATGAGGTCGCAAAGAGTCGGATACGACTGAGTGACTGAACTGAACTAAGACCATCTTTCTAAATAAAGTCCTTATTGCCAAATTCAGACTTAAATTGAAGAAAGTAGGGAAAAGCACTAGACCATTCAGGTATGACCTAAATCAAATCCCTTACAATTATACAGTGGAAGTGAGAAATAGATTCAGGGGATTAGATCTGGTAGACAGAGTGCCTGAAGAACTATGGACGAAGGTTCATGACATTGTACAGGAGGCAGTTATCAAGACCACCCCCAACAGAAAGAAATGCAAAAGGGCAAAATGGTTGTCTGAGAAGGCCTTACAAATAGCTGGAAAAGAAGAGAAGAGAAAGGCAAAGGAGAAAAGGAATGATATACCCATTTGAATGCAAATCCAAAGAACAGCAAGGAGAGATAAGAAAGCCTTCCTCAATGATCAGTGCAAAGAAATAGAGGAAAGCAATAGAATGGGAAAGACTAGGGATCTCTTCAAGAAAATTAAAGATACCAAGGGAACATTTCATGCAAAGATGGGCACATAAAGGACAGAAACAGGATGCACCTAACAGAAGCAGAAGATATTAGGAAGAGGTGGCAAGAATACACAGAAGAACTATACAAAAAAGATCTTCGTGACCAGATAACCACGATGGTGTGATCACTTGCCTAGAACCAGACATCCTGGAATGTGAAGTCAAGTGGGCCTTAGGAAGCATCACTATGAACAAAGCTAATGGAGGTGATGGAATTCCAGTTGAGCTATTTCAAATCCTAAAGGATGATGGTGTGAAAGTGCTGCACTCAATATGCCAGCAAATTTGGAAAAATCAGCAGAGGCCACAGGATTGGAAAAGGTCAGTTTTCATCCCAATCCCAAAGAAAGGCAGTGCCAAAGAATGTTCAAACTACGGCACAATTGCACTCATCTCACACGCTAGCAAAGTAATGCTGAAAATTCTCCAAGTGAGACTTCAATAGTACATGAACTGTGAACTTTCAGATGTTCAAACTGGATTCAGAAAAGGCAGAGGAACCAGAGATCAAATTGCCAACATCTGTTGGATCATCGAAAAAGCAAGAGAATTCCAGAAAAACATCTATTTCTGCTTTATTGATTATGCCAAAGCCTTTGACTGTGTAGATCACAACAAACTGCGGAAAATTCTTCAAGAGATGGGAATACCAGACCACCTGACCTGCCTCCTGAGAAATCTGTATGCAGGTCAAGAAGCAACAGTTAGAACTGGACATGGAACAACAGACTGGTTCCAAATTGCGAAAGGAGTACGTCAAGGCGGTACGTCAAGGTCACCCTGCTTAATTAACTTATATGCAGAGTATATCATGAGAAATGCAGGGTTCGGTGAAGAACAAACTGGAATTAAGATTGCTGGGAGAAATACCAATAACCTCACATACACAGATGAGACCACCCTTATGGCAGAAATTTAAGAGGAACTAAAGAGCCTCTTGATGAAAATGAAAGAGGAGAGTGAAAAAGTTGCCTCAAAACTCAACATTCAAAAAACTAAGATCATGTCATCCGGTCCCATCACTTCATGCAAATAGATAGGGAAACAATGGAAACAGTCGGAGACTTTATTTTCTTGAGCTCCAAAATCACCTTGGAAGAAAAGCCATGACCAACCTAGATGGTATATTAAAAAGCAGAGACATTACTTTGCCAACAAAGATCTGTATAGTCAAGTCTATGTTTTTTCCAGTAGTCATGTACGGATGTGACAGTTGGACCATAAAGAAAGCTGAGTGCCCAAGAATCGATATTTGGAGTTCCTTGGAGTGCAAGGAGATCAAACCAGTCAGTCCTAAAGGAAATCAGTCCTGAATATTCATTGGAAGGACTGATGCCGAAGCTGAAACTCCAGTACTTTGGCCACCTGATGCGAAGAAGTGACACCTTGGAAAAGATCCTGATGCTGGGAAAGATTGAAGGCGGGAGGAGAAGGGGATGACAGTGGATGAAATGGTTGGATGGCATCACTGACTCGATGGCCATGAGTCTGAACAAGCTCCAGGAGTTCATGATGGACAGGGAAGCCTGGCATGCTGCAGTCCATGGGGTTGCAAAGAGTCAGACACGACTGAGTGACTGAACTGTTCAGCTCAGGAAGTTTGGTGGAAGAAAAAAAAAAAGAAAAGAAAACAGAACAACCCCAATAAAAGTAGAAGGAAAGAAATTTAAAAATGAGTATAAATGGTTGGAAAACAAAGAAGTAATGCGAAGGGTCGGCCAGATTGTTAGGCGCTAGGGCTCATGGGTACACAGGTGATGCTCTGTTCCCTTGCCCAAGGTCAGCATCAGTGGGGAGTGTCGGAGCAGGTGTGGGGTGGCGCTAGACCAAAAGCTAGGCTTGCTGAGCCCCCATCAGGTGAGTGGCAGGGAGAGGTCAGGCTCGCAGCCACAGTCAGCCTTGATCCTTGGGGCAGAGCTGCCACCCCCGTTTGCCTGTGGACCACAGCATCCTCTCTTCCTGTGGATAAATCTGAAAAGAATAGTCAGGGGAAAGGGTGAGCAGCTCGGGCCCTGTTCTTTCTGCCAAACCCACTAGCCTGTGAGCTAATTTTGCTCTGGGGAGGGGCGTGTGCTAGGCAGAGGGTGGGCACAGGAGGCCCCTCTGTGGAGAGGTGGGGCTGGGGAAGGATGGGCTCCTATAACCTTCTTGCATTTCGTTCTCTCCACCCCTGAGCTTAACCATTGAGGGTACGGTCAGTGGGGGTGTGGCCTTTTGGTGGGACTAGTCTTCATGGGGGAGGTTTCCCAGCCTCCCTGGGACCACTTCTCCCAAACCAACCATCTTTCCTTTGCCGGTCCTTCAGGACCGGTGGTGGATAGTTTATAACTTATGTCCTCAGAAGGCTTTGAATTGGACCAGAATAATGCATAGATTTCAAGGCTCCTCTGCACCTGTTGCTGAGAATTCATTCCCTATTTCCCATTCTAAGTTCTAGCCAGTCCCTTGATCCAGTTTAGCTCATCAGAGATTCTGCTGTGAGGTTAAATGATAGCCTGAAGATAATTCAATAAAAAAGGCCAGTCACTTAGAGGTGCTCCTGATTTGACTATAAACCCCTTTCCATTAGGAATTTCCCAGAGAGAAATTAGTCCAAAAATTAAATTTCCCTTCAAGTGGAAGTCCAAAGAAATTAAACTCCAAAATCAAATTTTTCTTGTCAGGGTGAATTAAAATTCAAAGTCTAAAATTAATCTTAAAGTCCAGAAAGGCTTTACAATTTCTTACACAGCTGAGTCTCAGTGAAAGATGCCTCTGACTGGGCAGATCTGGGCTTCTTCCTTCAGCAGCTTAAACTCAGGGGTCCTCTGTGGATGTCCCTCAAGGCTTCAGAAGTTGTACTGGTTGAGCACCAGCGCTTTCATGTCCCTCACTTAAGACATGTTTTCTTTTGTTGTTGAAATATTGGATTGGTCCAAGAGTTCGTTCAGATTTTTTCCACCAGATGTTATGGAAAAAGTTATGACACTTTTTGGCCAACCTAATATAGCATGCCTACAACAGAGTGCACTGTCCCATGGATTTTATAAAATTGATAGATTTTATTTGTCAGAGCAGTTTTAGATTTATAGAGAAAGTGAGCAGATAGTCAGGAGTCCCCATATGCTTCCTGTCCCCATCAGTTCAGTTTAGTTCAGTTGCTCAGTTGTGTCTGAGTCTTTGCAACCCCATGGACTGCAGCACACCAGGCTTCCCTGTTCATTGCCAACTCCTGAAGCTTGCCCGACTCTTTGCGACCCCATTAAGTGCAACATGCCAGGCTTCCCTGTCCATCACCAACTCCTGGAGCTTACTCAAACTCATGTCCATCAAGTCGGTGATGCCATACAACCATCTTGTCCTCTATCATCCACTTCTCCTCTCACCTTCAATCTTCCCCAGCATCAGGGGGCTGACTGAACTGAACTGAAGTGTAGTTGAAGCACTGAATAATTGATGCTTTTGAAGTGTGATGCTGGAGAAGACTCTTGAGAGTCCCTTGGACTGCAAGGAGATCAAACCAGTCAGTCCTAAAGGAAATCAACCTTGAATAGTCATTGGAAGGACTTAACACTGAAGTTCCAATACTTTGGTCACCTGATGTGAAGAGCTGACTCATTGGAAAAGACTCTAATACTAGGAAAGATGGAAGGCAAAAGGAGAAGGGGTTGGCAGAGGATGAGATGGTTGAATGGCAATACTGACTCAATGGACATGAATCTGAGCAACCTCCGGGAGATAGTACATGACAGAAGAGCCTGGCATGCTGCAGTCCATGGGGTTGCAGAGAGCCAGACACAACTTAGCAACTGAATGACAACAAGAAGGGTAGCTGCTGTTCTGAGTTCTATCATTCTAGATCCGTTGTATCTGTTTTTTGAACTTAAAGAGGAGCATATTGTATGTTCCCTTGGAATCTAACTTCTTTCGCTCAGCCTCATGTCTGAGATTCATTCATGTTGCTGTATGTAGTGGCAGCTTATCTGTGGTCTTGGCTGTATAGAAACACATCATTGGAATATTCCACAGGGTTTACCCATTCTGCTGTTCACAGTCTGTTGAATCATTTCCAGGTTTTGGCTCTTTTGAATACTACTACTATGAACATTTGTAAAAATTGTGAAGTGACCAGCACAAGTCTAGGTAACATCCATCATCAAACATGTGAATCATAAAATTCTTTTAATCCTTGTGTAAGAACTTTTACGATATACTCTCTCAGCAACTTTCAAATGTGCGATATGGTGTTATTAACTATAGTCACCATGATGTCCATTGCATCCCCATGAGTTACTTACTTTATACCTGGAAGTTTGCACCTTTTAACCCCTTCACCCGTTTTACCTACCCACTCCCCCCGACCCCACCTCTTGCAACTACCAGTCTCTTCTCTGTATTTAACAAGCCTGATTTTTTTTTTTTTTTTAAGATTTCACATATAAGTGAGATCATATGGTATATGTCTCAAACCCACATCTCTTGCATCTCCTGCATTGGCAGGGGGATTTCTTTACTACTAGCACCACCTGGGAACCCCCTGATCCATCCACATTGTTGCAAATGACAAGATAGCCTTCTTTTTAATGGCTAAATAATATTTCACATATATACATAACATGTTTTCTTTCATTGAAGCACTTATTTATTTATTTGGCTGCACTGGGTCTTAGTTACGACACACAGGGTCTTCGCTGCGGTGCACAGGCTGCTCCCCAGTTGTGACGTGGGCTGCAGAGCACATAGGCTCAGTAGTTGTGTCGCACGGGCTTAGTTGCCCTGCGGCATGTGAGATCTCAGCTCCCTGACCAGGGCTTGAAGCCACATCCCCTGCACTGGAAAGTGGATTCTCAGCCACTGGGCCACCAGGGAAGTCCCCACCGCATGTTTTCTTTATCTGTTCATCCACAGATGGACACTCAGGTTTCTTCCACATCTTGGCTATTGTAAATAATGCTACAGTGAACATGAGGCTGCAGAATATTTTCGAGTTAGTGTTTTTTTTTTTCCTTTATTTTCTTTGGTTAAATATCCAAGAGTGGGACTGCTGGTTCATATGGTAATTCTATTTTTAAGTTTTTTGAGGAACCTCCACAGAGCTTTCATAGTAGCTGTGCAAAGTTACATTCCCAGCAACAGTAGATGAGGGTCGCCCTTTCTCCACGCCCTCTCCAGTACTGGCCGGTACTGGAGATCATTCTTTTGGTGTATCCGCGTTGTTCTGTGCCTGGGACTGAAGTCGCTGGGTCTCTGGCAGCACAGGTCTAGCTTTTGTGGGTTCCGCAAGCAGCTTACACACCCACTGGAGTAGATGCCACGCCTGAACCAATTGTGGAGTGTGTGTGGTTCTGTTTGTCTCTTCACGGTCCTGGTGGGTGCCGGCCTCTCCCGGTGTGCAGCCTCTCGGATGACCGATGACCTTCCACACACCGTCGCCTTAGGCCGATCCTCCTTTGAAGTGCTTTGCCCGCTTTTCATTGTGCTGTGTGTTTTTCAGTTTGTGGGTGTTATGTGTATATCCCGATCCCAGTCCTTCTTGAGATGTTAGAAATAGCTCCTCCCACTCTGTGCCTTGCCTTTGATTGTTAATGGTGTCTTTTGTTTAACAGTAGTTTTCCATTAGGTTCAGTTTATCAGTCTCTTTCTTAATGGATAGATTTCCTAAGTTGTGGGCTTCCCAGGTGGCGCTAGTGGTAAAGAATCTACCTGTCAATGCAGGAAACACAAGAGTTATTGGTTCAATCCCTGGGCCGGAAAGATCCCCTGGAGAAGGAAATGGCAACCCGTGTCAGTATTCTTGCCTGGAAAAGTCCATGGACAGAGAAGCCTGGCATGCTACAGTCCACGGGGTCACAAGAGTCACAAGTCCATGGGGACATGACTGAGCACACAGCACACCTAAGCTGCATTCCAAAATGAGTCTGTCTACACAAAGTTTTGAAGATACACTCTGTGTTGTCTTCTTGAAGCCTTTTTATATATTCACATCTAGAATCCATCTGGAATTGATTTTGTGTATCCCGTGAGGTGGGGGTGGAGGTTTGTGACCTTCATAAAGATTCCAGAGAGTTAATAGGACATAAAAGGTTTTAAAAAGCAGGGACTCCATACTCACCAAGCTTGAAAAGTGAGTCATTCCTCAACCTTGAATAGTTGTCTTAAGCAAAATGATGTTCCCAGGATCCAAAGTTTGGTTTTGCCAAAGACGAAAGCGGAGACTCAGGGGTGAATGAGGGCAGAGAGACAAAGCCTTGGTCTCAGCTCCGCCACACAGCTGCCCTTTCTTGGTGGCTGGACCCGCTTATGGAAAGCAGCATTCGAGACGTTGTCTCTGGGCAAAGATTGGACGTTTACAGTCTTGGCAGCCCCAACCGCTGGTTCTCATGGAGGGCACTGCTTCCTCTCAAGGTCTGCGTCCTGGTCCCTAGAGTCCATGACGTGGTTCCCATGCTCCCTAGTGGGCAGCTCTCAGCAGGCTCATGAGGTCCTATAGTAGGAATCACAGCTTGTTGAACCTGGGGCCGGTGGGCCTCGCGACCGCCTCTGCCACATTATCCATTGTGCTACATTGTGAGAATTCCTTTTTGTTTCTTCTTTTTCTTCACGAGTGGGGTGTGCCTCTGGAGTTTCCTCTTTTACTACTGTCCCCTCTCCTTTCAGGAAGGTTCCCCTGAGTCCGTGGTCATTTTGTCCATCTGTGTTGGCCCTTGTCCTTCTGCACCACATGCATGGGACTGTCTTTCCTTGTTCCCCTTGCTTCCTTGTCCAGGCTGTTGTTTCTCTAACCTGCTTCTCTTGGTGTTTTCATCTAGTGGGATTTTCCTTAGTGTGAGGGCTGGAGTCCGGGTGAGCCAAGAGCATCCTCTGTCCTAAAGAACTCACGTTCATCTTCCTATCCCTGGGTTGTCATGGCTGGGGGCACCTCCCACCAGACCAGTGTCTGGGTCTGTACCCTCTAGCACCACCTTGCTCTCCTCTTCCTCTTCCACACACTGAAAGTGTGGACCCTCTGACCCCTTTCCACCATTTCCTGCCTTCTTTTCTGTGCTTCCTTCAAGAGTCCTAATCCTGTGTCCCCAGCTGCAGAAGTCGCATCAGTACGATTGGGAATACCTGTTTTATCTATGTGTTCATTCCCTCTCCCTCGCCACACCAAATCAGTTGAAAGTAAAGTGCAGGCATGATGACACTACCTTTAAATAAATACAGTGATCTGCGTTACTTAAAAGTAAGGATGCCCTTTTCTGTGCACACAGTTCTATCTTAAGATGATAAGAATTTCATAGTCAAGATTTCCCATTTCCCCTCTTATGTCCATTATAGCTATTTTTTGTTCTGACATCCAGTTCAGTGAAGTGAAGTGAAGTGAAGTGAAAGTCGCTCAGTCATGTCCGACTCTTTGCGACCCCGTGGATATACAGTCCATGGAATTCTCCAGATTGGAATACTGGAGTGTGTAGCCTTTCCCTTCTCCAAGGGATCGTGCCAACTCAGGGATTGAACCCAGGTCTCCCGCATTGCAGGCGGATTCTTTACCAGCTGAGCCACCAGGGAAGCCCAACATCCAGTCCAGGTCCATGTATTATTTGCAATCATCTCTTTAGTCTCTTTGCATTGAGGCTTGTCCCCTGCATTCTTTGTCTGATGATGGTGCCTTTTTGAAGAGACCAAGCGATTCGTAGAATGTCCCGTGTTCTGTGTGTGTCTGATAGTTTCTGCACCTAGTTGTCGACCTCCTTTGTCCCCAGCAGTTCTTGTCCACTGGCTGGGTGAGGGCTGAAGGCTCCTTTTTGGATTTGGCATGAATATGTCATTGTTGAAGTCTCGTGCTGCATGTGCATCCCATCGAAGGCACCAAGCTCAGTCTGTGTCACTGTGGGGGTGCTCATGTGAGCACTTCCTTGGGGCACCCGCCCCAGATGTCTCCAGTGGGAAGAGGGAGGTGCTTCCATTTGCACTTGGAAGATTCTTGGGGGCTATTCTTTGGTTCCTTGTGAATATTTGATCCCTACAGCCTCTTTTCTGACTGTGCTAACATCCTCGGCTGTGATTTGCCTGAATCAGCTATTTAATGAAACTTTCCAAAGGGCTTACCTGGTGGCTCAGATGGTAAAGAATCTGCCTGCAATGCAGGAGACCTGGGTTTGATCCCTGGGTCAGGAAGATCCCCTGTAGAAAGGAATGGCCACCCACTTCAATATTCTTGCCTGTAGAATCCTATGGACAGAAGAGCCTGGTGGGCTATAGTCCACGGGGTTGCAAAGTGTTGGACAAGATCAAGTGACTAACACTTTCACTTTTGAAGTGGTAATTCTTCTAATGCTAGCATTTGGTCTCCCTTTATTGGCTGACATTCTTCTATAAAGAGAGACTTTCTTTCGTCAACCAATGGTGAACGACATCTATATCCTCCAAAAAAGACAGAACAAATGTTTAATACTTTCCCTTTAATTTCTAATTTTCAGAGTAATAACTTACTGTAACAGTTACTCCAATAGTAACAGTTGAGGTTTTATATGTCTGGCTCTTTGTTTTGTCTTTGGGGTAGCACTCAGATCTCTCGGATGTTTATTTACTCATTATTGCTAGTTTTTGATGCCCTAATTTCCCCCCATTTGGCCAGTGGTAGCCCTTCTGGTTGGCCTGGGTCTGTTGACACACTCTGGTTGGACTTGGCTGGGGCCTCGCTTTATGGGGCAAAAGTCTCCCGTTCCCTGGGTCTCCCGTTCTCCTGGGAGCCTGGCACCCACACTGTGAATGCTTGCTAGATAGAGGCCATGACCCAGATGTTTTGATCTGGATCTCAACTGCTTCTAGGCCTTTCCTTGGGCAGAGTTGAGGCATATATTAAAACATGACTTCACTTTGACATTTCTAATTCAAATTTAGAGGTTTTTCCTTGAAATATTTTATTTGTATCTCTTTCCTCTTAATGTGACTGCAAACAATATGTGGCTGATGAAGGTTCTGTGGTCCTGGGCAGTGTCCCACAGGATGCAGAGTGAGTGAGTGCAGCAAAAAGTGCGTGCTGTTCCCAGTTCGATGATCAATCAGATTTGCCTGTTTCGGTTTGTTTTCAGTTTTATGTTTGCTTTCTGCCCTTCCTTTCTTTGTTTTTTGGCTGTGGTGTGTGATTTGAGGCTCTTAGTTCCCTGACCAGGGATCGAACCCATGCCATGGCCATGAAAGCACCGTGTCCTGACCACTAGATGGCTGAGGAGTTCCCAGCTTTCTTTCCTTTTTCCTTTGATCTGTTGGAATATTTACATGGATCAAAACACAAAACCATAGTTGAATATACACTCCAAGCTCCCTCCCATCATCATCCTTTAGATGGTCCCCACCTGCTCAGCCTCTTGGAGGCAACCTGGTTTCTAGTTTCTGGCTTAAGCAAATATTTATATTTTTATTTTTCCTTTTTTCTTCTTCAAAAATTAGCATACCAAATACATGTGTTCAGCATGGAAAGTTAACTGTCCATCCTCCCGAGTTCTACTCCATGTGGAAACCACCTGCGTTGTTTTTACAGCTACATTGTCCTGTGTTGGGTGCACATCCTGTGGTTTATTCAACCATCATCCCACTAATGGAGGTTTGGGCCTTTCCGGGGTTCTGCTATTTCAGACAACGAGGGGATGAGCAGCTCCGTGTTTCTGGGGTTTTCTGTGTCTGAAGGTGTGTTTTGGGGCAGATTGCTGGCAGTGGGTTTATAGGATTGAACCTCCCCTCTGTTAGCCTCCCCCACAAAATGGGTTGCTACACTTTTAAAAAAAATTGAGTATATGTTTATTTGTCTGCATCAGGTCTCAGCTGCAGCACCCAGGACTGTCAGTCTTTGTCTCGGCCAGCGGGGTCTTTAGTTGTGTCACGCGGACTCTTAGCTGTAGCCTGTGGGATCTAGTTCCCCCGCCAGGGACCGAACCCGGGCCCCCTGCATTAGGAGCCCAGAGTCTTAGCCACTGGACCCCCAGGGAAGTCCCAGGTTGCTACACTTTAGGATTTGTATAACCTTATTCTTGTGAGATGAATGAAGTTGAATGTCTTCTGTCATTAGCAGCACATTTCCATTCCATTTTTCTATCAGATTTTTCATTTCTTTTGTCCTGTTTCGGGAACTCTGATAGGAAGACTAGCCTGTTGCCTGTGGTATAAATCGCCAATATGATTTCTACTTTGTTGTTCGTCTTTTTGCTTTGCTTAGGGTGGGTTTTGCCATGTAAAGGTGTTTCTTTCCTGTAGTCTAATGCGTCAGTATTTTGTTGCTTCTAGAGTCTTGAGTCATAGATGCGAGGGCTTTCTCTCCTTTGCAAGAGATTCGTGCGTGCTTTCTTCTGGGATGTGTAGGTTTCATTTCTCACATGTAGATTTCTGATGTCTGTGCAGTTTATCCTGCTGTGTGATGGCAGATTTGGATCAGCTTTATCTCTTCCCAAATGTCTCTCCGATTGACCTGGCACTATTTATTAAAAGGTTTGTCTTTTCCCCCAGTAACTTGAGAGCCACATTTATCATATACCTTTTTTTTTTTTTTTTTTTAATGATTCAGTGTCATTTTGGATTTTCTTGCTTGTTCCATTAGCCCAGAGGTTGGCAAACTATTTTAAGGGCCAGAACAAAATATTTTAGACTTTCTGGCTTTACATATGATCTCTGTGTAATCATTTTCTTCTTCTTTTGATTTTTGTTTTCCACAATGCTTTAAAAAAAAGCCATTTTTATTCATTTCTTACTTATTTTTGGCTGTGTCGGGTCTTTGTTGCTGCACGCGGGCTTTCTCTAGTTGCAGCGAGCAGGCACTCCTCTTTGTTGCGGTGTGCGGGCTTCTCTTGTTGAGCACAGGCTCTAGGGTGCTCAGGCTGCAGTAGTTGTGGCTCATGAGCTTCATTGCCCTTCAGCATGTGGAGTCTTTGTGGACCAGGGATTGAACCGTGTCCCCTGCTTTGGCAGGCGGAGTCTTTACTACCGGACCATCAGTAAAGTCCTGTAAAAGCCATTCTTAGCTCATGGTGGGTTGGCCTGTGAGCCGTAATTTACCAGACTGTTAGAATGTCTATGCATGAAGGTCACACTGTTTATCAGAGGCGTTACGTTGTTCTTCCTTGCGTGGTTCTCCTGGACATTCTTGCTGGTTTGGTTTCCCATGTAAACTTGTTGGACTCCTCACTAGAGTTCTGGAGCGTTCACAGATGAACGGTGGGGATAACTGCCCTCACAGGATGGGAGCTGACCTTCCCCAGGAATGGGGATGTCTTTCCATCCACTTATTTTGGCTTCCCTGTCTCCTGAAGACACATAACTGTACCTCAAACAGATTTTTCTATTTTCTTATTTTCTAATCAATTAAATTTTGCGTTTATCTTTATATTACCTTCCTTCTACTGTTTTGGAGGTGTTTTCTATTGTTATTTGTTGCTTAATTCATTTACTGTAATTCTTTGGTCCTTGGGATATAAAGTCTTGAAGGTGCAGCAAGGATCCCACCTGGGCTGGGGCATGGTGTTTGTGACAGGGTGAGGGAGCTAAGCCGGGGAGCCTGAAGTGTCACTGTTCCTGGGAGTCGGCGGTCAGCTTCCCTGCAGACTTTTGAGTGGGATGGAGATGATGCAGGGTTCTTTAATGGGTGCTTTGGCACTGCCATGGGATGGACTGCAGGGAGCTTGGGCCTCAGGAAAGGCCACCAAGGAGCCAGCTGTCTGAACTGGACAGGAGTGAAGGGGTCCAAGCCTACAGTGGGGAGGAATTGGGAATGTCCAGCACAAGGGGCCTTGGGCTGCCCCCAGACAAGGATGGCTTCCATGTGTGACACTCAGCACACTGTCAGCTCTGGGCTCGGTGTGTCACCTGAGACCGTGAGCCCCATCAAGGCAGGGGCCTGTCCATCCTGTCCCCCCACATGACCCCACACAGGGCCTGGGGCATGTACTGCATGTGAATTCATGGTTGTGTTGAGAGGACCTGCCTGCCGAAGGGATGTGGTGATGATGGAGCCCAGCTGGGGTGTCGAGAGGATACGGCGCCTGGTGGCAACTTGGATTGACGCAAGGAGGATCTGGCTGAGGAAGAAGATGCAGGGTCCAGCTGGGATGGGCTGCATTCAGGCACAAGTGCAAGTCTGGGTGAAGGGTCAGTGGGGCTGGGGGTGTTGGAGGTGAGTGTGGAGGGCCCCCAGGGAAGGGTGTCTGTGGTGTCATTTGGGAGGTCAGCCCACACAGTTCATGTTCTGGAGCTAGCAGTCTGACCAGGGTAGGGGTCGGTGCTTCTTATACTCCTCTGCAGCCCAGGAGGCCCAGCAGGTGGGTGCTACTCGGTGCTGTGAACTTGACCTTCCACGTTGCCTGGTCCTCTTTCCAGTCCCCAGGGCACCTGGATGAGCAGCCTCAGGGTGGGTGTCATGAGACTGACCAGATACCCAGGCTGGTGGGGCTGGGGCAGGGCAGCAGGGTCCTTGACCTCCACTGGCCCTGTGAGTTGCTCTGGGCACTGGAGATGGGACACTGGGGCCTGGCCTGCCGTGTGTGACATCATTCCCAGCTTCTCCCGTGGCCTCTGTCCTGCTGCTCGGTGTACTGTCCTGCCCAGCACTGCCCGGGGCAGGGGGTGCTTCTGGCTGGAGCCAGGGCCACATGTCTGGACCTTTCTTTGTGTTCCCTGGGCCCATCAGGACCACCCTCTATTCCCCCTCAGCCCCCGGTGGGTGCTGTCCTGACCTGCTTCACTGCTCCCACTGCCCTGGCCTTGAGGAGAGTGGAGGGAGCGCTATGTGGATACCCTTGGGCCGAGGCGGCTGCAGGGGGTGCGGGTCTAAGCCTGCCCTGGCAACTCAGGCTGCTGAGTGGACATCTGCCTTCCTCCCCAGGTTTGTTGTTGTTCAGTCACCGAGTCATGTCTGACTCTTTGCAACCCCTTGGCGGTACTGCAGCCCGCTGAGCCTCCCCAGTCCTTCACTATCTCCTGGAATTTGCTCAAATTCATGTCCATCGAGTTGGTGATATATAACCATCTCATCCTCTGCCTCCCCCTTCTTTTCTTGCCCTCAATCTTTCCCGGCATCAAGGTCTTTTCCAGTGAGTTGGCTCTTCGCATCAGGTGGCCAAAGTATTGGAGCTTCAGCTTCAGTAACAGTCCTTCCAATGAATATTCAGGTTTGATTTCCTTTTGAATTGGTTTAATCTCATTGCTATCCAAGGGACTCTCAAGAGTCTTCTCCAACATCATAATTTGAAAGTGTCAATTCTTTGGTGCTCAGCCTTCTTTATGGTCCAACTCTCACATTATACATGATGTGTATACATGAGTACTAGAAAACATGAGTACTGGAAAGACCATAGCTTTGATTATATGGACTGCTTTTAAAATACTGTTATATGGTTGATGGAAAGGGAAGAACTGCTGTATTCAGTATGTTTCCCCTGATAGCTTACGAGTGAATGATGTCAGATTTGTGATCTCTGAAGAAGAAGATTTAGCTTTGGGACCAGGGACCAGTCATGATCACCCAAGAGCTTTTGTGTAGTAGAGTTTTATTAAAGTGAAAAGGGACAGAGAAAGCATCTGACATAGACATCAGAAGGGGGATGGAGAATGCCCCCCTCACTAGTCTTAGGAAGGGAGCTATATACTTTTTAAATTATTACAATAAATTTATTATTGTTGTTATTACAATAAATCAAAAGAATTCCTCAAGGTTGTAAAGATCTTACTAGACCCATTCCCACAATTTACATTTTAAGATGACAGGATTAGAACTAACAATAGAAAGATCTTACCAGATCCACTCTCATAATATACATGTTAAGATAACAGGATTAGTCAGAAGGTTTTCAAGAAGGAGAAACTGTCCTCAAGTAGGATTCATAATTGTTATATAATCCTTGGTGGTGGTGGTTTAGTTGCTAAGTTGTGGCCAACTCTTGGGTCCCCATGGACTGTAGCCCAACCAGGCTTCTCTGTCCATGGGATTCTCCAGGCAAGAATACTGGAATGGGTTGCCATTTCCTTCTTTAGGGATCTTCCCGACCCAGGAATCGAACCCAGGTCTCCTGCATTGCAGGCAGATGATTTACCAACTGACCTATGAGGAAAGCCCTTAATACAGAGTTTAAGCTGAGTTGTTTGTTGTGTACTCATCAGCTCTGGGCTTAGAGAAAAAAGCATTTTATGTGACTAAGACTAAGAAATGTAGAGAAAAAAGACATTTGTCCTTTCCTCCTCCTTGAAAATTCCAGACCCCTGTCTCCTCCTTGAGAGCCACAGACCCCTTTCTCCTCTCTGGGGATCCTGGACTTCTTATCAACCTGCCTAGGAATTGACTCTCTCACCCCCATTTTGCTCTTCCTGCACTTTAACTAATGGTGATTTCAGTGACATTTTTGTCAATCGAGGATTAATGATGATGCCACTTTGAAAAGGTGAAGGCAGAAGCCACAGTCCAGCTCCAATCTCATATTGATAAGCCTGACACCAGGGGGACCCCAGAAAGGCCTGGGCTCCTGTAGGACTGGGTGTGTTGGGATTGGGTGGTGACTTGGGGTGGGCTCAGCACTGTGTGCTAAGCTCTGTTTCAGTTTAGGCTCTGCACATGCCTGTGTGTGAATATCCCAGCTTTTAAAAAACTTTATTGAAGTATAGTTGGTTTACAATGTTATGTTGTAACATAACGTATGTTTCTGCTGTATAGCAGTTATTCAGTTGTACATATATACATATATATATATATATATATATATAGTTTTTCATATTCTTTTCCACTGTGGTTTATCACAGGATATTGAATATAGCTCCCTGTGTTATACAGCAGGACCTTGTTAGTTACCCACCCTGTATGTACCAGTTTGCGTCTGCTGACCCCACACTCCCAGTCCTTCCCTCCTCTGCCTCCTCACCCCCTTGGCATTCCCAAGTCTGTTCTCTATGTCTGTGTGTCTGTTTGTGTCTTGTAGATGTTTTAGATTCTGCATATGAATGATATTTTATAGTATTTGTTTTTCTGACTCACTTTGCTTGGTGTGATCATCTCTGGGTCCATCCATGTTGCTGCAAATGGCATTGTTTGATTCTTTTTAACGACCAAGTAATATTCCATTGTATATCTATCTCTCTATCTATCTCTCTACCTATCTATCACATCTTCTGTCTCTGGTGAATGTCCAAATTTTTTGTTTTTGTTTTTTTTTTAAGATATTTTGATGTGGACCATGTTTTTAAAGTTTTGAGTTTGTTACAGCATTGCTTCTGTTTTATGTTCTGGCTTTTTGGCCCTGAGGCATATGGGGTCTTAGCTCCCCGATCAGGGATCAGATCTGCACCCCCTGTTTTGGAAGGTGACGTCTTAGGCACTGGACTGCCAGGGAAGTCCCTAAATGTCCCAGTTTGAACAGAAGAAGTAGATGGTATTTCTCCCTAAATCCTATGCATCAGGTTTCCTACTCCTTGGCTGGCCCCATCAGGGCATCTGTCCTTGTTCAGCATTGACTGTTTCACCAGGACTTGGTGAAACACATCTATCTTATTTGAGGAGTAGCTTATTGCATATATTGGAAAGAAATATAGTCTTCTGAACACCACTCTTCCTGTCGTTAATTTGGGTATTTTATAATGTTTTGATTAATATATTTATTAAGCTACGGCTCTGCTAGAAGTGGAAATTTTTCATCATGCCCAGAGCAGAAAGTCCTCCAAGTATATAAAGATGATAAATGATTCCAGTTACTGTTGGGCCTGTTCGGGGCCTCTTTGCACAGGGTCTCCGGGCTTTCAGCGGAAGTACCTGGTGGACCCCGGGTTCCTGAGACCCGGGGAGCAGCGCTGGTTCGCCCGCTACCTGGCCATGCAGACCCTGCAGATCGACGTCTGGGATGGGGACTCCCTGCTTCTCATTGGATCTGCTGCCGTTCAGCTGAAGGTAGGTTTTTCCCACAGTCTCTCCTGTAAGGTCTGTCCCCTGGCGGTGTTGGTCACTGCCCAGCGCTGGGCATCATCAGCCTGGCTTCTTGGTTCACAAATTCAAATACTGCCGAGTCCTTGCCTTCTCCAAAGGAAGCGATGTTCACAGAGCCTAAACTTGATCAAGCTAGCCTACATCCGTCCAGTCATCAGATCCTCAGTCGAGCAGGTAATGTTGGCTCTGCTCCCTCGATGGTGAGCATGGCAGTTCCCTGAGAGCAGCAAGGGGTCGGCCTTGTTCCCCAGGGGCTGGGCCCGCCCGTCGAGGTGCGCCCTCAGGATGGAGACTTGATGAGTGAGTGATGGGCTGGGGAAGTATTTCCCGATGCCTATTCTCAGTGCCATGAATCACGAGAATCAGAATCTCATCCTTTTTCTAACTGTGCTTTCTATTTTCCTCATAGGCTAAAACTGAATCTACACATTAATTCAATTTTCTTCCCCGGGGCTTCTCCATGAACCTTCCCTGTCGTGTGACCAGGACCCCAGAGGGTCAGCATGGGCTCACACGGCAGCCTCTAGACCAGGCCCTGGTCACATCCACTTGCCCATGTGCCGTCCTGAGGGCTTGCCCCCCAAGCCTCCACCCTGGGGTGGAGCGGAAGAGGATACAGGGCCATCCCTACAGCTCTGGAATCTCTCTGTCCTTCATCCACTTTTCCTTCATCCCCTGTTTTTTTAAAATTATTTATTTATTTATTCGCTTGTATCGGGTCTTAGTTCCGGCATGTGGGGTCTTCTGCTTTGGCGTGTGGTCTCTCTGGTTTGCTGCTCAGGCTCAGTAGTTGTGTCTCCTGGGCTCAGTGGTTGTGGTGCTTGGGTCAGTAGTTGTGGTGCTCAGACTTAGTTGCCCCACCACATATGGGATCTTAGTTCCCGGAGCAGGGATCAAACCCATGGGTCCTGCCTTGCAAGGTGGATTCTTAACTACTGGACACCAGGGAAGCCCCATAGTTGTTTTCCTTCTGGATTCCAGCCACAGCCCCCTAGGTTGCCCTGCCTGAGCCTTGCATGGCTGGTCGCTGAGACCTGCAGGGCCGCTCCCATCCCCCCTTGCTCCTCAGCGCCCTGTCCCCTTGAGGAGCTCATGGCTCTGGGACTTGCCTGTCCCCTTGCAGTGGCTCTGGCCCTGTGCTCTCCATCCTCAGAGAGCCACCTGCTCCTCCCTCCCTTCTTCCCTCTTTCAGCTGACCCGGCTGCAACTGCCCCCACCCCGGGTCTCAGGACCCACCCCTGAGTGGGTGACGCCCCCAGGGCAGTGGAAGGAGCCGGGGGCAGTGTGTGCAGAGCACTGGGTGGGGTCCATGGCTGGAGAGGACTGAGCTACTACCGTCCTACCCTTTATGATTATTAGCTTTTAGAAAAGTCTCTGCAGTTTCTGAGGTGAGAAGCAATACCCTGTTTTCATTGCCATTGTTGCTCCCTGGGCAGCTGGGCGTCACCTCTTGCCTTGACCAGTGTCCCTCTGGAGGGGTCTTCACCCCATCTGGCCACCAAGACTCCTGAACCATGCCTGTGTTGGCATCATGTGGACAAGCACTGCTGAGCAAGCAGGGTCTATGCAGCTGGAAGCCCCCAGACCTGCTAAGGAGGGATCTGGTCTGAGTGTGTCCACCCCAGAGATGGACAGAGGACGGATGCTGGGGGGACAGGGCCAGAATTCCAGAAGCAGGAACTTAACCTGGCCCCACGCTTTTGTTTTTATGTGAAGTCGAGAGGCCTGGTCACCTTCTCCAGGCCATGCAGGAGGAGGGGCCCAGCCCTCCCTCCCTCCTGGCCCCACTACCCTTGGGCTCAGGCCGAGGACTGAGGGGTTAAAGTTGATTAGCAGAGAAGAGTGGGCTCCAGAACATCCCTATACTTCCTGGGTCTGCCTGGCCTGGCACAGAGCCTGGGTCTGGCCTGGAGACTCTCCTGACCTGGCTCCGTCTGTCCTGTGGTCCCTCCTTAGACCCGCTGCCCATCTTTCAGCCACTCTGGAGCACTCCCGACCCTGCCTGGCATGCCCCCTGCCTTCCCTGTGTGGAGACCCAGTGGAGACTCCTCAGGGCTCCCACTGGGCTTCCTCAGGGACCCCTTGTCGTGCACTTCCCGACTTACCCCTGCAGAGGGGGCTGTATGCGGCGCTGCCGGGCCTGCTTGTGTTTGCTCAGTGGGTGGACCGGGATGCACTTTGTTAAAGACCTGACATCAGTCTTTAACATCAAGGACTTGGGTTTTCAGAGCAGATGGCCTCTGCCTCAGCCCCCCTCTGACCCATGTCTTCTCCTCTGCAGCACCTTCTCCGCCAGGGGCGGCCGGCCGTGCAGGTCTCGCACGAGCTGGAGGTTGTGGCGACTGAATACGAGCAGGACGCCATGGTGGTGAGTGGAGACATGACCAAGTTTGGCTGCGTCAGACCCATCGACGTCCACACGGTGGTGAAGGGCCAGCTGCACTTGACCTTGGCCAACGTGGGTAAGAGCCCCCAGCAGCTTGACTGTTGTTCCCGGGTAGCCACTCTGCTTCCCATCTGGGCCGTGAGCCCCCTCAGGACAGTGGGCACATGGGCAGCAGCTCTCGATAGGAATTCAGCTCTCATTACTTGACCACTGAGTCTGCCCTTGATCAGCGAGTCTGTCCTGATCACTGAGCGTCTGTCATTGATCGCTGAGTATGTGTCCTGACCACTGAGTCTAGCCTTGTGCACTGAGTGCCTGCCATGATCCCAGAGCCTCTGTCCTCGACCACTGAGCCTTCCCTGGCACTGGTTGTTTGGCATTCCTGATATCTGGTTGGGGTTTGGGATTGTTTGCTGTCTCGGTCTTGCCCAGGTTCTGTTTCCTGTACTGTGCATGGGACATCTCTGTGATGATCCTCACATAAGATGCCTGGCTTCAGGAGAGAGCTTGGTCAGCTCATAGCACTGCCTCATCGTGGGGGAGAGACAAGAGAACTGTTCCTAAGCTCCACATGCACAGCTTGGGGAGAGGAGCAGAAGGACAGAGGAGCAGAGGGACAGAGGAGCATAGGGATGCTCTCCTTAAGAGTCGAGCACCTTGACCTCATGTCAGATGGTATCCCAATAGCTGCTCAGCAGAGGCACCGAGGAAAGCCCTCTCTGGCCTTGGCATGGTCCTGCCTGGACATTCTCGGGTCTCCACTAAGCCCCTGATGGGACAGGGGACATTAGGCCCGCCAGGCCTGCCTGTGCCCGCCTCAGGGGAGAGGGCAGCATGAGCCCCATGGGGCTAGTGACCAGCCCACTCCATTCCCTCCAGGGGACCATGGGAGGACTGAAAGCAGGACACCGCCAAGCCATTGAGGCTTCTGGACTCCAACCTCTCTGTCGCTTTCTTGGGGAATTTTCCATTCCTTACAGCCCAGCCTGATTTCAGAGCCTGCAGCCCCATGGGCCTCACTGACGCGTGCGGAGAGCCGGAGCCGAGCAGCGGGAACCAGCGCGGAGCTCATTAAGCTGGGTCTGAGGCTTCTGCTCGCTTGTTTACAGCTGTCGGATCCAAGGCAGCCTGGAAAACAGACAATATGGAAACAGCAAAACTCAATTAGGTCCTAGAGAAATAAATGAGCCGCGTGTGAGGAGCAGACATTATTCAAAAGCGCCCACAACAGAGGGGAGTTACTAGAAACCTTCTTCTGCCTCTGAGATTGTGTTGGCTATTTTTATATTTAATTCACCAGCCCACAAATATGCAGTGACTCCAGGTTTTAAAATCTTATCTTTGGAAGAAAGATTAGCTCCATTATGTGTTATCTTAAATTGTCATTTTCATACTTTGCCTGCAAGACAGAGATAAGGCGGTGGGAAGGAGCCTGAGACAGCCAGCCTGGGAGGCTGCTCTGTCGCCGAGCAGGGATGGATAACAAAGCGCCGAAGCTGCACGCAGCCCACTTGTACGAAGCGGCCGCACTGTGCTTTCCTCTCTATAGTCTGCGGTTTTCTGAAAAAAGAAAAATAAAAGTGTCATGGCTTTTATTTCTTTATAAAACTGGTTGTTCTGAGCCAAGCAGCAGGCGCGGGCCGGCAGAGGCGGTAATGGCTGTGTGGGCCTTTTGAGGGGACAGAGGTGGGGCCAGCAGACACCCGGACGGCACCCAGGCCTCTGTGTTCACAGCCGAGTTCAAGTGTGAGGCTGCGGATCGAGGCGTGACGGCCGGGTCCCCAGGAGTCTTTCTGTGGCAGAGGGTCGTCCCTGTGCTCTGCAGCTTCTCGGCTCAGACGAGCTTTTTGACACTCCTTTCGTGCCAGGCGCTTCTGCTGCTTGACCCTGGTGGCTCAGACAGTAAAGAATCTGCCTGTAATGCAGGAGACCTGGGTTCGATCCCTGGGTTGGGAAGATCCCCTGGAGAAGGGAATGGCTGCGCACTCCAGTATGCTTGCCTGGAGAATGCCACGGACAGAGGAGCCTGGCGGGCTACATCCATGAGGCCATAAAAAGTCGGACACACTGAGCAGACCAACACTTGCTTTTCATCATTTAGAGATCTCAGAATTTTTTATCCTGGGATCCTGCTTGTGCGTGTGACCACTGTATCTAAGGCCTCCTGAGGGACCAAGGGCTGCCCTGACCCCTGGCTCCACGGTCAAGTACTGGTGCTCTTGGGGTTATGGAAGCACCGGGTGCTGTGGACTTTGATGGATGACCTGGGTTTGGGGTCGAACAGTGTGATCAGTCTGCATGGTGGGAGGCAGGGCGGCTGCCTAGCTGATTTGGGAGCCCTGCAGATTTGGGGGTGTCTTGGCTTCATATCCCCTGGAGAAGGAAATGGCTACCCACTCCAGTATTCTTGCCTGGGAAATCCCATAGACAGAGCAGCCTGGCGGGCTGCAGTCCATGGGGTTGCAGAGTCAGACTCAGCTGAGAGACTGGCACACTCTGCTCCGTAGCCATGTGTCGGTCGCCAGCTGTAACTTTCTGTCTCGTGGACGGGCACAAAAGCCTCAGCAATTTCAGGTCGCAAATTGTGCCCTTATTAGACGTGGCACCTTCGCCCCATGTGGTCCTGGAGCCGGTGTGCGCATGTAAATCCAGTTTCTCAAGATTACTACTCCTTTCTAAACCAGGGCTTCTCAGGTGGCGCTAGTGCTAAAGAACCCATCTGCTAATTCAGGAGACATAAGAGACAGGTTTGGTCCCTGGGTCGGGAAGATCCCCTGAAGAGAGGCATGGCCACCCTCTCCAGTATTCCTGCCTGGAGAGTCCCGTGGACAGAGAAGCCTGGAGAGTTGCGGTCCATAGGGTCGCAAAGAGTTGGACACGACTGAAGTAACCTAGCACCAGCACAATAGCATGTTTCTAAACAAACCGACACTCCAAATACAAATACAGCGGGAGGTAGTGATCAGGAAGCCCCGGACGGCCCCCGTCTGCCGGGGAGGTAACCACATGTGCTGCTGGGTCACACGCTGTGGTGATGGTTGGTCCTCCTGAGAGCCGGAGCTCCAAGGACACTGTCACCTGCCCCCGAGAGCTGGTGAGCAGATTTGGGCTTTGCTGCAGTTCCCTGGGGTTCTGTGGGTCTCAGTGGAGCTATTATCAGGCTCACAACACGCCTGCCTCCTCTCAACTGGATCCGGGTGGACCACAGGCTTCCTTGCCCACGACCCAGGGACCCACTCGCTGCAGGACTAAGGTGGTGGAGAAAGCCACGGCAGTGGGCCCGCAAGGACACTGCTGGTTCTTCCTTGTGGTGTTTGCCCTTGACCCAGCGCAGCCGTGGGAGGACTCAGGAAGTAATCGCTACACCGGCCAGTCTGACGTCGTCTTGGATGTCAGGGGATGAAGCTGACCTCAGATGTGAGAGGTCCTCTGAGTGAGGAGGGGTCAATACCAGGTTCCTTTCTCAGGGAGGAGGTTCACGATCCTAGGACGGTAGCTGCTGTCAGGTCAAAAATAGGTCCCACGGAGACGAGAAAAATGCTTAGCAGCTTCAGTTTGCAGGGGAAGATGGAAGACCCCTGGGAAGGGTGTGGTGGCAGCTGCAGGGGATGAGAGTGGACAGTGGGGCGGCTTCCTGGTGGTTCCCGGAGCAGCGACAGAACAGTTCTGACCGCGGACGCTGTGGGGCTGCTGCTGCCCCCAGGGGCTCTGGACCATGGGCTCCCACACCTGCCCGTGCAGCCGTTTCCCTGGGAGGATGTGGAAGAAGCGGAACCTCCAGTTTGCCAGGACTGCATCTGAATGTGTGGTGGCTGGGTAGGTGACGGAAGCAGCTCCTGTCACAAGAGGGGAGGCAGGAAGGCCTCCGGGAGCCGAGATTCCCAGAAAATGCTCAAGAGGACCAGAATGAAAGCTCTCCAAGGGCAGGACTCACTCACTGCATCACCAGCCTTTAAACCTTGTTGCGTGAATTGCTCCTTGATTGACCAGAGATGATTTCTGTCTGTCGTTTTTATTTTTGGCCCTGCCACATGGCATGAAGGTTCTTAGCTTCCCAACCAGGAATCGAACGCTGTGCCCTTTGTTATGGAAGCTTGGTGCCTTAACCAACAGGGAGGTCCCTTGGTTTTTCATTTCTGAATCTGGCCTTTCCCATGCCCACAGCAGGCCTTTGTCCTCACTCATCTTTTAGGGGGATGGTCTGCTGTCGCACTGACGTGTTTGGGGTCTCCAACTGCAGTTCCAGGGTCTGCTGCTGTTCCTTGGGGTCTGGGGTGGCGGCCCCCCTCTGGAGCAGTGCAGGGACCTTGACCTCCCTTGGAAGGATGGCTACCCTCTTTCCAGCCTTGGCTGAGAATAGCCCAGAAAGAGTTCCCGTCAGGTTGCTAGAGACATAAACCCCACCTTTGTCCCTGAGAGGACAAGCTGACACCTGCAGGCAGGTGGGCGTGCTGATGCTTGGGCCCTGGGCTTGCCGTGAACAGCAGCCTCCCAGCAGCAAGTAGACTTGCAGAGGTGGGGCCAAAGGGGGCTGCTGAGCTGAGCAGGAGCATCACCCCCTCCCCTGGGTCCCATCCAGGGGGCAGGGTCCCCTTCTAACCCCTCCCAGAAAGACTGCCGGACACCTCAGATTGCCGGTGAGAGATGAGTAGCATGTCTTGTGTTTGGTGGTTGTTTCTGGATCTGACAGCTGAGCTCTGTCTGCCTCACCCCGAGGGGTGTCAGGTCCACGCAGAGAGGTGGTGGTCCCGAGGACAGGGCCCATCTACCCAGGTGAAGCATGTCTGCGGCAAACACTTGTCATCCCTGGGACCAGATGACACTGGAAGTAGTGAAGCCTGCCCCGGTTCAGCTGGAGGGAAATAGGGCTGGCCCTTGGGACACGCTGTCCCCTGAAGCCACTTTGTCCCCTCCAGAGCTCTTTCAGCAAACAGCCCCCAGGCCCTGCATGGAGTCTCCTCCCCTCTACCTGCAGAGGCCCTGTGTGGAGGCTCCTCTCTCCCCAGGTGGCCCTGCATGGGGGCTTCTCTCTCACCCAAGGGCCCTCTATTGAGGCTTATTCACCCTTCCCCCAGGGGCTCTGTGGGGGTCTCCTCTCTCCCCGGGAGGGTCCCACATGGAGATTCCTCCCCGCCAGGAGTTTTTGGGTACAGATGTTTGCAGAAGGGTACAAAGGCCTTCCTGCAGCAGTGTGACACTCAAGGGCTGATGACAGAGTCTGTGACCATCCCAGAGCACGAGGCTGGGGTCCTGGGGACCTGCCTGGAGGGTCCTGAGCCCTAACTCCTCTTTGGAGAGCAGATGGCTGCTCTGGGGAAGGAGAGGAGGTATGGACCTGGAGAGCAGGGTGCTCGAGGGAAAACAGGCCTCTGCTGGCCACCCACCATCTCTGTTGCAAAACAAATTCAGGCCAAGAGTGGAATGTGGGGATGTTGGTGGGTCAGTGGGTATTTGAAGCCAGATCTCCTTATCAGGGGTGTATGTATGTTATCAGACTCTTTTCTGATACTAATGTCAGAATTAATTACTTAATTAATGCAGGGTGGTGTGTGTGTGGGGTGTTTTCATACAGGTCACTTGTGTGAACAGAG
Organism: Bos indicus; assembly: GCF_029378745.1. NCBI lineage: Eukaryota > Metazoa > Chordata > Mammalia > Artiodactyla > Bovidae > Bos > Bos indicus. Next base: position 48,287,812 of record NC_091775.1, read on the forward strand.
AGTAAGGAGTCCCAGTTCCCTGCCACCTTCCAGGTCGAGGGTCATCTCAAATGATGGAGTCGGCAACTTCATGGGAGGCAGCCTCCTGACACCCGGGGGCCCCAGATGTGAGTGGAGAGGGCAAGGAACCTGTGGGTGGGAGGGGAGGGTTGTGCTTGGTGTGATGGGCCAGGGGGTGGGATGGAGTGAGGGAAGGGAGGCTGTGTGTGTGTGTGAATGTGTGTGAATGCGTGTGCAGGTACACACGTGTGAGGCTGTGTGGTGCCTGCTGTCCTGGATCTGGGGGTGGACTGGTGCTCAGCGTCTGGCTCAGTGGCCTGCAGGCCATGTTGAGTCACCATGCCCATCCACCCTGCCCTCTCCAGATGGTGGAAGCCACTGTTATTCTTTGGAGTTCATAGTCCTGTGAGTGACGTTTGTTTTTAGGCAGCGGCTGCTTTGTGGGGGAAGAGGAAAGGGAGAAAGGTCAGGATGAACAGAGACTGATTTTTAAAACTAGTTAGAAACTCCTCATGTCGGAAAGAGAAGAATAAACCAGTTAGGAAACTCGGGTGATAAAGACCTGGGCTTGGTGAAAATCTTGCATAACTGGGAAGATTTTCTGTCAAATGACTCACAGACCTAAATGTCAAATACTGTCCTTGGAATGAAAAGTGGAGGGTGCCCTTAGGCAAGTACCCCCCAAATGTTTTGGGTCATCTCATGTGAATCCAAAACCACCATGAGCTTCTTGTGTTGATGGCCCTTGATGTTGTTAGCCTTGAATCTGTGCCCCGGGTGGGAAGTCAGAGCTGAGGGGCTCAGGAGAAGGAGGCCTCCAGAATCCCAGAAGTCTCCTGGAACTTCAGCCCAAACTTTGTGGGTCCTCCTTGTTCTTCCTAGGAGAGGGGCCTGTGTACATTCAGATGTTCTAGGGGGTCTGCACTGCATGAGTCAGGCGACTCATTTTAATGTCAGAGAAGCTGAGGCAGAGAGGTCAGGTGATTTGGCCGGTGGCATGGTTAGGGTTGTGAACCGGGACTAGAGTCTGGATTCCCTGCTTTGGGGAATTACTCCCAGCTGGTCTCTCTGGTCACCCAGAGGATGGATGGAGAGCTGGCTGATGGAGCGGGAAGTCCCCATCCCTGGGAACCAGTGGGAGTTCAGTTCAGTTCAGTTGCTCAGTCAAGTCTGACTCTTGGGACCCCATGGATTCCAGCAGGTCAGGCCTCCCTGTCTATCACCAACTCCCGGAGCTTGCTCAAACTCATGTGCATCGAGTCGGTGATGCCATCCAACCACCTCATCCTCTGTTGTCCCCTTGTCCTGCCTTCAATCTTTCACAGCATCAGAGTCTTTTCAAATGAGTCAGCTCTTCGCATTAGGCAGCCCAAGTATTGGAGTTTCAGCTTCAACCTCAGTCCTTCCAATCAACATTCAGGACTGATTTCCTCAAGGGACTCTCAGGAGTCTTCTCCAACACCATAGTTCAAAAGCATCAATTCTTCAGCACTCAGCCTTCTTTATGGCCCAACTCTCACATCGGTACATGACTACTGGAAAAATCATATCTTTGACTAGATGGACAATTGTTGGCAAAGTAATGTCTCTGCTTTTTAATATGCTGTCTAGGTTGGTCATAGCTTTTTTTCCAAGGAGCAAGCGTCTTTTAATCTCATGGCTGCAGTCACCATATGCAGTGATTTTGGAGCCCAAAAAAATAAAGGCTCTCACCGTTTCCATTGTCTCCCCATCTATTTGCCATGAAGTGATGGGACCAGATGCCATGATCTTAGTTTTCTGAATGTTGAGTTTTAAGGCAACTTTTTCACTCTCCTCTTTCACTTTCATCAAGAGGCTCTTCAGTTCCTCTTCACTTTCTCCCATAAGGGTGATGTTATTTGCATATCTGAGGTTATTGATATTTCTCTTGGCAATCTTTATTCCAGCTTGTGCTTTATCCAACCCGGCATTTCACATGATGTACTCTACATTGAAGTTAAATAAACAGGGTGACAATATATAGCCTTGATGTACTCCTTTCGTACTTTGGAACCAGTCTGTTGTTCCATGTCTGGTTCTAGCTGTTGCTTCTTGACCTGCATACAGATTTCAGGAAGCAGGTAGGGTGGTCTGGTATTCCCGTCTCTTTAAGAATTTTCCACAGTTTGTTGTGATCCACACAATCAAAGGCTTTGGCGTAGTCAATAAAGCAGAAGTAGATGTTTTTCTGGAATTCTCTTGCTTTTTTGCTGATCCAACAGATGCTGGCAGTTTGATCTCTGGTTCCTCTGCCTTTTCTAAACCCAGCTTGAACATCTGGAAGTTCACAGTTCATGAACTGTTGAAGCCTCGCTTGGAGAATTTTGAGCATTACTTTGCTAGCGTGTGAGATGAGTGCAATTGTGCCATAGTTTGAACATTCTTTGGTATTGCCTTTCTTTGGGATTGGAATGAAAACTGACCTTTTCCAGTCCTGTGGCTACTGCTGAGTTTTCCAAATTTGCTGGCATATTGAGTTCATCACTTTCACAGCATCATCTTTTAGGATTTGAAATAGCTCAACTGGAATTCTATCACCTCCACTAGCTTTGTTCATAGTGATGCTTTCTAAGGTCCACTTGACTTTGCATTCCAGAATGTCTGGCTCTAGGTGAGTGATTACACCATCCTGGTTATCTGGGTCATGAAGACCTTTTTTGTATAGTTTTTCTGTGTATTCTTGCCACCTTTCTTAATATTTTCAGTTTCTGTTAGGTGCATCCTGTTTCTGTCCTTTATGTGCCCATCTTTGCATGAAATGTTCCCTTGGTATCTTTAATTTTCTTGAAGAGATCTCTAGTCTTTTCCATTCTACTGTTTTCCTCTAGTTCTTTGCATTGATCACTGAGGAAGCCTTTCTTATCTCTCCTTGCTGTTCTTTGGAACTCTGCATTCAGATGGGTATATCTTTCCTTTTCTCCTTTGCCTTTTTCTCAGCTCTTTGTAAGGCCTCCTCAGACAACCATATTGCCTTTTTGCATGAGCAGTATGAAGCCAAAAAGGTGGGTTTGTAAAACCCATGGCAGGGCCTGGCAGGCCAGGGGCTCCTCAGGGCAGTGCGGGGAGTTACGACAGTGAGGATTTGTTGAAGGGATTGAGAGCCTCTGGGGTCATTGGTCTTCCGATCCCTACTTTGATCAAAACCAGAGGGTAGGGATGCTCTACCAGAAGCCGTGTCTCCACCCCCCAGCAAAGTTCTGGAAGCAGGAAGTTGTGCCGAGCTCTACAAGGCGCTTACTGACTTCAGCAGTGTGGTCCTGCATGGTCACACTGGAATTTCATTTCTGGTTTCATTGGAACCCAGAAAGTCATTTGTCGGGGTGATGCAGTCTGAACACATTGGCTGGTCGATCACCCCCAGCCTTGCTTGTCTTCCACCCTGGCCCCTCCTTGTGTGACTGCGGGCCTTGGGCTGCTTGAGCCCGATCCAGATTGGAGCTCCCATCCCCATGGAGCTGGACCCCAGATACAGGACATGTGCTCTTTTGGGGTGACAGTGTGAGACGTCTGCACCATCTCATGGCACCCGGAACCGGAAATAGCACTTGTCTCTGTTGAGGGAGGATGTGGAGCACTGCAGCAGGAGGTGGAGACACACGAGGACGGGGAGTGGGTGCCTGGCCAGCAGAGTTCAGGCTTGGGGTTACATACTGTGGTTCTGGGGGTGCCTGGAGGAAGTACCCAGTTCCAGGTCGGGGGCTCCCTCCCACCTGCTCGCCTGTGCCTGGTTTCGTGATTGCCCAGGAGTCTGTGTGTCAGCTTGTGATGTGGCTCGTGCACGCGTCACAGGAGCACCACGGACGGGAGGAAGGCAGTGCCGCGCTCCTGCCTGCCGGGGCCTGGCCTGCCTGCGGCAGCTTCTATTTGTCAGCTGCACCACTTTCCTTTGGGTCCAGGGTTCCAATAGAACCCCCGGGGGAGACGGTGCTTGGGGGGCCCCACCAGTCAGAGGAAGCAGGTGCAGAGCAGAGGGCTTGGGATGCAAGCCAGGGTGGTCCAGTCTTCACCCACCCTGGCCATCCAGGGGCCTCAGGCTGAGGGACAGGACTCATCAGAGCCCCCGATTCCTGATCTGAACTTAGGGCTTGTGACACTCCCACCCAGGTGAGTTTGAGGACCTGCCAGGACCATGTGCTGGTGTTGAGGGTGCTCGCTGGAGGGGCTGGGGGTGAGCAGGGTCGCGGGCCTGGGTGAGGGTGTCTCGGGCCCTGGGGCATCCTGAGGGCATGAGCTTCTGCAACACTGAGCTTTTCCCTAGACCTAGCGGGGGAGTCATACGTTTGCGTTCTGGGACCAAGACCAAACCCCCTCTATGTGAGAGGCTGGAGAAGGGAAGGATGCCGAGCAGGGCAGGATACACCATTTCCACCTGTGTCAGCACCCCAGGGTTCATGAGAAGCTGGGGGCTTTCTGGGCTCCCTCGCTGGGTGAAGTGCTCTGGTAGGCATGGAGCCCTGGCTGTTTAGAGAGTGTAAACTCTGCCCTTTAACCTCTGAGCCTCTCTTTGAACCTTCCAGCAGTGAAAAATGTGGTCCAAGCTCAGAAGCTGGCTGATGTGGACAGCGAACTGGCCGCCCTGCTCTTCACACCCCCGAGACCAGGGGCCCGGGGGCCCCAGGGCATCAATCAAGAGGGGGATGCCGTCCGCAGGCGCAAGCTGGAGCGCATGAGGGCCGTGCGGCTGCGGGAATGTGGATTGGAGCCGGGCCGCCGCGGGCTGGGCGCGCTGGTGAGGCTGGGTCCTGGGTCCCCCAGCAGGAGTGGGTGGGTTCACCAGAACATTGCAGGAGCCACCCTGTCCCTTCTGCATCCTTGTTACAGAACATGAGAGACTCAACTTCTCAGACATCAGGGGAGGTTTTCAAGCCAGAATTACCGCAGTGCTTTGAATAAAAGCCAATTCCTGGCCTCCATTCCAATAAATTGCTGGTGCAGGGTAGGGTCCTTGGAGCCTAAACTTTTAAAACAGCTCTGAGAGGGATTCTGAGGGTTCCCCAAGTTTGGGGAGCAAAGTCATGAGGACTTTATATCACAGGTGTCAGAGCAACCGTGATGATCAGAATTCCCACTTTGGACTAAAAATCTAAGTAAGACCCTGTAGTATTTTGCAGCTAAGAAACAGAAGATGGTTGTACTTTATGAGTTCATGGGATGAGGATCCCACAGAGGTCCTAGGGGCCTCTACATCAAGGCAGGTGGGTGTCTGAACAGATGGCAACCTTCTCCAGCCAGGCCTGTGCCCATGGCCTGTTGGACACAAACAGAGTTGCCATGCCTGGCCCTTACCCGGTGCCCACAGGTGGGCAAGGAGCCGCCCTAAGTTGGTGGGGGGAGGAAGGGCGTGGAGCACAGCAGGAGGGGATGTGAGACGTGACATGGCCGGGTGGGGCCCAGACAGCCAGTGGACATGGGAGCCAAGCGCGGCAGCGTCTTGCTGCCATGGAGCAGACTATGGCTGTGAGGATGCCTCGAGGGGAGGCTGTCCCAGGGCTGGGTCAGGCCTCCTTCTGGGCCACAGGCCACTCAGTCTGCTGCCTCCTGTGCCGCCTCTGAGGGCCGATCAGCTGCTACCCGGGGACGCCAGGGGTCCCAGCCTCTGGGTGGCTGGCCACATGCACAGCAGGTCCTCTGCCTGACAACTGCCAGTGCTGTTGTTACCAACATCATTATTGTGATTAATTTAGCTGGTTTCCTCTTATTTGATATGTTTTGATAGAGAAAATCAACAGCTCAGAACCCTTGTTTTGAATACATCAGTAAATTTGGAAGTAATTGGATTTCCAAATACAAGAAAATTTTCTGCTAAATTGTGATGATTTCCTGGGTTCATAGCCCTGGGGAGTTTTGAGGTGAAAGTAACCCGATTTATCAAATATACAGTAGTCTCTCTCCCTTCCAGAGCTTTCTGGAAAGATGCCCATCTTTGAAGCAGAGATGGAAGTTCTGTGAAGTCAGTGGGTCCTCAGGAAGAGTCAGCAGGCACCGTGTCCTGGCTGACCCTGCACACGTGTAGCGCAGGGAACTGTGTGGTTCCATAGACCCCAGGAGCTGGGGGTCATGCGAGGACAGTCAGGAGACAGCTAGGGGTGCAGCTTTCTTTCCCTGATGGTCAGACTCAAGGCTGAGGGTCTCCAGCTTCTGGGGGGAAGGTGGTTGGCCTGGGGCCAGGAGTGCAGAGTCAGAACCTCTGGTGGGCCCTGGGGCAGCCACAGCGTCCATGTGAGGGCACTCGGCTCGCCCTGTGCCCAGTGCCCAGGTCAGCAGCTGCCCCAGTGACTGCTGTCGGGCACCGCCCCCTCTCTCTGGCGCCTCGGGATTGCCCCTCACACTAGAAAACTGGTGGCACTAGTCCCATGTTCCGTGTTGTCAGACCACGCCAAGTGCCACGGAAGAGAGGGCTTTACTTTCCAGAAATGCCAGCGCGTGGTTCACGAGTGTCCCTGTGCTGGTGGGTGGCGCGACCCTGGACCAGTCTTGGGGCCGCAGTACCAACTGCTGCCTCTGGGAGCCTGAGGGGTCCAATACGTGTCATCACCTTTGCCTGCGTGGGTTCTGAATTAAGACAGAACTATGGCAGAAAAAGACCAAGACATCACCTCTGTTTTACTGATGGCTTTCGGCATACCTGATGACTCAGATGGTAAAGAATCTGCCTGCAGTGTAGGAGACCCAGGTTCAATCCCTGGGTCAGGAATATCCCTTGGAGAAGGAAATGGCACCCCACTCCAGTATTCTTGCCTGGAGAATTCCATGGACAGAGGAGCCTGGTGGGCTACAGTCCATGGGGTCGCAAAAATTTGGACATAACTGAGCAACTAACACTTTGACTTTTCACTTCACCAGTTATAAAGGTGATACTAGAGGACTGGCTTGTGTGTGTATGAGACTGAGCTGGGTTAACAGTCTGGGTGGTGCCAGGCAGCTGCAGATGGTGCCAGACCCTTCAGGCGGGTCCATCCTTTCTAGCCTTTACCCCTGGCCTGGAGCAGTGCGGGGACCTTAAGCCCTGGGCCAAACTGCCTCTGTCTGTGGCGTTACCCACCCAGCCTACGATGAACTGGGGAGTGGCCGTCGCTGCGCTCATCTAGGCAGTCAGTCTGAAGATGTGGCAGCCCTGCGCCCATCTTCACGGGGCCTGTCCCCCAGAGCCCTCGTCCTGGGGCCTCTAACTGGTGGGCAGTACAGGCTATGTCCCCTCCACTTGGAGACAGGCCGGAACAGCCCTCTGTTTCAAGTCCAGGTTGAAAAGCCCAGCTCTGTTTGTTTCTCACCCTGAATTAGGTCTGGCTGTGGTGTCCAGCCCAGCCTGGCAGCGGTTCCATTCCATAGAGAATCTCTGGTCGTAAAATGCCCACATAGGGAGGTCTCAAGTATCAACACTACGGCCCTCCTCTTTTCAAATCCCCCGGGAGAAACAAGGCTCAGCTTCATTCTCCTTCTGGGGAAAGGCCAGAGTGTTGGCTGTGGGGAAGTCAATATCCAAATTAATTTAAGTCGGAAGTCAAATTTGGTCCTTGCCTTCTGTGTCAGAGTCTGAAGGCATTCAGCCATCTGGGGCTCCTCCGTGTTTGGAGCTCCTTGCGGCCTCCCCAGCACATGGCGCCTCCCCAGGTCCTGGCCTTGAGGTCTGATGGGCCTCACCCTTCACTACAAGGCGCCCAAGAAAAATAAGCCCACCTCCAGCCTCTAACACACCTGGGGTGGCCAAGCCTGTGGAAATATGAAGCATTTGAAGAAGGAGGTGGACAAAGGACCCACGCCAAGACCCGCCATGGCAGCGTGCCTGGGTCTGGACCCTGACCCAGTTGGCGGTCAGTTAGGCCTGGCCACAGCCCCTCCTGGTGACTCTGCTTGCTGACAGGACTCCTGCTGCCACTGCTGCAGACCTGGCCGGGGAGCCGGTCACATGTCTTAGTTTTGGAGCTATTCTCTCCTCTTTTATTGGCAACTTCTGCTTTTAGTTTCTCATTGCACCCAGGTGGGTGGTTGTGGTCTCAGGGGGCGTGTGGGCAGACCTCACCTCCTGTGGGTACATCACCTGCGGGCAGAGGGAACCAGGGCTGCTGCAGACAGGCAGCCCCATTCTCTGTCCCCTGGGGCTGGAGGCGACCAGTCCCACCCAACCCCCGAGTCCAAGAAGGGGGTGGTGTTGATACCAAAGGAGTCTGGTATTTGGGGTGGAGAAGGGGAGGTGGTCAGAAAACAGCCCTCGAGCCGTGTCGAGCCTCAGGACCATGGCCCCCTCGGCCCCTGTGTCTGCAGGCCCAGCAGAGCCTCCATGCCCAGCACGCCCGAGACCTGCAAGTCATTGCCGCCTACCGTGAGCGCACAAAGGCGGAGAGCATCGCCAGCGCACTGAGCACGGCCATCACCACGCAGCACACCATCCACGCCACCCTAGGCGCTGCCGAGTTCTTCGAGTTCGCCCTGAGGAACCCCCACAACGCGCAGCACACGGTGACCATCGAGATAGACAACCCCGAGCTCAGGTGGGATTGCGGGCACCCCATGAGACCCCCAGCCTTTACCCTCAGCTCCAACTGAAAGCTGAGCTGGTTTTGCCCTTGAGGGTCCTGGCCGCCAGGTCTGAGTGGGTAGGGGCACCTACCCCTACTAACCCATCCCCCACCTCTGGGACTGACCAGAAGGACATTGTGCCCAGCGCCGTCTCCCCTCCCTCCAGTCTCATCCTGGATGGTCAGGAGTGGCGGTACTTCAAGGACATGGCTGACTTGCACACACCCCTGGAGGAGGACATGTTCCACCTGCGGGGCAGCCTGGCCCCCCAACTCTTCCTGCGACCTCGGGAGACTGCCCACATCCCCTTCAAGTTCCAGACTTTCTCTGTGGGCCCCTGGGCCTCAGCACAGGTAAGGAAGGCCAGTCTTCTTGTGCTGAGGGGCTGGCCGGGCACCTGGGAAAGCCTACTTGCCAAGTCATGTGGGAGATGGGGGCCTTGTCCCGTGTGGTGAAAGATGGTTAGCCCTTGACTGTCATTGTCTCACCTGCGCCCACCCCCATCCACCCATGCCCAGCACCTGCACTGTGATCCAGCAGCCCTGACAGGTCACTCAGCACTCAGGAAAGCTGGACCGCTTCCTCTTTATCCTCTTTATTAATTTGGTAGAAGAGCCTTTCTTAAATCTCAGAGGAGCCAACAGGTTGAAACTTTCTAGGGTTTTCTACTCTCTACTCACTGCTGCTTGCTCCCTGACATGAACTGCAGACACCTGGGGGTTTCTTGTGAGGGTGTGAGCAGAGTGCATGCTGTGATGGGCTGGGTACGGCGGGCGTGTTCCATCCTGACCCCGTGAGGTCGGCTCTGCAAGGGAGTGCTCACCACTGAGACCGGCGTGAGGGGCTCACGGTTTTCAGTGCAGGCTCTCTGGATGCACTTTTGGGCCAAGAGGTTGTCTGGACTGTAGTGAAGGTGTCAGGCCTCTGGCTTTGAGCAGAGCTGGGTTATAGGCTCTGATCCCCCTTACAGCTCTCAGCATGCCCCGCTTCCTCTTTGGGGCGTGGGGGTTGGTTAATAACAGCAGCTGCCAGGGGTGGGGTCACTGTGAGAGTAAAGGGGCCTCTGAGGCCATGGACTCAGGGTGGCAGCCGTTCCTACAGGTAGAAGGTACTATAGGTAGAAGGTCCTGCAGGTGGGAAGAAGTACCTGTCACCCTGGGCCTCCGTCTCATGACCCCGGGGGCTCATGGTTCCTTGCAGGCCTCTGCTGAGCTGAGATCAGAGAAGGACATGGATGCCGGATCACCCTATAAGTCCAGCATGATGCCCACCAAACACGCCAAGGTAAGGGGCAGAGGACAGTAGGCCTCCCGTCTGGATGGTCTGAGGTCTGGCAGTGCCGGCCAGGGGTCCTCTGAGTGGAGGGTGAAGGGTGTCATGGGTTCTGTGGTTTGTTTATCAGGCCCCTGTGCCCTTCTCTGCACCTCCTAGAGGGAGGGGTCTAGGGTCGGGGTGGGGCAGGGCCCATGGAGGTGGACATTACATGTCCTAACAGGGCAGTGGCAGCTTCAACCGGATGCTGGTATGTTCTCCGGGCAGGGGTCTAGGATGGAAACACCTCCCCGGAGACTTGCTTAGTGGGAAGCCAGCATGCAACCCAACAGTGTCCGCTGTAGCCGGCACCGCGTAGCCCCACACTTAGGGTCAGATGGGCCTTCGGACCCTGACAGAGCATCCCGTGTTGTGTAGAATCAAAGTGGCGTGTGTGTATGTCAGTGTGTTACTTCTGGGAAGTAGGACTTGCCTGTTGCCATCTCTGGGGACGGCTCTTTGCAGGGTGCACTTCTCAATCACCTGCCTGCCGATATAGGATGTCCTTAGGGGAGCCTGGGTCCCTGTTGTGTTCTTTTTTAATTTTATTGGAATACAGTTGATTTACAATGTTGTGTTAGTTTCAGATGGACAGCAAAGTGATCAGTTAGACATCTACATATATCCAGTCTTTTCAGATTCTTTTCCCATATAGGTCATTATAGAGTATTGAGTTCCCTGTGCTATACAATATGTCCTTATTGGGTATCTGGGAAACTGTTGTTTTATAGAAATTTGTTTTTGTTTTCTTTTTTTGGTAGACTAATGCCATTTGAAAGTCACTCAGTTGTGTACGACTCTTTGCAACCCCATGGACTGTACAGTCCATGGATTTCTCCAGGCCCTTTTGAAGGGCTTCCCTGATAGCTCAGTTAATAAAGAATCCACCTGCAATGCAGGACAGCCCAATTTGATTCCTGGGTCGGGAAGATCCCCCGGAGAAGGGACAGGCTACCCACTCCAGTATTCTTGGGCTTCCCCTGTGGCTCAGCTGGTAAAACATCCACCTGCAATGTGGGAGACCTGGGTTGAGGGGATCCCCTGGAGAAGGGAAAGACTACCCTTTCCAGTATTCTGGCCTGGAGAATTCCATGGGGTCACAAAGAGTCGAACATGACTGAGTGGCTTTCCAAAAACAAATGCCTTTTGAAAGTAAATGAAAGGAAAAACAAGAACACTTTTGCCCTGCCACTTGCCCCGAGAACAGATTTCCAAGACTGAGAACCTGGCTGCCTTGTGTCCCTGAGTCTCCCTGTCAGGGGGCAGTCCTGTGCCCATGACCTGTGACCCAGGAAAATTTGCTGTATTTTATTTAAACATGGAGCCACAGCTTTGCCTTTGTCTAAGGAATGTGTTGGAGAAGGCGATGGCACCCCACTCCAGTACTCTTGCCTGGAAAATCCCATGGATGGAGGAGCCTGGTGGGCTGCAGTCCATGGGGTTGCAAAGAGTCGGACACGACTGAGCGACTTCACTTTCACTTTTCACTTTCATGCATCGGAGAAGGAAATGGCAACCCACTCCAGTGTTCTTGCCTGGGGAGTCCCAGGGATGGGGGAGCCTGGTGGGCAGCCGTCTATGGGGTTACACAGAGTCGGACATGACTGAAGCGACTTAACAACAACAACAACAACAAGGAATGTGTCAACTTCTTAGTTAGGGCTAGAAATAAATCTGAGAGGCTAATTTTTCCTTACGTGAATTTGGAGTTTTAAAACAAATCCCAGACACCTTATGAGTTTACTCATAATTACTTCCGTATGTATCTCTAAACTGATAAGGACTAATTTTTTAAGCTGGCTTTGTGCCATCATCACTGCCCCCAGATTAGCAGCAGGTCCTCGGGATGGCCCAATGTCCAGTCCGTGCTTGCTCATCTTTTTGGGGATGGTCTGTGGAAGCTGGGGTTCACTGTCCTCGGCACTCTGTCCCTGGAGTCACTGGGGGTGGGCCGGCCACCCTGGGCCAGCCTCACTGGGCTGATTGTAGCCTCACGTGCAGAGGCTGAGGCAGCTGGCTGTTCCTGGTGGCTAATGTGTCCACTAAAAGCCCACTGTCCACACCCGTTATTCCATCAGGGTGGAAAATGGTGAAACTCCATTTCTCTCATTGTTCCTGTACTTACTGCTCATGATTCTTCTATAAATAAGAACTTCTCCCATCAGCAGTTTGGTTACCCTGAAATATATCTTATAGCTCCTGTGCCTTTTTAAAAAAAATTATTTATTGTTGTGCCTTTATTTATTTATTTTTTTGAAAACAGAAATACCTTTTTTTTTTTTAACTTTACAATATTGTATTGGTGTTGCCATATATCAACATGAATCCGCCACAGGTATACATGTGTTCATTATCCTGAACCCTCCTCCCTCCTCCCTCCCCGTACCATCCCTCTGGGTCATCCCAGTGCACCAGCTCACAGCGACTGAACAAGTGAGCCTAAAAAATAAAAAAAAAAAGTGTCCACCACCGCCCTCTTTGTGTCAGGGCGGAAATCAGACACTGAAGAGACCAGCAAACAGAAGAAGCTAAAACAGAGGGAACCGACTTGGAAGTGACAGGTGATACTGGATGCCTTTTTTTATTTTGAAATAATCTCAAACTTGGAGTTATAAGAATAGTGCAAAGAATTGCCATGTCTTATTTACTCAGATTCCTAGTTGTTGACATTTTACCTTCGCCTTATCATTTTGTGTCTATATTTATCCATATATTTTTTTTTCCTGAGCACTTTGAGAATAAGTTATGTGCAAAATGCCCAGTTGCTCCTTGAAACTTAGAATTTGTATGTCCTGAAAATAAGGATACTCTACTCCACAACCACAGTTGTCCAGTCGCCAAGCCCTGTCCAACACTTTGCAACCCCATGGACTGCAGCAAGCTAGGCTCCCTTGTCCTTCACTGTCTCCTGGAGTTTGCTCAAACTCATGTCCATTGAGTGGGTGATGCTGTCTAATCATCTTATCCTCTGCTGCCGCCTTCTCCTTTTGCCTTCAGTCTTTCCCAGTATCACAGTCTTTTCCAGTGAGTTGGCTTTTTGCATCAGGTGGCCAAAATACTGGAGCTTTAGCTTCAGTGTCAGTCCTTCCAGTGAATATTCAGGGTTGATTTCCTTTGGATTGACTGGTTTGATCTCCTTGTTGTCCAAGGAATTCTCAAGAGTCTTCTCCACACCACAACTCAAAAGCATCAGTTCTTCAGTGCTCAGCCTTGGAAAATCAGAAAATTGACACTGATACAATTTCATCATAGGCCTGGATTGCATTTTCCAAATATCCCAACCCTGGACCCCTCACCCGCCTGGGGTCCCACGGTGCGTCAGGTGGTCCCACCCAGTTTTTCTCACCTTCCACAGCCTCAGTACTTTGGATGCACAAAGGCCAGTTCTTCCACCTGCCCCTCAGTCTGGTTTGTCTGGTGTTCGCGAGTCAGTGGGTTCAGGCTGTGCCTCCAGGGCTGGACGAGCACAGATGGTCTGCTGTGTTCTTCTCAGAGCCTCTGATCGGGAGGGACACAATGTCGATTTGTTCTATTTCCAGTGATGTTAATTTAATGTCTTACTTGGTTAAGATGGTGTCTGCCAGGCTCCTTCAATGTAAAATTAATTCACAAGTATTTTATAGATGATAAGTAGAACTATAGTGTTTTGTCAGGAGATACTCAGATTATGTCAATATTTGAGTTTTGTCAGGAGATACTCAGACTATGTCAATATCTTGTTCCTCATGCAACTTCTGCTGCTAGTTTTCATATCCACTGATGATTCTTTTTTTTTAATTGAAGTATAGTCAACTTACAGTGTTGTGCCAATCTCTGCTGTACAGCAGAGTGACTCAGTTTTACACATACAGACATTCTTTTTAAAATAATTCTCCCCTGATGACTCTTGCGTGATGGTTGGCTGTCGGTGACTTTCAGATTCGATCATCCCTTCTACGTTCTAAGTGACCAGGCAGGACTTTGCCTCCCTCCATTCATTCCTGTAGTTTATTCGGCACCATTCTGGAGCGTGAATTCTTTTTTCGTTCAGCAGGTGGTCATTTGTCACTGTCTTTCTCTGTTTTACTGCTCATCCACCAGGGGCTTCTGCTTTGAGCTGGCCCCTGTGTCCTTTTGACAGGTCCCTGCCATCATTGGATCTCTTCCTTAGTGCCCGGCACATGAGATGTTCCGTCTTGAATCATCTTAGACTTTCTGCTCTGTGTCTGGATCAGCCAGTTATCTAAGGTTCCTGTTAGTGGAGAACGGTGTTTAGAAACTAAGGTCTGGTGCTGGGTGTGCTCATTATGACTGGGGTGCCCTTGCTCCTGATCCCTCTGAACAGATCCTCGGGCTAAAAAACAGTCGGTCATTGTAGAGCTAAAAGTCCCAGAATAGCAGTGAATTTCCAGCAGGAGTGTCAGTGCACAGCTGCCAGGAATGTGGGTGCAGTGGTGGGGCTCCCCTCCCAGTGGATCATGAAGCCGGGTTAGCACATACAAAGCATGGAAACAGACTTGGGGACAGATGCATGGGGCAGTGGCTTTCAGGTGACCCTCCGAAAAGGTGGAGCCAACATGGAGTCACTTAAAGACCCGGAGGGAAGGGTGAAGACACACAAGGGATAGTGACCGCGCGTTCAGGAAGGGCTCCCTGGAGAGGGCGGCCGTGTGCTGGGGTCCAGAGGGTGGGCAGTGTGCACCTTGTGCCTGTCTCACACTCACATGGCCTCATGGGCAGCTGTCCAGTTATCATGTGTCCAGTTACACATCTAAGCCTTCATAGTAAAACCCACAAAGTGGAGGAGCGACCTTTCCATGTGGAAGGTCTGTCTGGGGGGCCTGAGCTTTGTGCCGATGTGGGAAGGTTGTCCAGCTGCGGGGTTGACCGTGTGCTGCTCTCCATCCTGGCTCCCGAGAGCTTGCTGGGCTGGCTGAGTCCTGGAATAAAGACACTGGCTCCATCATCTCCCCAGTTAGAACCTCTCTTGGATACGTTTTTTTTTTTTTTTCAGTGAATAATGATTTTTTTTTACAAAAGAAAGTTTGTAGCCATTTGGGTTTAGGCACAGCCCCCTTTTACCCTCTGGGGGATGTGCTGTGCTTCCCGCCTATGAGGGCCTGGTGGGGTTAGTGTCTAGATCTTCTAGAATGACTTCCCAGCACATGCAGGCAGCGGGAGCGTCGGAGGGGGACTCAGGGCTGCAGACCTTTCTCACTGGCCTTCTGAGCACTTCCCTTCCCTCCAGGAAGTGGCAGGAGCGGCAGCCGCATGTGGTCCTCGTGTGTGGAGCCTGTGCTGGGCTGGTCCCCTTGGGTGGGCACCCACGACTGCAGACCCTGTGTGTCTGACTCTGCCTGCCCTTCCCACCTCCTGAGGGTGAGCAGACCCTATGGGGACCCCCACCCTGTCTGTCCAGAGAGGTGCCGTGCACGCAGCTGCCTGAGACCCCGTGTGCAGGTCCTGACCCTGCACTGCCCGCCCTCCGCTCTCCGGCAGGTCCTGTTCCGCGCGGGCAGCGGCAAGCCCCTGGCCGTGCTCTGCCTGACGGTGGAGCTGCAGCCTCACGTGGTGGACCAGGTCTTCCGCTTCCACCACCCGGAGCTCACCTTCCTGAAGAAAGCCATCCGCCTGCCACCCTGGCACACGCTTCCAGGCAAGGTCCCGCTCTCCCCACAGATTCAGCAGGTGGAAAAGGCTTCTCCCGAGGGTGACAAGTATTCTTCCATCAACCCGGGATGCTCTTAAACAACCCAGCACCGCCTCCTGCCTGGGCGTTTGACACGGTGACCTTCTCTCGTCCCTCTTCAGTGGCAGGGCGCCCGTGGCCCTCGGATTCCATCCTGAAATCCACAGCCCGGGGAAGGTCTCCGGCCTCGGGTGTCGGGCTCTGTGCTGCCCTCCGTGTTGGGCCTGGGGATTCACCTGCTGATTCACTTCTCCCTGGTGCCTTCAGAACAGATCTGAGCCTTTGTATTTGGCTCCTGGCTCCATGGTACCCCCCAACTTCCTTTGGTTACTCCCTTGGGTGAGAAAGAAGCGCTGGTGTTCACACAGACAGCTGTGTCCCCTAGTGTGTTTCGTTAAGCACCTATGGGGGTCTTGGCTTTTGGGAAAAGACATTTGCTTTCATATTCCCCCCTCCAGGTGCCCCTGTAGGGACTTCCAGTGAGGACCCCCCTTTCCATGTTCGATGTAGTGACCCGAACATCATTTGTGAGACACAGAGTGTGGTAAGTTCTGTGGCCCTGCCCTCTCCAGGCCCTGCCTACCGTTTGCATCCCAAGTATCCTGCAGCCTCTTCATTTTAGGTTTTCACTGAAGTGGCTTGTTTCTAAGCTGCTAAAGGGCTATTTTGACATCCTCATGAGAGTTTTATGAATGAGTTTTCATTTTTCCTGCTAGCAGATCAGTTCCTTGATTATCTGAATTTAAATTAAAAAAAAATGCGTGAGGCAAACAGAATAAAGTGAGTGGTAATTAAGGCACTTATTAATTGCCATTGTGCAAGGATAACGGCCATAATTATGTTATGACTGGTTAGGAAATGGGATAAAATCTCCTGCAGAATATAATTATTAAACTCAATATGAAATCAAGAAGTTAAGGATTTTTCTCTTTTGCAGTGACAAAAATAATGAATTCTGACAAGTACAGAAAATTAAAAACCTGTTGGGGGAGGGGGCCCGGTTCACACCTGCATTTGCTTCCTGGGGACTTGGGGAGCTGGGGTTGGAGCCCAGTGTTGCTGTGATGCGCCCCTCTGTCGACAGGGCCCCGGGGAGCCCCGTGACGTGTTCCTGAAGGTGGCCAGTGGCCCTAGCCCAGAGGTCAGGGACTTCTTTGTCACCATCTACGTGTGAGCGTGTGGGCCCTGGTGGTGTGGAGGGTGGGGGTTGGTGAGGAGGCAGGCTGGGGACCGCTGGTGGCCCTGGAAGTGCCAGCCCTGTGGCTTCTACACTTGTGGTGAGGAGGCAGCTGGGGACTGCTGGTGGCCCTGGAAGTGCCAGCCCTGTGGCTTCTACACTTGTGGTGAGGAGGCGGGCTGGTGTTTGGCCACGTGAGCTGAGACTGGCTGAGGTCTTGCAAGGAGCTTCTGCTCAGCTGGCATTACCAGCTGGTGGGACGCTTCAGACCCAGGCAGGAGGCCACTTCTGCCGCAGCACGTGCCAGGATGGCCAGACAGCCTTGTCCCCATGACCCCTCCCAAGTCTCAGGGATGCAGGCTGTGGTCCTGCCTATCCCGCCCCCCAGGGAGATGGAAGGTGGTGTCATTTCCTGTGATGCCCAAGGACCCAGTGAAATGACCTCAGTCCCTTTCCCTCTCCCTGTGAATCATATCTCCCAGGCCTTGAGAGCCTTTAAAACCAGTACAGGCAAGCTGGAGGGTTTGCCTCAGCCTGTCTGGGAATGGGGAGGGTTGGAGAGTGTCTCTTGCACTGAGGGCCCACCCCAGCTGAGGGTCAGCGCCTGGCTTGCAGGTGCCATGTGGTGGCTAGAGTGTGGTCCTCATGATGGCTTGTGGGCAGGCGTCCCTGAGGCCCATTTACCACCAAGGGTCAGGGTCCCTGGCACCAGACAACTGGTGCAGAGCCGGGGCTCAGGCCCATGTGACCTCCGAGCCCACATCCTTGTCCATGCCGTGCTGTCCGTGGGGTTTGCTCTAGGCCTGGTTTGGGGTTCTGCTGACCCAGGTACAAGTGTGCTGAAGCCCACGTTGCCACACATTTGGGGTCTCTGTTCAGGGTCAAGGCCACATAGAGGCCACAGCCCTGCCTGAGAGCCTCAGCCTCGGAGGAAAGGGGGCCATGGGGGTGACAGCACCTGGGCCGCACCTGCCCTCTTGGCCGCCTTCTCAGCCTCCTGGGGCTCCCCTCCCACAGTCAGTGTACTGTCCTCACTGACCGTGAATGGCTTCTGCCCACAGAGACCGCTGGTTAGCAACACCTGTCCAGACCTGGCAGGTCCACCTGCACTCGCTGCAGCGAGTGGACGTCTCCTGTATCACTGGCCAGAGGACCCGCCTGGCTCTCGTCCTCCGGGGGACGCAGACAGTTAGGAGAGTGCAGGCTTTCAGCTCACACCCCCAGGAGCTGACGGTATGGCCTTTGGGTGGGGGCTGTTGGGTTTCGAGGAGGTCCCCTGGGCCCTCCCTTCCTTGCCCACCTGGGGAGGGGATGGGAATGGCGCTGTGGCTCAGGGATTCCTGAAGGTCAATGGAGCCTTAGTTCACATCGCCTTTGTCAGATGTGCCTTCGTGGGATGACTGACTTATTTACAGACGCCCCAGGGCCAACTTGTAGAATTGCTGGGAGTATATATTACCATATTTATGGGAGTATATATTGTATATCACAGAAAGAATTAACTGTGACTCTGGAGTCAGTGTGGCCGCAATTGTGCATCTCGGTGATGGGATGATGCGGATGCCTCGCCCGAGACTGGGCTGGTTCAGCTTTTCTCTGCCGAGGCCGCTCCAGCACTTAGGGGTTCCTGCTGTAGGGGAGGGGATTCAACCCCAAAGATGGGGACATGGACTGTGCCCTGCTGGTACTGGTGCCAGTGGCACAGTTGACTTCATGCAGACTGGAGGGCTTCCCGCCCAGCACAGGTGGTCACCCCTGAACCGTTGTGCTCCCTGGGATGAAGCCCTCACCTCCTGACCCCCTGCTCCCCTGTCCCCTGGAAGACGGACCCCAGAGGTGTGTTCGTGCTGCCTCCTCACGGGGTGCAGGACTTGCATGTGAGCGTCAGGCCCTGCAGGCCGGGCAGCCGCTTCGCGCACCTCCACCTGGTTGACGTGGACGCCCACCAGCTGGTGGCCTCGTGGCTCCTGTGTCTCTCCTGCCGGCCACCTCTCATCTCCAAGGTCTGATGTGGGATGTGGGGCCACGTGGCTGGGGTGGGGTGTCCCCTGATTGTCCCCTCGTCCCCTGACCTGGCCTGCCCAGTGGCTGGGGGTCTGGGGGTTGTTGGCTTCTGAACAGTGAGCCTCCTCGGCCAGGACCTCGGGAGGCTTGTCTGCTGTATTTATGGAGCCATCCAGCGTCTAGGGCCCCGAGCGCAGGGCAGGCTTGGGAAGTCACTGGAGAAGCAGCCAGGGGCCAACTCCTGCCCTCCCTGCAGGCCTTCGAGATAAAGCTGCCCGCGGGGAGCGGGAGGGGCGCCAATAAGCGCATCACCTACACCAATCCCTACCCCTCGCGGAGGGCCTACCGCCTGCACAGCGACCACCCCCACCTGCTGCAGTTCAAGGAGGACGCCTTCCAGGTGCGGACTGCTCAGGGGTGGGACCCTGCAGGGTGGGGGGCTCCAGGAAGTCCTGGGGAAAGCAGTCTGTGCTCCAGTGAGACGCCTGCAGTCCCCAGGGGCACCTCCGCTGAACTCTGCCTGGGCCTCTGACCCCACACCTAGGCCCCCACCTCCCCGGCAGTTTCACAGCAGTTTCATCCAGATTCTCTGGCAAGTGAGGCCTTGATCCACCGTGGCTATTTTAGGGAAAGTGAGCAGCGACTCAGAGTGGATCAGTCTGTCAGTCAGGGGAGGGGGCTTAGTGATGTGTCTCCCAGGGACTTGGGAAGAGCGGCTGTCGGGGAGAGGGCTTGACAGTAACATGGGAGATTGGGTTCTGAATGTTCCTGTGTTTTCTGAAGCCTGCCAGCCTGGGGGTGGGGTGGGGTATGTGTGTGTATGTGTGTGTGTGCGTGCACGCGCGCACGTGTGTGTGTGTTTGCCTGTGTGAAAGCTGCTGGAAGAGAGAGGAGCCGGCGGAGGGGGCGGTGGGGCACGAGTATGGTGTGTATGTGTGTGTGTGTGTGTGTGTGTGTGTGTGTGTTTGCCTCTGTGGAAGCTGCTAGCCTGGGGTGTGTGTGTGTGTTTGCCTGTGGAACCGGCGGGGTGGGCATGAGTATGGCAACATTTCTTTCCAGGTCGGGGGAGGTGAGACCTATACCATCGGCCTGCGGTTTGTGTCCCGTCAGAGAGCCGGGGAGGAAGAGATCCTGATTTACATCAACGACCACGAAGACAAAAACGAGGAGACCTTTTGCGTGAAGGTCATCTACCAGTAGAGGAGGGGGCTGTCCTGTCGCTCCCAGGGGACACGGACAGCCTGCTCCTGTCCCAGGACTCTGCTCCGTGAACTCAGCCAAGGACTGGGGGGTCCCCACGTCCCGACCGTGTATGATGGTCCTGCCCTGTCCCGTCAGGCTGCTGCCAGGACCGACTGCATAGCAGTCCCATGGGAGATGTGAGTGCCCCAGTGGGCCCAGGCCGGTTTCTCTCTGTGGCACACGGGAGTCGTCACCGTCTATGACGTTAGGATTTGCTCTCAGCGAGATGTATTTTATGAATTATTTTAAATGATAAATTATGCTTTTTTACTGAGATTTATACAAACACTATATTGTTTGATATGTAATATTTTTTTATACTGGTATTATTTCACATCTTTTAAAAAAACTACAAAAATACAAAACTTTTACACATTTTCTCTTTTGGCAGTTTTGTGTTTTTCTGCTGTTTTCACCTTTGTCAGAGGTTTTCTGTCCACAGAGTAAGCTTGGTTTTCCGTCGGTTGATGTGGCCAAGGGCAGTCAGGTGGCCCATGGCTTGTGGCCTCTGGGAAAGTCTGCTTGGCCCTGACCTGAGGGGAGGGTAGCGCTGACCTCTGCCTCTGCTCTGATTCTGGTCCCTCTGCTTTCCCATGAGGCCTTGTGATGACCCTGGACTTAACTTGAAGAGTCCAGGACAACCATTCTATCTCAAGATCCTTAATTCCATCCTTTGGACCACACGAGGTCACCTAGTCATGTCTTCCAGGGATCAGGTCAGCCTGGGTTGGTGCACATTATTCTGCCCACTCCCATCCCAGTGCTTGTGTAGACAAAAGAACTGAGTTTACAATGTGAGAACCCCACAGAGGACGTCCCTGGCTGTTGTTTAGATTCTCCAAGCTGTCTTTTCAAGGGCAGCCCCTGTGTTTTGCATGCCCGCTGCACACGCGGCAGGATCTCGGCTCGTCCATGCAGGCCAGTCCAGGCCCAGGCCTCGTCACCAGGGACCAGGCCCTGGTGAGGAGTGCATTTCAGGAAGGAAGGTGGTCTGGAGCCTAGTTGCTTTCTGTCCTGGGGGCCAAGGAGGTGGAGGAGGAGGAAGTGGGGAGGGGGTGTACCGTTGGGGGTGGTGGGGGTGGGCATAGGATCCTTCACTTTCATCTCCTCCCATTTCCAGATGCTTTTTTTAAAGTCTGAAAAGCAGGTTCTCTACACACCTGAGGAGCTTTCCTTTGCCTTTCTTCCCATGCCAAGCCTCCTCCCCTGGGGACTGTGGTCTTCGGTCACTCTGGCACACAGAGCCCTCTCTTGGGCACAAGTGAGGATTTGAAGCCCCTCCGGGGAGTGACGATCGTGCACAAGGTGGGGCTTGAGCTTGTCAAGAATTTATGCCAGGACTTCCCTGGTGATTCAGTGGTTAAGAATTTGTCTGCCAATGCAGGGGACACAGGTTCAATCCCTGGTCCAGGAAGATCCCAGATGCTTTAGGGCGACTAAGCCGGTGTACCACAACCACTGAGCTTGTGTCCTCTAGAGCCCATGCTCCTCAACAAGAGAGTGGCCCCCGCTCACCAAAACCAGAGAAAGCCCTAGCACAGCAACAAAGACCCAGCAGAGTCAAAATTTAAAAAAATTAGAAAACTTTATGCCACTCTGAGCGTTTTCTTCTTCTGTTTCTTTCTTTTTTTCCCCTTTTTCTCACAAAGACCCGAGATTTGTTTTGTGATAAATTTTCATCGTCAAATAAAAGCCATGGCTGTGATCCACCATCCTGGGGCTCTTCTGCCGGGTCCCAAACCCCGAGTCAAGTTCACTGCACACTCTGGGTTGCGAAAGACGGGCCTTCTTCCTTCCTCTACGAACTCCAGGTGTTCTGCACCGACCCCCGAGATGTGGACTAGTGTTTCCGTCTGGCTTCTGTCTTCCTAGTAGTCAGTCCCGGGCCAGCTGGCAGGGCTGGCAGCGTGGTGGTGGGTGATTTACATAAGAAAGCCGGGCCCAGCCGCCTCCCCGGATCTCTGAAGGGCTGGGAGCTGCTGCTTTCTCCCCACGCACAGAGATGCACCATCTTTCAAAGGGAACCTTATCATTTCCATCAAGGGCATTTTTTAGTAGTATTATTTTATTTCTTCTTTCCTGCCCGTCCTCCTCCTACCCCGGCAGAAAGCTACTTTTAACTAAATAGAGTCAAATAAAAGCCAGATTAGCGGCTTTGCTGTGCTCACATCTGATAATGATTTAATGCTATGTTTATCTCTTTTTAGAAACAAATTAAGGTGCCTTTTAAAATTGTTGCCTCAGGTTCGACGAGGTTGGGGAAAACAACCGTTCTGTTTCCTCATCAACCTTTTTTCCTCCTGGTTGGAGAGGGTTGGGGTGCGTGTAACTCTGACCCCTGATGATCTGGGTTGCAGCAGTTTTATTTTCAGGGATGTGTGCTGAGACCTTTACAAAGAATAAGCAGGAGAGGAGGGGATGGAGGGAAACAGCCAGTGGCTTCAGGAAGTCATTAAGTGGGCCTGTGTCTGGTGTGACCTGAGCACCGTGGGGTCTCCCTGGACCCGTGTGGGATGTGGCCGTTGAGTCTGGGGCACAGAATTCGGAGGCCCTTCCTGCTGGTGGAGGGGGTGGGATGATGTGTGTAGTAGAAACCTTGTCATTAGGACACGTCTGCTGGCAATGACACGTGGTCCCTCGTGGCTCTCCTGCTCCAACAGCAGAGCCAGGTCTGAGCTGTCACGGGAGCAGGGACAAAGGCGCCTGCTCTCTGTGTCAGGGGTGCCCGCCTGGGGACAGCCGGCTGTGTGCCACCGGTGTCACCACACCACCCCTCGCCCCTCCGAGGCTGCTAGGGGGAACCTGAGAGTCAAGTGCAAGTCAGAGTGATGTGAGGAAGTCACCCCACCTGCAGTGAGGTGAATGGTATCCCTACAAAATTCATGTCCACCCAGAACCTCAAAAGGTGACCTTATTTGGGAACAGGGTCTTTGCAGATGCCTTTAAAGTAAGGACTGAGATGGAGTCATATTGGATTAGTGTGTGTAGTCATTCAGTCATGTCTGATTCTTTGAGACCCCATGGACTATAGCCCGCCAGGCTCCTCTATCCATGGGATCCTCCGGGCAAGAATACTGGAGTGGGTTGCCATTTCCTTCTCCAGAGGATCTTCCTGATCCGGGTATCAAACCTAGGTTTCCCGCATTGCAGGTAGATTCTTTACCGTCAGAGTCACCAGGGGAGCCCATACTGGGTTTGGGTGGTCCCTAAATCCAGTGAGTGTCCTTATAGGAGACAGAAAAGGACACAGAGAGGTCATGAGATGGTGGAGGCAGAGATCAGAGTGATGATGGCCCAGGACCACCAAGGATTCCTGGGGTCACCAGGACCTAGGACAGGAGCTGGGGACCCCTTCTTCCTCAGAGCCACCAGAAGGAACCAGCCCGTCCACACCTGGAGTTTGGACTTCTGCCCCCAGAGCTGTGGGAAGATATACTTGTGCTGTATGAAGCCACCAAGCTTGTGGCCATTTGTGATGGCAGCCCCAGGGGTCTTAAGTATCCATGTGACCAGTAAATCATGGATTTCTAGTCCCTGGGAGGGAGTGCCCGGTATAAATCTAAGGAGTGACTCACTGACAGGGTGACCACCCCCATCCCAACCCCCTGGCAGGCGGCTTCCTGCAGCAGTGGGGCTGCTTGGAGAAGCAGCGTCAGCCTCGCGTGTCTGTCATCTCTGTTGTCAGCATCCTGAATTGATCTGTGAATCAAGGTCTAAAGATAAATTTCATTGCAAGAATTCAACCTCGAAATAATCTCACACCAAAGTGATGAGCTCTTCTCCAGGAGACAAAGTCACCAAAACGGGGGCTCTAAGGACATTGCAGGGAAAAGAACAGTCAGAGCAGCTTCCCCAAGTCCAAAAGTTGAGCATGCAGGAGTTGCCCTGAGGCTCAGCTGGAACGCCAGGTGTGGCTGGGGGTGAGGCCAGGGGGAAGGGCTGAGGTCACCAAGGCTGGGCAAGGGCCCCAGGCTGCAGGCAAGACTGTCCTCCCAGATCGTCCATCAGGGCACGCCTCCTCCTGATGCTCTTCTGCTTCTCAGCACCTCCAGCCCAAGGCCCTGTGGCCGGCAGGAGCGATACCAACACCTGCTCCCTGGCCTCCCTACCTCCACCCTTCAGTGTGGGAGACGGGTGGAAATCCTGCAGAGGCTGCAGGCCCAGAACTCTTGGCTCTGTCCATCCTCTCCATTGACCTTGGCTGTGCAGTGGGCGTGGGCAGGACTTGGATCCAGGTGGGCCTGAATCCTGCCTGGGCTGTGGCCACTTTGGAGGCCATTTGGTCTCCTGTGTGAGGTGGGGCCCTGGGTAGGGTCTAGGAGGTCCTACCACTTCGGATCTTGTGAGGATCTGGAGTTCATGCAGAGGAGGAGCTCAGGACCATACAGGTCCAGTGTGATAGCCTTGGGACTGTCCCAAACACCACTGCCATCCCGCCAGACAGCACTGAGTGCAGTACCCGCCCTGGGATCTGTGTCCTTCACACTGATTGCAGGCCTTGCACACATCCAGGCCAAAGAAAGTGAATGTGGATTTTTGTGTGTGTAGCTGTCATCATCCATATCTCTCTGAAGTGCACAGTGCTTGACAGGGCTTGTGGTTTTTC
Organism: Bos indicus; assembly: GCF_029378745.1. Lineage (NCBI taxonomy): Eukaryota > Metazoa > Chordata > Mammalia > Artiodactyla > Bovidae > Bos > Bos indicus. Next base: position 48,312,358 of record NC_091775.1, read on the forward strand.
TAGGAGGCCGTGAGGGCAGGGGATGACCATCCCACACCTTGACCTCACAATTCACTGGCCTATGTGGCCCCAGTCTCTGCTTCCTCCCATCTGGTTAGTCACCTGTCCTAACACATACCACATAAAATCAGTTCTCTATTAGTCCTGGAGGCTGGAAGACCAAGATCAAGGTGCTGGCTGGCTAGTTTCTCCTGAGGTCTCTCCTTGTCTTGTGCCTGGCTGTCTTCTCTGTGACTCTTCCTATGGTCTGTTCTGTATTTATCTATAGCGTGATTTTCTCTTCTTATAAGGACAGGAATCTTATTTGATTAGGACTCACTCTTAGGGCCTCATTTTAGTCAACCACCTTTAAGACCCCATCTCCAAGTACAGTCACACTCTGAGGTCCTGGGGGTTAGGACCTCAGCAGATGAACTTGGGAGAGACAGTTCAGCTCATGACACTGACCTCTGGCTGCCACCCTCATGCTCATTCCACCCCTGCCTCTGCATCTCAGCCCCTTCTCTTGCCTCTTGTTTTCACTGCCTTTTCCCATCATTACCACCACACCCTGAAGCCCTGAGATCACTGGTCATTACAACCACTGGGCAGAGTGCCCCTCTGTCTGCCCCTGGCAGCAGAACAGGGAGGCAGGCTCGGCCACGTGCTGGATTTCTCCTTGGATCTGTGGCCCCAACTCTCAGATGGGCCATAGGCACATGGGCCTACCGTGCCTTCCTGGTCCATCTTTTCTCCAGGATTCTGAGTGAGTGGCCCACCCCTGCTCCTTTCTTCTCAAACCTCCCAGCTCCCACCCTCAGAGTCAGCTGCTAACCTGGCCTTGTTCTTCATGGAGGAAAAAAGAAGCCAGCAGACTAGAACCTTCCTGTGGTCCCACTATGATCTGTGACCTGGCCTGTGCCTCCCCTTCCCCAACCGAGGACCAGGTGTCCTGGCCCTGATGGGGGCCTGAATCCTACACCTCTATCCACAGGGCCTCACTCCTGTCCTCCTGTCTCTTCTGGAACATTCTGCACACAGTCATTCTCCATCACCCATCTTGACAAGAAAAGCCATTTCTTTGTCTGTTCTCCCCTCTGGCTACCACCTTCTCTGTTCCTCTGCACAGAAAATCTTGCCAGTGTTGTCTATAGCCAGTGTCTAAAGCCACTCTCCTTCCCCAGCCCACTCCACTATTCTCTCTTCTGTTCCACAGAGACCTCACTTTCAAGCTTACCTATGGCCACTAAGAAGCCGTGTCCACAGCCACTGTCTGTCCTCTTTGCTCTGGCTGACTGGCCACACCAGAGTTCCCCCACTTGGTTTCCTGGAGTTAAGGAGGCATGTTCCGCCAGCCTCTGCCCCCTCCTCAGCCCAGCCTTTGGCTGCTGCCTGTCCTCATGGTATCTGTCCTGGTGGCTGCCTCTTGTTCCATGATTCTAAACAGCATGACCATGCCTGTCACCCCCACGGCCAATCCTGGCCCAACCTTTTCCAACACTGCCTCTGGCTGCTGTCTGGGCAGTTTCCAAGCCTGCTGCTTCTCTGTAGATGGTTCCCAAACTTTGCTTGTTTGAGGTGGCCCCTGTTTGCTGCCAGATCTTCTGCTCAAACAGAGGTCCATCTTTCAAACCATTCCCCTGTGATGGTAATTGAGATGTTTCCAATTTTCTTCCAATAAAATGCTGTAATCAACAGCATTTTCTTGTACTTTTATGTTCTCCTGTGAATGCTCTGTACGGCTGATCCTACTATTGAATTTATTAGGTCCCCTAAAAATTGAAACATCTTTTTATTTATTTTGTTCTTTTTATAAGCTTTTAATAATAGCAATGTCCCCAGTGAAGAAGAAACGTGCATTCTACCACAGGCTGAAAATGGTTTGTGAGCTAATTGGAAAATGTTACTTAATGTTTTCCTTAATTAGAATCAATTATAGGACCCTAGTAAAGAAATAAGTCCAAACATGAGATTTTAAGACCTCACACTGTGAAAACATCTTTTTATTTTTAAAGTTATACGTGCACTTTGTAAAAATATTCAAACAATACTGAAGAGTATAAAATAAAAATTTGAATATTCTTTCCTCCAACCACAGCTTCCAGTAACACTTCCCAGAGGAAACTACCATTTCTTTTGGATCCTTCTGGAAATGTTTATGCATTTTGTGCATAAATATATGTAGTTTTATATCCACATGGGATAACATTCTATTTGCTCATTTAATTGTCTCCTAGCGATCTTTTCAAAATATAGCATACAGATCTTGCTGAGTCTTACATATTTATTAATACTTCTTGCTAATGTCTTACCATACACATTTAAAGCTTTCGTTTAAAAATACACATTCAGAAGAGTATCTACAACTTAAATATGGTTTAAAGAATACTACTACAGTGAATACTTTTGAAACCACTATATAATGAAATGGTATCTAAAATTTTTCCTTTTAAAACTCTAGGCTGGTCTCAAGAACACAGTTGCCATTTGTGTTTGTTCTATAATTGGCAACATGGCTAAACTTGCTTATTAATTATAATTCTTTGGCTGTAGGCTGTATTAGGATGGCCGTGTGAACACTCATATCTGGGATGCCGACAGCCTTCTCTGTCCCTGTCTAGTCCCTCAGTTCAGTTCGGTCACTCAGTCATGTCCGACTCTTTGTGACCCCATGGACTGCAGCATGCCAGGCTTCCCTGTCTGTCACCAGGAGCTTACTGGTGGAAGTAACTCCTGGAGCTTACTCAAACTCATGTCCTTTGAGTCAGTGATGCCATCCAACCATCTCATCCTCTGTTGTCCCCTTCTCCTCTGACCTTCGATCTTTCCCAACATCAGGGTCTTTCCCAACGAGTCAGTTCTTTGCAATCAGGCGACCGAAGTATTGGAGTTTCAGTTTCAGCATCAGTCCTTCCAAAGGATATTCAGGACTGATTGCCTTTAGGATTGACTGGTTTGATCTCCTTGCAGTCCAAGGGACTCTCAAGAGTCTCTTCCAACATCACAGTTCAAAAGCATCAAATCTTTGGTGCTCAGCTTTCTTTATAGTCCAGTTCTTATCTCTTCTTTATTTCTCTTGCTCGTTCTAAGTACTGGGCCAGGCTTTCTAGTAAAATGCTCCACAGGACCATCTTTGTTTTAGCCCTGTTTTTAAGGAAGATGCTGTCAATGTGTTATCACCACATGAACTTGTGCAACCACAGTGCCCTGTCTGAGGAACACCCTGCAGAACTGGGTTCCGTGGAAGTCTCTTTGGAAACTGCTTCTCGGCAGGGTTTTGGAATCAAAGAGTCTGGATTTTGTCCTTTAGTGGTGATGGGTGGGGTGAGGGGAGGTTGTACTTTTCCACAAGATTGCTCTGTTAAAGTTCACATGTATCTTTATGAATCCTGATTGACCATTTCTCACAGTAACGGGGCTCATGGCCCTGGGCACAGCCCCACTATGACTGACTTCATCAGGAAGCACCCTTATATTTTTAACCCTGGCTCCTCAGGAATGTTGCTGGATCTTACTGGTCCAGCTGTGTGTCGCCAGTGGAGTTAATCCTCCTGGAGCACAAGCTGAGCTCAGTTCGCCTCTCATGCCATGAACAAAACGAAGGTCTCTAGCATCTCAAGGGGCACTGGTCTCGGGGGAATCAGATAGCCCCACTCAACAAGCCAAGATGGGTTCTGAGAAATAGGTTTCCTGAGTCTTGTAGCCCAGACCTTTGGGCATTTTCAAGAAGGAAATACAAAGTATTGATAAATCTGTGAAGAGGAGTTCTGGGTTCCTGAATCCTGATGGCTGTGTATTTGCAAAACTTTTGCAGGCTGGTCTCAAGCCTCCAGTACTTTTATGTACAGATGTGCGAGTTGGACCATAAAGAAGGTTGAGTGCCTAAGAGGTGGTGCTTTTGAACTGTGGTGCTACAGAATACTCTTGAGAGTCACCTGAACAGCAATGTGATCAAACCAGTCAATCCTAAAGGAAACCAACCCTGAATATTCATTGGAAGGACTGATGCTGAAGCTGAAGCTCCAATACTTTGGCCACCTAGTGGAACTCATTGGAAAAGACCCTGATGCTGGGAAAGAGTAAGGGCAGGAGGACAAGGGGACAATGGAGGATGAGATGGTTGGATGGCATCATCAACTCAACGGATGTGAGTTTGAACAAACTCTGGAAGACAGTGAAGGAGAAGCCTGGCATGCTGCAGTTCATGGGGTTGCAAAGAGTTGGACATGACTTAGTGACTGAACAGCAACTCAAGCCCTCCAGTGCTCCTGGGACTCATTCCTGTGCAGTGGGGCCTCGCAGCTGTCAGACTGGAGGGAAGTGGTGTGTCCAGCAGAGGAAGGGAAGGGGTCCTTGGAGGGAGAGACATCGGGCTTTTCCACTGTGGTCAGCGGGCTCCCCTGGGCTGCAGGAGAAAACGTCCAGTGATGGGCCATCGAGAATGACAAGGCTGGGTCACTCCCCTTCCAACTTCATCCACACCCAGGGCTCCTGGAGGTCTGATCAGCCTTGTGCAGACTGGATGGTGACCTGAGGGTGTCTGCAGCAGGCTGCCAGCAGTGACTGAATGGGGATGGACAGAGGGTCTGTCAGACCCACCACCATCTCCATGTTTCCTTCTGAACTTACAGCTGGGTTGCAGGAGGGTCAGGAGACTGACTGGTCAAGTGTGGGGGAAGATTTCAGAGCTCAGCCTGCAGGTCCCAGCACCAGTGGTGCCAGACCCGGTGCTCCAGAGGTAGAGCTGGGACTAAACCCTTTCCTCCCACCAGATAACAGCAGGGACATCCCTCCAGACTGCCGAGGGGCTGGAAGGTGCCAACAGCCCAGAGCTGGGTGTGGAGTGGGCGTGCTGCTGCCTGGATGGCTTGCTGGGTGAGTTGGGGCCAGCTGGTCATGGAGCCTGGTGTTGTGGCAGTCTGAATGTGAGTCGGAAAAGATCTTCCAGACACAGAGCATTTCAGAAGGGAGTGAGTTTATTAAGAAGAAGGAGCAGAGATCATCAGGGCACTGAGAGTGCACCGGGCCAACCTCCTAACAGGTCAGGGAGAATCCACCAGACACTGTTAGAACAGTGGGCTGGCTCAAGGGAGCCCTGATGCTTTTAGTGGGTTAGTAGCCAACTTTTATAGCCTCAAGACAAAGAATATTCCTGCTGGAAGGTTGGCATTAGGTGATTGGTTAGGGCACTATAGGGCGGTGATCAGGCGGGCTTTCAGCAACCACTGCAGAGGGACTGTCAGCCTCAGAGGTGACCTCGGTTCTGTGCTCCGCTTCTGTGGCCTTGGGGCTGGACTCCACACCTGGCTGTTTCCACGGCTCAACTCCTTTTTAAGTACACTGAACGATTAGACTGGAGATGGAGCTTGACAGGGCAGGTGAATCTCAGCTCCAGGTAGTGAGGAGACTGATACATCTTCAAGGTGCTGCTGGCTGGCCCCCAGGGCCAGGCTTGTAGTAGACGCTCAGCTGGTGTCTCTCTGAAGCGCGAGTTGGGACAAAGCCTTTCAGTTTCTGGCTGTCATCTCTGGTGATGAATGTGCTTGCTTGGGAAGCTGCTTCTGTTTGATTTCCTTTGTAGCGCTTCCTCCCACCCCCATTTTGGCGTTCATTTACCAAATAATCCTCAAAGAGCAGAACCAAGGGACTCAAACACCATCTCACAACTTTCCTTGAGGCTGCTGGGCTATGGGGGAGCTTGACGCTTCTAACCAGGGTCTTGCGTTTAACCCAAACTCAACCTGAGCACCACCCCATCCCTGGCCTCTCCACTCACTGTCCCACTTGGTCATGAACTGAGAGGCCTGGACTTGCAGGGGCATCCTTGTCAAAGGTCCCCAGCCCAGCCCACCCACCTGGGCACCTGTCTCCTCTCTTATGCTCCCACATCTGCCCCCATCCCTCTGCTCCTCTCTGCAAGGGCCTCTCATGCTGTGTCTCTATCTCTCCCTCCCTAGTGTGATGTCTCTCCCCTAGCCTGTCTCTGTCCTGGCACCCCCAAGCCACAGCACCTCACCCTCACCCCCTGCCATGTTGGAGTCTCTTTCTGGTTTGAGTCAGGCTGTGAGGTGCTGGACCGGTGGCTGAGCTGTTAGCTATAAGACAAGATGCCTTGGGAACCAGAAGTGGAAAACTGGGGCCTAGAGGCTCTGCCCACCTGGCCTCAGGGCTCCAATCAGGGCCTGGCCACTGCCCCCATCCTCTGGGGAGGACTCTGGTCACTACGTCTCTGCAGAGCTGGGCTCTGGGGCCCAGGAGGGAGCTGATGGGCCATTCTCCCCACAACTTGCATCCTGCATGCCTTGCTGGGCATCTCCTCTCTGTCTTGTGCTGTCTGCTCTGCTTGGTCATTTCCTGAACAGGAGGAGATGCTGGGCCTCCACTGTCTTCTTCAACACTCACTAGAGGTCTTAGGGGCAGGTGGTGCCAGCTTGAAGCCCCTTACTCCCTCCCAGTAGTTCCAAGCCTCTGTAACTGCCACTCTCTGGGCTTGTGTCTGGAGTACCCAGACAGGGTCTGTGGGGGTCCTGACTGCCCTATCTCTCTAGAGTCAGGACAGAATTGTGAGTCAGGTCTCAGGGAAGATGCTCAGGCCTGCTTGCCCGGGTCTGGGCAGCACCTGCTCTCCAGTGCCCCTTCTATCCCCATGGCTAGCCTGCACAGCAGGCTCCCTGGCAGCAGAGAAGCAGCTTGGAAGGTCCAGGATGGAGCCAGGAGGTAGACCCTTGCCCCTGCTCCTTCCACCTCCCACCCAGGCAACTGGCCAAACACTCTGATCCTCAGCCTTCTTGTCCACCAGCCTGGATAGGCTCTTCATGATGTAAGTGGCACGGTCTTCTTCTAAGCTGATCTCTGCCCCTCAGTGCCTGTCATTCACCAACCGGGTGATATCATCAAGCTCTTAACCTCTCTGAGCCTCAACTTCCTTCCCTGTAAGATGGGAAAACAGCACTGCAGCCTGTGGGTGCTGAAGGATTGAGGAGATCCCGTGTCAGGTGTTTGGAGTCCTGCCCAGCAGGAGAGGGAGAGCCTGGGTGGGCAGGGCTGTTCCCAGCAGGAGGAGGGGGACATGTACCCTCAGGAGAGGATGCAGGGTCCTCTTCCCTCCTGGAGGCTGGGGATGCAGAGGCCACAGCCTGAACAGAAGAGTGGAGAGCGTGGTCCTTGACGCCATGGGTGGCCAGGCCACCCTGGACCACAGCCTGCTGTGTCGTGTTTGGTCCTGGGCTCCTGGGGCTGGCAGGTGAGGCTGCTGAGGCCCTGTGGTTGGGTGGCTTGTCCCAGGTCATGTCAGAGTGGGTACTTGGACCCGAGTCAGGTGGACCTTGCAGCCCATCTCATGGGGCCCACGTATGGTGCCTTTGCCTGGGGAAGTAAGGGGAAAGGCCTCTACACTACCCCCTCTCCTAACCCCTCCCCAAAGCTGTCGGGAGCCCCGGGCCTGGGTCCTGCTTTGGACGACTTTGAAGAGGCTCTTAGTGCAGGGTGAGTTCTGATCCATCACCCAGAATACCCCGTTGTGACAGGAAGCTGGGAAAACAGAGACAAAAATCAATGAGGATTTGGAAACAGACACTGCTGGAAACGATTTATTTCTGGAAGCAGCACGGCCTGGAAGAGATCTGAAGTTGGTGCCCTGAGGGAGGCCTGGGCTAGACAGCAGTTAGAAGCTGCCCCCAGGACCTCTCCCAGACCCCATGGGCTTAGGCTGCCGCTGTGACAGCTGGTCCTCGGTGCCACAGGCTGCAGGAGCTATGGGCTGGGGCCTCCGGGGAGAGATGGAGGTGAGTGTTAGCATGATGGGATGTGTAGATAATGGAACACGGTCTCAGCATCTGCCAGTCTCCCTGGGCACCCGACGCTGAAGGCCAGCAAGTGCGTACCTGTGGCCCTTCCTGGAGGCTGTGTCAGATGGCTGGTTGGTTCCTTCCTTCATTTAACAGCTGTGTCCCAGAGACCGCTGATGGGCCAGCTGCTGTCCTTCCATCCCAGATACATCTCTTTGTCTATGCAGCCAGGTCTGGCATTTGTGCTCAATTGCTCAGTCATGTCCGACTCTGCGACCCAAGAACTAACCCACCAGGCTCCTCTGTCCACGGGCTTCTCCAGGCAAGAATACTGGAGGGGGTTGCTGTTTCCTTCTCCAAAGGATCTTCCTAACCCAGGGATCGAACTTGCATCTTCTGCTTAGCAGGCGGATTCTACGGCACTGAGCCACCTGGGTAGCCCACACCCAGGTCACCACTCCTCAATTACAGAACCTGAGGCCAGCAGGCTGATGGAGGCTGGCCCCGGCTTCCCTGGGTGTTGGTCTGCTGGGAGAGGTGAGGTGGGCCCCAGGCACAGACACTCATCAGTGCCCTCCTTGGGCAAGGAAGGGCCTTGGATGTTGGCAGGAGTCTCCCACTGCTCTTCCTTCCTGCTCCCTTAAAGCCCTGCCGAGACTCGAGGAGATTTATGCCCTGAGGGGAGCAATGTCACTGCTCTTTATGGCATATTAAGCTGACGAATGGGCACCCCTTTCAGAGACCACGCTGGGCACCTCCCTGTTGCTTCAGTTGGTTGGAAAGTGACAGGTAATATTTTTGAAATGAATCCTGTAAAGACTACAGTATATCAAGGGCCCTACACAGGGTTATTAAAGTAGATTAACTGAATAATTTTCCTAGGATAATAATATTTCTTAAGGATTATGGATGAGGCCTGGACTTTGCTCAGCTGCCACGAGCCAGACATGTCCGAGGGTGGATACGCATCACTGTCTAAAGCTGCAGAGACAATTAGGTTTGCATGAGACATATGGATCAGAGTTAGATGGACAGCTCTGGAATCACGTGCAGATGACATGTGATTGGGAACTGTGATTTCCAGGTGCTCACTCACAATGTAACTAAGATATTCCATGCAGAACAGTTGAGGAAGTGGAACATGCCCAGGACCGTGATGCTGGGAACCTGGCAAAGATTTGTCCCCCTGGGTCTTTGGGTTTTTTACCTTGGATGAGGGAGGCTGGTTTTTTTCAGGGATCAGCCCACAGGAGACTCCTGGGTGTCCTGAATGGGGTTCTGATTAACTTTCTCCAGTGTGTGGGGCTGGAGTTGGGAGAAGGTGCCTGGGGAGTGGAGCACTGCCTTCTGACCCCTGTGACTCTTTTCAGACAGGGGGAGGTGCTGAACGGGGTCCCCAACACCTGCAGGAAGCATTAACTGGCTGGGAGTGGAGTGACTTCCTGGCCCCATCCTTTGAGGATATGTCCCTGGCCCAAGGAGACAGCAACAGGCCCGTCTTTTTCAAGTTCAGGGATTGAAACCCAGGTTGGCAAGACTCTGAACTATCACCTGGCTCTTGGCCTTTGAGTGCCTATGGTTCTGAAGCCCCTCTGTGCAGGGAGAAAGTCAACCAGCTGTTGTCCAGCCCAGGCTGGCTGTGTGATGGTGGTGATGGTGGTGGAGACATCCCCACTTGGGAAGGTCTCATGGTGGTGTGACAGGCAGTCACGTGGGGGCCTGTGCTCAGGATGGCTCCATACTTGGTTAATGCCCTGCCATTGCTGTCTTGAAATTCTTAATAATTTTCTAAAAGGGGCCCCATGTTTTCATTTCTCTGCAGGCAGGAGTGCCTGCTCAGTTGTGCTTGAATCTTTGTGACCCCATAGACTGTAGCCTGTCAGACTCCTTTGTCCATAGGATGTTCAAGGCAATAATACTGGAATGGGTTGTCGTTTTCTCCTCCAGGACATTTTGCTGGGGGCCCTGCAAACGATGCAGCTGGCCCTGTTTCCTTCTCTTCTGGGGTGGGGGTTCCCCAGGAAAGTGTTGCGAACCCTTGACTGGAGACTTTGGGAGGAGCCCTGGGTCTGGGCAGCTCAGCTTGTCCCCATCGCCCTCTGTCTCGGGGACTTGCCAGCCTGCTGTGAACTTGTACTTTGGTTGGCATGTTTCTACCTGGGACAGGCTGATGATTCTACCCACATCTGGGGAGTGTCAGGAAGCTGGTGTTGCCCTCCCCTAAGCCATTACCTTGAACTCACCTTCATCAGTAGAAACCTGACATTTGTTTCCATCAGCCTGATGATCCCTTTATCTCAGCTGGTTCAGAGATGGTGGGAAGAAGAGGGGGTTTATTAGGCAGCTTCATGCTAAAACAATGCTGCAAAACAAACATCCCCCAAACTCAGCGGCTTACAACAGCAACATTTCTTTTTTGCTCATGATTCTGAAGTCACACTGGTGGCTCTGCTTCATGCTCTGTCAAGCAACTGCCAGGTAAGTAGGGAAGGAACTCTTGGAAGATGCAGCTGTATGGGGCTGCTGATGGAGCTGGCTTTGTGAACTCTTGCCACAGGGGAAGTCTTTGGTGGGGACGATGTGGTCTGCAATGTTGGTTTCTGCTAAGGTTGCTCCAGGGAAGCTTCCAGTGATCCCAAGAATGCTCTGTGACTAGGGCTGAGGAAAGGAAGGCAGACACATCCTTGCTCTATGCTGCTCAGTAGCAGTGGGTGAAACTCGCTCCTGACGTGGAGCTGAGATGCTCACAGGGAGCACAGGGCAATGGGGATCTGAGCAGGGCTGGGGCCAGAGCATCCCTGGAGGAGGGAGCTTGTACTGAGAATGTGTGGTGGTGGGCAGGAGAGGGTGACCCAGGCAGGGCCAGGGTGAGCTAACACTTCCACCCAAGAGTTGTGGGGACAAACGGGTGAGGCCCTAGGGATGCCATGGGGAGGAAACCTTGGGGTCCTGCCCACCCCTGGGGGCTCACCATCTAGCTTGGCCATGTGGTGGGAAGCTGACATGTCTTGGGCCAGGAGGTGTGGCACCTAGGGAGCTGGAGGCCCAGGGGCCATAGGGCAGCGTGCCTCTTGCTGCAGAAAGCAGGGAGGGGCTCGAGGGTGCAGCAGGGAAAGCAGCTTCTCTGGGGACTGGGCTGCCCCTGGAGTCCAGGCACTGGGGACTTGTTACCCGTGGGGACAGGAGGATGGCCAGTCCCCGCACCCTCTGGTTCCTATGAACATCGAGGCCAGCTCCACAGGCAGTGAAGGCCCTCTCAGCATTCAGCATGGGTGAGATACATAAAGCCCTAATGTGACAGCTTTAATTAGAGGGGCCTTTTTTCCATAAATACATATGCCAGTTAATGAGCAATGGCATGGGGGCTGGATTTACACCACTGCCAGCCATGAATCTCTGTGTACGGGACGGAAGACAGGCGACTCCCTCACGAAGGACATCTTCCCCTCACGGTCCCACCTCCAAGTGGATCCTGGCGCCCAGGAGCTCTTGGCAGAATCCGAACAGCTGGTCAGACAGAGTGTTCCCAGCAGCCTGCTTCTGCCCCAAGGTGCCGAGCACTGATCCAGCTCCCGGCCCTGAGTCCCGCCCGAGGCAGGGGCTCCTCCCGGGTCCCCACAGGCTGTGAACTGTAAGGAGAGAAGGAATGAGTAAATGTGTTGGGAGGACCAGCTTTGCCCTGGTAATTGCTGCCTGTGGTCGGTCACCCCCTGCCCCCTCCCTGGGCTGGTCACCAAGCAGGGCGCCGTCCCGGCAGGAAGCCCCACTCTGCACTCAGGCATCTCAGCCCCTCACCCTTTCCTGCCAGGCCCAACACAGCGCTGCCCAGAGCTGGCCTGAGACCAGGGGACTGTGATCCTGATGTCTAGTGCTGCCCCTCTGCACAGGAGGCTCCCCTGTTCCTGCAAGGGGCCATCCTTCCCTGCTCTCAGGACCCTCGCAAGTCCATTAATCTATCCTAACTACCTTTGCAGCAAAATGCCTCAAACACTTGCCCTTAGAGCTTTGGGCTCTGAACTGTCCAAAAGGGTCCTGGTTGGGCTCCCTCTGGCCATGGCCCCAGAGTGAAATTCAGAGAAAAGGTTGTCAGGAAGTGATTGTGGAGTCCTAGAGTGTCCCTGCCTCCCTGGGCCCAGACTGGACCCATGGGCCCACAGCACCTGCGGGATCCGGGGCCCAGGTGGCTTGATGGGGGAAGGCGGGGTCTCCTGTTGTTGCTGGCTTGGCAGGAGGCAGCGTGATCTACATTCTGCTCAAGCTGCCTGATGAAGTTGTCCCCAATAATTTGTTCATATCACCCCCTGCTTGCTGCTTGCCTGTCTTATTATTCTCCTACGATTTCCTCCGCATCAGGAGGAAAATTGGATTCTGGTGACGATCAAATGAATTCAAAGCTAGGATACTCCCCCTCCCCTTTCCCCAGGGTGGGCGGGAGAAGAGAGTTGGCTGGTGTCTCAAGCTAGAGTGCCCGAGGGCTCTCTGTCCCCAGGGTCTCTGCCCAGCACTCGGAATCCCTGATTTAGGTCCTCCCAGCTGTGCCCAAACTGGCTACAAAGGGCTGGATGGTCCACTGAGGCACATTAGCAGCTCAGACTTAATAAAGTACCGTGCTTGCCTCTGAAGGGAGTTTTTATAGTATTATTTTCATTGCTCTAAGACAAGCTCAGCTCATGGAAATTATAAACCCCTTTTGCCCCCTCCTCTGCTCCCCAGCCCCCTTCTTGCAAGGCCACTTTGGATGGAGTGACGTCTTCTTCCTGGTCTCTGCTCTACTACTTTGCTTTTTGGAAGCTGGTGATTAAGCTCAGAAATAAGGCAAATGCCAGGGGTTGGCCTCTGATGGGCTCCCTGTGGGTCTTTCTTGGGGAAGAATTTTTACCTCCTGAACTGGTAACCTTTGGATTTTGTGGGTTTTTCCAGTAGCCATGTATGGATGTGAGAGTTGGACCATAAAGATGGCTAAGCACCGAAGAATTGATGATTTTGAACTGTGGTGCTGGAGAAGACTCTTGAGAGTCCCTTGGACAGCAGTGAGATCAAACCAGTCAATCCAAAAGGAAGTTAACCCTGAATGTTCATTGGAAGGACTGATGCTGAAGTTCCAATACTTTGGCCAGCTGATATGAAGAGCCAACTCACTGGAAAAGACCCTGATGCTGGGAAAGGTTGAGGGCAGGAGGAGAAGGGGATGACAGAGGCTGAGATGGTTGGATGGCATCCCCGACTCAATGGACATGAGTTTGAGCAAATTCTGGGAGATAGTGAAGAACAGAGAAGCCTGGTGTGCTACAGTCCATGGGATTGCAGAGTTGGAAATGGCTGAGCTACTAATACACTTTCCAAGAATATAGCATCCTCACTTCTTGGAGGGCTGGTGGGCACCTCCATCCAGGATAGGGGGACGCCCTGACCTAAGCCTGTGCCCAGTGGTTTGGGCAGCAGCTCCTGGGAGGTGCAAGGGACATGGAGGCTGAGGCGAGGGTGGGCCAGGGGTCAGGGCATTCCTGCTCCAGCTAGGCAGGCTGGGTTGTAGCAGAGATGCTTCCTGGCTATGCTGCCCTGGCACAGCTCTTACTCCTTCCCCATACTGTGTCCAGTTGGTACCAATGTAGATAAAGCCTGAGGGAGGGTCTCCGATGCTGGTGGGGAGGAGGGTGTGTGTGTGTGAACAGAGCAGCCCACCCCAAGTTCAGGAAATGGGTTGATGTTCTGTGTGGTTTAGCCCTGGTGCTGGGCAGGTATGAGCCAGACTCAGCTTCCTGGGCCCCAAGCAGACGCAGCCTGGGGGTCCTGAAATGAGACATCAACCAAAGCCCAAGGAGCAGCCTCGCTTTCCCCAGGCCAAGCTCTCAGTGGGGGTGTGCGCTTGAAACCTGATTGCTAAAGCCGTACCTGAGGAAGTCACAACAGTGACGGGCTGGGTAATACTGCATCGTCAGGACTTCAGGACGGTCCTCCCACTGCCCCGAGTAAGGGGAGGCAGGTTGGCGGAGGTTCCCTACTGAGCGGTGGAGGAGGGGGTGGGGCAGACCCTTCAGAAAGGGGGCTTAACCAGCGGGGCTTCATGACACCCTGGGGCCTCCAGAGCCTCAGACGGTTTGTGCATACCAGAGGGAGAGCTCTGGACCCCACAGTAGGGCCAGGCTTTGCTTTTTTTTTTCTTTTGCATTTTTAGGAAGAACTGGAGGGCAGAAAGCACAGGGCATGCTGAGGCTGGAATAAGCTCCAGGAAGTGGGTGTTGGAGCTGATTGGAGGAGCCTTGGTGACAGTGGGGATGGCTATTCAGAGCATGGAAGAGACCCATGCTGGGTGAGACTTAGGGACCCAAGGGTCAAGGCAATAACCAGCCCCATGGCTTTTTTTCCCTCCCTTAATTTATTTATTTTTAATTGGAGAATAATTGCTTTACAATATTGTGTTAGTTTCTGCCATGCATCCACATGAATCAGCCATAGGTGTAACTGTGGCCCCTCCCTCTTGTGCCTCCCTCCCACTTCCCACCCGATCCCACCCTTCTGGGTTGTTACAGGGTCCGGGTTTGAGTTCCCTGAGTAATAGAGCTAACTCGCACTGGTGGTCTATTTGACATACGGTAGCGCATATGTCTCTATGCTACTCTCGCCATTCATCCCACCCTCTCCTTCCCCATGCCCTGTGTCTATAAGTCTGTTCTCTATGTCTGTGTCTCCAATGCTGCACTGCAAACAGATTCATCAGCACCATCTCTTTCGATTTCAAATATATGCGTTCATATATGATATTTGTTTTTCTCCTTCTGACTTACTTCACTCTGTATAATAGACTCTAGGTTCACCCACCTCATTAGAACGGACTCAAATGTGTCCCTTTTTATGGCTGAGTAATATTTCATTGTATATACGTACCACAGCTTCTTTATCCATTCATCTGTTGATGGACATCTACATTTCTTCCATGTCCTACCTATTGTCAATAGTGCTGCAATGAATATTGGGATACATGTGTCTTTTTCAATTATTTTTTTCTCAGAGTATATGCCCAGTAGTGGGATTGTTGGATCATATGGTAGTTTTATTCCCAGTTTTTTAAGGAATCTCCTAACACACACACACACACACACACACACACACACACACACATACGGTTCTCCAATAGTGGCTGTATCAATTTACATTCCCACCAAGAGTGCAAAAGGGTTCCCTTTTCTCCATACCCTCTCCAGCATTTATTGTTTGTAGATTTTTAAAATCATGGCCATTATGACAGGTGTGAGGTGATATCTCATTGTATATTTTATTTGCATTTCTCAATAACGCCTGGCTCTTTCTTTTCTTGACCCTGCTTCTCATTTCCTTGTCATGGCCACAGCCTGACTCAACCCTGTCTTGTGGGCGGAGGGGAGGAAAAAGTCCGCTACAAGCCCGGAGAAGGGGAGAGCACTGTGGGAAAACAGGAGGACCTGACCCTGTTGGGTTCAGACCTGGGGCTCCCATTTCCCTGAGGCTCAGGCTACTTGACTCTCCCAGTGGTAGCCCGGGAGCCTGAGTGGTGGTTGGGCTCAGGGCACCAAGGGGGCGAGGGTTTGCCAGTACCTTCGAGGGAGGACAGACAGCCTCAGGGGCTCCCGCAGCCTGGAGGCAGCCCTGGCTAGAGAGGGAGCCGAGTGTCTGGGACACAATGAGGGGACCCAGAGCAGCGTGACCTGCAGGCTGCCTTTCCGTGGCTGTGCATCCATCTTCCTCTCTGGGGAGCTCCGTCACCGTGGAAACCCTCCTGGCTCCTCTTTGTCAGGACTCCCGCGTCTGTCTCTTTGAGTGGCATCTTTCAGACATCAGGTGATTCCTGGCGGGCTGACGTCCCCCGCTGTCCTTCTCTGCACTCTCCTGCATCACACCAGCCAGCCGTCTCACTGCAGACTCCAGGCGGTGGGCCCACTGGGTTTCCGAGAAGACATGGAGAAAAGGGTCTCCGTGCCCCGGTGGGGATCATGGTTGGACTGTTCCGAGGCCTTTGTACCTGCAGGTGGCCAGGTGTTGGCTGCTGTAGCAGGGGTCCAGTGTGCGCTTGTCAGATCTGGGACCTGTCCTTTCCAGGAGTGCTCTGCTCTTTCTGGAAGCTGCACTCTTAGAGTGGCTGTCTGCTCCCTTCATCCACTGAGTGAGGTCTGAATGCGTCCCCTGTCATAGAGGACACGGCTGACCAGAGACCCTCTCCCCACAGAGCCAGTGACTACCGTATGCTCCCAGCCTTGGCACATCCCCGACCCCTTCCTCTGCACCCTCAGCCTCAGCCCTGCCAAGCTGCTGCTGTTTGATGCCCATGCAGAGAGGAACTCAGGGCTGGGCTGATTGGGAGAAAGTAAACTTCTGAGGGGGTGGGTAGGAGGGGCAGACAATTGTTTCTGAACTCAGGACCTTCCAAGCAAACTTTAGGTTTGACGTGCCTTCACACATTCTTTCTTCCTAAAGATTTTGTTAAAAACAATTATCTGATGATATTTATTCAAGAATGGTAAGACAGACTTCATTCAAGAGGGGTGGGGGCATGAGATAGGTGTATGGACCTGCAGTGGTGTTTGGCAGTAGGAGAGAGATTGGAGAAGGAAATAGAAACCCACTCCAGTATTCTTGCCTGGGAAATCCCATGGACACAGGAGTCTGGAGGGCTATAATCCATGGGGTCACAAAGAGTCAGGCATTACTGAGTGACTAAACAACATCTGAATACAGCATGAACAAGTGGGGATTTATAACCAAGGAGAGGGGTGGACAAAAGTCACTACGAGGAGATATCCAAATGGCCCAGTGAAGCCTGCCCTCTGCGTGCATACCCAGGCTGGCCCCGGGGCCATCAGGCAGAGTTCCTAATTCTTTTCACTGTTATCGCTCAGGCTGGGTCTGTCTGCCCAGATTCTCTGCTGGGCCCACGTTGCCCTTGTTGCCCTCAGCCCTCGCTGCTCCCACCTAAGCTGGGAAGGATGGGCATGGTTGTTAGGCTCCCTCTTGGCCTTGAGACCCAGTCTGGAAGGCTCTCTCTTTCTCAGGTCTATGATTCCCAAGGCAGAGCTGACTTGTAGCTGCTGAAGTGAAGTCGCTCAGTCGTGTCCGACTCTTTGAGACCCCATGGACTGTAGCCTACCAGGCTCCTCTGTGCATGGGATTTTCCAGGCAAGAGTACTGGAGTGGGTTGCCACTGAGCCCCTGTTACAAAGTGCGGGGCTCGGTGGAGCCAGAGGGCGGATTTCCCAGCTGGCAGCTGATGGTGGCGCTGTTGGTTCACGCCAGGCACTGCAGCAGTCAGCTCTGCTAGCCTCAGGGGGCCAGGGAGGAAGGGATGGAGGGAGGGGAGCCCTGCGGGCAGCCAGCCCTCTCCCTTTTCCCCCAGAGGGTTTTCTGGCCTGAATCCACTGCCGAGTCTTGTCGAGGTCCCCAGACTTCCTCAGTGGCAGCAAGGATGGTGGCTGGACAGTGAGAAGCGGGATGGAGCAGGTTGGGCCGAGGGAACCCACAGCTTCTGCTCTGTCCACCCCTAGCCTCCAGGCTCACAGGGCCCGAGCATCTTCTCTCTAGACTTGGGGCCCTGCTTCTGCTGGCTTCCTGGCAGCCTGGGGATATCTCTTTGTAATTGGGGAGGTCTTCTACACGGGGTTTGCTTATGGTTGGGAGAGCAGCCAGGCTCAGCGGCCAGGGTCTGACTGTTGGGCTGGCCCCACAACTTGCCTCTCCCAGAGACAGTACCTTCAGTTGGCAGGAAGAACTCTGTCCTGGCCTGCCTCCTGCCAGGGCCTTCCTGGAACCCCAGGGACCTATCAGCCTTTCTTAGAAGCAGGACTGCGTGCTCTGTTGGCCACATGCCTGACATTCTTCCAGACCTCTGACCTATATGGGAACTTTTTCTAAGTTGAAGGAATTCAGCTGATACAAATGGAAGTCCTCCAGGAGCCCAGTACCATCTTGGCACTCAGCTTATTGTGGAGAGGGTCTCCTTCCTGCCCAGGGCTCTGAGACTGAGTTGCTTGATTCCTCACTAGGAGCTGGGAGGTGGGGCTTGGGCCTGTGTATGGATGCAGGACAGTGATCTTGGACCAATGATTTTTCTTTCTAGGCCTCAGTCGGATCATCTGGAAAATGGAAGAATTGGACAAGATTCAGTTCCTTTCCATTCTGGTGTTGGGAGAGATTCCTTCCAGCCCTGGGTGCAGGCTTTTGTTCTCCCTGTTGAGCTACCTTTGTAGGCCTTCGGCTTTACGTGTCCCCTAACTCTTCCTTGTCATTTTGGCCTAAGAGCCCCTCCCTGTCCCTGGGACCTTGTCTCTTTCCCTGTTTCATCACCATGATTAACATCATCACCATCATCAACATCACTGTCATTGTCCTCACCATCACCATGATCATGATCATAAATATCAGCAACAGCATCATCACTGACTATTATCATTACCATCTTCACCGCTACCATCATCACTAGCATCATCACCCTCACCATAAACAGCATCATCACCCTCACCAATATTATCGCCATCACCATCATCAGTATCATCACCATTATCATCATCACCATCATAGTCAACATATCGTCAGCATCAGCATCACCACCACCACCATCGTCGCCGTCACCACCACTATCTTCATTCCAGCCTAAGGGCTCATTTGATGGTTAAAGACTCAGGGTCTGGAATCAGCCTTCCCTGGTTTCATTTCTGGCTCTGCTATTTGGAAACTTGACCTAAAGCAGAATCCGACTCTCTTCACTTTACCCTCTTATAAATTGGGGCTGATACCACAGACCAGAGGAGGTGAGAAGTGTCAAGTACTTATTACAGGCCTGGACACTAGCGACAGTTCATTCTTCTTATTAAAATGATCCTCAACAGTCCTGTGAGGACAGGCATGGTGGCTCATGGAGGCTGAGGCACTGACCCCAGGCACAGCCATCACATTCTGGAGCCAGTGTCAGAATTCAGGCATATCAGCCTCCAGACTATGCTTGTCACCATGGAGCCTGTCCCTCTCCTCTCCGGGACTGCTGCTCTGAGTGTTTCAGACAGACACCTGCATATCTGTGCTTTGAAACTTCATGTCTTGAAAAAGCAGAGATGTTCTTGTGGGACAGAGGACCATGAAGTTCCTCTGGGATGAGCTGGCTCAGTGGAAAGTGTGTGCACGGCTTGTTCCGGGGGCAGTGATGGGGCTGGTAGGAGAGGCGGAAAACAAGGGGCAACCTTCCCCTGTCCCTCGTCCACCCTGGTCTCATTCACCTACAGGAGACAGGACAGATCAGGAGGAGATGGATTCTTCTATTTCTGGCCATACCACTTTCCCTGCTGGTTTCCAGGGAAGCAGAGGGAGCAATCAGTAGTAGCAACATATGCCTGCACTGAAGATTTGAAGAACTCAGAGATGCTTAAACTTTTTGGGGGTCAGGACCTCTTTGAGAATGATGAAGTCTCTGGTAGCCAGCCTCCATGTGGACCTCCTGATATTCTTGCCCCGTGTGGTCCCCTCTCACACTGACTAGAGCCATCCTGTGTAGACAATAGGATATTGTTGAAGTGAGAGTGCGGCTGCTGAGGTTAGGTCATAAAAGTCATTCTGACTTCTGCCCTGCGCTCTCTCTCTTTTTAAAATTTATTTATTTATTTGGCTGCACCAGGTCTTGGGTGCGGCAGGAAGGATCTTTGATCTTTCATTGTGGCATGTGAGATCTTTAGTTGCAGCAACTGTATGAGACCTAGTCCCCTGACCAGGGATTGAACCTGGGCCCCTTGCAGTGGGAGCCCAGAGTATTAGCCTTGGACCGCCAGAGAAGCCCCTGCCCTGTTCTCTCTTGGATCCCTTGCTCTGGGAGAGGCCAGCTGCCATGCTGGGAAGATGCTCAAGCAGTCCTATGGAGAAGTCCCTATGGTGCAAAACTATGTCTCACTGGCCCAAAGTCAGTTAGGACTAGAGGCCTCCTGCCAATGGCCAGGTGAGTGAACCACCTTGGAAGGGTCTTCAGCCCCGGGAAAGCCTTTAGAGTCTGCCTCTCCAGCTGACCACTTGATCTCATGAGAGACTCTGAGTCACAACCACCCAGGTAAGCCACCCTCTGATTCTTGACCCACAGAAACTGTGAGATAATAAACATTTTTTGCTGTTAAGCTTAGATGATGCATTAGGTAGCAATAGATAACTAATACAAGCTTCTCTGGTGGCTCAGCGGTAAAGAATCTGCTGGCCAATGTAGGAGACGTGGTTTGACCCCAGAGTTGGGAAGATCCCCTGGAGAAGGAAATGGCAACCCACTCCAGTATTCTTACCTGGGAAATCCCATGGACAGAGGAGCCTGATGGGTTACAGTCTATGAGGTTGCAAAAAAGTCAGACATGACTTAGTGACTAAACAACAAAAATGGCAGATAACCAATACACATGGACTCCTGCCCCAGAAACATACTTAGACCTATTTTTTCCAAACACTTCCAGACTTTTAAGGAGCTTCTGATATACAGGATGATCAGGTTAAAACTCTGCTCTGTTTATGTCTCCTCCAGTCATGGAAACAGACACAGAGGCCTAGGGTTTCCTCACGGCATGGTGGCTGGGTTCCCAGGGTAAGTTCCCAGAAGGAAAAAAACAACTGGTTCTGCATGTGTCAGTCACTCAGGAAGCCTGTGAAGTGCATGGCCAAAATAACGCTTGCTCCTAAGTAGTTTAAACACCCCTGGAGTAGTCCCACCTGGGTACTTGCCGAATGGGCTGGAGTAGGGATAATAAAATCTTTTCTTTTTTTAAAGTATTTATTTTATTTTTTGATGTGGACCATCCTTTCAAAGTCTTTATTGAACTGCCACAGCGTTGCCTCTGTTCCATGCCTTTTTTTTTTTTTGACTGTGAGGCACCCAGGATCCCTAGGTGTCTGACCAGGGATTGAACCCATATCCCCTGTACTGGAAGGTGAAGTCTTAACCACTGGATTGCTAGGGAAGTCTCTAAAAATCTTTTCCTCTCTCCTGAATAAAACATTTGAGCTTGAAGTGTCTCAAGTCACAGTCAGCAGAGTGGGCATAACACCGGGACCACCATGATCACGTGTCTTCCCAGCTGTTACCTCCACCATCAACATCACCACCATCACTGCCCACCATGGCCGCTGTATTACTACCACCCCATTACAGTCATCAGTCCCATCACCAGCACTCTGACGCCCACCACACCCCTGGCACCTACCCCTAACCATGCCATGTCACCACCACTACCACTGCCACTCTCTACAGGATTTCTCTGAGCTTCACATGGCACAAAAGTTCTCTGTGATTAACAAAAGGTGATGTAGCTTGGAGATGGCGGCTCAGTCACGTCTGACTATTTGTACCCCATGGACTGTAGCCCGCCAGGCTCCTCTGTCCCTGAAATTCTCCAGGCAAGAATACTGGAGTGGATCCCTCTCTCTAGGGGATCTTCCTGATCCAGGGATCAGACTCCGTTCTCCTGCATTGCAGGCAGATTCTTTACTGTCTGAGCCACCAGGGAAGCCTAGCTTTTATGATAAAGGGAGTCTATTGAAGAGGATGGGTTGGATGAGAGCAAGGGTGTGGCTACATGCTCACCCACACCCACTCTTGGAAGAGAGGGAGAGATGGAGGCCCACCTCCGAGCAGGTCAGGACAGGCATCTTGGCCTGGAAGGATAAGGTGCTTTCTTCTTCCTGCTGGGGAACCAGGAGCCCATCTGCAGCTTTTATTTAATGCTATTTTAACAGCTGAGTGGACTCTGCAGTGTTCATTTCAAGCAGCTGAACACTGTAGAGTTTTCAGGTTTTGTAAACAATGGAGTATTTTCCATACAGCCGGTTAAAGGGCTGGGACTTGACATGGAGTCGAGCTTGGCTGTATTTGCCACAGAGGGCCAGTCCCACTCTGGTTGGCCTCCAGCCTGGGTTGTTCTTTGGGATTCCTGTCCTGCCCTCGTTGCTCTGCCCCTGCTTCCCAGAACCTGATGATCTGGCTTCTAGCAACTGAAGGAGCACTGGTCCAGCATAGTCAGTGAGGGGCAGGGCTGTCTTTGTGCTGGTCTGGCATCCATTCTCCTTCTTCTGTTTTTCTTTAACTGGGGATTATGCCTTCATTTGGGGCTTCCCAGGTGGCAGTTGTGGTAAAGAACCTGCCTGCCAGTGCAGGAGACGTAAGAGATGCAGTTTCGATCCCCGGGTCGGGAAGATCCCTGGAGGAGGGCACTGCAACCCACTCTAGTATCCTTGCCTGGAGAATCCCAGGGACGGAGGAGCCTGGCAGGTTACCGTCCACAGGGTCACAAAGAGTTGGACACAACTGAAGCTACTTAGCACACATCCTTCACTCTGTCTGTTCTGGGTCACATGGTCTGGACACTTCCTCTCTGCCTCATAACCTTGTTCTGGGAGTAAGAACAGCACCCAGACCTAACCACTGAGGGTTTTCCTTCAGGTTCCCCAAAGGAACTGGATGCTCCACCCAGGCTGACTCAAGCAAACTGATTTGAAAAGCTTCAGCCCTGGGACTTGTGCTAGAATTGTTTGAAAAGAGGAAACGTTGTCCTGATCTTGAAGCTGGGGGAGTATAGGCTCACAGCATCAAGGACAGTCTCTAGGAGTCAGCCTGCTGGGAATGAAGCCAGCAGGAGAGCAGAGCCAAAGGATGCGGAGAGAAACTGAGTCCTGATGACACTGTTGGAGCCGTCTTAGCATATCTTGTGACTGTCACTAACTCGAGCCAAGAATGTCCCCTGGGTTGGTTGAAAAAGTCTGAATTGTGTTTCCACCCAACTGAGAAAGTCCTTAATGCAGCCAAGATCCCTGGTCTGAAGAAAATCTCATCTGAAGAAGGGCCCCTAGGCTCTCTGTGTTCCCAAGGATGTCAGAATAGCTTCTGTCATGGACCATGAGCGCTAGTATATTCCTTCCATCCATTCCCTGGGTCCTGGGCTCCTGCCCAGCCTTGTTGACTCTCTAGGCAGGGCCAGGGGAGGTGACAGTGATTCAGTGTACAGTGAGGACTGGGTGGGGCAGGGGTGAGGGTGGGGGCAGATCACTCGATTTGCTTTGTACATCTTTTTTGGTGGACTTTCTGAGGACCTTCGGAGGACTTCAAGCCTGTTTCCTCAGATAATGCTGAGAAAACTGTTTTGAAGGGGCAAGAGAAGTGGGGAGCCAGTATATATAGGAGTTTTTACAACAAAGACCAAGTAGTGGAACATCAAAAGATTACCATTAATAAAAGAAAACCAGGGACTTCCCTGTTGGTCCAGTGGCTAAGACTGTGCTCCCAGTACAGGGGGTTCAATCCATGATCAAGGAACTAGATCCCACAGGCCGCAACTCAGAGTTCACATGCTGTAACTGAGACCTAGTGCAGCCAAAATAAATTCATATTAAAAAAAAAGAAAACCAGGTATCTCAAGTTAAGGAATTTTGTACTTCTCTATGTACAGGGCTTTCCTGGTGGCTCAGATGGTAAAGAATCTGCCTGCAGTGAAGGAGACCTGGGTTTGATCCCTGGGTTGGGAAGATCCCCTTGGAGAAGGCATGGCAACACATTCCAGTTTTCTTGCCTGGAGAATTCCAATGGACAGAGGAACCTGGTGGGCTACAGTCCATGAGGTAACAAAGAGTTGGACATGACTGAGCTACTAAGCACAACACATGTACAGGAAGATGCAAGAATCTGGGCTTATTGAAATCCTTCCCTTCGTGTGTGTCTCAGCTACATGGAGCCAACGTCTTGTGCTTTCTCAAGTCTCCTCTGGCTGCACCGCTGGTGGGGGCGGGGCTACAGTGGTCAACTGCTAGATGGCAGATGTTGTTTCCATCCTGAGTTCCCATAGGGCTCACCATCTGGGTGGCTGTAATGTGAGGGCTTGATGGCTGCAGCATCCTTTGTTTACTGATATGACAGCAGTATTTTAGTTCTCATCAGGAAGTTGGTCCCTCCTTACAGGATTGCCTCCCATTGATTGTAGATACCACACCTGGAGCCTGGGCTGCAAGGAATCCTGAGACACGTAGTTTTACCTTTTAGCCTGTGCAGAACCGGTGGTCTCTAGAAGGAGGTGGGAGAAGACACCAGCAGGCCAGTGCACAGGCCCTCGCAGACCACCCTTTGAAACCAATATCCCCCATCCCTACGGCTTCACGAGCTTCAACTCCTAAACATCCCTCATGAAACTGCAACTGTCCTCAGTCTGGAAAGGAGAGACCAGACCCCAGCTATCACCCAAAGTTAAAATCAGCCACCTATGACATACTGGTTTACAGGAGTAGGGCAAAGGGAGGGGAAAAAGGAAATCCAGGACACATGCCTTGTTTATGCAACCAGCCCAGGGGCCACAATGGTGATGTTCATAACTTTTTCCTAACGCTTATTCCATGTTCTTTGTCCTCAGCATCTCAGAGGAGTTGGATTCTTAACCTGAAGGATTCACACGGGGTCTGGGCTCTTTGTGGTCCTACCTGTATGGGGTTACTGTAGACTCCATCACCTCCATCCAGAGGTGCTGCAATAACAGGAAGCAGTCCCCGAAATCATGTGGGACCCAGAATAGTCACTCTGCCCCTGTTGAGGGAAGCTGCCCTATTTCCTCCTGATATTCAGGATTAATCAATGCAGCCAAATTGTTCTCTGTGGATCCAGTGGCACAATTAGCCCCACATGGCCAGGTGGCACTTTCACTTTGTTATCTCCACTGATGGGTCCTCTGGGTATGTCTTCTCTTGGGCACTAGATCCCGAAAACAGCAGGGTCGAAGGATTTGGAGAAGGGAAGTTAGAATGTAACCTATTTGCAATGAGTCACTGAGTGCACACCTCCCTGTCTGGCTAACCCAGATGTCCTGCCTATGCGAGGAAGAGCATCATGTGAGGTTTGCTCGTTCAGAGTATGCACTGCATTGGATAGGACAGCCAGCAGCCTCACTCTTCGTTGGCTTCCACCTATAACTAAGCCTTTCTAGGATCTTTCTACCATGCTCCTCTCTTCTTGAGTGCCAAGTGCTTCTGGGTGATGGATGCAGGGAAAGAGCAGTGGATTCCATGTGTCACACCACTGGCTTCCTTCTCTATTCCTGGGATTGCCAGGAACAATCCTGTGTGAGATGCTGTGGAAGGCAGTCACCAATCCATAGAATAGCAGAAAAAACAAACTTGTATCTTGGGTAAATGCCTGTTCCAGCGGGGCCAACTGGTCTACCCACCTTTGATGCAAAGGCCCTGACTCTCCTGGGGTGTGTGCTCCTGTGGGGCTCAGTTGCTATGTCTGCTGCTCCTGGGAGGGTGGAGCTACCTTGGGGAGGGGAGAGCAGGGCACTGAGCTCCTGCTGGAATCTCCAACCCTGCCTCCATGAGCCCACTGAGCAGGTACAGGATGACTGGGAAAAGAGGTTCACAGTGCGTCAGCTTGTCCATCTGCTACGAGGGCCTCCTCTGCTATGATGACCAGACAGCCTATCACTCTGGGTCATTTTGAGAGGCTGCCCCCCGACCCAACAACTCCTCCAACCTAGTTCTTCACGGTCCTTGACCACATGGCCAAACTTTCCGGCAGTCCTCATGTTCACTGGGCAGACCTCCTCTCATTGCTCCTTCCAGGACCCACTGGAAAATAGCTGTGTTGCTGGGGTTCCCACCTCTGGGAAGGTTTCCCTTTTCCACACAACCTCAGGGTGGAGCTGTGGTGTGGTGGCATCTACTCACGGATGATGCTGGGGAGATTCACGCAGAGCCTGCAAGCCACTCTTGAGTTCTTTGTTCCTCAGTCAGCCAGTTACAGGGAGACCCCTGGAACAATGGAGGTGAGTGGAGGGAGAGGTTGCTGAGATACTGGAGGAGGTGAATGTAGTGTGAGTCACTCCCTGGTACCATTTCGTGTGTTTCCAGGGCCTGCTTGCCCTGCTCTCTTGTATATGCCTTAGGTAGGGGCTGCCACTTGGCTTGGCCCAGAGTGTGGTCTGGTGGACTGGATCCCCTCCATTCATGTAGGGTCCCTTAGTGCTCCTTAGGGACCCAGGACTAGAAGTACAGTGTTCATTAGGTCTGAGAGCAACTGATGAACTGTGTCTCTAAAGGGAATGGCTGCTAGATGCAGAGGCTGTGACTTTGATTCAAAACCCCAGGGACTGGGCACTCTGATTCTCCACACAGTCTCCCATCTGTCGCCCACACTTGGAGCCCTGCTGGACCTTAAGGATCATAAGTGCCAAGAGGCAAAGCTGCTTGTGCTGCAGCCAAGACCAGCCAGTCAGCCTCCTGCTGCTCTGGGCCCCACTCAGAGAGGGGGCATGAAAGTCTCTTTGCTCAAGGTGTGGGCACTTGTGCCCTTTTTTCAGTGATGAATTGGAAGGTGTGGCAATCTTTCCCCTCTCCCCCCACCTTTGGAGGGGATAACCAAACACAACCTGAATTTTCCAGAGGTTGGTCTTCTCCCTTCTGGCTCACCTGGGTGTTAGCAAGATTTCAGAGTGTCTGCCCAAGAGTTTTTCCTCCAAGATCCTCTCCCCTCAGGGTCACCAATGTAGTGGACCAGCATGGTGTCCTGTGGGGTGTGGGGGAGATGAAGGCATCCAGCCATGAAATTAGGATTCCAAGACAGAGAGCCGACATTGCTCTGTGTATGACAGTGGGATGGCATGGCTGCCTTTGTCAAGGTTCAGAGGAGAAAAGCATCCAACACATCAGTAGCCAAGTGTCAGGTGTTCCAGCCAGGAAGCCACGTCTGGAGCAGCGACTGTGATAGAATTACCAGCTGAGGAACTCTGAAGACGCCTAGTCACAAGCCAGGACCTGCGCATCTTCTGTGTGGGTCCAGCAGGTCCAGTAGGGGATGTAGGAAGACTCTTGAGTCTTGATGGGACCCAACAGCTGAATCTCTCCCAGGGAGGCATGGGTGCTTTCATTTCCCTCCCACCATAATAACTCTCCTTGCCACTCCCACCATAATAACTCTCACTCACAGGTTGAGAGTGTGGTATTGTGTCAGCTCAAAGCTTGTGTCTTCCAACCATATATTTGGGAAGTACAGAAATAACTTACTGGCTTCACTCTGTAAAGACCCAGACTCACGCTCCAGCCTGATCTGTCCTCTGACTGAGGCCACAGTGGATGGAAGATTCCAAGGATTAGCATCAGCTCAAAGACAAAGTCCAACAGCCCTCAGAGGTTTGGGTGTTCTGTCCCCCTGTGGGCAGTACACAGGGCAGTGTCTGCAGGTCCCTTTGTGGAAGGCTGGGAGGAAGGCTGACAGCATCTCATTTGGTGTTTTGGGAGGTTGTTTAGTTGCTCAGTTGTGTCCAACTCTTTGTGGCCCCATGGACTGTAGCCAGCCAGGCTCCTCTATCCACAGGATTTTCCAGGCAAGAATACTGGAGTGGGTTGCCATTTCCTCCTCCGGGGGATCTTCTGGACCCGGGTATTGAACCAGTGTCTTCTGTGTCTACTGCATTGCAGGCAGATTTTTTTTTACCCACTGAGCCATCAGGGAAGCCCAAGAGTTGAGGCAGGTTGTTGGCAAAACTGGATATTAATTCTTGTGTCCACACCCTTTTGTTATGTGGCTGCAGCTCCTCCCGCCAAGAGATGGAGTATATTTTTCCCTGAATCTGGATGTCCTTGTGACGTGCTTTGATGAAAAGAATGAGGTGTTTAGATGAAGGTTTTGAAGGTTTTGCCTGCCTCCATTCTTTCTTTTGGGACCCTGCTCCTCCATACTGATAGCTTATGGTGAACAATTCGTGATCTCCAAAGAAAAAGATTTAGCTTCAGGACCAGGGACCAGGCTTTATCACTCAAGAGCTTTTGTGTAGCAGAGTTTTATTAAAGTAAGAAAAGGGACAGAGAAAGCTTCTGACAAGACATCAGAAGCAGGATGGAGAATGCCCCCCTATCTAGTCTTATCAAGGCCTTATATACTTTTTTCAGACCTACTTCCACAACATACATCTGAAGTTAACAAGATTAGAATGAACAATAGAGAGATCTTACCAGACCCACTCCCATAATATAAATTTTAAGATGACAGGATTAGTCAGAAGGTTCTTGTTAAGGAGAAACATGTCCTCGAGCAAGATACATTGTTATATTGGATAAGACAAAGCAATGTAGAAAAGAACATTTGTCCTTTTTTTCTTGAGAGCCCTAGATCCCTTTCTCTTCCTCCCCCTCCTCCGGAACCCTGGACTTCTTATCAACCTACCTAGGAATTGACTCTCTCAATATGGGCAAACCCATGCTAGTTCAATGGAGGATGCGAGACCATGTGGGGCAGAGATGAGTCAGCCCCTCTGAGGCTCCAGATCATGAGAGAGGCCAGCCAGGCTGAGTGGAGCCTGATTAGTCAAGCAGAACTTCCCAGTTGAGATGAAGACCCATGAGTGACAATGAATGTTCAAGTCACTAGGTTTTGGAGCAGTTTGTTACACACCAAGGGCTAGCTGATACAGGTGGTTTTAGTTTCAGTTCAGTCTCTCAGTCGTGTCTGACTCTTTGCAACCCCATGGACCCTGGCACACCAGGCCTGCCTGTCCATCACCAACTCCTGGAGTTTACTCAAACTCATGTCCATTAAGTTGGTGATGACATCCAACCATCTCATCCTCTGTTATCCCCTTCTCCTCCCACCTTTAATCGTTCCCAGCAGCAGGGTCTTTTCAAATGAGTCAGTTCTTTGCATCAGGTGGCCAAAGTATTGGAGTTTCAGCTTCAGCATCAGTCCTTCCAATGAATATTCAGGACTGATTTCCTTTAGGACGGACTGGTTGGATCTCCTTGCAGTCCAAGGGACTCTCAAGGGTCTTCTCCAACAACACAGTTCAAAAGCACCAATTCTTTGGTGCTCAACTTTCTTTATAGTCCAACTCTCACATCCATACATGACTATTGGAAAAACCATAGCTTTGACTATATGGACCTTTGTTGGCAAAGTAATGTCTTTGCTTTTTAATAAGCTGTCTAGGTTGGTCATAACTTTTCTTCCAAGGAGCAAGCATCTTTTAATTTCATGGCCACAGTCATCATCTGCAGTGATTTTGGAGCCCCAAAAATAAAGTCTGTCACAGTTTCCATTTTTTCCCCATCTATTTTCCATGAAGTGATGGGACCAGATGCCATGATCTTAGTTTTCTAAATGTTGAGTTTTAAGGAAACTTTTTCACTCTCCTCTTTCACTTTCATCAATAGGCTCTTCAGTTCTTTGCTGTCTGCCATAAGGGTGGTGTCATCTGCATATCTGAGGTTACTGATGTTTCTCCCAGGAATCTTGATTTCAGCTTGTGCTTTATCCAACCCAGCATTTCTCATGATGTACTGTGCATATAAGTTAAATAAGTAGGGTGACAGTATATAGTCTTGATGTACTCCTTTCCACATTTGGAACCAGTCTGTTCCATGTCCAGTTCTAACTGTTGCTTCTTGACCTGCATTCAGGTTTCTCAGGAAGCAGGTCAGGTGGTCTGGTATTCCCATCCCTTGAAGAATTTTCCACAGTTTGTTGTGATCCACACAAAGGCTTTGACATAGTCAACGAAGCAGAAGTAAATGTTTTTCTGGAACTCCCTTGCTTTTACAGTGATTCAGTGGATACAGGCAGTTTGATCTCTGGTTCCATTGCCTTTTCTAAATTCAGCTTGAACATCTGGAAGTTCTCAGTTCATGTACTGTTGAAGCCTGGCTTGGAGAATTTTAAGCATTACTCAGAATTATAGGTGGTGGCCCAGCACTAATCCTTAGCAGAACCTGGCCTCCTCTTCATTCAAAGGGCTCAGAGATTGCGAGCCAACTCTGGGAACTGGATGAGGGTCTTGTCTATTGTGGTTCCTTATCAGCTCTCTGTTCACCAGGCCTAGAGAATTTTATTTTTTTGGTTACACAGATCAAGCAGGACCATAACAGGCTGCTCACCTATTTCAGCCCCAGGGGCCCCATGATCAACTGACCTCTATCAAAGAATCTTATAAGCTGAGTCATTCTGATATGCATTCTGACTGTGCTGCCCATGGGGGTCACTGTGCCTCCTGGCCTGTGGGACATCGGTGCTGCTACTCTGAGATCCCAGGGTAATTGCTTCTCTCTGTCCACCCTGGAGCCCTCTCCCCACCACTTTATCCTTGAATGCTGGTATGTCCTTTAGCTGTATGTAGTCAGATCAGATAACCAATCCCAGATTTTACCCCCAGTACTGATCTCTGAGTCTTAGGTCTCAGTGGAAGAAAACAGATCTATTTCAGTTACTGTAGTGGAAACTGATTCATTACAGGGCTTATGGGATCAAGTCTGGGTTTCCAGGAAAAACTTTTAAAGCGACATCACAGAATTGGACCAGCCAGCAGGTGAAGGTAAGGAAGCTGCCCTTGGAGGCAGGCTAGCCCACCCAACACACAGCTCAGTTCTGAAGGTGAGATTCACAGAAGTGCATCTGACTGGGGGAATCTGCATCTGACACTGAACTCAAGCTGCAAGGGCTTCTGGGAAATGTAGTTTTAGCCCTTCCAGTTCCAGGAAGATGGCAGAAACAGATGGAAAGAGCTAGTACCCCAAACCCACACACCTGGGAAAGCCCTGCACATTGCCCTGGACATTGCACTTTCCTCAGGTGGCATGGATTACAGAGTGGGGGGAAGGCTGGCCTCTGGAATGGACCCGAGACATCAGTCAGGTTGAGACTGGCTCAAGCATCTCAGTGGCTGCTCATTCTTGGCCACTTGGAGTCCCTCTGGCACATGGCAAACTTCTGTGTTTAAGTTTGCAAAAAGCTCATGGGATAGGGATTGCATTACTTGTATTATGGTGTGTCTTTTATTTATTTTTTTTTTTGCAGAGAAACACACACTGCCTGGTTTTGAATCCCAGTCTGTCTCTTTGGAGGTGTGACTTTGGGCAAATTACTTCGTTTCTGTGTATCATCTATTAAATTGGCAAAATCATATGACACAAAGGCTTCTCTGGTGGCTTAGTGGTAAAGAACCCGCCTGCCAATGCAGCAGACACAGGTCTGATCCCTGGGTCGGGAAGATCCTCTGGAGAAGGAAATGGCAACCCATTTAAGTATTCTTGCCTGGGAAATCTCATGGACAGAGGAGCCTGGCTGGCTACAGTTCATGGAATTGCAAGAGTCTGAGACGACTTAGCCCCTAAACAACAACCACAACAACAACAACAGCATGACACACAGCGTAGGGCTTTTATGAGGACTAAAGTAGGTACTGCTTTTAAAGCCTCTAGCACATTGCCTGGTAAAGGGTATGCCTTTAATAAATGTTGAATTTTGATTATTATTATTCTACCTGTCCTACAAGTAATGGTCCATATCAATTGTTTGCTGTTTGAAACAGAATTCTTTTACAAATAGATGGTGAGACCATGTTAAAGCTTAATTTAATTCCGTAATGAATGAATTAATGAACCAGCAGGAAGTTAAAAGTAGCTGATTGGAAGAATACAGCCAGAGCAGGGGTTTATAAGTCAGCTGGGAGAGGCAAGCTGAAACGAACTTGCTAAGTTAGATGCAAAATTGGTTAATAGCCTGGGAGGGAAATAAAAGTATAACCTTTTGGGCCATCTTCTCTACTGGGCCATAAAACCGTTACTCCTTGCCAGTTTCTACAGGTTAAAACCCTTAACCTTCCAGGGCTGCAGAACATCTGGGCTCTCAAGTCATTGTACATCATTTGGGAAACAAAGCTACATTCCCCAGAGAGTCTGATGCTGAGGCAGACTTAGAAAATTTTCTAGCTGGATACCGGCAAAGCCAGAGGGCATCCTCTTTCCTTTCCCCAAGATTGGGATACATTTTTATTGTTGTTGTTCAGTTACTCAGTCGTGTCTGATTTTTTCGACCCAATGGACTGCAGCACGTCAGGTTTCCCTGTCCTTCACTGTCTCCCAGAGTTTGCTCAAAACTCATGTCCATTGAGTCGGTGATGCCATCCAACCAGCCCATCCCTTGCCCTCCCCTTCTCCTTTTGTCTCCAGTCTTTCCCAGCATCAGTGTCTTTTACAATAAGTCGGCTCTTTACATTAGGTGGCTAAAGTATTGAAGCTTCAGCTTCAGTATCAGTCCTTCCAGTGAATATTTAGGGTTGATTTCCTTTAGGATTGACATTTTTATTATTAATGTGCATACGTGAAGTTCCTAACCATCATAAAGACATAGAGGAAAAAAACCCAGAAAATGACTGGGTGATTTTGCTGCCTTTCAAAGGAGCTCCTGCCTTGGGGTTTCTGAGTCTGTTTTCACCTGGGAGAAAAGGGAGAATCTATTGGGAAGAATACTTCTGTGTGGGTGGGTGTCCTGTGAATGTCACCCCTGGGCAGAGTGAGTACCCTCTGGTTCTGATGAATCCCTAGTTATAATGGAGAGGGGAAAAGGATGTCAGAACTGCTGGTTCTGGTCACTCTGCTGTTGAAAGAAACTCTTGGCAGATGATGAAGGTGTGTTCAAATCTCTTCTTTCTTGGTCAATTTCCTAACCAAGAACAACCTGTTTACGGCACCCCAGGCCACCTGAACATGTTTCGGAGAATTTGGACATCCTTTAACTGAGAGGTACAAGGAGGTACAAGGTATATCTGGAGGTACAAGGCATATCTGGAGGTACAAGGCATTTGGGCAAAGGAAATGCTACAGGTGTTTGGGTTTTGGACGAATCAGACCATAGCTCAGTTGGTAAAGAATCCACCTGCAATGCAGGAGACCCTGGTTCGATTCCTGAGCTGGGAAGATCTGCTGGATAAGGGATAAGCTACCCACTCCAGTATTCTTGGGCTTCCCTTGTGGCTCAGCTGGTAAAGAATCCACCTGCAATGTGGGAGACCTGGGTTCAACCCCTGGGTTGGGAAGATCCCCTGGAGAAGGGAAAGGCTACACATTCCAGTATTCTGGCCTGGAGAATTCCATGGACTGTATAGTCCATGGGGTCACAAAGAGTCGGACATGACTGAGCAACTTTCACTTTCACTTTTCTAATCAGACCTGCTCTCTTCATCCCCAGGGTGATGGGGGTGGTGTTGGGAGTGATGATGGGGGTGGTGGTGGGGAGGGGCAGCCCAGCTAGGACCCAAGTAATTTCTTACCTTGTCCATAGTTTTGGCTTTGTCTCTTACTGCTTGTACCAAATTACCATGACTATTCTTTAAATGGATTTGATTTTTGAGCTAAATACATGTATTGTATTTAGCGTGTATATCATTATCCAACATTAAAGACCAGAATTCACTTCCCCAAAATAGCAGGTGACTGTAAAAAGAGAAGATAAAACAATGCTTTTAACTGAAGCAAATACTGGCTTTTAGCCAAGGGAAACTTTTGCTTTGGCTTGGTTTTTCTTTCCTTTCCAGCCTCCTCCTCCTTGTCCCCATCCTATTCTCTCCCTGCTCTGTCCGTAAGAAGGAAGAGTAGATGGGTTAGAGAGAGATGTTAAAAGATAGATTCTACCAAGCTGAGGCATGGCTCCCCTCCCCACACCCCGGGCCTTTGATGCCCACACATAGGTGTACTTTCCCCAGAACAACAAACAGCAAGGAGGAGAGCATCTCCTAAACTTCTGTTTTCTCCCTCTTCTCCTCCCCACCCACCTTCCTTGGACCCCCTGCACCACTTGGGGTGGGTTAGTTTTAGCTTGTCTGGGAGCTGCTATTTTCTATCCATCGGGCTGTCTAAGGAGAGGCGTGTCTTTGAAGACATGCCTTTCTCAGCTCCACCACATTGGCTTTCTTGGGAATGGTTCGTGCAGATTCTCCCCAGGCATTTAGAGATGAAATTGCAGCCTTCCATGTCTCTCTCTCCCTTTCCTGTTCACCATGCACATTTGGGAACTTTTTCACCCTTACAGTCCTTGTTTTCCAGGCTAGAAAGTTGATCCTCAGTGGACATTTGCAATGTGGGGAGATCATTCTCAAGAAGTCACTAGTGATCACTCTCCTGCTGTGCCAGACTCTGATCTTAGGGCTTTGCTCTTGTTGTCTGGTTAATTCAATAACCCACAGGGAGGTGTCACCTCCATTTTAGGGATGGAGAAACTGAGGTTCGGGATGTTTAAGTACCTCCATCAAAGAGCACATTTTGTCGGATTTAGAGCCTAGATCAAAACCCAGGATTTTCTCATTCCCAAAGGCTTATTTCTTCCTATTACACTGGTGGATTCTCAAGCTTTGTTGAGCCCTATCAACACTGGTAGAATGTGTTAATATTCTTCTATCTTGCAGACTCACAGATATAAACTAATGGTTACCAGTGGGGAGAGGGAACAGCAAGATAAAGGTAGGGGATACAGAGGTTGACTATTATATATAAAAGAAAGAAGCTACAAGAATACATTGCACAGGGAATATAACCAATATTTTACAATTAGTTTAAATGGAGTATAATCTATAAAAACTGTGAAGCCCTATGTTGTACACTAATAACTTACATAATATTATTAATCAATTATACTTCAATAAAAATAATAAAGGTACAAAAAAGCTCACAAAATACTGAAAAAATATTCAGCTGTCTTGGCTCCAAATCCAGTCACTAGGGATGGGATTCAGAAAGTTGTGTTCTAACCAGTTGCACATATGTTTTGGTACCTGTCCGGGCGTGCTAGCATGTGAATACATGTGTTCCAAGAACATGTGGCTACTTCTCTGTGGCCACCTGATCTCCTGGTTGGCTTTCTGAAAACTGAAACGAATTCCTGATAAGACTGATTTCTAAATGAAATCTCTAAGTCAAATTTAGATTGAAGCAGAATATCATTTGAATGAATCAATGTATGTCTAGAAAATAAGCTGTTTCTACCAAAGTTTTAATAAAAATTTTTTCCATAGACTGTATTGTTGTCAATACTCATAGACCCAAAACTCACAAATTTTGTATATCTCCATTGATATTTAGAAAGTTTGTTTCCAAAATCCATTAGTCTCTCTCATATACATATATATGTATACTTAGATAGATAGATATGTCTATCTATTAATACTTATCTATCATATCTACTTTTTGCTGATAACAAGTTTATTTACATTGATTTTTGAATGATGACCCTATCTTCACCAAAAAAAGTCTGGACTATATTGAAAAGACTTTCTTACTAAAGCCAAAGAAAGAGTTAACTACACTAAAAAGAAAAAGAAGAGAAAACAAGAAAAATAAAACTGTAAAATGACAGTGTTGAACAAAAAGGATTTTCCAGCTAATCCTCCCTGGCTGACCTGCCTGGAGGACCACGGATGCCATTTTCTGTCTCTGTGCATACCGGAAGTCTCCATCTCCCAACTTGCATTGCATTTGATCAGGGTCATGTGACTCGGTTCTGGCCAATGGGATGAGAGTAGC
The DNA here is from genome assembly GCF_029378745.1 of Bos indicus. NCBI lineage: Eukaryota > Metazoa > Chordata > Mammalia > Artiodactyla > Bovidae > Bos > Bos indicus. The sequence continues at coordinate 48,347,418 of NC_091775.1, forward strand.
CATGGTGTGCATCCTTTCAGTTCTGGCCATGGTGGTCCCTGCTTGCCCTTTTCCTTCTTGGCACCCCCAGAAGCCAGGTATCAAGAGGACATTCTTACAAGATAGAAGGAGCCTGTGGTTCTGAGTCACCACTTGGAGGCCCCAAAGGGGCCGTCTGGCCTACTCGGGACAATGTGATGAGGGATGTAAACCAGTATTATGTGAATGCTGAGATTTTTGGTGTTAATTGTCTTGTATGTCCACTTAGCTAGAGAATCCTAGTAACCTGAAAACACTCATCTCTGATAATCATTGCTAATAAAGATTGAGATGCAGAGGGCTGTGCTGTCTTAGTCAAATATTAATATTTATTTAGCACTTACTGGGTCAGGCACTGGGGTCAATGGTTCCTTACATCATTTTATTTAATCTTCATGACAGTCTGAGGAAAAATCAGCATTAGTATCTCCATTTTACAGATGAGAAAACAAGGACTCAGCAAGGTTTACTCAGGCAGTGAGAACGGAGCCTGAATGTAGATCTGTCTGATTCCAGGCTCATCTTCCTACCATCACGCTAGGTGTATTTATCCATTCAATCTAAACAGGTCATAAAGGGATTTTGGAGGGAAGGATAGTGTGTTCCATTGGTCAACCCAGCAGGTGTCCACGCAGAGGCAAGAGAAAAGATGAGGCATTTGACTACATTGTTCTGAAAAATGCAGGTTGTAGTGGTGTTGGTTTTGGTGATCTAAAGCATTCCCGTATTAGCTCAATTGATGAAAAACATACAAGCCCCCTTGTGACAAGCTCACTCTGAAATCTGAGCCCTTGCTCAGCCAGTTTTCACATTTAATTTTCCCCCAGTGATGACTGTAACTTGTTTTAAAAGCCTCTATTTCCTGGACCCTTTTTCATCTTATTTCACATTTGGAGTCAATGAAGCAGAGTTTCAGGTCTTCAGTATCTGATCGATACACAATACCATCTCAATCTAAAAATGGCTTCTGAGGGCATTTCCAGTTGAGTGACCTCATTTTTAGACATGGGGTTTGTCTGTTCAGATCCCTCGGGGGTATCTTATATTGGGTAAGGTATCTTCTCATAGTTGCGCACAATTGATTTCTCTTTTCAAGTTGCCTTGACTTAAAATATTTTACTTCCCAAACTTAAATCTCCAAACTGTGTCCTTATTCCCTTTGACCCAGTGGAGCCAAATAGAGTCAGAATTCCCTGGTGTCAAAGGGTTCTCGTGAGGCTCCTTCCTTATTAAAATGGGCTTGAACTTTGCAAAGCTGGGAGAGGACAAATGCATCTAGAAATTGCCTCAGTGTGTCAGAGCTCTGACAGACGCCTTCCTTCTGCTCCGCTTATGAGACATTTCCAACTTGGGAGGATTCCAGAGTGCATCTGCAGCCCAAGAAGGCAGACTTGCTTTGGGGACAGTGGTAATGGTTCTGAAATGGCCAAAGGCAGTTACCGAGCCCTCAGGCTAGCTGTGCAGTTGTCCATTGACTGTGTTGGAGGCCATTAGCAGAGGCTGACCACCTGGTCCCAGACACTCTAATGAGGATTTATGGGGTCAGTGGCTGGGAGGGAGATGGATTCTTTCTTCCTTTCTTTCTTTTTTTTACCAGGATGGACACACTGAGGCTACAATTCTCTAGATTCCTAACTGGCCCCCGACCCCGATGGGCAAGAGCCCACCTTATTTATCTTCTGGTCAGTCTACTAACCAGAAAGAGGGAGTTCTTTGCAAACGTGGTGCCATCAGAAAGGGGGCGTCAACTCTTCAGTTTCTTTTCGGGTAGAAGCATCTAGTGGACATGTTGGTGGGGGTGAAGCTTTCTATCTGGCTGGTGCTGGCAGATGCTTCAAGTCTTGGAGGGGAGGGGTAAGGTTCTGCACAAACCTCTGCACCAGAGTGTGTGGGTGGATGCGTGTGGCAGTGTGTAGAGGTGTGAGAGTGTCTGTGTGTGTGAATATGTATGAATGGGTAAGGTGAACATGTTGTGAGTGTGTGCCAGTACATGGTGTGTGTGTGAGTGTGTATGAATCTTTCTGTGTGAGTGTGAACATATGTGATTACGTGAGTGAGTATGGGAGTGAGTTCGTATGGTGTGTGAGAGTATGGCACATGATAATCGTGAGTGTGTATATGGAGTGTGTGTGAGCATATAAGAATGTATATGAGCCTTTATTTTCTTGGGCTCCAAAATCACTGCAGATGGTGACTGCAGCCATGAAATTAAAAGACGCTTGCTCCTTGGAAGAAAAGCTCTGACAAACCTAGACAGTGTGTTAAAAAGCAGAGATGCTACTTTGCCTACAAAAGTCCGTATAGTCAAAGCTATGGTTTTCCCCCATATCATGTATGAATGTGAGAGCTGGACAATAAAAAAGGCTGAGTGCCGAAGAATTGATTCCTTCGAACTGTGGTGCTGGAGAAGACTCTTGAGAGTCCCTTGGACAGCAAGGAGATTAAACCAGTCAATCCTAAAGGAAATCAACCATGAATAGTCATTGGAAGGACTGATGCTGAAGCTCCAATGCTTTGGCCAGCTGATACGAAGAGCCAACTCACTGGAAAAGACCCTGATGCTGGTAAGATTAAAGGCAGGAGGAGAAGGGGACAACAGAGGATGAGATGGTTGGATGGCATCACTGACTCAATGGACATGAGTTGGAGCAAACTCCAGGAGATGGTGAAGGACAGGGAAGCCTGGTGTGCTGCCGTCCGCGGGGTAACAAAGAGTTAGACAGTACTGAGCGACTGAACGACAACAATGAGCATGTGTATGAATGTGGGTGTGTGACAGAGTGAGGGTGGACTATGTACAGATGTGAGCATGGGCGTGTGTGTGTCTGTGCATGTGAAGCCTGGGGAAACTGCAGAGAAGAGCCATCACAGGAAAGCAGATGAAAGGCTGAAACTGGTTTCTAGAAGGAGATGGTGGAGGAAAGGGGGTTAGCCAGCCTGCGAGGAAAGTTGAAGATGACTGAGGTGGGGGGCTAGGATCCCTTTTCCTGTTCCCACTGGATTCTCCAGGCAGCCTTGACAGTGAGCCAGGGAGATAAATGGATGCCCAGAGAGGTTAAGTGACTGGCAGAAGGTCACAGGACCTTTAAATGGAGGGTGTCAATTGGAAGAGGGTTTATGATAGAGACTTGATAGACTCTCTGTGGGTCAAAGGTAATAAAAATGATGTCATTTTAAATCAAGGTGGGAGAGACCCAGTGAGGAGGGGCACCCTGCCATGAAGAGGCTTCCTCCTGAGCACTGTTGTCATGTAACATGAGAGAGGTGGTCCTTTCTAGAGGGTGAGTGAGCCCCTAGCCCACCTCCCCTGCCCAGTACTGGGTTCAGGGCAGAGATGTCCTCCTGGTGTCTGATTACCCTTTGGAGTCCAGGACTCCCCTCCCACAGCACCCACCTCTGGGTCACACAGCTCATTTTCATTAAAAAAAAAATCCATGCAGAAAAAATTCATACATAGAGTAAAACAGAGGGCTCTCATATTCCCTGAATTTAGGTTTTTCTTCTTTGACCTTAGAATGAATTTTTAAACAATGCATCTTGTGGCTCTGGCAGGTATGAAAAATGGAGGGAAACGAACGGGTGAATGATTTATTTAAATGTTCCTACCAATGCTTTTAACTGATTTTGGATCCTCGCCTTTGATTTTGCTCCCATTTGGAGCTGTGCTTGCTTATCAGGTCAACCTTGTTGAGATTCAAAATAAGGTGCACCTTTAACAACTGCACTCCTTCCCCCTCCCCGCACTGTGGCTCTGGGGAGCTCACGGAGTACGCCCATGAACAACTCCTCCAACTTCTTTTAGCAGCTTCAATGATGGAGCACACGGTCTGGATTTGACTTCTTGTTCTGCTATTTATTGAGTGCCTTAGGCAAGTCCCTGAAATGGGGAAAAAACTCCAACAACAAGAACTAAGCTTCTTGAGAATAGAGAAACAGGTTCTTGTGGGGGAGATGTTGGACCTCTGGCTTGTTCTTTCTTATTTTTATTTTTTAATTAAAAATTAAAAAAAAATTGGCCACCCTGCACAACATATGGGATCTAAGTTCTCCAACCAGGGGTCAAACTAGTGACCCTGTAGTGGAACCTTGGATTCATAACCACTGGACTTGTTCTTTCTGACCTTTTACCTCCCAAGCTGAGCACAACACAAGAGCCAGCATTCAATCCATAGTCCGTTCACTCGTCTATTGATCCAGTCCTTAGTGGGGCTGCCTATGTCGCAGGCATTGTTCTAAGTGCTTGGGATATATGGGTGGACAGAAAAGACAAAGATTTACATCATACACCAGTGAATTATGTAATAGATTAGAAAGTGACACTGCTAGGGACAATAGTGAAGCCCAGGAGTATCAGTGCCAGGATTGGAGTGGGAGAGATAGCTGTAAAAAATCGGGTGGCCTTCCCTGGTGGTCTGGTGGTTAAGACTCTGCCTGCTAATGCAGGGGACGCAGCTTCAGTCCCTGGTCCAGGAGGATCCCTCATGCCATGGAGCAACTAAACCTGTGCGCCACAGCGACTCCAGCCATGCCTGGAGCCTGTGCACCTGTGCGCTACAAAAAGAGAAGCCACCACAGTGAGAAGCCTGAGCACAACCAGAGTGGCCCCTGTCCTCCAAAACTAGAGAAAGCCTTCCATGGACAGAGGAGCCTGGAGAGCTATAGTTCCTGTGGTCGCAGAGTCAGACACGACTGAGCGACTAAGCACAGCACACAGAGAAAGCCCGTGTGTGGCAAGGAAGACCCAGTGCAGCCAAAAATAAATAAATAGGGTGGCCAATTTGGCTTCAGAAGAAGATGCCATTAGGGCAAATACTTGAAAGGGATGGGGACTGGATGTAGGTGTCTGGGGAAACTGTTCCAGGCAGAGAGCACCCTTTGCAAGGGGCCCAGGTGGGCACTTGTTGGCCTTGTTCAGGGACCAGAAGGAGACACAGGGTGAGATCAGAGCTTTGGGGAGTAGATCATGCTGGCCTTGGGGAGTAGCTTAAAAATGTTCATTTTATTCTAGTGAAAGAGGGATGATCTGATGGGTGTTGTAAATTATCCCTCTGGTGGATGAGTTAGGAATTCACCACAGCGGGGCCAGGACAGAAGCTGGGAGACCAGGTTGGAGGCTGCTGCAGGGGTCCAGGTGAGGGAGGGTAGGGTGGAGGTGGGGGAAGACCTGAATTCTGGAGCTGCCTTGCAGAGTAGGGCCAGCCGGATTGGCAGACAGATTGAATATTAAGTCCAAGAGAAAGAGCACTCCCATGGAAGGATGGAATTGACATTGGCTGGGACAGAGAGGGCTGAGGTAGAACAGGTTTGGGGGGAAGATCTTCCCTTAAGAGGGAGAGTCTTCCCCTTAGACATTTCACCTAAAATCCAATTTCTCACACCACTAACAAGGGGATGGGGCCACAGAGAGCCTGAGCAACCTTCCTGAGGCTGCAGACCTGGGATGCGTGGAGCTGAGAGTCAAAGGCAGGGGGACCAGGCTCTCAGCTGCTCCCTTTGCCCATTTCTTCAGAATGAAGATGCAAAATCAGATGCCTGCTCAGCGGGGCGATGCTGATTCTGCCTGCAGAGTCTCTGTGTTGGGAGGGGTGGCCAGCTTGGAAGGGTCCCCACACACTATCTTCATGGGAAGGGCAGGAAGAGAGTCAGGAGCCAGAAACCCCAGGTTAAACTCTAGATAATTTGTACTTTGTGCAACATACGCTGACTACCTCCAATGTGCCAGGCCATGTGCTGAGTGTTGGTGATTCCCAAGTAATTCTTCATCTTCAGAGCTAAATGCTTAGCAAGATGTGGATAAAATTGTCTGCTGCTTTCTTATGCTAAGTCCCTTAATCACCTTGGGAGATGATCTTGAGGCCAGACCTGGCCTGGAAGCAAATTCATACTCATCTTCAGAGGAATGTAATAGGTACTTTGTGTTGGTGTGTAAGCGCACATAGGTGTGTGTATTTGAATGTGTGTTTTGACCTATTTTGTGTCTGTGTGTCTGTGGCTGGATGTGTCTGTGTGTACATGCGTGTTGTGACTGTGTGAGGTGTGTGCTGATATTTGTGTGTGCATGTGTGTCTGTGCACCAGTGTGTGTTTACATGCACCCATCTCTGCTGTGCCTGTGTGATTGTGTCTCTGCACATGAGTGCGTGTGTATGTGGCTGTATGTATGTGTGATGTGTGTCTACATTTGTGTCTGTGTTTTGATACCATGATGTACTCTGTGCACGCATGTTCATTTTCACTGATATATGGGGATTCCTAAGGGATGGCTCCTCACCCCTCACCAGCTCGCTTGATGCCTCTGTCTCTCCTATTGACAGATTTTCAGTTCTACTCCTTGTTATCAAATCAAACTTGGGTCCACTTGCTGGAGCACAATAAAGCCAATCTACTGATAACAGGCTGTGGTGATGGGAAGTGCATTTGCTGCAGGCACCAAGCAAGAAGTCTAGGTAGCTAGTGTTTAAAAGACCCAAACTCCCCAGTGGCTTCCAGGGAAGGGATTTTTAAAGACAGGGTGAGAAAGATGTGTTGTGGGGTATATGATCAGTTCATGGACATTCTTCTGACTGGTTGGTAGTGAAGTCAGTATCATCAGCCTTCTGGTTCCATCTGGGGTCTTCATGTTTGTGTTCCGTATGTGGTTAATGTCTTCCTCTTGGTGGAGGTTTTAGGATCTGCAAAACAGATCAAAGGACATGGTTCAGGATATTATCTAAAGCCCTTGGGGAGAAACTAAAGGTCCTTGACTTTGTTTAGTGTCTAAACTTATTATATTGTCTTGTTTGCCCGCTTTCCTTTCTTTCTACATTTCCTCACATCTCTGATTCGTTGGGACTCAGGGAAGGCATAGGAGGCTCAAGTTTTTCTACAAACAAGAGGCATGTGGAAAACATGGTGGGGGTTTGTGTCTTAGGAAGGTTCCCATAGGCTCCTGCTCGGTTACATCCTTATCAGTCTTCTAGAATCTTCCGCCTCAGCTTTGCTCTTCATTCCTCAGACACCAGTGGCCTACTTCTCTTCACTCCAACTGGAGACTGTTATTTGCAGCCTCATTCTCTTCAAGGATTGTGCTTCTTGCGAAGGCTGTGCATTTTCTGAATAGCAGGAAGTTCAATGCGGGTTCTGAACATTTCTCCAGCAGCTTTATCCTTCCTTATTTCATAAGTGACCTTGCTAAGTGGATTCATCTAGGAAGAACCCTAACGGGTAGAGGTAGACCTCTTTATTTGTCCCTGATGATAATAAGGGAGCCACTAACTTAATTATGGCAATTTCCATTTTATTGAGTATGGCGTTCCTTTTGATTTAGAATATTTTTACCTCTCCAAGTGCTTTTAAGGAAGGTTATGGCAGGAAAAAGTCTATTCATCTCTGCAGTATATTTGGTTGCTTTTCATAAACTGTCTAAATTGCATTTTAAGGGAGTGGAAATTGAATCTAGCCTTATTTTTTTTTAATTGCTGAAGCCAATTAGCTGCTAACGTATTTAATTATCAGAGAAGCATTCAGACCTACAACCAAGTAAAGCCCTCCTGAAGGAGTTTTTACCCCAGTTCTGCCTGTTCTTTCCCTTTTTGCTCCCTACTCCTATTCTCTAAAGAACCAGTTTCCCTAAGTCAGACAAAGAAGAAGAAATATCACATGACATCCCTCAAACTAAAAAGAAAGGATACAAATGAACTTATAAAGCAGAAAGAGACTCACTCACAGACATAGAGGATAAACCTATGGCTACCAGGGGTGGGGGAGGAAGAATGTGGGGAAGGTAAGGGAGTTTTGGATGGTTAGGTACACACTACTCTGTTTAAAACAGATAACCAACAAAGACCTACTGTATAGCACATGGAACTCTACTCCATGTTATGTGGCAGCATGCATGGGAGGGGAGTTTGGGGGAGAATTGATACATGTATATGTATGGCTGAGTCCTTCTTCTGAATCTGTCAGAACGTTGTTAATTGGTTATACTCCAATACAAAATAAAAAGCTTTTTTTTTTTTTTTTTTAAACAAAACAAAACCCCAGCCTTTTCCTTACCAACCTTCCGTTTAGACCTGTGGCATTTCAGAGGCAAGTTGTGTGTGTGTGTGCGGGTGTCACTGCTGCTGTTACCAGGATGCTAGAGAGAGATTGGTAGCCTGAATATTGACTCTCCTCTCTCCAGGGGTCTCACTCTGGCTCCAGGAAGACCACCTGGGTCAAGAGTAGAGGAATGAGTTTTAGAAAGATGCTCACTGGTATCTCAGATTTTTCTTCCCTGTCTGAGTTCTTTCTTCTCACTTTCAAGGTTGTGAGGAAAAACTTAAGGAGGTCAAAATGCATGATTAAACTGAAACAAAACAAAACGAAAAACCATTAGGTCCTTGTTGAGTATCAGGAGATTCAAAATGGAACTACTGGAAAATCCCTTGGGCAGTCATGACCTGGCTACACAGTCATGGTTCTTCTAAAATCAGAGACACCCTAGCATTCTCATCTGCTTGATGCCCCTATCCATTTCTTAGGACTTTTACTACTAACCTGAAGCAGGCTTTAGTGAACTATAGTCCACAGACCAGATCTATCTGCTTTTAAAGTTTTAATGAAACAACTGACAAAAGATTAATTTCCAAAATATAGAAGGAGCTCATACAACTCAATACCAGAAAAACAAACCCAATCAAACAGTGGGAAAAAGACCTAAACAGACATTTCTCCAAAGAAGACATCAGTTCAGTTCAGTCACTCAGTTGTGTCCGACTCTTTGCGACCCCATGGACTACAGCACGTCAGGCTTCCCTGTCCATCACCAACTCCTGGAGCTTATTCAAACTCATGTCCATCGAGTCAGGGATGCCATCTAACCATCTCATCCTCTGTCATTTCCTTCTCCTCCCGCCTTCAACCTTTCCCAGCATCAGAGTCTTTTCCAATGAGTCAGTTCTTTGCATCAGGTGGCCAAAATATTGAAGTTTCAGCTTCAGCGTAAGTCCTTCCAACGAATATTCAGGACTGATTTCCTTTAGGATTGACTGGTTGGATCCCCTTGCAGTCCAAGAAACTTTCAAGAGTCTTCTCCAACACCATAGTTCAAAAGCATTAATTCTTTGGTGCTCAGCTTTCTTTATAGCCCAACTCTCACATCCATACATGACTGCTGGAAAAACCATAGCTTCGACTAGACGGACCTTTGTTGGCAAAGTAATGTCTCTGCTTTTTAATATGCTGTCTAGGTTGGTCATAGCTTTTCTTCCAAGGAGCAAGCGTCTTTTAATTTCATGGCTGTAGTCACCATCTGCAGTGATTTTGGAGCCCCCCTCCCAAAATAAAGTCTGTCACTGTTTCCATTGTTTCTCCATATATTTGCCATGAAGTGATGGGACTAGATGCCATAATCTTAGTTTTTTGAATGTTGAGTTTTAAGCCAACTTTTTCACTCTCCTCTTTCATTTTTATCAAGAGGCTCTTTAGTTCCTCTTCACTTTCTGCCATAAGGGTGGTGTCATCTGCATGTATGAGGTTATTGATATTTCTCCCAGAAATCTTGATTCCAGCTTGTGCTTCATCCAGCCCGACATTTTGCATGATGTACTCTGCCTATAAGTTAAATAAGCAAAGTGACAATATACAGCATTGACGTACTCCTTTCCTGATTTGGAAAAAATCTGTTGTTCTGTGTACAGTTCTAACTATTGCTTCTTGACCTGCATACAGATTTCTCAGGATGCAGGTCAGGTGGTCTGGTATTCCAGTCTCTTGAAGAATTTTCCACAGTTTGCTGTGATCCACAGTCAAAGGCTTTGGTGTAGTCAATGAAGCAGAAGTAGATTTTTTTAAAAATTCTCTTGCTTTTTTGATGATCCAATGGATATTGGCAATTTGATCTCTGATTCCTCGCTCTTTCCTAAATCCAGCTTGTACATCTGGAAGTTCATGGTTCACGTACTGTTGAAGCCTCGCTTGGAGAATTTTGAGCATTACTTTGCTAGCATGTGAGATGAGTGCAATTGTGCTGTAGTTTGAACATTCTTTGGCATTGCCTTTCTTTGGGATTGGGATGAAAACTGACATTTTCCAGTCCTGTGGCCACTGCTGTGTTTTCCAAGTTTGCTGGCATATTGAGTGCAGCACTTTCACAGCATCATCTTTTAGGATTTGAAATAGCTGCACTGGAATTCCATCACCTCCACTAGCTTTGTTCTTAGTGATGCTTCCTAAGGCCCACTTGACTTCCCATCCCAAAGAAGACATACAGATGGCTAACAAACACATGAATAGATGCTCAACACCACTCATTATTAGAGAAATGCAAATCAAAACTACAATGAGATATCACCTCCCACCAGTCAGAATGGCCATCAACAAAAAGTCTACAAACAACAAATGCTGGAGAGGGTGTGGAGAAAAGGGAACCCTCTTGCACTGTTGGTGGGAATGAAAATTGATACAGCCATTATGGAAGACAGTATGGAGATTCCTTAAAAACTAAGAATAGAATCACCATATGACTCAGCAATACCACTCCTAGGCATATACCTTGAGGAAACAAAAATTGAAAAAGACACATGTATCCCATTGCTCACTGCAGCACTAGTTACAATAGCTAGAACATGGAAGCAACCTAGATGTCCATCGACAGATGAATGGATAAAGAAGATGTGGTCCATATACACGATGGAATATTACTCAGCCATCAAAAGGAACACATTTGAGTCAGTTCTAACGAGGTGGATGAAAGTAGAGTCTATTATACGAGTGAAGTAAGTCAGAAAGAGAAAGATAAGTATCATATACGAACACATATATATGGAATCTAGAAAAATGGTACTGAAGAATTTATTTTCAGGGCAGGAGTGGAGACCTAAAGAGCTTCTTGATAAAAGTGAAAGAGGAGAGTGAAAAAGTAGGCTTAAAACTCAACATTTAGAAAACCAAAATCACAGCATCTAGTCCCATTATTTCATGGAAAATAGATGGGGAAACAGTGGAAACAGTGACGGACTTTATTTTCTTGGGCTCCAAAATCACTGCAGGTGGTGACTGCAGCCAGGAAATTAAAAGATGTTTGCCCCTGGGAACAAATAGGCTATGACCAACCTAGGGAGCATACTGAAAAGCAGAGACATTACTTTGCCAACAAAGGTCCATCTAGTCAAAGCTATGGTTTTTCCAGTAGTCATGTATGGATGTGAGAGTTGAACTATAAAGAAAACTGAGCACTGAAGAATTGATGCTTTCGAACTGTGGTTTTGAAGAAGCCTCTTGAGAGTCCCTTGGACTGCAAGGGGATACAACCAGTCAATCCTAAAGGAAATCAGTCCTGTATATTCATTGGAAGGACTGATGCTGAAGCTGAAACTTCAATACTTTGGCCACCTGATGTGAAGAACTGACTCACTGGAAAAGACTGATGCTGGGAAAGGTTGAAGGCAGGAGGAGTAGGGGACAACAGAGGATGAGATGGTTAGATGGCATCACCAACTCAGTGGACATGAGTTTGAACAAGCTCCGGGAGTTGGTGACGAAGAGGGAAGCCTGGTGTGCTGCAGTCCATGGGGTCGGGAAGAGTTGGACACAACTGTGCAACTGAACTGAACTGAACTGAATGGAGAAACAGACATAGAGAATAGATTTTTGGACATGGGGAGAGGGGAGGAGAGGGTGAGATGTACGGAGAGAGTAACGTGGAAACTTATATTACCATATGTAAGATAGATAGCCAACGGTAATATATCTCAGGAAACTCAAACAGGGTCTCTGTATCAACCTGGAGGGGTGGGATGGGGAGGGAGATGGGAGGGAGATTCAAAAGGGAGAGGATATATGTCTACCTATGGCGATTCGTGTTGAGGTTTGACAGAAAACAACAAAATTCTGTAAAGCAATTATCCTTCCATTAAAAAATAAATAAATTAGAAAAATAAAGTTTTATTGAAACACAGCCTTGGCCACTCATTTGCATATTGTCCTTGGTTGCTTTGGGGTTACAACGTGGGAGTTGAGTAGTTTTTTCCCCCTATAGCATGTGAAATTGTAGCTCCTTAACCAGGGATTGAACCCATGCCCCCTGCAGTAGAAGCATGGCATCTTAACCAATGGACCACAAGGCAAGCCCTGGGAGTTGAGTGGTTTTGACAGAGATCTTAAAGTTTGCAAAGCCAACATATTTGCAGCTGGTTCTTTGAGAAAATGTTTTTTCAGAAACAGACTCACGGACGCAGAGAATAGACTTGTGGTTGCCAAGGAGGAGGGTGGTGGAGAGGGATCAACTGGGGTTTAAGAAGCACCAGATACAAACTATATAACATACATGAACAGCAAGGCCCTACAGTATAGCACAGGGAATTATATACAATATCCTGCGACAAACCATAATGGAAAAGAATATGAAAAAGAATATATATATATAACTGAATCTCTTTATAGCAGAAACAAACACAACATTATAAATCAATCATACTTTAATAGAATAAATTTGAAAAAAGAAAAATGTTTATTGACTTCCAGTTTAAAGTATAGAATGTGAAAAAAAAAAAAACCTAATTCAGAGTTAACTCACCCCCTCTTCTTCCCCTCCTCCTCAGAAGAAAATGGACATGTAGAAGGCTAATTTTTTTTTTTTTTTTTACAAACTTCCCTGGTGGTACAGTGGTTAAGAATCTTTCTGCCAGTGCAGGGGACAGGGGGTCGATCCCTGGTCCAGGAAGATCCCACGTGCCACAGGACAACTAAGCTTGTGCGCCACCACTACTGAAGTCTGAGCACCGCAGACTCTGTGCTCCACAAGAGAAGCCACTACAGCGAGGAGCCTATGCTCCGTAACTAGAGAGTAGCCCCCACGCAGTGCAAAAGAGAAAGCCTGTATGCAGCAGTGAAGGCCCAGCACAGCCAAAACATAATGAAAAGATAAAAATTGAGAAGTTAAAAAGCAAAACAAAACACTGTTTTCCTTTGGGAAACTTCATGGGGCGGGGCGGGGGGGGTGGGGGGCGGCCGGGAAGTTCAGTGCTCTGTCCATGGTACTGGACATGCTTGCCCTTGACTCCTTAAAAGCATTGTTTGTCACCAGAGGTGGGGAAAAGAAAAACCAAACTGATTTTTAGGTGGCTGAAGACCAGCCACCATGCCCTTCACGTTGGAGGATACATCACATGTTCATTGTCCCTTCAGTTTTTGTGGCGTGAACAGGTGGAGGTGGCCCTTGTCAAGGAAGATTCCACATGTCTTTGCTTTTTAATGAAGAGTAATGGCTTTGCAAGTGTTTGCATAGCCATTCGGTATTGAAAGGAGGTTCCCATCCTGGCATCTCTATGAATTATGTTTCCAGAAAGTGCCTGAAGGTCAATTAAAAGTATGTTTACTCTTTCACTGATACAGTCTGGCAGTGAGGTATAATATTTAGACAGCATGGTAGCATTTATGTTCTAAATGTGGACATAAACTTCTTGTTTTACACTGGAACTGAAATCAATAATGAAACAGAGCAGCACTACATCAAATCAATTCTGAAAGGCTCTTGAAGTCGATCCAAATTGCAGAAAGAGAGATGAAGGTAGTCAAAATATTTAGCCCAGCTTATTTTGTTAAGTTTGGGAGAAGGTGTAACTCATGGGAAATGAGGGTAGTTTGGAGCTTTTTTCTGTAATCCTGGTCTCTAAACCTTGACCACTCTTTTCTCCATGGGGACTTCTGGAATGGGGTAGCATCAATGTCTGCTTCTTTTGGTATTCCTCCTTCAAATTCCCAACTGGCCAAAACTTAAAGAGGCAATCTGGAGGATCCTATGCTGATTTTTTGTTAAAAGATACACAAAAGTTTGGTTGCCTAGCTTTAGAATTAAAAAAAAAAAAAAAAGACATAGAGAAACATCTGATACTTCTCTTTCTAATTTGCTTACATTATTTCTGTATTCCTGGGAATGGGGCGGGGGTCAAATTCTCACTTGGTATATTCAAACTCTCCACCACCTAGAATCGTTCAATCAACTGCTCTGGCAAGATCAGGGGGAGGCGGGAGACATGTGGATGCTGGTGAAATGGTCAAATTTGAAAGAATTAGATGCTGTGATAGAGGTTCTGCGATGAGGGACAAGGGATCCTGGTGAGCCAAGTCTGCAGCATCCCCTCCTGGTAATAGGATGAGGTTTCTGAGCAGACCATAGCATTTGCCTTATACTCTCCCCCCAGGGAGATCTGGCTTATCCAAATGCTGTGGTAACCTTGTAAAAACTGGGTCAAACAGAAACAAAGTGGGAGTATTCCAAACAATTATTTTATTGCTGAGATGTGCTTAAAAAGTCGTGCTTTCTGAAAAACAACCCCCGCAGGGTCTAGTCTTATATTTTTACTGCTGTTTAAAAACGCCCTCTGGAATCATTTGTAGCTGGAGCTCTGAAGTGTTGATACGCAGAACAGGATGACACATTTGTGTGAATCTCCTACAAGGACCAGGGTGCTGTGGAAGGTTCTAGTCTGTGTGCAAAACCTTTGGGGGAAAGAATCACTTCTTTTTTTAAAAAAATTATTTATTTATTTGGCTGCTCTGGGTCCCAGGTGTGGCATGTGGGACCTAGTTCCCTGACCAGGAATCGAAACTGGGCCCCCTGAATTGGAAGAGTGGAGTCTGAGCCACTAAACTACCAGGAAAGTTTTACGAATCACGTCTGAGAGAACCGAAGAAATGGACAGAGGGAAGAATGAGTGGAAGGATGGCTGGATAAACAGATGGATGGATGGACAGAGGGGAAAATGAATGGATGGGTAGATAGAAAGAAGGAAGGACTTCTGTGGACCATCAGTTCAGTTCAGTTCAGTTCAGTCGCTCAGTTGTGTCCGACTCTTTGCGACCCCATGAATTGCAGCACGCCAGGTCTCCCTGTCCATCACGTATACTCCCAAACTGTGGCAAAGACTCTGGAAGTCCCTGACTCCTGATCCTCTCATTATTTTATTTATTTATTTATTTTTTGCTCTGAGTCAGTGCTTGCTGGGGTGGGGGAGCCTCAGGTGTTTAGCATCTTGATAAGCTGTGACCTCCATCTGAGGATGGAAATCATCTTCTCTCTCTGCTCACTTGAGGCTCCAGCAGAGAGTGGAGTCTTCTAGAGACTCTCTCAGCATGTCTTAAACTGTTCCTGTCTGACCCAATGGGCTTGACATTTTCAGATACATCATGTGATGCCAGCTGATGCCCAAATTCTATCACTGATGAGAGTGATTCACTGGGAAGGGCCAGAGACTTGGGTGGCATTTTATTGTGGCAGGCGAGAGAGAATGTGAAGGTGTATGTGTGTGTGTGTGTGTGTGTGTGTATGAGTTCCTGTGGTTGGGGGATGGAGGATGGCTGAGTGCTCAGAGGTCAGAGGCTCAATCCATTCAGTGGGTGTTTTTTCTGGGAGGCTTGGTTCGGGCCAGGTGGGCTCTGGGGAATCTGCCTGCATCCTGAGGAATACACGGGCCCCCAACTCAAAAAGACCATGAGGTAGTGACTCTTGAGCTGAGGAAGGTGTGAAACTTCTGGATAACGGGGCTGACAACCAAAGGGTAAATATAAAAAACCTTGTTAGGGGGTTAAAAGAAACACAACTCAGCTTCCTTTGGGATCAGAAACAATAAAAACAACGCATTTATGAGGTATAATTTAACTTGTTGCCTTCCCTCCAGCCCTGTGAAGTCCATGGGAGAGGCACTGGGGACTGCACTGCACATGAAAAGCGAGAAGAAAACGCTGATGGTGGTGATGATGACAGACTGTAGCTCCTCGTCACTGTGGGCTGTGTTCCAGGGACTGTGCCAAATACGCACCATGTCGCTTTTTGTTTTTCCTCAGGACAATTCTATGAGTTTATAGGTGGGATGGCCATGACTCATAAAGAGTTTCTTTCTTCCTAATTTTATAAATGCTGACACACCTCCACAACAACCCTGTGAGACAGGTATTATTATTATCACTTTCAACTTACAGATGAGGAAACTAGACGTAGAGAGGGTAGACTTACCCAGGGTCACACAGCCAGGAGGTGGCTAAACCAGGATTCAAAGCAAAGTCTGAGCTGTCCAGGGCCACGCCGTGCTGCTCTCCTGCCCTGAGTGGGTGGAGCGGCCTGGCTGAGTGCTTAGGACTCATTTCCTCAGTGTCCTGAACACTAGCAGTAGTAAGCCACTGCCTCCCCAGGTCTTTCTCTTTCCTTTCTGACCACTCTCTGAGTAAAACGAGAGTCCATCAGGGAGCCCTCCAGGGACAGAACATGGCCATGGCCTCACTTACCTGAGGGAACAGGCCTGAGTCTTCTGGCCACTAGGACTCGAAGCCCAGCCATGAAAAGAAAGGGTCTCGGGAGTGGTCGTCTATTTGTACCCATCGGCGATGGGCTGGGGCCTCAACTACTCTGTGGAGGAGCTCCAGAAGGCTCTGGCGGGAAGCTGGGCTGCCCCATTGCTCACCACGGGCAAGATGCTGTCAGCGGGGTCCTAGCTTTCATGGGGCCAAACAGTGCCACCCACGGGCAGCCGAGGCAGACAGTGTTCTTGGGTCCCTGATGGCTTCGTCCTAGTGGGGTGATTCTGAGATCTGCTAAGACTGGCTGTGAGCCCGCCATTAACTGGCACCTCTGTCCCTTGGCTCTGGACCATCCAGACGTGGTGCCCGGCAAGGCTAATGGGGGACCTGGACCCACAGCTGGTTAAAGTAAGACATCCCCTGTGGACTCAGGGTCTTCTTGCCCTGTTCACAGTCTCTAAATCCAGGAGTGGGACTTCCCTGGTGGTCCAGTAGCTGGGAGTCTGCTTTCCCAGGATGGGGGGCCCAGGTTCCAACAATGGGCATGGAGTTAGATTCCCCATGTAGTAACTAAGACCTGGAACAGCCAAACAAATACATGAATATTTAAAAAAAATCAAGGCACATCCCACAAGGGACCTAGTCTGTGCCCCGTTTCTGGCAGCCCAGCTTATCAGGGTGCATTGAGGTTGCTTGAAGCTGGGGTGGGCTGACTCCCCTACAGTGGCACGTGGGGCCTGACCACAGACATTCCTGGACACCTCGAAGGAATTTGACCTTTATGGTGGGGCTGACGGAGAGCCACAGGGGTACCTGAGCAGGTGAAGGCCAGGTACAGACCTTGGGAGAGTCAGGCTCACAGGGATAGGCTCCAGGCAGTAGTTTCCTATGGCCATTATAGCAAATGACCTCAAATAAGAGGAAGTTGATGCCGGAAGCAGATGTCCTGTATCAAGGTGTCAGCAGGGCTGTGGTCTCTCTGGAGGCTCTGCGGAGGTGGATCCATCCTGCCTCATCCATGGCAGCATCACATGGATCCTTTATGTTTTAAACTTTTTATTTTCTATTAGGGCCATCACTTCATGGCAAATAGATGGGGAAACAATGGAGACTTTATTTTTTATTTTTTGGCTCTAAAATCACTGCAAATGGTGACTGCAGCCATGAAATTAAAAGACGCTTGCTCCTTGGAACAAAAGTTATGACAAACCTAGACAGTATATTAAAAAGCAGAGACATTACTTTGCCAACAAAGGTCAGTCTAGTCAAAGCTATGGTTTATCCAGTAGTCATGTATGGATGTGAGAGTTGGACTATAAAGAAAGCTGAATGCCAAAGAATTGATGCTTTTGAACTGTGCTTTTGGAGAAGAGTCTTGAGAGTCCCTTGGACAGCAAGGAGATCAAACCAGTCAATACTAAAGGAAATCCTAAAGTCCTGAATATTCTTTGGAAGTACTGATGCTGAAGCTGAAGCTCAAATACTTTGGCCCCCTGATGTGAAGAACTGACTCATTGGAAAAGATCCTGATGCTGGGAAAGATTGAAGGCAGAAGGAAAAGGGGACAACAGAGGATGAGATGGTTGGATGGCATCATCTACTTGATGGATAGGAGTTTAAGTAAGCTCCAGGAGTTGGTGATGAAGAGGGAAGCCTGGCGTGCTGCAGTCCACAGGGTCACAAAGAGTCGGACATGACTGAGCAACTGAACTGAACTGATAGCAGATTAGGGCTTCCCTGGTGGCTCTGTCAGTAAAGAATCTGCCTGCAAATGTGGAGACCCAGGTTCTATCCTGGGGTTGGGAAGATCCCCTGGAGAAGGAAATGGCAACCACTCCAGTATTCTTGCCTTGAGAATCCCATGGATAGGGGAGCCTGGCGGGTTACAGTCCATGGGGTCGCAAGAGTTGGACATGACTTAGCAACTAAACCACCACCACCATAGTTGATTAACAATATGATAGTTTCAGGTGAACAGCGAAGGAACTCAGCCATACATATACATGTATCCATTCTCACCCAAACCCCTCCCATCCAGGCTGCCGCATAACACTGAGCAGAGTCCCATGAGCATCTTGTGGATCTTTGCCTCAGTATTCAGGTGACCTGCTTTCCTCCTTGTGTCTCTTATAAGAATACTTGTCATCAGATTCAGAGTCTACCTGGAGAATCCAGGATGACCTCATGTGGAGATCCTTAACTTCAGATCACATTTACAAAGACCTTTTCTGCCCCCCCCCCCCCCCGCCCTGCCCCAAATTAACACTCACAGGTTCTGAGAGCTTCAAAAGTGGACATATCTTTTTGAGGGTCACCTTTGAACCTACTACCCTCTCCCATGGACTTGCCTGGTCCAAATACCAGGAATACATTTCCTCCAGAATTTTAGTGTGTAGGGAGGTGACCAAAAGGCCGAGGAGAACAGAGTTGGGTTTATTCCTCTTCCCTTGGGTGGGGAGGGATCTTTTCAAATAATGGTGTAGCTAGCACATGGATCTCACCGATTGTGTCTGTGCACTCCACCAGGCTCCCAGAATAATCACAGTCCCTCTGGAGTCCCTCACTAATCAGTCTCCGCTGGTTTGTAACTCCCTTGGTGCAGCAACATCTTCCATTTTTAAAGGTTTCCATTGTGTTATGCTTTCTGTCCAGCACAGGCTGTAACTGTTTGTTGAAACTTAATTTCAGCATCAGCACATCCTCACATGCATAGAAGGACCAGCGGTCCCTTGTTCCAGTGTCTCTTGGAGTTGCTTCTGGGTTGATGCTCTGGGAGGGGTGCCCAAGGGAGGACTCCAGGGACTCCTAGAGCCACTGTTGTTTTCTTTGCGATGGGGAGGATCTTTCCAAAATCAGGCTCTTGCCTGGAGAGGGGTCAGGATGAGGAGCTGGGCTTCACTTTCATAGCTCAGATCTCTTTCCACTGCACTCTGGAGATGGCAGAGGGGACCTTGAGCCCTGTGCAGGTGTGTTTCTAAGCATTTTAGAAGGGCTCATTTCTAACTGAGGTCAAATCTGTGGTGAAACACACTGTCAGCAGAGAGGCTGCAGTTGTGGTTACAGCGCAGGCAGGCCAATTACCGGATGTTCTCATCTAGGTTTGGGAGGGGGTGCCCCATGGCACCCAGCCCACTGTGAGCCAGCCTCAGGTGCCCTTCCCAACTGGGCTGCTGGCTGGGGGCTTTGGACTTGACTAGCACATGCTTGTATCTCTGGGGAAATTTGGCTGCCTGAGCCACCTGTTCTCAGGTGATGATGTCCTTGGGCAGGTGACTATGAAATCCTGTTTCTGCGGCTGTCTGGGTTTATACCTGTCTTTCTGGTGTCTTCTGTTGAGTGTTTATCACATCCACTCTGATCTTCTCTCCCTCTTGTCTCCCTGTCTTTCTCTCTCTCTTTTCCTCCTTCCTTCCTTCATTTCTCTCTCTCTCTTCTTTCCTTTTCTCGTCCTCCTCCACTCTCCCACTGAAGTAAAATGACCGTAACATACAATTAACCATTTCAAAGCAAATACTTCTGTGCTGTTTGAGACATTCACAATGTTAAGGGACCATCACAGGTTCCAAAGCAGTTCATCATCCCTAAAGGAAAGCTTGTAGCATTTAGCAGTCTCCCCCTTACCCTCTCCCACCTCACCCCTACTCTTGTCAATTACTAAGCAGCCTTCTGATTCTGTGGATTTACTGATTCTGGGTATTTCATATAAATGAACCTGTGGTCTTGTGTGTCTGATTCTTCTCAACAGCATAGCAGGGCTCTTCCCTGGCATGCACTGGCAGTGTAGCCTGTGTCTGCCATCAGTGATGAGACACACGGAGAAACTGCAGCCACCTGTCAGGGACAATGCCCTCTGCCTGGTTCTTCAGGTCCTGAGCTCAAGGGTGTGACTCTGAGAGTTGTCAGGACCCCCCAAGAAGTTGGGTGTCTGTGGTCAGGACTTGGGAAATCAGGATCTCACACAATTTGAAGGGATGCAGTCAGGGGCTTCCAGCTGCTGCTGGCCACACCACACAGAGCCATGGCTGGTCTTTCCCACCACATGGCTTGGCAGGGCCCAGGTGTTGGCAGAGAGATCCATGTCTCCAAGGCTCTGGGGAACCAGGGCCTTGTACCCAGTCCTGGCTCTGGGCAGTTAGAAACAGAGCCCGGGGCAGGGCTTGGCAGAGCCCCCCGAGATGCCCTGGCTCCCTGTCCACGCATAGCTACCTGTTCTGCCCCCAGCACGGGATGTGGGGTCCCTTCTAACTCCACTCTGGCTCCTTGAGTTTCTCCCAGGACTCCGTGTTTCTCAGAGTCCTGGGAGACAAGGACCTTGTCCTCAGGACAAGGCCAAGCCTGGGGGGCCTTCCTGTCCCCGGCTTCCATCTCCCCCTGCTCATCGGTGCTCCCATCCAGCTTTCTGAAGCCTTTTGTTTGGGTTTAACCCTCTTGTCAACAGGGAAGGCCTTTCCGGCCTCCCCCACATCATCCTGCTGATGTAACACAGGCATTCATCTGCTGGGAGAGGTTGAGCTTTCTGGTCAGAGTTGAGATCCCAGCTGATGCTCAGGTGGGCAGGTAAACTTGTGACCAGGGGGAGAGCCTGGGGTAACTGTCTCCCCAAGTTGGGTCCAAATTAGCGGCAGCTATCAGGAAATGGACCCCTGTTAGTTGACCCTCGAAGTTGGTTCTACCTGCACCTTCCTGGCCTGAGACGCTCCTCCAGGCAGCCGGATCCCTGCTCTCTAAGCACTGCCTTCTTGTCCTCTCTGAGACCCTGCAGCGGGGTCACAGATCTCACCAGCATGGTCCCCAGGGTCCCTGCCCTGGGTCTCCAGGTGGCTCTGCCAGGATGATGTCTGAGTTATTGAACTATTAGAGGCTCCTTTCCCCGCTCATCACTTTCCAGGACTTGCGGGACTGAGCCTGTCTTTGCTTGTGCTGAGTCAGTCCCTATGGGGCCTGGGGTCCCTGGTGGAGCGTTGGGACTTCTGCCCCACCCAGGTAGAGAAGACGTCACAGCTCTTTGGCTCCCCGCTCACCCTTCCCCCTCCATAAGCCTGGATGTGCCCCAAGGGTTTCAGCAAGAGCAGTGGTGGTCAGGGAGATCCATGCTGGGTTTTAGAACAAGGAGAAGGAAGCAGGTTCAAGGTTTGCTCTTGGGGGGTTCACCCCCTTCCTTGGCACCCAGGGCCCCCCACTTCCCCAATCCCTCTTCCCCTAGGGGTCTTGGCGGCAGCCTTGGAAGAGGCCTCTGGTTGCTGAGCATCTCCTATGACAAGTCCAAAGCCTCCAACCTGATGTTGCTCATTTGCAGGCTGATAAGATTAAGGGTCTGTCACAGGCCACAGAGGTGGGTGGGGGCTGGCCATGGCACCTGACTCTGGGCACTCTCCACTCCATCACCCTGCTGGCAGCTGCCAGTGAAACAAAACGGATGGGGGCAAAAGTGCTGGGTGAAATCGCAGCCCAAATGCCATGGGAATACAAATGGCTTTGGGGGGAAAACAGCCAAATGATGTCCTTGCTCACCTCACGTTTCTCCCATTTTTCTAAGAGAGCTGTCAGCGTGACTGATTGCTTTGGAGGGAGCCTGCTGATTGCCTAGTAGAGCTTTGACCCTTTCCTGGGGGGTGGGGATGGGGTTTGGGGGTGGGGGGGCTGAAGCAGTCGCAGGTGGAGAACTTAAAGCAGAACTCTGGAATCTCCCTGGAGATGGCAGGCATGGGACCCTCTCTGATGGGGGTCGGGGCTGCCGCACAGGAGCTCTCTGGGAGTGGTGGGTGGGGGTCTCCCTCCGGCTGAGGAGCACAGAGCAGGTGCTGGTCCCTCTCTGCTCAAAGGAGAGCTCCCCAAGACCCCATGTCCCCTTCCTCTTCACCTCACACTAGCTTCCGCTAAGTTGGACCGGAAGTTGATCAGATGAGCCGACTCCAACTGCCTGCCAAGGGCCTTGCCTCTGGCTGTGCTTCAAGCTGATGCCTTCTCTTTGTTAAATCTCATCTCTCCATTAAAGAAAAATCCCAGGCTTTTCTTTTCCCCTTAAAAATTTTTACTGAAGGATAGTTAATTTACAGTGTTGTGTTAGTTTCAAGGGTACAGCAGAGTGATTCAGTTATGCAGATGGCTTTTATATTCTTGACTCTAGGAAACTGACTTTTTCTCTTGAAGGACGAAATGGGATTCTGGGTTCTTCTGTGTGTCCCAGTTGGACACGTGTGGTCTTGATTTTCCAACAAAGAAGTGGGTTCACGGTGGGTGTGGACCACTTAGGTGAGTGATGAAGATTGGACTGCAACGACGGGAGCCATAGTGCTGGGCACACATGGGGCTTTGGTTGACTGTTTATATACATGTGTATATATGTGTGCACTTGTGAATATGCACATTTGTTATTCTTATTTAGTCGCTAAGATGTATCTTACTCTTTGCAACCCCATGGACTATAGTCCTCCACGTTTCTCTGTGGGGTTCTCCAGGCAAGAATACTGGAGTGGGTTGGCATTTCCTTCTCCAGGGGATCTTCCTGACCCAGGAATCGAACCTGTGTCTCTTGCATCTGCTGCATTGGCAGATGAGTTCTTTACCAGCTGAGACACCAGGGAAGTCATGGATATGCACATACTCCTGCACATGTGTGTGTTATGAATGTGTTTATGTGCATGTGTCCGTGTGTGCATGTGTCTGTGTGTGCATGTGTCTCTGTACCTGTGTGTGCATGTGTCTCTGTGTGCATGTGTCTGTGTGTGCGTGTATCTCTTTGCATGTGTATGTGTCTCTACTTGCGTGTGCATGTGTGTGTGCACATGTGTCTGTGTGTACATGTGTGTGTGCACACATGTCTCTGTGGATCCCTGTGTGTGAACAAATGACCTGCCCTCAAGCCGGACACTGGAGGGGACGCTCATGCACCCTGCACCACTTCAGAGCCTGGCCTCGTTCTGGGACTGGGAGCAGCCCCAGCTCTGGTCCTTACCGTTTTGGCTTCTGTATGGATGGGTCACATCCATCCCTGGAGACCACCTTGGTGGCTGTGCCCAAACTCTGCTCACCGAGCCCCATGATGGATCCTCTTACCCAATTCTCATGACTTGCTCCTCCCTCTTGCTTAAATTAGGTCCCATAAAACATCTCCTGCTGAGCATTCTGGTTCAGTAATTACTGTATCTTTTAGGTTCAAAGGAACCAGAATCTCTCCTTTTAGTAATTTAACAGAACATTTCACTCTGTAAGGGCTAAATGCCCTCCAATTCCTCATCTTCTCCAAAGTAACTCTGGGAGGCATTGTTTTTTATTAGTGGAGACTATTATGCTTCTCTTCTTATTTCTTTCTCTTTCAGATGCCGCATGGGGCCCTGGCCTCCTGAGTGTGATACAAAAGCCTCAGTGAGTATGAAGTGAAAGTTGCTCAATCGTGTCCAACTCTTTGTGATCCCATGGACTATACAATCTATGGAATTCTCTAGGCCAGAATACTGGAGTGGGTAGCCGTTCCCTTCTCCAGAGGATCTTCCCAACCCAGGGATCGAACCCAGGTCTCCTGCATTACAGGTCTCCCTCATTACAGCTGAGCCACCGGGGAAGCCCTTCAAAACCCTCAGTGGTCCATTTCCAAAGCATGAACCCCAGTAAAAGCTTCTGGAAGCTTTCCCTCTGCTTCTGGTGGCTGGCCCTGAGAAAGACAACTTGTTGCTCTCCTTATCTCCTTATATTCTCCTTAAAAGAAGGATATTTCCTTTCTTTACTTTAATACCTGCTCTACACTCTCGTGTTGGGGGTGCCAACAATCAAACTGAAGTGAGGACACATGAAGCTGCCTTCTATGGGGTATAAAGATCTGACTTGTTCCTGCTGTTGATGAAAATCATCAACAAACAACCAATAATAATAGGAATGAGTTTACCTGAGCCAAACTGAGGACTATAGCCCAGAAGCCAGTCTCTCAGATTATTCTGAGGATCTGCTCTGGAGAAGCAGAGTTTTCAGCATAGATTTCTGTCTTGTCAGAACAGAGAACATCAAGTCAGGGAGACCTTCCTTCTGGTTTCAGGAAACCAGATCCCCGCCTACCCAGGTCATCAGTGTGGCCTTGGCACCTGGGAAGGGAGTCTGACCATCAAATGAGTAACCAGCATTGTTGTCTCAGAAAGAGAGGCATTTAATCTTTATTTTTAACATAAACACTCCTTACTTCTGGTAAGTACGCCCTTCTCTTTAATAATTAAAGCGGATGTGCAATGTATGTTTGATTGGCCACAAACAGGCTGTTGTAGTCATCATCAAGTTCAAGGTAACACATGTAGAAGCCATCAGAGAGAGAGAGAGAGAGAGAGAGAGAGAGAGAGAGAGAGAGAGAGAGAGAGAGACTGCCAGCCTTAATCCCATACAGCCCCACCTGGGACTGAAGGGCAAGGTGTGGTTGCTTCTCACGCTCAGGTTCAAGGCCAAAGGCTTTCAGCTATAGTGAACTGGTAGTGCTGGGCCTCCCTCCATCCACCCATCCTCCTTTCTCTTCCTGGAAGATGTGTTTCTGGAACACTCCTCTCAGTCCTCTGCATCTGCTCTTCCCACTGCCTGGGATGCTCTGTCTGGAGTGGGCATGGCACCCTCCTGCTTGCATTCAGGTTGCTGTGATCTCCATCAGCCTTTCCTGATCACCTTCCTGTGGTCCTGCCCTCTCACATACAACACCTGACTCTGAAACCAAGAAGGACCTGTAGGGCTCCTGGGCACAGAAACCTTTCTGTGTCCCCCATTTCTTGTTTGTAGGAAGTAGATTTCAGTCTCCATGACCTTCCCTGGGTTCCAAAGGGCAGATTCAAGCATTTGCCAGTCAGGGAAGGGAGAGGATGCAGAGACAAGGGAGGAGCAGTCAAGAAAGAATAATGCAGCCTCGGGGCAGGTCCTGGTTCCTCTCAAGGGATGCACACAGCAGTATCTTTGAGATGTTCTGCAGAACTAAACGCCCATCAAATGGAAGATGCTCACTACTTGATGAAGCACTCTTCATTCCAGAGAGAAAGTCACAGTTCGATAACCTCAGAAACCACAGAAGCTCATCAGGAGGCCACCTGGGGCCAGACTAAAGCAGTGCAGGCCCTGCACGCACCCTGATCCTTTTCAGCAACCTTGCCCTTGAACTATTGCTATAAAACTCTGTGCCAAACTCCCCTGTGTGGGGACAGAGGTTTTCTGGGCAGGAACCAGCTGTGCCCCCCTTTGCCTGGCAAAGCAATAAGGCCATTCTTTTCTACTTCACCCAAAACTCTTGTCTCTGAGATTCAATCTGGCATCGGTGCACAGAGCCCAACTTTCAGCATCAACACCCCTGTATCTAGTTATTAACTCTTCTGCCTCCCCCAAATTGAATACCAGCTTGCTGAATGCAGGAATTTTGCCTGGATTCTGGCCCTCGGCAAGAGGAAGGAGCTAGGCCAGCTTAGGGACAGGTGGGCTGTCTAGGTCAGGCTCTCTGGGCTCGGGGGAAGCAGGTGGGGCATTGCCTGTGGGCCTCCCTGCCTCACGCTGGGGCCACAGACAGCCGGCCCCACACCTGCTCTCTCATCTCAGAATCCACACAGCTGCTCCAAGGCAGTCCCTCACTTGTTGTCAGTTTGGACAAGATAAGCACAGACATTCAGAGTAAGTGTTTAGAGTCTGTGTAGCAATTTTCAGAGTAATTTCATGTCTGTTGAATCTAATAAAAAATTGGGGCTCTTATTTTGTGTCTTTTCCTCATTTCATTTTTCTAGTTCATTTTTACCATATTTTACAAAAGTACAGGTTTGTGACAAATTGAAAATGAAAAAAACATGTCTTTCTCCAAAGATAGTGGATAAGCCAGATTGAAAGGACACTCCTATTTTTAGGGACAGCAGTCAGGGAAAGTCGGCAGCCCTGCACAGTGGCCTGAACAGGGGCTGAGGGGACAGGGCAACAGGGATGATCAGAGGAGGCAAAGGTCACCAGTAACTAAGTAGGAACTCATCGTTCGGTGCCTGGGAATCTTCCAATACTTGAAATGTGGTCCTGAGCAAGGCCAACCACATTCATGTATTAGTAATTCCCATCGGTGTTGTGGTTCAGTCATAGTCGTGTCTGACTCTTTGCAACCCCATGCAGTACACCAGGATTCCCCGTCCTTTGCTGTCTCCTGGAGTTTGCTGAAACTCATGTCCATTGAGTCTGTGATGCCATCCAACCGTCTCATCCTTTGTCACCCCTTTTCCTCTTGCCCTCAGTCTTTCCCAGCATCAAGGTTGGCTCTTCCCATCAGGTGGTCAAAGTATTGGAGCTTCAGCTTCAGAATCAGTTCTTCCAATGAATATTCAGAGTTGATTTCCTTTAGGATTGACTCGTTTGATCTCCTTGCTGTCCAAGGGACTGTCAAGAGTCTTCTCCAACACTACAGTTCAAAAGCATCAATTCTTCAGCACTCAGCACTCCAGCTCTTATATCCATAGATGACTACTGGAAAAACCATAGCTTTGAGTGTATGGACATTTGTCAGCGAAGTAATGTCTGTGCTTTTTTAATATGCTGTCTGTTTTGTCTTAACTTTCCTTCCAAGGAGCAAACGTCTTAATTTCATGGCTGTAGCCACCTTCCACAGTGATTTTGGAGCCCAAGAAATTAAAATCTGTCACTGTTTCCATTTTTTCCATCAACAGGATTAGAATTTTGTCTCCGGAAGACAGAAACACATGCATACCTTGGAGATACTGCAGATCCAGTTCCAGACCATGGCAGTAAAGTGGGTATCACAATGCAACGAGTCAATCAATTTTTCCCAGTGCATATAAAAGTTATGATTACACCCTACTGTAGTCTATTAAGTGTGCAATAGCATTATGTATAAAAAATGTACATACCTTAATTAAAAAGCACTCTATTGCTAAAAACTGCTAACCATCATCTGTGCATTCAGTGACTGGTAGTAGTAACATCAAAGACCACTAATCACGGATCACCATAAAAATATAATAATAATGAAAAATTGTGAACTATTATGGTATCACCAAAGTGTGACACAGAGACATGAGGTGAGAAAATGCTGTTGTAAAAATGGTGACGATACACTTCATCAATGCAGGATTACCACGAATCTTCCATTTGTAAAAAATGCAATATCTTTGAAGTGCAATAAAACAAAGCCCAATAAAGTGATGTCTGTCTGTATTCACTAAATGGGAGTGTGAATTAAAAAGTAACAGCCCATCCATCCATCTTCCTTCCTTCCATCCATTTTCCATCTGTCCATCTTCCTTTTTTCCATCCATCCATCCTTCATTCGTCTATCCATCTATCTTCCATCCATCCATCCATCTTCCATCCATCATTCATCCATTCTCCACCTGTTTATTAAGCATCTATTACACTGATTATTAGAACAGCTCCCCCCCCCCCTTTTCCAGCTGCTAAGTTTATAACAGGGAACAAAGCAAGCCAGCCCCTCCCCTGCAGGAGCTGACAACTTAATAGAGAAGGAAGATACCCCAGAAAGTAATCAAGCATAGAAATTCCACATTATGCTAAGGGCTACGAGATGGAAGAAAATCAAAAGTGGGAAGGATTGATTTTGGGCCAGGGGAAGGGTGACCAGAAGCAGGATAAGAGTCATTGTTGAGGGTGTTTGGGAAATGGGGAGCTGGGGGAAGAGGCAGAGAGGTGTACCCAAGAAGTTGGGAGACAGTGTTCACACACTGATGGAACAAATTGAGGCTGGAGAGTTAGGCAGTTCTGTGGGGGCCAAGCCTTGTGTGTCACAGCGAGTCCCACAGGCTATGTTCTGAGAGTAGAAGGATGCCCTGGGGACCTCAGCCAAAGGAGTGGCCTGATCTGATCCACCTGGAAGTACGTTTGTCTTTGGATGGGAAAATTGCTCTCACTGACAACTGTCTAATAATGGGGTGAGCTCCCCACTCACGGAGGTATTCAGGTGGGATGTGATGAGCATCTGCCAGGCATGCTGTTTTCCTAAAAGTGATGGGGGTCCTCCTGAGGACCCTCCCACTGCTGAGAGTCTGGGATTGCAAAGCCACTGTTTCTGGAGTCTTTGCCCATCACGCGGCTGAGTGACAGCCAGGTGTGAGCGCCCACATGGCACTTTGGGGGCCCAGGTGCATGTGTGTGTGCTCAGTCATGTCCGACTCTTTGCAACCCCATGGGCTGTAACCCACCAGGCTCCTCTGTGCATGGAATTCTCCAGGCCAGAATACTGAAGTGGATTGCCATTTTCTCCTCTAGGGAATCTTCCTGACCCAGGGATGGAGCCTTATCTCTTTTGTATCCCGTATTGGCAGGCATTTTTTTTTTTTAACCACTAACACCACCTGGGAATCCCCCTTGGGGCCCAGAGAACTGGAGCAAGTCAGCCAGGTGCCTCCTGTTGGAGGCTGCAGGAGGATGAGCCTGTGTCATCAAACCTTCAGCTTTCTCAAGCGAACCCAGAGTCTGCAGAAACAGGAGGAAGCAGCAAGCTTCCTGGCTTTCCCGCCAGCATCTCGGTTCAGTTGTCACTCAGTCGTGTCTGACTCTTTGTGACCCCATGGACTGCAGCACGCCAAGCCTCCCTGTCCTTTACTATCTCCTGGAGCTTGCTCAAACTCATGTCCTTCGAGTCGGTGATGCCATCCAACCATCTCATCCTCTGTTATCCCCTTCTCCTCCTGCCTTCAATCTTGCCCAGCATCAGGGTCTTTTCCTGTGAATCAGTTCTTCACATCAGGTGGCCAAAGTACTAGAGCTTCAGCTTCAACATCAGTACTTCCAATGAATATTCAGGACTGATTTCCTTTAGGATGGACTTGTTTGATCTCTGTGTAGTCCAAGGGACTCTCAAGAGTCGTCTCCAACACCACAGTTCAAAAGCATCAATCTAGGTCCATCCACATCTCTGCAAATGGCATGAGTTTGTTCCTTTTTATGGAAGCTTCTTACTACTTGTCTGAGGTACCTTGTTCTCTGACTTAAACTCCGTTCTGTTTGTGTCTTCACCCACGATCCTTAGGAGACATGGAGGCTGTCCCTGGAACACTGCAGGAGAGATAAGCCTTCCCCCTCCCTCAACAAGGGCTCCTCCATGGGCGCAGGGGCCCAGCAGACCCACAGGAAGAGGGCACCTGTGCATCCAGGAGGTGCAAATGGTGGTGAGTAGCCTGTGGGAAGGAAAGCCCTTGGGGTAAATTTTATCTTTTTTCCTATTTAATGAGTAGTCCATCATCACTGTAGAATATTTAAACAACACAGAGAAGCATAAGGAAGGAAAACCCCACCTAGGATCTCACCACTCTTAGAAATCAGTGGTTGACATCAGGGGCCATTCTGCTTATTTTGAGGAAGGATGTGATGGTGTTTAACCATGGCTGCCAATGCTTGGTCTCTCCTCCCAGTGAGAAGTGGGGTCAGTGCCTTCATTTGGGAGGGTCTTTGTGACCAGCTCCACCAATAGAGTAAGGTGGACATGACCCTATGACTTCTGGGTTAGGTCATAAAAGGCCATGCTCTGTGCTCCTAGTTCAGCAGGACACGGGCCCTAGGAGCCCTGAGCTACCATGCTGGGAAGTCCACCATAGGCACTCTGTTTGACCGACCTGGCTGCCCTGTCCTCAGGCACCCGAGCCCAGGTGCCGGGCATGTGAGTCAAGACACCATGTTGGAAGTACCCTCCAGTTCCTCATGAGCTGTGTGCACCATCTCAGCCGGGGTCCGCTGTGCCCAGGAGTAGAGAGGAGCCCACCTTTTATGCCCCCTGGCCATGCTGGGCCCACAGAATCCAGGAGCAGAACCATAGGACATGAAGTGTTTGGCTGGATTCTTACACAGCAGCAGGGAGTCGCAACAGACATCATTAGGAGCATCACGTATAGTTTTTTCAACTTGCTTTATCCCCCTCAATATTTCATGAGCATCTTTTCATGTCATTAAATGTTTTTCTACAATGTCGGCTTTAATGACTACATAATATCCTGTGGTATGGAGGGACTATAATTTATTCAGCCAACCCTGCAGGCTAGAACTGGTTTGTAACCAATCTTCCATCACCACTGTCTCTCCTTAGCTCCTGCACCACCCTCCCTGCTTTGCTTGGGTGCCAGAACCCTACACTGGCTGCTCCAAACCCCTATTCCATCCTCATGCTGCAGGGGCTCCAACACCCCACAGTAGGTTGTTACCAGGGCAGTTCCCAGCTGCCCCGCTCCATGGGCCACTTCCCCTCTCATTCCTGTTCACAGCTGGCGTGCTGTGCTACGTGGCCATGGCCCCTACCATCACCCCCTCCACCACCACGCGCCCCAGCCCCTACAGCTGCCTGTCTGGGCCCTGACTAAGGGCTTTTGGACTGAACTGTTAAGTTGGGGATGAGGAAGAGAAGATTACAGGACTCCTTGAACCTGTGTCCGATACTGAAAGTTTCATTCTAAGCCACATGTACCTATTTTTCTAACACAGACGAATCCTTTCTTTTCACTTTGTCTTGTAAGTGCAGTTGTGTGATCTGAGTGGTCACCGTGGACTCTTGTTCTCTAAGGGGATTGTTGAAAGACTATCCAATACCTTCGTTGTGACGTGAGTGCCCCAGGAGTGTTGACCGCCCTGTGTAATTCCTTTGCCTCCTTGTAGAATGATTTTATCAGGTGACCTCAGGACATTCCAAACCCTACTGACTGAGGTTCTTTCAACACAACTCATCTTCTTTCAAACAGTACTTTGTGGTTCATAATAAGTGTTACGAAGACCCCCCCAGGATAGTAGTTTGGAGAACCAGCACAGAAGGCTGCCCCCTCATTTCTGGCAGAGACAGGATTGAGCTTCTCAAGAGACTCAGCTCTTGTCCTTTGAGCCGAAAGTTCTGTTCTCAAGCTCATCCGCATGGTGAGTGGCTGAGGTCCATCATTCCCAGGTTTACTGAGACAGTGTTGACACAGAACATTGTGCAAGGTTAACGTGCACAACCAGGTGATTTGACACACTTATATGTTGCAAAATGGTCACCACCGACAGCCTTAGCTGACACTACTATCCTGTCACACAGTTACCGTTTCTTTTTTGTGGTGAGGACATTAAAATCTTTTCTTTTAGCGAGACTCAAATGTACAATACAGTATTTTATTTGTAAAGATTGAAGTGTGTATTTGATTTACAATGTCACGTTAGTTTCAGGCGTGCAGCTAAGTGATTGAGTAATCTACCTATTGTATTTACCTATTACAGACTTTTATTTTCTTCTGGCTCCAAAATCACTGCAGACTGTGATTGCAACCACGAAATTAAAAGACACTTGCTCCTTGGAAGAAAAGCTATGACCAACCTAGACAGCATAGTAAAAAGCAGAGACATTACTTTGCCAACAAAGGTCTGTTTAGTCAAAGCTACGGTTTTTCTAGTAGTCATGTGTGGATGTGAGACTTGGACCATAAAGAAAACTGAGGGCTGAAGAATTGATGTTTTTGAACTGTGGTGTTGGAGAAGACTCTTGAGAGTCCCTTGGACTGCAAGGAGATACAGCCAATCAATCCTAAAGGAAATCAGTCCTGAATATTCATTGGAAGGACTGATGCTGAAGCTGAAGCTCCAATACTTTGGCCACTTCATTCGAAGAACTGACTCATTGGAAGAGACCCTGATGCTGGGCAAGATTGAAGGCAGGAGGAGAAGGGGATGATAGAGGACGAGATGGTTGGATGGCATCATCGACTCGATGGACATGAGTTTGAGCAAGCTCTGGGAGTTGGTGATGGACAGGGAAGCCTGGTGTGCTGCAGTCCATGGGGTTGCAAAGAGTCGGACACAACTGAGAGACTGAACTGAACTAAACTAAAGTGTCAGTGATTAAGTCACTTAACATGACAAAGGGCTTCCCAGGTGGCTCAGTGGTAAAGAATCCACCTGCCAATTCAGGAGATGCACATTCGATCCCTGGGTCAGGAAGATCCCTTGGAATAAGAAATGGCAACCCAGTCCAGTATTCTTGCCTAGAGAAATCCATGGACAGAGGAGCCTGGCAGGGTACAGTTCATGGCGTCACAAAGAGTTGGACATGACTGAGCAATTGAGCATGCAATTCATGGGCCTGACCTAATCAGAAGAGTTCTTGAATGAGACCGGACCTTCCAGAAGTCAGTCTCCTTCTGGCCTTGAAAGGGTGCTGCCATGTGTGATCAGGCCAGGTGGCTCAAACCTGAGGGTGGCCTGCAGGGGCTAAGACTGATGGGAACTAACCTCAGCCCTACAAGTGCTAGAACTGGGTTCTGCCAACACCCTGAATGGAGTTAGAAGAGGACCTTGGGCTCCAGATGAGAAGACAGCTAGCCAATACTTTGATTTTAGCCTCTGAGACCCTGAGTAGAGGATCCGGCTCTTCCGTGCTCAGAATCCCAGCGCATGGATACTGAGAGGTAAGGAACGTGATTGTAAACTGGTAATGTTTGTATTAACTAGTCATACAGCAGTAGATAGAAGTAGAAATGGTTAAAGCCAGCTTAGGATCTATCTATCCATTCATTTATATCTATCTCTCTGTCTCTATCTATTGGGCTTCCTAGGTGGCTCAGTGGAAAAGAACCTGCCTGCTGATGCAGGAGATTCAGGAGATGCAGGTTTGACCCCTGGGTCAGGAAGATCCCCTGGAGATGAAAATGGCACCCACTCCAGTATTCTTGCCTGGAGAATTCTTTGAACAGAGGAGCCTGGTGGGCTACAGTCTATGGGGTTGCAAAGAGTCAGACATGACTGAGCTTGCACACATCTTTATCTAACCATCCTTCCATCCATCCATCTATATCTATGTATCTATCCATCTATCTATCTATCTGTTTATTTTTGGTAGGATTCTTAGTTTAGGTTTTAATTAATCTCTTCCCTTATAGCCTTCTTCTTCTTTTTTAGTTTATGTTTTATTCTTAAAGGATGAACCCACGTCCTGAGACTTAGCTTTGGGTTCTTCTGGGCTATCCATTCCTTCTTCTTCTCATGTACAGATCTGATATCATCAAAGACTTTTGACATGTTCAGAGGGAACCAAAGATTAAACACCCAGTAATGTCATTCCAGGAGACTCATTCATGAATTCAAGAATTCAGGTTCTCTTTGACTCTTCATATGCTGGCAAAGTTGGCTACTTATTGCATCAAGCAAGATGTTTTTCCATAAATCAACATTATCACCACTCATGATTAAGCAAAAATTTGATTTTTACACAAAGCAGGTTTGAAACTCACATGCTTTCCATACTGAAATTGAGAATTGGGCTCACTTGCCATTTCCTCTGGTTGGACCAGCCCTGTCTTGATGGTTCACCTTCCTGATCCCATGGAAATTATGCCAGCATGACAGAGCTCAGACAGGAACACCACTACTCCAGTCCAGGGCACATCCCTGGGAACGCAGGGAGGAACATAGAACAATCTCAGCCTGGCAGGACTGGCAGCTTCCACCTGTCCTTCTCCTTCTGCTCCTCCTCTTTGTTTTTCTCTGACTACATGGCCTGAGTTTCTCCTCCATCTTTGTGGCTGCCCTGGCCCTTGAGCTTGTGGGTTACCCCCTAGCTGCTTGGACAGGCAATTTCTTCACTCAGCTCCAACCCAACTGTCCCAGGAGGGGCCATCCAATCAGCTCGAATGGGGTCAGATGTGTGCTCCTGAGCTGCCCTCAGGGATGGGATCATGTGGAATATATGAGTTGCCAGGGGCCACCTTATAGATCAGGGGCACCTCCCAGAGAGGGGATATCTGCCTTGTGGGCAGCCGTATCTATAGGACAGTGTTTGGGAGATTGCTTAGTCATGGCTGACTGTCCAACCCATTGAGCTGATGATTGAAGGGTCGTCATGGTCAGCTCGCCAACTACCCATGGTCTGGACTGCCTGCTGCTGTGTCCCACCTCTATCTGAAGCCTTCCAGAGTCTGCAGCCCTGCAGCACCAACCAGTTAACAGAGATATTCAGAGCTGTGTGTCATGCTCAATGATTCCCGGATGGCCCAGGCCATCCTGGAATCAACTTCAGTGGGTCGCCTTGGATCAGGTTCACCAAAGGCATACTCATGTGAAAGCATCTTAAAGGTAAGAACCTCCTTGCTGGGGCACTGGGTTGTTGGCACGGGAATCAGCCTTGCCTTCGTCCTGACTGCCTGGAGAAGCACCAGCTGTGTGATCCAGGGTGTCTATCTGGCGACACTGCTGAGCAGTGTGGCTGGCCTCACGGCATGGGTTCTTTGAAGATGAATGCTGTCAACAATCAGATACGGAATCTTTATACAACATGAGCAATTCTATTAGGCGCGCTCCGTCACAGCCAGACCGAGGGACTTCTATTTACATGAAACAATAGCTCCATGGAAGCTCGTTCGACAAGTTGCCAAAGTAAAAAGTAAGCCTGGGCGTGGAAAATGACAAAGGCCTCAAACAGACACTGTCAAGATTTAATAAATTCCAGATGGATGACGTTTGAAGTGAGGTTCGAAGCGAGACGTGGGTTGACGTTCCGGCTCTG
Organism: Bos indicus; assembly: GCF_029378745.1. Classification (NCBI taxonomy): domain Eukaryota; kingdom Metazoa; phylum Chordata; class Mammalia; order Artiodactyla; family Bovidae; genus Bos; species Bos indicus. The sequence continues at coordinate 48,382,158 of NC_091775.1, forward strand.
CCTGGTGCTGCGAGCCAGAGGCACTGGCCACGTCCATCTCTCTATCCCATCCCTGTAGATGGAGCATGAAGAATGGTCAGGGAGGTGATGAATAAACATCACATTCTTCACATGCCAAGAGCGCAGGTTCACTCCAATGGAGACCCAAATGAAAACAGGGTACCTGGTGGGCAGGTATGTGTCAGTGCACCTTCAACTTCTGCACGTGGCCTTGGAGGGTTCTGGGATGAAGGGCGAGAAAGCGTTCATGTCTGAGTGCTGCACTTTTTATTAGCAGCAGAAAGTCTGAGCAGACCCTTCCTGTGGTGGAGGATGCCCCATGGCCCTCATGGCTCTTCTCTGACACCGGCCAGGCTCCCAGCCTGGTGTCCCTGCATGGAGCCATGTACCTGTGGGCAGAGTGAGGGGCTGTGAGTTTTCCAGCCTTTTTTCCTTCACTGAGCCTCTGGTCTCTCTGGAATAGAAACCATATTTCATCTCCAGCCCTCATACCCGGCAGAGCATTCTGCTTATGAAATGACTCTTTAGTGAGACTGAGTGGAAGGGAAGCAGTGCAGGGAGACACATCAGGCTCCACAATGCATCTTCTTTCTGTGGCTGCTGTGGGCTGAATGTTTGTGTCCCCAAAATCTTCTACTGAAATCTCAACCTCCCAAGGTGATGGTGTTGGGAGGTGAGGCCCCTGGAAGGTGATTAGGTCATGAGGATGGAGCCCTCAAGACTGGAATTAGTGCCCTAGTTAAAGTTATCCCAAGGAGCTCCTCTGGTGCTTCCTCATGGCTCAGATGGTAAAAAATCTGCCTGCAATACAAGAGACCCGTATTCTATTCCTGGGTTGGGAAGATCCCCTGGAAAAGGCAATGGCTACCCACTGCAGTATTTTTACCTGGAGAATTCCATGGGCAGAGGAGCCTGGTAGGCTGCTGTCCATGGGGTCGCAAATAACTGGACAAACTGAGTGACTAATACAAGGAACTCTGTTCCCTCCCCCACACATGAGAACATGAGTAGCTGGCCATCTGCAACCTGGAAGCAGGCCTTCACTAAAACTTAGCCATGCTGGCGCCCTGCTCTTGGACTTCCTGCCTCAAGAACCTTGAGAAATCAATGCGTGTTTTTCACAAGTGACCCAGTCTGTGGTATTTTGTTACAATGGCTGGAATAGACCAAGTCAGTGGTAAAATGGATGCAACCAGGCACTCTGGAGAACAGTATGGAGGTTCCTTAAAAACAAAAAATAGAACTACCATATGACCTAGCAATCCCACTCCTGGGCATATACCCTGAGAAAACCATAAAGCAAAAAGACACATGTACACCATGTTCGTTCCAGCACTATTTATAGTAGCCAGGACATGGAAGCAGTCTAAATGTCCAGAGACAGATGAATGAATAAAGAAGATGTGGTACATATATACAATGGCATATTACTCAGCCATACAAAGCAATGAAATTGGTTCATTTTTAGAGATGTGGATGGACCTACAGTCTGTCATATAGAGTGAAATAAATCAGAAAGAGAAAAATCAACATCATATTGCTGCTGTTGTTGTTCAGTCCCTCATTTGTGTCCAATTCCATGGACTGCAGCACACCAGGCTTCCCTGTCCTTCACCATCTCCCAGAGTTTCCTCAGACTCATGTCCATTGAGATGATGATGCCACCCAACCATCTCATCCTTTGTTGCCCCCTTCTCCTCCTGCCCTCAATCTTTCCCAGCATCAGGGTCTTTTCCAGTGAGTTGGCTCTTTGCATCAGGTGGCCAAAGTATTGGAGCTTCAGCTTCAGCATCAGTCCTTCCAGTGAGTATTCACATACATGTGTGTAATCTAGAAAATGGTACAGATGAACTTCTCAGTAGGGTAGTAATAGAGATGAAGATGCAGAGAGCAAACATGTAGACATAATATGGGAAGGGGAGGGTGGGACAAATTGGGAGTGTAGCATTGACATATATAAAATAGATAACTAGCGGGAAGGTGCTGTATAGCACAGGGAACTCAGCTTGGTGATCTCTGATGACCTACAGGGATGGGGGTGGGATGGGGGAGGGGGTGGGAAAGAGATCCAAGAGAGAGAGGTTACATGTATACGTATAGCTGATTCACTTTGTTGCATAGCAGAAATCAACACAACATTGTAAAGCAATTACATGCCAATCAAGAAAAGACGTAAGGTAAAATTTACCATTTTAACCATTTTCGAGATGCAGTTCTGTGGTATTAAACATATTCACATTGTTATGCAATCATTACCACTGTTGGTCTCCAGGACTTTTTCATCTTCTCCAACTGAAACACTGTCCCCATTAAACATCTACTCCCTCCCTCCTGGCACTGTCCCTTCTACTTTCTGTCTCTGTGAATTTGACTCCCCTGGGGACCTCACATCGGTGGAATCATACTGTTATCTGACTTTTTGGGTCTGGTTTAGTTCATCTGGGCTTCCCTGGTGGCTCAGATGGTAAAGCGTCTGCCTGTAATGCAGGAGAACTGGGTTCGATCCCAGAATCGGGAAGATTCCCTGGAGAAGGAAATGGCAACCCACTCCAGTACTCTTGCCTGGAAAATTCTATGGATTGAGGAGCCTGGTAGGCTACAGTCCATGGGGTTGGACCCAACTGAGCGATTTCACTTTCACTTTAATTCACTTAGCATAATGCCCTCAAGGTTCATCCTTGTAGCAGGCACCCGAATCTCCTTCCTTCTGAAGGCTGAACACCCTCCCACTGTGTGTTGAAAGGCACCCACTTACCTGAATGCACAGGCTGTGAAGGTGGGAGGCGGCCTAAGCCAGTGGCCACACTGGTTTTGGAGCTGGGCTCACCTGGGTTTGAGGGCTGGCTCTTGCCCCTTTTCAGGGCAAACCTTGGCCCTGTCTGAGCTCTGAGAAATGGGAGCAGAGATGGGTCCCCCTCCCGGGGTCGCTGGGACAGTCCACATTCTGCACACGAGGCCTGAGGGCAGCTACTTTCCCTGTGAAGTAACTGGGGGGTGGTGAAGGGTCCTGGGATCCTGGGCCAGTCTGGACCTCAAGGATTTTAGAGTGGAGGCAGTAGAGGTCTAATGGAGGTGAAGGGGGACCTGCCCTCCCCTTCACAGCTGTAGACAGACTTCCAGCTCCAACCAGTGGCCCGGGTGCCTAAACTCCTGCAGCCAAGCCTTCCCACCAGCGGCTTCCTGGATCAGCTCCCCCAGACTCCCACTGCCCGTCAACACCCAGGCATGCCTGCTCTTCCCCAGCGCCCAGACATAGGAACTCCTAGTGACAGGGCGTTGGGGATAAATTAAAACCAGTGACCTGCAAATTAAGGGCCTCAAATCCCATTTCCCGCTCCACAGACGCCTCACCCTCATTCTCTTCTCTCCCTCGGAGGTTGGGGGCCTGTCATCCGCTGTTAGAGCCGCCTGGTTATGAATCTGTCACATGGCGGCCGGGCTCCATTCTCAGCAGAGCGAATTGTCTTTGCATTTGTGAATTTTTTTTTTTAAGTAATTGCCCATTTTACCCCCATTCTTCTTGTCTGCGTGTGAATGCTCTTATTTAAAGTGAAACCGGGGAGCTATTGTCAGCCCAGGCTGGATCAAGGGACCATACAAATGTGTTAAAATGTGCCATGACAAATCGAGGTTATTTTTCTGCAAAGGTATTTTGCGGGTCTGGGTTTAGAGTCAAAGGGAGCTTCAAAGTATGAAATGTTCAAAGTGTTCTCATGGGCTTTGATATGAGGCAGTGTGTCTGTCAGATCCGATGGGCAGGGGACAGGCTGCCCTGTGGATGGTCTCTGGGAGTCCAGTCTGCTTTCTTAGGGAGAGTAGCGGGCTTCTTCTGTGCAACCCCAGAGGCGGAGACCAGCCCGTGTGCTCTGTGGCCCAGGACTTGGGGTGACCGGCCCTGGGGTACTCTGTGGTGTGCCTCTGTGTCACCTTGGCAAGGTCCTTCCCTCCTTGGGCCTGTGCCTCTGCGAAGTATGTTGCGGGGGGAGAGGGGCTGGGCTTCACGAGGCCTCTGGGCTTCTCCAAGTGAGTGTCATCGATTCCAGCATTAAATTCTATGAAGAGAGGAAGTGAGGGTCTGACCCCTCTCTGCTTCTGTTCTGGGGCACAGAGAGCTGGTGTTCACCAGCCAGTCTCTCAGCTGTGGTTTCCTTCCTATTAAGGCAGGAGATAGATGGGCCCCTGGCTGAACAGTCTCTCCCCTGTGGACAGAAATTGCATAAGAGCAGGATGATGGAGGAGGGCAGACCTGCACAGATGAGAGATAAGAGACCAAATGTTCCTCATTCTCCAAGTTAAGAGGACTTCCCTGTCTACAGACACAAAGAAAGGCTCCTTAGAGATCAAGAGAGAGGGAGCATCACCTCACTTACTAGGGAGCATCACTTACTAGTGATGCAACTACCCATAGGCCTCCTTGCTAGAATCCATCTTGGCTAAGAGATGAGAGTGCACACATGGAAGGAGCCCAAGATAAACCAAATATGGACTCTTTTGTGCGTGCGTGCTCAGTCGCTCAGTCATGTCCTACTCTTTGTGACCCCATGGACTGTAGCCCACCAGGTTCCTCTGTCCATGGGATTCTCCAGGCAAGAATACTGGAGTGGGTTGCCATTTCCTTGTCCAGGCGGTCTTCCCGACCCAGGCATCAAACCAGTGTCTTCTGCGTCTTTTGCATCAGCAGGGGGGCTCTTTATCACTAGTGCCACCTGGGACGTCCCAGATACAGACTCAGAACCAGGCAAAGGAATATGGTTGGCAAAAAGAAACCTGGAAGAAATGCCCCTTAAAAGTGATTTAAGCTACCATGAGGGCAGGGCTCTCTGAGCCTATTTGTGTGTCTGTCCATATGTACGGAACTCTTTTTCCTCCTAATAAATGCTTTACTTGTTTTGCCACTTCCCGTCTCTGTGGGAATTCTTTTCTGCAAAGTGAAAGAGCCAGGGTCTTGTCACCGACCCCTGCTCCAGTGGCTTGGGTGTGGTGCTCTCACTGCCTGACCTCAGTCTCTGGCTGGGAATTGAAGCCCTGCTTCAAGCTGCTGCAGGCCAAGGCCACCTGAGACCACTAACTTCATGGAAATTATTTTGTGATTGACCTAAATAAATGCACTTGCCAAATGGTCAGTACTTAGGAGGTGGGTTTGGAAATCCAAGCTGGTTTAGGAAGACAAAACTGTGGTTTGCCACTGAGGGTGGGCTTGGTAGATGGGGTGGCGGGTGCTAGGTCTTTGGGGAGGGCCATCTTTTCTGAACTGGACTCAAAGTTGCTCTGGGGAAGTGCCCTGGTGTGTCCCAGGCTGTGCTTTCTCTAGAGGTCATTGTGTTCCCCGCCAGGGGCTGGTGAGCCAAGGGCTCCAGCGGGGGCCTGCAGGCTGCATGGGGAGGGTCTGGGGTCGTGTCCCACTCCGTCCTGCACATGCAGCCCCACTTTGCCTCTGGCCCTCCTGTTCCTTTTGTCTTTCTGTGTTTCCTCCTGCTCCTTTGTTTCTCTACCAGACACGGTGCCCAGCCCTGGGGGCCAGGAGGTACCTTGATGCATGAGACACAGCTGGACCCATGAGAGACCAGAGGAAGCCCTGGCATGAGCCAGGAATCAAAACATAGGAGCTCAGGGCCTTGGTAGAGACCTCTTCTCTGTGAGTCCCTGGAATATTTCCAGAACTTCAAGCTGCCATTTATCCAGTTGACACTGAGCAGGACCCAAGGTTCTGGAGTGGATGAACTGCTCCCTCAAGCTCCTACCCTGGAGAGACTGCTGCCCACCCTGCCTGCCCTGGTTGGCTCTGTGGTCTGTGGGGGTGGGCTGGGTTTGGGGAAGGGGTGTCAGAAGCTGGTGCTGCTCCGGCAGGCAGTTTGGGGGAGGTGATTTGGGGCGCACAACCAAGCTGTGCCCTGTGGTCCAGCCCAGACCTGCAGCTCAGGTCTGCTTCTTCCTACCAGGAAAAACTGGGCTGGCTGAAAGGACAGGGCGCTAGGGGAGCTCAGGGGACTGGAAGCGAGTGTCCCTTGTATGAGCCTGTGGAGAGATGAGGGCCCTACAGATGCAGGGACCCCAGGCCTGGAGACTGCATGTAAAATCTGGCCCTTAGAGAGTTTTAAACAATATATACATTTTGGGTCATCCTGTGTTTAAAAAATAGTAAATAATTTGCCAACATTTAAAAATCAAATCGAAGTCTATATTTCTTTTGAAAAACAGGACGGTCTGGCCACATTTAGCCTCTATTTCCCCACGGTCCTGATCTCCTGGACTTGGGAAGCAGCTGCCCCTTCACCTGGACACACCCCATGGTTTGCCACAGTCACCACCACTCCCTATAGCATCTGCAATGCTAAGCCCACATGTCTGTCTGCCATCTAATTTGTGGTCAGTCTTTTACATGGTGTACTCTGGGATTTGAGCTTTCGACCCTTGACAGTAGGATTGGAATTAAGTCAAGTCACCCTTGAGTCCAGTGGCCTATATTTGGAATCTAGGTTGGCTGACTGCTGACTGTGGAGTCATGGTCAAAGCACCTGACCTTTGGAGTCTCTGGTCTTCATCTGTACAATGGATAAATGCTTTCAGCCTTAGAGAGTGGTTGGGAGGACTAAAAGAGATGATGATTCACGTTAAAAGTTTAGTCTACTGCCTATCACTTGGCAATAATAATAATTTGTTTTTGTTGTTGTTCAATTGCTAAGTCATGTCTGATTCTTTGTGACCCCATGAACTGTAGCATGCCAGGCTCCTTTGTCCTCCTCTATCTCCCAAAGTTTGCTCAAACTTATGTCCATTGAGTCAGTGATGATACCTAACCATCTCATCCTCTGCCACCCTCTTCTTCTATTGCCTTCAATCTTTCCCAGAGTCAGGGTCTTTTCCAATGAGTTGGCTCTTCACATCAGGTGGACAAAGTACTGGAGCTTCAGCATCAGTCCTTCCAAAGAATATTCAGGGTTGATTTCCTTCAAGATTGGCTGATTTGATCTCTTTGCAGTCCAACAATGTCATAAATGGGGCGGCAGAGGATGAGTTGGTTAGATAGCATCACTGACTCATTGGACATATATTTGAGCAAACTCTAGGAGATAGTGGAGGACAAAGGAGCCTGATGTACTGCAGTCCATGCCATGGAGTTGGACTCAACTCAGTGACTGAATAACAACAGCAATCAATTTATGTGATAAAAGCTGAATTTAGAAAAGGCAGAGGAACTAGAGATCAAATTGCCAACATCCATTGGATCATAGAAAAAGCAAGAAAGTTCCAGAAAAACATCTACTTCTGCTTTATTGACTATGACAAAGCCTTTGACTGTGTGACTCACAGCAAACTGTGGAAAATTCTTCAAGCGATGGGAATACCAGACCACCTGACCTGCCTCCTGAGAAATCTGTATGCAGGTTAAGAAGCAACAGTTAGAACTGGACATGGAACAACAGACTGGTTCCAAATTGGGAAAGGAGTACGTCAAGGCTGTATATTGTCACCCTGCTTATTTAACTTATATGCAGAGTACATCATGAGAAACGCTGGGCTGGAAGAAGCACAAGCTGGAATCAAGATAGCTGAGAGAGATAGCAATAACCTCAGATATTCAGATAATACCACCCTTATGGCAGAAAGCGAAGAACTAAAGAGCCTCTTGATGAAAGTGAAAGAGGAAAGTGAAAAAGTTGGCTTAAAACTCAACATTCAGAAAACTAAAATCATGGCATCCAGTCCCATTACTTCATGGAAAATAGATGGGGAAACAATGGCAACAGTGACCGACTTTATTTTTTGGGCTCCAAAATCACTGCAGATGGTGACTGCAGCCATGAAATTAAACGACGCTTCCTCCTTGGAAGAAAAGCTATGACCAACCTAGACAGGGTATTAAAAAGCAGAGACATTACTTTGCCAACAAAGGTCCATCTATTCAAAGCTATGGTTTTTCCAGTAGTCATGTATGGATGTGAGAGTTGGACCATAAAGGAAACTTAGTGCTGAAGAATTGACGCTTTTGAGCTGGGGTGTTGGAGAAGACTCTTGAGAGTCACTTGGACTGCAAGGAGATCCAGCCTGTCAACCCTAAAGGAAAACAGTTCTGAATATTCATTGGAAGGACTGATACTGAAGCTGAAACTCCAATACTTTGGGCACCTGATGCGAAGAACTGACTTATAAGAAAAGACCCTGATGCTGGGAAAGATTGAGGGCAGGAGGAAAAGGGGATGACAGAGGATGAGATGGTTGGATGGCATCACTGACTTGAAGGACATGAGTTTGAGCTAGCTCTGGGAGTTGGTAATGGACAGGGAAGCCTGGTGTGCTGCAGTCCATGGGGTTCCAAAGAGCTGGACATGACTGAGCAACTGAACTGAATTGAACATAACATAATAATTATAGTATATGATCTAAGAGCTGTAACATAATAATAACAACAATATCCATCACATCCTGTGTGCTTGAATGCTTGTCTTGAATGTCTGGACCTGGACTAGTTCATCTAATTCTCACAATAGCTCCTGGGATGCAGATCCCACTTTCAGCATCAGACCCTCATTTTACAGATGATGAAACGGAGGCCCAGAGAGGTTAAGATGCTCGACTGTTTTCCAATAGAAAGAGGCAGAGCTGGGGTTTGAACCTAAGCCATCTGGCTCCCGCTTCTGTTTTCAGTGTAAACACCAGCTTGTCGCCTCTACTCCTGGGATCCAAGTCCTTCACCTCTGACATTTACTGTAGCATCTGAGGCTTGAAGCTGTCCTGGGGTCTTGCAGCTCCAGCAGATCTTGGATCTTGGGCTTTTTGGACAAACCAGAATGAGTGGGGGATGGCAGCCGGGCAGGGCGGCAAGCCAGGGTGAATGGGAACTGCTGGTGGGAGCCAGGGCTCTCGGTCTCCGCTGCCCTCACCAGGGCTGTCTTGCTTCTGTCCCAGCAGCCTCCCAGCCCCTGAAAGCATCTCAGCAATACACACAACAGGCTGAAGCTCTGGTTGGTGGGAGCTTCTGGGGGATGCATGGGAGCGGGGATTCCTGGATTTCCCACCCTCTTCGCTCCTTCGAATCAGAGCTCATCTTGTCAGGAGCAAGGCAGCAGTAGAGCACTCGCATGCTGGATTAATCCTGTTAAACAATTCACAGATCTGACGCCAGACAGCCCTTTTGAAACCTGGGGGTACAGACTGCAAGTGAAGCGTGAGTCTCACGTCGCTTTCAGTGGCTTGTCGCCTGGCAGAGCTGAAGCGCCAGGGAACAGAGAGGGCAAATGAGGCAGTGTCTCCGGCACTTCACTGGCCAGATTCATGCTCACTGCGAGCTCTTCTCCTTTCTCCTGACTGATGTGCAGAAAAGAGACGGACATGAAAGGGAGAGGTTACCCCTCACCTCCCAGCCGGGCCTCTTCCTCCCAAACCCTTGCAGGGGACAGCCCAGCGCACTCCCATCACTCCACTTTGGCCGATGTGGGAGAAGGAGTCTTGGCCAAGGGGCTGAATGCCCAGGGCAGAGAGTCCAATGCTCAGACAGTCATCAGGGGTGGAACTGAGCCAGACAGGATCCTGCTCATCATGTAAAAGCTGATGGTCCTCAGTTTTCTCATCTGCCAAGTGGAGACTGTAGTCCCACTGACCACATGGAGAGGTGAGCAGGTTAGGAGAGTGTCAGATGTCCCCCAGTCAAAGGCATCAAGCTTAGAGGTTGGCAGGGCCTCAGGGTCCCTGTGGCCCTGGCAGGGTTCCACCTGGCAGGCTTCCTTATCCTGGAATACCTCCCCTCTTACCTCTGCATGGACAGAGCTGCCTGTCCCCCAGCCCTGCTGGCTGTCTTCTTGGGCTGTCCTGAGTGGTGGGTGGTGGGCAGTGGGCAGAGGAGAGGCTCTGGAGTCCGAGGCCTGGGCTGAATTCCAACCCTGGTCTGCTGGCTGGGGGGCTGTGGGTGCCTTGTTTAACCTCTTGGTGCAAGGAAGTGGGAATAAAGGTCATTGGATAAAGGTTAAATGCATTTGTGCATCTAAAGCCTTTCCCATAGCCTGGCTCAATGAATGCTGGTGGTCTCATCATCACCTCCTCTGATGGAGGCTGAAGCTGTGTGTCAGAGTCTGTGCAGTGTTTGTGAATCAGGGCCCTGACCTCTGTACCGAGGGAGCCATGGGGCTGTAGTCCCCCAGCACTGATGGAGCCTCTCCTAGTAGCTGTTGGCTGTGACATCTGTGTCCTTCTCTGATGTCCCTGCTGGGCTTAGTGCAGGGGCTGGTCCTCCTCCCCAGCCACTGCTCAACTCTGCAGGCAGGACCCTTGGCTTTAGACCAGGGTCTCCAGGAGTTCCCTGGCTCTTCTGTGTCTGGGCTCTGATGATGTTTCTGGGTGAGGGTGGTGGGCAGCCAGGGTTATGCTCTCTATAGAAAGTGCCCTCAAAGACTAATTTCTGCAGGCAGTGAGAGCCCAGGCCCTGTCTTGTCCCTCTGACTTGAAGTCTTAGCACAGACCTAAGGGCCCTCGACACACCAACCAGCACCTGACCTCCCAGAAGACAATTCTGATGTACAAGCAGACAATAGGGGCTGCTGTCCCTGGGCAGGGCCAGGGTTGGGTGGGTGAAGATGTTCACCAGCTGGGCAACAGAGAAGACAGAGGGCTGTGTGGGCCAGGGAGCCCCAGCTGATAGTGTACAGTCTCAGGGGAGTGGAAGGGAGAGGAGGGGAGGAGAGAAGAGGGCGGGATGGGAGGGAAGGTGTAGAGATGGTGGGGGAGGGCAGGGGGAGGGTGGGAGGGGAGCTCCCTCAGGCCAGGTGAGCGGGCCAGGTGCTGTCCAGGACTTCTGTGGTGCTCAGCACTGGGTGCTGTCATGGTCAGGGAGCACCTGGCTGGGTGCCTGCACACCCCCTCTGTGTAGCAACGAAAGAGCAACTACTGTTTACTAAGCATTTACTCTGTGACACTGTGGTGGAGACTGATCACTTTATCTGCTCAGCCTGCATCACATGCTCCCAGCCGGCCAACTGCAGAACTCTATCCCTCAGCCATGGTGATTGGAGTAGCAGAAATGGCTGAAAAGCAGAAATAAAGGGAGCATGAAAGATAAACTGTATTGCATTTTTGTGTTAGCTGAGACCAGCTCTATCTATATTTAGCCAAGGCTTAAGCAGGACCAATCAGATTCACCTCTGGGATTTTTGCTGGAGTAATGGGGAAAGACGCCCTTTTTCTCTTTCTCATTCTCTCTCTTTCCTCACCTGCCATAACATAGCAAAAGCCAGGACCTCCTGGTCTGCTGGGGGCCATGCTGCTGCCATGTGGGGAGAACTTATCTGAAAATGAAGCAATGCAGAGGAATGGGGAGCTGAGAGAGGCGGGGAGATAGAGTGTGTGAGGAGGGTGGACACACACATGCAGCCAGTGACATCTTCAAAAGAGCCCTCAAGGTTGGCTCCACCCTCAGATGTCCGACTCTTTGCGACCCCATGGGTTATACTGTCCATGGAATTCTCCAGGCCAGAATACTGGAGTGGGTAGCCTTTCCCTTCTCCAGGGGATCTTCCTAACCCAGGGATCGAACCCAGGTCTCCTGCATTGCAGGCGATTCTTTACCAGCTGAGCCACATGTGTATCATGAATTCTGATTCTCACTGTGACCCTCAGGGGTAGGTATTCTTATTATTCCTGCTTTCAGAAGAGAAAGGCCGAGACCGAGAGGTGACACCACCCACTGAGCTCTGGCTCACAGGCTCAGAGCTGGGATCCACGCCTGGAGCTCTCACTCCAGAGCCCATGCTGGGGGGACACATGTGAACCTCCCCAACCCCAGCTGCCCATCAGAGGCATCAAATAAGCGTTTGTTGAATTAAACTCATCCTGGCTGTTGGGAATCGAGTCCAACTCCTCTTCCTTCTTTGGAATCTGTGTGTCTGCTCTGGACTTGCCCAAACCCTTTGCCTCTGGCTCCTGGGTTCTCATGGAGGCTGAGTCCCTCAGCCAAGGTCCTCACGCAGCGAGACTGGACATCCCACGGCCAGGCCATGGACACTTCAGCAATACCACGTATACAGGCATTGAGATACAGTCTCAGGACAAGTCTGTGAGCCATTAGAGAGTGAGACGGGCTGGGTCCCCTTAAAGTCAGCTCAGACAGAAATTGTTGCACTGAGCCTGCAGATGCCTTGTTCCCATTAAGAAGCGACTTCCTTGTTTGATGGGAACAGAGACAGTTCTGTCAGCCTGTTCTTTGGGAGATTTTAAAAGAGGCCAGAGGTATGTTCTGAAGAAAGCGAGTGAATCGGGCTTCTTGGCCCCATGTGGTAAACTCGGAGCAATTTAAGGAAGATCAGAAGCGTTGCATGTCTTCCTTGGTCTAAGAGCTCAAAGACGCGGTCAGTACAGATGATCTCATTTCCAGAAAAGTCCCTGAGAAAATGCAGAGAAACTGGTCAGCTGGGGCCAGTTGGGGGCTGGGAGCCTGCTTCCATGCAACCACACAGCCCACTCCCCCTCTGAATCTTGTGAGGTTTGGGGAGGGCCAGGGAGACAGTTGGAGAAGGAAATGGCAACCCACTCCAGTGTTCTTGCCTGGAGAATCCCAGGGACGGGGGGAGCCTGGTGGGTTGCCATCTATGGGGTCACACAGAGTCGGACATGACTGAAGCGACTTAGCAGTAGCAGGGAGACAGTGGAAAGGGTCGTGGTGGGGGCGACGCTGGGAAGAGGGGAAGAGCCTTTGCTCCACACCAGCTTCTCTTTCACTACAGGCTCGCTCCTTGCTGGAGGTTGAAAGGGGCTTCCCAGCAGTGGATCCCTGCCCCACTGGCCTCTCTCTTCCATCTATCACTGGCCGGGGTGAGGTGAGTTAACCCCTGAGCATATGTGTTTCGGGTGAGCCGGCATCTGTGGGCAGTGATTTCTAGAAAGGATCAGGGTCTCTGGGGCAGATAGTCCCGGGCCCTCAACCTCTGTCTTAGGTGGGGTCTTCTGAAGCAGACGTTGAGAGAAGGATGTGATTGTGAGCTGTTGGTGGGGAGCTGGACTCTGGGGAAGGGGATATGATGGGGCTGAGAAGCTGGTGGGGTTGTGGCCACTGACCCAGTCTCCCCGGGGACCTCTGCACAGTGTGCAGAACGGTTTCCCGGGGGGCCCTGGGGCTTGTGAGGTGCAGATCCTGGCCCAGCAGGTCTGGGGCAACTTGAGTCCTGCATCTCGGACAAACTCCCGATGAAACTGAAGCTGCCAGTGCACAATCCACATGGCCCGGGATGCATCTCCCAGTTGTCAGGGCTTGACTTGTGTCCCCAGGAGACATGCTGAAGCCTTAACCCTGCACCTGTGAATGTGACTTATTTGGAAAGGTTTTTGCAAATTCAACATAATCAAGGTAAGACCAAGGCATACTGGGTCTGCTGTTGTTCAGTCGCTTGGTCGTGTCCGACTCCCTGCGACCCTGTGGACTGCAGAACACCAAGCTTCTGCCCTTCATTATTTCCCAGAGTTTGCTCAAACTCATGTCCCTTGAGTCAGTGATGCCATTCAACCATCTCATCCTCTGTCGCCCCCTTCTCCTCCTGCCTTCAATCTTTCCCAGCATCAGGGTCTTTTCCAATGAGTCGGCTCTTCTCATCAGGTGGCCAAAGTATTGGAACTTCAGCTTCAGCATCAGTCCTTCCAGTGAATATTCAGGGTTGATTTCCTTTACTGTGTTTGGGTGGACCCAAATCCAGTGACTGGTGTCCCTAAAAGAAGAGAACAGACATGGAGGGAAGAGGGAAGACGATCATGTGAAAATGGAGGCTGAGAATGGAATGATGCTGCCATGAGCCAAGGAATGAGTGGATCCACCAGACGCTGAAAGAGACAGGAAGGACTCTCCCCTGGAGACTCCAGGGGGCCCACAGTCCTGCCCACACCTTGATCTCAGACTTTCCGGCTCCAGACTGTGAGAGGATAAACTGCTGCTGCTCTAAAGCCTCCAGTTTGTGGCATTGTCACAGCCACCCTGGGAGGGTCATACAGTAGCTAGAAGGTGAGGGAGCCATCCGGGGCCTCAGCCCCTCAGCACCTCCAGCAGGACCTGGGAACTGACCAAGGTCAGCAGGTGTGGGATTTTTACCCAGAAGTGGTCCAGGCCAAGGGGAGGTGGGTAGGCCCTGCTCCCATCCTGCTTAGAGGTGACCAGGTCCCTTCCTGGAGGGTGAGGGGCTGGTGCTCTGGGCAAGCACAGGTTGATGGGCAGAGCTGAGAACAGCAATGAGACAGGCTGATGAGGGTGAGAGGAAGACTCCCCTCTTCAACCCACAGGGATATGTCACCCTCCCTTTTAAGGTGGATGGAGAGGCTCCCGGGGAGAGATGGGCACAGTGTAGAGTCCTGGGAGGAGGGAGGCCTTTAAACCAAAGGGCCCAGGTAGGAAGCCTGACTCCACTGCTAACTCACATCTCTGAGCCTCAGCTTCCTTGGCGGCATGAGTGCAATGACAGGAGGATTGTGGGCTAGAGACGATGCATGTCATCATCTAGGACGGCCGGGCACAAAGGAGGGTCAGCGGAGCAGGGAGACTGAGTGGGGCTCCTCCTTTCCAGGGTCCCGCCCAGCACCTTCGGGGAAGGTAAGCTCCAAGGGGCAGTGGGCCAGCCAACACAGTCCCCTTGTTTCCCAGCGATGCTGTTCTTCTGGCTGATGGAGACTGTGGCCCCCTCCAGCCTCCCATTTCCCCTGCCACCTCAGCTCTGGATTTCTGGAAGCTCTTTAGAGAGGCAGATGTTTGCAAGTCAGCCCAGTGCTGTTGATTTACGCCTTAGCAAGCCTTGCCTTTACGATGATTAATATTTGATTTACGCCCTGGGTCTGTCCTGTTTCTGATCTCTTTCTAACTCATTAAATCTCCTTTAATCGAGTCTCTAACTTTATCCTTTGGAACTTATCCTTCAGAGACAGCTTCCGGTTCTCCTGGTTGGCTTCTGACCCATTTATTTGTTTTTTGAAAAAAAAAACAAAACTAAACAAAAGCACATTTGGCTGGAGCTAGTCCTAGAGGCTGGCTGCCAGGAGGGTGTGGTGTGTTAAATGTCAGTAGCTGTGCCTCTGCCATGGAGCTCCTTCCACTCATTGAATTACTTGTGCTGAAAGGGCCAGGCCCTCCCATCAGAGGACAGGGCTGGTTTCTGGAGGTGCCTAGCAAGGGTTCGGAGAAGGCAATGGCACCCCACTCCAGTACTCTTGCCTGGAAAATCCCACGGACGGAGGAGTCTGGTGGGCTGCAGTCCATGAGGTTGCGAAGAGTCGGACACAACTGAGCGACTTTACTTTCACTTTTCACTTTCATGCATTGGAGAAGGAAATGGCAACCCACTCCAGTGTTCTTGCCTGGAGAATCCCAGGGACAGGGGAGCCTGGTGTGCTGCCCTGTCCCTGCCTATGGGGTCGCACAGAGTCAGACACGACTGAAGCGACTTAGCAGCAGCAGCAGCAAGAGTGACTCGGCCTGCAAGTGTCTGTTCCTGGGGAGGGTGATGGGCAGAGGGGCTGGGAGCTTTGGCTGGCAGGGACCTCGCTAAGCATCTGAGGCTGCAGTGGGCCCACTTTCCTTCACTTCTAGGCCAGTGCCTGGTAACAAAGGTGGGCCTCTCAGATGAACCCGATAATGAGGATGAGCTGAACTCCAGGAGTCTCGCACACATGCTGGATTCGTCACCAAGCACTTTATATTCACTTCCACATCTGAGTCTCACAACACCCCTGGGAGATGGGTTCCCATTTTACAGATGGGGAAACTGAGGCTGAGCCATGTGCCCAGGTGACTAGGCAGCTAAGGGGCAAAGAGGGGGTTCCTGCCCAGGTGGTCTGAGCCTCCTCAGCTGAGCCCTGCTGCCCCTGTACTGCATCCCCTGGGGGAGAACAGTCAGTCAGTGAAAGTCACTCAGTAGTGTCCAACTCTTTGCGACCCCATGGGCTGTATAGTCCATGGTATTCTGTAGGCGAGAATACTGGAGTTGGTAGCCTTTCCCTTCTCCAGGGGATCTTCCCAACCCAGGGATCGAACCCAGGTCTCCCGCATTGCAGGTGGATTCTTTACCAGCTGAGCCACAAGGGAAGCCCTGGGGAGGACAGGAATATTGCAAAACATCCCACAGTGAGGTGGACGACCCACTGCAGAGTGGTCACCCCCAGGGTCAAGAGTCCCCCCATCATTGTCGGGAAACAGGCCTTGACTTTGAATGGCCGGTCCCCCTCGGAGTGTGCAGTTGGCTTCAGATTTATTCATTTTTGAATTCTGAATGTGGCCAAATATTAGGTTCACTCATGGGTCGTAGACTTCATAACAAAGAATAAAAAAGGGAGTAAACACTCTTATTGTAAATAGAACATGCCACCTACCTGTATTGGGTGCAGAAATGATGAAATTGAGTCATCAAAGACCACATACTGTCTGATTCCATTTACATGAATCATCTGGAACAGGCAAATCCATGGAGACAGAAAGTAGACCAGTGGTTGCCAGGAGTTGGGGGTGGTGTGAGGAGTCAGGGGGTCCCGGGAGGTGGGGTGAGGGAGGGTGCTGAGAGCTGGAAAGATGAATGCATTTGCCTTCAGTCCAATTCTCCCTCTGACTTTTCTGCTTTCTTTTGTGTTCTAAGCTTTCCATTATGTAGCTTATATTACTTCATGTTTTTATTAGGGTGATAAAACTATCAGTGTTTTTTTCCCCTCCTTTTCTGTGTTTGCTGATTTTTGTCAAATGTGCATTCATAATGCTAAGAAAGAGAGTTAATAAAAAACAATTGCTTCCCTGTCCCTTGCACACAGCCACATTCAACAAAAGCAAACAAGGACAGAACTTGACTCTCAGGGAACCAAGCCGGGTTCCGCAGGTGGCTCTGGTCAGGGCACAGTGTGCTCTCCACAGACCCTCTGCCCAGTTGGGGAGGAGGCCTCTGTCCTCTGGCCCCCGTTCCGAGCCTCTTCTATGGAAGTGCCCAGGCCAGGGCACCACCATGAGAACCTGGACACGGCTGACTTCGCCTCCTGCCCGTGGTCCCAGCCGGCCTCAAGGCTTCACCCCGGGGTGGGAGGTGGGTCCTCATTGACCTGACCCTCCTGCAAGGGGCCTCAAGGGGTGGGGACGAGATTGGGGGTTGGGGAGGAGGGAGGTCCTGGTCTGAGCCTCCTCTCATCCAGCTCCCCTGCTGCTTTGTATTTTCATTCTCGTCTGGTCCAGGAGTGGTGGCCTTCCTGCTTCCAGCCCCCCTTGGCTGGGCGGGTCTACGTCTGTGGTCAGTTTAGCCTTCACAGAAGCCTGAATGAGGTATGGGCCTCTGTGAGGTGTAGGGATTTACTGAAGGAGCTTTAGACTAACAGAGGGGAGAGTATCTGTCCATTCGTGCCATAAGCATGAAGATTCTTCACCGTGCCCAGGGACTGTCTCTTCCTGTTGAAGTTCAGAAACCTTCTCCGCCTGGTCTTTACTGTTAAATGCATCATTCTCGGTTAATCTCGTCTCTCCAGCTGTGAGCAAGAGGGGACAATACTGTGATGACTCAGAGCCATGGCACTTTGGAGCCTGACCTCAAACCTGTGCTTCCTGATTCCATATAGTCAATGCTGGCTACATCATCACTCATGATGCTGCATTATCCACTGTGAAGGTTGTGAACCCTGGCTTCCCGCAACTCTTTGTCTCAAAGGACCCTGTGCTTCATTGATGATGACCACACATGCTAGTCTTACTCAGAGTTGTAGGAAGATGGGAACAAAAATCTGCTCTCTGGTTCTCATGTTACTATCACTGCTTGTAATTTCACTGACACAGACATTGAAATAGACATATTTCACTGACATAGCATAGAGATTGAGCCAACTCATTGGCAAAGACTTTCAAGCTAGGAAAGATTGAGGGCAGGAGAAGGGGGCAACAGAGGATAAGACGGTTGGATGGCATCATCGACTCAATGGATATGAGTATGAGCAAACTCCAGGAGACGGTGAAGAACAGGGAAGCCTGGCGTGCTGTGGTCCACAGGGTTGCAAAGAGTTGGACACAACTGAGTGACTGAACAACAACAAGCCTAGGCATAGAACAAGTCCTCTTCCTACTATGTTTTCTCTTGAAGCTTTGGGCCATAATCATTGTATCCTTAGGATGAGATCGTCTTTGTGTTGAACCCTGCCCCCCGCAACTTTTCAAGCACTGGCATCAGCAGGAAGGGTGTGTAAGGGCCCCATCGACACAGGCAATGTCCTTCTGTCCTTGGGCAAAGCTCAAGACAGACCCAGGAAAACACAATAGCACCACATTAAACGTCAGTTGGAGGGGCTTGCTTGTTTTGAAGAACAATGCTCTAAAAGCCCAGATTATGCACCTCAAACACCACTGGAGCCATATAGGAGGAGGCCAGGTGGAGAACAGGGACCGTCATCCTTGCCAGATAGTTATGAGGTCCCCCTTTCCTGTGGTATCAGCAGGGGAGCCTTGACTTCTGCCACCACCTGGATGTGTTGAAGTGCCCCTCCCTCTCCTCTCTATAGTGCTAATAGAGGGGGTCTAAGGAAGAGGCTGGGCTTCCCAAGTGGCATGAGTGGTAAAGTGCCTTCCAATGCAGGAGACATAAGAGATGTGGATTTGATCCTTGGGTTGGGAAGATCCCCTGAAGGAGGGTACAGCAACCCACTCCAGTGTTCTTGCCTGGAGAATCCCACTGACAGAGGAGCCTGGCGGGCTACAGTCCATAGCATCTCACGGTGTTGTACACAACTGAAGCATAGCATGCATGCACACAATGAAGGGTCTGGATCTTCACCATCACCAAGCACCAGTGAGGCCACCCCAAGTGTGATGTCAGTGGAGACCATGTGGGGATGGGGACTCCCATGTCTTCCCAGCAGTAATAAAAGCCTCCTCTCCTCTAGTCAGGTGTCCACAGAGGCAGACTGAGGAACCTTCACCTGGCAGGAATGAAGCAGTACTCCTCTCCCACCTCCACTGCTGCAGCAGTGCCAGAGAAAACCATCTGAAACGGAAGGTTTCAGTAAGATCCAGAGTCTCAGCAGAATACAACAATGCCCAGGTTTCAATCAAAATTTGCTCATCGTAGCAAGAACCAGTAAGAGCTCAAACTGATTGAAAAATTACAATCAATGAATATCAACACTGACATGGCAAAGAGGTCAGAATTATCTCACAAAGATTTTAAAGCAGTCGTGGTAAAACTGCTTCATGAACAACTGTGAATACTTTTGAAGAAAATACAAAATTAAAAAGGCTAAGCCATAGAATAGAAGATATAAAGAGGAACCAAATGGACATTTTAGAACTGATAAATATAATAACAGAAATAAAACGCTTGGTGGATGGACTCAGAATAAGGAATGAAATAGGGAAAATCATAACAGACTCCCCAGTCATCAACAGGACAATAAAGGAATAACTACAGAAAACTGTGTGCAGGTTAATTTGGTAAGTTAGGCAAATTGGACTACATCCTCAGAAATGAACCACATCCACAAATTACTACAACTCACGCACTTTGAAATAGATTAATTGAGTAGCTCTGTAAGTATTAAGGAAATTCAATTTGTAATTTAAAAATACACAAAAAGATATCTTCAGGCTGAGCAGTTTTCACTGGAGAATTCTGTGAAATATTTAAATATCAGTTCTCACAATCTCTTTCGGAAAGTAGAAATGGAAAGAAAACTTAGCGATTCATTTTGTGAAGCCAGTTTTACCCTGTTATGTAAATCAAAGACAGTACAAAAAAGAAAACCAAAGGCCAAATTTTCTCATGAATATAGACTTAAAATCTTCACAAAGCACTTGCAAATAAAATTTAACAATATGTAAAGATAGTTATACGTTGTAACCAAGGAATTCTAGGAATGCAGATTTGGTTCAGTATTTGAAAATCAATCAGTACAACCCACCACATTTACAGACTAAAGAAGAAAAATTACATGATCAAATCAATTGATGCAGGAAAAAAAGCATTTGACAGAATTCTATGCTGCTGCTGCTGCTAAGTCACTTCAGTCGTGTCCAACTCTGTGCGACCCCATAGACGGCAGCCCACCAGGCTCCCCTGTCCCTGGGATTCTCCAGGCAAGAACGCTGGAGTGGGTTGCCATTTCCTTCTCCAATGTATGAAAGTGAAAAGTGAAAGTGAAGTCGCATTCATTGACAAAATGTCACAGGAAGTCCTGCCCAATTGATTTTTGACAAAGGTACAAAAGCAATTCAATGGGAGAAAAATGCATCGTCCAAATGCTGTTGGAGTAACTGGACATAGAGGCCAAAAAATTGAAGCTTGAACTCAATCTCACACCTTACAGAAAAATGAGTTAAAAGTTAACTATGAACTTAAATGTAAAATATCAATGTAGAAAAATATGAGAATATCTTTGGGGAAATAGTCCCGGAAAAGAGTTCTTAGATCTGACAGCAAAATCATAATCTGTTAAAGAAAAAATGAACAAATTTGGCTTCATCAAAAATAAAACTTTTGTTCTGTGAAAGACCTTGTGACAAGGATTAAAAGACAAACTGTATGTCAACATGACTCCGCCGCATGTTGATGTATGGCAAAACCAATACCATATTGTAAAGTAATTAACCTCCAATTAAAATAAACACATTTATTAAAAAAAGACAAACTGTAGAGTGGGGACAAATCTTTGCAAACCACTTATGTGACAAAGGAGTAGTATCTCAAATATCTAAAGACCTCTCACAACTCAGCAATTCGAACTATCCAATTAGAACATGGGCAAAGGTGATGAGCAGGCTTTTCACCGGAGAAGACCTGCAGATGGCAAGTAAGCACGTGAGAAGATGTTTAGCTTGACTACCCATTGGGGAAATGCAAATTAAAACCATCATGAGGTATTCCTACACAGCTTTCAGATTGGCTAAAATTTTAAAAAGTGACCATACCAAATGCTGGTGAGAATGTGGAGAAACTGGCTGCTGGGAACGTAACATGGTGCAGACTTTCTGGAAAACAGGTTGGCAGTTTCTAAAAAAACTAATCTTGCAACTACCAAACGTCCTAGTGATGAAATCTGTAGGCATTTATCCCAGAAAAGTGAAGACTTATATTCACACACAAAAACCACATAAAAATGTTTATAGCAACTTGATTTGTAATCGTCAAAAGCTCCAACAAACCAGATGTCCATTCACAGTCTATGGTTAAGCCAACTGTGGTCTCTCCCTATCATGTGATAGTATTTGGCCATACAACTATTGATATTTACTACTCCTTGGAAGGAAAGTTATGACCAACCTGCTGCTGCTGCTATGTCGCTTTAGTCGTGTCCGACTCTGTGTGACCCCATAGACGGCAGCCCACCAGGCTTCCCGTCCCTGGGATTCTCCAGACAAGAACACTGGAGTGGGTTGCCATTTCCTTCTCCAATGCATGAAAGTGAAAAATGAAAGTGAAGTCACTCAGTAGTGTCTGACTCTAGCGACCCCATGGACTGCAGCCTCCCAGGCTCCTCCATCCATAGGATTTTCTAGGCAAAAGTACTGGAGTGGGGTGCCATTGCCTTCTCCAATGACCAACCTAGATAGCATATTAAAAAGCAGAGATATTAGTTTGCCAACAAAGGTCTGTCTAGTCAAGGCTATGGTTTTTCCAGTGCTCATGTATGGATGTGAGAGTTGGACTATGAAGAAAGCTGAGTGCCGAAGAATTGATGCTTTTGAACTGTGGTGTTGGAGAAGACTCTTGAGAGTCCCTTGGACTGCAAGGAGATCCAACCAGTCCATTCTAAAGAAGATCAGTCCTGGGTGTTCTTTGGAAGGAATGATGCCAAAGCTGAAACTCCAGTACTTTGGCCACCTCATCCAAAGAGCTGACTCATTGGAAAAGACTCTGATGCTGGGAGGGATTGGGGCAGGAGGAGAAGGGGCCGACAGAGGATGAGATGGCTGGATGGCATCACCGACTCGATGGACATGAGTTTGGGTGAACTCCGGGAGTTGGTGATGGACAGGGAGGCCTGGCGTGCTGCGATTCATGGGGTTGCAAAGAGTCGGACACAACTGAGCGACTGAACTGAACTGAACTGATACATGGATGACTCCCCAGAGAATATCACTGAGTGAAAAGAGCCAATCCCTAAAGGTTATTTGCTGTATGATTACATTTATATAACATGTTTGAAATGACAGAATTGTAGGAATGGAGACTTAGGGTAATGGTTGCAGGAGCTCTAGGATGTGGCTTACAGGTAGGTGTGGCTATAAACTGGCAGCATGTGGAATTCTGTCCTGATGGTAAGGTTCTATATCTTGATTATATCAATGCCTAGGTCTTCTTTTAAAAAAATATTTTATTGAAGTATAGGTGATTTACAATGTGTTAATTTCTGCTGTACAGCAAGGTGATTCAGTTATACAAACATATACACACGTATACAATCTTTTTCACATTCTTTTCCATTATGATTTATTGCAGGTTAATGAATACAGCTCCCTGTGCTATACAGTAGGGCCATGCTGTGTATTCATTCTACATAATAGTTTGCCTCTGCTAATCCCACACTCCCACTTCACCCCTCCCCCAACCCCCTCCCCCATGGCAACCACAAGCCCGTTCTCTCTGTGAGTCTCTCTCTGTTTCACAGATAAGTTCATTTGTGTCATATTCTAGATCCCACATGTAAGTGATATCATATGGTATTTGTCTTGAAATATCATATTTTTGTATGATATTTTTCTTTCTGACTTACTTCACTTAGTATGACAATTTCTAGGTCCATTCATGTTGCTGCAAATGGTATTATTTTGTTCTTCTTTATGGCTGAGTAGTATTCCATTGTATATATGGACCACATCTTTTTTTATCCATTTATCTATTGATGGGCGTTTAGATTGTTTCCATGTTTTGGCTATTATGAATAGTGTTGCTATGAAAATTGGAGTGCGTATATCTTTTTGAACAAGAGTTTTGTCTGAATCTCCAGTTATCTTTAAAAAGTTAATTAAATAGATATTTTGAAGGAAGTTTAAGTAATAGTTCATGTTCAGCATTAGTATGTGTGTGTATAGCATATATACAGCGCATATGTCAGTGTGCTCAGCCGTGTCTGACTGCAACCCCATGGACTGTAGCCCACCAGGCTCCTCTGTCCATGGGATTTCCCAGGCAAGAATACTGGAGTGAGTTGTCATTTCCTTTCTTCAGGGAATTTTCCCGATCCAGGGATTGAACCCACATCTGCTGCATTGCAGGTGGATTCTTTACTTGTTAAGCCATTCATGTTCAGCATTAGTTTGTGTGTATATAATATATACATAGTATATACTGCCAATGAGGACGTGTTGCCTCATCAGAAAGCTCTTAGTAGGCACCTCACTGTCCATCAAGATCAGATAATAGTCAATGCGGTTGTCCCTAAGCATCCATGGGGGATTGATTGGTTCTGGGATCCATTAGCTCCCAGCTGCTCTGATGTTCATCCTCCTGTCCGAGTTGGGAAGTGCTCAGCAGAGGTGAGTGGCAGCCTACCTTGGGAAGGATGAAGAGGCAAGGCTCCGGCCTGGGTACCGCCAGGATTCCCTGTGAGGTGCTTCTTTGTGTGGGCATAGGCTGGATGCAAGAGGTCTGGCCTTGCCCACAGGGAGCCTGCATCCTTCTAGCAGATATAATACTTGGGGAAGTACTAATGAACAGTTTCGGACTCTGCTCTGGCAAGGCCAATGTTGCGTGGGGCACCACCTCAGTGATAAGGTGGGGAGTGACTGGAGGGACCAGTTAGGCCAGGAAGTCCCTGAAAGTCTCCCCACAGCAGCCAGAGCCATGCTTTTGAAATCTTTCAATGACTTCCTTGCACTAAGATTTTAGCAGTGCCTTCCTTTAGACCCTCAGGCCTGCATCACCCTGCCCCCATCTGCTGGGCTCCCCGAAACTTTCCTTGTAATGACCCCCCTTTATCATGCCTGCTTGGGATCTTTGGGCAGGCCCTGCCCCCACTATAATTTCACCACCTCATCCTCAGGAAACCACCAGGAGTGTGGTGGTGATCACGATGTTCTGGGTACTGACTCGGGACATGGGAGCTGTTTGTTTGTCCCTCGGTGGGCACGGCTATGTAATCTACACTGTGCAGGCCCTGAAGTTCCCCACTGTGATCTTTGGGCAGGAAGGACACCATGGCCAGACAGTCACTAGGAATCTTATGTGGCTTGTGGCCGGGACCCAGAGGCCTGGGGCAGAGGTGTGCCCAGGGAGCTGGAGCAGACAGGCCGCACACACAGTGTCTCCTGTTGGCTGGCCCAGGCCTGTGACCTGCCCTGCAGGCTGGAAGGCAGAGCTTAGGCTCAAGGCTGAGGCAGGGCTCACTTGCCTTTGAAGGCCAAGTCTGCCAAATGCCAGACTGCAGAGACCATGACGAGGGCGCCAGGGGACCCTGGTGGACACAAGAGCAGAGCAAAATGATTAGGGAAAGCCCAGAGAGCAGCCCCAAGCAGGGAGAGGAGAGAGCAGTGCCTGTGTGTGAGTGCATGTGTGTGTATACATGCATGTGCATGAATACACAGGACTGTATGTGTTTGTGCATGTATATACACATGGTTGCATGTGTATGTGTACACACACACTTGTTTGTGTGCACACACATGCGCTATGCACAAGCAATCACAAGTGCATATGTGTGCATGTGTATACATGCGTGCACATGTGTACATATATATATGCAGGCACATATGGGTACCCGTGTGCATGTGTACACACGTTTATGCATTTGTATATGTGTGCATACATATATGCATTATATGTACACATTTGTGTCTGTGCATATATGTCTGTATATGAATATGTTTATATGTATATATGTGCATGTGAATATAGGCACTGTCCATGTGCTCATGCACACATATATTTGTATGTGTGTACATGTATGCACACACATGTGTGTATGATAATATGTGTACATGTGCGTATGTGTGCATACTCCTATGTATTACAACAGATGTACACACATGCACATGTATATATTTATGCACACGTGTATATATGCACATGTATATATTTACATATGCAAATATGTACATATGTGCATGTGTGTGTGCAGACATGTATGCAGATGTTTATGTAAGTGTGTGTCTGTGTCTGTGTATATGTATACATGCCTGTATGTGTGTGTGTGATCTCTTAACACCAGGCCACCTTGCTCATTAGGAAGTGCAGCCCTCTTGGGATCCTGATTCTGGCCGCATCAGTTTCCTTGTCTTGGGGAGGGATTGAGGTGGAGTGGAGGTGAGAAGGGGGAGAAGTTTCCCCCTTAGATGTTCGTGATATATTCAGGAGAGCAGGCATTTTGCCAGATAGGAAGAAAGTGTGAGTCCATTTTTAGAGAGCTCGTTTTAGAAAAACAGAAATGAATGCTTAGGAAAATCACTGGAAGGATGTACAAAAACATGTCAAGTGGTACATTCGCAGTTTGGAATTTGGGCTAATTTTTATTCCCTTCATCTGGCTTGTCTGCTTTTTCTAAAATTTCTACAATAAACACCTATTACTTTGTAATAACAACCAAAAAGTTATTCTAACAGTTGGCCTAGAGCTGTGACAGTGTTTAGATGAAGTTGCCACCAGAATGTGCTGTGTTCTTTCCTCTGCCCAGAGACCACGGGGGTGTGGTGCAGCCGTTGCTGAGATAATCACGGGCTTCCTTCCTCGAAGGCATCTTGGCTCCCAGCTTCGTGCTGCCCAAGTGTTGAAAAGTCCATCTTCTTGGGGTGCGTAGGTTTCACAGGCCCCTCAGTGGGTTGAGGACTTGTCACAGAACCCCTCCCACTCCCCCAGCCCCCAGTGCACAGACTCATGTGGGTTTCTGGGGTGGGGCTGGTGTGTGCTTGGGGCCCTGACTCCAGCTCTGCACACCCTGGGTGTTCAGTGTGGTCCTGGTTTCTCAGGGCCTGGCTGAGAGCTGTTTTGACACTGGGCTCCTGAGCTCTTTCCCTGGGCTCAACAGTGATGGCTGTGACCTTAGGCAAATCCCTTAGCCTCCCAGAACCTCTGGTCCCTCATTCAAGAAAGGGGCCCAATTAGAAGAGTAAGAAACACATGATGCATCTAAAGCTCAGGAAGACAATAAACACTAAATGAGTGTTATTGCTATTGTTGTCTTGTGATGGGTACATTAGTGTACAGAGTAACGGCCTCAGAGATGTCCACATCTGAATCACACAACCTGTAAATGTGTTAGGTTACTTGGCAGAGTGTGGATTAAGGTTGCAGATGGAATCAAGTGTGCTCACGAGCTGACCTTGACCCAGGGAGTGTGTGTCCTGAATTATCCAGCTTGATCCAAAGTGGCCACTGGGTCCTTATAAGTGAAAGGAGGCAGAGGCCAAGGCAGAGATGTGATGATGGCAGAAGCACGGTCAAAGAGCATCTTTGGCTTTGGAGATGGAGAAGGGGGCTAAGAGCCTAGGAGTGCCAGGTGGCCTCTGGGAGCTGGAAAAGCCCTGCGAGGCCCGTGTCATCCTTTTGAACTATTCAACTATGAGATAATGGATTTGTCTTGTCTCTGAGTTTTCAGTCTGTATGGCAGTGACAGAAAATTACTGCAGGTGCTCTCAGCTTTTCTCATTCAAGAAAGGGCTGGAAGATGGGCAAGGTCTCAGGCCCCCAGCATCTCCTCCTGCAGCCTGCGAGTGGAGTGAGTTCCAGTCATGGGCCTGCCTTACCTGTGTAAGGTGTGGGCCCCTCTTGCCAGCTCTCAGGTGTGATTTTGGTGGGTGGGTTTGATGCTTCGGAGAGGTGAGCATCTCCAGCCTCCTGATGTCAAATATGGCCTGCCTGGTGCCTCCAACTGCATCTTATTTCCAGAACTTTCACCTGTCCCCCTGCCTCCCAGATGCCACCTTTGTAGGTGCTTCCTTGAGGATGCACAGGGGAAAGCCTGCCCCCCACTCACTCAGAGCTGAGGAAGATCTCAAAACCTCCTCAAGACCAGTCTGTGAAGCCTCCCCAAGTAGTTCTGACGAGTGCCTGCTCTCTTGCCAGAACGGGGAGAGGTTTGCAGGCACTCTTATTAAAAGCTCCTCTTCTGGTGTGAAATCTCTTCTTCAGAAGTGCTGTTGGGGAACAGACAGGGGAGGGAAATCCTTCTCCAGGGATGGAGGACAAGCATAGGCATCAAAGCCTCCTACCTTGGGCCACCACATCTGCTCTGGCTTCCAGGGACTGGGTCAGCAGGGCTGGGGGCTTGCCTGCTATGCTTACCTTTCAGTCTGTCTTCCAGGACCTGGACAGCTCCTGAGCTTTGCAGAGAATCCCCTGGAGGCCTCCTTTCCAGCCATCCTGACTTCCCTCAGCATTGCAAGGTGCTTACTCTGACAATGACCATAGGGTCTAGCAGGGCTCTAAACCTATTTTCTGAATTGCATAATTTAGCCTTTGGATTCTCAGTGTGTAAAAGTGTTAGTCGCTCAGTTGTATCCAACTCTTTGTGACCCCTTGGACTGTAGCTGGCTAGGCTCCTCTGTCCATGGAATTCTCCAGGCAAGAACACTAGAGTGGGTAGCCATTCTCTTCTCCAGGGAATCTTCTTGACTCAGGGATCAAACCTGGGTCCCCCACAGTGCCAGCAGATTCTTTACCATCTGAGCCACCACAGAAACCTGGATTCTCAATGTAAGAAGCATTATTATCGCCCCTATTTTACAGAGGCACAGAGAGGTGCCTCAATTTCCTCAAAGTCACTCAGCTAAGAAAGTAGCAGAGCCAAGATTTGTGCTCAGGCAGTGGGACTCTGGCCCCCGCGGAGTTCCCTGTACATATGGACCAGGGACACACGCCAGGGTGGGGAGGGGCCCAGCATCTTGCTCTGCAGTTACACCTATGTGAGTAAGAGGCAGCTCCAGCCTTTGTTTTTCTCCAAGATTTAGAGGCAGAGCATCAGTTTTTGGTTCAAAAGTATAGATATACACTGGAGAGTGGAATGCAAAGCTCAAACAGGAAACTTTACAGATGGTTGGGTTTTCAGTGGCTGCCTTGGGCAGGGGTCCCTGAGAACCTTAGGTCATGCCCTTTGTTGTTCCTGGAGTTTCTCTGCAGGCATAGGAAACCTGGTATTGGGCATGACAGTCCATTGTGAGTGTGAGGTTCTTGGTGGGGGTGGGGTGTCTTCAGCCACATTTTTCTCACTTGCCTGCTGGCTCCTGGCCACCTCCTCGTCCCAGTTCATCACCTTCCAGGGGCCATTCACACACTGGACTCAAGTGTCCACAAGAAGGGAGAGTTTATAGATGGGTGGAGGAAAGTGCCTTGAAAGTCTGCAGCTTAAGGGCTAGAATCCCTACCAGGGCTATGTATATGGTTTTGGGAAATCATCTCTACACCAGGCTCACACCTCCCTTTAAGGATGGGCAGGGCCAGTTGCTGACAGACAACCTCTGGACAGCTGCCCAGCCCCCAGCTACAGGGGCAGGTTAAGGAGCTGAGAACTGGAGGTTGTTTGTGGCCTTAGTTCCATGTTGGGTCAGCAGGTACTGGGGCTGATGTTCTGTCCTGGGACAGAGCTCAGTTCCCTCACAGGCTTGGTCTGCCTCCATCCCTTTCTCATCCCTGAGGGCCAGTGCCCCACCAACATGTCACCCCAAGACCCTGAGCTTAGGGATGGAGGCAGACCAAGCCTGTGAGGGGACTGAGCTCTGTCCCAGTACCTGCTGACCCTCCTGATACCTCTGTCTGCTCCTTCTGGCCCCAGGGCCTGGTGCCCATGTTTCTGGAGTTCCTGAGATCTCTGCTTTGTCTCCAGTTCATTGGCGTCACTGAGGCATCTGGTCAACCTACAGCGGTGGCCAACAGGGTTAGAGCCTTCTTGCCTTTGTACTCACTCCCACCTCCGCTGCCTCAGGGAGGGCGTTCAGGGCCTGAGGGGATGAGGGGGTGCTTGTCCTCCACCTGACTCATGGCCTTGAATTGACAGTGGGGGGATCTGGCTCAGGGCACAGCTGCAGCTCAGGCCTGTGGGTGCTTCTGTGCGTGTGGCCAGCAGGTGACAATGGGGGGAGCTCTTGTCCCTGGAATGGAGAGGGTGAACAAGTGTCTAATCAGGATACTTATTCTCCCCAAAAGGCTCTTTAAGTAGCTGGTTTGTGCAGAAGAATTTGCATGGGATTTGCAAATATTCCTGCTCCTTCAGGTCTGAGAGCTGTCTCTCTTAATAACGGAAACTTGTTGCTATTGTAGGAGCAGCACACGCTGGATTCGAGTGGCAGACGAGAGGCTTTATTTAGAACAATTCCAGATAAACAGTTCTGTGACCCTGGTTAGTGCCTGTGCTTGAAGCATCTCAATCTCTCTCTGGTTTTGGAAAATCAGTTCCCTGCTTGGGCTGCTGCAGATGCTCCAGGGAACAGCTGCCTCTCACCATCCCTGTCCTCTGCCTCTGCCCTTCCAGGGCTCCCCCTGGGGAGGAGTGAGACAACATTCCTGCCTGAAGTGGTGAGTGCCATGGACGCAGGGTTGAGATAACCTTTCAAGACTCTTCATGTTCAACCCAACTGGCTGGGCTGCTCCTACTCAGAATGAGGCTGAGGGCAGTGGCATTTCTTGAGCAGCAGTCCCCAACCTTTTTGGCACCACACACCAGTTTGATGGAAGACAATTTTTCCATGGACTGTGGGGGATGGAGGATGGTTTCAGGATGATTCAAGTGTCTTACAGTTATAGAGCACTTTCAGTTCAGTTCAGTCACTCAGTTGTGTCTGACTCTTTGCGACCCCATGAATTGCAGCACGCCAGGCCTCCCTGTCCATCACCAACTCCCGGAGTTCACCTAAACCCACGTCCATCGAGTCGGTGATGCCATCCAGCCATCTCATCCTCTGTCGGCTCCTTCTCCTCCTGTCCCCAATCCCTCCCAGCATCAGAGTCTTTTCCAGTGAGTCAACTCTTCGCATGAGGTGGCCAAAGTATTGGAGTTTCAGCTTTAGTATCAGTCCTTCCAATGAACACCCAGGACTGGTCTCCTTTAGGATGGACTGGTTGGATCTCCTTGCAGTCCAAGGGACTCTCAAGAGTCTTCTCCAACACCACAGCTCAAAAGCATCAATTCTTTGGTGCTCAGCTTTCTTCCTGAGTCCAACTCTCATATCCATACATGAGCACTGGAAAAACCATAGCCTTGACTAGACAGACCTTTGTTGGCAAAGTAATATCTCTGCTTTTTAATATGCTATCTTGGTTGTACTTTATTTCTAATCTAATGCTGCCACCGATCTTGGTAAGAGGTACCAGTCTGTGGCCCAGAGGTTGGGCCCCTGTTCTAGAGAACACTTGGGTTGGTAGCTCATTGTTCTACTTGTCAGAGTTTCTACTGGATTCTGAGGGCTCTAGAAACCCTGGTCTTGTCATTTATATTAATCTGCTAGAAGTAGAGACATCACTTTGCCAACCAAGGTCCATATAGTCAAAGCTATGATTTTCCCAGTAGTCATTTATGTGAGAGTTGGACCATAAAGAAGGCTGCACACCACAGAATTGATGCTTTCAAACTGTGGTGCTGGTGTAGACTCTTGAGAGTCCCTTGGACCACAGGAGATCAAACCAGTCAATCTTAAAGAACTCAACCCTGAATATTCATTGGAAGAACTGATGCTGAAGCTGAAGCTCCAATAGTTTGGCCACATGATGCGAAGAGCTGACTCATTGGAAAAGACCCTGATGCTGGGAAAGATTGAAGGCAGGAGGAGAAGGGGATGACAGAAGATGAGATGATTGGATGGTATCACTGATTCAATGGACATGAGTTTGCACAATCTACTGAAGATGGTGAAGGACAGGGAAACCTGGTGTGCTGCAGTTCAGGGATCACAAAGAGTCAGACATGACTGAGTGACTGAACAACAAACAACAAGGGCTGCTGAAGCAACGCACCAGAGACAGGGGACTCAGACAACAGACGTCTGCTGCCTCGCAGTTCCAGGGGAACCTGAGGGTTAGCAGGTTGGTTCCTTCTGGCTGTGAGGAAGAATTCAGTCCATGCGCCTCCTCTGTGTGTATCTCTATCCTAATTTCCCCTTTTAATAAGCACACAGTCATCTTGGACTAGGGTCTACTCTAATGATATCATCTTAACTTGATCATCTGCAAAGACTCTGCTTTCAGATAAGGCCACACACACAGGGACTTGGGGTTAGGACTTCAAAGCCTTTTGAAAGTGTGAAAGTGTTAGTTGCTCAATCGTGTCTGACTCTGCAACCCCATGGACTGTAGCCCACCAGGCTCCTCTGTCCATGGAATTCTCTAGCCAATAATACTGGAGTGGGTAGCCATTTCCTTCTGCAGGGCATCTTCCTGACCCAGGGGTGAAACCCATGTCTCCTACACTGAGGGCAGATTCTTTACTACTGTGCCACCTGGGAAGCCCATAACACCTTTTGGAAGAGATAAAATTCGCCCTGTAACATTTTCTTCCTAGAAGGGGTTTTTGGTCATTGGCAGGGAAAAGATGGAAAGGATTTCTAGGGTGAACCTGTTTTCCAAATGATGCTCCTGCTGGGGGTTCTGTCACACAAGACTTCCTTACTGACTGCTCTGTCTGTCCTAAAAACAGAAGAGAGTGTTTTCAGAATAAAGAGGGTTGAGAACCAGAAACCAAGGAGGAAAAAATCAGATTTTCAGAAATAGCAAAAGGAACTCAGACTGTGGCATCAGAGGGCCTGTTGGAGGAGGTCACCTAGAGGACCTGACTGCCAGGTCTCTCTAGCTGGCCTTAGGCATCAGAGTTTCCTCACCTCTCCTTGTCCTTGAAAGTCTACCATTTTCACAGTGGGAGCTGTATCCAAGGATGCAGCCCTGAGAAAGCAAGGTGTTAAGACCACCTGAGCCCCTTCAAGGCCTCTCTATGAAAGACCCTGATGCTTGGAAAGATTGAAGGCAGCAGAAGGGGGTGACAGAGGATGAGATGGTTGGAGGGCATTACCGATTTGATGGACATGAGTTTGAGCAAGCTCCGGGAGTTGGTGGTGGACAGGGAAGCCTGGATGCTGCAGTCCATGGGTTGCAGAGTTGGACACGACTGAGTGACTGAACTGAATTGAACTGATGAACCTTTAAGATTCAGTGGGCAGGTGCCCAAGACAAGCCTTGTGAGTAAGTTCTCTGCTCATTGACCTGCCCTCTTCCAATCTGGGTTGTCAGCCTCTTTAGTTTCTCCTCACCCTCCATATTCAGGGCCCAGTTGGTGAATCAACATTGGTGAGCCCAGCATGAAACAGGGGACTTGGACAAGAGTATCCTCAAGAGAACTTCTGGGCCTGACATTACCTTCTATGTGAGGAGGAGAGCCTGTATGTCAGATGCTTGTGGATGTTGCATTAAGTACGGAAATGCTGAAAACGCTGGTTGCTTTAATGCACTAGTTTGAGAAGCCAGGCAGAACACTCTATGACAGGCAATAATGGGTGGCTGTGTAAAGGACTGGCCTCCACCATAGGCGGGTCAGCTGGACCCTGATGCCCAAACAGAGGCTGAAGCTTGAGTCAGAAAGCGGGAGGGAGAGCTGAGATTAGAGGAGGATGTGTGCATGTCCACCTCTCTGCTCCCTTGGGGCTGGCAGATGAGGTAGGGAGCAGAAAGATAGGTAGGAGACCATCAGTTCAGTTCAGTTCAGTCGCTCAGTTGTGTCCGACTCTTTGCGACCCCATGAACCAGAGCAAGTGTGCTATTTTGCAAAGCTGGGGAAGTCCGAGCGCTTATGACAAATGTGATCAGGACATTAAGAGGTAGATTCTCTGGGAAAGTGAGGAGAATGAAGATGAGGAGAATGAAGCTGTGGTGATTGACAAAGAGGCAGGGTGCCCCCTACCATATACCCTCCAACACGAAGAAAATTCTAAATAGTAATTACCCTAGACTTATGGTGATAGAGAAATGTATCCCAAAACTTCTGGGAGGAGACTTGCATCCTTTCTCTTTTCTCTTTTTTTCATCCTTTCCCTAACCCTTGAAGTTGTAACTCTTATCACATCTGAGGTGTAAGCACCCTGAGAAATGACTAAAACACTGCCCGTGCTTGCTTAAGATTGAAAAAAGGGGGAAGGAAGCTTTTTATAAATACAGACTACTAATCAAGCTCCCCGGAGAAGGCAATGGCACCCCACTCCAGTACTCTTGCCTGGAAAATCCCATGGACAGAGGAGCCTGGTAGGTTGCAGTCCATGTGGTCGCTAAGAGTTGGACACGACTGAGTGACTTCACTTTCACTTTTCATTTTCATGCATTGGAGAAGGAAATGGCAACCCACTCCAGTGTTCTTGCCTGGAGAATCCCAGGGACAGGGGAGCCTGGTAGGAGGCTGTCTATGGGGTCGCAGAGTCGGACACGACTGAAGCGACTTAGCAGCAGCAGCATACAAGCTCCCTTGCCCCAAATCTGGTCTACAGCCTCCATAGGATGACTTGTCAAGGACAATACAAATTTAAAAACTCTTCTCTACAAATATTAGCATTTAGCCATGTGAGTAGATACCTGATTCACAGTTAACAGTTTTGGAATGAAAGCTATGAGGTTGTGTCTGTATGCCTAAAAAACAAAGATTCTGTGTTTTATCAGCATAATTTCCTGTGCTTCATCTTGTCTTTGTTTACTTAAGAAAAACAAATCTTCTCTATTAAAAGAGCCAGTTATTATTATTATTTTTTAAAAACTATGTAACTTTCTATATTTGCCTGAGAAGTCTTTAGTTGTCCCTTTGGTTAAATGGATAACTAAGTTTTGTATCACAATGACCTATAATCCTATTTAATCAAGTGTTTTAAGCCTTTTGATATTTTTGATAAGCTTCCCCCAAGTAAGGGTCTTCCCTGGTGGTTCAGCTGGTAAAGAATCCGCCTACAATGCAGGAGACCTGGGTTCGATCCCTGGGTTGGGAAGGGAGAAGAGCTACCCGTTCCAGTATTCTGGCCTGGAGAATTCCATGGATTTTATAGTCCATGCAGTTGCAAAGAATCGGACACTGCTGAGAAACTTTCACTCCGCCCAAAATAAAACTCTAAACAAAAGTCTTATTGATGTTGATCTTTGGGATTTTCCAAAAGGTCCTTGGAACATCTCAAAAGATGTATTTTTCTCTCCTTGTAAAAGAGATATAGTAAACTAATTAGGCTTATTTCATATGTTAAATTACACAGGAAGCATTGTGAAATGAGGAGTGATACTCAACTTTCTTTAGGGTATATTTGTATGAAATTTCTAAAAATCTGATATATCCTGATATAATGTTATCAGTTATACTTTTGAAGTGTATGTCACAGAAACAATCCAATTTCCTTGTTAATTTCATTATAATGAAGTCTTATCAGATTTTAACCATGACTATTTTAACTTGACAACCTAGAGGGTTGGGATGGGGAGGGAAGTGGAAGGCAGGTTTAAGAGGGAAGAGAGTATGTATACCTGTGGCTGATTCATGTTGGTATATGGCAGAGACCAACACAATATTGTAATTATCCTCTAATTAAAAATAAAAGAAGGTTTTTTTTTTTTTTTTTTGTCATTTAAGGACAATTTTGTTTTACTCTCATGTTTTTGGAAGTGTTCCTGATAAAAGTCTTCATCTTCAAGGAGATTCATGGACAAGACTGACAAGTGCAGGTTTCTGATAACTAAAATCAATTTGCCTTCCTATGGGAGGGGGAATAGGGACCTCGTTTCCAGTGCATCCCTGAGGGTACGTGCACAGCACCCCCTGCATGCCATGGGATGGCAGCCCAGGATCTGTCCCACCCTCCCTCCCTACATCAGTAAGAAGAGCCCTTACATGGATGATACAGTGTTAGCACATGAAGACTGGCCTCCGCTGAGGATGCTCTGCAGGCTTGGCTGGACCATCTGTGAGGAAGAGGATGGGCAGTGGACCCACAGAAAAGCAAGGCCCAGAAAACCACCATAAGGTTTTTGGGAGTTGTCCAAGAGGCTGTGACTGATAAGGTACAAGCCTTTTTTTTTGTGCTCAGTCGCACAGTTTTGTCTGACTCTTTGCGGCCCCATGGATTACAGCCCACTAGGCTTCTCTGTCCCTGGTATTTTCCAGGCAAGAATGCTGAGTGGGGTGCCATTCCCTTCTCCAGGGGATCTTCCCACCCCAGGGATTGAACCCAAGTCTCTCATGTCTCCTGCACTGGCACACAGATTCTTTACCACTAGCGCTACCTGGGTAGCCCACCTAAGCCCTAGGAATGTGAAAGAGATGTGAGCCTTTGTGGGGATTTGCAGTTTGGAGGACTTTTATTCCTAGCCTGGCACAGCGCCTCCATCCCTGGGCCTGGGGACAAGAGCAGCCTCTGCCTTTGAGAAGCAAAGACACTAGGCCAGGAAGTGCTGACATACGTGTGTGCGTGACTCTGGACGAGGTGAACTGGGCACTGTGGCAGAGACACAGAGGAGAGAGAAGCCCTTGGATTTGGTCCCTGTGAGGACATGACCCCCGGGTGACCCTCGAGCTGGACCTTGGTCATCAGAGGATCTGTACCCCTGCCCACCATTCTTGCAGTCAGAGTCGTTTCTAAGCACGCAGCCCAGAGAGATATGTACTGTTAAGACCATCTGAGCCCTGTCAAGGCCTCTATGAACTTTTAAGATTCTGGAGGGTGGATCTGGGGATACTTTGGTCTTTTGGCCCCAAGATAAGCTCCGTGAGTCAGTTCCCTCTCCCTATGCCTGCCCTGCTGACTTGGAGTGCCAGCTTCTAGCTTCTGTCTCTGCTTGCCCTCTGTGGGATGGAGCCAGTGTGTGAACCAACACTGAGTTCAAACCCCAGCTCTGCCGATACTTGCTGTGTGACCCTGGAACAGTTATTTAAAGTCTCGGAGCCCCTTCCCCAATCTGTGAAATAAGGGTACTAAAAGCACCTGCGTCACAAACTCATTTCAGAGGGGCTGAGGTGAGGCAGGTGTGGACCCGCTGCCCGCCTGCTCCCCTCCCTGTGTCTCCCGAGTGGGATCTCGCCTGTAGGGGAAGAAAACACTTTTATTTCCACTCGTCTAGGGTGTCCGCTGGGACTCCATAGCAAACAAGAGGAATGCATACAGGTTTATTCAATATAAGTTTTATGTGATGTAGGAACATTTACAAGAAAATGAAGACTCGAAGAAATGATGAAGCCTGAGTGTTTTTATGTTAGGTTGAATGAAGAGTGAAAAGTTATGGGGAAACGTGATGGGACAAGGGTGTGGACTCAGGGTGGTGAACCAGGGTGGGGCTGTTTGCTCAGATCACTTCTGCTATCTGGGATCCCCTTGTCTTGGGGATGTGGACACTTCTGTCCTCCAGGCATTTGGGGGGGCGGTTCCCCATCACAGGAGGGCCTTTGGACCTGCTTCAGGGGATGGTCAGAGAGTCCTTCTCACTCCTGCCTTCACCTGAACAGGTTCCATGGTCCACCATGCCCAGTCTGGGGTCTGAACCCCGACACCCTGCAGGCCCTTCTTCCATCGGAAAGAAGTGAAGCATTGTCTTAGACATACAGATGTGCTCTCAGGAACAATTTGGAAGAGTCTAGACTCTTGACTGGCTGGGGCTGACTGATGGGACTGCTTGGGGAGGGGTGCTCCTGGAGATTAGGGTGGGGAGGCCAGGAAGAGGCTGGGTGCAGACAGACAGACAGATAGACAGAGGGTGTGGTATTCCAGGCAGGCCAGGCCTGGTTACAGGGCCGAGTGGTTTCTGCTGGGCTGGCTGGAGGGGCTGCAAGGGGAAGGCACTGCAGAGGGGGATGCTCCAGGTGCCAAGTGGGGCCCGAGGAGGAATCTAGAACCTGTGCCCTGTGACTAGAGGAAAATTTAACCTGGAAATTGAGGGGTGACATTCTGGGGTGACATCTGGGGTGACATTCTGTCACCTCAGAATGTGACAGGCTGCCCCCAAGCACCAGGCCCAAGCAAAGCCCAGCAGCTGCCTGGGTGGAGGCACAGTGTCCCGGGGTGTCCTGGGGTGGGACTGGCCCCGGTCCCCATCTTCTCCGGTGGGACACACAGTCTGCTCCCCTGCAATGTAACCTTCACCCCTGTGCCTCTCCTTTTCTCTGTCCCTCCCTGTCTTTCTCTCATGTCCTGAATAGCAGCTCTAATTCCCCTGTAGAATTGTTTATTCACTCCTGTCCTCCCCTGTCTGCTGAGTTGAGAGCCCCAGGAGAGCAGGGGTTGTACACAGAGCCTCTGACCCACGTGCTAACGTACAGCAGGTGCTCAGTAAAGTCCCCAGGAGCGCTGTGAGTGCTTGGCTGCTGCACCTCCAGCTGTGCCCGAGAGGGTCGCACTAGCTTTGTCTGGCCCAGCATCCAGGTGAGGGTGAAATGCCCTGGTGGGCTGGCTGGCATGTCAGTGGGTCCCAGTGTGTTTCTCTCGGGAGTTTGTCCTGGGCCTGGCAGAAATCTGAGGCTACTGGAGGGGATCCAGGGGCAGGAGGGACCAGCCACTACCAGTTGGGACTGTGGTTCTGGGCTTGGGTCCTGTGCCAAGGAGGGCTTCATGGTGACCCCTAACTTCCATCCTAGGCAGCTGATCAGGATCAGAGGCCCAGCCTGCAGGTGGGGTTGCACCTGGGACCTTCTCCCAGGCAAAGGTCAGAGGCGAGTCTGAGTCTGCATTTTGGTCCAGCTGCTTCCAGGGAAAGTTATTCAAATTCCCTGTGGCTTTGGTTTTCTCATTTCTAAGTTGGGTCACTAATCATAGTGAGAATGAACTTAGAGTAGCACCCAGCTCATGTGGGTTTAGTGTAGTATTCGGTGACCTGATGCCAAGTCCCTGGCTTGTCACAGACATTCGTAAATGGCAATTATCCCTCTTAACACTGTGACTGTGGCTCTTCTTAGGTTTGAGGGGTATGGTTGGAGCCAGAGTGTCAAGCGCTGATGAACGTGAACCTCAGAGACTTTGCTGACTCCAGGCAGACTTGAGAGCTGGGGGAGATCAGCCCAATGCTTGGGGGGCAGACAGCCTGGAGCCCCCATGTGGCCTCATCATAGAGGGAGTCATGCTCCCACCCTGGGGTTAAACCACTCTCTGAATCCAGACTCTGTGAGCTCCTTGTCGCTGTGGCAAAGTTTCTGGCGTCTCCGGGAAACTTAGTCACGTTTGGAAGCCTTGCTGACTTGGGGAGGAGACTTTGCCGTGGTGTGCTGGGAGCCTGGTCATTCTCTTTCACCCAGTTTTCCAGCGGGAGTGTTCTCTCTGGCCGGGGCCCCAGGCTCATCCAGACTCTCTCCCAGGCTCTCTCCAGCATTGTCTGGGGGCCTGCTGATGCCATTCACCTCTCTAGGTTCCCGGGGATCAGACAAAGAGGTTGCCAATTGGCAGCCCAGGTGGTCTGCATGGCATTCTGAGGCTGCCCACCCGGGACTCCCAGAGGGAGTGTGGTCCGATTGGCCAGTGCCATTCTCCCCTATTTCCTGAGGACTGTGCTGCTTAGAATGGTTGCTGTGTTGAGCTTAGCCGTTCAGTCGCGTCTGACTCTTTGCCACCCCATGGACTGTAGCCTGCCAGGCTCCTTTGTCCATGGGGATTCTCCAGGCAAGAATATATTGGAGTGGCTGTGTATTGCTGTGCCCTCCTCCAGGGGATCTTTCCAACCCAGGGATCTAACCCAGACCTCCCACCTTGCAGGTGGATTCTTTACTGTCTGAGGCACCAGGGAAGCCTTTGAATGGTTGCAATAGCCTTCAAAGTGACTCACTGGTACAGCCCTGGAACCACATGGGGGCCTTTACAAGGGTCCTTCCACCCACTCATGCTCTCTGCCTATTTCTGCTGGGCCCCGTGAGACTGTTCTCTTTCATTCACCCCCTCCCCAAAATCTCAAGTTTCCCCAAGATGATCAGAAGTCTGTCCCTGAGTCTGGAGGAAGGAGCTGGTAGGAAAAAACTGGGGGAGGGGCAGCAGGGGCCTGGGGAGGTCTGCCTCATGTGGCCAGAAGCAGAAGCGGAGCAGGTGTGCTGGGTGAGACTGGGGCCAGGCCGAGCCTTGGGTGGGGAAGGAGGGTGGCTGTCCCCCGGCTGACCACTAAGGCAGCCTCGAGGGGAGAGGGGCCTCCAGAAGAGTCTGGAGGAGGGCCACACATGAACCTCACTGAGCGGCTCTCGCGTGGGGCTCACAGTGAGCTGTACCTCTGGTCCTCAAACAACCTGTGAGGAGGAGCCACTTCGATTACATTGAAGAGATGGGGAAACAGGAGGATCAGATGGAGGGAACCTGCCCAAGGTCACAATAGTAGCAGACTGTGCTCTGACCCCTGGATCCATGTTGTTCTCTCCTCCCTTCTCCCATCAACCTACTAAAGTGCCTTCTGGGGGCCTGTCTTTCCCAGAGAGGAGGCTCTGCCCAGGACCTTGGGGGTTGCGTGAAGGTCTGAGCCTCAGAGCCACTTGGTCTTCTCTCTCCGTGATGCCCCTCTCATCTGGGTAATGCACAGCTCGGGGTGGGGGATGCCACCTACTTACCCAGGCCAGCCTGCCCTGACTTCTCCGTGAGGGATGTGTAAAGGGACAGCCCGTGGCTCCCACCCAACAGTCTGGGTCACCGAGTGCTGCCCACCAAAGGCATGGCAAGCCAAGGGGGTAGAGAGCCTGGTTCCCCATGTTTGGTAAAGACATGGGAACCTGCGGATATCTCTGGTCTCTGCAGGGTCCCATGTGGAGCTGCTGTGCTCCTGGAACTCTAGGATACCAGAGCCCACAGTTCCAGCAGTAGAGACCTGGGTCGTGGGCCCAGGGTGTGGGCCCCTCAGAGTCTTCCCCCAGCCCTGAGAGGACCTACTGGCCCATGTCCCTGCAGACTGGGACACAGAGGAGCCGTTGGCACCACGAGGCTCCCCATGGACAGCTCTGCAGGATGGGCCGAGACAGGCCGGCAGCCCCCTGGGTCTGACACCCCCTGGGGACGGCAGTCACTCTGCACACTGCTCCCTCACTGTTTGAATTGTAAGTCCTCTTATTTGGAATAACACGGACTTGCACATCTGAATAGTTCAAGCAGGGAAAATTTAATCAGATGCCAACTGAGTAAATACCAGGGGCTTTGAAGGAAGAACTTTAGAGTGACGGGTGGATAAACATTTGGGTGAAAGGCCCCTGCTCGTGGCTGCCACCGCGGTGGCTCCGTCTGCACCGTCTGCTGGGTGCTGCTCAGTGCTAGCATCCAGCCTCAGCCCAGCACCGTCTGTGCACAGATGTCATGCTGCAGAGCAAGCAGGGGTTTTGGGGGGCTTGAATTGAGGGTGGCTCCTGGGGAGCCTGCTGTGAGCCGGCACCAGCATCAACCCTTGGGGTCTGGGGTCCCTTCCTGTGGGTGGTATGCAGGGCCCTCCTCCATCTAAGACCCTGCTTGGGATCCAGCATGGGATCCTATGCCTGCAGAATCACTTGATGCCTTTGGGAAGGACCACAGGCCTCAGCCCACTTACTGAAGTGAGACAGCATTTCAGTTTCCAGCAGATGCTGGGCGTGCTTATTGGCTTCTCTCTTCACTCCTGATCACCTTAAAACATGTTGGGTGCCAGCTAAGTTTCCCCTCCTGCCCTGCTGTAAGCACCTTCCAGGAGATTCTCCCAAGGGAGCCCCTGGGACTGGTGCCTTCCTTGTGTGGGGTCTGGGAGGAGGCCCACATCTCAGTGCAGTGCCCCCTAGCTGCCACCAGGGGTCACTAGGCTCACAGCAGGTTGGAGGGTGGACACTGGGTGGCTGGAAGCAGCCTTAGGGGCAGGGGCAGACAGCCCAGGGGAGGAAACCAGTGGCAACCTGGATGTAGATTTTATCGATGTCGAAGGTCGGCCCAGCCCAGGCCCTCTGGCCAGCTGAGCTATGGGCTTGGGTGTCCTGGGAGATGAATTGCCTTTCTAGAGCTGCAGGCACCGGGGGTCCTGGGGTCTTGCTGCTGGTGACTTTCAGGAGCCATGAGGCCCATTACAAGGCTTAGGGGCATGGTGGACTCTGGAATCATTCTGAGATGGCTTTAGATCCTGTGTGGACTTGGGCCACCTCTTTAACCTCTGCAAGCCTCAGCTTCCCCATCTGTAAAATGGGAGAAATGAGCTAGGGAAGGATTCAGTGGGGCTCTCAGCCCGGGCCTGCTGAGCTGCCATCACTCGGCAGATGGCGAAGACTGCTCTTGCTCCCGTTGACAGCGTTTTTGGAGGGACTGTCCTTTCTGTCGCCGTCTCCTCCAAGATGCTCTGCGGCCCCTGCTGGGTTTTAATGTTCCTGATCTCCTGTTGATGATTCCTGGGGCTTCAACTAAAGAAGCGCTTCCAATGAAAGTGCTCGGCACAGCGCTGAGCTGGGTTGCCGTGGCAACAGGAGCAGGGATTTCAGTTCTTCCCTGGAATGTACACACACGTGTGTGACAGTCGTCGTGTA
Organism: Bos indicus; assembly: GCF_029378745.1. Classification (NCBI taxonomy): domain Eukaryota; kingdom Metazoa; phylum Chordata; class Mammalia; order Artiodactyla; family Bovidae; genus Bos; species Bos indicus. The sequence goes on from NC_091775.1 coordinate 48,423,474, forward strand.
GGGTTCTGCCCGTGTGTCTGGTTGTTACCAGAGTCACTCCTGTGGAGCCAGAGCTGGCAGGTGGCTGGAGAGAGGAAGGAAGATGGGGTGTGGGTGTGATGCTGAGGCCCTCTTCTGTGTGGAGGCCGATGTCAGCTTGGGAAAGGCTTTGCCCAAGTGCTAGGCCCGTGTTGGGAGGAAAATGTGGATTTCCTCATGCAAACTTGGCCTTTCAGGCAATCTCAAGGCCTCTGATGAGTCAGGTAGGTGGGGTGATGCCCAGGGGTTCCACAGCCTTGGCTGAGTCTCTGTGTGCTGTGCTTAGTTGCTCAGTTGTGTTTGACTCTTTGCAACCTCATGGACTGTAGCCCGCCAGGCTCCTCTGTCCATGGGGATTCTCCAGGAAAGAATACTGGAGTGGGTTGCCATGCTCTCCTCCAGGGGGTCTTCCCAACTCAGGGATTGAACCCAGGTCTCCCACACTGCAGGCAGTTTCTTTACCATCTGAGCCACAGGGAAGCCCCTCATAGATGTGTGTGTCTGCATCTTGTCTGTGTGAGGATGACTGTGTGTGTGTGTGCCTGTATGTATGTGTCTCGATTTGGCTATTGTAGCTGAACGTCAGACTTCTGAGCTCAGACAGTCAGCTCTGGCCGGGGATTGATTGAGGTTCAGGGACGGGCCGAGGCAGAAGCAGTAGAGGCTCACTGTGACCTCTGGATTCTCAGAATTCCAGACGCTTTCAGCACCAGTCCTTGTCTTAAGCACAGGATGTTCCTGGAAGGTAGGCTTGCTGTCTCATATGTGGGTTGGCTGGGATTTTTTTCAGTTGAAAGCATCAAAGGCAGCTTGTGCAAAATCAAATAAATAAACAGAGGCATAAAGGAAAGAAAGAATGTGTGTCTGCACACACGAAAACACAGACTCATATATGCTCACATGCAGACAGGCAGACACATACAGACTCACACACACACACACACACACACACGCATACACACCATATGGCCCAGGTAATTGGAATCCAGGCTCGGCCAGCTGCCTGTACAGCTGGATCTGAGCTCTGACCTCCAGGTCTCAGCCCCACCTGGCCCCAAGGGAGCCTCCCCCAGAGTGGAGGGGAGTCTCATTCTCCGGGGAGGAGACATTTCTTCTGGCCACGTTGAGGAAGCAGCTCTCATGGGTGGATTTTGCTGGGCTGTGTCCAACTCTGGTCACTTATGGTGCCTGGGCCAGTGGTCCTGGCCTGGCCATAGTCTTCTCTTCCCTACACCATCCAGCCCTTAAGAGATTGCATACCTTTCCTCTGGACCATTCTCCCACTGATAGGTTTTCTCTTAGTTCAGCCTTCACCTTTGATTTTGTTATTGCTTTTTCTTTCACCCCTCCTCCATCTGTCTATCTTTTCCTTTAAAAAAGTGTGTGTGTGTGCTCAGTCACTCAGTCGTGTCTGACTTTATGATCCCCTGGACTGTAGCCCACCAGGCTCCTCTGTACATGAAATTTTTCAGGCAAGAATACTGGAGTGGGTTGCCATTTCCTTCTCCAGGGGATCTTCCCAACTCAGGGATCAAATCTGCATCTCTTGCGTCTCCTTCATTGGTAGGCAGATCCTTTACCACTGTGCCTCCTGGGAAGCCTCAAAAAGTGTACTATACACCAAATGATGTTCAAACATAAAAACTATTGCCATGAAAAACAGACCAAAATCCATGCTGTTATAGAATGTACGTCTATGTATCCAATTATCTCTCTCTCTCTATCTGCACATCCTTCCACCCAAGTATATATCTATCTATCCATCTATCCACCCACCCATGCATCTGTCTATCCATCTACCTATCTATGTATCTATATCTATCTACCTGTGCATCTATCTATCCACTCACCCACCTATACATCTATCTATCTAAGTGTCTATCCATCCATCCATCCATCCATCTGTCTACCTACTTATCCATCCTTCCATCTCTCCAGCCAGTCATCCTATATCTGTGTTAGAAATCAAAGCACATGATTTGCTTTGGCCAATGAAATACGAGCAGAAGTGAGTGATTCATGTCACCACTGGGCAGACGTTTGGAGGCAATTCTTGCTCTGCCACATTCCTTTTCCTCTGCACAGAGGCTGCCACATTCTAGGTATTTCCTGCATTGTGGACGTGGGCCCTTGAGTGAGGACCACTATGACCTGCAGACTACCCTCTTCCCCTGCATAGCAGCCATACTCCTTCAGACATGTGACTTAAGAATGGATCAAAACTTTCTTACCAGCCATTGCAATGTTTGGTCGTTTTTTCTGTAGCACACCCTGGCCTGTCCTGGCTGATAGATACAAAGTGACAGATTGTTTTCCAGATGGTTATGCCAATTTACTTTCCCATCCTGAGTGTCTCTGAGTGTCTGTTTCACTCTATTTCTATCTGCCTGAAATAGTCTCTTTCTAATTTATTAAAATTTTTTGACCAATTTGAAAGGTGAAAAGGAATCACATTTTAATTTCAATTTCTGGGCTTAGTAGGGAGGTTGAACATACATGTAATGGCTATTTGCGTCTCTTTTTTCAGTAACCATTTTTCTTTGTGCCTACTGAGTGCTGGAAACATTTATAAGAAGTTCTGTTCAGTGCTACCCAGAAGAAATCAGGGGCAAGCTTGAATTATAGGCATACAAAGGACAGGAAGGAAATTCCCTTGTGAAATAAAAAAATGTCCTGAAGGAAATTCCCTGCTGGGGGCAGAGCAGGTTTATGGACAGCAGAAGGGCTGGACCCGTGAGGGCAGGGAGGGAGCAGAGAGAGAGCAGAGGAGCTTGGCTCTCGAGCCTGGAGCCCCTTAGAGGGCTGGCAGGCATGTGCTAAGTCTGGTTTATAAACATCCCCTGTTTTGCTTCTGTTTTTGGTCTCCCCACGTCTGCAGGGTCTACAGGTGGGTGATGGGAGCCCCTTGGGTCCCACGTGGCCCCGCTCTGGCTTGCCCTGTCCTGAGTGCCCCACTCTGCCTTCCACAGCTGCACTGGAAGGCCTGGTGCAGACGTGGGGCTGCTCATCGCAGCAGATCATTATCTCTGAGCTTCTGTAAATGCCTCCTGAGGTGCCCTCTCTGGCCCAGGTCTTTAGAAGTAAGCTGCTTACATAACGATTTCGACGGTTCATTTGAATTAATTTCCAACATTAAATTTACTTTAGGATGAAGTCTACTGAAGACCTATGGGGAGTGGGAGGGGGGGTGGGCTCTAGGGACAGGATCCTCCCAGAACTCCCAGTTCAGCTAAGAGCTGGTGGCTCCCAGGAAAACTGTTAAGAGGCAGTGCTTGGGAAAGGCCACCCAGGATTCTACGTTTCTCCTCACTTTATGCCATGATAAATGACTCAGGTAAATTGCTCTGGCCTGTGGGAAGAACCAGATCATGCAGAGGACAGCAGCCATGAGGTTGATGGAGCAGAGGCGACTGGGCCTGCCGTGAAGATCAGGACTCGCGGGTGTTTTTGATTGTTTCACAACCCAGGAGAATCCTCCAGGGACCCCTGCCTTTGAGAAGTAGCTGGATGGCCAAGAGATGTCTGCTCCTCCACTCGGACTGGTTCCACTTGTCCCCTCCACATTTCCCCTGAAAAGCTTTTGGAAGAAAGGACTGATGCGTTGAGATGTCTGGTGCCTGGGGGCACAGAGTCAGGGAAGCTTCATCCTGGAGACAAAGAGGAAAGAGGTGGGAGAGACAGTGAGCTGGAGAGCTTGGAGAAGGCCAAGACTCGAGCGGATGGAAGTCTGAAGATGGAACCCTCAGGGACTTGCAGAAATCTTGGGAGGGCACAGAACGTGGACACACTGCAGACATGAGAGAAGTACTGGGGTCCATGAGGACCCAAACCCAAAGGACCCGTGCTCGTGGCCTGCTCCTGGGTGATCAATGGGTCCAAGGCTGTGGGATTCCCAAGGCCTCACCTGATTTACCTGTGGACCCCAGAGGCTGCAGAACAGTGGCATGTATGTGTGTTAGGAGGGGAGTCCCCTGCTTGTATCTCCTGGCCCCAGATCAGAGCTCTCGCGTGCGTACACACACACACACACACACACACACACACACTGCCAGGTGAGCCCTTGGGTTTGTGTCACAGACAGCCAGCTGGCCTGCCAGATCAGACGAAAGCCAAGGAAACTCCCTCCCCAGGGCCAGAGGTCAGGTCAGGGGACAGAGAGTTGGCCAGGTCCCCACTGCCCTGCAATGGTGAGGCAGGCAGGAAGCCTGACAGTTTGATTAAAAAAAAAAAAAAAAAAAAAAACTTTATCTCTCTCAAATCCCAAACCAAATCCATCAGAAAGCATTGCAATGAAAACACAATCCCCAAACTGTGTTTTCAGTGAATCAAGCATCATCTGGGAGACACAGAGCGGAGCATGGTCCACATCCCCTGCCTGCTGCCCCCGGCTGCTCTGAACTGGGGGCTGGGTGAGGAGGAGCAGCCCAGCTGTGGGGTCATTTATACCCATGGTCAGAAGCTTGCGCCCCAGGGGCTGTGTCTTCCTGGAGAAGGTCACACAGTTCTGCTGGGGAACTGTTTTCCCTTTAATTATTCAGCAGTTGCGCCGCGTGGGGTGCGGGCCCTGTGAGCGGAGACTGAATGTGAATAACCTTTCATGCCAGCAGAAAAGCTTAATAAGGTGACATTAGGGCCCAAGATGCCTCGGCAGGACGTGGCCTCTGCAGCTTAATAGCCCATCAAGAGACGGCTGCTGGAGGATCCATTTTTTTCTGCTGCTTGCAGGCCACCAGCCCAGAGCCTTTTCTACCCAGGGGGCAGAGCCCTGCCCTGGGATGGGATGCGTCCTGAGGGGAACAGGAGGGCTGGTAGCTGCGTCCCGCCTCCCCAACTTTCTAGAAGCTGGCTCCTGGGCAAGGCATCTCTGTTCTCTGAGCCGACTTCCTTATCAGGTGTTCATTAAGAGCCTAGGTGTGTGGGACACTCTTTATACCTGTGTCCCCTCTGAGCAGAGACACAGACAGTTCTGTGATCTGTGGCTGCCTCTAGCCCAGGAGTGTGTCATCCGGGCCCCACACCTGTAGGCTCTCAGGGAGGTCGCACTGGCTTGTCCTTCCTTCACCCACATGCTCACTCAGCATGGTGTTCCTGGGTGCTGCCATGGGGAGCCTGAGGCTGGGCACTGAGGATGTGGGCAGCCATGAGAGGGCCTGGCAGGTGGGCCCAGCAGAGGCTGAGCAGGCTGCACGTGGCACGTTCCCCACACTAAGCTTTCCTGGTCCTGAGATGTGGCTGAAAAGCCCGTCTTGGTCTCCAGGCGCCCCTGCCCTCAACTCTCGGCCCTCCTCTCTCTTTCTCGCCTTCATCTCTCCCTCCCCTTTTCCAATTTTCCAGTTTTTGAGCATTTCTTGGGCGCCAGGTATTCTTCTGGATACTGCGGATTCAGCAGAAAACAGAACAAAGTCCCCACTGTGTTTGCCACCAGGAGGGGCCTGGAGCCGGGTGGTAAGTCCCTGGGAGTCTCCAGGTTTTGGCTCTCACAGTAGAGGTCAGCGCTCCATTTCCTGCTGCAGAGCTGGACAGGACCCCCGTGAGTCCAAACGTCCATGGCTTGTGCACCCTAGAGCCCAACGGACTGTGGGAGGGAGGGGAGGCTTTCAGACTGTGGGACTCTGCTGAGCTGAGGAGAAGAGACGACTCTATAAATGGGCATCACCAGATGGTCAATACCGAAATCAGATTAATTGTATTCTTTGCAGCATAAGATGGAGAAGCTCAATGCTGTGCTGTGCTCTGCTTTGTCACTCAATTGTGTCTGACTCTTTGCGACCCCCATGGACTATAGCCTGCCAGGCTCCTCTGTCCATGGGGATTCTCCAGGCAAGAATACTGGAGTGGGTTGCCATATCCTCTTCCAGGGGATCTTCCCAACCCACGGATTGAACCCAGGTCTCCCACATTGCAGGCAGATTCTTTACCGTCTGAGTCACCAGGGAAGCCCGATAATACTGGAGTGGGTAGACTATCCCTCCTCCAGGGAATCTTCCTGACCCAGGGATTGAGTTAAGGTCTCCTGCATTGCAGGTGGGTTCTTTAACAGCTGAGCTACCAGGGAAGCCTGGAGAAGCTCTATACAGTCCTCAAAAACAAGACCGGAAGCTGACTATGGCTCAGGTCATGAGCTCCCTGTTGTGAAAATCAGACTTAAACTGAATAAAGCAGGGAAAACCACTAGGCCATTCAGGTATAACCTAAATCAAATCCCTTATGATTATACAATGGAAGTGACAAAGAGATTCAAGGGATTAGATCTGATAGACAGAGTGCCTGAAAAACTGTGGACAGAAGTTTGTGACATTGTATAGGAGGCAGTGACCAAAACCATCCCCAAGAAAAAGAAATGCAAGAAGGCAAAATGATTGTCTAAGGAGGCCTTACAAATAGCTGAGAAGAGAAGAGAAGAGAAGTGAAAGGCAAAGGGGAAAAGGAAAGATGGAATCCTGGTCTGTTGCTTATCTCTGTCTCTATTATTGAAGCATAATTGATTTACAGTGAACAGTGAAAGTTGCTCAGTTGTGTCTGACTCTTTGCGACCCCATGGACTATACAGTCCATGGAATTCTCCAGGCCAGAATACTGGAGTGGGTAGCCTTTCCCTTCTCCAGGGGATCTTCCCAACCCAGGGATAGAAACCAGGTCTCTGGCATTGCAGGCAATTCTTTATCAGCTGAGCCACAAGGGAAACCCAAGAATACTGGAGAGGATAGCCTATCCCTTCTCCAGGGTATCTTCCCAACCCAGGAATTGAACCAGGGTCTCCTGCATTGCAGGTGAATTCTTTACCAACTGAGCTTTGAGGAAACCCCAATTGATTTACAATGTTGTGTTAATTTCTTTGTTGTTATTGTCATTCAGTCACTCAGTTGTGTCTGACTCTTTGCAGCTTCCCTGACCTTCACCATCTCCTGGAGCTTGCTCAAATCCATGTCCATCAAATCGGTGATGCCGTCCAACCATCTCATCCTCTGTCCCCTTCTCCTCCTGTCCTCCATCTTTCCCAGGCTTACAGTCCTTTCCAGTTGGTTGATTCTTCACATCAGGTGGCCAGAGTATTGGAGCTTCAGCTTCAGCTTCAGTACTTCCAATGAATATTCAGGGTTAATTTCCTTTAGGATTGACTGGCTTGATCTTGCAGTCCAAGGGACTCTCAAGGGTCTTCTTCAATACCACAGTTCAAAAGCATTAATTCTTCAGTGCTCAGCCTTCTTTATGGTCCCACTCGAACATGCATACATGGCTACTGGAAAAACCATAGCTTTGACTAGATGGACCTTTGTTGGCAAAGTAATGTCTCTGCTTTTTAATATGCCATCTAGGTTTGTCATAGCTTTTCTTCCAAGGAGCAAGCGTCTTTTAATTTCATGGCTGCAGTCACCATCTGTAGTGATTTTGGAGCCCAAGAAAATAAAGTCTGTCACTGTTTATATTGTCCTCCCATCTATTTGCTATGAAGTGATAGGACCAGATGCCATGATCTTTGTTTTTTAAATGTTGAGTTAAGCCAACTTAAAAAAAATTAATTTATTTTAATTGGAGGCTAATTACTTCACAATATTGTGGGTTTCTTTTTTGCCATACATTGCCCTGAATCAGCCACAGCTGTACATGTGTCCCCCATCCCAAACCCCCTTTCCACCTCCCTCCCCATCCCATCCCTCTGGGTTATCCCAGTGCATCGGCTTTGAGTGCCCTGTTTCATGCATTGAACTTGGACTGGTGATCTATTTCACGTATGGTAATATACATGTTTCAATGCTATTCTCTCAAATCATCCCACCCTCGCCTTGTCCCACAGAGTCCAAAAGTCTGTTCTTTATATCTGTGTCTCTTTTGCTGTCTCACATATAGGGTTGTCATTACCATCTTCCTAAATTCCATATATATGCACTAATACACTGTATTGGTGTTTTTCTTTCTGACTTACTTCACTTTGTATAATAGGCTCCAGTTTCATCCACCTCATTAGAGCTGATTCAAACGTGTTCTTTTTAATAGCCGAGTAATATTCCTTTGTGTATATGTTGCACAACTTTCTTATCCATTCATTTGCTGATGGACATCTAGGTTGTTAAGCCAGCTTTTTCACTCACCTTTTTCACCTTCATCTCAAGTTCTTTAGTTCCTCTTTGCTTTCTACCATAACGGTGGTGTCATCTGCATATCTGAGGTTATTGATATTTTTCCCAGCAATCTTGATTCCAGCTTGTTGTTCATCCAGCCTGGTATTTCACATGATGTACTTTGCATAGAAGTTAAATAAGCAGGGTGACCATATACAGCCTTGACATACTCCTTTCCCAATTTGGAACCAGTCTGTTGTTCCATGTCTGGTTCTAACTGTTGCTTCTTGACCTGTACACAGGTTTCTGAGGAGCAGATTAGGTGGTCTGGTATTCCCATCTCTAAGAATCTTCCATAGTTTGTTATGATCTACACAGTCAAAGGCTTTAGTGTAGTCAATGAAGCAGAAGTAGATGTTTTTCTGGAATTCTATTGCTTTTTCTATGATCCAACAAATGTTGACAATTTGATCTCTGGTTCCTCTGCCTTTTCTAAATCCAGCTTGAACATCTGGAAGTTCTCGGTTCATGTACTGTAGAAGCCTAGCTTGGGGAATTTTGAGCATTACTTTGCTACAGTGTGAAATGAATGCACTTGTGCAGTAGTTTAATTTCTACTGTATAGCAAAGTGACTCAGTTATACATACATATGTACATTTTAAAAAATATTCTTTTCTGTTATGGTTTTTCTCAGGATATCGAATATAGCTCCTTGTGCTACACAGAGGACCTTGTTGTTTATCTGTTTTCTGTGTAATAGTTTGCATCTGCTAACCCCAAACTCCCACTCCACCCTGCCCCCCGCACCTCCGCCTTGGCAGCCATAAGTCTGTTCTGTATGTCTGGGAGTCTGTTTCTGTCTCATATATAGGTTCATCTGCGTCATATTTTAGAATCCATGTATAAGTGATATCATATGGTATTTGTCTTTCTTTTTGACTTCTCTTAGTATGGCTGTCTCTAGTTGTGTCCGTGTTGCTTCAAATGGCATTATTTCCTTCTTTTTTATGGCTGAGTAATGTTCCACTGTGTACATGCAGCACACCTTCTTTATCCATTCACCTGTCCGTGGACATTCAGTTGCTTCCTTGTCTTGGCTATTGTGAATAGCGCTGCTGTGAGCACAGAGGTGCATGTATCTTTTTGAATTACAGTCTTGTCCAGATACATTCCCAGGAGTGGGATTGCTTGGTCATTTGGCAACTGCGTTTTTAGTTTCTGAGGATCCTCCATACTGTTCCTCATAGTGGCTGCACCAACTGCACTCCCACCAAAAGTGCGGGAGGGCCGCCTGCAGCATATTTCTCGACTGTGTGACCTTGGACGTGTGTCTCTCACTAATGACTGTGGATGGTCTAATGTTTTTCCCAACCACCCTTTCATGGATGCTGGCAGAAGACATGAGAGAGGGTCTCCCTGGCACAGAGACAAAACTACTGTAACTCTTTGCACAGCAGGCAGCACCAGCTTCCCTGGTCTCCTTGTCTCCTCTCTGTCCCCCAGTGTCCCAGTGTGACACCCTATGACCTAGGTGCTGTGTGTGCAGGATCCTGACTTTGGGCTTTAAAAAAAAAATTTTTTTTTTTTTAATTGCAAGATACTTGCTTTACAATTTTGTGTTGGTTTCTGCCATCCATCAACATGAATCAGCCACAGGGATACATATGTCCCCGCTCTCTTGAACCTCCCTCCCACCGCCCTCCCCATCCCAGCCCTCTAGGTGGTCACTGTGTCGATGTCCCTATATCACACAGCAGATTCTCACTGGCTATCTACTTTACACGCAGTGATGTATATGTTTCCATGCTGCTCTCAGTTCATCCCACCCTCTCCCTCCCACACTGTGTCCACAAGTCTGTTTTCTATGTCAGGGTCTCCATTGCTGCCCTGCAAATAGGTTTGTCAGCACCACCTTTCTAGATTCCATACACATGCGTTAACATACAGCGTTTGTCTTTCTCTTGCTGACTGCCTTCATTCTGTACAATAGACTCTAGGGTTCATCTATCTCATTAGGACTGATTCAAATGCATTCTTTTTTAAAACTGAGTAGCATTCCATTGTATTTATGTACCACAATTTCTGTACCCATTCATCTGTTGATGGACATCTAGGGCCATCTTTTTGAATGAGTTACAGGCAACTTGCCTCCTTTTGCCCCGGAGAGAGACATTATCTTTATGATACTGACGCAGACAAACCTGCCTCTGCCCTGGAGAGAGATGGTCTCCTTGTCCCCACGATGCTGTTTGCTATTTAAACACCCTTGGAAAGATAGTCTGCAACCGAAGCTGTGGGTACCTCTCTGAGATGTACAGAAACCTGAGACCAGGGAGAACTATGCCTCAAGTTAGCTCATCCTAACTCTTTAGCCTGTCCCCTCATTTGGAGAAGTGACAGTAGTGGAACCACCCAGAGCCAAGGGTTCCTCCAAGCCAGATGTTGATACTGGCTGTCCCTCTTCACAGTCCTCCCCCCACCCCCCACTCTCACCTGGCCTGTGGTGAGGGTGGGGGAACCAGAGGAGAAGCTATACAGATGTGGGTGGTCCCATCTACTTCTGGTCATTTTGTGAGCTCTCCTGCTGGTTTGCATTTGGCATCTCCCAGCAGCTTCAATCTGCTGGGACCCCTGCTCCAGGTGCTGCACCCTGGGCCACCTGAGGTGCCCTGGCTGGCACGCCCTTCTCCAGTGAGGGGTGACTGATAACTGATGGCTGGTGAGACTGTGACTCTCAGAGATGAGAAGTGCCTTTTCTGCTTTATTGTTCATCACTTATGTGAAGCAATCTACATTTCCAGCTGTTAATGAAGGATTATAGATGTGTTAGGAAAAAAAAACCCCTTAAAACCTCTATTCTTTGCACTTGGATAGTTAATTAAATTCCAGAGCTCCATTTTAAAATTTTAATTAATAGCACAGAGCACTTGGCATGTTGGCCTCATATGGAGTCGGTCCCTCCCTCTGCCCATCTTGGGGGAAGTTCTTGGACCATGTTTCTCTGTGGCAGGTCCCAAGGTCCTTACTCGGCAGGGCTTATGGGCTGGCCAACCTCCTCTGGAGGGTGACCTGGGCTTTGCTTTGCTGGTGTTGCTGTCAGGAGAGAGCGAGGGAGGTGCTTTTCCTCTTCGGAGTTAGTGGATTGTCAAAGGGTCACCTGAGTCCTTGTTCCTGGGGCTGGGGTTGCAGGCTGGTGGTGTGAGGGGCATTTGTCAGCCCTTTGATGGGTACCCTGAAGTTCAGGAGCTGCTACCCATGAGCTGGGGTCATGGAATCAACAACTGGCTTCCTTAAGCTGAGAACTGCTTCATGTCGATTGTAGCACCGCAGCTTTCTCTCTGAAATTAGAAAGCTTCATAGAAATCACAAAGTAATAGTACTGGCTTTGGTTCATTTCAGCTTGCAAACCTTTGCTGAGCACATACCAAGTGCTGGGTTCTGTGCTGCCTGGCTGGGAGGATCGACTCCAGGGCTCCTGGTGGCAAGACGGGGGTACGTGTAGGTTCTAATGTTGGCACAGGTTGAAAAAAAGGGCAAGTACTAAAAATCACTACCACTCAATCCCTGGACTTGAGTCCATGGAGCTGAGGTTCAGAACCCAAGGTCTCCTCTTCTGTTTTTCTGTGTTCTAGCTCTGTCCTCCCTGAATGAAGAGGACCAAGATCTAGTTTGGACAGTGTTGGGGCTATGAGACAAGCTCATAAAGTGATGGTTCTTTATTCTCTTCCATGAAGCCCCAAGGGCTTCCCAGGTGGTACAAGTGGTAAATAACCTGCCTGCCAATGCAGGAGATGCAAGACATGTGGGTTTGATTTCTGGGTCGGGAAGGTCCCCTGGAGTAGGAAATGGCACCCTACTCCAGTATTCTTGCCTGAAAAATTCCATGGATAGGAGCCTGGTGGGCTACAGTCCATGGGGCTGCAAAGAGTCAGACATGATTGAGTGACTGAACACACACACACAAAACCCCAAGATGTATAGCTGAGTTCTTACAAGTTAATTTCCATTTAATGCCAACAGTTTATACAAAACAGCAAAGTGAAAAAGAGTGATCTGTTTAGCCTGAAAGAGGACACAGACGGCATGTGTAGGGGGAGTAAGGATTCAGGGTCCTTCGAGACTGTCATTCTGAGCAAAGGAAGGCAGACAGAGAAAGACAAATATCCTATATTGCTTGTGTGTGGAATCTAAAAAAAATGGTACGAGTGAACTTATTTGCAAAATAGAAATGGAGTCACAGACATAGAAAACAAACTTATGGTTACCAGGGGAGAAAGGGGTGGGGAGGGATAAGTTGGGAGATTGAGATTGACATATACACCCTACTATATATATCAACAACCTCAGATATGCAGATAATACCACTCTAATGGCAGAAAGTGAAGAAGAACTGAAGGGCCTCTTGATGAGTGTGAAAGAGGAGAGTGAAAAGCTGGCTTAAAACTCAACATTCAAAAACTAAGATTATGACATCTGGTCCCATCACTTTTTGGCAAATAGAAGGGATAAAAGTGGAAGGAGTGATAGATTTTATTTCCTTGGGCTCCAAAATCACTGCAGATGGTGACTGCAGACATGAAATTGAAAGACACTTGCTCCTTGGGAGGAAAGCTATAATAAACCTAGACAGCATATTAAAAAGTAGAGACATCACTTTGCACACAAAGGTCCATTTGGTCAAAGCTATGGTTTTCCCAGGAGTCATGTATGGATGTGAGAGTTGGACCATAAAGAAGGCTGAGAGCCAAAGAACCGATGCTTTCGAATTGTGGTGCTGGAGAAGACTCTTGAGAGTCCCTTAGAAAACAAGGAGATCAAACCAGTCAATCCTAACGGAAATTAACCCTGAATACTCATTGGAAGGGCGGATGCTGAAGCTGAAGCTTCAATACTTTGGCCACCTGGTGGGAAGAAGTGACTCATTGGAAAAGATCCTGGTGCTGGGAAAGATTGAAGGCAGAAGTGAAGGGGATGAAAGAGGATGAGATGATTGGATAGCATCACAGACTCACTGGGCATGAGTTTGGGCAAACTCCAGGAGATAATGAAGGACAGGGAAGCTTGGCGTGTTGCAGTTCACGGGGTTGCAAAGAGTCGGACACAACTTAGCAACTGAAAAACAACAACAACGACAAACATATAAAGTAGACATCTAATAGGGACCTGTGGTATTAGCACAGAGAACTCGACTCAGTACTCTGTAATGATATATGGGAAAAGAATCTTAGAAAGAGTGGATAGGGATTCCTCCCTTGTAGTCCAGTGGTTAGCACTCTGGGCTTCCACTGAAAGGGCCCCAGGACATGTAGAGTTTGGTCAGGGAACTGAGCCCCACATGCCACTGTTGTTCAAGTGCAGCCGAAAATAAAATAAGATAAAGTAAAAAAGAGTGGATATATGTATAACTGATTCACTTTGCTGTGCAGCAGAAACTAACAAGAAATGTTAAATCAACTATACTCCAGTAAAGATGAAGACTCAGGTCCTGCAGAGAAGGCTCAACTGACTCGGTGAGGGGGTACTCAGAGGAGTGGGGAGGGGCCCTAGGCCCCCAACTCTGGGTTTGGGGACGATTTCCAGATGGCACGCTGCTTCCTGAAGATTGCATTTCCTAGCTAAGAGGATGCTAGATGTGGAGCAAGATTTAAAGAACTAAACATCTAGGCACATCCGAGTGCCTCCTCCACTGTAGATGAATGTCACACTGTGAACTCTACATGTTACCTGTGCCCCGCACAGGGTAACTGCCTAATAAATATTTGTGGAAGGAATGGAAGAATATTTATTATTTTTCTCTCCTTTGAAAAGACGACCTTAACTTGTCCTCTCACTAATCCAGTGGTTCTCCACCAGGGGCTATTTTGCCTCCTAAGAGACACTTGTCTGGGGACATTTTGGTTGTCACAATGGGGAGGAGGTGTGGGGAGTGGGGTAGAGGGGAGAGATGCTCTTAGACATCCCACAATGCACAGGAGAGACCCCCATAACAGAGGTTTATCCCCAAATGTCAATAGTTGCACCCCCAGTACCCAGGGCATGAAAGATTCTGGGCTGGAACCTGGTGATGGGAGGCTGACCCTTATAACCCTGCACCCTGCCCTCTGCGTTCTTCTCATCTGAAATCTTGTCTCTGGTGGGGAGGTTGGTATGTGCTGATGGATGGGCTCAGGACCCCCAGAATTTATCTTCCTGTGGCTCCTGCAGCCGATCCTTCTCCTTACCACCCTACAGTCTCAGTGCTGATAGACTTCTCGCCCTCTGGACCCTCAGCTAAGGCCTTGCCCTTCCCAGTTCTGGGGGATCCTATGGCCTTTCAGAGCAGGAACTGGGGGCCTCCCTACCTTCCCTCTGGTTGCTCTGGCTACCACCCCTGCCTGACAGGCAGGCATCGTTACCCTGCCTTTGGATTCCTCTGTCTGCCCCTAGGCTACGCCCCCTCCCAGACATCCCCCCACCCCCACCCCGCTGCCAGGCTGCCCACCCCCCTCTTCCATCCTGTTCTGTGACACCACAGAGCACAGTGCTATGTTCAGCCTTTGGACAATTCTCCCTGGAATCACTCCTGGGCTTAGTGCTAGTGAAGTCCGTGACCCTCGCCGAGACCCTAATACACAGTACTTGAGTCTGCTGAGCTTGTGCCAGCTCCGCACTAAATACCAGCCATGTGTGATCACAACAGTCTAATGAATGGATGGTCCTATTGTCAGGGTGGGAGGAGGCAGAGGCTGGGAGTGGAGAAGTAAGTGCTTTCACAGTAGGGCTGGGCTGTGGATTGGGGAGGGGGTGGCCAGCTAGGACTGGCCCTCTGTGCCCCTCAGGATGGCTGTGGGCATGTGGCAGCACTTGGTGAAGACCTCATGGTATCCGTGCCTCTGGATGTCCTGGCCCCTGCTCAGTTTTACATTTAAATACTAGTTCAGTCCAATCAAATAGAATTGTCAGTAACTAATCCAGATCTGAAAGTGAAATTTCAAAATGGCATTTATTTATTTATAAGATTATTTTTTATAAGGGGCAATTCTGAAAATGTCTTTATTGAATTTGTAACACTATTACTTCTGTTTTATTTATTTATTTAGTGTGTGTGTGTGTGTGTGTGTCTGTGTGTGTGTCTGTGTGTGTGTTGGTTTTTTGGCCGTGAGGGATCTTAGCTCCCCAATCAGGGATCGAACCCATATCTCCAGCACTGGAGGGTGAAGTCTTAAACACTGGACCACCATGGAAGTCCCTGAAATTTAGTTCAGACTTAATCATGATTTCCAGTGGTCTTGAAGGCATTAATTGTTTAAAGACACTTAATGAAACTTAATCAGTCTATCCAAACATACCACAGGTCTGGAACAATTTGTTCACACCATGGCCAGGTGCTTCCAGAGGCCTCCCAGTGCAGGGCGCGGGTGCAGAGGGGGCCATGGGAGAGAGGGGCACTGGCTTGTTCTTCCCTCCAGGAGCCTTACTGGGCAATGTCTCATGACATTGCCCCCACGTGCCCCCATCTCTAGGTTCCTGTCTTCACCCTGTACTCTGACCATTGTTGCTGGTTTCCAGGGGTTTCCCACAGGTCCCTGAGAGAGCACTAGAATTCACGTCATGTTCACTTGTATTATACCATTTAAAGGACAGCTGGGGTGGAGTGGGGCTGTGGCCTCTCCAGGACACACCAGGCTGGGTCTCAGGCCTCCTGACCCAGACCCCTATGCTTATGTCCTGCACTGATGCATGGACGAAACTCCCTCCCCTCACCCCTCCTGCCCTGGGGTGAACTCACGGCAGTGTTGGGTGGAGGGTGCATGGACCCACAGCCTCTGTCTGTAGGCAGTGAGCCTACTCTGGCTGAGGGATTTAACCCATCTAAATGGTCCATCACATCCACCCAGGGCACAGAGCAGCAGCATCTTTGGGCTCAGGCAGGTAAAGGGTCTGCTTGCATTGGCCCAGAGCCCACAGTTCATGTCGGCCATTATTATTGTTATTATTAGACCTGCAACATTTATTATGTCAGCCCTAATGATAGGCAGGCACCTTGCCAAGTTCTGTGCATGCCATGGCAAACACAATTTTTGCCTGTGGGGGAGATAAGTGAACCGATGATTACAATTCAGTGTGATGTTAGCTTTTATATCCATCTTGCTCCAAATGGGATTAAGGTAGCAGCAAGGCGTGCTGGGGGCTTCCCTCATAGCTCAGTCGGTAAAGAATCTGCCTGTAATGCAGGTGACAGGAGTTTGATTCCTGGGTGGGGAAGATCCTATGGAGAAGGAAATGGAAACCCACTCCAGTATTCTCGCCTGGAGAATCCCATAGACAGAGGAGCCTGGCAGGCTACAGTCCATGGGATCGCAAAAGTCAGACACAACCTAGCGACTAAACCACCACCAAGGCGTGCTGAGAGCAAGGATGGTGGGCAATGTGCTCAGGTTCTCCAGGAGAACTGGGAAGGCCCCTGTCTTGCAGCAGAAGGAAGTCAAGGAAGGCTTCCTGGAGGTGATACCTTGAATGTGTGTCTTGTCCTGAGAAGTCATCTCTCCCTTGTCTCCATTGGGGACGGTGGTTGTGGCTCTTTAGGCTGTAGTCTGATGGAGCTGAGGGTTCTAATAAATTATTACAGGAGGGCACGCAAGCTGTGACCTCTCTCCCAGAGGGTGAAGGGTTTTTAAAAAATATTCTTTTTTTTTTTTAACTCAAGTACTCGATAGTGGCTCAGACAGTAAAGAATCTGCCTGCAGTGCAGGGGACCCCTGGGTTGGAAAGATCCCCTGGAGAAAGGAATGGCAACCCACTCCAGTAATCTTGCCTGGAGAATCCCATGGACAGAGGAGACTGATGGATTACAGTTCATGGGGTGGTGAAGAGCTGGACATGACTGAGTGACTAACACTTTCACTTTTCATAGTTTATTTACAATGTTGTGCCAATCTCTGTTGTACAGAAAAGTGACTCAGTTTTATATTGGGTTGGTTAAATGTTCATTTGAGTTTTTCCATAAGTTCAGTTCAGTTCAGTCGCTCAGTCGTGTCCAACTCTTTGCAACCCCATGAACCGCAGCACGCCATGCCTCCCTGTCCATCACCAAGTCCCGGAGTCCACCCAAACCCATGTCCATCGAGTCGGTGATGCCATCCAACCATCTCATTCTCTGTTGTCCCCTTCTCCTGCCCTCAATCTTTCCCAGCATCACGGTCTTTTCAAATGAGTCAGCTCTTCGCATCAGGTGGCCGAAGTGTTGGTTTCAGCTTCAACATTTTCCATAAGACGTAATGTAAAAACCCACACAAACTTTTTGACCAACCTGATACATACACACATTCTTTTTAAAATATTCTTTTCCATTATGATTTATCCCAGGAGATTGGATATAGTTCCCTGTGCTATACAGTAAGATCTTGTTTATCCATTCTAAATGTAATAGTTTTCATCTACCAACCTCAAATTCCCAGTCCATTTCTCTCCTCCCCCATTCCTTGTGAGTCTGTTTCTGTTTCATTGATAGCTTTATTCATGACATATTTTAGATTCCACATAGAAGTGATATTATATGACATTTGTCTTTCTCTTTCTGACTTGCTTCACTTAGTATGACATTCTCTAGTTGCATCCATGTTGCTGCAAATGGCATTATTTAGTTGCTTTTTATTGCCTGGAAAATCCCATGGATGGAGGAGCCTGGTAGGCTGCAGTCCATGGAGTCGCGAAGAGTCGGACATGACTGAGTGACTTCACTTTCACTTCTACTTTATGGCTGAGTAGTATTCCATCATGTATATGGACCACATCTTTACCTGTTCATCTGTCAGTGGACATTTAGATTGTTTGCATGTCTTGGCTGTTGTGAATAGTGCTGCTATGAATGTAGGGCTGAATGTATCTTTTTGAATTAGAGTTCTGTTCAGATATATTCCCAGGAGAGGGATTGCTGAATCCTTTTTAGTAACTCTGTTTTTAGTTTTCTGAGGAAACTCCATACTGCTCTCCATCTTGGCTGTACCAACTTACAGTTCTACCGCCAGTGTAGGAGCATTCCCCAAAGGGGTTTTTAATACCCCAAAATGGAAGAGCTGGGTTTCTAGGCACATGGCTCTTCCTTTCAGCTCAAAGCTTATGTGGAGCCAGCCATTGTCCACGGGGTCCTGGCCATGGGACTCTCTGGGCCCCATGGGCTGCTACAGGCCCAGCTCAAGGCCAGCCAGCACCTCCTCCTGCCCCCTCACAGAAGAGGGCCATGGGGTCTTCACGTGCCCTTCAATAGTGCCCAGGCTTTTTCAGAGCTGGGGGTTCCTAGGCTGACATGTTTATATGTGGTCCTTTTTGAACCCGTGTTGGATTAGTTTTATTTTTAAACTAATTTTTATTGGAGAATAGTTGCTTTACAATGTTGTGTTAGTTTCTGCTGTACAGAGTGAATCAGCTGTACGTATACCTTTATTCCCTCTCTTTTGGATTACCTTCCCATTTAGGTCACCGCAGAGCACTGAGTAGAGTTCCCTGTGCTATACAATAGGTTCTCGTTAGTTATCTATCTTACATATAGTAGTGTGTATATATGTTAATCCCATTCTCCCACTTCATCCTATCCCCCACTTGGTATACATAAGTTTGTTTTCTGTGTCTGAAGTGAAAGTTGCTCAGTTGTGTCTGGCTGTTGGCAACCCCAAGGAATATACAGTCCATTGACTTCTCTAGGCCAGAATACTGGAGTGGGTAGCTGTTCTATCCTCCAGGGTATCTTCTTCACGCAGGGATTGAATCCAGGTCTCCTGCATTGCAGGTGGGTTCTTTACCAGCTGAGCCACCAGGGAAGCCCACTTCTGTTTTGCAAATAAGATCATCTGTACCATTTTTCTAGATCCCACACATAAACATTGCTATACAGTATCTGCTTTCCTCTGTCTGACTTACTTCACTCTCTACGACAGTCTCTAGGTCCATCCGTGTCTCTTTGGGTAGGTTTTGTGCTTCAGTGGCAGTGGCATTGTCATGAGAGCCACCATGGCACCCGGTGGAAGGTTCCAGAGGCGAGGAAGTGGCGAGTGGTGGTGGCAGTGACAGCAATGTCAGTGGGGGCTCCGGTGGCTCCTTTACCCTCCCAGAGGCTTGACTGCTCTGTACATCTATTTCCAATGACACACGTGACTTCTGGACACTCTCAGCCACTTCCAATCGCTGCGATAAGTCAGACCCTTGACTCTGTAACTTTCCTTTTACTCCAGCAACTGGTCAGATGCACGGAGTCTGTATCAACCATCACAGACTAGCTCTCAGCCAAGGAGGCTGGGACAGCACGTGTCACTAAGGCTATTCCTGACAATTTAAAACGCAGGATTTCAAAGGCTGGATCCAGGGTGGTTTAGGAGAAGGATGGGTCTTCTTCACACAGTGATGGCAGCTGGCTGTGGAAGTTGCACGATGGGACAATGGGGCAGGGCCTGGTGGAGGCCCCAGCCCTGCATCTCTGTTGCCATGGCGACACGGGTGTCTGGGCCTGTCCCCCATCACAGACTTCTAGGGTCCTGTTTTGTTCTAAGTTTCTCTGTCGAGCTCGCCCCCTTACACTTGAAAGTTTCGTGTTTGGAGACATGTTTTATTACAGAGACTGATTGGCTTCACTTTGAAGACTATTCTCTTGTGAAGTTCTACACTGGATTTTGACCAGGACATCCTAGCCTGTGGGGCTATTGGCTCTCCTGAAGGGAAGACTACCTGAAGAGGAGAGGGGGCTGGGTCCTTGTGGGGCTGAGCTTGTTGTCTCTACCAGCCATGACTCTATTTTCAGATGTGAGCTCCGACCACAGCATCTGGGGCCAGCGTCTCAGGAGCAACATGGCTGTAGGAGGAAGAGGTGTTGGAGAACAGATCACTGGGGTCCGAGTCTTCTCTGAGGCTGGGCTTGGTGAGTGGATGGGGCTTCTCTGATCTGGCCTTTGTGGGGTGTCCACAGTCGAATATCACTTCCAGAAACATCTGTCCTTAAAAGGTCAGAACTGAACTAGATTGGGGGGCTCCGTTTACACACCCTGGATGAACCACAACCCGCTTCGGCCTCCCTGGCATCCAGAGAGTGGTGCCCAGGCTGCATCCTGGTGATTGCTTTTCTGCAGGATCTAGTTTTAGAAATCACGTTCTCCTTTTGGCTGACCTTTCTGCTTTAAAATTGCCTCTCACCGAACATGTTACAGCCCGAGGTTAGGATGTCCCTTCTTTTCATTCTCTTGCTGGGGGGAAAAAAACTCTGCAAAAACAGAACTCACGACACTGGCAATTCAGCCACACCACACGTTGCTGTACTCTGGAGGGTCCCTCTGGCCCTCGCAAAGGGAGACTGAAGGGGATGCTTTATTCTCTGGTTTCTAATGGAGGCTGCTGCTTTCTCCAAGCTCTCCTCCTAGTTTGGGGAAAGAAGGCTGAGAGGTGGGGTTCACCTGCAGGACCCCAAGAAGGGGTCCAGGTTTGGCCTGGGAATGCTGGGGAGGCGGCAGTCCCCAGAACACAGCACCTCTCTCTTTAAAAAAATTTTTTTTTTTAATTTTGTATTTGGATAGAGTTGATTAGGGCTTCCCTTGTGGCTCAGACATTAAAGAATCTGCCTGTAATGTGGGAGGCCTGGGTTCGATCCCTGGGTTGGGAAGATCCCCTGGAAGAGGGCATGGCAACCCACTGCAGAATTCTTGCCTGGAGACTCCCCATAGACAGAGGAACCTGGTGGGCTCCAGTCCATGGGGTCGCTAAGAGTTGGACATGACTGAGCAACTAAGCCCAGGCCATAATCAATTAACAAATGTTGTGAGTTTCAGGCAAACAGTGAAGGGATTCAGCCATACATATACATGAATCCATTCTCCTCCAAACTCCCCTCCCATTCAGGCTGCCCATAACATCAAGCAGAGTTCCATGTTCTATACAGTAGGTCCTTGTTAGTTATCCATTTTAAATATAGCAATGTATACATGTCCATCCCAAACTCCCTAACTACCCCATCCTCCCATCCTTCCTCCCTGGCAACTGTTATATTGCACACTGCTCTTGAGGGAGCATTTGCTCCTCTCTGATGGTTCCCATCCCTCATTGATATTTTATGGGTCAGTCACTCCATCGTGACTAAGTTGCTTCAGTCATGTCCAACTCTTTGTGATCTCATGGACTGTAGCCCATCAGGCTCCTCTGTCCATGGGATTTCCCAGACAAGAATACTGAGTGGGTTGCCTTCTCCAGGGGATCTTTCTGACCCAGGGATTGAACCCTCATCTCTTATGCCTCTTGCATTGGCAGGCAGACTCTTTACTGTTAGGACTACCTGGGAAGCCCTGATCTTTTATGAGTAAAATGTCAATTCCCCAAGGGTTTTGAAACATAGCTTTGCTTGACTTGGAAATTTTAGACTTGTGTGCGGAGCACAAGCCACAGGACTCAAGTCGGTCAAGGGTGGGCTGTGCCTGGGGGTGCTTTCAGATGTCTCCATGGCGTGCAGTTGGCTGGCCCTGGCTTGTTTGGACCTGGCCCTGGGTAGGGAGGGCAAGGCCTCCCAAGTGCCCTGAATGGTTGTGCTGGTTGTGTACTGCTTGAGGGCCCCTGGCCTCGCTGGTGAGCTGGTGCTGCAGTCCAGCCTGCAGCAGCTGCTTACCAAGCCTTGTGCCTGGCTCACTACCGTGTGCCCTGGAGGAGGGAGGACATTCTCCTTTGCACAAAAGCCTCTGTGTGGGTGGCCCTGGGACCCTCCCTGGGCTGATTCCAGAGGGGATATGTATTAGGCATATCTTTTAGTTGCTGTTTTCTGATGCTTTGACAGCTGGGGCCTTGCTGAGCCTGGGGGTTCCCCATCCCAGAACCAACCAGTTCCCAGAGACAGACCCAGGGCGATGGTGACTTTCAAGTCCAGAGCTCCTCTGACACACACCTTCTTTATCGGACCCTGAGACTCTTGGCTACTATCCATCTGCTTCAGTTACCCTAGGGCAGGTACTAGCCAACGAAGGACTGCTGGTGCCCCGGAACCCACTGAAATGATCCAAACCAAACCAGCTGATCCTAAGCCTGCTTTCTTTGCCCCACTGCTGGTCTCTTCTACAGAAACCACAATGAAGGCTCCTGCTCACAAGGCTACCTCTTCAGGCCAGCTACCCTCCCCTCTGAGACAGGTCAACAAGACCCTTCCTTCTGTCAATAGGACATTCCTGTGGCACTGAGCTGGGATTTCGCTGCCAGGGTTGGGTGGGTGTGAATGGTAGCCAACCCAGAGTCCAGGAAAATTAGGTGAAAACATCTTCAGAGGCTTTCCCCACCAGGAAGACTATGACCCATCTTAGAAATTCCCTGTTGCCTTGATGAGGGTACATAGTACCCAGGCCCCAAATATCACTTTCAGTTGTTTAGCTCAAAAAGGCAGCTGTAAAAACATCACTGAGAACAGCAGCACATGCTAAGAGTGAGGAGACAAACCCAGAGAGGTAACAAGAGTGTAACAAGAGGCTAGGCATAAGGCATGCTTTTTCAGAATCGAAACGCTTTGCAGAGATGCCCGGTGGCTGGATGGGGTGTCAGAGAACCAGGGATTAACTCAAATCCTTAGTGATGATTAAGGCCCGTAGGTGTGCATTTCCTGCTTTCTCCCCCACTAGAGTCTTCAAGGTCAAGCCATTACCTCCACTTTGTGGCTGAAGAAAGTGGACTCAGGGAGGAAAGTGACTGCCCAGTTACACTGGCTGTGACTTTAGGAACATGCTTGGGTCCAGCTCAGCCTTCTTGTACCTTACCCCTTCTTTGGTTCCTCCTTGATTTTCAAAGCATGAGAGGTGCATATTTCAGGGGTACCCAGAGAGTCGCACCTCCTCTGGGAGTTGGGTAAGACAAGTGCAGTGTGGGAGGTGGAAGAGTCTCAAGCCCCACATGCTGACCTGGCAGTCACATGGAGGTCTGGCCACCCAATCATCAGTCTTCTGTGCTGAGGGTGACAAGGGCATTTCATGGGGGAGGTAAGAGTGCCACAGAGATAAAGCTTTGGTAACCAGTCTCCTATTGGTGTCAAAGTTTATTGAATCTCTGTTCACAAGTTTGCTGAGCATCTGCTATGTGCCAGGTGCTGCCTTAGGGCTGGGGGTGCAGTTGAGTGACAGCCAGTCAGCTCTCGCTGAGCTTACCCTATGCTCTTCCCAAAACCCTGGTACAGAGAGAAGGAGCTGGAGGAGGGCCTTGGATGGGTCTCACTTGCCAGGAAAGAAAAGTACACAGGGATTGGAGGTCAGGGAACAGAGGAGCAGGTAGACCAGATGGATGGATGCTGGGCTTTAGGATTAGCCCATCACTGAGGGCTTCCGAACACAGGCTGGGGATTGTCTGGGGCTGCTCTGGTTTTAACCTGCCCTTCATCACTGCTCAAGGTCACAGACAGCATCCCACACAGGCTGCACAGCTACTGTGCAGGTCCCTGAGTCTGGGGGCAGGCCCTTGATCACCCCCAGTTCAGAGCATACTGGGGAGCCTGCCTGGTGCTTTCCCATTCAAACACTGCTGGTCCACTGACCTGACTGCTGGGTGACTTTGGCCTCAGTTTCCCTGCTCTAAATGACCCCGGTGGGAGGGAGTGGGGTAGGGGGCTTTCCTTGCTGGGTAAAAGTTCCCACATGTGCCAGATGCGAGCTTTTTGACCAGCTGCTCATGAGCTGTGATGCAGTGCCTTTCCACCAAGGACAGTGAGAGATTTATCTGATGGTAGGGCTCTTTTCCTCCCCACTGCGTCTGGCAATAATGACGGAGCGCCCGGGAGTGCCAGAGCCATTTTATTTTTATTTTATTTCTTCCTGAAGTTCAATACTTTCCAAAGCACCTCCACATGGTAATGCTATTTTCCTGGCAGGAATGCGTTTATTGGAGCTGTCACTCATCGCCAGCCGTTCCATCTCAGTTCTGCGGCAGGCCTGACGGAGCGATACAGCCGTCTATAATTTAAAAACTGATGAACCCCAATTGCCAGCCCAGACCTTGCCGGTGGCACAGGCTCTCTGCAAATTGGTTACTAGTTAGTTCATGGCCCTAAGTGACTGCACTTTCTCTCTTGGCCAGTTTCCCTTCTGGGGTTGGCTGAGGGCCCACTTTGCCTCCTATGATCGCCCCTGCCAGCCTGACTTGCCACTGTGGGTTAGGGGGTGCCCTGCTGCTACATTCTATGTCTTGATTGACCACAAGAGGGTAGGACCCTAATGAGGGAACAGGAGGCTGGGGGTCATGACCCAGCAATGACCCAGGGCACATGGCAGAAGGAACACGGGTTTGAGAGCCAGATCTTGGATTTGAATCTGAGTCTGAATCCTGTTTGCTCCTTCTTGGCAGTGAGCTTCAGGTTTTCCATCTGTGATGGGGGCCAGGGGTACCCTGGCTTCTGCGGCATTTGTGAAACGACAAGGGGTTCTGGGCAAAATGGAGGGCTTGGGACAAAGCTGGTGCTTCTGCCTGGGTGGCTGTCTTGCCCAGGGTGGTCTCAGGTCACCTGTCCACACCTCAGGATTCTAGGTCTGGCGTGGGGGGCAATGTTGATTCCCCGCCAAAGCAGAAGAGTTTCCCCCCTGCATCTTGGCACTGGATCATTCTCCTTCATTCTCCTCCATGGGCTGTCCATGTCCCCCATGGGGTCTCTCATCTCCCCTAAAGAAGCACCTATTTCATTTGCTCCACTGGGAAGCAAGAAAAATAGCTATTTAAAAAAACAGAATCTGCTGCAAATCCAAGACCATATAGAAGTTAGGTGGGACAGGTTGCCTGCAAACAACCAAGTAAGATGATTTCTGCTTAAAACATTCATGAGCTGTAGGCAAATGAGGTTTTAAAAATACTTAAAATGGTTTGTTTTTCTAAGTAGACTAAACCTTTTCCCTTGCTGATTTGTCATAGTAACTTGCTAAATATCACTTTCTTTTATCTTTTTTTTCTCATATCTTCTTTTAAAAATTATTTTGTTTTTCTGTGAATCCATCCCTCCAGCTGAGTGACTACACCTTTCCCAGGAATGATCAGAACCAAAGTAGGGGTATTTGCATTTGTCAGTAGTGGTTGGAAATATTAATAGCAGGAACACAGCCCACACTGCCTTCAGCTCACCACGTCTAACCAGGGAAGTGGATGGCGCTGGTCCAAGGGAATGGGGCGTGAGAGCTGTCAGCCACACCCTGCCTTGGCTCTGCATGGGGTTTTGTTCCTTCAGACATGTTGCCTTTCCACGACCAGAGCCAGGGCTACAAATGACCTCCTTTGCCATCTTCCAGCCTTGGACAAGACACTCCCTTCTCCTATCTGGAGGGAGAAAAATCCCAGGACAGGTATCTCATTGGTTCAGCTCACATTGCATTCCCACTCCTTGACCAATCAGTTTAGCCTCAGGGTTCAAATGTATGATGGACAGCTCCCCTCACCAATCAAGTGATTGGACCCTAGCAGAGTAGGAAAGAGGAGACATAAATGTGGCTGGCCCCTAGCCACATCCCCTAGAGGGGATCCTAGCATCTAGGAAGCTTATTTGCATCCCCTGGAGTTTCTCTTCATGCTGCTTTCTCCCTGGGGAGAAGAAATGGAGGCAGCTCAAACCAGATTTCTCAAAGAATACACTCTAGGCCTCGGCTTCTGTGACATTGAGAGAACAGCCTCAGGATTTCCACTCTGCCCAACTTCACAGGAGGGAATTGCGCAGCTGTAATTGGCCTTCTCCCACGTTCCCAGGAACACCAGGTTTTTCATTTTAGCTCTCTCCTGTCTGAGGGAGGATGATTAGTTGGTAGAGCAACATCCTAATGTTTTGGCTGAAAACCAAGGCACTTGGGGAGAGTGTTCAGGCTCATCAGATACATGTGTTCCCACACATCACACCCCCTCTGCCCCCGCCCCACTGCTGAGAAGATGAAGGGAGAAGCAGGAGGAATGGGGGGCGGGGGGACCAACTCATCTTCACAGACACAGTCCTGGCTGCTGGGATGCTTTGCATTGGTTATTTTTTGCCTCCTCTGTGCACAGGGGTGATGTGAGGGCTGAGAGTCAAAGGCGTTTTTGATTCTCCCATGATGAATTTTGTAAGCGGCCACACCTAGGACTCCCAGGTGACTGTGTGGGGAAGGAGGAGCGGGGGGTGGGGAGGTGGGGGGAGAGGGACACAGGTGACTCCCCATCTCTTGGCCTTTCTCTCCATCCCAGGAGAACTGTAGCCAATGAGGCAGAGCTGGGTCTCTTCTTCCCTCTAATCCTTGGAGACACGTGCATGAGTGGGAAGCTTGGGGAGGCTCGGGGAGGGATGTCTTGGATGGACAGAGTTCACCTTGGAGAATTCTGACATTGAGACCCGAGAATGGGGTGGGCTGGGCTGGGGTGCACACCCTTCCTGGGGGTGGGTAGGGAGGGCTGAGCCCAGGGGAGCTGATCCTGAACCTGAGTCTATTTTCATCTCACTGCACAATTGATTAATCAGGTTCTTTGGTTTTAGTAAGTCGGTAGGTCCAGATGTTTCCCATTGTATGTTACAAATGTTAATTATCTTCTAATTACTTATTAACCAAGGCTGCGCTGGCAGCGAATGCCCCAGAAGCCCAGCCAAATGAGTCCACAGCTTCATAGCAGAACTGCTTCTTCTGGCAGCAGCTTCCAGAAATTTCTCATCCCTCATAGGGGTTTTTCTCCAATAGTTATTCTTTTTGGAGGAGAGAGACCCAGTAGCCTCTGCACGAGGGACCCATAAGGCTAAGTGTTTGGAGCCCCATGGGGCAGCCTGACACCAACCATACTGGTTTATTTAAGTTGGCTGCTCAGCCAGGGTGTGCCCAGGGCCCAAAAGGGTTAGTGAGGTGCAGGAGCCTTATTCTGGCATCGGAGTGCAGGTTCACCTCCGGGTTCACTGGGGCTGCTTTTCCTCCTAGACATCCCTCAGTCTTTCTCCTCCTCCTGGAGTGGCTGGGCATCCATTCCTCTGGACTCAAGTCAAAGTCAACAGGATGGACAGTGTCCCAAGCTGAGGCTTCAGTGAGGTTCACCCTCCAAGTACTCATAGTGGGAGAGACTGGTTTCTCATCCTCTAATGCCTGGATTTGCACCTTGACAGGTGGCTCTGTCCCCAGGGTCTTGGTCCCATCTAATCTTAGCAGTTGGACCCTCTCTTGTTGTTGGCCAGCATGTGCCATTGAGGTGCCTGCCAAAGATGGCACTTGGGAGCTGGCATCCCCTTCTTGCTGCCCCTTGCTCAGCTCAGCTGTCTCACAAAGAGATTCTTTAGGACATCCTCCTTCAAGAAAGGACCTGCCCCATCACCTCCCTGGGGACAGGCACCAGTCACGTTACAGCAAACCCTCCTGTGGCTTCCCCCTTTGAGACCCCTTGTTATTCACGAGGAATAAAAATAGGCTATGTGGAAAGTAAAACCAGATGGATGTCATCTTGATCGGGGTGGTTGTGACAGTCATGTAGAAAATGACGACCTATTGTTTTCCTGGTGTTGAGGCTGCCTTGATCTCCTTGGAATCTGGGGGTGTGATACATGCATGCTCCCAGCATCATACTCTGAACTGATTTGTGAGCATGTATAGGCATGCCATGCATCCGGCAGACTCCTTGCAGCTTCTGGTGGCTCCCCTGGGTGTTCATTCATTCATTCGCTTATTCATCTGTTCATCTACCCACCCATGTACCCATCCACACACCCATGCCATTATATCCACTTATCCATCCATTCAACCATCCATCCATCCTCCCATCTGTCCTCCTACCCAAGAAACTTTGAGTACCAGACAGCCAGTGAGCTGTGATGCTTAGAAGGTAAACTGCAGGACAAGGATGGTGTGGGTGTAACCTGCCAAGTGAGTCTGCTCAGGCTCACTGAGTGACTTAACAGAATTTATTATCTCACAGTTGTGGAGGTTACAAGTTGAGATCGAGGTGTTGATGGGGCTGTGTTTCCTCTGGAGGCTCCGGAGAAGGATGTTCCAGGCTTCTCTCCTGGCTTCTGGTGGCTCCTTGGCTTGTGTTGACATCACCCCTAGTCTCTGCACAGAGTTCTTTCTCTGTGTTGTCTGTGTCCAAATTTCCTTTTTTTTTTTTTTAGGACATTATTCATATGGAGTTAGGGCTCATCCTATTTACCGCCTCTTAACTAATTGCATCTAAGTTTTTTGGAGTGACACAACTCATGATGCCTGCTGTTTTGTTGTTCAGTTGCTAAGTCGTGTCTGACTCTTTGTGACCTTATGGACTGCAACATGCCAGGTTCCTCTGTCCTTCGTTATCTCCTGGCATTTGTTCAAATTCATGTCCATTGAGCTGGCGAGGATGCATCATTCGAGGTGCCGTCTTCTTCTTTTGCCTTCAGTCTTTCCCAGCATCAGGGCCTTTTCTGATGAGTCAGTTCTTTGCATCAAGTGGAAAAGGATTGGAGCTTCAGCTAGAGCAACAGTCCTTCCAATGAATATTTTTCTTCCCAAAGAGCCATCCTAGGCCAAACTGGGGCCTGGAGATCCAGGTCCAATCACAGCTCAGACCTTCTCTCCTGGCATGGAATCTTAATGGAGTCAGCCAGCAAATGCCACATTGTCACCTGCCTACGAGTTCCATTAGGCACTGATTTCAGTAAACTCAGTGAATCACCTTGGCTTGGCATAGAGAGTGAAACCCCCATACCATGCTTTTCCTATTTGAGGCAAACGAGAGGCTGAGCTAACCATGCCCTGGGTATCCACTGATTGCATGCCAGGCTGGGAGTGTGCTTGGTGAGATGATATACATGAGGGGTCCTTGATTGTGTATATCCATTTGGTTAAATTCTGGATTTGGTTGAATTCTGCAGTATTTAATCAAAAGCTTCCCAGCAGCAGTATCTGAAACAAGATAAATATTTTATATCACTTTGTGTAACAGTGGTTTGGAGGTGGGCATCTGTAGGAAATTGTTTAAGATCAACACTCCAGCATGGCTTCATCCTCATGATGCAATATGGGTGCTGGAACTCCTGCCATTTCACTGATGGCCCTTAGGGAGACTTTCTGGAAGTACCACACCAGGCTCACATCTCATTGGCCAGTGCTGGATCACATGACCACATTTAGTGCAAGGGAGGCTGGGATATGTAGTCTTTTAGTTGGGTTTATCTTCACCCAGCCAGAAACTGACTTCTGTTTCTAAAGAAGATGATGAGATTGGGTATTGGGCAGGGAATTAGGAGCCTCTGTCCCCACTGTCAAAGGACTTGTCTGGCTGCCTCTCAGCAGTGGGGGCCTGAGTAGATTTGGGGTACACAGTGTGTGTGTGAGGAGCTTCTCCAATAGCTCAGTGGGTAGAGAATCTGCCTGCAATGAAAGAGATGCAGGAGATGTGGGTTTGATCCCTGTGAGGGGAAGATCCCTTGGAGAAGGAAATGGCAACCCCCTCCAGTTTTCTTGCCTGGGTAATCCCATGGACAGAGGAGCCTGGTGGTGTGTGTAAAGATGCCAGGTTTGGTGTGTGGGGGAGGGGGTGGGCAGGAGACAACAGCAGGGAGTCCCACCCCACTCTCCTTGAGGTGGGCCTTCGTAGTGTTTTCAGTCCCTCGACGGCTAGACTTCTCAAGTGGTCAGCTCGGCTTCCAAGGGGTGTCCAGGGCCCAGGAGAGCTGCTTCTGTCCTTCAATACTTAGGTGGCCTCTGGTTCTTCTGCAGGCTGCAGAAGCCTTTCCTGGAGTGAAGAAGATCCATGAAGTATGCTGAGCACTTGACATGTACAACTCATCCAGACCCTGTGATGTCCTGGTCCCTCTCAGAAAATAAAGTCTTTTTAAAGAAATTTAATTTATTTATTTTAATTGGAGGATAATTACAATATTGTGATGGCCTCTGCCATACATCAACATGAATCAGTCACATGCACACATGTGGCCCCTCCCTCCCCACCTCATGCCTCTGGGTTGTCACGGAGCACCGGCTTTGGGTTCCCTGCATCGTACATCAAACTCCCACTGGCTATCTGTTTTACATATGGTAATGTTTATATTTCACTGCTATTCTCTCAAATCATCCCACCCTCTCCTTCTCCCACTGTGTACAAAAGTCTGTTCTTTATGTCTATTGGATCTAGAAAGAGAGTACCAACGATCCTACGTGCAGGGCAGTAAAGGAGATACAGACATAAAGAAAATACAGTTTTACTGTCTGTGTTAGTTTCAACAGCTGTCTGAGTTTTCCTTAAAGCAGGGTGTTTAGTCCAGTAAAACACTCGAAACCTGATCTCTGTCCCACATCAGTGTCTGCTTCTAGGGGTAGGCCTGGCCGAGGCCATAGCCGTGGTGTGGGCTGGCTGGGGACTTCCTTGCTCTGGCCAACCCGAACCCCACTGCCCACTCAGTCCCAAGGTCTGTGGTCTTTCTGAGGTTGGAGTGAGAGGGAAGATGGTGGGGTAGAGAGAGCATTTGGTGCTGAGGCTCTGGGGCTTCTTGGAGAGGTGCTGCTCTCTGGCTCCCCCATGTTAGCCTAGTCATCCTCACTCTCCCGTACTTCCCTGACAGCCCGGGGCACCTGCCACCGACTCTCCAGAGATGCTCCCAACCCATCAGCCCTTCAGGCAGCCTACTAGGAAGAATCTTTTTAAACTGGACCCAGTACTGTCATTTGTCCTCAGGAGTCCCACAGCTTGCCCTGTACTGGGTAGCCCGTGACCCCACAGCCCTCTCTGACTTCGGCCTCCTGGAGGAGGTGCTGCTCACAGCCTCTGCTCTGGACTCTTCTTCAGGACTCAGCTGACTTCTGTCTCCACTCCACACTCTCTTGGGGAACCATGTCATATTCTCCCAGAATCTCCTAGAAGGTCCTCCTACTCCTCCAGGGGAGAGTAGGGACACTCCCACCTATTGCCCGGAGGGGCTCACAGCAGACTGGCCTCTTTCCCAAGAAGTGGACTTGCTGATTTCAGCCTCCTTCTCTTGAGCTCTGATGCCCTGTGCCCTCCAGGTGGCTTGGGCTGAGGACCTAGGACCAGTTTGCCGGTCATACACAGATGCTGGGGCTCTCTGCTGTGGACAGTGGAGGTAACCATGGTGTTTCTTGATTTTTGCCCTCAGCAGAAACCAAGTCCAAAGACCCATTGTGGCATCCTGTCCAGCGCAGAGAACTGTCTGAGGAAGTGTTACAAAGGAGGATTCCTGGGGACTGTGTTGAAGTGTTAGTTACTCAGTTGTGTCTGACTTTGCAACCCGATGAATTGTAGCCTGCCAGACTCCTCTGTCCATGGGATTCTCCAGGCAAGACTACTGGGGTAGGTAGCCATTCCTTTCTCCAGGGGATCTTCCCATCCAGGGATCGAACCTGGGTCTCCTGAATTGCAGGCAGATTCTTTACCGTCTGAGCCACCAGAGAAGCTGTAGCCACTAGGGAAGTCCCAGGATCTGGCTCAGCAGGGCTGAAGTGGGGCCAAGGAACCTGCATGCTTGAGTGGCACCCCAGGTGAGCCAATGCTGGGTCCTTCAAGGACTTTGGGGCTGTTCTGAAGGATGCAGCACGTGCTAGCCACCCACCCGATCGTTCCGAAGCCTGCCAGCCCCCAGGCTTTCCATGGCTAGGCAGCATTTCCAGACACTGTGTTAAAATGGGTGTTTTATTTTTCCATAGCCCACTGATCGAGTCAAATGCGTATAATACAGCAGTGTTATCTGCAGGAGACACGCATGCTTTCTTGACCAGATTTCCAAGAAGTTTTATGAAAGGCTGATTTTCTTCGTGAGTACTGGCTCCTTTATGGGCTGGAATAGAATTGGTTGGAATTGATATTCTACAGCCCTCCCCCATCCTCTGCTGGTCTAAGATGTTATGGTCTCTCCTCTCCCTTCTTCGTCTTCAAAGGCACAGCATAAATTAGATGAAAAAGGTTTTTCAAACAGTATTTAACCTCTCCTTAACTGACAATCACAGACTCACTCTTATGATTGCAGAGCCCTTCATAGAATGGACATGGCATCAAAAACACCGGTGAGATGAACATGGCTGCGGGAGTATCCTGCAAACTCCTGACAACCCCTAGACCCCCCATTGACCTCTCTTCTCACCTAGCTCCTGCTGCCTCCTCCATCTGCCCTCTCAGATTCAGTCTCCTGCACTGTGGCTGGATCCCTGGAGGGTCTTGGACCCCCTGCTCTGCCCAGGCTAACCATGTGTCTTTTCCAAAACCAGCTTGGTTTTTATCTCCTCATTAGTCATGGATACCTATTCTAGCTTATGTATGTACCATCTTATAACAAAGGTCATGTCATCTGCCTGGAGGAGGTGAGGACTGGCAGATTCTGATCACATGGTGGGTTCTCTTGACCACCAGTCCCCATCCTTAGGTGTAGTGCCAAAGTAATCTGATTTTTTTTAATTTGTTTGCAATAGTAAGATTTATTAAGACAATTTACATATGCAAAATTACTCTTTTCAATGTACAGTTTGATGAGCTTTTATAAACATATACAGTAAGTGTAATTGTCATACTCAAGATACAGAAAATTTCCATCACCCTCCAAAGTTTCCTTGGGTACTTATACCATCTACCCTCTCCCCAAGACCCAGCTCTGATTTCTGTCCTTATAGTTTTTCTGTTTCTAGATTGACAAGGTCCATGGGGTTGCAAAGAGTCAGACACAACTGAGCGACTGAACTGAACTGAGATTGACATATAGATAGGGTCAGATAGTGTGCAGCCAAAGTCACTTCATTAACATAAGAGATACCTTTGCTGCTCTCATCACTAAGAAATTCCAAAGGTTTTAGGAGCTCTGTGCCAGAAATGGAGACGAAGACCAAATGTGTGTTTCTTTTAATCCCAATATCACACTAACCTGTGTATCAATGAATTGTTTTTCAGTCGCTCAGTCATGTCTGACTTCTAGCGACCCCACAGACTGTGGCACACCAGGCTTCCCTGTCCTTTATTATCTCCTGGAGTTTGTCAGACTCGTGTCCATTGAGTTGGTGATGCCATCCAAACATCTCATCCCCTATTGCCCCCCTTTTCCTCCTGCCTTCAATCTTTCCCAGCATCAGGGTCTTCTCCAATGAGTTGGCTTTTCACATCAGATGGCCAAAGTATTGGAGCTTCAGGTTCAGCATTGGTCCTTCAAATGAATATTCAGGGTTGATTTCCTTTAGGATTGACTGGTTTGATCCCCTTGCAGTCCAAGGGACTCTCAAGAGCCTTCTCCAGCACCACAGTTTGAAAGCATCAATTCTTTGGCACTTGGCCTTCTTTATGGTCCAACTCGCACATCTGTGCATGACTACTGGAAAAACCATAGCTTTAGCTACATGGACCTTTATCAACAAAGTGATGTCTCTGCTTTTTTAATATACTGTCTATGTTAGTCATAGCTTTTATTTCAAGGAACAAGTGTCTTTTCATTTCTTGGCTATAGTCATTGTCTGCAATGATTTTGGAGTACAATGCCTATGTGCAATATCTTTTATCTCTAGTCCAACAGATGCTACTCAATTTCAAATGTACCTTAGGTTAACATTCCCCTACAACCCCTTCAGTGAGGTTATGTCATGCACTTATATTACATTAAATTCTTTTGTCACAATCTCCATGCCATCCTGGAATCCCCTGATCTTTTCATTGATTTTTTAAAAATTTTATATGCATTAAAGCTTACTCTTTAAAAAAATATTTATTTATTTGGTGGCATTGTATCTTAGTTGTAAATGCAGACTCTTTGTTGGGTCACGTGGGATCTCTCATTGCAGCACGCAGACTCTCTAGTTGTGGCACATGGGCTTTGTTACTCCATAGCGTGTGAGATCTTAGTTCCCCGACCAGGGATAGAATGTGTGTTCCCAGCATTGCAAGGTGGGGGCCACCAGGGAAGTCCCAAGGTTTACTCTTTGTGCTGTAAAAATTCTGTGTGTCCTGACAAGTGCATGGTGTTGACATCATTCAGGATTAGTGCACTGTTCTAAAATATTCTGTGCTCCACCATTTCAACCTCTCCCATCCCTAAACCTCTGACAGCCACTGAACTCTTTTCTGTCTCCATAGATTTGCCTTTTTCTGAATGTCATCTAATTGAAATCATAAAGTATGCAGTCTTTTAAAACTGGCTTATTTCACTTAGTACTATGCATTTAAGGTTCCTCCATGTCTTTTTTTGTGACTTGACAGCTTATTTCTTTTTAGCACTGAATAACGCTCCATTGTCTGGACCTATCACAGCTTGTTTACCTCCTGACCTACTGAAGGACATCTTGGTCGCTTTCAGTTTTTTACAATTGCTGATAAAGCTTCTGTGAAGATTCTCATGCAGGTTTTTGTGTGGACAAGTCTTCAATGTGTTTGGATAAATACCAGGGAGCATGATCATTGGAGTGTACGGTAAGATGAGTTTATCTTTGTAAGAAACTGCCCATCTCTCCTCCCAAGTGGCTGCACCAGGCTGCATTCCCACCAGCAGTGAGTGGGTGTTCTTGCTGCTCCACATCTCCAGCGTGTGGTGTCATCAGTGTCCTGGATTCTAGCCACTCTGGTCCATGTGCCTTCGTATCTCATGGCAGTGTGGCTTTGACTTCACCCTTTACAGGGGAGGTTGGTGTGCCCAGTCCCTCATTGCCATGGGTACCTTTGTGGGGCAGATGGGAGGTTCTGCAATCCTGGCAGTGCCCTTTGTTCTCTCCTGTTGGGGATGGGTCCCTTGGACTTTGACTATTTCAATTCACTGTTTGAGTGCACACAACTGTCTGCATGAAAAGCACTCAGAAAACCTAGAAGCACAATTCACCAATGGGTAACTTCATGTTTATGCAGCAATTATCCAACCTGGTGACATCACTCTAGTGCAGGAAATATAGATCTTTCCCTCCTGATAAATCAGCTGGCCTTCACTGCCATGGGCATCTGTTTTCAGGAATGGTTCATGAATAACCACCACTAAATTACATGTGGACTTTCTCCCTTTATGTTAAAAGTGTGGTTTCTGCCTAGCAGGTGGAGGCAGCAGAATAAGGATAACCTCTGAGTTAAAGGAAGTTGAGCAGAAACACAGTGGACTCTGGGAGAGGCATCTGAATGAAGTCTTTTCTTTCTGCTTCTTTTCCCTTTTTTCATTTGTTTGTGTCAGTTTTTCAAAAGTGCCTGTTGATTTGATTTTTGAGATATGAAACCTTCAACTTTTCTTGTAGTATTTCTCAGCAGAGCAGAAAAACTGAATCCTATTAAAATGATACAAACACCCTGGATGTGTGTGTGTGTGTGCACATTTTTTGATAACTTTTGAAAAGATTTTGGAACATGTTGAGCCCAGACTTGAATGTTTACGGAAAAGTAACCCGGGCTTCATTCAAAGACACGTCCCTGTGAGATGAGACGGATAAAGAAAACAACTTGCCATTCAAAGCAAGTCTTTGTGGCTGGGAAGTGAGCTCTGGCAGGGACAGGGGAGGCAGCTGGACTGGTTGCCAAGGACCCTGGGGGGACATAAGAGTTTCTGGAAGACCCTGCTGGGGGTGTGCTGCAGCTCAGCCCCTCCCTCCTTGCAGGAGATGCTCTGCTTGTTGAAACTGCCTGCTGGGGACCTAGAGCCCACACAGTAGGGATGACAATGAGGAAGCCCCTGGGACTCCTTGGCAGGAGCGAGGCCCAGCGAGGTCCCAGCTTGCCAAGATCATGAAGCTGGGAAGTGGCAGCTGGGTTCTCAGACTCGGCCCCCTCCTTGGCTCTAAGTGATCCGAACAGTGTGAGGTGTTTCCAGGACAAAGTGTGTGCTCAGTTGCTTAGTGATGTCTCACTCTTTGTGACTCTATGGACTGTAGCCTTCCAGGTTCCTCTCCATGGGATTCTCCAGGCAAGAATACTGGAGTGGGTTGCCATTTCCTCCTCTAGGGGATCTTCCTGACCCAGGGATTGAACCTGCATTGTAGAAATATGCATTAGTAACTTCCTCATGGGAGGGCCTGGGGACTTCCCCCATGGTGGTATCCATCCATTCATTTAAATAATGTTTGTTGACTGCCTTCTATGGGACAGGCCCTGCTAAGCTGCCAATCAATGGGGCAAAGGTACTGATCTTCCAGATCTTGCTGGGGGGAGGGTGGTCTGGGCGCCATGGAGACCCATCTGCTGTTGCAGAACATCCTGGTCGACCCCATTGTCTCCCTTCGGCCTTCCTCAGTCCTCCAGAGGGCCTGTCCATGTTCCCAAGTTTGCATCAGCTTTCAAAGATCCCCCTGAGTCCCACCCTTTGTATTCAGTCTTTTTGAGCTGGTTAGAGGGAAAGGATCATCAAAGTGGGAAGTGGAGAGCTGCCTCTGAGTGTCCTACCTGAAGCCATTACCTGCCTTTTCTGACCACAGGCATATGAACTCTTTCCTGCCCCCTTTATTGTCCGCCACTCATTTGGGGCTTCCCACATGGCTCAAGTGGTAAAGAATCTGTCTGTAATGCAGGAGACCCAGGTTTGATCCCTGGATTGGAAATGTCCCCTGGAGAAGGGACTAGCAACCCACTCTAGTATTCTTGCCTGGAAGATCCCATGGACACAGGAGCCTAGTGGGTTACAGTCCATAGGTCGTCAAGAGTCAGACATGACTGAGCAACTAACACTTTCGATTTAAACAAACGTTTATTGGCACTGACTGATTGCCAAGTTTTGTACTGGCATGGGTGTTCAGTTACTAAGTCGTGTCTGACTCTTCTGTGACCCCCATGGACTGTAGCCCGCCAGGCTCCTCTGTATATAGGATTTCCCAGGCAAGAATACTGGAGTGGGTTGCTATTCCCTCCTGCAGAGGATCTTCCCAACCCAGGGATTGAACCCGCATCTCCTGAGTCTCCTGAATTGCAGGTGAATTCTTTACTGCTGAGCCACCAGGGAAGCCACTAGAAAAAAGCTTAAAAAGAGAAACAGGCTGTGTGTGGTCCCAGGCGTCAGGGCCCTTGGCCTTTTGCTTAGTCAGTGTGGATGGTGCTGAGATGAGAAACCCCGGACTCTAGGAACGGGCCCTGCTTCCAGCCCATCTCCCAAGGGCTGAGGCCGCAGTGGGGTGAATGGGCAGAGTTCAGGGTTTGTCAGCATCAGGGACTCCTCTGTCCAGGGTGTGGAGGATGCCAAAATGTCAGGCTTCGGAGCCATTCCTCAGCACCCAGGAGTCCTGGCCTGGCCCGTCTCCCACGTGTGGGAACTGATGTCAGCAGAACACTGCTGCTCCTGCTGGCAAGACCTGCCTGTTCCCAGGCACTAGGGGCTCCATTAAATTGTTAATACAGCCATCAGAGTGCCAGCATATTATCTCTCTGCCTGGGAGGGATCTGATGGTATTTGCATTTCTGTCACTTTGTTTTTATTTA
Organism: Bos indicus; assembly: GCF_029378745.1. NCBI lineage: Eukaryota > Metazoa > Chordata > Mammalia > Artiodactyla > Bovidae > Bos > Bos indicus. The sequence continues at coordinate 48,460,839 of NC_091775.1, forward strand.
TGTAACTTTCACCTTGATGGAGAGCACATGTATATAAAGTCCTGGTGGATGGAGAGACCTAGGAACCAAGAGACAACCCCAAGGGGGTTTCATATGGGCATGGCCCAGGCTGCTTGTGGGTCCTGCAGGGGTCATCCCAACACCAGAAGCATCAGTGAGGTCAGGCTACAGCTGAGCCACCAGAGACTGCCCTGCCCTGGTTGGTTCCTTATCCTCCAGCCCTTTGGTTGGGCGCATATGGCCAGCTTGGGTGCCAGGAACTGTGCCCGGTGATGGGTAGGGAGGGAAGGAAGGCAGATGCCACCTGTGCCTTTGTGGAGTTCAAGGTTTGCAGAGCAGTGGCCCTTGGTCATGGGGAGTCCTGTCCCCAGGGGATGCCTGGCTAAGTCTGGATCATTTCTGCTTATCACACTGTGAGCAAGGAGGGATTCAACAGGGAGCTGTCGGCGAATGCCTGCATGCGGCTAAGCACCCTGCAGTTCTCAGAGGCTGATCCAGCCCCTGTGATGATAGAGCTCTTGGGAGGAAGATGGGGTTCAGGCAGGAAATGCCAAGGTGTCTGGTTAAACTGACACTCTAAGGAGTAGGGGAAATTAGCAGGGGCAGGTGCGTGCCTGTGTTTGTATGTGTGTGTGCACATATTTGTGTGTTGGGAAGGGAGGGAGGACATGAAAAGAGTGTCACATGCAGACAACATGTGTGACAAAGCTGGGAGGCAGGCAGGAAGGTCCTTGCAAGTGGGGCTGGGAGAAGCCAGTGCCCTTGCTGGTCCTGGGGTTGAAGTAGATGGGAAGCCCCACCAGCAGGGCCTGTGATCTCTGCTGAGATTCCAGCCTCTGCTGAGTGCAGGGTGATGGGAAGCTTTTAGATGTGTTTTTTGTGTGTCATTGCTATGACACGCTCAGGTTTTTAAAAATTTCAACTGCCTTTTAGAGACAGCTGTATTTTTGTTTCCTGTGGCTGCCGTCCCAAATGACCTCAGACTGGGAGCCTTAGACAGTGCAAATCCATTCTCTTTCAGTCTGGAGGTCAGACGTCTGAGATCCAGGTGTGGGCAGGGCAGGGTCCTTCTGAGGCCTCTCCCCCTGGCTTGCAGACGGTGGCCTTCTCCCCGTGTCTTTGAAGCATTTCCTCTCAGTGTGCATCTCCCTCTGGGTCCAACTTTCCTCTTTTAATAAGGACACTGTCATACTGAATGAGGGCTTGCCACGATGACCTGGCTTCAACTTGATCACCTCTCCAAATAAGGTTATGATCTGAGGTCCTGGGGGTGAGCACCTTACTATGTCTTCCTGGGAGGAGGGGGAGACATGAGAGGCACGGAGATGAGTTGTGTTGTCATGATCAGGTGTGAGGGGAGGTGGTTGGGACAGGAGGTGGTGGCAGCGGAGGGGTGGGCAGATGGCCTGGGAGGAGCCTGGTGGCAGGACCTGGATTAATTGGGCCCCATGGGGTTTGCTTTAGAATCTTGAGAAACCATCTCCAATAGATTTTACCTTCATTTCTCTTTGTTGTTAAGAGTACAGCCTTGCAGTGTTAGGGGAAATTTGACAAAAGGCCAACTTCATGCTGAGTCTTCATAACTTTATATAACTGTTTTCAAATGCCTAACTCTTAGCCCTGGCCATAAATTAAAAAAATTAATTTATTTGCTTTTGATAAAGTCATGCATACTCATCTTGGGACATCGATGATTCAGAAAGTCCGGAAAAGCATAAATTATAAGACAAAAACCACCCATAGTCATTTAAATGGCAACTTGGAATTCCTTCGCATGGTTATTTAAATGCTCTCCTCAGGTTGGATGTTTGAATTATTGTAAAAACTTTCACTGTATATTAAAATGTCAGCACCCCGCCCCCCCACCTCATTATCATAAAAGTGTTTGTCTGCACTTTGAAAGCGGCACTTCATCAGTATGGCAGTTTGCATTTCTTTAAACAAGGAGGGTCATATCTCTCATATTTTCCTCTCATCCTGCCTGAATGGTGCCAGCCTGCCTTTGTCCTTTCTTCACTGAGTCTTGAGGATGTTCTCATAGCCCCGTGGGAGTTCATTGTGAAACAGGAAGGAATTCTTCCAAAAAGAGAGGGTAGATGCCAACTAAAACCAGCTTTGAGAGTTCGCCCACCCCAACCCAGTGTGGCTCCAACCACATGCTCTGCCCAGCTGTCTCTGCTTCACATGAGGACAGGGACAGTGTAGACTAGGGGTGTGGGGTGGGCATCAGACCTGTGGTGCGTCTCATTTGGTCCTCCATGCCAGGGAAAGAACTCCAGCGACTTGCCCCCATCTTGCTGGGAGCTGGCTGAGGTAGGGCCTGAATCTCATAGTCAGACCCTGAGCCCCAGATCCATGCCCTTGTGCCCTCCTGGCTGCGTGCAGCAGGGCTGGGTCCACACAGGAGGAGGGGGAAGTTGACTCCTTGGGCACTTTCTGTTTTCTGAGATTCCCACTGCTCATGGAGGTCCCCCCTACTCAGGCCGAGGCCTAACCTGGTTCCTTTCTCTTGTTATAACCCAAGCTGGAACCTGTGCGTCTCTGCCACCAGGGAAGATGAGCAGCCCAAGGTCTCCAGAGGGAAACCTGGTCAGCCTGGACATCTGACTGCAGCAAGGAGATTCCCCAACATGGAGGGAAAAGTTAGCATGCCCAGTCAATGCATCATCACCCTCATCTGCACTGCTGAGTGATTATTTCCATTCTACAGATGAGGAAGCAAAACTAGAGATGCTAAGTAATTGCTCTGAAGGCCTGTCAGTGAACAGCATTGGAGCTGGGGTCTGAACTCCCTCTCTGTCAAGGTGAACTTTGGGGACCACACTGGCTTCATGTCCTTACTTCAGGACTGCCAGTCACCTTGGATCATACACACATACACTCCATACGTGAACATATATACACCCACACTCTCAGGCTCATGCTTTGCTTTGTTTGCCTGTCTACACATTTATGACTGTCTCCAAACAGACACCGGGCTGTACAAGGTCTTTGTCTCACTGGGATATCGACTCTGTCATGTTCAATGCTGTTACTTCCTCTGGCCTATTGTTTTTCTTTTTGTTCTAGTTCTGTGTGCTTTCACTGTACAACTCTCTCCTTTCCTCTTTATTCTTCACTGCCTCCTTCTAGATGTGTTTCTGTTACTGGTGACTGCACATTGTTCTTGGAGGGATGTGCTGATTTATACACGTACATGGGACTCCATGTGGTGGGGGTGGGTCTTGGATGCTGGAGCTGGAGGGTCCCAACCATGGCTGGCCTGGGTTGGGGGGTGGGCGTCTGTGGGGAAGAGGGGGTGATAAGGATGGTGGGGGGCAGAGCAGTGGACATCACGGCTCCTTGGTGGGGTTGCATACAAAAGGGCAATCTTTCAATTCTGTGAGCTAAAAAGACATTTTTCCAGGAACTATTGTTCTGGTGACTTCATGTGGTTTCAAACACAGGGAGACTCTTTCAAGGGTTTGGGAACAGTTCTCCTTCTACTGAAAAGGGTAAATTTCATGCCCTCTCTGTGGATCCTGGGAGAAGCTATTCTTAGAAATAGTCTGAAAAATTCAGTATGCTTGGAAATGCCATAGATTGCAGAAGATTTGAAGGGGAGGGAAACTATAATTCCTCCAAACAATTGTCTTCTTCTGTTGAACAGAGATATCATTAATTCTATTTTTAATCAGCAAATGCTGTATTTCCAAATATAAATATAAAGGGGCCTCTCCAGCTATCGGCCCACTCGGAAGGGGAGCCCTGGAACCTCAGTCTTGCCAATAGAGTTTGGCCAGGATTTCGGGGGAGGCAGAGGGGCCTTGACCCCAGGCCTGCCCATGGGTCTTCTGGCTCAGGTGTCTATGAGCAACAAAGATCAATTGCCTGCTCCCCTCCACCGATAGGAGGGTGGAACAGGGACAGGATCTCCCCTCAGAATTAATCACACTTTTCTATGAAATCAGGCTTGGTTGGGAGCACCACATGGACAGACTCTTTCGATGGGCAACTCTGTCCAGCTGGAAGGATGAACTGGGGGCCACACCCCTCTTTGGGGCTGTTATCCTGAGCCTCTAAATCCATTTGTTTATCTCTGGATGGGACACTGTTCTCTCTTCACCACGTGGCTGTTGCAGTCTTTTCTCAAAATGTTTACTTTTACCACTTGTGGTTGGGAAGAGCTTGACTCTTCCAGACCCATGAGTCCCTGAATTTGGGAATTCCCTGTTCTCCCTCTCATTTGTATCTGCAAACCAGCCCTTTCCTTTCCAACCTCATCTCTCTCTTGCAACACTTTGCTAAATTCTGACAGCAGCCCACACAGGCCCTTCAGTCTCCTTTCCAGCTCCTCCCCCAGGGCAGTAGCTGTGCTGGGTACCTGATTCACTCCTCAGGTCACCACAGGTGATCATGTTGTCAAGTGTCCACCACCACCTAACAACAGCTACCATCTTTCCAGCCTTGAGTTTTCTCTCGTTGCCTGATCATGAAGCCCAAGTCACACATTTTGGATTTTTGTTGCAGCAGCATCTTACTTCTGGGATCAACTTCTGTACTGGTTAAAACGGGCTTGATTTTGATGAGGTAGCAACCAGCCCCCAGATTTCAGTGGCTTGAACATATTTCTCATGCTCCCTGTCCATGCTGGTTTGGCTGTGGGCTCTGATGCATGCTGTCCTCCCTCTGGGAATCAGGGTGCAGAGGCTTCACCATCTGCAGTGTTCCTGGGCACCAGCGGACTGGTGAAGGCAGCATGGTGGCTCATAGGATTCTGCTCCTCTGCCATTGGTCAAAGTGTGTCACATGACCAAACCTAACTTAAGCAAGTCTCATGACCATGCCTAGCTTCTGCTCCCACTTCACTGGCCAAAGCAAGTCCATAATCATACTTCACTTGAGCTTCCATTCCATTGGCCAGAGCAAGTCACGTGACCACACCTAACTTGTGCTCCTGTTCTACTGGCCAGAGCAAGTCAACATGAACATACCTAACTCCAGGAAAGGTGGAAGAACAGAGCCTCTTCTCAGAAGAAAAATCCTGGATGTTGGGAGACTCTGTAAAGGACATAGGTTTTAAACAATAGTAATGGTTTCTCTTTGATCTGCACTCCTGCCAAATACGGAGAAGGCAATGGCACCCCACTCCAGTACTCTTGCCTGGAAAATCCCACGGACGGAGGAGCCTGGTAGGCTGCAGTCCATGGGGTCGCTAAGAATCAGACACAACTGAGCTACTTCACTTTCACTTTTCACTTTTATGCATTGGAGAAAGAAATGGCAACCCACTCCAGTATTCTTGCCTGGAGAATCCCAGGGACAGTGGAGCCTGGTGGGCTGCCGTCTATGGGGTCGCACAGAGTCGGACACGACTGAAGCGCCTTAGCAGCAGCAGCAGCCCGCCAAATAAAGACTCAGTTCCTTCAACTGTTTCTGATAATATTCCAGACTCAGCTTCTTTCCAGAAGCCTTCTCTGGGTTCCTCAGTTTCTCTCTCTTCTGCCTACAAGCTATTATCCACATTTAACATAAACTCCGGAGCTGAGAGTCAGTGCTTTGGGAAGAGTAGAGAACAAGGCTGGGTGTGTTTTGTGTCCACATATGGTTCAGGTGTCAGAATGGCCAGTACAGACAAGGGAGGGGCTGGGAGCACTCTGTCTCCAAAGGAGAGGGCACTTTCTTTCAGGTTGCTTTCCTAGATTTTACTTCAAACTCCCACCTCCCCACCCAGAAGGGGCTCTGGGATGAATCAGTGCCCCTTCTCTTCCTCTCTTGCGGTGTCACAGTCAACATGGGCAGTGTGGGCTGGGGCTCTGAGAAGCTCCTTAGTCAAGATACTTCTTGCACTTGGATTTTGTAGTTTTGTTCAGTTTGGTGTGTTCCCAACCTATTTGATGAGACAGCCCTCTCTTTCCCCTATCCAGGGCAGGGCAGCCTGGAAGGACTGCTGTCCCAGGACCAGAGGCTGGCCCTTCCCAGTGGAGAAAGCCTTCTTGAGTCAGTACACTGCCGCAGGCTCTGGTTTCCAGACACTGGATTCAGCAATGGTCTGGCTATTAATCAAAGTAGGCAGCTGTTTATTGTTCGGTGTGCTCCAGAGTTGGAGAGATTCTTCCTTAATTATAGTTTAGAGGTTTCATCCAAATGAATTAGTAACTACAGCGCACCCCACACCCCACCACCCTCTTGTGGTATGTCTTCCCTCTCTGGTGCATAATTCAACTACTGCTCTGTTTCCCAGACCCACTGGACTCTTCCCTACGGCCTGGATTCCCTCAGCTGAGCTCCCGAAACTCGAAGGCGTGTAGGCACAGAGCGCTCCAACCAATCTCTGCAAGAAGATATCTCTGAGCCTTTGAGATCTTTGTATTTCTGTGCCTGAGCTGAAGCATTGGCTCACTTCCTACTTTGGGAATTTATTTCTTTGAAAAGCAGAGTGACACTTCCTTTTCAGATGGTTGCTGTCTTGCCAGGAAGAACCAGGGTGGGGGTGCTGCCTGCCAAATTGTCCCCTCTCCCATTGCCCCAGCCCCACACAAAGGAGCTGTTTCAGAGGAACCTTTAAAAATGGACAAAAGACAAAGTGACAAATGGAATCCCTCGTCCAACTGAGCTCATTCTGCAGGGCCGCTTTACCAGGCTCCCTCCCAGCCTCAGCCTTCCCAGCCCGCCCCAGACCCCAACATCAATCAGTTCTCTCCAAAAGGTCACAGCCTTCTCTTCCAACATTTTAAAAGGCAGTGAACAAATCACCTGACTTTAAGATAGTTATGCCTTGTGTCCTCACGTCTCCTCTGGCCAGTGTCCTGAGAGTATGTGATGTGATAAAACAGCTCAGGCGCAGTTTATTCATCCATTCACAAACGTGTATTTCAGCTGAATAACCCACATCGCATGTGCCTGGCAGCGGGCTAACTCTGGAGATGTGTAGAGGCATAAACCTGATTCCTGCCTTCCAGGCGCATGTGGTCTGCTGGCAGGGAGAGGTGAGCAGGTGTGTGAGGCTCTGCAGGGACAGGTGGGCAGGCTCTGCGAGGGGAGAGGTGGGCAGGTGTGTGAGGCTCTGTGCAGGGGCAGGTGGGCAGGTTCTGTGCAGGGCCTGGTGCTATGTAGAGGAGGGAGATATCAGCTGTTCTTCATCCAAGAGGGCAGGGAAGACGTCACAGATGAGCTGAAAGGCTCTGGAATCCAGGAGAGACTGGTCTGGATGAAACCCAGGTCTGCGTGCAGGCCATATTGCGGCTTCTCCAGTGCCTCTCCATCAATCCCCGGGCATCTGGTAAAGGGCAGGTTCTGCCTCAGCAGTTCTTGGGTGGGGCCAGAGACTCTGCAATCCCAGCAAGCTCCCAGCAGAGACCAACGCTGCTGGAAGAGGACCACAAAGATGGAGAGAGGTGGAAAGCTGGGGGTGTGACAGAGAGAAGGATCTAGAGCATCGAGGGTCCTGATGTGTGTAGCAGAGTACGTATTGGGATAGGGAAACAGAAGCAGAGTCCCATCTTAAGGGCGTTATATGACTGAGGAGTGCTGGGTTCTTCTTTGGGTTTCTGGAACGTTCTCTTCAGGTGTCTTCTGACCCTTCATCCCATTACCTGTGTTTTCTTCCCCCCTTTAGCACATATGAGATGGGTGGGTTACTGTGTCTTTCTGACACTGAGGGTGACTGGATCCACCTGCCTTTTCTAGGCTCTCCCAGGTCTTATTCACTTAACTTGGTATCTCTGTGCCTGATATGTAGAACTGACTCAATTCATGCTTGGGAATTTAACTTCTTCATCTATGCATCGAAAACTTCTTTGCTTGCTTGCTGGCATTGGAGCCCCACAGTAGTGGGCAAGGTTGCCATATGTGGTTGCCCAGGTTGGACACTGTGGGAGGTGTCCTGCCAACAAGGCCTGAGCAGGCAGGAATTGTCCTAGTGAGGCAGTGTGTGCTGGGGCCCCCATTCTTTGGGCCTAAAGTAACATCTCACCACCAGTTGCTGCTTCTTGCTTCATCTCCATCCTGCAAAGGCCTTCAGCAGGTCCTGGCCTGGGTTCCGATCAAAGTGAGGAGAGGCAATGTCATCCATCTAAGACGGTTGTGAAAGTGTCACATCCAGGCTGTGATTCCTGTATCCAGGCATGTAACACACCTGCTGCTGCTTCATGTGTGAGAAAACAGCTGTTCCTCGTGGACAGAGTGGTCCCTGCTCCCTGTGGATGGATTGGTCCCCAGCACTTGACTTCCTACTGGGGCTCCAGCTAAAGACGACCAGGGGGATGTGGGGGGTGATTGGCACTGGGTAAGTTGGCTGATGCTGAGCTGGTGTGGCCTGAAAGTCTTGTGGCCACAGGAGGTCCTGCCTGGGATCGCTGTCAGAGGGGACTGACTCTCCTGCAGACTTGTGAGCCTTCTGCTGTGGAGTGAGCGGAAGCTTCAAGGTGACATGTCCTCCCAGCCTCCACAAGCCTGACTGACAGATCCAGGTTAAAAACCAGATGGATGCACAGTGATAACCACACCCTCTAGCTTTTCACAGAGCAGCTCATGAAGCACTGGCCACACCTTCCTGGTGTGTGATTCTAGAACTCTCGGTTGTGTCTCTTGGTGGTGGGCTGATTAGGTGTGGGCTGATTAGGTCTGGGCTGGGAGCTCAGGACATCCAGAGGGAAGGGACAGGCCATGCCTTTGTGTCCTCAGAGCCACCCACTTTGTAACCGTCTGCAGAACTGGGTGCCTTCTGTCTGTTGGCTGATATCTGAGTGGAGCCTGGGGTGCTGAGCCGTGGACAACTGTTACCATTTCCACCAGGGTCTGGGGCTCAACTTCTCAATGTTCTGTTCCCACACGGATCCTTCTGCTAGGAGCAGGGTCATTCTCTCTCTCCCCTTGGCATCTTTGCAAAGGAGCTTCTCTGTCAGGACGGATTCTCCAGTGAGCACTGCTGTCCTGAGCTGGAGTGTTAGACATGGTTTGCTCCAAACCTTGAGATCAAAACCTGAGCTCAAAACCCCAGACTGTAAGCTTTGAAAATGCAAGCCTTTCAACACTGGGTGCAGAGTGGGGGCTGGAAAGGTTTCAGCAGAGGCGGCTCCTGGCTTCTCTTCCTCTCTCCTTGATCCTTCTCTCCTAATTGCTGGTGCATCCTCTCAAAGGCTGCTTGTCCTTTTGTACCAGGAAACAGGAAGCCATCTGCTTAAGGTCCCAGGCTCCAGAACCCAAGTGGTTCAAATCCTGGCTGCACAGCTTACAAGCTCTGTACCTTGGGGTCAGTTCCTTAGTTAGGCTGATCCTCAGTGTGCAGCTCTGCAAAATGGCGACGTAAAATGAGGTGGCCGTGCATGTGAACTGGGGACATTGTGGGCAGAGCATTTGGCAGCATGTAGCATGTGGAGAGTTCCCTACATGCTGGTGGTACCTGTGACTCAGTGAGGCTGCGGGGAGGGTAAGGCAGGCAGCCTGAAGCCTGGGGGCTGTTCCGTGACTCCTGAATCAATATGACTGCTTTCATTGGTTTTGACTCAACATGAGGTTCTCAGTTCCAAAGCTTTTCATGAAGCTAATTGCTAACACAGTGTGACAGTTAGATGATGACATGGGCAATGCAGACAAGTCAGTTAGGACTGGGACTCCAGCCAGGTGAACAAACAACAGGTGTTACAGGGTGAAAAGGATGTCATAAAATTGATGTTGACTTCATTCACTGAAGATTGGGCAGGGTGAGGAAAGGAAAGAAAGATGGGTGAGAAGGGCTTCCCAGGTGGCACAGTGGTAAAGAACCTGCCCACCAACACAGGAGATGCAAAAAATGTGGGTTCGATTCCTGGGTCAGGAAGATCCCCTAGAGTAGGAAATGGCAACCCACTCCAGTATTCTCACCTGGAAAATTCCATGGAAAAAGGACTCTGGTAGGGTACCGTCTATAGGGCCACAAAGAGTCAGACATCACTAAGCAACTGATCACACATGTCCGAGGTCTTGCTCCTTGGAGCTGTGGTCCTGGAGCTCATGAGTCGGGGGGTGGGTAGGTGGGTTTTCAAGGCTGGAGTTGCTCTTGGATGGACTTGCTGGGCCAGAGGGTGAGGTGGGAATGGGTGGCTGACGGGTCTTCTGGAAGCCTTGGGCTCTCCTTCTCATCCCAGTTGGAATATCTCCTCTTTTGGTTTGAGTCTCTATGTCCGGAATGTTGAACTGGTCCAAACACATGCCCTTGAGCAAAAGGCTGCTCTGATCAGTGAAGCAGGAAAGTTGTGATCCCTTCCATGAAGTCAACAAGGACCAGAGTACTCAGTAGGAAGAGTAGAGATAAACAGAGGGAACAGCTATTGGGAGGGAAGTAAAACACTTCTCTTTTATGCTCTGACATGTCAAGTATTCTATTAAACTAGTACAAAGAATTCATCCTTTTGTTGTTGTTGTTGTTCAGTAGCTAAGTTGTATCTAACTCTTTGTGATCTCAGGGACTGCAGTGTGCCAGGGTTCCCTGTCCTCCACTATCTCCTGGCATTTGCTCAAACTCACGTCCATTGAGTCAGTGATGCCACCCAATCACCTCATCCTCTGCTGCCTTTCCTCTTCAAACGTGAACAGAATGGGGTGAGAATCCACAGCCAATATTTTCAGTGGTTATTGGCCACTTAGACCACAGTGAGAATGAGTTTTGAGAATCCCAATTTAAGAACGAGGTTCTGTAGAATAAGGCAGAAGTGGTTTTGGCAGGCAGAAGGCAGGATGCAGATTGGGTGGGTAGGTGGGTGAATGAATGGGGATGTTCGGGAAAGAGAGACTGGATGTCAGAGAAGACTCGGCCACCAGACTTGGGAGTGCCAGGGCCAGGCTCAGCAGCTCCGTATGGCTCTCAGCATGGAGAAAGGACTTGTGGGGAGTGGGGCTTTGCTTCTTTCTGGGGAGGGGACAGAGGGCAGGCTTGAGGACAGAAGTGGGCATTACTACTGTTTCTGCAGCTGTGGTTCTTTTCTCCACTCTGGGTGGAACTAAACCAAGTGGCTGCTTTCACTTAGCCAGCAGCATAGGGGCCGAGCCATAAATTACAGACATTAGTCTCAGTCCAGTTGGAGAAGGACCCTCTTGGAGGATGGAGGAGCAACAGCTGCCAAGGGTTGTGCATGCATGTGTGTGCTCGCATGTTGTGTTAGCTGGTGCTGGGGTGTGGTGGCCAGCTGGCTAGTGTGATGAGTAGGTCGATGTGGTCAGGAACACAGGCAGACTTGGGCTGAAGGGACAAGAGAGTACCGGGGGCAAGACCAGACCAGTGCTTTGTCTCTTGGGGCAGAATTCCTGAACCACGAGAATTTCTCTGCTGCTGAAGCTGGTTCCACAAAGGCTGTAATTAATTGAGACAGGACAAGATGCTTTAAAATTTTTACGATCGATTTGCATAATGGATCTTTGTTTTAAAAAAAGAAAAGAACAAAATGCAAGCTCTCAGGCATCCTGGCAGTGCTCCACTTGCAGACGCAACCTGGCAGGAGCTGGTGCCTCTGACCACAAAGCTTTTCTATGAAAAATCAGGTTTACTGTGGGTTGTTTTTTTTTGGTCTGATTATAAACATCATGCAGGTTCACTGTAGAAGGTTTGGAAAATGTGGAAAGGGATAGGCATGCTTTAATGTCTTGCCATGGGGAGGGCCTGGCAGTGATGGGTGAGGTGTTTTTTGTTCTTACCTTGGAAGTGGTCCCCTGACGACCTCTCTTGTAGTGATACAAGCTTCCGTGGAGTTCATAAATCCCTATGGCAGCCCAGCTGATGGCTCTGTGTACTTTCATTACTGAAGGCTAATTGCTCCATATCCAAGTGCTCCTGGGATGGAGGGGGATGCTGGAGGTGTGGAGAGGGGAGGGTGGTGCTCTGGGGAAAGTGTGTCTCAGTGCTGATGTCACCCTGGGAAGACGGATGGGAGCAGGCAAAGTCAGGCATTTAGTGAGTTCTCCTTGTACCCTCAGCCACATGCTTGTGTCCTTTAACTTTCAAAATGACCTAGCAGGTGGGTACTATTATTGAATCCAATTTACAGATGAGAAAAAGGAGGCACAGAGAGGTGAGGTGGCTTGCTCAAGGTCACACAGCGATTATGAATCAGAGCAGAGATTCAAACCAGGCAGCCTGAGCTGCAGTGCCACAGAAGTCAGGCAGCCTAAGTACAAAAGTGTTGTAAGCTGTGATAGGCATATTTTTAAGGTGGCCTTTTGGGACACACCCGTGGATAATCCCCTCCCCTTGAGTGTGGAGGGGCTGCGAATGCAATGGGATGTCATTTGTCTAATTAGGTTACTTTACACGGCACAGAGAGTGCAGAGATGATTGTTGTTCAGTCGCTAAGTTGTGTCTGGTTCTTTGGGACCTGTGGACTGCAACACTCCAGGCTTCCCTGTCTTTCACTATCTCCCAGAGTTTGCTCAAACTCATGTCCACTGAGTCAGTGATGTCATTCAACCATCTCATCCTCTGTCGTCCCCTTCTCCTCCTGTCCTCAGTCTTTCCCAGCATCAGGGTCTTTTCCAATGAGTCAGGTCTTCACATCAGGTGGCCAAAGATATGATAAATGTTCCTAATCAATTAACTTTAAGTTCATGAAAAAGGGGATTGTTCTGGGTGAGCCTGACCTGACCTAATCAGGGAGCCTTTTAACAAAAGAGCCCAGAAACCAAAGACTGAAAAAGTCAAAGCTGAAGCTGCAGACACCCTTCTGTTGACCTTGAAGAAGCAAATATCCATGCTGTGAAGGGGACCCTATGGAAGGGAACAGTGAGTGGCTCTGAGGAGCTGAGGGTCTTAGTCCTACAACGACAGGGAACTGAATTCATCCAACAGCCAGTGAGTTTGGGAGAAAATCCCAAGCTTCTCATGTGAGAAGCTCCCTGTCACCTTGATTTCAGCCTCTTGAGACTCTGTGTAGGGGACCCACCTGAACTGAACCTAGACTCCTGACCCTGGAAGCTATGAGATAATGCATGGGTGTTTTGTTTACATGTGGAATATAAAAAAATTGTACCAAGAAACTTATTTGCAAAACAGAAATAGAGTCACAGATATAGGAAACAAACTTATGGTTACCAGGGGGTAAAGGGGGAGAGGGATAAATTGGAAGATTGGGATTGACATGCATATTACTATATGTAGAATAGATAACTAAGAAGGACCTACTGTATAGCACAGGGAACTCGACTCATTATTCTGTAATGGCCTGGCCTACATGGGAAAAGACTCTAAAAAAGAGTAGATATATGTGTTTGTATAACAGATTCACTTTGCTATACATCTGAAACTAACACAATATTTTTTTTTTTAGCCAACTATATTCCAATGGACATGAGTTTGAACAAACTCTGGGGGATAGTGAAGGACAGGGAAGCCTGGAGTGCTGTAGTCCATGGGGTCTCAAAGAGTCAGACATGACTTAGAAACTGAGCAACAACATATTCCAATAAAAATTAAAAAAATAAATGGGTGTTGTAATAAACCTGCTGCGCTGGTGATAATTTATTACACGGCATTGGTAACTAATACACATGCAGACTAATGCAAATGAGACACTGGAAGGCACAGCACCTGTGCAGAGCAGGGGCTTAATTAGCATGGCCCCACCCCCATCTTCATCCCAGAAGCCATCTATTTTGAGCAAGGGCTGGGTGCCTCTGCACAGGCAGGCGGGCACAATGGCAGACGTGTTTAGGACACCTCAGTCCTTGGACAATGTCAGGTGGCCCAGACACTTGTTACTTAAGAAAAGCCAGCTAAGACTGGATTCCTTCTCCAGCCACCAAAGGCTCTTAAGAAGTCATAGCAGTCACACGGTTGCATAACTCTTTCCCTCTAGGCTTAGAGGCTTAGAAATGAAAATATTTTGTCTCTTTTGCTTGGCGGGGGAGTGTGGGGGTGTTGGAGTCCTGCAGATCCTTCAGCTGTAATACATAGCACCGTAGGCAGCCCTATTACCGGCCCCTAAAATATGCAATCCAGGGGAAAATGGATAATGAGATGAGGTTTGGAGAGCGAGCTCTGCCCTGTGTACGAGCACCCAGAAGATGGAAAAGGAGTCATAAACATCAAAAGTGGAAGAGAAAATGTAGCAATCATGTCCTTTGAACAAACACCCTAATCATCTTTCTAAGATCTCATGCCAGGTTGCCACAGGGCATGTGTGTTAAGAATGACACCCTCCACTTCTTCTGCTCCAACAAATCACAGCTGAAAAGCCCCTCAATGTGCTTAGCAAGATTCAGCTTCATGAGGCAGAGGGAAGGGGTTGTAAGGACTCTGAGATCATATGCTGTAAGCTAGAGGCAGTATGCTCTCACAGATGAACAAATCCCCTGGGGCCTGATAAGGGGTCCACAGAGTTACAGTGTGTTCCACTTCCCCAGACTTCAGAGAGAGACCCCAGGGTGCTTGTCATCTCCCTCCCCCCATCATCTGCCTAATGTTTTCCTGTTCATCTGTGATAGTCGCCTCCTCCAGATAGCCTCTCTGACTGCAGTCTGGGATAGGCTCCCTGTCCAGGGTCCTGATGTCCACTGGACTCTCAGAGCAACTATTACAACTGTGGTTTTCAACCTTCTTGACTTACTATCTGACTTGACATCCAGATCCTAAGGTTCAGGAGGGCAGGGGTAGTGTCTGTGTGCCCCAGTGTCTAGTCCAGTGCCAGACATGCAGAAAGAATATTTGTAAAATCATACTGGGAAGATGGGTAAGAGGCCATGCAAGCCATCTAAGGAGGGGTTGCCCTAAAGGTTTTTTGGGGTGTTCTGCCTTTCTTTTCCACCCTCATTTTGACCTGAGGTGAGTCCAACCTCCCTTGTTTTACACAGAAGACTGAAGCCCAGAGAAGTGAAATAGGCTGATGGTTCTAGATCTAGAACCATGCAGATGGCTGTTCTATTACATTGTCTTGTCTCAGTGGAGGATCAAAAGACAGGAGGTGGAACAGACCATTGGAACACCCTGAGCATTTGCATCACATCACACTGACAGACATCTGTCTCTGATGGAATGTCAATTTCACTTACAGAAGAAGTAGAAATGTATGGGAAATGCTAAATGGGGTTAGGATTAGGGTTAGATGAGTAAGGTTCCTAGGGCATCAAGTTCAAGACGTGTTTACTTGAGAGCACTTGCCTGACTCTGAGAGTGAGCCCCTCCATACAGTTCACCTTATATCAGACCTGACATTCATTCATGATTAGGACCATGGAAAGTGATGCTGAAGGACTGAAGACTTGGAGACAGACCATCTCAGGAAGATCTATTTATCCATCTATTCATCCAGCATCCACTCATCTGTCCAACCTACTATCCATCCATTCATTCACACATCCATCCATCCACCTATCCTTCCACACATTGATCCACCCATCTACCTATCTGCTTTTGCAAGTTTATATTTTCAATGAATACTTTAATTGTCTTTCATTCTTTCTTCTCTTTCTCCCTTCTTCCTTCCTCTTATGCTTTGTCATCATCATCTATCCACACACATATATTTACCCTGTTTGTATATCTTTATGTACAGATCAACTGTCTTTCCTTTAGACAATGGAATTCACCGCTTATTACCTGACATACACACTCACCTCAGAGCCTTTGTACATGCTGTTCCCTAGACTGCATTTCGTTCCACTTTCAAATGTTTGTTATTTATTCTCCAGTCTCAGTTCTAGGCAGTGTCTCCTCCTGTGGTTGACTTTTCTGGGGCTGCTGCATCTGTTCTCCATGCCTAATAGCACCTGATTTTTAAAAAATAATCTTTGCTCCCCTCTTAGGAATAACCTTGATGGGGCAGCAAACATGAAGATGTCTTTTTGTTACCCATCCAAGGGGCAGGGGCATAACACAAGTGAGACCAACTGGATTCTCCCTTCTTCACTGTAATTCCCAGGGTTTTGGTCTTGAGTAGAGAGAAGAAAGGGGGGAGGTAGATATATGGTTGGCAGGTGTACTTTCCAGTAGCTTCGTCAGGGGTGGTTTCTTCTGCCAGACCCTTGGAGAACCCCACTGCTGACCACCTCTGAACTCTGGCCCCTACCTCATGCCCTTTTACCCTGATGGACACAGAGGTGGTATTTCTTGCTTATCCAAAGGCTCCTAACAGACCGACCTCTTCAGAGAAGACTTGATTACTTCCCTTCTTTAAAAAAAAATTTTGCCATGCCACACAGCATGCAGGATCTTAGTTCCCTGACTAGGGGTTGAACCCATGCCCCCTGTGGTGGAAGTGTGGAGTCTTAACTGCTGGACCACCAGGGAAATCTCTGTGATGACTTTCTTTAAGTCAGTCCCTCTCCACCCTGCCTCAGTTTCCTCCTTGTTTGCTTAATAGCAATCAACACAGTTTGTGTTTGTTTTATTTATGTTTATGCACTTGTTTGGTTCTATTGGTAACATCTTTGCATATGTTTGTTGTCTCTCCCAGTAGAATATAAACTACGAGCTTCCTGAAGGCAGGGGCTATGTCTATCTTGATCACTGATTTCTGTGTCTGGCACAGTGCCAGGCACAGAGTAGGTACTCAACACATATATGCTTAATCATGATGAAATTTTGAAATTGTGATTAAGAAAGTAAATTTTCCAAGCCTTCTTCTCAGTTGTGGAGTCAGGGCCTGAGTGCTGACCTTCTGGACCTCAGCTATGTCATCTCTGTCCCACCACCCTATTTATTTCCCGCAGTGTTTATATGATCCTGGATTTAAGGATGATTTAGAAAAAAAAAAAAAACCCTTGAAAGCTTGGAGTTAGAAGTTCTGACTCTGGATTCAGAGAGACCTTGGCTCCAGTTCAGTCTCTGCACCTTCCTGCCTGTGGGACTTTAAGCCTCAGTATTATCATCCCTAAAATGGGAATAGGCGCATCCGCATCAAAAGGTTGCTGCAAGGATTAAGTAAGGAACAACAGGAAAGAGCTTAGCACAGTGTCTGGCATCTGGAAAGCATCCAATAAATATTTATTGAATAGGAAAAAAAAACCCATGAATGAAGTTTGAAAAAGTAACTGTACTTGGAAGAAAATGTTCTCTCTCAGAATCCTGATGAGCCATAATGCATTTAAAATGCATGCTGTTGCCACCATCCCATTATTACTCTTCAGTTCCTCTCTCCTTCCTCCCCACCCTCCGCCCATCTGTGCCCACCTGGCTAATCACAGGAAGCTATTTTTATACTTGACGTAGTGGAAAGGTAGCAGATTAACAACCCCAGAGACATCCACTGCTTCTATTAATATTAAACAGGGTATTAATTTTACCAGTAACTGAAACATTAAACATGTATATCCATTAGCGGTCATTATTTTAATCTCCAGAAGCTGTCTAGCGTATTCCAGGAATAGGTCTGATCCACTCTTTGCTATATCCTTTTCCTAAATTCACTGGTGAATCAAGGATCATGGTTTTCATTTCCCTGAGGGGACCTGGATAATTATAAACTCCTAGCTGTTAAAGGAGAAAGTCTGAGAAACCATCACGTTCAATTCCCTAATTCAGTACTATGAGACCCCCGAGACTAGACTTGTAATATGTGGAGTGCTTGCTGAGAGTGGTCTTCATGAGACTTCTCTCTCACAGGGCTGCCATCCTGATGTGCTGACTCGGAGCACTGGCTCTTAACTATAATTGTTGAACATCCAGATCTTGGCTGGTAATGACCCCAAGTGGATCTAGCTCAGCACCTTTGGAATGATGATATGAGCAGCTAAGATTAGTTAATCATGATAGGCTGCACACTATGGAGTGAGTGCTGGGCAGCTTATTAAGCAGTAACATAAGGATATCCAATGTCAGCTAACAACTAATAACACACAGAATAGTGCTGATGGCAACTCCCAATCACTCCTCTCTAGGAAGCTAGAGAAACCCTCAGGGTGAGACTGAGGGACACGTATGGCCCAGTGGTTAAGAGCGTGGCCTCTGGTGTCAGACGTGCATGTTTGCTGCATGCTCAGTCACTCAGTTGTGTCCAGCTCTGTGACCTTTTGAACCACAGCTTGCCAGGCTCTTCTGTCCATGGGATTCCCCAGGCAAGAATATAGGAGTGGCTTGCCATTTCCTTCTCCAGGGGATCTTCCCAACCCAGAAACTGACCTACATCTCCTGTGCGTCCTGCAGTGGCAGGCAGATTTTTCATCACTTAGCCACCTGGGAAGCCCTCTAGAGTCAGACAATTTAGGCTCAAATCCTAACTCTACAACAGGTTATCAGAGACATCAGGCAGTGTAGGACAATGGTCCCTGAGAGAGCATAAACAATTCAATGGAGCCACATGGTTATATATCCCAACTTACTGCTTATAACTGCTTAATTCCCAGGACATGGCCCAGGGATGGAGACTTTGGGCTGAGTCTGGTGTTATAGCTAAGCTGTGGAAAGGGAGCTGGAGCTGGGATTCTGGGGAGACCAAGGCAGATAGATTATGCAGAGTGAGTACCCAGATATTGGAGAGGAGAACATTGCAAAGGGAAGTCTCCAGTCTCAGCATGATACTGATCAGTGCATGTATGTGAATAAATCACTCAAGTCTAGGGGGAAAGGAATCACCTGGAAGGAAGAGAAGGAGCAGTGCTTGAACTCACACAGAACTAGGCACGCTTCATATTCTCACCAGCAATGGTGAAGAAACCTTAACTTTCCAGGACATTGGGTAGAGTACTCAAAAAAAAAAAAAAAAAAAAAAGTCCCAGTTGTGTGGAAAATTAATGCCAAGACAAAGTTGCTCTAGTCCCCCTTTAAAAAGATTAAAAGAAAGTCTTCAAAGGACCAACATCTTTTCACTTAACTTAGCTGCATCCCAGAGCAAAACTCAAGAATATTTATAGAAACAAAATAATATACAGTACATGGTAAGGTAAAATTTTCATTGTCTGTCATCTAATAAAAATTACCAGGCATGTGAAGAAATAGGAAATTACAATCAGTAATGAGAAGAAAAGTCAGTAAGATACAGACACAGAAACAGCACATAGAATGAGTAGAATATTACATTAAAACTCTTAATATCACTAGATTTTCCACATTAAGAAGGTAAAGGAAACTTAAGCATGTTAAGTGGAGACATGGAAGCCCAACATTGAGATTCTAGAGAAGAAATGTATAATGTCTCCGATTAAAAAAGTATTGGATGGGATGATTAACAACAGATTAAACATTGTAGAAGAAAAGATTTGTAAACTTGAAGACATATGCAATAGAAACTATCAAAAATGAAACATAGAAGAAAATACTGAAAAAAATGAACAGAGAATCAGCCCCAACAGATACAATATATGTATAATTAGATTTTCTAAAAGAAGCAAGAATGAGAGAAGAAAAAATATTTGAAGAACCTATAAAAAAATTCAAATTTGATGACAAGTATAAACCCAGATAGCTAAGAATCCCAATGAACCCCAAGCATATGAAACACAAAGAAAACAACATCAAGGCACATAATAATCAAATTGCTCAAAACCAGTGAAAAAGAAAATATAGTAGAAGAAGCCAGAGGAAAAAATACATGACTTAGAAAAGAACAAACATGAAAGTGTTGGCAGATTTCCAGTCAGTAACAACACTACCCAGGGGATAGTGGGACAGTGTCTGTAAATTATGAATGATGAAACAATTGTCAACCTAGAATTCTATACCCAACAAAACAGTCTTTCAAATATAGCAGTAAATTAAAGACTTTCAGACTTAAAAAGCTTAAAGAATTCATTACTAGCTGATTATCTCTATGAGAAATGATAAACAAAAGCTTTCAGGCAGAAGGAAAATTATACTAGATGGAAATTTGGATTTACACAAAGAAATAAAGCACACCCCAAATGGTGAATACGTAGGTAAAAGTAAAAGCATCAAAAATGTTTTTAAACGTAGTTGACTGTGTAAATAAAAATAATAACATTGGGGTATGGCGTTTATAGTATATGTAGCAGCAAAATGCATGAAAACAATAATACAAGAGCCAAAGAGATGAAAGTATTAATTTAGGGTTCTTATTCTATATGTGAGGGCTTCCTAGGTAGCTCAGTGGTAAAGAATCTGCCTGCTAATGCAGAAGACTTGGGTTCAATCCCTCAGTCAGGAAGATCCCCTGGAGAAAGAAATGGCAATGCACTCCAGTATTCTTGCCTGGAAATCCCATTGACAGAGGAGCCTGGTGGGCTACAGTCCATGGAGTTGCAAAGAGTTGGACATGAATTAGTGACTAAACAACAAAAACTGACATGTGAAGCAGCATAATGTCATTTGACAGTAGCCTATGATAAGTTAAAATGTGCACTATCAACTGTAAAGCAACTACTAAAAAATCAAAGCCAAACCAAACAAGATCAGATCAGATCAGTCACTCAGTCGTGTCGACTCTTTGCGACCCATGAATCGCAGCACACCAGGCCTCCCTGTCCATCACCAACTCCCAGAGTTCACTGAGACTCATGTCCATCGAGTCAGTGATGCCATCCAGCCATCTCATCCTCCCTCATCCCCTTCTCCTCCTGCCCCCAATCCCTCCCAGCATCAAGGTCTTTTCCAATGAGTCAACTCTTTGCATGAGGTGGCCAAAGTACTGGAGTTTCAGCTTTAGCATCATTTCTTCCAAAGAAATCCCAGGGCTGATCTCCTTTAGAAAGGACTAGTTGGATCTCCTTGCAGTCCAAGGGACTCTCAAGAGTCTTCTCCAACACCACGGTTCAAAAGCATCAATTCTTAAGCACTCAGCCTTCTTCACAGTCCAACTCTCACATCCATACATGACCACAGGAAAAACCATAGCCTTGACTAGACGAACCTTTGTTGGCAAAGTAATGTCTCTGCTTTTTAATGTGCTATCTAGGTTGGTCATAACTTTCCTTCCAAGGAGTAAGCGTCTTTTAATTTCATGGCTGCAGTCACCATCTGCAGTGATTTTGGAGCCCAGAAAAATAAAGTCTGACACTGTTTCCACTGTTTCCCTATCTATTTCCCATGAAGTGATGGGACCGGATGCCATGATCTTCATTTTCTGAATGTTGAGCTTTAAGCCAACTTTTTCACTCTCCACTTTCACCTTCATCAAGAGGCTTTTTAGTTCCTCTTCACTTTCTGCCATAAGGGTGGTGTCATCTGCATATCTGAAGTTATTGATATTTCTCCCGGTAATCTTGATTCCAGCTTGTGTTTCTTCCAGTCCAGCATTTCTCATGATGTACTCTGCATATAAGCTAAATAAACAGGGTGACAATATACAGCCTTGATGAACTCCTTTTCCTATTTGGAACCAGTCTGTTGTTCCATGTCCAGTTCTAACTGTTGCTTCCTGACCTGCATACAAATTTCTCAAGAGGCAGATCAGGTGGTTTGGTATTCCCATCTCTTTCAGAATTTTCCACAGTTTATTGTGATGCACACAGTCAAAGGCTTTGGCATAGTCAATAAAGCAGAAATAGATGTTTTTCTGGAACTCTCTTGCTTTTTCCATGATCCAGCACCTAATAAGCCAACCAAGAAGATAAAATGGAATAAAAATACTCAACTCAAAAGAAGACAGGAAAAGATGAAAAAGGGGATAAATATCAGATAGGGTAAACTGAAAGCAAATGATGAGAAGACAAGTTTGAACCCAACTCTCTGATGTTCCACCAATTGTGCTCAATTATTTAACAGATTTGTGCCCAAACAACAACAGTTTCTGCACACAGGCTTGCCAACACATGTGATATCTACACCCAAGAAAGCACTCATTACTACTCATGATTGCTGCTATTGGCAGAGAGAGTGTTTATCAGTCATGTTGAGAGATTTCTTCTCATTGTCCTGACTCCCCATCCCTCCTTCTTAGATCCCTTTTGATACTTCTACATCCAATCTGTCTCACTGGGGAAGAGTCACGGCCTCTCACTCTGCATGTGTTCCAAGTCCATGAACTGAAGATTTCACAAACATCGTACTGTTCATTTAGCTACCACTTTTGCACCCAGGAGGGTTGCTTGCTTTCCTGCAGGAAGTCTGAGGTTGGTGATACCAAGAATGTGCACTCTGCGCCCTCTCTTTTCTAATGGAGTGTTTCTCAGATGCACTGCATCCCTGGGGAGACTTCACAGGGATGACTATGCATTTCAGGAGGGAGAAGAGAAGATGCCATTTGTGGACTATCCATAAATGTTCCTGATGCCCCGAGGCGGACTTGGGGCCAGGATTCTCGTCTCTTTACCCAACACCTGCCCCCTCCCAGGTTGGCTGCAGTAACTTGACTTTGCTGTTCAGCTATGGAAATGCCTACTCTGGAGGGACTGTGGCTTGTTTTATGCCCCAGCCAATAGCACATGAAGCATCTGCTCAATACATACCTGCAAAGGGATTTCATCATTGCTGTGCCTGTGGGGGACCCGTGGCTGATGAGATGCTCAGGCTACACAGTTGGTTGAGGCTCAGCCAGACCTGAGTCCAGGCCTTCTGGGCTCTGCTCTGGAATTATGTTGATGCTGCACAGGCCTCTCATAGCTGCTGTGCCTGTGCTACTGCCACTGTGGGAGTGGGGATGTGGGATGCCTCTGCAGATGGAGCTCATCCTTGGGATAATGGTCCAGCTTTGTGCTGAAGGCCTGGAAGCATCCATCAGTTGCTTCCCTCTTCCCCGACTCAGGCCACCCTATCCTTTACCTATCTCACTGTCCTTGGTTGCCTAGCAATTAGAGACCCAGGGATGTTTGCTGTTAGTTCTTGCACTTAGCAGCTGTTTGGTGGTAATGCCTAGGTGGGAGAATTCTCTTTTCTGTTGTTTGGTAAGAACATAGGCACTTCTTCCATTCTCCAGACCTCACTCCTTGATTACATCATCCCCTTGAGGACAGGACATGGGGACACAGAGCCTGAGGCTTCTTCCTCGGTGAAAAGCCACCATTCTGTGCCTCTTGCATTTTCTGTTGGTTTCCAGACAAGAGATCAAAGGTGAATACACTCCAGAATCTCAAAACATTGCCGTTTTTTCTCCTAAGCTCAGGGCATTCCCTCTGCTCCCCTGTTGCCACCCCAGGCCCCCTCAGTCCATACCATAAAATGTACAATGTCAGTTTGTTCGACTAAGGATCCTGCTGAGTATTTAATCCTTACTTAAGGCCAATGTTTATTTTATTCTGGAGTTTAAATTAATCAGCCTCAGGATACAAAATTAGATAAGGCAGGGATTTAGTTCTCCTGGAATGATTCATTTTGCATCGAGCCTTCTTAACTCTGGCTGTGGGGGATGAGTGTCCATATCTTTCTCTGCAGAACTGCCCCAGGGACTGGACAGGTGAATGACTGTGTTCCTGCCTCAGCATCCTTCCAACCCAGGGCATGCCATGCTCATGACACAGTGGGTCAAAATACACGCTTTTCTATCATAACAGTAATATATTCTTATGAAAGGAAAAACGAGAATATAAAAGCAGAAAAAAAGAAAAAAGAAGCTACCTATAAGCCTACCACCTAAGGATAACCATTGTCATCATTCAGGCATGCTTCCTTTCATGCATATCATCTCTTTAAAACTATTACACAATCTTACAAACACACCAAACAGGGTGCAGAATAATGATATCCAGCTTTCATGTACCTACCAGTTAGACTTAATGCCTGGCAGCTTTATGACACATTTGCTTCAGAGTTTATTTTTTAGGGAATAAAACATGACGGAATCAATTGAAGCATGAGTTTTACACCCCTTATCTAGTCTGCCAGCTCCCCCCATGTTCCCCACTATTTTGAAGTCCGTGGTTATTCCTCCCATCCACATTTTAATACTGAGTATGCCTGTCCATAAAGAAAATAGAGTCTTTTTCGTGTGTGAAATTTTATACAAGTTGTCCATACAGTTTCTTCTGTAGTTTGCTTTTCCCTTCACCAACATTTTCTGGATGAGTCTAGAATTCTGCACATCTGACAAGCAAGTGGTGCTCTTGCCTCCCTCAGGTGATGTTGATGCTCTGGTCCTCCCCACCTCCCCCACCACCTTCACAGTGTGGTTTGGGGTCTTGGGATCTTCCATCTTCAGTTCTGCTGATGAAACACAGCCAACTGATCTTCAAGACGGAAGCTTCCCTTTGCAGCTTCATCAGCAGCACGCAATTTCCTGTTTGCTCATCGTCATATTCTAACATCCTGCCAATCTCTTGGTGTGAAATAACATTTCCTTGTTGCAGTGTGAGGTGTCCTGATACTGTCCTGCCTTGTATTCCTGGGTCTTTTGAGTCTCTTCACTGATGCATTGCATTTTCATCTCTGGATCTTTGGATTCTCTTGCTAACTTCTATGTGCTGTGTGTGTGTGTGTGTGTGTGTGTGTGTGTGTGTGTGTGTGTGATCTGAACAGTGTTTTTGTGGCCAAATATCTGAAAAACATGTTTTCTCTAGCTGTGCATTATCTTTGTCTTTTAACTCTATTCATAGTCTCTCTTGTCAGATCCTATTTTCCACTTGTAATGTAGCTACATTTGTCAGTATTTTTCTGCACGGTGCTGGCTTTTCTGTGTCTCATTGTAAAACAGCCTCTCCACCCTGTTGTCATAAAAACGTTGTGCCCAATTTTCTTCAAAAAATGGAAAATTTCTTTTTCCTATTGTATTTTTTAAATCCTTTAGCTGTTTGCTCTATAGGAAACATGGAATAGGTATCTATATTTCTTAAATCATGCTGCATAACAAACGACCCCAAATCTTAGAGACCTAGGTCATGGGGAAGCGTTTCTCACTTCCGAGTCTGTGGGCTGGTGGGGTAGGTGGGTGGCTCAGGCAGCAGCAGCCAGCGTTTTCTGCTCCAAGTGAGATGGGGCCTGGGACCATTTGCTGCAGTGCTTGCTCCTGGACAAACGTCTCCTTCGGCAACAAAATACAAAGAAACTATAAGGGGCTAAAAATAGCTGTATGTGTGCACAATTGGGATAAACTAGGGACAACAAGAAACAAAAATACCAAAAAACAAAACAAAACAAAACAACCCAACAGCCACCCAACTGCCATGTCTGAAGAACTGGGAGCAAAAGCAGGGTACTGCTCATGTCCCCTGCATACACCACCACCAAAGGGGTGGGCAAACCACTTAAGCCGCCCCTCTGACCTGACCCATGGACACATTGCTACCCTTGCTCCATATAAGGAATCAGCGTGTCCCCCTTCCCCACCTCACCCCACTCAGGGAGCTAACAAGGGAACCTGTTGTTTGTTTTTGTTACCCCTTCTATAGCAGGAGCTCCAATAAAGCCTTGACTGGATTTCTTCTCTGGCCTCTGATGGCTCAGTGGTAAAGCATCTGCTTGCCAATGCAGCAGACATGTGTTTGATCCCTGGATAGAGAAGATCCTCTGGAGGAGGAAATAGCAACCCATTCCAGTATTCTTGCCTGGAAAATCCCATGGACAGAGGAGCCTGGTGGGCTACAGTCCATGGAGTTGCAAAGAGTTGGACATGACTTAGCAACTGAGCACACACAAGGAGGCCAAGAGCCTGGTCAGTATCACAAGCATCTCTTACTCCCCTCCTGGGGGCAGGGCTAGTCTGGGCACGTTCTTCTCATGGCAAAGGCAGAAGTGGGTGTTGGTGGGGACAAAAGGAGGCACAGAGGTCTCTCTTAATTTCTGGGCACTGGGACTTGTTCAGAACCCATTCCACTGGCCAAAGCAGGTCACATGGCTGCACCAGAGGTCATGGAGCAGGGAGAAGTTTCAAGGTGGACCCAGTGGCCATGTGCTGTGGTCACCTTCAATGTGTGGTGGGCACTCAATTTCTTGAGGCTAATTTTTTTCTCGCCTCCTCCCCAAATCTCAGAAGACACATTTCCTCTAGATTCCCTGACCCAAAGGGCAGCTTTATTCTTGTGTGTAAGGAAGAGGAGAACTTGAGATCCCAGGCTTTCCAGTGGACTGATCCTACTCTTCCATTATGTGACCACCAAGGTCATGTCCCTTGTCCTCATCTAGGGCTGGGGTTTTGTCCAACTCCTCCCCTTCTTCCTCCCCAGGCATCAACTTCTTACTCTTCTAACTTTGTTCCTTCCTGTCACATCCATTATGTGAGGGGTGTGCATTGTTGTTGTTTAGCTGTAAGTCGTCCAATTCTTTGCAACCCCATAGACTGTAGCCCGGCAGGCTCCTCTGTCCATAGGATTCTCTAGGCCAGAATACTGGAGTGGGTAGCCATTTCCTTCTCTAGGGGATCTTCCTGACACAGAGGTCGAACCCAAGTCTCTTGAAGTGGCAGGCAGATTCTTGCCTTTGAGCTACCAGGGAAGCCCTTTTATGTAAAGGTATTCCTTTTATTTATTCTTTAAAATGTCTGGCTTTATTTTGGTATGATGCACCCAGCCACAGCCCTACCTTAACCCTGTGTCCCACTGCGTAGTCAGCAAGAGCAGGTCTTCCCCGTCTTCTCTCCCAGGAGCCCATATCCTGGAAGCATCAGAACTAGACAGATACTTGGGAGACCTGAACTTTGGTTCCAATTCTGCCATCATGTTTCCATGGGAACTTGGGCCAATCACCAAACATCCTTATGCTTCAAATATATATTCTCCAAGCAATCTAGAAAAACTAACTTCTGTGTATAAGTAAAGGCAGTGAATCAGTTCTCCTGTTGTTGTTCATTTGGTAAGTTGTGTCACACTCTTTGTGACCCCATGGGCTTCTCTGTCCTTCATTCTCTTCTGAAGTTTGCCTAAGTTCGTGTCCTCTGAATCGGTGGTGCCATCCAACCATCTCATCCTCTGTCACCCTCTTCTCCTTTTGCCTTCAATATTTCTCAGCATCAGGGTCTTTTCCAATGAGCTGGCTGTTTGCATCAGGTGGCCAAAGTATTGGAGCTTCAGCTTCAGCATCAGTCCATCCAATGAGTATTCAGAGTTGATTTCCTTTAGGATTGACTGGTTTGATCTCCATGCAGTCCAAGAGACTCTCAAGAATCTTCTTCAACACCATGGTTTGAAAGCATCAATTCTTAGGCACTCAGCCTTCCTTATGATCCAACTCTCTCATTGCATCTGCAGCTCCCTCAACTCCCCCCACCCAGTTCTCTGTCTCCCATAGCCTAAGGCTTTCATGCCTGGGCAAGAAGGAGGGTAACATCAGGCACAGACATTTATGGGCTTTCATTTAAGAGAAGGAAGTCAGGGGACAGAGAGGAATGGGGAAGTAGGGTCTTGGATCAATGATGGGGAAAAACTGCAGTGCAGGTTTTCAGGAGTTCAGATGGGTAGAAGTCTGGGTCCAAGCAGGATGTGAACCACATAGTAGGTTAAATGGGAAAGTTTAATGTAAAGGATTATTAGTGATGATAAAAAAAAAAGTGGCTATAAGGTAAAAGGAAACCCTATGTGGTCCTCTAGGGCTGTGGGAGGGCATCGAGGAAGCACAAGTTTGTTTTATTTTTTTATTTTTTTTTACTTTCTTTTTGAGCAGAGAAAGGCTTATTGCAAGGCCTTGCAAGGAGATGGATGGCTTATGCCCTAAAAAAGCCCCAAACTCCAGGGAAGCACAAACTTGAAAGGGGTCCAGACATTGTTGGTGAAGGTGTAGTTCAGATTCTGGATAAGAGAAGTTTGTGGGTTTTGCTAGGATGGAGCTGGCCTGGAGCTCCTGACTATACTCTGGAGTTTGATGGAGTTGCTGGAGGGCAGGAGGCTGCAAGACCCAGGAGCCATGTGGGGTCCTGCAGAAGGACTGGCTCAGTGTGGACCCTCAGGATACATGTGGGTGTGTGATGGCTTCACGGGGCACGCAGAGGGAGTCTGGGTGGCCCTTGCAGGGACCTTCAGATCACATGGGCCTGGGGTTTGTGTCAAGACAGTGCAGAATAGTGATCACCAGGTGGAGACCACGAGACTGCAGAGGGATCACATCTGTGGCTGGGTTCTCCCATCACCATGCCTCTTTTCTCAACCAAGTCTCTCCAGCCTCCTCTCCTAAGAAAGCCCCAGATTGTGCTCACTTGGAAGAAGTACTGAGAGAAGTCTGGTTGTTGAGTACAATGCTCACACAGCAAGGTGCATCTGGGCACTGGAGGCACTGAATTGGAAAGGAACATAGGAAACTTTTACTCCAAGGAGTGAGTGGGGGATGGGCAGAAGCCGGTAGGAAACACCGGGTATTTGATGTAAATGATCTGCACCTTTGTTTCCATTCCTTCTAATAGAATGATGATTCATCTGGAGTCTCTTAAGTAGGGTGTGGCCAGTCAGCCTGCTGGTTTTGGGCAACACCCTGTGAGCAGAAGTGATGGTACCCCTTCGGGGCAGGTTTAAGCAGCAACATGTGATTTGTCACATTTTCTTTTCTCTGCCTCTGGAACTGAGGAAGCATCTTTGAGATGGTTGTCCATTTCTCCGAGCCCCTGAGCCAATGAGCCCCACCTGTCTCTCCTTCTCCACCTGTGACAGACACAAGACCAGAGTGGAGTCCATTTTGATAGTTGAGTCGCTGAGATGCTTTTATTATTTTGTTACTGTAGCATAAACTGCTGAGCCTGACTGATGTGAGATCCCATTGGCCTTCAGCACAGCTTGTGAGACAAATGGCCTTGCCCTTATTTCACAAATGAAGAAAATGAATCTTGGGGAGGTCAGCAGCTGTCCCAGACTCTCACAGCCAGGGCTGGGGTCAGGCTCTGGATCCAGATCCATCTAGCTCCAGAGGCTGTGGCAGGATTCTCATATGCCATCGCTGCAGCTCTCTGGCTTCTCAGGAACCCGTGCATGACTCACTGGATGGGCTGGTTCAGAGGCTGAGACGTAGGAGAGGATCATAAACCCACATGCCGAGTTATTCCTTTTCTAAGAGAGATCAGAAGTTTCGAATGTGATGATGTGGGAGAAGGCACTTGAAAAGCGAACCTGGCATTATCACTAGTGATTCTGGGATGTACTTCTGCTTGAGCAGCCAGTTAGGGACCCAGGGTTCAGTGCTGCTGTCCTGGGCTAGGAGCTCAGCAGCTCCCTGGGAGGACAAAGAAGGAAGTTATCTCGGGTGGCCTCGGCCTGCAATGGCTTGGAGTGGGGCTTAGTTCCCAACCAGAGATTAGGCTGGGTGCTGGCAGTGAAAGCACCAGATACCAGCCACTAGACCAGTGGTCAGTGACAAGGGCCTAGCCCTTTGGGTTTGCAGAAAAGGATTTCCATAAAGTTGGAAGGAGTGAAGCAAGTAAAGTATCTACCAAGAGGAAAAAGAGTACGGTACCTGAGGATAGATACACGTGCAGGACCGGAGGGCAAGTCCCTGGGTTGCTGAGTCACACTCTCATGGTAGTTTGAATTACTTTTATGGGGTATTTCTTCTGGGTTTCCTTTGTCCAATCATTCTGATTTGGCTGGTTCACAGTCTGTATTTGGTATATCTCAGGATCCTTCCCTGTGTGCGCACACATCTCGTAGCCAAGATGGATCCTACCGAAAAGTTGTCTCAGTAGAACATCCCTTGACATGACTCTCCTTTGGCCTCCAAGAGGCCTTTTCCACGTGTGTGTGGTCAGGGAGGTCTCCTGACTTTGGGAACAAGAAATATGTGGTCTTTGCAGGGTCCAGCCTCCTCCTTTAATTGCCCTGCTATTCTCGTCTTGGAGTTTTGGTCAATGGAGAATGAATCTCCAACTTGCTTTACCCTTGGGGGCCCATCTTCCTCCTGCCTCAGAAGCACATGACACACCTGCCTATCTGCCACCGTGAGTGAGCCGAGATGCACGCCCACACATGCATGTGCAACGTGCACACACAAGCACACATGCATAGAAACAACATGTGCACGTGTTAGCATTTGTTTCCCTGACACATATGCACACACAGAGGCACAGCCCTGCTCCTGGATCATGGCAGGCGACTGGGGAGCTGGTCCTTGCAGGTATTTTTTCCCCTGGGCTCTGATGCTTCTGCTTCCCGTGTGTATGTGTCAGTCCCAATTTCTGTTTCCAGCACTGCGCTGCGGACAAACCCACTTTGCGCAACCACAGGTTTTATTGAACCTTTCATTCATATTTCATAGGTGAGTGTTTATTCTCCTGGGCAGTTTTAATCCAGCTGTCAAATCCCAGGTTGTGAGGCTAGAGGGGAGCCTTGAGGGTCACTGAGTCCGGCTGGCTTCTGTGAGGTTTGTGCATTCAGGCTGATTCCCGCTAATCTGGGGGCTTCCCAGGTGGCTCTAGCAGTAAAGAACCCTCCTGCCAAGGCAGGAGACATAAGACATAACCTGTGGGTTCAATCCCTGGGTCAGGAAGATCCCCTGTAGGAGGGCATGGCAACCCACTCCACTATTGTTGCCCGGAGAATCCCATTCAGCCTGGTGAGCTTCAGTCCATGGGGTTGCAAAGAGTTGGACACAAACAGAAGCGACTTAGCATGCATGCATGCTACTGATTTGGATCCACTGGTGAGCGGAGTGCCCCCTGGCTATTTCACTCTCAGTCTGGAAGGTGGGGTCCTTTGAGCAGCATCTTGTCCTGAGCAGGGACACCTGGACACCTGCTGCCCAGGTGTAGGCCCTCAGCCCCTGCCTAGGCGTGCCCGTCGGTATACCCAACAGAGGTTCTGGCAGGAGTGCTTGGGGCTGGGTGGGAGGAGGCAGGTGCACCCTCAGTACATGCTCTCAGGGGAGGAGGCCCACTTTTTAAAATTAATTTTTATTGGAGTGTAGTTGCTTTACACTGCTGTGTTAGTTTCTGCTGTACAGCAAAGTGAATCAGCTATACTTATACATGTATTCCACCCCCTAACCTTTTGGATTTCCTTCCCATTTAGATCATCATAGAGCACTGAGTAGAGTTTCCTGTGCTCTATAGTAGATTCTCTTTAGTTATCTATTTTATGTGAGTGAGTGAGTGACAGTCACTCCGTTGTGTCTTACTCTTTGTGACCCCATGGACTGCAGCTCGCCAGGCTCCTCTGCCCATGGAAGTCTCCAGGCAGAAACACTGGAGTGGGTAGCCATTCCCTTCTCCAGGGGATCTTCTTGACCCAGGGTTTAAACTTGGGTGTCCTGCATTGCAGGCAGATTCTCTACCCTCTGAGCCACCAGGGAAGTCCTATCTATTTTACACCTAGCAGGGTACATATCCTGTCCTCTTCCCACCCTGGTATGGGAGTGAAGTAAGTAAGAAAGAGAAAAAGAAAGATTAGGTAACGTGGAATCTAGAAAAATGGTACAGGTGAACTCACTTGGAAAGCAGAATAGACACATGCATAGAGGAAACCTGTTTGAGGAAGTGTTTAACGAGTATCTGGCGATGCCTCAGTGTCCCAGAGGCTGGGTTTCTAGGTGAGGCACAGATCTGGGATGCAGGCCCTGTCCCACTCTGGCTGTGTAACCCTGGGGGAGAGACTCAGCCTGTGTGAGCAGTTTACTCAGCCTGTGTGAGCAGTTTGCTCACCTGTAAAATGGGGATAATTAGGGTCTCCTGTACAGACCGATGGGAGGATTGCAGCCCCTCTGTGCAGAGCTGTCCTCCACCCGCAGCTTATTCCCTTGTAGGCAGGAGAGAGGTAGGAAGGGACCGGGCATTGTGTCTTCCCAGTGGTCCAGGTTCTGCTCCTTCTCCCCTGGGGGGAGGCTGACCTGAGGTATGTGTGAGTTTGGGGGGCAGGGCAGGGCAGGCAGGATGTGCCTTCCCCTCCCCATATGGAGACTGTCTGCCCACAGCCCATTTGACCACAGAGCTCCAGGGGGTGGAGACCACAGCCCTGCAAACTGCAGGAGAGGCAGGTGCTGCTGAGCAGGTTAAAATCCCCGGGCACGGCCTCCTCGAGCAGCAGCCAAAGATTCTGAAAACAAACAAGTGAAACAAACCAAACGTGACACATAGCTGGGCCCCTGGGTGCGTCCAAGCCAGTGGGTCCCAGGTGGGTGAGGCCTGGGGTCTGCCAGTCTACCCTCCCCGCCTCAGCAGGGGCTCCAAGTGCCTCTCCGCCCTGCTCTGAAGTCCCACTGTCAGGCTGGCTCAGGGAGCCCCTGAGAGGGGCTGAGAGGCAGTCTGGCTGGACCCCACAGTCCTTAGCTGGTGTACGGTTGCCAGGTAGGCCTGTGGGTAATGCAAGAAAGTGATTACAACCCCACTCCTGGGTCTCCCCTTCCTGAAGCCCAAAGCCCACGTGGGTTCCAGGAAGTCGGCCTTGTCAACGGCCACTGGAGTGGAGCTTTGACATCCCATCAGGGGTGGATGAGTTTCCCTGGTGGCTCAGTGGTAAAGAATCTGCCTGCAATGCAGGAGATCAGGGTTCCATCCCTGGATCGGCAAGATCCCCCAGAGAAGGGAATGGCAACCCACTCCAGTGTTCTTGCCTGGAGAAATCCATGGATGGGGTGGTTGGTGGGCTACAGTCCATGGGGTCACAGAGTCAGACATGACTGAGCAAATAACACACACAGAGGGGCTGGACAGGAATGAAGTGCCCCTAATATGTAATAGTAGGGCTCCTAACATAAGCATCCAGGAGGAGTTTGTAACTGAATTAATTGGGGCCTGCCTGGGGAGGCTGGACCATGAGTGCAAAGTGAATGGGACCTGCCAAGGAGCCCTTATGAGATGTTAGGGAGGACTCTCCTGGTGGGGAGGTGAGGGTGGCCGGGAACTGGACATCATTGCCCAGGGGGAGCGTTTTATTGTCTCAGGAACATGAGGGTGGAAAGGACCAGGCTTTGGAGTGAGGCCCCAGGTCCTACTCTTGGCTTCTGGAACCATTTGCTCTGGGCCAGTTCATTACTGAGAGCCTTGGCAACAGTCCCCAACTCGAGGGCTCTCAGAAGTGGGGAGATAGTCTGCCCCAAAGGGCTGTCCTGACAGCAGGGCAGGTGGGCGTCCTAAGTGACAAGCCTCTGGGTCCCACCAAGAGTAAGCTGCCAACCCTCTCAGATGGGGTGGTCCCCACTGTAGACAGGATGATGGTTCTCCCCACGCTTGTCACACAGAAGCCAGGTTTGCTTCCTTGGTCATCCCCCTGCCTGATTTTTGCTGCAAATCAGGGTTAGAGAAAGAGGGTGGAGTGTGGGGCTGGACCCCAGGGGCCAGGCTCTTGTGTCCTGGTGGAATGGGGATCCAGAGGAGCTGAGGCCAGCCTGCATACGGGCCCCAAGTGTGGGGCGCCAGGCAGCTTGTGGTCACTAATGTCCTTAGTAATTATGGTGATAACAATAATCACGCAGGCTCACTTGCACTTAATGAGTGTGTGTGTGTCTGTACAAGTCACAGGATGGTTAGGAAGTGCTGGGCACCCAATAGGAGGTGGCTTCTGGCAGGAACAAGGCTATTATACAAATGGTGGCGTGGGGTGGGGAGCTGAGCAAATTTCCCTGGAGGTAGAGGAGGCAAACTTATGAGAGAGAGAGAGAGAGAGAGAGAGAGAAAGCTTGTGTGGGCTCCCACTCCCCACGTCCATGCATAAAGATCCCCAGCTCCCCCAGTGCCATGAGGCTCTGAGCACTGGTATAGACGTGGCCAGGAGCAGGAGAGATTTAGCTCTAGGTTCTGCTAGGCTCACAGCAGGAGACCAGAATTTTCCCTGAGGGACGCACTGATTTGTATGTTTGCCCCATTATGAGGGGATACATTGACCTGACCTGTGTGTATTGGAGGGGTGGTCAGAGAGTGTCCAGGCCAGATGGGCCCAAGCAGCAGGACCTAGGGTGTCAAGACGAGGAGGCTGGAGCTTGGGGACATGGGATGTTTCACCCAAAGTCACACCCTACCAAGTAGAGGAGGTGAAGTTTGAACACATGTCTCTCTGAGCGTCTTACACCATGTCACCCACCTCCCCAGGGACAGCAGATAACAAGCAACCACCTGAGATAGGAGGGTCCAAACTGCAGAGCCAAGGGTCAGGTGCCAGAGGACTTCTGGGGGTGGGACAGGCAGAGCAGGGCTGAGGGGCCAAGGGTCAGCAGTTTTAGCCTCCAGGTGAGTTTGGGGCCAAGGCTTGAGTTATTGATTGCTATGGGTTGAATTATGCCTTCCCCAAATTCACACGGGCTTTCCAGGTGATATTAGTGGAAAAGAACCTGTCTGCCAATGCGGGAGAAGTAAGAGATGAGGGTTTGATCCCTAGGTCAGGAAGATCCCCTGGAGGAGGGCATGGCAACCCACTTCAGTATTCTTTCCTGGAGAATCCCAAGGACAGAGGAGGCTGACAGGCTGTAGTCCATAGTGTCGCAGAGTCAGACACGAATGAAGGGACTTAGCACACATGCATGCCAAATTCACACATTTAAGTCCCAACTCCCAGAAACTGGGACGTGACCTTATTTAGAAATAAGGTCATTGTAGATGTAATTGATTAAGATGAGGTCATACTGAAGTTGGGTGGCCCATATCCAACGTGACTGATGTCCTTGTAAAAGGGAGAAATCTGGACAGAGACACACACGTGAAGGATGCAGTGTGAACATGAAATCAGGACCTGGGTGACGTGTCTACAAGGCAAGGGACGTCAAGGATGGCCAGTCCACCCCTGGAAGCTGAGGAGGGGCCTGGGACAGAGTCTCCTCTAAGCTTCTGAAAGAACCAGCCCTTTGACACCTTGATCTTGGACTTCTGGCCTCCAGCCTGTGAGACAGTGCACATCTGTGGTTTTAAGTCACTCTGGCTTTATTACCGAGACAGGGCTGGGTGAGAGCAGAATAAGGGAAGGCCAGGCCCCTCCTCATGAGGCTTGCTGTCAGGATACCAAGGGACTGTCCAGATTCCAACCCCCTTGGTCCTTCTGTCCCATTCCAGGCTCAGCTTAGGTCTCCTGCCTCCCCCCGGGCAGCCAGGGACACATGGAGCACATTTGGGGAGAATTACAGGACTGGAGGCAGGAGGAAGGAGGCTGGCAGAGGCCATCGCTGCCCGAGGCAATTATCCCCCAGGATGGAGACTATTTTATAATAGCAAGGTTTTTTTTTATTAATGTGTTAATCAATGCTGTCTCCTTGGGTAATTGCCTGGCCTGAGTGGAGCCTCGGTCATCTCTCGTCAAGCAGGCCTCTTGCTTCTCCTGTCCACGACAAGAGTTCCTGTTATTTTTAGTTTTTTAGTATGGTAAAGAACTAAACTATTTAGTATGGCAAAGAAGTAAACTATTATTGACTGTTACTAATATATGTTCCCACCAACAGCTTAGGAGGGTTTCCTTGTCTCTACACCCTCCAGCATTTATTGTAC
Organism: Bos indicus; assembly: GCF_029378745.1. Classification (NCBI taxonomy): domain Eukaryota; kingdom Metazoa; phylum Chordata; class Mammalia; order Artiodactyla; family Bovidae; genus Bos; species Bos indicus. Next base: position 48,495,914 of record NC_091775.1, read on the forward strand.
ATAGATCTTTCATTGTTGGCTGTTCTGACTGATGTGAGGCGATACCTCTTTGTAGTTTTGATTAGTGTTTCTCTAATAGTGATGTTGAGCATCTTTTCATGTACCTCTTGACCATCTATATGTCTCCTTTGGAGAAACATCTATTTAGATCTTTTACCCATTTCTTGGTTGAGGAAATATGTTGGGGGAGGGATTAATCCCAGGAACTTGGGATTAACATACATAGTACTATATATTGGAGAAGGCAATGGCACCCCACTCCAGTACTCTTGCCTGGAAAACCCCATGGATGGAGGAGCATGGTAGGCTGCAGTTCATAGGGTCACGAAGACTGAGCGACTTCACTTTCACTTTTCACTTTCATGTGAAATATGAACCCACTCCAGTATTCTTGCCTGGAGAATGCCAGGGACGGCGGAGCCTGGTGGGCTGCCGTCTATGGGGTCGCACAGAGTCGGACATGACTGAAGTGACTTAGAAGCAGTACTATATATTGCTGGGAAAGATTAAAGGCACAAGGAGAAGTGGGTGACAGAGGATGACATGGTTGGATGGTAACAGTGATACAATGGACATGAACTTCTGGGCAAACTCCAGGAGATGGTGAGGGACAGAGAGGCCTGGCGTGCTACAGTCCATGGGGTTGCAAAAAGTTGGACATGACTTGGTGACTGAACAGCAACAACAGCAAGTATTATATATAAAATAGATGACCAAAGAGGACCTACTGTATAGCACAGGGAAATCTACTCAATAGGCTGTGATAACCTATATTGGAAAAGAACCTGATAAAGAATGAATATGTGTATATGGATAACTGAATCACTTTGCTGCACACCTGAAACTAACACAACATTATAAATCAGCTATACTCTGGTAAAAATTAAAAAAATAAAAGAGTTTTGACTAAAGCCTTAGACAGAGCTGCAGACCTATTCTCCAGGTGAGTGGGTCTCCGGGCCCCTGTGTAGGGATGACAGACTGGGTGAATGTGGCCTCTGGGCTGTGAACACAGCTGATTGCTTCTTCATGTATTTAGTCAAGCTTCACTGAGAACCTGCTATATGTCAGGAACTTTCCAGAGTGCTGCGTATACATTGGTGATTAAGACAGACGAGACCCCTGACTTGGAAGCTTCCACTCTCAAGGGAGAGGCAGATCATAAAAAAGTCAAGACAATTTCAGCAAGTGACATGTGCTCAGGGGAACACAAGCTGAGTCCTGGAATTTGTGAGGTCAGAAGAGGGAAGTTCCAGCTGGGTGACCCTGGGGCTGAGCCTGGCTGGCCAGGATGGGCAGCCGTGAGAAGACCCACAGAAAGAACATTTTAGGGAGAAGGAGCAGCATGTGCACGGGCCTGGGTTGGGTCTGCAGGGCTGAGGGGGCCTCTGCAGCCCTCGAGTTGATGGTCAGTCCTGTGGGCATCAACCTTGTAGGGGGCAGGTCGAGAGGGATCTGGAGTTCAGAGAGAAGGGAATTCCCCAGGAGGCAGGGAGGAAGGACTCTGTCACTAGAGTCTTAACTGTCTGAGCCACCAGTGACATAAATGAGTGAATTAACCTGTCGTGATACAGTGGGTGCCTATGGGAACATGGGTAATGAGGCCAAATGCAAAACACTGGAGTGGTATTTCAGCCTTGGATTATCTTCTGAGACCCATGGTAGAGTAGGAATATGGAGGCTGACCCCCATAGGGGTGTCATTAGAGACTGAGGCCCCCAAGTGAATGAACTTGGCTGCAGGGACCAGCCCTCTCCATGTGATGGGGGTTGATTTGGGAGGGAATAGCCATGACTACACTGGCTGAGACTTGTGTTCCAGTGGCTGACGCCATGGTCCATTCTTGGATGGGCATTTTGAATGACAGGCCACACGTAGGTCCCTGAGTGTTCTGAGATGTGAACGCTGGGCAATGTGACTCATGGAAGGAAGAAGAAAGTCACAAGGCAGGATCACTGAGGCCCTGGAAAGCAGTGGACAAGAAGCCCATGGCCTGTCATCTCTCTGACTGGGCTCTGATCCCAGGTATCCTGAGTGGTTGTAAGTGGTTCCCACATTGACTCAAGAGCCCAGAAAACATAGCAGTCCTGAGGGGGCCTTGTATTATTAAGAAAATAAGATGAAGAGTAAACAGTTTCCTACAAAAGGAGCACTGAGCCCAGATGGGTGTATGGAGAAGTTTCATAAATTTTAAAAGAACAGGTCATTCTAATCATATGCCAAACAGTGGCAGTTCAGACTATGAACACTTACCTTTTCATGAACTATGTCTCCAAGAATCTGTAAACTCAATGGTGGATTGGTGTACATCTTGGAATATCCTTGAATGTTATGGATTTTTTTTTAAAGAAATAGAGGTCCTTGGGCTTCCATGGAGGTTCAACTGTTAAGACTCCATGTTCGCAATGCAGGGGCTCAGTTGCTCCCAGGTTGGGGAACTAAGATCTCACATTGTGGCCAAAATAGAAACAAAACAAAACAAAACCCTTTATGCCTGTGGTGATAGTTATGCAACTCTTTAAAAATACCAACAATCATTGAATTGTACGAGTAAAGCAGGTGAATTTTGTGGTATATAAATTTAACTCAATAGAAATTACAAAAGAAATAAGAAGCCCCGCTCGTATTGAATTTTAATTTGTTAAGAATTATCAGTTGGTGGAGATCCTCCACGTATTTACATACACCCCTATTTTAGGTGGCTCAGACAGTAAAGAATCTGCCTGAAAGGCAGGAGGCCCAGGTTTGATCCCTGGGTTAGGAAGGTTCCCTGGAGAAGGGAATGGCTACCCACTCCAATATTCTTGCCTGGAGAATCCCATGGACAGAGGAGCCTGGCAGGCTATAGTCCATGAGGCTGCAAAGAGTCGGACATGACTGAGCTACTATCTTACAGAAATGGGCATGTTCTACCCAGAGTTCCCCATGTGGCATTTTTAAACCTAGACAGCATGTTAAAAAGCAGAGACGTTACTTTGCCAACAAAGGTCTGTCTAGTTAAAGCTATGGTTTTTCCAGTAGTCATGTATGGATGTGAGAGTTGGACTATAAAGAAATCTGAGTGCCAAAGAATTGATGCTTTTGAACTGTGGTGTTGGAGAAGACTCTTGAGAGTCCCTTGGACTGCAAGGAGATCCAACCAGTCAATCCTAAAGGAAACCAGTCCTGAATATACATTAGAAGGACTGATGCTGAACCTGAAGCTCCAATACTTTGGCTACCTGATGTAAAGAACATACTCATCAGAAAAGACCCTGATGCTGAGAAAGATAGAAGGCAGGAGGAGAAGGGGACAACAGAGGATGAGATGGTTGGGTGGCATCACCGACTCGATGGACATGAGTTTGAGCAAGCTCTGGGAGTTGGCGATGGACAGGGAAGCTTGGCATGCTACAGCCCATGTGGTCTCAAAGAGTTGGACATGAGTGAGGCACTGAAATTACTAATATCTTGGACATTAAAAAATTTTTTTGTTTGGCTGTGCTGAGTCTTAGTTGCCAAATAGGGGATCTTTTGTTGAGGCATGTGTGTGCCATGGGTGCTCAGTCATGTCCAACTCTTTGCAACCCTATGGATTGTAGCCCACCATGCTCCTCTGTCTGTGGGATTTTCCAGGCAAGAATACTGGAGTGGTGTGCCATTTCCTCCTCCAGGGGATCTTCCTGACCCAGGGATGAAATCTGGGTCTCCTGCGTCTCTTGCATTGCAGGCAGATTCTTTACCTCTTGAGCTATGGGGGAAGCCCTAACTGAGGCATTTGAACTCTTAGTTGCAGCATATGGGATCTAGTTCCCTGACCAGGGATTGAACCTAGGTCCCCTGCATTGGGAACGTGGAGTCTTAGCTGCTGGGCCACGATAGGTCCCTTGGACATTGTTTATGAATGTCTTTTCTTTATTCATTCCTTTTTTTTTTAACTAGCTGCATTGATGCTACTATGAATGATCATTATTTAAATAACCAATCTTCTATTGAATAACCCAAATGATTTCCAGGTTTTGTTCATTAAGACAATGGTGTGATATTTAGTCTTATTCACATATAATTTCAGATATCAGGAATGTATCTGCAGGGGAAATTTCTGGAAGTGAAATTGCGGAACAAGAAAGTACATCCATTTGGAATTTTGATAGCTATCGTTCAATCACAATGGATAAAATGTGTTCTAGTTTATAGTCCCAGCAGCAATAAATGAGCACCCCTGTATCCTCCCACCAACTGCTTCAACAATGGCTTATCAAACTCTCGATCTTTGCCAAGCTGATGAGTGAATAATGTTATCTTGATGTGGTTTTACTGGCTTTTATCTTATTCTGAGTGAGGTGGGTCATACATTCATATATTTAAGAGGCATTTATAGCCCCTTTCCTGTGAGCTATCATCTTCTATTGGGCTACTGGACTTTTTTCTCATTTATTTTTATAGAAACTCTTTAGATAAAAAATTAAGTCTGTGTTTATAGGACTTGCAACTTTTTGGAGTTTATCCTTAGGGAACAAGACAAAACAAAACTCTCTGTATGGTGGCTTTTATCTATCAGAAAAGTTTCATTTTTATGTGATTGTTTTAACATTTATCTTTTTGGGACGCCTAGATTTTGTGTCTTTGCTAAAAGGATCTTTACCTTAAAAAAAAAAAAAAACCACAACAAAACAAATCCATGGTTTCTGCAAATACTTACTTTAATGATCTTTCTCTCTTCCTTCCTTCTTTTCTTCCTTTCTACCTCTCTCTCCATCCCTTCCCTAACTCTTTAGGTAGGTTTAGTTGCTAAATTGTATCTGACTCTTATAACACCATGGACTGCAGCCTGCCAGGCTTCTCTGTCCATGGGGTTTCCCAGGCAAGAATACTAGAAAATGGGTTGCCATTTTCTTCTCCAGGTGGTCTTCCTGATCAGGGATCTAACTTGGATCTCCTGCATTGCAGATAGACTCTTTACTGGCGAGCCACCAGGGAAGCCCCCCTAACTCTTTGGCCCATCTGTTATTTCCTCTGGTATAAGGTAAGGATCCAACTTTCTTATTTCCTTTTTTCAGATGACTTCTGGGTGATCTATCTAAGATGTAAATCTGATAGAGCTGTTTTCTACCAGGGACATTTTGTACTAATCCCCTCCCTGCCTCCACCCTGGCCAGGGCTTACAGCTAACTCCCACCCCTGCTCCCTAGACTCTGGCTCCCTCCCCCGATACACTCCTGTTGCCTAAGAATTAGCACATCCACCAGGGTCTCTCCCTGCCTTTTCTTCTGGATGGAGGGTGAGCACTCAGATGAAGGGCTGGGCTGTGCTGGGAGCAGGGCAGATGAAGAGATCCACCATGAAGCCACATCCTTGGAATGTTCATTTCCTGTACAGAGCATAGAGTGCGGCTTTGTGAGGAGATGATTTTAGGGGGGCTTGGCCTGGAGGCTTTCTTTACCACCCACTTCTTGGGATGCTGTCTCTCCCCTTGCCCGTTCTCCCTCCCTTCCTCCCTCTGTCTTTCTCTGGTTTTGGCATGTCCTTTGTTCACTGCCAGGGCAGCATCACTAAACTTTGCCCACAGGCCCAGAAAAGGCATCCAGCTCCTTGATATTTACCAAGTGGAGCAGCTCTAATATTAAACCAAAGCATCCAGCAATTAGATTTCAATTTATCCTTTGAGCCCTCATCAATGTCAGGTAGGGTCCAGCCCATCAAAATCCCGAGACTTGTGTCCATCACATATGCTCCTGCTCCTTGGACCTGGCCACGATGCCTGCTGATGGTCTGTGGAGGCCCTGGTCCTGATGCCCTCAGCTACCCCTCCTGTCTCCTAGCAACGCTTCTCAGCAACCTCCTTGCACAGTGAGCTCAGGTGGCATTCCTGGAGCAGCTTCCACCCGTGATTATCCTGGTGGAAGGGGAGCAAGTATAGTCTGGACCCCAGACCAGCTGGAGGAGCTGCAGGGATAGGCAGAGTGGGGGTGCACCTCCTGTATCCTATGTCCTGGAAGCACCTGAGTCGACTGCACCCCACGGTCAGCAGAGAACAGTATGTTCAGACAGTGCATTATTCCCCTTATCTCCCCAGCCTGGGTCACATTAATCATTTTCTCAGGGCCCCACTGATGCGTCAGCTCATTCTGGCTCATGCTTTTTTGAAGGCAGGACTTGGAGGCATGGATGCCCAGGAGTGGTCCTCAGCCATCCCTGTGCTCCAGCGGCCTCCACTCAGGGCAGAGACATGTGGTCAGGCGCTTGACCACTGATGAGCTGGGTGTCCTTGGCCACAGACCTGACTGCTCGGCCTCAGTTTCCTCACTGCAAAATGGGGATGCCTACAGTACCTGCCTCTGAAAGTTGTTATGAGGATTGTGTGATGCCCTAAAGGGGAGGTGCTTAGGTTGGTCCCCTGTACTCAGTAACCCCTGTTTACATTAATGATTAACTGCTCTTCTCTGTGGTCTAAGGTATAAAGTGATACTGACATCACTGTTGTTGTTCAGTCGCTCAGTTGTATCTGACTCCTTGCAACCCCATGGACTGCAGCACGCCAGGCTTCCCTGTCCTTAACTATCTCCTGGACTTTGCTCAAATGTATGTCCACTGAGTTGATGATGCCATCCAACCATCTCATCCTCTGTCACCCTTCTCTTCCTGCCCTCAGTCTTTCCCAGCATCAGGGCCTTTTTCAGTGAATTGGCTCTTTGCATCAGGTAGCCAAAGTATTACAGCTTCAGCTTCAGCATCAGTCCTTCCAATGACTATTAGGGATTAATTTCCTTTAGGACTGGCTAGTTTGATCTCCTTGCAGTCCAAGGGACTCTCAAGAGTCTTCCCTAGCACCACAGTTTGAAAGTATCAATTCTTCATTGCTCAGCCTTTTTTAGGGTCCAATTTTCACATCTGCACATGACTACTGGAAAAATAGCTTTGACTAGACAGACCTTTGTTGCCAAAGTGATGTCTTTGATTTTTAATATGCTGTCTAGGTTTGTGATACTGTAACTTACTTATCTTTAGTGCCTTAGCAGAGGACTTCTTGGGAAGAGAAGGGTGCACATGTCTGTAAACAGTCTGTGAGACCTGCAGCCAGAATGACCTGGGTTCAAACTCTGCCCCACCACTTACTCACTGAGTGACCTGGGCCGGGTACCTCACTTCTTTGAACTTATTTCCTCACATGCTAAGTGGGGGTGATGACACCTGCTAGCTGGGTTGTTGTCAAGGTAGAAAGGGTCAAGGTCAGCCCAGGGCCTGACACACAGTGAGTGCTCAGAAAAGGGCAGCATTCGTGTCTCAGTCCCACTTGGAAGGATTCTCTTCTGCAGAGATGGCTCCCATGTTGGGGCTCACACCAGATCTCCCACGTCTGAATCACAGTCCTGATTCCCTCCGACACTCTGCAGCATCTGGAGCTGGACCCTTGGCTGCGACTGACGCCTAAAGCCTTTCCTTGGGGGACCATTGGGGAAACTGAGTCTCATGCTGTGGGGTCATCCTGGCTTTTAGGGCAGCTGCTTCCTCCAGCTCTGGCTCCTCAGCTGTTCAGCAGGCAGGGCCCTGGGCTAGCCTTGACTGTTTCTGTGCCAGGTCAGCTGCTCATACCTCCGCCCCTCTCAGGCGTTGTGTCCAGCTGGGAACACCCTCTGGTCCACATGAATCCCACATTTTCCCATACATCCTAGCCCGTGCCTCACTCTGCCTGGAAACCTTCACTGCTGAGTCCTGTGGTCCTCCAGCTCCTCCTCCTTCCCGACAGCCTGGACAGGGCAGGGCACTGCCAAGAGGCTGTGCCGTGTGCGTTTCAGGCACTACTGTATTTTCACAGCCCTGCCCTGATATATAGTCAACCAGAATGTCTTTTTGCCCTATGTAGCTTAGAGAAAACTAGAGGTCAGAGTCCAGCTGTCCAGGAGCAAGTATCCAAGTTTGAATTCTCACTCCTGTCTATCGGGATGCTTAAGCCATGACAGTGAAGATATACCAGGGGCTTGTCTGGTTAGCCTGAACTCACCCACCCCACCTTGCATCCCCTGAGAGTTCCTTGGGGGTCATGAAGGTGGCCCAGCGTGGTGTCCTCCACTGAGACCTGGTCTCTGGGTAGGCTGGGGTGGTGTGCGGGGTGAGAAGGCCCATGTCTTCCACGTCACCCCCTTCTCTTCTCCCTCCTACACCCACCTGTTCCTTGTCACCCTTGGAGCCTCCCCAGCCATCCTGGTTGCTGTGCTCCCTTTGACCTTCAGCAGGAGGTGGCTGGGCAAGTGCGGTGGCCGCCCCAGGCTGGCTGAGGACTCTGTGATGGGAAAGGTGACCCCAGGCCGTCCGGAGCTGTCCCATCTTCCCACAGGCCCGAGCTGGCTGAGAGATTAATGGTGTGTGTGCAGAGCAGGAGATGGCCATCAGTCAGCCAGCTCAGCCAGTTCCTGCCTCTGTCAGAGACAAATTTCCCTCTCCTGGCTCTGGGAGACCAGAGCCTCTGCCCCGGCAGAGAGTGGGGCCCCTGATTCTTGGCATCCCCTGCAAGGGCCTCCCCGGCTGGTGCTGGGAGTTTGGGGTCGTTCATTGTACTTCCACCCCTCCTTCCAAAAACCAATTACATCCGGCCAAACAAACCCTGGCTTCCACGCTCCGGTTAATTACTGAATTCTCTGGGCCTGAAGATGTTTTTCTATTTTTCACTGCCTGGATGCTCTGGAGAGTGTATTGATTATCTGATTCATTTGGAAGGAAGATGCTCCAGCCTGGGACACAGTAAAGAAGGCAGAGGCAAAGTTCGGGCTCTAGGTGCTCCTTCTCATCCCAGCCCTGCAGCCACCAGAAATAGGGTGACCTTAGAGCATCCAAGAAGGTGATCTTCTGAGGCACCCTCCAGGCCATGAGAGGCAGGAGACATGCAGGGGCTGGGGCTGGGCTCCCAGGTCAAATCCCAGCTCTGCCTTCACCAGTGGAGGGAGCCTGGAAATTGCCCTCACCTTCTGGGGGAGGTGTGATATGAGGTGACTAATGGCACGTATGCTGTGGGCTGTCACTCCTCTGGTACCATATATGTGTTTATTCAGTTAATCTTTACAAGCCCTGCATGCAGCAGGCAGTACCATCATTCCTACTTTACAGATGAAGAAACTGAGGTTCTGAGAGGCTCCTGAGCTCAGACGGGTGACGTCAATACATCACCTTCTGGGTGATGATGAATTAAGTGAGTTTGCAAGACGCCAGTGTTGGCCTGTGCCTGGCATGTGGTGAGTGCACAGTGGATCTGAGCTACTGCTGGTCCACCTAAGATCGTCCAGGCTCACTGTATGTCTGCATTTTCAAGCGACCAGGATATAGGCACCCCAGTGTTCATTCAGCACTATTCACAGTAGCCAAGACATTGAAGCAACCTGAATGTCCATCAAGAGAAGAATGGATAAAGAAGATGTGGCATACACACAATGGAATATTACTCAACCATTAAAAAGGATGAAATAATGCCATTTGCAGCAACATTGATGGATCTAGAGTGTCATACTGAGTGAAATAAGTCAGACAGAGAAGGAGAAATGCCATATGACATCCATTATTTGTGGAATATAAAAAGAGATGATACAAAAGAACTTACTTAAAAAACACAAAGAGACTCACAGACTTAGAAAATGAACCTATGATTTCCAGGGAGAAAGACGGTGGAAGGGATAGTTAGGATGTTGGGATGCACATGTCCATGCTGCTATATTCAAAATGGATAACCAGCAAGGACCTACTGCAGAGCACATGGAACTCTGCTCAATGTTATGTGTCTGGTTGGATGGGAGGGGGTGCTGGGGGAGAATGGATACATGTATATGTATGGCTGAGTCCCTTTGCTGTTCACCTGAAACTACCACAGCATTGCCAATTGGCTATGCTCTAATACAAAATACAAAGTTCAAAGTTTGAAGAAAAATGAAGAGGCTAGGAGGAGAGGCCAGGCCTTATCCTCAGAAACCAGGACTCAGGGCATTGCCAAGGTCACAGTTTTAGATGGAGTTCTTCCCCGAGAAGTCTCTCATAAGTTCTCTCCTCTGTCCCCTGTCCTCCTTGCTTTCTCTGCTAGCGCCTAGTAGGATACAATCAGCACTGGATGACTGATGGTGCCTGGGGAGTGCGGGCTGTTTGGAGAGAGATCGCTAGTGAGATGCCACAGGGCCCTAACTTCAGCCTGGCACTGAGAACAGTTTTTCTTTGGTGACTTGGTTGCAGGCTTTTTTTATTCCCAGTCCTAGTGCTCACACTCAGCTCTTTCTCAAAGCCAGGCCTAGCTTCAGCCCTCTGTGTCTAATGAGCCAGCCATGTTTTTTTCCTCCAGGGCTCACACAGCCCTGGGAGGGAGGGTTACCATCCCCCATCACAGCCTGGGAAACTGAGGCACAAAAAAGCCACAGGGCCACAAGCTCAGGGCCACAGATCTCCCAGCGCACACATCGGGATTCCTACTCAGGTGGTCTGGCCTGACTCCACATTCCTCACCGCCTCCCGTGTGGTCTCCTGTGAGAGCTGTAAGCGGGGGTAGAATTTCCGGTGACAGAACCAAGGCTTTAAACAACTCTGACAGTCTCGGTGATAGGATCAGTTCTAACAGGATGAAACTTAACAGGGAAAATGCAAGGTCTTGCGCCTGGGTCCCTGAGTGCACGGCGTGCTCACAAGATGGAGACGCTGTGGATTCTGAGTGCCATGGGCTACACAGAGCCCGGGAGTGAATGCATGGGGTGCTGCGGGGACACTAACCAAGGTCAACGTGCTTTGAGGTCGAGTTTATGGGACAGGGTCCAGGGAAAGGAGATAAATATCGGAGATAAACACCTGCGTGTCCAGAGAATTGCAGCCGGTGAAGAGGATCGGGGAAGAGGCACTGTATAAAAGTGCTGGATGAACTCAGGGGGAGTCCCGGCCAGGGTTCTCATGAGCTTCAGAACCTTACACGGGGGTGTGCTTGGCCGGATCTCACCTGGCCTGCTTTTGTAGAAATACAGGTTGGTTGGCAGGCAGCCACGCCTACTTGCATCCCTGTCCCCCCGGCAGCTTCCATGCTGTCCAGGCAGAGCCCATGAATTGCAACAGAGACCACATGCCCTGCAAAGCCTCCCATATTTACTCTCTGGCTCTTTCTGGAAATGTAGCTTTACTGGCCCTGATATCTGAGCTCTTTTGTCTCTTGAGTGGCCCAAGGTCTCCCAGTGCCAGGACCTTCCTGGAATCATTTCCTGGAGGCTGAAATTCTGACCCCACTTCTCACCTGGTTAGTCTGGCTCTCAGTCAAATGACCTCTTCCTCCAAGACTCTGTCTGTACCCACCAGCCTATAAATGTTGTCACTCACTGAACCCGTCCTATCCCTTCATGACTACTGTTTCTGAGCACACTTTTGTGCACCATGGCTTTGCTTGTCTGTCCATGTGTGTTTCATTCCCATGGCGACGCCTGTGTGCATTTTGGGTCCCGGCCACGCATCCTATCTTTGATGGCTGATGGATGGCGGGTGAATGAACAGCTCCACTTGCTCCTTGCTCCTTCCAGGGGTCTCTCCTAGGATACCCCATGGGCACCTCAAACTCCTTGTGTATCAGTGGGCCTCCTCACCACCACTTGGGCACTCTGCTTGCAAACACTCTCACTCTCCAGCCTTCCAGACTGGACTCCATTTTGGCCTTCATGCTGCAGTGTCAGGGAGCACTCCCTCAGACCACTCTCATGTCTGGTGCTGAATGCAAGTTCGGGGGTCTGCAAGACCACTGCCAGGTTTGAGAACTCCCATGGGAGCCGTTCCACCCTTGGTTATGCTTTATCACAGTGAAAGGATGCAGATTAAAATCAGCCCAGGGAAGGGATGAACAGGACAGAGGCCAGGAAAGTCCAGGAACTTCCACTGGACGCTTGGACAGTGCTGTCTTCTCCCAGTGATGACACAATATGTGACAATAACACAGAGGGCAGGGCCAACCAGGGGAGACGCCCCAAACCCTGATGTCCAGAGTCTTTACTGGGGGCCCATCCAGTCACATAGACCTGGCTGGTCACTCACATGACTACTGCAAGCTTGCCAGGATGATACCTCGTGATGCAAAGCCCGTCTCCCAGTCACATCGTTAGACTGTCTGATAGTCAAGCCCCCCAGGTAAACAAGGACTCTCTTATCTTAGGGATCATCTTCCAGGAACCTGGGGCAAATTTAACCTGTCTCTGGGCTTACTACACTGCTGCTGCTGCTGCTAAGTCGCTTCAGTTGTGTCCGACTCTGTGCAACCCCATAGATGGCAGTCCATCAGGCTCCTCCATCCCTGGAATTCTCTAGGCAAGAACACTGGAGTGGGTTGCCATTTCCTTCTCCAATGCATGAAAGGGGAAAGTGAAAGTGAAGTCGCTCAGTCATGTCCGACTCTTAGCGACCCCACGGACTGCAGCCTACCAGGCTCCTCTGTCCGTGGGATTTTCCAGGGAAGAGTACTGGAGTGGGGTGCCAGTGCCTTCTATGAAATAGGTAACTAATAAGGACCTACTATATAGCACAAAGAACTCCACTCAGTACTCTATAATGACCTACGTGCAAAAAGAATCTGAAAAAGAGTATGCATATGTGTGTGTAAAACATTCACTTTGCTCTACACCTGAAACTAACACAACATTGTAAAGCAACTACACTCCAATAAAAATTTAAAAAAAAATTAGTGCACACACTCCGCTCTTTCCGGCTCCATCTCCTCCCACTGTCCACCCCCAAACTTGTTCACTCCGTCTTCATCAGTCTCCTGGTCCAGCCCCTCCCTTGAGTTCTCTTGCCTTTGCAGAGCCTTCATCTCCTCCTGTGGGGTGCTGTGTCAGCCTGCTTACTCACAAGCCTCCTCTCCCTCCATGTCCATCCTATAAACTCGGGTCATGCTATTCCACAGTGGGCCCTCCTCACAAGCTGCGGGGGTCTTCTCCGGCCTCCTTGGACTGTGTCCACCATTGTTCCCAGATGCCTATCCTGACTTTCTGCCACTGCCCCTTCCTCCTCCTCCTTAGATGCTCCCATCAGGCTCTGCAGGGCATCTTGCATCTGCAGGTGATCCCAGCGCACATGCATGGTGAGTTCTTTGTGGGTCGGTGAGCTCCGGGAGGGTAGGGAGCTCACTGTAGTTTCTGGGGGCTGGAGGAGCTCCTGGCAGAGCATGGGGCTCTGTGCTCATGGGGCACGAGGGCTCCCGTGGGCTCTGGTGTGTGTGGGCCTGGCCTCCCCCAGGTGTTTCCTGTTTGGTGCATATCACCGGTCCCATCACAGCCTGTCCCCTGAGTTCCCCCACACAGAGCAGCTGGATGGGGCTCAGTGGGTGCTCCTGGAAAGGGTGGCTGCCCAGGAGGCTTGTCTGTGTATCTCTCAGTTTTGGTCACTGATCTTGCTGCTTGTTCCTCCCAAATTTGGGGCCAAGCAGAGTGGGGAATGTGTGGGTTTAGAAAAAGGGCATTTTTCTGCAGCAACTAGAAAGCTGGATTGTGATGTTCTTGAGTGAGGAGGTGGCCCCGCTCCCTACCTCTAGGCCTAAAGAAACCCTAGTTCCTAATGCTAGCAAATGCCACTTGGGTGCAAAGGCCTTTCTCCCGGGTCCCCCTGCATCCCTGACTACATGTCCTTGGGCAAGGTCATGAGGCTGCTTCCCTCGTCTCTGGCTTAGGTCCCAACAGCTCCTTTCCTGCCCACCTTGCAGGCTCTCTGATGGCAGGGTCTTAAGGCCTCCTGAGGCCAGGACCCTGGATTGGCTTTTAGTCTGTCCTGTTCAAATCCCCAGGAGGTTCCCTTCCCACCTACCTTCACCATCAGATTGAGTTGGGCTGACAGGTGCCTCATTCAAAACCACAGACTCTGAGAGCCACAGGGGTGGGGACTCAGCCCTGGGCTGGGCACATCCTAGGCACCTGGAAATTGTTGTTCATGGACAAAGAAAAGGGCAGGGGTCGGGGATGAGCACCTGGCGATGCAGCAGCCCCTGCTGCCACAGCCCCTTCCTTCCATGCGCACACTGAGGTCCAGACTCTGAGCAGGGGGGTGGGGTGATGGAATGGGGAGGATGGGAGGCAGACACTGGAAGGGGAGCTGGCCTTTGTCCCCTCTGGGGGTGACTGATCAGATGCAGGGAAGGGGGATCCAGGAGCTCAGGTATCACTTCCCAGAGCTCCCCCACCATTCAGAGCACATCTCTGCCTGCATCGCCGGAGTCCCTTCTGAGATCAGTCTCATATCATCTGCCTTCTGTTCTCTCCTCATTTCTGCCTTTTGTTTGATTTATGCCTCCCACCCTTCATTCTGCTCCTTCTTGCTATGTGGGCCTTAGAATTTAGGTGTTAAGGAACTTTCCTTGTGGTTCAGCAGTTAAGAATTCATATTGCAATGCAGGGGACACGGATTCCATCCCTAGTTGAGGAACTAAGATCCCACATGCCGTGGGGCAACTAAGCCTGAGCTCTTCAACTAGGTAGTCCTTGGGCTGTGATGAAAGACCCCACATGAGGCAACAAAGATCCTGAGCACTGCAACTAAGACCTGACATGGCCAAAACAAACCAATAAATGTGTTAAAAAACAATTTAGGTGATAAATATTCCAAACTTAGCCCCACCCTCAATGTGCATGCATACTAAGTCGCTTCAGTTGTGCTCGACTCTTTGTGACCCCATGGACTGTAGCCCACCAGGCTCCTCTGTCCATGGGATTCTCCAAGCAAGACTACTGGAACTGGTTACTATTCCCTTCTCCAGGGGAATGTCCCTGACTCAGGGATGGGGTCTGTGTCTCTTATTTCCTGTATTGGCAGGCGGGTTCTTTACTGCTAGTGCCACCTGGGAGGTGCTTAAAAATAGAATTTAGGTGTTAAATATCCCAGCCTCAGCCCCACCCCCAGTGAAACCTGCTCATTGCCCCAAGTGGGGACACGTACCCTAGGAAGATGCCATGAATGCCAGAGAACAGAGGAAAGCACAGCATGTCTTGGCTCAAAACCTTTTCTGATTCCTTCTTTTTAGTTATTTTTTGGGGGGCAGTCTTAGGTTGATAGCGAAATTACACAGAGAGTGTGAGGGGTTCCCATGTCTCCGCCCACTCCTCTACCACAGTTCCTTCTGTGAGAAACATCTGGTTCTGGCTTGGAACTTTCTAACAACCGATGAACCATCAGATCAGATCAGTCGCTCAGTCGTTCCAACTCTTTGCAACACCATGAATTGCAGCATGCCAGGCCTGCCTGTCCATCACCAACTCCCAGAGTTCACTGAGACTCACGTCCATCGAGTCAGTGATGCCATCCAGCCATCTCATCCTCCGTCGTCCCCTTCTGCTCCTGCCCCCAATCCCTCCCAGCATCAAGGTCTTTTCCAATGAGTCAACTCTTCGCATGAGGTGGCCAAAGTACTGGAGTTTCAGCTTTAGCATCATTTCTTCCAAAGTAATCCCAGGGCTGATCTCCTTCAGAATGGACTGGTTGGATCTCCTTGCAGTCCAAGGGACTCTCAAGAGTCTTCTCCAACACCACAGTTCAAAAGCATCAATTCTTCAGCGCTCAGCCTTCTTCACAGTCCAACTCTCACATCCATACATGACCACAGGAAAAACCATAGCCTTGACTAGACGAACCTTTGTTAGCAAAGTAATGTCTCTGCTTTTCAATATGCTATCTAGGTTGGTCATAACTTTCCTTCCAAGGAGGAAGCATCTTTTAATTTCATGGCTGCAGTCACCATTTGCAGTGATTTTGGAGCCCAGAAAAATAAAGTCTGACACTATTTCCACTGTTTTCCCATCTATTTCCCATGAAGTGGTGGGACCGGATGCCATGACCTTTGTTTTCTGAATGTTGAGCTTTAAGCCAACTTTTACACTCTCCACTTTCAATTTCATCAAGAGGCTTTTTGGTTCCTCTTCACTTTCTGCCATAAGGGTGGTGTCATCTGCATATCTGAGATTATTGATATTTCTCCCGGCAATCTTGATTCCAGCTTGTGTTTCTTCCAGTCCAGCATTTCTCATGATGTACTCTGCATATAAGTTAAATAAGCAGGGTGACAATATACAGCCTTGACGAACTCCTTTTCCTATTTGGAACCAGTCTGTTGTTCCATGTCCAGTTCTAACTGTTGCTTCCTGACCTGCATATAGGTTTCTCAAGAGGCAGATCAGGTGGTCTGGTATTCCCATCTCTTTCAGAATTTTCCACAGTTTATTGTGATGCACACAGTCAAAGGCTTTGGCATAATCAATAAAGCAGAAATAGATGTTTTTCTGGAACTCTCTTGCTTTTTCCATGATCCAGCGGATGTTGGCAATTTGATCTCTGGTTCCTCTGCCTTTTCTAAAACCAGCTTGAACATCAGGAAGTTCATGGTTCACATATTGCTGAAGCTTGGCTTCGAGAATTTTGAGCATTACTTTACTAGCAGGTGAGATGAGTGGAATTGTGCGGTAGTTTGAGCATTCTTTGGCATTGCCTTTCTTTGGGATTGGAATGAAAACAGACCTTTTCCAGTCCTGTGGCCACTGCTGAGTTTTCCAAATTTGCTGGCATATTGAGTGCAGCACTTTCACAGCATCATCTTTCAGGATGTGGAATAGCTCAACTGGAATTCCATCACCTCCACTAGCTTTGTTCGTAGTGATGCTTTCTAAGGCCCACTTGACTTCACATTCCAGGATGTCTGGCTCTAGGTCAGTGATCACACCATCGTGATTATCTGGGTCATGAAGATCTTTTTTGCCATACTGATGCATTTTTACAACCAGTGGTTTAGTCTTCCTGTTGTGGTTTACTGAGTCTTCATTTTGTCCTCATCCCAGGAGCAAGACAGGCCCTGCAATGAAATCACAAACTCAGAGCTGCGGGGGGTGCTGGGCTGGGGCAGGCAGAGCCCGGCCAGGTACCCAGAAATGCTTCTCCATGTCCACCCAGAAGCAGGGTTCAGAGCTGTCAGCACCATGTGGGCACAGCATCCGCCCAGGAAGTGGCCTCAGTGGTGTGGACTCTGCAGGGACGCATGGCAGCTGTAGGCATCAGCATGCAGCTACTCTACCGGAACGGCAGATGACCAGGTGCTCTGCCAGCAGGGCGCAGCTCTAGGTCCCAGGACATGTGGTGCAGGAACCAGCTGAGAGCTGGGTGAGCAGCCGCCTGGGGACACAGTCTCAGTGCCCTCTCCTCACCCTCTGCTCTCGACTCTCCTCTGCCAGCTGACTCCTATGACATCCCCAGACCTTTTGGCTCAAATCCTCATCTTGAAAGATGCCAGCAGGCTCTCAGCTGTCTTGAGGAGGGCACAAAACCATCGCAACCAAGTTGGTTATGATTTATTAATACTTTCAAAATGTGCCCTATGTTTTCTGGATGCAGGAGAGGAGACAGTAACTCACCTGGGTCTGCAGTGAGAAGTGTGGTTGTGGCAGAGGCAAGGTAGATGGAGCAGGGCTCTCAATTCCTCAGGCCATCATTCAAGGACACATTTCACAAAGAGAATGGCTCTTAGATGTATGAAAGATGAGAAACTTCACGCTTAGTGTTGAAACTTCCCTGAAATGGTGTTTTTAAATCTATCTGATTGACAACAAGGATAAGGAAACAGTTGTTCTTATGGTGGGAATGTCAATTGGAATGACCTTTCTTTGAGGGGTGGGCAATTTGCTGACATCTATCAAGATGTAGGGCTTCCCAGGTGGCTCAGTGGTAAAAAAAATCCACCTGTAAAGCAGGAGATGCAAGAGACAGAGTTTCGATCCCTGGATCGGGAAGATCCCCTGGAGGAGGAAATGGCAACATGCTCCATTATTCTTGCCTGGGAGATCCCATGGACAGAGGAGCCTGGCGGGTTACAGTCCATGGGGTTGCAGAGTCGGACACAACTGAACACAAAGAGGTCCCATATCAAGAGGCAAGATACAAATGCCCTTCATTTCAGCAAGTTCATGTAGGATTTGATCTTAAGGGTATGTTTGCACAGGTGCATAAAGATGTATGCGCAAGAATAAACACTGGAGGAAAAAAGGAAAGATACATACATCTGCCAAGAAAGGACTGGATCCACGCACTGTGGAGTATCCTTACAATGGAACCATTTGAACTCTAACCCTCACCCTTCAGAGAAAAAGGCAGAGCTAAACATCTGGGTCCAGGACAGTCTTCAGGAGACAGCCCTAAGACGGTGACACACAGACGCCACGGCTCGCTCTCGTGTTGCAGAGGGACACGTGTACCTGCAGACATGCTTATGGATGCACAGCTCGTCTAGAACAATACGCGGGAAACTTCCTTCTCGCGTTTACCCTTTGATTCTGTCAGAACGCTTTCCCTTGTGCGTGTGTCATCTGTTCGAAATTGATAACAGAGCTAGCTAACCCATCCATGCTTCTTTGTGACAAACAGAGAGATCTAATTACCACTCCTGCACCCCAGATACTCTGCAGTGCCTTCCAGGAGGAAGATCACTCTTCCTCATTAGTCTCAGGAGCCAGGAAGCTGTCACATAAAGTTTTCCCCTGTGGTTTGCAATATGCAAATAACTGGATTTCTTTCCTTTACATTTATTTTAAAGGGCTTCCATATGTAGCATGGGGCTCTGTCCTTCTTTCCCCAGGGGTACCCACGTTCCAGTGTAAGCTTCATGAGGACAGGACTGCCGTTTGCTTGGCTAACCACTGTACCTGCAGCCCCAGAAGCATGGCGCTCAATGAATATTTTTTTACTCCATCAGGTACTCCCCCCGTAGTATGGAGGTGCGGTTGAGGGTGGAACATGTCCCTCCATGATCTGAGAACTTCTCTTGGCCTTTGGAATGGAACCAACTGAACTGATGAGACATCAGCTGAGGTCCTGGTTGAGAATAAGGGAAATTTCAATGAAAAGAGAGACGATAACCATAGAAGCACATGGTCCTGATGCTGGGAAAGACTGAAGACAGGAGAAGGGAGTGACAGAGAATGAGATGGTTGGATAGCATCACTGGCCAATGGACATGAGTTTAAGCAAGTGACCAGAGACAGTGAAGGACAGAGAAGCCTGGCATGCTGCCAACCATGGGGTCACAAAGAGTTGGATATGACTTAGCAACTAAACAACTAAACACAGTCTTCTTACTTTTGTTTTTTAAAGTATTCGTTTATTCATTTGGCTGTGTCGGGTCTTAGTTACAGCGCGTGGGATCTTTAGCTCAGCATGTGAACTCTTAGTTGCAGCATGTGGGATCTCGTTCACTGACAAGGAATTGAACCCAGGTCCCCTGCATTGGGAGCTCAGAGTCCTAGCCACTGGACTCCCAGGGAAGTCCTTGACCACATTTTAATAAAGATTTGGGAGTTGGAAGCCAGCAGCCTTTTCCCTCTTTTGATTTGAAATATTAAAATGAGCCTTGAGGAATTGTATTTCATATTGGAAACCTTTGAGCTATTTGCTTCTTTAATCCTGTTACAACAGTGACACAGGAAGCTGCTCCAGCAGCAGATGGGGTTGGGCGGTGCAGAGCCTGCTAGGCTGGGGCCGCCCTGCTGAAGCACGCGTGTGTGTAAGTTCTGGAGGAGCTGCACGGGCGAAGTGACCAAGCCTGTGAAAATTACTCCACAAAGTCCTCTTAGCTGCAAAGTAACACAGAAGCTGGGGTGGCGGAGGGGGGCAGGCCCTGCCAGGGGCCTGACCCAAAGGGGGCTGTGGGACACACCATGAGATGTTTCAGTTCAGTTCAGTCACTTAGCTGTGTCTGACTCTTTGTGACTCCATGGACTGCAGCACACCTGGCTTCCCCATCCATCACTAACTCCCAGAGCTTGTTCAAACTCATGTCCATTGAGTCAGTGATGCTGTCCAGCCATCTCATCCTCTGTCATCCCCTTCTCCTCTTGCCCTCAGTCTTTCCCAGCATCAGGGTCTTTTCCAATGAGTCAGCTCTTTGCACCAGGTGGCCAAAATATTGGAGCTTCAGGTTCAGCATCAGTCCTTCTAATGAATATTCAGGACTGATTTCCTTTAGGATTGACTGGTTTGATCTTCTTGCGGTCCAAGGGACTCTCAAGAGTCTTCACCAACACCACAAAAGCATCAATTCTTCCGTCCTAGCTTTCTTTATGGTCAAACTCTCACATCCATACATGACTACTGGAAAAACCATATCTTTGACTAGATGGACCTTTGTTGGCAAAATAATGTAACTTCTTTTTAATATGCTATCTAGTTTGGTCATAGCTTTTCTTCCAAGAAGCAAGTGTCTTTTAATTTCATGGCTGCAGTCACCATCTGCAGTGATTTTGGAGCCTAAGAAAATAAAGTCTGTCACTGTTTCCATTCTTTCCCCATCTATTTTCCATGAAGTGATGGTACTGGATGCCTTGTTCTTAGTTTTCTGAATGTTGAGTTTTAAGCCAGCTTTTTCACTCTCCTCTTTCACTTTCATCAAGAGGCTCTTTAGTTCCTCTTCACTTTCTGCCATAAGGGTGGTGTCATCTGCATATCTGAGGTTATTGATATTTCTCCCTGCAATCTTGATTCCAGCTTGTGCCTCATCTAGTCCATGAGATGTTTATGTTTGCCAAAAGCGTCCTGAGTTTAAAGAATTTTGAGAAAGATCATCTACTAAGGAAAGGGGTTTGACTTGTATGGTTCAATGTAACAGAGCATGAGCCTACCTGAGACCCCTGCAACCCAACAAGGCACCGTGGTGACTGCTGTCCTTTGTTAGAGAAACCAGGGACAGCTGCATCCCCAAAGGAGCCCTGAGGACTGCAGCCCAGCTCAAAAGAGCCTAGTACACAGTGAGTGACAGCTGTCCCTTCCAATCAGAAAATGGCTTTCCTTCCCCTAGCACCTCTCCTCATCTGTATTTGTCTCAGAAGACTGATCTCAAGTTACGTGGATAAATGTATGCTTTTGTTTTCTGTTCCCACTGTGTGGTCCACTGTGGCTGAGACCTGGTTCTTGTTTGTGGTACCCAGAGCCCACGGCACACAGCACACAGGTGTGGGGGCATTGACTGTCGTGTTTCCTCTCCTGCTCCATCGTGATGCCCTGCAGGTGCACAGTAGATGCCAACAAATGAGCTGCAGCCACCTATTGTGTTCATTTGCTGTGCCTGTCATGACAAGGAACTATGAACTGGGTGCTTATAATAACAAAAATGCATTCTCTCACTAATGCGGAGGCCAGAAGTCTGAGATCAAGGTGTTGGCCTGCCGTGTTCCCTGGGGGAGGGCCCTTACTTTCCTCTCCCAGCTTCTGTTGTCTGTTGGCATCCTTGGTGTTCCTTGGCTTGTAGAGGCATCACTCCAGTCTCTGCTCCATCTTCACTTGGCACCTCCCTCTGTATGCATCTCTATGCATGTGTCCAAATTTCCTTCTTCTTATAAGGAGACAAGTCACTGCATTAGGGCTCAACAGAGCTAGTGTGACCTCATCTTAACTCAATTACATCTGCAAAGACCCTCGTCTAAGTAAAGTCATGTGTACAGATCCCAGGGGTTAGTACTCAAACAGGTCTTTCTGGGGACATGATTCAACCGACAACACTGATGGACACAAACATGACAATGAGACAGAAGCCTGACTTTGCAGCCAGGCCTGTGCTATACTTTGTTTTTTTTTTAATTAATTTATTTTAATTGGAGGCCAATTACAGTATTGTAGTGGTTTTGCTATACATTGATATGAATCAGCCATGGGTGTCCATGTGCTCCTGTACTTTGAAAGCAAGGAGTTAATGGTGAGTGAGGACAAGGCTGATGCAGGGCTTTCTGCTGTTGTACACGGGGTCATTAGGTGAGGAGGCTGACGGTGATGAGGCACCACCACAGTCTCTCATCACTCTCATTCTCTGAGTGATGCCCTGTGTCAGGCTCTGCACTAAACATTTTCTGAGGATCGTCTCGTTTAATTCCCACGATGGCCCCACAGTGGAGCCGTTCACCTGCCGATGTCCTGATTCAAAACACACTTAGCGTTTCTTCCCCTGTGCCAGGCAGTGGACAGGCTGTGGAGCAAACATCTTCGTTTCCGGAGCGGAGAGTCCAGGGGAAAGCGTTTCTGCTGGGTTTCCCGTCCTCCACCCGCTTCTCCCTCTCTTACTCACGTCGTCATCACTTTCCTCCTCAGCGTGCTGCCTCCTCATAAATTTTGTAATCGTCAAATCACGTTGCTGTAATCTGCCCATTCGTTTCATTACCTGCCGATAAAGAGAAGGTCAGAGTCCGTAATCCCCGATTTTGGGAGCGTTTACTCATCGCTGATAAACAGAAACCCTTTCTCCGAAAAGGCAACATGGTAACTAACATTCAAATTAAAAAAAAAATGTTGTTGGAATATTTTTAAGAGGATGGTAACCTTTCCGTCTGACCTGCTCTTTGGTGAACAAATCGAATGACACAGTTATGTCTCCCGTGAACTTTAGCGGCTTTGAGTCTCAACGCATTGGATGTGGCTTGACATATAGGACAGCTTTATTTTATAATGATCAATGTCTCCAAACACCATGGGTGTTCTGGAAACTCGGTGCCTGCCCGCTGCAGAGGCTGGAGATTCCCACCTGACAGAGACCAGTTCCTGGATATTATTCTGAAGGTTACTCGGTGTGTGGGAGGGACGCAAACAATCAGCTGAACACCCACTAAACATGCACGAGTGCTTATGGATATTCAGCAAATGAATTCCCTAACTGGTTGACTCACTAATTCTTTCATTCATTCAACAAGCACATTTTCAGAACATTTTTTTTAGCTTTACTGAAATACCATTAATATACAAAAATATTGCACATTTTTAGTGTATACATTTTATTTAAAAAAATTGAAGTATAGTACTGGTTTAGTGATAAAGAATCCTCCTGGCAATGTAGGAGATGCAGGTTTGATTCCTGGGTTGGCAAGATCCCCTGGAGAAGGGAATGGCTACCCACTCCAGTATTCTTGCCTGAGAATTCCATGGACAGAGGAGCCTGGTGGGTCCACGGGGTTGAAAAGAGTCAGACACAACTAACTGAGTGACTAACACCACAACAGCATGGTTCATTCACAAAGTTGTGTTAGGTTCAGATGTACAGCAAAATGATTTATTTATATATATATTATATATACTTTCAAAACTGTTTTCCTTTATAGATTATTACAAAGCACTGACTGTAGTTCCCTTAGCGTATACATTTTGATGCATTTGGGCAAGTGCAAAATACTCACGATACCGTCAAGGTACTAACTGTATCTATCACCTCCAAAAGTGTCCTTATGTTTGTGTGTGTGAGGGGTAAGAACACAACATGAGATATACATTGTTAACATATTTTAAATCACCCAATACAGTATTGTTGATTACAGCTTTCTGTTCTATCATACATGGGGCTTGGTGATGAAGATCAGTGGTGAGCAAAATGAAACATGGTCTGGGCTCTCAAGAAGCTTCTGGAATTGTAGGTGCCATGACTGGCAAGGGGGGTAGGGAGCTGGGGGCTCCAGATGAGGGTACCTCTGACCATGACCTTGTCTAGAGGCCTAGCTTCCATAACTCTCAGGGAGGCAGTAGCTCTCGAGCATGAGGTCAGCATCACTGGTGCAGTACCCTTCTCCCATCCAGGGAGGCTTTAGGCATGTGGGTCTTGCCCTGTTTAAGCTCCTGCAGATGGAGTGAAAGGTTTATGTATTAATGGCCATCAGAGCCCAGATATGTTCCGCCTGGTTGGGGATGGCGAGGTCCCAAATGGCCACCCCCACCCACGGATGGAACCTCGGCTGTGTTACTTTAGCCATTTAAAAAACGCACACGTCCCTTCCCTGCTCCCACCTGGGAGACCAGACTCCTTTCTGGCACCATCTGTGTGCCTTTGAGACCTGATGTCCTGCCAGCAGCCTTCTGAGCCTTGCTAGCTGCTCTGCTGGAGGCCTCTGCTTCCTTTACTCAGCTGTGGTCTCAGGGGAGCCCAGTGGGCCTTGTTCCTTTTGGAAACTGGGATGAGAATGGACTGCTGAGGTAGGGAGGGCTGAACACTGCTGTTGCCATGGACATGGATGGTCACGGGGAACTGAGAGCCGTCACTTTGCATCCAAACCCCAGAGAGAAGCTGTGGCCTCCTTGCTCGTGGGTGCCCTAGGGAGCCCAGGAGAGGGTGAATGTGAGCTGGGGTCCTGGCAGGTTCCACAAGGTGGCAAGAGAAACCGAGGCATCCAGACCATTCTAGGCCTGCAGGAGAACCCTGGGTTCTGGCCCAGACCCATGAGAACAGGCTCTGGTCCTGTCATGCCCCGTAGAGACCAAGGGAATCCTCCACTATGTAGTCCAAGTGGCGATGCTTTGGTGTGAACTCTCAGAAATCCTCCGAAGGGAGGAGAAGGGGAGGGGGGGGAGGGGTCCCCAGGGCTGCCTAATGGCAGAGTGTGGGGCGGGGGAGGGCCCTCAATCACTTGACATTGGCAGCGGGGGACTCACGGCAAAGCAGTACTAGCTGTGGGCAGTGTTGCTGCTTCCTCAGTCTTTGCCTTCCTTCTTCTCGATCCCTCTTCAAAAGCCGGGAGGCCCCCATGGGGCTGGGTCACTGGGTGGCCTTCATAATCTTCTGTACCTGAAAGTTGGCCCTGGAAAGCATGCTCCAATCATCCCTCCAGTGGTCCTGTATCACTGGGCGGGGAAGGTGGGCGGGTCGGGAGGAGCAGGTTGGGGAGGGGAGCGGGTGGAGTGTATGGCCTCTGGGGACCACTCTGGGGTCAGAGGAGTCCATTGTCAGCTCCAGAAGGCAGCCCGCAGTCTCCATCACCCTCACCACATCTAACACTGAGAACCAGATTCTCCATCCCCGGGTTACCTTCAGAGTCCTCCATGCCCACAGCTGGAGAGGAAGTCTTGGTGGGGACTTCAGAACATGGTGGGTGCCCTGCAAGGTGGCCATGCATGCTGGTTGGGAGGGGAGTAGTCCCCTCGGGCTTGGAGTACACGGATACACAGAGTGTAACCAGGTGCTACGGGCCGGGGTCTTTGTGGGGACAGGACTGTTCTGTATTTGCATTGTGGTGGTTATGGGAGTTGACACGTGTGATGAAATTGTGTAGAACCACACACACACACAGACCCAGGCAGGCACTTACTGCCAGATACCCAGCACACATGCACACAGACATGCACACATGCACATCCATACACATGCACGCACAGACATCAGCACACCTGCCTGTAGAATGCAGAGTGTTCATTTCCTGTCTGGTATTTTCTACTCCGATTGTGTAAGATGTTCTCCTGAGGCCAGAGTACATCGGGGACTCTCTGTGCTGTTTTTGCAACTTCTGTGACCCTATAATTATGTAAAGTATAAATATAATTTAACAATTTAACATTTAATACATTTCTGAACATTTAGTGTGTTTGTCTTAATTCAATTTAATTGATATGAAAAATAAATTAAATTTTATATAATAACAAATTAATACAAATAGCAATAAGCAAATGCTTGTAGGTGGTTTAGATATTTAAATCATGTACTGGCAGTTTTTAGATGATTTCCATCCCTAATCACACACACACACAATAACCAGGGAAGCACAAAATCAACAAAATGACAGCAACTTCCCATAAGTGCTAAGAAGCAGCTCACAGGTCTGGGATAGATGAGAGAAAGGAAGCTGTTTTACTACCATGTGGTCAAGGTGATACAGGATAATACCAGTGCCAGCTTCACCTTATTTGTATCCTGTCCTCATGGGTGTGTATAGTCCTTTCAGCTCTAAATTCAAGTCCAAGGGAAGCCCCTGACCTCCCCTTTAGGGGGTTGGGGGCGGAAGCACCATCAAGCCTCTGCCCATGGATGTTCCTGCAGGAAATTTCTGAGCAGGCAGAGCTGTGTGTCCTGAGCATCAACCCCCTGTCCCTCCCTGCCACCCACAGCCTCCTGGCCATGGACTGGGACTGGGAGTGGGCACCCTCCTCCAGGGTCTCCCTATTTCCTCGGCTCTCTTGGCTTTTTCAGAGCATTCGGTCCCAGCCATAAGGGAAACATAAAGATCACTTTGGATAGCCATTAAAAAAAAAGTGATGAAACCACCTATAAACCAGCAAATTATACAGGGAGGTACTTTATGTCTTGTGTTCTTTACAGCCATTCTGATCGGGGGCATAAAAGTCACTGGAAAGTCTCGGTTTCTGCCACCTTCGGGCCCCATTTCAGACTCCATGGCGGGACGCACTTGTCATCAGACATCCTGCCTCTGTGCCAACACAGAGTGGGACAGGCAGGGACAGCCTTTAGGATTCTATTACCAAGAGGAAGCGAATATTTTCCCTGTGTCATGAGGAGTGAAATTTCCTGGCTCTTGTGAGCGGTACGGGGGCAGTGAGGCATGGAAGAATTTGGAAAGCAGAAGCCAGTCCTTAGCCCTCAGGCTCAGTCCTTATCTGCAGCCTCCAAAAGTTCCCTTGGTGATCCCACCTCTTTTACCGTCCTCGGTCAAAGATGGAGACAATGACTGACAACAGCCTTTGGAGTCTCTGCAGCTGCCCCTGTGGGCGGGGCTTTCCAGAATTGCTCTTCCTAATAATGAGGCTCAGAGCTGGGAGCTTGAAGGTTTGGGAGAGAATCGAGAATTTACCACCGACTGTCCTTGGGCCCTTGGGAATCACTTATGACTCTGTGCCTTGCTTTTATTGTCAGTAAAATGGGTGAGAGCGTTTGTCACTGTGGAGAGTGATCTGGAAGAAAGATGAACTTGTGCATGATGTTTTGAATTAAGCAGGGAAAAGAACTGTCTAGAGCTTTGCTGGGGCACATTCATGTCTCCAGCTTTTATTCAATTCCATCCTAGCACGGAGGCTGCAGGTTTAATTATAGACAGCAATTGGCAATCATAGAGAACGGAATAGCTTCCAGAAAATTAGAGGAAAGAAAATGTTCCAATTTCAATATGAGGAGAGTGGCAGATTCTAGAAACTCTACAGGCCAGAAAGCATTTGAATCTGTGTCCAGAAGCTGAGAAGTCATGGTCTCACTGTATTCTGTATTGGCTAGACCTACCTGTGATGCCTTTAGTGTTGGATGGTATTATTTATAAGTCTAAACAATTCTGAAGGGGTTGAGGCAACTAGCAATGTTTATCCTGGAATATAAAGGCTGGGTGTTTGGCATGGTGGCTGCCTTTGAATGTTGGGTGGATATTTTTGTAGATGGGAAATAACTCATTTCTCCCTGTGACCTCAGAGGACAGAACTGAGGTTTCAGAGAAATAGGTTTTCATCTGATGAAAGAAAGAAGCTTCTCAAAGTTTGAGCTGTTTAAAGTTGGAACAGACCACCTAGCCAGGCAATGAACAGCCTCGCCCCTGGGGCTGTCCCAGTAGAGGTTGGCTTGACTTGGGTAAGACTCATGCAGATGGATGCTTCATGGGGTTATGGGGAATGGATTAAATGGTACACAGGTTACATAGAAATTTCTGAAGTCTCAGAGTATCTGCACAGGAAATTCTCTTTTGAGAGTTTAAAGGGCAGGCTTTTAGCATCTTCCCAATAGGAATCCAGTGTGTGACTCTGGTACGTGCTTCTCTGCTGATGGTCATTACTATCTTGTTTCATTTTACTGGGGCTGCAAAGGATGATGTTCATGTGGTGATAAAACTCAGCATTTAGCCAGACACTCTCCATCAGAAGTCTAGGTTCTGATCCTTGCAGAAACAAGCCCCCATCTGGACGCCAGTCTGCCTTCTTATGTGTAGGGGGAAGGCCGTCTCAGCAGGGCTGTTCCTACACTGTTTTCAGCACTGAGTTCACCACTTTGTAACCTTAAAAATAATTTTATTTATTTATTTATTTTTGGCTCTGCTGGGTCTTCATTGCTACGTGGGCTTGTCTCTAATTGTGGTGAGCGGGAGCCACTTTCCAGTTGTGGTGTGCGAGCTTCTCATTGTGGTGGCTTCTTTTACTGAGGAGCACGGGCTCTAGGCTGCACGGACTTCAGTAGCTGTGGCCCTCAGGCTCTAGAGCACAGCACAGGCTCAACAGTTGCCGCCCACTGTCTTGGCTGCTCTGCAGCATGTGGGATCTTCCTGGCTCAGAGGTTGAACCTGTGTCTCCTGCAGTGCCAGGCAGATTCTTTACCACTGAGACACTAGGGAAACCCCGCTATGTAATTTTTAGCAAACCCAGGAGTCAATCAGAATCTTTCCTGTGTCTTGTGCTTGGGGCATCGTGTCCCACACGTAAGTGCCACTGTGCACTAGGAGGACAGGATGAGAGAGAAAGAGGCGTGGTCAAGAATCACCCATCACCATCCAGATGGTGAGTTGGTAGTGTGCCCTGTGCAAGGCAGGGAAGCCTGGCTGCAACCCATGGGGTCACAAAGAGTCAGACACGACTGAGCGACTGAACAACACCAACAGCAACAACTTGTGCAAGATGCCACATCCCATTCTAGCCGTCCCATTCTAGCCGTCCCCTTCATCATTCAGAAACAGAACCTGACCTGAGCTGTTGCAGGCTGGAATGATCCCTCTGGAAAGGTTCAGATTGCTCATAGTGGAGAGTGAGATGATGGGAGACCAGGAGTATTCTTGTTTTTAGGAAAAGTCCAGTTCTCTTCTCTCCATTCTCAGCATCAGAGCCTGATTGCTGGCTTCCTGGCATCCTGAACCTACTTTGTCATCACTGCCACCTTCTAACCCATCCTGCAGGCAGCCAAATTTCCTCTAAGCTGCCTCTGCCACCTCTTTTGTTCCTTTAATTTCTTTTGCTTTCTGTCTGGGCAGCATTTTGCCTGTCTTGCTCAGCCTTTGATGAAAGCAGAGGAGGAGAGAGAGGCGCCAATTACACAAGATAGACATTCTCCAAAGTCCAACCTGACTTTGGAATCAACAAATTTGTTGGTTTGTAAAGCTTTCTTAACATGCGGTGATGTTGAGAATATTTGCAGAACTCTGCTTGTGATATCTTGAAGGGAATATCCTCTTGAAAGGTGTCATTGCTTTGGCTTTGCAAAAACATCTAATTAAAATGGCATGATTTCTTTCTCAGTATAAGTCTAGATCAGTGATTTGTAGACACTTAAAAATAATTACATTCTTTAATTTCTAAACAAAAATTTTCATGGAATTACAATATGCAAAGCTGGCAAAAATGAATTGCTCTGATTGAGATAGGGGACAGGTATAGATACCGCCCCCCCACCGCCCCCACCCGCAACCCCGGCAGACATCCAAGGCAGCTTCTAAGCAAAATATTGTTGTTGTTCAGTCGCTAAGTCATGTCCAACTCTTTTCGACCCCATGGAATGCAGCATGCCAGGCTCCCCTGTCCTTTACTCTCTTCCAGAGTTTGCTTAAACTAATGTCCATTGAATCGGTGATATTATCTAATCATCTCATCCTCTGCTGACCCCTTCTCCTTTTGCCTTCAATCTTTCCCAGCATCGGGGTCTTTTCCAATTAGTCAGCTCTTGAAATATTCAACCCTGAATGCTCATTGGAAGGTCTGTTGCTGAAACTGAAGCTCCAATAATTTTGGCAACCTGGTACAAAGCAAAATATTAGCCCATTGCTATAAATACAGGGGAAGCTGTGCATGGAATTTGCTCCAGGCAGGAGCCTTCATTGGCTCAGGACTTCCCATAACAGTTTATAGCCCAATTTATTCATTTAACAAACATTTATTGAGCACCCACCATATGTCAGGTTTTGTTAGGTATTTGGGATACTGCAATGGATGAGAAAAACAAGACCCATACTTGATAGGGCTTGGATCCCAGTGAGTGACACTGGCATATTGTGGTAAATGCTGTGCAGGAAATAAACAGATTAATGAGATAGAGAACAGAGTGGAGGCTGCTTTAGGAAGCCCTATTCTCCATGGGAAGGCCTGTTCCCTGTGCCTGAATTGGTTGTAGCCCTTCTCTTCCAGGCTTGCTTGTTTTTCTAAGCCATGGTGTCATCTGAAAAAGACCCCCAAGGAGCTTCTGTCCAGCAAGTCCTGGGCAGATATTGTCGCAAATTAAGGAGGCAGATACGTCTTCTGGGGAGGATGGATAGAAAAAGAGACATCTGTAAAGCATCATTTTTTACCTTGAAGATGA
This sequence comes from Bos indicus, assembly GCF_029378745.1. Taxonomy (NCBI): domain Eukaryota; kingdom Metazoa; phylum Chordata; class Mammalia; order Artiodactyla; family Bovidae; genus Bos; species Bos indicus. Next base: position 48,525,912 of record NC_091775.1, read on the forward strand.
CTGAAATGTCACACATGTGTGAACATTTGTGGACAGATTGAGGGTGATGGCAAACTTATCTCTTCTCTCCAGAAATTGTCAATTGCTTACATGGAAGCAACACACACTTAATTTGTGTCCAGGAAGACTTGCAGAGAGATTGTTTAGCTATCAGAGCTTCTGATAAATGGAGGTGACAAATTAACAAGAAAGGCCCTGCCAGTCCAAGCTGAGCCTGAAAAAGGCTCCTTTCAACTGGAAAGGAAAGGACTCCTTTCCTTCAGCTGTTCAGGTCTGCAGCCCCTGCTTGTCCTCTGTGTGGACTACAGGGTCGTCTGTCTCCAGGGTGAAGCTAATGCAGTGAAGCATGGAAAGTTACAAGAAAAGGGGAAAAGAAACACACAGGCAGGTCTTATTTCATGTGTGGACGCCAAGTTACCGCAGTCATATCTGACTCATTTCTACCCTATGGACCGAAGCCCACCAGGCTCCTCTGTCTATGGGATCCTCCAGGTAAGAATACTGGAGTGAGTTGCCATGCCCTCCTCGAGGGGATTTTCCCAACTCAGGGATCTAACCCAAGTCTCTTATGTCTCCTGCTTTGGCAGGAGGATTCTTTACTGCTAGCACCACCTGGGAAGACTTCATTGCTAACAATTGTGCTCAACCATACTTGGATGAACCAAATCCTATGCAACGGAAGAGTTCTTTACTAACCAAACACAAACAAAGTGTGAAAATAATGTATTTATTTTTTAAAATCAGCTTTATTGAGGTATAATTAATGTATAAGAAATCACACGTCTTTAAGGTGAACAAATCTGATGTTGGCATGTACCCATGAGACCACTTCTTATGAACCGAATCATGTGTTCCCCAAATTCATGTACTCAGTCCTAATCCCCAGAACCAAAGATTGTGACTGAAAATGTCTTTAAGAGGCATTTCAGTTAAATGAGGTCATTAGGGTGGGTTCTAATTCAATATAACCGGCATCTTCATAAGATGAAGAGATTAGGACCCCCACACAAAGAGGGAAAGACCCATACACAGAGAGAAGAACATACACAGAGAGAAGATGCCATCTATAAAGCAATGAGAGATGGCTAGGAGAAACCAACCTTCCTGACACCTTGACCTCAGACTTCCAGCCCTCATTGGTTGGTTGGTTGGTTTAGTCGCTAAGTCATGTCTGACTCTCTGCGAAACCATGGACTATAGTTCATCTGTCCATTGGATTTCCCAGGCTAGAATACTGGAATGGGTTGCCATTTCCTTCTCCAGGGAATCTTCCTGACGCAGGGATCAAAACTGCATCTTCTGCTTGGCAGGCAGATTCTTTAGCCCTGAGCCACCTGGGAAGCCCCTCCATCCCCTATAGAAAACAGTAATTTTTTTAAGCCACTCAGTCTTTGTACTTTGTTACAGTGACCTGAGCAAATGAATATACCATCAAAACAATAAAGATAATGAACATGCCTATGACCCTAAACATTTCCTTGTGTTGATTTAAAATCCTTTCCTTTTGCCCCGCCCATGTTCCCCTCCCTTAACTTTTCCTGGTCACCACTGGTCTGTTTTCTGTTACTGTAGATCAGTGTGCATTGTATAGAAGTGGAATCATAGTGTACCCACTCTCTTTTTTCAGGGCCAGTGGTGGTCTAGATTCTTTCATTCAGTATAATTATTTTGAGATTCATTCATGTTGTCACACATAGCAATAGTTCACTCCTTTACTGGAGGATAATTGCTTTACAATGTTGTGTTAGTTTCTGCTGTACAATGAAGTGAATCAGCTGTCTATACACACATATCCCCTCCCTCTTGGAGCTCCCTCTGACCTCCCCATCCCACCCATCTAGCTCATCACAGAGCACCACGCTGAGCTCCTGTGCTGTACTGCAGGTTCCCACGAGCATTCATTTTATGAAGAAAGTGTGGAGATAAGGGAATCTTCTTGTACTGTTGGTGGGAATGTAAATTGATACAATATGGAGAAAAGTATGGAGATTCCTTAAAAAACTAAAAATAGGGCTACCATGTGACCCAGAAATTCCACCACTGGGCATATGCCTTGAGAAAAATCATAATTCAAAAAGACGCATGTACCCCAATATTCATACAGCACTATTTACAATATCCAGGACATGGAAGCAATCTAAGTGTCGTTATTCCTTTTTTAAATTACTAAGTAGTATTCCATGAAACATTTATCCATTCACCTTTGGTGGACTGTTGGGTTGTTTCCAGTTTTTTGACTAACATAAATAAAACTCCTAGGAATATTTGTATACAAATCTTTGTATGAACATATGCATTCTTTCCTCTTAGATAAATGAAAATCCCTAGATGTGGAATGTCTAAATCGCATGGCTTAACTCTTTAAGTGAAGTGAAAGTCAGTCATTTCTGACTCTGTGCTACCCCATGGACCATAGTCCATGGAATTCTTCGGGCCAGAATACTGGAGTAGGCAGCTTTTCCCTTCTGCAGGAGATCTTACCAACCCAGAAATTGAACCCAGGTCTCCTGCATTGAGGGCAGATTCTTTACCAGCTGAACCACAAGGGAAGCCCAAGAATACTGAAGTGGGTAGCCTATCCCTTCTCCAGTGGATCTTCCTGACCCAGGAATCAAACCGCCTTGCAGGTGGATTCTTTACCAACTGAGCTATCAGGGGAGCCCTAAAAGTGAAAGTGAAAGTTGCTCAGTCATTTCCAACTCTTTGCAACCCTGTGGACTATACAGTCCATGGAATTCTCCAGGCCAAAATACTGGAGTGGGTAGACTTTCCCTTCTCCAGGGGATCTTCCCAAACCAGGGATAGAACCCAGGTCTCCCACATTGCAGGCAGAGTCTTTACCAGCTGAACCACAAGGGAAGCCCTAAATTTTAAAGAAATTCCATGATGCTTTCCAAAATAATTGTACCATTTTACATTCCCATTAGCAGTGCATGAGAGATCCCAGTACTTCCACATACTCATGAGTGCTTGCTGTGGTAAGCCTTTTTAATTTTAAACATTCTGATAGATGTGTAGTGGGATCTTATTGTGATTTTAATCTGCATTTCCCTAATGACTTGTGATATTGAGCATCTTTACATAATCATTTGCCATCTGGACATCATCTTCAGTGAAGTATCTATTCAAATATTTTTCCATTAAAAGAAATTGGGTCATTTAAAAACTACACTCTATATATTCTGGATACAAGGTCTTTATCAGATATACTTTGCAGTTACTGTTTTCTCAATCTGTAGCTGTCTCTTCATTTCATTAATAGTGTCTTTCAAAGAGCAGAAGTTGTACATTTTGATGAGCTCCTATTTATTAGTTTACTCTTGAGTGAGATCATGACTTTGGTTTCATATTAAAACAATTTGTCCACCCCAAGGTCACAAAAATTTTATGCTAGAAGTTTTGTAGTTTTATACTTTTAGGTGCTATGGTTAGAATGCTGATTCATTTTGAATCAATCTTTGCATATGGTACAGGTTTGAATCAGTTGCTTTTTTTTTGCATATCAGTAACTGTCATAGCATATTGAGTGCAGCACTTTCACAACATCTTTTAGGATTTGAAATAGCTCAACTGGAATTCCATCACCTCCATTAGCTTTGTTAATAGTGATGCTTTCTAAGACCCACTTGACTTCACATTCCAGGATGTCTGGTTCTAAGTGAGCGATCACACCATCGTGGTTATCTTGGTCATGAAGATCTTTTTTGTATAGTTCTTCTGTGTATTCTTGACACCTCTTCTTAATATCTTCTGCTTCTGTTAGGTCCATACCATTTCTGTTCCTTATTGTGCTCATCATTGCATGAAATGTTCTCTTGGTATCTCTAATTTTCTTGAAGAGATCTCTAGTCTTTCCCATTCTTTTGGTTTCCTCTATTTCTTTGCATTGATCTGCGAGGAAGGCTTTCTTATCTCTTCTTGCTATTTTTTGGAGCTCTGCATTCAAATGGGTAAATCTTTCCTTTTCTCCTTTGCCTTTGGCTTATCTTCTTTTCTTAGCTATTTGTAAGGCCTCCTCAGACAATCATTTTGCCTTTTTGCATTTCTTTTTCTTGGGGATGGTCTTAATCACTGCCTCCTGTACAGTGTCACGAACCTCCATCCATAGTTCTTCAGGTACTCTGTCTCAAAAAGCAAGAGACTCCCAGATAAACGTCTACTGTTGGTTTATTGACTACGCCAAAGCCTTTGACTGTGTGGATCACAACAAACTGTGGAAAACTCTTAAAGTGATGGGAATACCAGATCACCTGACCTGCCTCCTGAGAAATCTGTAAGCAGGTCAAGAAGCAACAGTTAGAACTGGACATGGAACAACAGACTGGTTCCAAATCAGGAAAGGAATGCGTCAAGGCTGTATGTTGTTACCCTGCTTATTTAATTTATATGTGAAATGCCAGGCTGGATGAAGCACAAGCTGGAATCAAGATTGCAGGGAGAAATAGCAATAACCTCAGATACGCAGATGACACCACCCTTATGGCAGAAAGGGAAGAGGAACTAAAGAGCCTCTTGATGAAAGTGAAAGAGGAGAGTTAAAAAACTGGCTTAAAACTCAACATTCATAAAACTAAGATCATGGCACCCAGTCCCATCACTTGATGGCAAATATATGGGGAAACAATGGAAACAGTGAGAGACTTTTTTAGGCTCCAAAATCACTGTGGGATTGCAGCCATGAAATTAAAAGATGCTTGCTCCTTGGAAGAAAAGCTATGACCAACCTAGACAGTATATTAAAAATCAGAGACATTACTTTACCAACAAAGATCCATCTAGTAAAAGCTATGGTTTTTCCAGTAATCATGTATGGATGTGAGAGTTGTACTATAAAGAAAGCTGAGTGCCAAAGAATTGATGCTTTTGAACTATGGTGTTGGAGAAGACTCTTGAGAGTCCCTTGGACTGCAAGGAGATCCAACCTTGCAGCCTTTAGTCAACCCTAAAGGCAATCAACACTGAATATTCATTGGAAGGACTGATGCTGAAGCTGAAACTCCAATTTGGCCACCTGATGCAAAGAACTGACTCATTGGAAAAGTCCCCGATGCTGGGAAAGACTGAAGGCAGGAGGAGAAGGGGATGAAAGAGGATGAGATGGTTGGATGGCATCACTGATGTGATGGACATGAGTTTGAGTAGGCTCTGGGAATTGGTGACGGACAGGGAAGCCTGGCATGCTGCAGTCCATGGGGTCACAAAGAGTTGGACACGACTGAGTGACTGAACTCAACTAAACTGTTATAGCAATATTTATTGAAAAGATTTTCCTCTCTCCTTTCAACTGCTTTTGCATCTTTGTAAAAATATCAGTTACCCACATATATGGGGTTTAGTTCTGGGCTCTCTATTTTATTCCATTGATCTTTTTGTTGATATTGATGCCCAAACTACACTGTCTTTTTCATACTGTTCATGGGGTTCTCAAGGCAAGAATGCTGGAGTGGCTTGCCATTGCCTTCTACAAATAGCTAAGAAAAGAAGAGAAGTGAAAGGTAAAGGGAAAAGGGAGAGTTATACCCAACTGACTACAGAGTTCCAGAGAATAGCAAGGGAGGATAAGAAAACCTTTTAAAGAGAACAATGCAAAGAAATAGAAGAAAACAATAGGACGGGAAAGACTAGAGATCTTTTCAAGAAAATTAGAGATACCAAGGGAATATTGCATGCAAAGATGGGCACAATAAAGGACAGAAATGGCGAGGAGCTAACAGAAACAGAAGAGATTAAGAAGAGGTGGCAAGAATACATAGAAGAACTATACGAAAAATATCTTAATGACCTAGATAATCACAATGGTGTGGGCACTCATCTAGAGCCAGACATTCTGGAGTAAGAAGTGGGCCTTAGAAAGCCTTACAATGAACAAAGCTAGTGGGGATGATGGAAGTCCAATTGAGCCATCAAAATGTAAAAGGTGATGCTGGTAAAGTGCTGTACTCAATACAACAGCAACTTTTGGAAACTCAGCAATGGCCACAGGACTTGAAAAGGTCAGTTTTTATTCCAATCCCAAAGAAGGGCAATGCCAAAGAATGTTCAAACTACTGCACAATTATGCTCATTTCACATGTTTACAAGGTAAAGCTCAAAATCCTTCAAGCTAGGCTTCAACAGTGTGTGAACCGAGAACTTCCAGATATTCAAGCTGGATTTAGAAAAGGCAGAGGAACCAGAGATCAAATTGCCAATATCCATGGGATCTTAGACAAAGCAAAGGAATTCCCCCCAAAATCTATTTCTGTTTTAACGACTATGCTAAAGCCTTTGAATGTATGGATCACAACAAACTGTGGAAATTTCCTCAAGAGGTGGGAATACCAGACCACTTAACCTGCCTCCAGAGAAACCTATATGCTGGTTGAGAAGCAACAGTTAGAACCACACATGGAACAACAGACTGGTTCCAAACAGAGAAAGGAGTACATTGAGGCTGTATATTGTCACCCTGTTTATTTAACTTATATGCAGAGTACATCATGTGTAATGCTGGGCTGGATGAAGCACAAGCTGGAATCAAAACTTTTTGAGAGAAATATCAACAACCTCAGATGCAGATGGTACCACTCTAACAGCAGTAGTGAAGAGGAACTAAAGAGCTTCTTGATAAAGATAAAAGAAGACAGTGAAAAAGCTGGCTTAAAGCTCAACATTCAAAAAACTAAGAATATAATATTCTGTCCCATCACTTCATGGCAAATAGATGGGGAAAAAGTGGAAACAGTGACAGATTTTATTTTCTTGAGCTCCAAAATCACTGTGAACTGTGGCTTCAGCCACAAAATTAAAAGGCTCTTTCTCCTTGGAAGAAAAGCTGTGACAAACCTAGACAGCATATTAAGAAACAGGGATGTCACTTTGCCAGCAGAGATATGTATAGTCAAAGCTCTGGTTTTTCCAGTAGTCATGTACAATGTGAGAGTTGGAACATAAAGACTGACCACCAAAGAATTAATGCTTTGAAATTATGGTGCTGGAGAAGCCTCTTGAGAATCCTTTGGACAGCAAGGAGATCAAATAAGTCAATCCTAAAGGAAATCAAGCCTGAATATTCATTGGAAGGACTGATGCTGAAGCTGAAGCTCCAATACTTGGCCACCTGATGCAAAGAGCCGACTCACTGGAAAAAACCCTAGTGTTGAGGGCAGGAGGAGAAGGGGGCAACAGTGAAGGAGTTGGTTGGATATCATCATCAACTCAATGGACATGAGTCTGAGCAAACTCCGGGAGAGAGTGATAAACAGGGAAGTCTGGTGTGCTGCAGTCCATGAAGTTGCAGAGAGTTGGATAAGACTGAGCAACTGAACTGAGGGCCTTTGTATACTTTTCTATATGAATTTTAAAATCAGTTCATCAATTTGTAACAAAAAAACTTGTTTTTTTATAATGAGGTCACATTAAACCTATAGATTCAATTGAAAAAAAATGTCAGCTTAACTATGATGAGTATTATGACCCTGCACCACATATTTTCCCACTTGTTTAGATCTTCTTTAATTTCTCACAGCAATGTGTTAGTTTTCAGGGTACATATTTTTCACACTTTTATCAGATTTATTCCTATTTGATTTTGATATTAAGCTAATAATATTCTTTTAAATTTCAATTTCTGATTGTTTAATGTGAATATATAGTAGTACAATTAACTTTCATATGCTGATTTTGGGTCTTGCAGCCTTGCTAAACTCATTTATTCATCTGTAGGATCTGTGGTGATGTCACCTCTCTCATTCCTGATATTGGTAACTTGTGTCTTCCATCTTGTTTATTGGTCAGCTAGAGGCTGACCAATTTTATCAGTTTTCTATAGGACTTCCCTGGTGGTTCAAACAGTAAAGAATCTGCCTGCAATGCAGAAGACCCAGGTTCTATTGCTGGGTCTGGAAGATCCCCTGGAGAAGGAAATGGTAACCCACTCCAATATTCTTGCCCAGAGAATCCCATGGACAGAAGAGCCGGCTGGGCTACAGTCCATAGGGTCACAAAGAGTCAAACTTGACTGAGTGACTAACACTTTCACTTTCTCAAAGACCAACTTTTTCTTTCATTGATTTTCTCCACTTTTCTTCTATTGGGTTGGCCAAAGCATTCATTTGGGTTTTTCCATAAGATGTTATAGAAAACCTCAAACTTTTTGGCCAACTTATCACTGGCTTTTGTCTTAATTGTTATTATTTTCTTTATTCTACTTACTTTGAGTTTAACTTCCTCTTCTTTTTCTAGTTTCTTGAAGTAGGAGTTGGGGTCATTGATTTGTGCTCAGTCTAGGGATAATAATTCCCCATGACTGAAGCAAGACCCTTGTGTATATTCTGTGTATTCTACCCAAGGCCCTATGAATTATAAGGCTTTTTGGTCAAGTTGGGGTCATTAGCAGCAGCCCTGCCTCATGTGAGCACAGAATTCTGTTCCCTCTAATCCTTGGTGAGTCTTTCTATAGACTTGATTAGTTTCCTCACACACGTGTGCTGACCAGCACTCAGCACGTTCTGTCTGTGCCTTCATCTGGAGACACAAGGCAGACAGTTAGGCAATTTTAGGACTTGGCTCTTCCCATCTCTCAGGGTGACATCATTGCTCATATCCAAAGTCGTGCATATTCTTGGTCATTCTAAAATTTGAACTACACATTGACTCTCCTGGGTCTCCATCTGCTGATGTAGCCTCCAGATTTTGTTACTGGTCAGCTTATTTAATCACATGAGTCAGTTCCTTATAATAACTCTTTTTCTATATATATGAGTATTTATATGGACTTCCCCAGTGGCTCAGCGGTAAAGAATCCGACTGCAATGCAGGAGATGGAGGTTTGATCTCTGGGTTGGGAAGATCCCCTGAAGAGGGAAAAGGCAATCTGCTCCAGTATTCTTGCCTGGGAAATCCCTTGGACAGTCTATGGGGTTGCAATAGGAGTTGAACATGACTTAGCGACTAAACAATAACAACAAAATAACAACAATGCATATTTATATAAACATCCCACTTGTCCTGTTTATCTGGAGAACACTAACTCACACAGATATTTTTTTGTTTCAGGCAGGAGGGTAAGTACGGTCTTTGTTACTCTATTTTGGTCAAGAGTGCTAAATATTGTGATTTTTGACCCAAAGAATGATGTTGTGTGATGGGGATAGTTTCCCCATATTTTGTTAATTTGGGGAAAATTTGGGTCTGTTTCCAGTTGTTTCCTCATGAGAAATCATGGCCACCATGAGGGCACATGGCTGGAACTCAGGGTCAGGGTCAGTGCCGGGTGGAAAGGACTTCCATGATGGAACTCTGCTCTGCATGGTGCACATTCTCTGGCTCCAGCTCTCCAAAAGGCAACCCAGATGGTACACAATTTGCTAGTAATTTCCCAGTCCTCCCCTTATTTGACCAAATGGATGCATGACAGCCAGGGTGCTGGCCATGGAGAAGCTGAGGTGTGGCTGGCGCACTTTCTGATTCCCTCTGCCTTGTTGGAGCAATGGCTTCAGCCCCCCATCCACATATTACAGGCTCCATAAAGCAGGCTTGATTACACAGTTATGTTAGCTCGCTGACACGTAAAGACAGCCGACCCTGGGATTAATCAGCTCCAAGCTGGCTCTCTGGACACAATGGCCGTCCCGAGTAACATTTGTTGGCATGTCTGCCCTGAGTATTGCACGGACAAAAGCCATTTCTGTTCCTGAGAGGGCTTTCCATCCTGCACTTAAGAATTTTTTATGGGTTTGTGGTGACATTTCCATTTTAATTTGCTAATTATTATTGGTGAAATTGAGAGGCAACTCCAGATTTATTACATTTCACAGTCTGTTGTGTTCCGTATACAGCTGTGAATTTTAACAGCCAGGAGGGCAACCCGCCCGGCACAGCAAACATTAACCTACTCAGCACCAGGGGAGCACAAGCTGCCAGGTGTGGCCTCGATCCTACAACATAGGGGCCACATGGGGCGGGGGCGGTGAGTCAGTAACCACTTCCAGCCTCCTCCCTGGGCTGGGTGACTTCATAGAGATCAGACGCGGGTGCAGCGAGAGCCTTGGTCCACCTGGCATTCAGGCCCCTTGGGACCCACAGCCTGATCTTCTTCCATTCCTTCCAGGCCCCCCTGGCTTCTAAGAATCTCAGTACCAGCTGCAGACTGGACACCATTCTCTTGCAACACACGAAGTATGGCCAAAGAGTCTTTGCAGTGGCTCTGTTGTGACTGATGTAATTTTTAAAAAAAATTAAATTAATTAATTTATTATTTTTGACTGCCTTGTGTCTTTGTTGTGTTATGAGGGCTTTCCCGAGTTGCAGAGAGCAGGAACTACTCTTTGCTGTGGTGTTCAGGCTTCTTATTGCTGTAACCTCTCTTGTGGAGCCTGGGCTCTAGGGCAGCAGGCTTCAGTAATTGTGGCACATGGGCTCAGTAGTCGTGGTTCCTGGGCTCTAGAACACAGACTCAACGGCTGTGGCATGAGCTTTGTTGCTCTGCAGCACGTGGGATCTTCCTTCACCAGGGATTGAACCTGTATCTCCTGCTCTGGCAGGTGGATTCTTATCCACTGCACCACTGGGGACATCTGTGATGGATGTTTGCACCAGGCCAATATCTCTGTCTTTCTCAAGAATTAGATTTCTCTGGAATTACTGTGTGGTGCACACACTCCCCCCTCCACACTTTTATTTATGGTTGGCACTACCTTTTAAATATTTTTATTCATGTCTTTTTTGTTTTTCACAACACCATCTTTCCTCCTATTTATATGTGCTTTTGTGCTCTTCCATCATTGCTGGGTATATATTGCCCCCTCCATCACCCTCAATAAATTGCAGACTCTTAAAGGATAGTGATCATGCCAGTTCCTCATTCCTGGAGCCCTGTGGCATGAGACCTAGCAAAGAAGAAACATGGATGCCTTGATAATTAATAATTTGTTCCATATGTTCACTGAAACATTTACAACACAAGAGCCCTGGAAATAAATGACCAACTACAGAAAAAGACTCGGGTAAATGATAGTGCTTGAAGAAACATAACGGTGATTAAAAATTAGGCTTATGAATCCATAATAATAAAGGTGAAACCCTGATGCCTTACATTGAATTGAAAAGGTTGGATTAAAACACAGGCAACCTATGATTCTTACTACATGGATATGTTATTATTTTGTTATTTATTTAAACCTGAAGTTGTCTCCAAAAGAATTTAAGGCGAACCGTGCAAATATTTCTGTAGTTACACACGTCTGGAAAAATATTAGTTCAGAAAATGGTTTGTTCCCTTCCCTACCAAGTGGCATCTGGGAAAAAGAACATCATTCTTTGTGGCGAGATCCTTGCTTCCACAGAAATGAGATGATTTGGGGCTCCTGTCCCTCCTTGAGGGGTCTGTATAGCAGACAGGTTTGGAAACCCATTGTCTGCCTGGAAGACAAAACAAAGCCTTTCGGCTCTGGGCCCCTGCGGTGAGCAGACTCTGTGCCCACATGAGGTCTCTGAGAGTCTATCTCTCATCCTCACCATGCCCGGTGATGCCCACAGATGCTCCAGTGGAGAGGAGGCTGAACACACCTGAAGCCTCGTGGGTTAGGCTCTGGCACTGGAGTCTTGGCTGGCCTAATTGGGGGCAGGCATGGCCCTGCTTCCCTTAGTGCTGCAGGTGGTGGGGCCCTCGCCCTGCTACTTGGATCACTGGAGCTGCCACCTGCTGCGCCTGTGGGTGACGATGCTTGAAAACCTACTTTTTATTTAATTTTATCAAAACTCTTTTTTTTAAACTTTTAAAAATTATCTATTTCTGGCTGCACTAGGTCTTCCTTGCAGTGTGCAGGCTTTCTCTATTGTAAGCAGAGGCTACTCTTCAGTTTCGGTGTGTGGTCTTCTCGTTGTGGGAACCTCTCTCGTTGCGGAGAACAGGCTCTAGGGCATGTGGACTTCAGTACTTGTGCTACAGGGGCTTGGTTGCTCTGTGGCATGTGTGATCTTCCTGGACCAGGGATTGAACCTGTGTCCCCTGCAGGGGCAGGCTGATTCTTAGCCACTGGACCACCAGGGAAGTCCAAACACCTACTTTTTAGATATTTGGAGGAACTCAGCTCTCCAGCTAGGAGTGGAAAATCCAGTCCTAATTGAGAGTGTTGAGATCACCCAGGAGTTTTTACTTTGGGGTGATTTGAGGGTGGGAGGGCCCTTATTGAATTCCCTAGTGGCTTGGCAGAGAGTACAGCTCCTCATGGCTTGGATGTAATTAATACGGTTTAGAGCTGACCACCAGCCCCTGATCGGCTTCCGAAGAGGTTTGCACGTGGGAAAGAATGAAACAGGCTCTCCTGGGACCTCAGTTTTACTCGGGGTTACTTATTTAGAACATCACCTTTCTCACGGGCTCTGGTCCCTCATGTTTCCCCCTCTATACCTGCCTCTGAGCAGCACAGCATCTAATGACTGCTGTTTCTTTTTTTTTTTTAATTGACTTTATTTATTTATTTATTTACTGGCTGCATTCAGTCTTTGTTGCCCTGTGCGGGCGTCAAGTGGGGCTGCTCTTCACCGCAGTGCTCAGGCTTCTCATTGCGGTGGCTTCTCTTGCTGTGCAGCACGGGCTCTAGTGCGTGGGCTTTTGCAGTGTGGTGCTCAGACTTAGTTTCTCTGTGGCAGGTGGGCTCCTCCCAGACCAGGGATGGAACCCACGTCCCCTGTGCCGGCGGGTGGATTCTTGCCCACTGTGCCACCAGCGAAGTCCTGAGCAGTTTCTTTCCCTTGAAAGAAGTACAGTGTTCTTCTCAAGACAGCATCCAGTCCTTACTGGATGCAACCTCTTACAGAAGCCTCCACACCTTGATGGGAAGAACCCCTTCCAGTGAAGCAGGGCTCCTTCATGGTCCCTGGTGAACATGTCTTCCATGGAGCCCCTGGATACACTAGTTAGGTGCCAGATATTCAAAGGGGCTGCATGGCAACTGCTTTTTGTTTGTTTGCTTTTACAATATTGAGAATAAGCAGTTGTTTTAATATACTTTTTCTTACCCCATGAAGCATGACTCTCCAGTTGACACTGGGTATCAGGACTTCGGCAACCCTGGGGACCATAAGGATGCTAAGGGACCACTGTCCCCCACTGGGAGGTTACTATTTCATCACCACATAAGGCAACAGGCGGACTGGCCTCCAGGACCCTATCCAGGACTCAAGGCACATTTGCCATCTCACCTTGACCAGAGTGATCCAGGTTGCTGGTTTCCACCCCAGAGAGGGTGAGGGGACTGAGCCATGTGAGCTGAAGGCCATGATGGATGAGAAATGACTCCTGGGGTGCAGTGAGCCACTGCAGCGGCCTGCTGATGGATGGAGAGCTAATGGCATGCGATAGGCAGCCTCAAGGAGTGGTGAGTAGCAGGAGGGAATGACTTGAGTCCACAGTGCAGAAATTAGTTTGTGGGGAGCCTGGGCTAGCAGGTGAAGGAATCCAATCTATCAGCAGCCCTCTCGGTTCTGCCTTCAAGGTTGAACCAGAATCCAGCAGCTTCCCTCAGTTCCACAGTGACTGCCTTGCCCAGCCACCCCGTAGCCTCTCTAGATCATTGCAGCAACTTCCTAACTTGCCTCCCTGCTTGCAACTCTGCTACTTCAGCCTATTCTCCACACAGCTAAAAGGACTCTTAAAAACCTAAGGCAGGGACCTCCCTGGTGGTCCAGTGGTTAAGAATCTGCCTTGCAATGCAGAGGACACCAGTTAGTTTGATTCCTGGTCCAGGAAGATCCACCATGCAGAAAGGGAACTAATCCTGTGCATCACAACTACTGAGCCTATTCTCTGGAGCCCTTGAACCACAACTACTGAGTCCACATGCCCAGGAGCCTATGCTCTACAAGAGAAGCCACGAAAACAAGAAGATAGAGAGAAGCTACTGGAGTGTAGTTCCCACTTGCTGCAACTAGAGAAAGCCCATGCAGAGCAACAAAGACCCACTGCAGCCAAAATAAATAAATAAATTTTAAGAAAATGCTAGAAGAGTAATTACCTTAAAAGAACCGAAGTCAGTCATGCCTCTTCCCAAAACCCTCCAGGGGTTTCCTTGTAGTGGGTTGGATAGTGTCCAAACCTTCATGTCTACTTGCCACCTCAAAATGTGGCCTTGTTTGGAAGTAGGGTCTTCACAGATGTCATTAGTTCAGGGTCGAGGTGCAATCATCCTGGATTAGGATGACCCCTTAAGTCCAATGACTGGTCCTTAAGAGGAGAAGACAAGGTGGAGTCACAAAGGAGGAGATGAAGCAGAGTCTGGAAAGACGTGCATGGGTCAGACCAGGAATGCTGAGGATTGCTGGCTCCATGAACTCCCAAGCCCATGCCAGGCCCTGAGAGCAGCGTCAACCCCACATTCAATCTGAGTCCAGCTCTCCCCACCTGCTGAGGTCACAACAGTTCCTACCTGGAGGTGGATGGGCAGCCTCCCAAAGCAGTGATGATACAAGCATTTTGGGAGCAGTAGTAATGCTGCCTGTTGTCTACATTTTGTTTATGCATAGTCTGTGTATAGAGTGAGATTTTGAAATACATTATATTAACATCTATATAGGGCTTCCCAGGTGGTGCTAGTGGTAACGAACCCCCCTCCCCACCCCCTGCCAATGCAGAAGACATAAGAGATGTAGGTTCAATCCCTGAGTTGAGAAGATCCCCTGGAGGAGGGCGCAGCAACCCTCTCCAGTATTCTTGCCTGGAGAATCCCATGGACAGAGGAACCTGGTGGGATATAGTCCATGGGGTTGCAAAGAGTTGGACATGACTGAAGCAACTTAGCACGCAGTATACAGCACCTATACACACAAGACACAAGGATGAAAAGATGGGACTCTTGACCCCAGCAGAAACAGGGTTGTTGACTGTTTCCTGAGGCTTGAGGTTTGTTCTGTTATGGGTCATGGTTTGCCCATTTTAATACCTTTCCCCTCTCAGCCTCACTCTCTGCTTCTATGGCACCAGGGCAGCTGGCACGGTGGATGTTTACAACAGAATGTGTAGGTAGTTGTTTCCTGAACGAGCAGGTTTGCAGCCTGTGCTCCTCCTGGGGCCTCTTCATACCCCCTCCGCCCACTGCACGGGGCCAGTCCAGCCTCACACCAGTGCCCAGAACCCCTGCCCTTGGAGCGGTGACCTCTGGGTTAAGGAAAGGTCCAGAAAAGAAAAAAAAAAAGAGGGGGAAAACCTTCTGCCATGGGCTTGTTGGTTTTAAGATTCTTTTTTTCTTTTTATTTGGCTAGAGTCTTGGTTGTGCCCAGTGGTATCTGGTTCTCTGACAGGGACTGAACCCAGGCCCTCTGCGTTGGGAGTGCAGAGTCTTAGCCACTGGACCACCAAGGAAGTCCTGGTTTTGAGATTCTTGCAGAAGGAGAGGCCACAGCTTTGGGGTGGGTTTCTAGCCTATGGGCACCAGACTACTGGCCCTCTTCCCCTGGAATCTTCATTGTTTCACCGCTCAGCGGTGTGGCTACAAGGAGGGGCCGGAGCCTCTGGCTGTGTCCTGTGATCATTTGTTCCCTCTCTTGTGTTACTCAGTCTGCAGCGGTGGGTCGGAGCTATGGCCCCGTTGTTTCTGCGGGAGGATGTCTTGGGAGTCAGAGCTGCGGCCCATGTGCACAGCCTCAGTCCCCATCCTAGTGACCTTGCCCTGACCCAAGTCAGGCCACATGTGGACAGGCTCCCAGCACCCCTGTGGACATGGACCATGGATCCCTGGAAATTTGATCATGCCCTCAATCATTCTCTGAGGGCCCCTTCTTGGAGATCTAAAGCTGGTTGGAGCCAGGCATGGGTCTTGGTTGAGCATCCCCACACTTCACAGCTCTCCCTGCAGCATCTTCAACAACCACCCTCCCTACACCCCCCACCCCCACCCCAAGGCTCTAGTATCTTTCTGTTCTGTAGGTCAAGTTGTGGCCACCTGCCCTGGACTTCTGGCTACATCATCAGCACATGCATTCCCCACCCCTTCCTCTTCTTCCCTGTGTGGTCAAACTGGTCACATCATCACTGCTCACTCTAAGGTGGAGACGAGACACAAATTACCCTTGCATTGCAAAATTCAGTGGAAAAATGCTCCCTCCCCTCGAATTGGATGTTCTGGGACCCCTGCCACCTACAAAGTTCAACTCTCCCCACATGTGACACCAGCTCTCTTGATGGTCTGTCTCCTCCGCAGACTCCCTGCCTTAAGCACATAGGGCCAGCCACACCCTCCAAGAGTCCACCCCAGATCATCCTCGTGGCCTGTCCAGAGAGCTGACACCACAGAATCCATCCAGTTGTCTTCACTTCTGCATTTTCCACCAACTCCTCCATTTGTGTCTGCTCAGAGCCCTTCTTCTCCCCTCCCTTCACTCCTTTCTCTGTCTTGGTGAATGGTTCCTGGGCTGGAACTTGGGATCTTTCTGGAATCTTCTCTTTTGGTTCCTTCCCATGGACAGAGGAGCCTGGTGAGCTACAGTCCATAGGGTTGCACAGAGTTGGACATGATTGAAGTGACTTAGCATGCCCGCATGCATGTCCAGCAGCTTCCCAAGCCCTGGCTCTTTTAGCCTTTGTATCCCCTGGAATCAGCCTCCTCCTTTTGTCTACCCCTACTTCCTTTGGTTATCATTTTACCAGGATTGTATCCAATACCTTTGGACTGGCCTCCCAGACTCTGTCTACGTGTGCAGACCCATCCATCTCTGCGAGACTCCAGGAGGGAATGTTCATGGAAGCACCTGGTTAAAGTCCCATAAAACACAGGAGAATTTTCAGGCAAGACACACACTGAGCTGGCAGGGCAGGTAAGTAATTTGTCCTCCAAATCTTAGGATCCAGGCTTAGGAACTTGAGAGCCTGGGACAGGTAAACTGAAGATAAAGTGAAGGAAGGCTTTCTCACACAAGATACCTTCATCTCTGGAACCAATCCTCACAGAGGGAGCAGAGCCTGCCACCATACCCGGCATCACCAGGGCTGCAGAAGAGCCAACAGTCATATTTTCATGGCATCCTTCCAGAAGCTGCGGAGGGCTCTTGGTTTCTGGCCCATTTTTCTCTGGCCTTGAAAGCCACCTTTGTCCCACTGCTGCTGCTCTTACTGCCAACACTGTCACTTAACATTTATTAAACATCTAAGCATTTATTGCAAACCAGCCCTCCACATACACTTTCCCCTTTAGTTCTCACGACAACCTTCACTTTTTAGATGCTGACACAGAGATGAAGCCAGGTTAAAGGACAGAGGCAGCCTGTGGTGGAGCCGTGATTAGAACCAGAGTCCAGGTCCCAGAGCCTGCACTCCTGACCTTGGCGATGCTGTGTTTCACACTGTGCCAGCCCTCAGCTCTCCCCATCCTTTCTTCTTCCTCTGCCTCTTGTGGAGAGAGGTAAGAACTGGTCAGCTTCTGCCTGTAACTGTTCTCCCTGGGACCACTCTCTGGGCTGGTGACATCCTGGTTGCTGGAGAGCACTGACTGCTTGCTTGGCACCCACGATGCACTGGGAGCTTTCTGTGTGTGCTATTCAGTCCCCATGGTGACCCTGTGGAGGGGCAGCAGGATGCAAGCCCCCCAGAGCAGAGTCTCCCCTCTCTCCTTCATCTGTTATGCCCTGGCATATAGAAGGACTCACTCATATTTAGGGCAGATTCACTTCTACCATGATTCCCAGCTCTCTGATGGGGAACCCCAGATTGAAAACTCTACCTGTGAGGTTTCCACCCCTGACCAACCTATTCCTTACAAAGAAACCAGTAGCCCTCCTCTTCTCAGTGACATCTGGCCAAGAAAGAGCTTTCTCTTTCCCAGGGCAGCACAGCCCAGCTGACCGTTAAGCATCATCCTTCCTCATATCTTTCACCACAATTTATTTGGTGATTTGATGGGCAAAAAATATTCCTGGTCCATACCTTTAATGTAACGAGGGCATTAGCGATGTGTAATGGAGGTGGAAATCACTTTCTAATACATAAAACATAAATATAGCAAAAGTCCACAAATGGACCATAACTCTTCCCTCTTTCATGGTCGATAAAGAAAAAAAGCCCCACAATCTTTCCTCATTAATTTGGACCAGGATGAAACTGTGGGGCTGCTGATTTTCCAAAGTGCTTTCTGCAAAATAATGAGGCTGTTTATTAACATCTAGAAGGGAGAGCTTGTGGCTACGACGGTTTCTATAGCAACTGCGAGAGAGGATGTGAGGCACAGCTGGCGGTGTCTGCGCCATTCCCTGCCCCCACCCTGTAATTGTAAGTGGCAGACCCATGGCCCATGGGGCTGACAAGGTCACCTGGTGCTGTGTCCCCTTAGTTGAATTTGGTAGAAGTAGCATTTGGTCAGAAAGGACATTGGTCTTATGACTGTCCATAGCATGATACCTCTCAAAATTATGGTGGTCTGTGTGCAGTCTGGCTGTGGAAAAAAAGCAAAGGACAAATTTCTAAAAAGCATTTCACATCCAGGAGAATGGCCACAATATGAAAGACAGATAATAGCAAGTGTTGGTGAGGATGTGGATGTATTAGAACACACATTCTTTGCTGGTGGGGATGTTAAATGGTGCAGGCTCTTTGGAAAACTATGTGGCAGTTTCTCAAAAATTTCAACACAAACAACTGTATGATCCAGGAATTTTGTTTCTACATATGCAACCAAGAGGAATAAAAGTGAGGAAATCAAATAAAAGCAAAGAGATCAAACCAGTCAATCCTATACGAAATCAACCCTGAATATTTTTTGGAAGGACTGATGCTGAAGCTCCAATACTTTGGCCACCTGATGCCAAGAGCAACTCATTTGAAAAGACCCTGGTGCTGGGAAAGAATGAGGGCAGGAGGAGAAGGGGACAACAGAGGATGAAAAGGTTAGATAGCATCACCAACTCAATGGCCATGAATTTGAACAAACTCAGGGAGATAGTGAAGGACCAGGATGCCTGGCGTGCTGCAGTCCACGGAGTCCCAAAGAGTTGGACACGACTTAGCAACTGAAAAACAACAACAACCCAAGAGGAATTAAAAGCAGTTGTCCATACAAACACTCATATATGAAGCATTGTTCCTGTGGCCCCAAAGTAGAAACAACTCAAATATCCATCCCAAGATGAATAGATAAGGAAAACATGGTATATATCCATATGATGGAATATTACTCAGCCATAAAAAGAAATGAAGTGCTAACACCTGCTACTACATAGATGAACCTTGGAAATATTATGCTTAATGAAAGAAGAAAGCCACAAAAGACCATGTATTAAATTAGTTTTCTAGGATTGCCACAAGAAAGCGTCACAAAGTAGATACCTTAAACAACAGAAATTTAATCTCTTGCAGTTCTGGAGATCAGAAGTCCAAAATCAACATGTCAGCAGGGCTGGTTCCTTCTGGTCCATGTTTCTCCTCTGTCTTCAGGGGGTTTGACTTGTGGTTGGTGTCCTCCCTGTGTCTTCACATTATCTTCCCCCTGTGCATGTCTGTTCCTCTGTCTAAATGTTCCCTTTTCTTAAGGATGGGAGTCATACTGGATCAGGCACCTTACCCAAAAGGGTGGGGTCTTAACTAATCATATGTGCAATGTATTAACTTGTTACCTGTGTAGTGGCTTTGTTTTAGGTAATTATATGTGCAGTGGCCTTATTTCCAAATAAGATCACATTTGGAGATACTGGGGATTAGGACTTTAGCATATGGATTTGGAAGTGGGGCACCATTCATCCCATAAGAGATTCCATTTATATGAAATGTTCAGAATATGCAAATCCACAAAGAGACAGAAAGCAGATTAGTGCTAATGTGGAGCTGAAGAGGTTGGTGGGAAATGGGGAGTGACTCCTGATACGGGTATAGGGTTTCTTTTGAGGATGATGAAAATGTTCTAAAATAAATTGTGATGATGGTCACACAACTCAGTGAACTAAAAACCATTGAGCTGTACCATTTAGATGAATGAATTGTATCATGTATGAATTGTAACTCAATAAAGCTTTTAAAGAGATCCTTGAACATCCAAGAAGTTATTTTTTGTAGATTTCTATCTGGCAGATTTTCCTACTTGCTGCTTTGACCAGTGACCACACTGGTCAAAACCAGGTCAAAGCCTGTTTCAGCCTCCCTTGCTGCCCTGATCACATTGTCTCCATTTCTTAGGATGGTGTCTTCTTGTCCTTTCTTTGTCCTGACCATCTTCCAAGGGTCCGGTCAAGCTGCCCTCTTTGTGAAGCCTTTTCTGATGACTTCAGTCTTCTGGAAGCCCCTCCTCCCTGAATATCTACAGGACATCCTTTGACTCTTGAGTCTCCATAGGTCTGTTTGTCTTATTCTCTGATTGTTCTTGAGTCCATTGCTTTCCCAACTGGGTTGCATGTTCCTTCAGAGCGAGGGCTATGGGACCCCTTCCTAGTAGACCCTGGGTGCCTGGCTGAGAGCTGGGCATGTAATTGGTGTTGTGCACATCACTGATAATTAGACTTACCATCAGAGTGAAGAGAAGACAAACCTGGCTCCCATTCCTGTCCCAGGCCACCAGCTCTACACAAGAGAGCATTCAACTGGCCTGCTTATTATGAGTTGCTGAGCCATGGTGTCACCTGCCCCTAGTCGCTGAGTCAGGGTCACTGTTGCTCAGAGGAGTATTTCACTTTTGGAAAAAGATCCTAGCTATATGAAGAACCAGAAACCAATATCCTGGGGTCTGGGCTGGCCCAGGGGAGCTCATTCCAAATGTAGGAGAACCCCATGCATAGCCCCCACCCTGCATGATCAGTTCTTTGAAAGCCCATGGTCAGGGAGTAACTTTATCACGTTCCTTTGGCTCTTTCAGCTTTTTCTTCCCTGTTCTGAGTCCCTGGAACCTTTTCCAGACAGCAAACTGATCTCCCTGGATTTCAATTGACGAAGAGAGAAGACTGACTTAGTGCATGACTCATTTGCATTTTAATTCCCCGTTCCAGAAGCTAGGGGAAGTGTTCTAGCTCAAAGTTCTAGGAATGTTTCCCCAGAGATGGGATTTTAGGCAGCAGTGCAGAGGTAGTTAGGACACCGAGTGCTTTACACTGAGTCTTTACATTATTCTTGGTTATTCAACTGGAGAAGTTCCATTATAAGTGTTTCCTCTCTAGAAACCCTCTCTGCCAATTTTCAAACACTTTTTAAAATCAGCTGTGGGGCTTATTTTTTTTTTTTTCAAAGGAAAAATTCACAAACTCCAGTATATAAAGCAGATTAGAGTGGACTTCTGGCCAGGAGGCTTCTGTAAGTTTATACTTCAAGGGCAGACTCAAAACTGAGAAAAATATAAAAATGGAAAAGTTACAAAGGCATGTCTATCCTAGTGAGGGATGTTAAGATGTATTTCTCAGGAGTTCATAGGACAAGCAGACAAAATAATCTGTCAGGAAAGAAGATCTGAACCACACAATTAAACTAACCTAACTGACATTTACAAAACATGGCACTCAAGAAAGACAGAATGTGCTTTCTTTTCTTTGAATAAATGAACATGGAGCTTTTGCCAAAACTGACCATACAGTAGCTCATACAGCCAGTCTTAACAATTTTAAAAGGATTGAAAAAATTTGGGTATGTTCTTTGACCACAGTGCAAATAAGCTAGAAATCAATAACAAAATGATAGCTAGAAAATCTCCAACTGCTTAGTAATTAAGCCACACATTTTTATGTGACCCAGGATTCATAAAAGAAATCACAATGGAAATTAGAAAATATTTTAAACTAAATGGTAATGAAGACATATCATCATACTTGTAGATTATATATATGCAGAAAAATCAATAACTAAAGCTTTAATTTCAAAGCAAGGAAAAAAAAATTAAGCCAAAGAAAATAGAAGGTAATAGAAGGACAAAAGACTAAGTAAGTGTAATACAAAGCAAATCTACAATAGAAAAAAAACCAGTAAAGTCAAAAGTAGGTTATCTTAGAAGATAAATGAAACCTGTGAGCTTCTAGTAAAACTGACCAAGAACAAAAGAGAGAAAATATATTACCAATATGAGGAATGAGAAAGGGAAAGGGAAGAACTCTGCAGATGTTACAAACATTATATAGGTAATAAGGTATTATGAATACATAACTGCTAAAGCTCTTCTATCCCAAATAGATAATGAATCCATACAACTCAATAGTAATAAGGCAAAAATGGCCAAAAGATTCGAACTGATACTTTACCAAAGTTGACATAACAATGACAAATAAGTACATGAGAAGATGCTCAACATCATTAGACAGAAAATTAAAATGAAACTACAAAGAAATGTCATTACACACCCACCACACTGGCTAAAATTAAAAAAGACTCTCCATTCCAAGATTCGGCAAGAAGGAGGAGTAACTCTGACAAAAAAATATCAAGTCTAAGTAGACCATGATAAGTTAGGTAGTAACTTATATACTACAATTCATAGATCAAATGTTAAAAAATAATACAAAGAGATACAGCCAAAAATCTGGTAGAGAAGCTAAAATGAGATACTAAGAACAAATGAGAAGTGAATAGAAATAGAGAAGACAAACAAAAAACAAACAATACCATTATTGACCTAAATTTAGCCATAGTAATAATCACATTAAATGTAAATGTTAAGTATTCCAAGTGTAAGGCAGGGATTGCCAGATCAGCTAAAAATATAATACCCAACTATATATTATGCACAATAAATCCTCTTTGAATATAATGCTATAAATAGATTAGAAAACAAGGATGGAAACATATTTCATGTAGAAACCAATAAAAAGAAAGCTTGTCACGGCTATACTAAGATCTGACAAAGGAAACTTCAAAACAGGGATCCTTCCAGGAATAAAGAGAGACAGTGCATAATTATAAGGTCATAAGGGGGTGTATTCACCAAACAGATCTAATAATCTTGAGTGACTATTCACAATAGAGCTTCACAATACATGAAACAGAAACAGAACTGATGGAGAAATAAACAAGTCCACAATCATGCTTGGGGACTTCAATGCTCATCTCTCAGTAATCGATAGAACAAACAGACAGAAAATCATTAAGGATATAAAAGATCTAGCAACATTTTTCAACCAAGGTGACCTAATTGACATTTATAGATCATTCTACTCAAAAACAGCAGAATTCACATTCTTCTTAAGTGCATCTGGGACATTCATCAAAATAAACCCTATTCTATGAAAAAATTTTTAAGTTTCAAAAGTTTTCAAAAGTTTCAAAGAATTGAAATGTTCTCAGATCATAAAAGATTTAAGCTAGAAATCAATAACAGAAATTAAATACCACATTTTAAAACTTCGGGGGCAAAGAGAAAACCAAGGGAAATCAGAAAAAAATTTAAACTGAGTAAAAATAAGAACATAACATAATAAAATTATGTAGGATGTGGCTAAAGCAGAGTTTAGAGGGAAATTTCAAGCACTAAAATCAATTAATAAAATAGTAAGTGTTTATTAATTAATTAAACATTTAATTAATTATATTAAAAAACTGAAAGACCTCACATCCATAACTTGAAAAGATACAAAAGAAGAGCAGAACTAAATAGAAAACAATGGGTAAAAGAAAACAATATAGACATAAAATGACAAAACTAAAAGAGAGAAGTAATAGAGAGAAGCAAAAATCCCCAAAGATATTTTTACTTAAAGGATCAAGAAAACTGATAAAATTAAAAGTCAAACCAAGAAAGAATAAAAAGGACACAAATTGCCCTTATTATGAATGTGAAAGAGGAATTATTACACATACCCAAATGCTGAAAGATAATAAGGAAATGTTAAGGACAACTTTATGCCTATAAATTTGACAATTTGGATAAAAATGGAAATTCCTGAAGGCCATGCACTACTTTAGCCCACTCAGAAATAAAGAGCTAATAGTTGTATGCCTATTAAAGAAATTGAATTTGTAATTAAAAGTCTTGCTATAATACTTCAGGCTTGATCAGCTAGATAAGTGAATTCCACCATATATTTAAACAAAAATTAATTCTAACTCTATATAAACTCTTTCAGAAAATAGAGGAGGAGACAGCGTTTCTCAACTTAGACTCATATTATGTGGTTTCAAGACATCATAAAGCTACAATAGCCCAAACGGTGTGGTGCTAGAGGATAGTATAGACTTACAAGTGCAGACACAAGCCACATAGGCACGGCCAATTGATTTTGACAAAGGTGCAAAGACAATTCAATACAAAAAAGGATAGTCTTTTCAGTAAATGATGCTGGAACAATTAGATAAATACTTTCAATAAACAAACAAAACAAATAAACAAAACCCATCTGAAAACACACTTTTCCCCTTAAGATCCCTAAATGTAAAACCTAAAATTTTAAAATTTATAGAGTAGCACTATTCATTAAAAGATACCATCTACAATAGGTATCCATTCAATATCTGTGCTTTCCAAAGAACTTTAAATTTTATTTAATTCTAATTAATTTAAATTTAAGTAACCACATGGATGGTAAACAAGATGGGGAAAAAGTAGAAACAGTGACAGATTTTATTTTCTTGGGCTCCAAGATCACTGCGGACGGTGACTGCAGTCATTAAATTAAAAGTAGCTTGCTCATTGGAAGAAATGCTTTGACAGACCGAGACAGCATAATAAAAAGCAGAGACATCACTTTTCTGACTAAGATCCATATAGTCAAAGCTACATCTTTTTCAGTAGTCACATACAGACGTGAAAGTTGGACCATAAAGAAGGCTGAGTGCTGAAAAATTGTTGCTTTCAAATTGTGGTGCTGGAAAAGACTCTTGAGAGTCCCTTGGACAGCAAGGAGGTCAAGCTGGTTAATCCTAAAGGAAATCAACCCTGGATATTCACTGGAAGGACGGATGATGAAGCTGAAGCTCCAATACTTTGGCCACTTGATGAGAAGAGCTGACTCATTAGAAAAGATCCTGATGCTGGGAAATACTGAGGGCAAGGGGAGAAGGGGGTGACAGAGGATAAGATGGTTGGATGGCATCACTGACACAATGGACATGCATTTGAGCAAACTCTGGGAGACAGTGAAGGACAGAAAAGCCTGGTATGCTGCAGTTCATGGGGTTGAAAAAAGTCTGACACCACTTTTCTGATAACTTGAACTCATAGATAACTTGAACTCAATTGAGTTCAGTCACTCAGTCGTGTCCAACTCTTTGCGACCCCATGGACTGCAGCATGCCAGGCTTCCCTGTCCATCACCAATTCCCAGAGCCTACTCAAACTTATGTCCATCACATCAGTGATGCCATCCAACCATCTCATCCTTTGCCATTCCCTTCTCCTGCCTTCAATCTTTCTCAGCATCAAGGTCTTTTCCTGAATGGTTTGATCTCCTTGCAGTCCAAGGGACTCTCAAGAGTCTTCTCCAACACCACAGTTCAAAAGCATCAATTCTTTGGCTCTCAGCTTTCTTTATAGTCCAACTCTCACATCCATACATGACTATTGGAAAAACCGTAGCTTTGACTAGATGGACATTTGTTGGCAAAGTAATGTCTCTGCTTTTTAATATGCTGTCTAGGTTGGTCACAGCTTTTCTTCCAAGAAGCAAATGCCTTTTAATTTCATGGCTGTAGTCACCATCTGCAGTGATTTTGGAGCCCCTCAAAATAAAGTCTCCCACTGTTTCCATTGTTTCCCCATCTATTTTCCATGAAGTGATGGGACTGAATGCCATGATCTTATTTTTCTGAATGCTGAGTTTTAAGCCAACTTTTTTACTCTTATCTTTCACTTTCATCAAGAGGTTCTTTAGTTCTTCTTCACTTTCTGCCATAAGAGTGGTGTCATCTGCATATCTGAGGTTATTGCTACTTTCCCCTGCAATCTTGATTCCAGCTTGTGCTTCATCCAGCCCAGCATTTCACATGATGCACCCTGTGTATAAGTTAAATAAGCAGGGTGACAATATACAGCCTTGATATACTCCTTTCCTGATTTGGAACCAGTCTGTTGTTCATGTCCAGTTCTAACTGCTGCTTCTTGATCTACATGACATGACTTAGTGACAAACAGCACAGTCACATGGAGTTTGTTGCTGTCATACTGATATTAGACAATGAAGTTTGAGAAGAAAACACAGGAGAAAGTTTTGTGACATTGAATTCAGCAAAGTGTTCTCAAATATGACACAAAATATGATCAATACATGAGAAAATGGATAACTTGGGCTTCTTCAAAATTAAAAATTTCTGCTCCAAGAAAGACTTTCAAGAGAAAGAAAAGATAAGCCACAGACTGGGAGACAATATTTGCAAATCACATATCTGATGAATGGGTTGTATTCAGAACATGTAGAAACAAACCAAACAATTCATTAAAAATGGGGAAGCGATCTGAATAAATACATCAAAAAATATACGTGGAAAGAAAACAAGCACAGGAACATGAGTCAACATCATCATTTATGGTTAGAAATGCCATTTAAAACCACAGTGAGATAACACTACATACCTTTTAGAAAGGTTAGAAAAAGAAAAGGAAAATCTGCCAATCCCAAGTGTTGGCAGGGATGTAGAACTGGAACTTTCAAGCATTACTGGTAGGAATGCTTGATACAGAGTAGATACTTTGGAAAATATTTTGGTAGTTTATCATACAGTTAAATATAATCTGGACATATGACCCAAGAGAAATGAAAACATATGGTCACAAAAGAGGCAGATAAGAATGTCAATACCAGTTTCACTCACACTAGCTTCAAGTTAGAAACAGCTCAATTATCCATCAAGAGGTAAATGGACTAACTGTGAGGTATCCATACACTGAAATACATTAAAACAATCAAAAAACCACAGATATATATACGTGAATCTGTGTGATTCACATATATGTATTCGCATATGTGAATCTCAAAAATATTATACTGATCAAGACCCCATGCTGATTCTATTTTCATGTGAAATTTAACAACTGGAAAAAATAATCTGGTGATAGAAAGTTCACCTGTGTTTGTCTGTTGGGGTGATGATAGGGACTGACTTGAAGGAGGCACAAGAGAACTTCCTGAAATGATCTGTGTAAATATTAATCTTGATTGATATATTTCATACAATGTATAACTTGATTGAGATGATAACATTGGCATATGTATTTGTCAGAATTCATTGAACTTAATGATTAAAATCTGTGCAAAATATTGAATTTACTTTTTTCTCAATTAAAGTAAATGAGAGGGGTATCTATTTGCAGATATGAAATGATATCCAGGATAAATGGAAAAAATCAAGGTGTAAATCTGTGTACATAGTTTAATACATTTTTATTCACTTTGATACTTTTTGAATAAACCTAAAGAAATGGTTACCTCTCAAAGGAGAGGTGGAAGATAGAGGAAGTGACAGGATGGAAGTGATGCTTTTCTGAATTCATCTTGGCTTAGGTTTCTACTTTGATATCATTTATAAAATTAAATTTATAAAGAAATTAAGTTTAAAATCCCAAGAGAAATAAAAATTGAAAAAAGTAAAAGAGCTATATAGCACGGCATAAATTATTAGTTAGTAATTATTAACACATAGTTAATTATACTCAGAGAAGGCAATGGCACCCGACTCCAGTACTCTTGCCTGGAAAATCCATGGACAGAGGAGCCTGGTAGGTTGCAGTCCATGGGGTCGTTAAGAGTCGGACATGACTGAGAGACTTCACTTTCACTTTTCACTTTTATGCATTGGAGAAGGAAATGGCAACTCACTCCAGTGTTCTTGCCTGGAGAATCCCAGGGACGGGGGAGCCTGGTGGGCTACAGTCCATGGGGTCGCTAAGAGTCGGACACGACTGAGAGACTTCACTTTCACTTTTCACTTTCATGCATTGGAGAAGGAAATGGCAACCCACTCCAGTATTCTTGCCTGGAGAATACCAGCCACAGTGTCCCCATCCTGGACAGGGAT
The DNA here is from genome assembly GCF_029378745.1 of Bos indicus. Lineage (NCBI taxonomy): Eukaryota > Metazoa > Chordata > Mammalia > Artiodactyla > Bovidae > Bos > Bos indicus. The sequence continues at coordinate 48,553,786 of NC_091775.1, forward strand.
GGGGGAGCCTGGTGGGCTGCCGTCTATGGGGTCATACCCCATAGAGTCGGACATGACTGAAGCGACTTAGCATTAGCATTAGTTAATTATACTATATTATATACTTGTATATTACATGCTTATATACTTGATACAGTATAATTAACTGTCAATAATTAACAATAACTATCACGATAATGGAAGAAAGTGAAGAACTAAAGAGCCTCTTGATGAGGATGAAAGAGGAGAGTGAAAAAGCTGTCTTGAAAGTCAACATTAAAAAAACTAAGATCATGGCATCTGGTCCTATCACTTCGTGTCAAATAGAAGGGGAAACAGTGGGAACAGTGAAAACAGTGACAGATTTTATTTTCTTGGGCTACAAAATCACTGTGGATGGTGACTGCAGCCATGAAATTAAAAGACTCTTATTCCTTGGAAGGAAAGCTATGACAAACCTACACAGTATAAAAAGCAGAGACATCACTTTACCAAGAAAGGTGCGTATAGTCAAAGCTCTGATTTTTCTATTAGTCAGGTATGGATGTAAGAGTTGGACCTGAAAGAAGGCTGAGCACCCAAGAAGTGAGGCCTTGGAACTGTGGTGCTAGAGAAGACTCTTGAGAGTCCTTTGGACTGCAAGGAGGTCAAACCAGTTAATCCTAAAGGAAATCAACCCTGAATATTCATTGAAAGGACTGATGCTGAAGCTCCAATACTTTGGCGGCCTGATGAGAAGAGCCAACTCATTGGAAAAGACCCTGAGGCTGGGAATGATTGAAGGCAAAAAGAGAAGGGGGCAATAGAGGATGAGATGATTAGGGAGCATCACCTCCTCAATGGACATGAATTTGAGCAAACTCCAGGAGATAGTGGAGGACAGAAGAGCCTGGTGTACTACAGTCCTCGGAATCGCAAAGGGTCAGAGATAACTTAGTAACTGAACAACAAAAAATTATTTAGTTGAAAGTTGCTAAGTGAGTAGATCTTAAACGTTCTTACCAAAAAGAAATGGTAGTTGTGTGATGTGATGGAGGTGTGAGCTAATGCTATGGTGGTAGTCATTTTACAACATAAAAATTTATCAAATCAACGTGTACACCTTAAACTTATGTTTAAGTTTAATACGTAACATGACAATGTTATGTGTCAATTACATCTCAATGAAGCTGGGGAAAAAGTACATAGTGAAAAAAGTTATTTTGTATTGCTTTAGAATATGGTCTTGTGATTGTACACTCTTAGTTGCTATACTGATATACTCAAGGCACAGTAGGGCTACACAAAATATTAAAATACGTTTTGAAAGTCTTACTATTTTTAATAATATTGGAATTTTAAAAGTACTATATAGGAAAATAAAGCAAGTTAATATGTTATATTTATATTGTTAAGGTCCAAGATTTTTCAATGTAAAAGAAGAGAGATACTATTATGAAATCAAGAGATTAAATAAAATCCATATAATGATAAGTCTGAATTGGAAATTCTGTATTATCTTATGATATTCTTTGTTTTTTAAAAATGCAAGCGCAGTTGTTGTCCACTATAAAAGCTCAGAAGTAAAAAGCATCCTCAGCACCCAGATTATGGTCTCTGTACTCCATTCCCCATGAATAAGAACCAGGGCTCTGGAAAAAAGCTTCTGATTCCAGGTGTGGGGAGGAAATACACAAATGAGCCTGCCCTAGAATAGCTGCTTGTGGCCCAAAGCCAACAACCCATTAAAAACTGTTGAGTTCTGTCAAAGAACAGAAGGGCCAGCAGGACAGGACTCCCAGTGTTCAAAGACAGGGCAATCTGAGCATAAGAATACTGCCCATAGCACATGGAATGTGTTTGCAAAAAATTCATAAATTTATAATGCTACTTCAAAAAGAGAAAGCAAAACCAAACCAAACCAGAGTGTGAGAGGAAGAGATAAAGATAGAGGAGAGATAGAGGTAGAGACAGAAAGAGAGAGGAAATGACAATTCATTAGCAGCCATTAGTGCAGTAGTAGTGTTAATTGCTCAGTTGTGTCTGACTCTTTGTGACTCCATGGACTGTAGCCAACCAGGCTCTTCTGTCCATGGGATTCTGTAGGCAAGAATACTGGAGTAGGTTGACATTTCCTTCTCCTAAAGATCTCCCTGACCCAGGGATCAAACCTTTGTCTCCTGAATTGCAGGCATATTTTTTACCGTCTGAGTCACCAGGGAAGCCATTGGAAGCATAAAATTCTTACTCTGAAAACTGGGAATTAAAAGGAAATAAACATGTGTCCTTCCTTGTAAGAATTATTTAACTCTGGTTGATGACAGTTCTTAAGAATCTTAGCTAATAAATGTGGAAGGATTGTTGGAATTGGAAGAGGGCTGTTATTCAATCCCTAGTGGGATAGTCCATTCAGGCAAACAGGGGCAATGATGGGGCCAGAAGTGCTGGGGACTTGTCACCCAGCGCATGCATGGCAGAGGTAGGATCTGAATTCGTGCGCTAGCAGCTGTGGTTGTAAACATGTCATTGTTTTCCTTCATGAAACAGGTATAGTGGTTACAATTATTCACTCATTCAACAAACTCATTGTGCACTTAAACCCCTGGGGATCTACCAGTGCACAGATCACACAGAGTTCCTGCTGTCGTGCTGATGAAATACCCCAGGGGTTAAATACAGGTGTGTGGATATGTGAGCGTCCATCAGTCTTCTCTGTACTTTGTTTGCACGCCTGAATGTTTTCATCACAAAAATAAGAAAAGGTAAATAAAAGATGAGGTTAGTTTATTATTAGCATCCATTGATCTTAATAGTTCAAATTCATCACATTTACTTATCAAATCAGAACAATAAAGCTATTATATATTGCTGCCTGTGACATTTGAAATTGGGGGTTATGGGAGATAGTCCAGAATCTACCTTATTTCAGAGGCTTATTATTCTGGGAAGGCTTGCACTTACCAGGAATGTTGTTGTTGTTCAGTCACTAAGTTGTGTCCAATTTTTGCAAACCCATGGACTGTAGCACATCAGGCTTCCCTGCCCTTCACTGCCTCTTCGCCTTTGCTGAGATTCATGTCCATTGAGTTGGTGATGTTATTTAACTTTCTCATCCTCTGTCACCCTCTTCTCCTCCTGCCCTCAATCTTTCCCAGCATCAAGGTATTTTCCAATGAGTTGACTTCACATCAGGTGGCCAAAATATTGAAGGTTCAGCTTCAGCATCAGTCCTTCCAATGAATATTCAGGGTTAATTTCATTTAGGATTGACTGGTTTGATCTTCTTGTAGTCCAAAGAACTCTGAAGAGTCTTGAGAAGAGTCTTCTCAAGCACCACAATTCAAAATCATCACTTCTTCAGTGCTCAGCCTTCTTTATGGTCCAACTTTCACATCTGTACATGACTTTTGGAAAAAGCATAGCTTTGACTATATGGACCCTTGACTGAAAAGTGATGCCTCTGCTTTTTAATACAAAAAGTAGGAATAGAGTTTAAACAATAACACTTTTTTAGAAGTCCTCCTTACAATCTCAAGATTCTCTTGATTAAACTGGCGCTGAAGTCTTGAAAGACAGATTTACAATATTGTTTTCAAGAACAAAATTGCAGAGGAAGCCTTCAGGTTTTTTGGAAGCATTTGACCATCCCCACAGGGGCAGAGTCCCCTTCATCCCACGCTACCTGGTTACAGAGGATGAGCCTGGCACTCTGAGCCTGACCCCTACCCCGAATTAACAGAGCCCTGCAAGTGGATGCTGCCAGCATGGACTAATCACCCATGCACAGTGCACCTGCAGCCTCCCTAATGAGTGATGCAGCCACAGGGAGGGCGGAGACTTTGTTCCAAGCCCTCCCCAGGAAGGAGGTGACCTGTCAGCCTGGAAATGGGTTGCTGGTCCCTGAAGTACGAAACTTTTCATTTAACACCTTGTTGAATGTGCTGATTTTTTATTACATCTAAAAATAGTTCAAGTATAATTACAGTGAAATTTTGTGTAATCATTTTTGGAATCCTTGAGCAAATTCTGAGGGGTCCTGGAATACATAGTTTGGAAACCCACCTTTTGTATCCTTTCTGAGACTGTCTCTCACTCTGCCTTGGACTGTGGGCTTGAGTTGGGAATTTTTCAAGAGGTAGGGACTGATTCCTAGTCCTAAACTAGAGTTGAACTAAGTTCTAAGGCTACTGTTGCAGCCTTAATAAATACCTGGGAAATAAATAAATGAATTAATGTGTGACACGCCACCCCTCCACCCCTGTCTCACAGACAAGGAATGTTCATTCTTCTGGTGTCCAGGGAACCTGGCATAGGACCTGGGAGATGGTTGTAAGTCAGGGAATGAATTTATGAATGGATAGAGTCCTTGCCCAGTGGCACCCTCACAACATGCATCCCTGGTATCCATGTCATCTGGTCCTTGGCTTTAGAAGACTTGCCACAGTGACCCATCATGTCCATACCTCAGTCCAAACTGCAGCTTTCACTGCCCAGCAGGAGGGGCCAACCTGAGTCACAAGTTCCTTGGCCCATCCCTCACATGCCAGGCCCCCAGTGATGCTTCCACATGTAGTCTAGGCCGTTGAGCAGATCTTGAAAGTGTTAGTGCAAGTGTTAGTCACCCAGTCATGTCCGACTTTTTGCAACTGCAGTCCACCAGGCTCCTCTGTCCATGGGATTCTCCAGGCAAGAATACTAGAGTGGGGTGCTGTTTCCTTCTTCAGGGGACCTTCCTGACTCAGGGATCAAACCCAGGTCTTCTGCATTGTGGGCAGATTCTTTACTGTCTGAGCCACCAGGGAAGGAATTTGAGGATCCGCTGCTTTTCTGAGATGGGAGTCCCCAGGTCAGGGGTTCATGTCGGTGGGTCCAGGAAGGGTATGGAGCAGGTGGCCACTCTTCCCTATTCGTCGCCCACGGCCGGTCTGCCTGGCATCCACCAGCTCTGGGAGGCCTTTCCTTCTGACAGGTTCTGCCAAGATGGTTGGGCTTGTCAGGACCCATCAGGGAAGGCTGCTTTCAGGCAGTGAATTGAATTTGCAAGCAAGATAATCAGTTATTGATTTGGAAGAGTGAGCCGTGGCTCCTGCCTGCCTCTGAGGAAATGAACTCCTCTTTTTGGAATATTTACTGGTCACAGCAAAGCAGAGATGGCTTTCCGGAGTGAGAAAGCTGGTCAGTTACAGGGGAAGAAGAAACGCAGAGTGAGCTGAACCTGGGCCCCTCTCCCTGACCCCCCACATCCGGTGTATTGATGTTGGTGAAACAGAACTAAACTCGCAGCCTTGGGGACCTGGGTGGCTCCATTGCACACCCAGGGAAGGCAAGGTTGTCATGGAAACCCAGGTTTCCAGGTTCTCCGTCTCTTAGAGGTGCTGCTGCTTCAGGTAAGACATCTTCTGGACCCAAGTGACAAGAGGGACCCTAGCCTGACCTTCCAGCCCATCCCCCCTTACCTCTAGCTCCTCAGGTCCTTTATAGATCCGGATTGGCCCCCACCTCTGGCCCCCACATTCCCAGGGAGGGTCTCCGCCCTACAGAACCTGGGCCCTGAAACAGCTGCATCAGAATCCCTGAAAGCCCTGATTCTAAGTCGCCTCTGACTGTAGGGGGCTCCCCTGAGTTAACAACAGCATCCCGAAGAGGGGGTGAAACCCCATTAGAGTCAGCATTCGTTCTGATTATAAAATCTCTCTCGATTCCAGACATGATAATAAGAAAGGGGGAAAATGTGTCTTAGAATTAAAGAAACGTGGTGGTGTTATTCTCACTGTTCTCATTATTAATCTGTTTACATCGCACTCTGTACCCAGAGGGTTTGCTGCTGGGAGTTGAGATGGCAGCTTTCACATCCCTCAGCCATGTGTTGGCTAAGAGGACATCAGCCGAGGTGGCCCAGGGGTGCCCATGTGCCTGCTGAGTCCAGAGGTGTGTCCAGCCTGGGGGGGTCCTTCTGACCTCCTGACCTTCTCCGGCCAAGTGAGGCATCTGTGGGTCCTCCTCATCCCCTCCCTAATTTAGCTCACCCTCTGGTACCCATGGCCCCAGAATTTCTGCGCCTAAAGCCATGAGCCAGGGTAGGACCAGCTCTTCTGTGCTGCTGTGTGTGCTCTAATGCTTAAGCCCAACAAGTAGGGGTTCTTGATCAGAGCCTAGCCTTTGTGGTCAATGGGACATCAAGGCAGGAGGCCAGAGTCCGCTCCCTTCACACTGACTAGCCTGATTTCTGTATAGGCTTTCTTGGCTCTCTTGCCCTGGGCTTGCTGATGTTAGGCACGGGCTTCATATTTGCGGGGTGAACGAAATAATGAGATCCATTTGCTTGCAGCACATTTTCTGCTTTTCCTTGGGCTCTGTGGCTCGGAGCTGGCAACACAAGTCTAGGCATCAGGGCATGAGTGTACCAGGCAGGAGCCTGTCTCTGCTTCCTCTCTGGGCTGCCGACCAGGGTCCCCATCCTGGCAGGATCATGCTCATGGTGACATTTTCCCCAGTGTTCTCACCTTTGCCAGGTGCAGCTTTGAAGCCAGTTTGTGAGGCTGATGTGTCCCTTATCCATGGGGCATTGACTCCAGGCAGAGGAAGCTCTGGAGTTGGAGTCCGAGTCCCCATGCAGTACCTCCTCCTCCTCATTCCACATCTGTCCAAAAGGGCAAGGAGACTTTGCAATCAGATCTCAGGCTGGCCGAAGACCCAGGTGTAATGATGTTCATGTTTATTCTGGAGGGAGCCCTTTCCATCGGCAAATATTAGCTAATCCTTGGCTTCGTTCTGGGAGAGACTTGGAGAGTTAGATAAAGGCTAGGGCCCGAGTCAGGAAGAGAATGCATGTGAAAATCAAAGGTTCTCCGGGGAGCTGAATCAATACACAGCTAATCCCTGGGCCTCTGACTAGCCCTCATCACAGGGAGTTTGGCCTCTGGACCCTGGAATTCTAGGGAACTGGGGATTCTGCCTCATTAATTTTCTGGTAACCTTGGCGTTCACTGGGGGACAGGCATACCTCCTCAAGGCAGTTTCGTGGTGGAAAATCACTGAGTTGTGCTTCCCCCTCCTTGCCTTGGGCAGAAGGTAGGATATTGATGGAGATTGGGGTGGCCGAGGTGGTCAGGTCCCCATTCTGGAAGCAATGTCTCCTTCTTGAGGGGTCCTGTGGAAGGTCTTGGGAATGTGGGCTCTTTCTTTTCTGGCCCCCAGGACACACCCTCTGAGCTTTTCACTTTCAAACAAGCCCTCTGGCTGGAGTCAGCTTTTCTTCTCCATGCACGGTCTTGTCTTCTCCAAAGCAGGATGGGGTAAACCATCCTGGGTAACTCAACAATGCAGCTGACAGGTTCCCAGGTGATAGAAGATTTGCTAGATTTTCCTATCTGTTCCCTTTTCTTCCTCTTTCTTCAGAATGATGACAAAAGGGAAAGAAAGCATGTTAAGCAATAGCTACTGGTAGGAGGTTAGGGGAAGAAAGCTGATGGGATCCCGTTCAGGGTGCAAAGCTGGGCCATCCTGCTGGGGTCTGTTGTGGCCTGAATTCTGGCCCCTAAGTATGTATGTTGAAGTCCCAAGCTCTAGGGCTTTGGAATGTGACTGCATTTGGAGATGTTTGTGGTCAGTCATGGCAGACTTTTTGTGATTCCATGGACTGAAGTCTGCCAGGCTCCTCTGTCCATAAAATTCTCCAGGCAAGAATACTGGAATGGGTTGCCATTCCCTTCTCCAGGAAATCTTCCTGACCCAGGAATCAAACACGCATGTCTTATGCCTGAATTGGAGGTGTGGGTCTTTAAAGAGGTGATTAAGTTAACATGAAGCCCATGGGCCCCAATCCAGTCTGACTGGTGTCCTTATGAGAGGGACACCACTGACCCTGGAATGGGGAAAGGTCATGTGAGGTCACAGCGAGAAGAGTGTTGCCTACAAGCCAAAGGGGGAACCCTCTGAGAACACCAAACCTGCCAACTCCCTCATCTTGGACTTGCAGCCTCCAGAGCTAGGAAAAAGGAGATTTCTGCTCTTTTAGACCCGTGGTCCATGGTGCTTGGTTTCAGTGGTCAGAGCAGATGAATGCAGGCACCCAGGCTCAGCAGGGTGCTGAGGGGTACCCCCAGCATGGGTTCTCTGGGATCTGCACAGAGTCCGCTGCGTTGCAGCCCCACTGGGGCTGCCCTTCCTCCATCCCACCTGCTCCTGGGGGGATGTCATGCAGCAGCCCTGCCAAAGCCTCGGGCAGCCGGCCCAGATGTAACGCTGAGTTCAGGGTCTGTGGGGTGACTGCTAGTTTATCTCCACTAATGGGACTCCACTGGAGAGCCATGGTCCCAGAGAGCTGCCGTCTGCAATTTCCTGTTCTACAAATGCTGGTATTTCCATCAACTGGCCTCAAGTGAGAAATTTGTAATTAATCGAAAGAAGATCCCATTTAGATCACCCCTGGGCACCGGTTTTGGAGACCAGCTCCTGGACTGGCCGGACTCAGCCCGAGCAAACTGTTCTGTTTTCTTAACTAACAGGAAATGCCAAGCCAGGAAATGAATTTCTACCAGTTTTTTTAAGGGATAAAATAAACAGGTTCAAAATTCTGCCAGTGGAATTTGCTGGAAAAAGGAAGAACTAAGTCTATGGTGTAACAGCAATTGATTATCCCCCAACTTGACATTCTCCCCGCCTATGCATGTCCTTTCTTTTCTTTTCTATTTTTAAATTGACTGTAGGGACTTCACTGGTGGTTAAGTGGTTAAGAATCCTCCTTGTCGTGCGGGGGATGCAGGTTCCATCCCTGATCGGGGAACTAAGATCCCACTTGCCGTGGGGGAACTAAGCTCGTGTGCTGCCAACTAAAACCTGACGAAGCCAAATGAATAAAAAATAAACGCTGGGAAAGAAGGAGGGCAAAAGGAAAAGGGGGTGGCAGAGGATGAGATGGTTGGATGGCATAACTGATCCAATGGACATGAATTTGAGCCAGCTCCGGGAGATGGTGGAGGACAATGGAGCCTGGGGTGCTGCAGTCCATGGGGGTCACAGAGTCAGACCCGACTTAGTGATTGAATAACAACCACAACAAGTAGTTGATTTACAGAACTGTGTTAATTTCAACTGTATAGCAAAGTGATCCAGATATATATACACACACACATATATTATATATTATACACACACACATATATGAGAAAGTGAAACTGAAAGAGTTACTTGCTCAGTCATGTCTGATTCTTTGTGACCTCATGGACTGTACCCCACCATGCTCCTCTGTCTATGGAATCCCCCATTCTCCAGGGAGTGGGTAGCCATTCCCTTCTCCAGGGGATCTTTCTGACCCAGGGATTGAACCCACCTCTCTAACAACCTAGGTGGGTCCTTTACCATTAGAACCACCTGTATGTATATATATGTGTGGGCTTCTCAGGCGGCGTTAGTTGTAAAGAACTTGCATGCCAATGTGTGAGACATAAGAGATGTAGGTTCAATCCCTGGGTTGGAAGATCCCCTGGAGGAGGGCATGGTAACCCACCCCAGTATTCTTGCCTGGAGAATCTTAAAGTGAGAGGAGACCAGCAGGCTATCGTCAACAGAGTCACAAGAGTTGGACGTGACTGAAGCAACTTAGCATGCATGCATCAGTTCAGTTCAGTTCAGTTCAGTTGCTCAGTCGTGTCCAACTCTTTGCGACCCCATGAATCGCAGCACACCAGGCCTCCCTGTCCATCACCAACTCCCGGAGTTCATTCAGACTCACGTCCATCGAGTCAGTGATGCCATCCAGTCATCTCATCCTCTGTCGTCCCCTTCTCCTCCTGCACCCAATCCCTCCCAGCATCAGAGTCTTTTCCAATGAGTCAACTCTTTGCATGAGGTGGCCAAAGTACTGGAGTTTCAGCTTTAGCATCATTCCTTCCAAAGAAATCCCAGGGCTGATCTCGCATACATACACGTATGTATATATTTCACATTCTTTTTCCATTATGGTTTATTACAAGATGTTGAATATAGTTCCCTTTGCTATACAGTAGGTCCTTGTTTATTTTATATATAGTAGTGTGTATCTGGAGAAGGCAATGGCATCCCACTCCAGTACTCTTGCCTGGAAAATCCCATGGACAGAGGAGCCTGGTAGGCTGAAGTCCATGGGGTCGCTAAGAGTCGGACACAACTGAGAGACTTCACTTTCACTTTTCACTTTCATGCATTGGAGAAGGAAATGGCAACCGACTTCAGTGTTCTTGCCTGGAGAGTCCCAGGGACAGGGGAGCCTGGTGGGCTGCGGTCTATGGGATTGTACAGAGTCGGACACGACTGAAGTGACTTAGCAGCAGCAGCAGCAGTGTGTATCTGTTTATCCTAAATTCCCGATTTATCCCTGCTTCCCCCTTCCCCTTTCCCTTTTGGCAATCACAATTATTTTCTATGTTTGTAAGTCTAATTCTGTTTTGTAAATAAGTTCACACATATCATTTTTTCAATTTCACATAAAAGGGATATCATATGATGTTTGTCTTTCTCTGTGTGAAAGTCATGCTTACAAAGTGAAGGTGTGAATGGAGCATGAAGAAGTGTCAGTGAAAATGTCCTTTCCAGGCATGCAACTCGCTAATGGCAATTTCAAAGGGCTCTGGGCTGGGCTTTGTGGGTTGGATCTGTCTTATTGTTCAGTTGCTAAGTTTTGTCCGACTCTCTGTAACCCCTTGAACTGCAGCACACAAGGCTTCCCTGTTTTTCACTATCTACTGGAGTTTGCTCAGACTCATGCCCACTGAATCTGTGATGCCATCCAACCTTCTCATCCTCTGTCGCCCCCTTTTCCTCTTGTCCTCAATCTTTCCCAGCATCAGGGTTTTTTCCAGTGAGTTGGCTCTTTGCATCATTGTAGCTTCAGCTTCGGCATCAGTCTTTCCAATGAATATTCTGGGTTGATTTCCTTTAGGATGGACTGGTTTGATCTCCTTGCTGTCCAAGCGACTCTCAAGAGTCTTCTCCAGCACTGTAGTTTGAAAGCATCAATTCTTTGGTGATCAGCCAAATGTGGTCCAACTCTCACATTCATACATGATTACTGGGGTCTGTCTTGTTAGAGTAAAATATATGGCTCTTTTTTCCTCTCCCGGTTCCCCTTCATGAGCCATGGACATTTCTGTCTCTGCCACTGCAAACAGCACTGATTCATCACAGTGATGGGCAATTTTGGCTCAGTTTCTATTTTTCCTCCCTCCCTCCCACCTTTTTCTTCCTCCTTCCTACACCAAGCAAAGATCTTCTAACTGCGCCCCCCACACTGCCCCTTTGGGAGTGTCATTCACATTCAGGAGTGTCAATGTACCGTCATGGCCACTGTAAGGGGGCCAGTCACCAGCCTCCTCTTCTTCCTCCTGAGAACCATAGTGACAGTCCCTGTCCCTCACGTATAACAGCCCTGGCTTGTCTGTCTCCCCGATCCCACACAGAGAAATGTACAAATATGATCTCATGTTAGTGAGACCAGCTAAAGTTTAGAAATAAATGTTTACATGCATGTGATGCTCTTGTTTATGAGCAGATGAGCACCGAGACCAACAGAGGAGGATCATGGACCATGGGGCGGGGTCTTTGCAGCAGGATAAGGTGGGATGTGAGGAAAAGAATTGGCCGTGGGAATAGACAGAGACAGAGACAGACAGAGACAGAGAGAGAATTCCTGTGTACAGACTGAAACCCGAGCAGGCGCTAATGCAGTAAACTGGACCTCTGCAGTGCTAGTAGGAAATCCTCCCACCTCCCAAATGGGTGGAAACCATGACCCGTGTAGTGCTCATGGCTGATGACCCAGACCCCAGAACTGAACTTAAATTGTTGCCACAGCTGCACAGATGAGATCTGTTCTCAGGTGACCCATGGGGAGGGGTTTGGAGACTGTTTGGTGGGCACGAGCCTTCTGCCGCATACCAACTAGGTTTCATTCATCTTCTCGAAAGTTCAGTTCCTCCCCATTGGCTGCTCTGTCCAGCTGTCCCAGGCGGCTGTGGTGCTCTCTGCTCCAGGATCCACACAGCTGCTTTGTGCTCAGGTAGCCCCAGAACCTATAGAAGGACTTTGTGCTGGCTGCTTGGTGTGGACGGTGTGTGCCAGGCTCTGTGCCATGTTGTGTGTGAGTCTGCTTCAGAAAACACAGATTATCTTATGGTTCTAGAGGTTTCACCCCATCTTCCTTGTTGGGAGTGGGTGGGGTGGGCACTTCCTCCCTACTTCTGGAGCCACCCTATGGGTGGCGAGGCTCCACTGATAAGGCACTTTCTGTTTTGTCAATCCCTCTGGGGAGGAGGCTACCTCATCAGGGAGGAGCTCAGGGTGGTGCCCACTCAGGAGCTCAGGAGTGGCACTCGTTCTCCTCCTTCTCTTAGACGCCCTCCACCCCTGGGGGCACAGTTCTCGGATTGTCTCCCATGGAAGGTGACATTTGGACTCCCATCGGCCACTTAGTTTCATTTCTCAATTAGTTGAGAATGCAGGTTGGGGAGGCGTCCCAGAGGCCCCACATTTCTCATCTTGAGCAACAGCATTACCTTCTACCTGTGGTTCCAGCCAGAGACCCATCTCCTTCCTTCCTTCTCTGTCTGTTCCTCAGCCTACACCCGATCTCTCAGTGAGCCCTGCCAGCTCTTCCCTCAGACGGATCTCAAGCATGTCTACAGCCTCCTCCCCAGGCTGAGCCAGCATTTTTGGGTTGTTGTAATAGTGTCCAATGGAACTTCTGGCTTTCCCTTCAATTCACTGAAATATAAATGAAATTCAGTGGGCCCCCCTTTCCCTTAGGATAAATTTCAAACCCACTTCCTTGGGCCTCAGTGCCATGCCTGTGCTGCCTCCTCCTGTCTATCTATCCTTCCCCCACCCCTCTCTTCCATCTCAGTGTGTCCCAGCCATAGGGGCTCCTTTCTGTCCCCTGAACATGCCATTTTATCCCCAAGACTGACCCACTGCAGCACATGATATGCCCTCAAGGAATATTTTCCAAGAACCTGAATTGTTTTATGTGCTGTCCAGGGGGGAAGGGTCTCAAATGGTGGATTTGGAGTGTCCTAGGGCCTTGGAGAGTCCATCTCTACAATGAGATGGATGCCTCAGGCTGTCTCCAGCTATGTGTTTGTCCTTGTTCTGACTCCATACTTGGCAAAGGATGTTCTGATTGTGAATGGCTTGCCTGGTCTGTCTTCCATTAGGGAGAGAAAGGGCTTGCCTTGCAGACGTCAGTAGTCTGTCTCCTGCCTCTGCATGTTTATCCCCGTAAACTATCACACTGGTGTTTAGGTCATAAACACACACCCATCGGCTTTGTCCTACTAGGATACACATCTACAAGGTGGCCATGCCCTTGGTTTCTTAGCTTGCAGACTGAGAGCGATACTATGGTTCTGGAACATTGTCTAAAGTGATGGTTTCCTTGGGAAGTTCTTGGGAAACAAGTTGCAGGGTTTCTTCTGGCAGGAGAGCCCCCATCAGAATGGTTGCTTTGCTGGGACCACAAGCCTTTCTTGGTTTGAACTTTTTAATGTGTGGGGTTCAAATTGGTGAGATTTCAGTGTTTACTACATTTTCCTAAAGCAAGAGCATCCTGGTTGCCAAAGTCCTCAGATGTGGGGTGAGACCCTGGGTGCTGAGATGGGCACTTCTCTAAACTGTAGCACAATAGATATGGACTTGCTTGTAGGATCCAGACTTTCTTTTTTAGAGAGTCCCATACTGAATGTGACCTGATTGGAAGCAGTGCTCTTCCTGCCCTCACACAGTCAGCTGGTGCACGCATGACCTGTTCTCAGCCAATCAGATGCTTACTCACAGATTGTTGAATCTACATTGAATGATTCTCACTCATGGGAAGAATGCAGGTGTTAGTCTTCTCGGCAGTGGCAATGGTGGGCATGGGGATCAGGTAGTTTTCCTTCATGACTTTGCTGCCTGGACTTCCATAACTCCTTTGGCTTGTTCTCTATTTAAAGCCTAATACTTCATTTTCCTGTGGATTTTGAGAGGACTTGGTATCTTTCTTATATATGTGTTTGCATGTACCAACTTTACCTGGTATCGTTTCTTTGCTTGTAGCTAAGAACTCTGAGGTAGAAACTGATGCCAAGAGTGAAGTGGACACAACAGACACTTGAGGATGGGGATGGAGTTTGGGGTTTATATCAGTTACAAGATGGGCTCTGAGATGCTATACCAGAGATCCCAAGGCAGAGTGGCTGAAACAAGACATGTAACAGTGTGAGTGCTGGGAAGGCGTTGCTATTTCCAACATGTGGCTTCTTGGTTAAAGATGACATCATTTCCAAGCGATGCCAAAGAAGGAAGGAGAAACCAGAGGGCAATCATCTTTCTTCCTGGGGAACATGACCTAGAAGCTGCACACATCAAGTCTGCTGACTCTCATGGGCTTAACCACCTTGCCACATCCATCTGCAGGGGTGACTGGAAAGCTAATCTCCAGATGGCGAGCCCTATGCTCTTCTAGCATGTAGTAGGAACACTCTAAGGCTACAAGGGAGATCGAACAGTTTGAGCCATTAGAAATCAAGGTTGCAGGATGGGATGGGAAGCAGGCAAAGTCCGATTTATATTCTGGGATGCAAACACAGATGCCCATTGTTGTTGTGTCTGACTCTATGCAACCCCCTGGACTGCAGCACACCAGGCTCTCCTGTCCTCCACTATCTCCCAGGATTTGCTCAAATTCATGTCCACTGAGTTGGTGATGTTATCTAACCATCTCCACCTCTGCCACACCCTTCTCCTTTTGCCTTCAGTTTTTCCCAGCATAGCAGCCCATAGTATGAAGCTAATGAAATTGTTGCTTATATGGTGAACCAGAACCCAGTGCTCAGTAGAGAAGAGATATGGAGATGGAAGGATCACATTGGTATCATCATAAAACTGTGTAATGTGTGAACAATCTGACTGTGGGAGTGGCCTGGCCAATTTCTACTGTATGGAGTTACTAAAGGCAAAAGAATGTTGAAACTCCAAATATTCAATTTGTACTATGCCCCAGGCATAGTACAAAGCTCAAGGACATTCTATGACTATGCTGTCAGGATCTATCTTTCAGCTGGCAGAAATAGCAACAACAAATAACAACAAAACTCTCTGAGACTGTTCTGCATAATTCTGAATTACACCATCAGTTGAATTCACATGTTAGGGTTTTTTTGTTGTTGTTGTTGAGTCACTAAGTCGTGTCTGACTCTGCAACCCCACAGACTGCAACATGCCAGGCTCCTCTGGCCTCCACCATCTCCTGAGTTTGCTCAGATTCATGGCCATTGAGTCAGTGATGTTACCTATCCATCTCATCTTTTGCTGCTCCCTTCTCATTTTGCCTTCAATCTTTCCAAGTATCAGGTCTTTTCCAATGAGCCAGCTCTTTGCATCAAGTGGCCAAAGTATTGGAGCTTCAGCTTCAGCATTAGTCCTTCTAATGAATATTCAGGGTTGATTTCCTTTAGGATTGACTGGTTTGATCTCCTTGCTGTCAAGACTCTTCTCCAGCACCACCATTTGAAAGCATCAATTCTTTGGGTGCTTAACCTTCTTTATGGTCCAACTCTCACATCCAAACATGACTACTGGAAAAACCATAGCTTTGACAATACAGTTTCCCTAAGTCTTGTATATAAAACACAGGATACTGATCAGAAAGAATGGAAACCTAGAAACTAGACTACAAATATGTGGAAGGATTTGCAATCCTTTGATTAGCATGAAGTCCATCCCTCCCTTGGAGCTATCCTGAGGATGCAGCCTCAGTCCTTGTCTGATGAGGTTATTCTGTTCTTACTGGAGAATACCACCCCTCCTTACACAGAGAGAGCCTCCCCGGGAAAGAAAGGGATAACCCTTAATTCTCTGCATGGTCCTCAGATTACTAGACCTTGGCATGTCCCAGGGGGTCAACTGCAAAATGAAATGGTAGTGGAAGGCTTGTACTGCAAAAGAACTGTAGGAGTTTGCTAATTTCTATCATAAAAAGTCTGGAGGCACATCTGTGGGGATGGATGTTTAGGATACTAACCCAAGAAGGAAGCAAATGATTAATGTCAGGTTCAACTGATAACTGTAGATGCAGCTATGGTGAGGTTTGAGGGTAAACATGAAAGCGTTAGTCGCTCAGTCATGTCTGACTCTTTGTGACCCCATAGATGTAGCCTTCCAGGCTTCTCTGTCCATGGAATTCTTCAGGCAAAAATACTGGTGTGGGTTGCCATTCCCTTCTCCAGGGAATCTTCCCAACCTAGGGACTGAATTCAGATGTCCTGCATTGCAGGCAGATTTACAGTCTGAGCCACCAGGGAAATCCTGGTGTTAGTTTCCCATAAATGCTGTTAAAAAAAAAAAGTATCACAAACCAGTTGACTTAGAAAAACAGAAATATTCTGTTGATAGCCTGTTGAGGCTATCTAAGCCTCAAAATCTGGAGGCTTAGATATCCAAAATGAGGGTGCTGGCAGGGCTGTGCTTTCTCTGGATATTCTAGAGAAGGAGCCATCCTTGCTTCTTCCTAGCTTTTGGCGGTTGCAGATAGTCCTTGGCTTGTAGACACGTCCCTCCAATCCTTGCCTCTCTTGTTCAGGTCTTCCTGTGTGTTCCTGCTCCCTCCTTAACTCTCCCTTAAAGACCCCCTTCTGTAAGGACAACAGTCATTGCATCGGGATCTGCTCCAATCCAGGATGACCTCACCTGAACTTGGTTACATCTGTAGCATTCAATTTCCAAATAAGCTTCATTCATCAGTACTCAGGAGACATCTTTTGTGAAGACATCATTTAACACAATATAGACGTAATGTAACGCACCAGCCTGAACAGCTGAGAAGGAATCTAATATTTTTCTTGTTGGTTGACACTAGCCTGGGCTCAGAATGCAAAGGGATGTCCCCTATCACTGAAAGGACACTGATTAATTTGTAAAACTGCTAACCAGAGTGGCAGTGGGAAATGTCCCTGGAGATCAGAAGCCGGCAGCCACACGCAGCAGTCAGAGGAGGAAGAAAAGTGGACACAGTAAGCAGAAGGGTCAGTTTGCTCATCAGAGGTTTTTGCTGTGGTTAATCGATCATGGGGTTCTTGAAATGAAAATCAGATGGCAGTCCACTAAGGCCTATTTGACTTGTAAACTGACATAAATATGTAAGTGAGTAGTAAAGGTCTAGGTCTGAATCGTGACTTGAATTCTGTGGTTGAGAGTTCCCACACTTGAGTCAATTTATGACTCAAAGTCCTTGGGCAGAGGAGGGGGCTTAGGAAGAACTTGTAATGGTGTCACAAGTGTGTGACATGGACCTTCCTCCTAGCTTTACCCAGGGGACCCTCTCTGTTCACAGGCTTATTGTACACAAGGTAAGGGAAGTGGCCAAGGTCTGGTCTCCTGGGCCCTGGCTCTGATCTGACACCTTTCCTTGGTCCACTGGTTAGACGGGATTGGTTGGATGGGGGCCCTCACATGGGGAGGAGGGTCCAAGTGAGACCTGTTAGCCTTCCCGTGGGCCCCATGCTGGGACCATTTATTGATCATTGCCCAGTTCCAGGGAGAACACTTGGTATCCTTGGCAAGAGGCAGGATCTACTTACAGTTCATTGACCCATGGAATCAGGGAAGACCCATGGAGCTGGGGAGAACTCATGGACCCAGGAGAGCCCATGAAACTCAGGACAACTGATAGGATCAGGGGGAAGTCATGGACCCAGAGTGAGCCTGTGAACCCAGAGGGAGCTGCATAACTAGAGCTCTAATGGAGGGGAGGCTGAGTGAGAGGACTTCAACCTCCCTCTTTGCCTTCAGGTAATAAGTCTTCACTTCCTGGAGGCTGGGGAGGTGGGTGTGGCCACTGAAGACCTAGAAGAGGCTGCCTTGGTGATCCTCATCATGTCCACCTAAGCACCTCCACCAGCACTCAAGGACCAGGTCGGGAGAGTGGACACTTCACCATTGCATTAAATCCTTCGAGGGTGGTATATTATCATTTGATGCTGGGAAAGATTGAGGGCAGGAGGAAAAGGGGACGACAGAGGATAAGATGGTTGGATGGCATTACTGACTCAATGGACATGGGTTTGGGTGGATTCTGGGAGTTGGTGATGGACAGGGAAGCCTGGAGTGCTGCAGTTCATGGGGTCACAAAGAGTCAGACACGACTGAGTGACTAAACTGAACTGAACTTTACAGATGAGAAAATCAAGGCTTAGGATGTTTCAGAAGCAGCCCAAGTCCCCAGAACTGGAAAGGCTGGGATCTGAACCCAGTGGTGTGACTTCAGTGCCCTAATCCTACCCACCTCTGAAATGAAGACATGAATGTATTTCCAGGAGTCATCCATCTCACTCTCCTGCTTAGGTAAAACCCTGGGGGATACTTCAGCAGCCTCTAGGACCTGAAAAAGGGACAGGGGCTTTTGTTCTGAGGCCTCAGATCTACCCAAAAGCAATCTAACCCCAGCTTGGCGCTCCATTGGATTTCTTTTCCCTTGAGAGCAAATCCGACTTGATGCCGACACTCACCGTCCCAGGTCCAGGGATGTTCTCTTTGTTATATTCTGGGCTCCTGGGAATATAAGTGTCACCTAAATGGGTCAGGTTCTACTTGGGATAACTTATTTTGCTTCTTCTAAAGATTTTCTCGTCACTGAACCCCAGCGCAAATTTGGGTTGGTATGTGAGGTAGACGTTGATAAGCTGAGGAGAGTTGGGGAGAGAGGAAGTGGATAGAAAGAGATGATGATAGAGGGAGGAAGAGAGAGAGGAAGAGAGGAGAGGAAAAGGGGAGGGGGAGAAGGAGGGAGAACCAGCTCCAAGCAGCAAATGGCCCCAGGTGGCAACTGAACACAATTCTCAACCCACCAGCCCAGCAGGCTGGCTAGAAAAACTAGGGGTAAAGTCTAGAGAAACAGGGAACTGAGTTTCCAGCAGGTCAGGATTCAAGACCCCTATTTTCCCACTGGAAAATGGATTTTAATGCTACTCAATCCACTGTCTTGCTTTGTTTCTTGATGCAAGTTGCTTACTGTTTGGGGAACAGAAGCAAGAACTATTTACTGAGAGTTTTCTATGTGCCAGGCACAGGGCTTTAGGTGGACATCTTGGTATATGAAGATAGAATTTCCTGTCCTGTCTTGGCTTATGGGCAATGGTGAGGGAGACATGATAAAAAATCAAAGCAAATTAGATGCAAAAATGTTCAAACTCTCACAGCCTGAAGATAAAATCAGGATACTTGACCAGCCTCTTAGGGGTGATGGGGGCAAATTTTCCCAAGTATCTTTGGTGGTTTGGCTAGACACAAGGATGTTCCCCTCACCCCACCCAGTCTATCCCATTTCCCCAAAGTCTGGTTTGAAAGCTTGGAGTGTACAAAAAGAATTGGTCACCAAGCTCTGGACATCAAAGAAAGACCATCACCTGTGGAGGCCAAGTAACACCTGCTGCCTACCACCAACTCAGCATCCATTCCCACAACTTCCAGTAAGCTCAACCCTGCTTTGTAGAATGAGCTCACACTACTTGCATGCAGCCTTGTCATTCAAGAAGTCCCTCCCTCACCTGGCCAAAGGGTGGGCACAGGACCCAGGCTCAGCCAATCAGACTCTCTCTCCAAGAATTCTGATTCTTACCAAAATGGAAGATGGTTGCAGTCACCCTAGGGAGCCTGCTCCTGGTTGCCCAGGTGACAGGAAGTGATCTGGTTCCTGTCCTTCATAGTATCTGGTGCTTCCCTTTTCCCTCTCATTTAAAAAAAAAAACAAAAACAAGTGTCTCTGTTTTCTCTCAATAAATGCTTAAATTGCCCAGAGTTGACTCTATATTTTATATCCAAAGGACCATAAATGGTACAGATGGAGTATCTTAATTATTTCACATGATAGCCTTAGGAGCTAGACACTGCATTGTCCCATTTGATAGATGAGAAAACTGAAGATTGTGAATGAAGTCCCCCAGCAGGTGGGTGATGCAGCTCTGCTCCTCACAGCTCCACTCTCCCTCTAGTAGCGATAATCCAGATGGACAGCGAGCCCCTTCCCCACCTCCCGGCTCAGCCAGCCTCCTTTGGGGTGGGTGCTCCACCTGCATATCCCAGAAAATAGTGGGGCAGCCTGAGGAGGGTCTGTTTCCCCTGATTATTCCAACAAAGGCAGGACGAGGTTTCTGATCACCCTCTGGAGAGACTGGCCAGTTCCTGAAGCACAAATGACCTGCAACACCTGGAGGGTCCAGGAACGTGTCCATCATGGAGCCTTGGTGTTGGTACCTCCACTGGATGATGGAGTTGATGACTCTGCATGAGTTAGGGGTCAGGGTGGGAGGCAGGAAAGGGGTTGGCCATTCAGGGGACTTGGATGGATTACATCTGAATGACATTTTTCAAGATGGTACATCCATCCATGTTGCAGCTCCCATCACTGAGTTTTATCACCAGGAAGTTGAGAATGTTAGAGCCACTTATCCAGACAGCTCCCAAAGAATCTATGGCAAGTCAGCTTTCCATCAACAAGTTTCTTGAGACTGTTGGGTCAGGGAGGGAACAAGTGCATTTTCTTCCAATCTGGGCAGGAGATGCCTGAGAGAGGGCCCTGGGGTTGATGATCAGTGTGGGGAAACCTCTGTGCTTGGGGCAGAGGGAAGTTGAATGATCCTCTCTCTCTTAGGGGCTAAGACTTCCTGATTGGGATATTCTGAAGCTGGAATGTGGGACTCTCCCTGGTACTGTGTGCGATGCAATGCTGTGAGTGGGCAAGAGCTGGGAGAAGGGTCAATCACCTTGGAAAGGGCTTCGGGGCCAACCAACAAAGGGGATTCCTCTATCATCTGCCTCCGCGGGGGCTGATACTTCGCAGCCTCAGCAGCCGGCTGGGGTGGGGCTTTGTTCCCTTGCAGAAGCTGTGTCTGCACCTGGCATCCTGCAAAGTCTTTCCTGTTGAGTTTTGGTGGTGGCTGCATCCCAAAGTGAGGATGTGGGGTGGAGGCTTCAAGGACCTGCTTTCAGCCTCAGCTGATTGGGAGGTCCAAGGCTTTCTCTGGGGAGAGTTCATTGATTCTAAAAGTGAAAGTGACAGTCGCTCAGTCGTGTCCGACTCTTTGCGACCCCATGGACTATACAGTCCATGGAATTCTCCAGGCCAGAATAGTGGAGTGAGGAGCCATTCCCTTCTTCAGTGGATCTTCCCGACCCAGGGATCGAACCCGGGTCTCCTGCATCGCAGGTGGGTTCTTTACAGCTGAGCTACTAGGGAAGTCCTCGTTGATTCTAACAGGAATTGAAAGTCTGCCATGGGGCAGGCACTGCGGGCCCCAGGGATTCACATGTGAACAAAGTAGACCAATGTCCTGCCTCTTGGAGCCCACATCTCACAAGGTGAGAGGTTGCTAATTGCTAGTGACCATAACAAGGATGCTGTGGTTGAGGAGGTGGGGAGGGCTGGCACCTGCATGCCTGTGGTGTGTGTGTGTGTGTGTGTGTGTGCATGCCTACAGTATGTGTGTATAGGCATACCTGTGGGGTGTATACCTGTGTGTACTTGCCTGTAGTGTGTGTGTGTATAGATGTGTGGTGTGTGTGTACAGGCAAACTTTGGGGGGTGTGTGTGTGCATGCCCATAGTGTGTGTATATAGGCATGCCTATGGGTGTGTGTGTGTGTGGAGGTAATACCTGTGGTATGAGTGTATGTATGTGTGTAGGGGAAGGGACAAGGAGGCAGTGTCAAATGCAGTGGTCAGAGGATCAGACTTTACTGAGAAGGTGATAACTGAAGGAGAAGGAGGAGGTGGTGAGAGAATTAGCCCGGCAGCCTCTGTAGGGCTCAAGGAACATCACATGCTAATCCCCCAGTGGGGAGCAGCTTTGGTAAAGCTGGGAGAGCAGGGGAGCCAGTGGGTCTGGTGGGGATGGAGGATGGGAAGGTGAGGTCAGACAGGTGATGAGGTCATACAGGAGAGCTTGGAAGTATAAGATTGGTTTTCACCTTGATGGCAGCAGGGAACCATGTCAGGTTTGCAAAGGCGGGTGCCATGGGGGGCTTTGTTCAAGGATCTCCAAGCATCAGGTATGAACACAGTGTAGGAAAAGCAGAAGCAGGAGGATCAGGTGAGAGGCTGGTGGTCTGGACCAGGGGTGGTGAGCCTTGGTGAGATTCTGGACATGGTTTGAAGGTTGGATTTCCTATTACATGAGATTGGGAGGGGCACAGAAGAGTTTGGGACAACTCCCAAACTTCACCAGAGAAGGAGTCCCCATCAACTGAGATGGGGAGGAACATGGATGGAGCCAACATCTGGCAGGAAAGAATAAGTTCAATTTTGGATATACTGAGTTTTAAATGCCTAAAGATATCCAAGAGGAGTCAGTAGTGAGTCCCACCCGCTGAGGGGAAGTGAGGGACCTTTGGCTACTTTCACTTTGATTGTAGTGAGGGGCCTTCAAGTTGGTCACTTAGAGAGCTTGCCATGTACCCCATGACCATGGGGCAGGTGAATGACCACAAATAATGAGGGAAAGGATGCCTCAGTGTTTCTCCCAGATCAGACATAGACACTACAGAGACATTTAAAAACTGGTCCAGAATGTCTCCCTGAGACACAGTGAGAGCCCAAGGTGGTGTGGACATCCAAGATTTTGGGGATGGGAGTCAATAGAAATGGCCAAATGGAAGGAAATGCATCTCCTGAACCATGTAAATTATGTGAATTACATCAGCGCTTGTTCTCTTGGGGGCGTTAGAAGGACCTGCCATGAGTCCCAGTGGTGGGCACTGCTTTGATCAAATGAGGCGGTCCGTGACTGGAGGAGACCAAGGCCTGGTGACTTTGGTCCTAGATGTGTGAGAGGCTTCCTGCCCCCCTACCTGCCTCCCTGCTCCAGTCAGAGGGTTGTCTGAAGGCATGGATAGGATTCGGGAAGAGGAGTGTGACAGAAGAGTCTGGGCCATCAAGTGGATCTTGGCTGGAACTGTGAGCCTTTCACCTTAAATGATGCTCGGGGTTTTGACTGTTAAATCATATTGGACATTTTCATTATTAAAGTGACAGGTTTTTGTGACCAAAAGTGCCTGGAAGCCTTTTTATTATCTGAGAATAAACAGGCTAGATCTAGAGCTCTCATGAGATTCAAAGCAAGATCAGGGAAGGCACTTGCCCCATAGGCAGGTCTGGCCAACAGGGAGATAATGGGGAGGGAGAATGCAGGAGTACCTTTGCTCAAGGTAAAGTGGCCTTGGTCAACGAGGGAGGCCAGGGCAATGGGGCAGCCGACAGGAGAGTGTTGATGGGAGAAAGAAGGGGAAGAGCCAGAGGATGGGGTATGGCTTGTGGTTGACAGTCAAGTCCAGACAGAGAGGAAGGCTGAACAAATGCTGTCTAATAATAATCCAGCTTTACTTTTCTGCAATAATCTTATCCTTTTCTTGGGAACAAATCATTTGTGTGTTTTTTCTTTGGTTTTAAAAGCAATGCATGTTTATTATGGAAAATTGGAAAATATAAAAATTGATAAAGGAGGAAACAAAAATCACTAATAAATCAGAAGTCAAATCATTAATAAACCAGGAGTAATTTCTCAGCAATAAATACTCCTATATTTTTGGTGTGTAATTTGGTATATTCCACAGACTTTTTGACCACTTTATTCCCTAACATATCATAGATTATCCTAATATATCGTATATTGGGATAGATATTCATGAATAACTTTAAGCCAGTAAATTTGAAAACATACAAAATGGACAAAATCCTTAGAAAATATGAATTCCCCAAACTGAAGAAAAATGAAAAATCTAAATATTCCTATAACTACTAAGGAAAATAAACTTAGTTCTTCATCTCCCTATAAAAAGCACATCAGACACAGACAATTTTACATTTGGGTTTTACATTAAGAAATAAATATTGTTATTCTTACACAACTATTTTTCATGGAATAGTTTTACAGAATTAATATGAGAAGTATATAATCTTGATTTCAAAACAAGGATAGTTTGAGAAAGAAAAATTATAGGCTAATCTCAAACATGAACATGGATGCAAAAGTCCTAAAAATATGCTAACCAAATACAGAAGCATAGTATAACACAGATAACCTATGTGGCTAAGCTGATTTTATTCCAAAAAGCAAAAATAGAAAACGTATTAATTTATTTCTTCCACATAAACAGCTTAAGGGAAAAAAGGATATGTTCAGTTTAATACATATATAGAAAGCATTTACTTAAATTCAATGCTCTTTTATGATAGAAGCTCATTTTACTCGAACTCCAGGACACCAATGCATATTCTAGAAAACTTTAGCAAGCATCATATACAATAACAAAATACTTGAAGCATTTCTTCAAGCCACAAATGCTCACTGTCTTTTTGCTATTCAGTACAGTATTGGAGGAGCTAAACAGTGCACAGAGCAAGAAAAAGGAATAAAAATATACAGATCAGAAAGAATAGCTAGAACTGTCAGTGTGTCCAGAATGATACGCTTGTCTCAGAAAAATCCAAAATAATGTAGAGAAAAATCTCATGAATTAATTGGACAGTTTATTAAGATTACAGGATATATTATAAATATCCAAGTTAACTACATTTCTACACACCAGCATCAATGAATTAAACATTTAAACTAAATAAATACAATTTACAAATAGCAATGTCAATAAAGGGAAACTGAGAATAAAGCTGATGGAAGTGATGTAAGATCTTTGTACTAAAATTTTAAAAACTTTGTTGGAGACATTCTTAAATTACTTAAAGAAATTAAGATATATTTCATAGCTTTGGATAATTCAAGACAATATTATAAAGATGTTTATTCTCTCCAAATGGACCTATAGGTGCAGTACAATTTCAACCAAAAGTCCAGTAGGCGCCTTGTGGAACTTGACCTGTGATTTCAAAATTTATATTAAAGAGTAAAAGTCAAAAATATCCAAAATGCCCTTGAATAATAAATATAGACTATGAGAAGCTTCCCATTCTGATACAAAGATTTATTATAAAGCCATAGAAATCAAGATATTATGGTCTTATCAAAGCAACAGTCAAAAGGATATTGAAGAGGCAGCCGTGTTGATTAGAGGAGAACGGAAGGGTTAATCTATCAATCAGTGAATAATGCTGCAACAATGGCTATTTCTTGTGAAAAAATGATATCATATGCTCACACCTTCAAGACACTCACAGGAATAATGAGTACACTCTAGACTGAGCACTTGAAAGTGAAAAACAAAACGGTAAGGCTTCTAGAAGAGCACAGCGGAGAATGAATACAAACCCCCCAAGCAAAACCACATGCACATCACTAAATGAATCATCAAGGAAAAGGGCAGTGCAGCTGACCATACTAAAATCTAAATCTTTCTCTTTATCCAAAGATACCAGAAAGAGGGCAAAAAGCACACAGCCAACTGGAGAAGATATTTACTACTTCTTCACTGATAAAGGATTAGTACCTTCAAGATGCAAAGAAATCCTGCAGATCAATAGGAAAAGTAGGCAAATGTCACAAACGGGCATTTCATAGAAAAATATTTATAAATTTCCGAGATTTATGAAAAGATGCCCACTCTTATTAGTAACCTTGGAAGTAAATTGAAATCAAAGCGAGAAACCATATCACCCCCAACACATAGGTACAAATATAAGGGTATGATGGACTGGCTATCTTCCTGCCCTACTCTGCGCCTTTCTGATGGGCCCCTGCGCGCTCCATCACTGCTGGCTTCTGATTGGCCCAGGCTGGGAGGTGGGACAGAGAGCGCAGGGGATTTCTCTGACTCCCCCCTGCTGTAGCTGCCCCTCTCCACACCCACAGCTCCTATAGCCAGCCTTTCTCCCTGCTCTCATGTTGACGGGCTCTGGCCATGCCTTGTCCCTTCACCCCTAGGGTGGGTACCAGCTTCCTGCTCTGCCAGTCCCCAGGTGCCTCACCACTTCCCTTCCTTTACTTATCCCTGCCCACTCTTTCTGAAGTAGTCTGTTCATTAACACCTCTTCATGGAACAATCTGCTTTTTTTCTGGGACTCTGACCAAGACATACAACAATGCCAGAAACTGGGAAGCCATGAAAAAGACAGTGGTCTTTATTCACTTATCATTGGTGAGGATGCAGATGGTGCCTGCCCCATGGGATACAGTTCGCCCTTCACTGCATTTGAAGATGCACTTATCTTACAAACCAACAATCATATCCTTACATCTAACCCCAGAGAAACTTCAGGACACACGAATGTTAACAGGTGAAATGAAGATGGTGATAGTCACAGTCCTATGATCCTCTGTTGCTGGAGGATTAGCTGAAACCATCTCACACAGAAGCGCTCACCTGGTAGATGCTGAGTGAAGATCAGCTGTTATTACTCGGGGGCTGTGCCGGGGACCAGCCCCGGCTGATCCAGGGTATTCGAAGGAGAGACGGCGTCGGCGAGGGTCAGGATACAATAGCTTCAATTAGATATTAATTAAAGATATAAAGAGTAATAGAATAAGGATAGCTCAGTAGGAAAATTCAGTGGAGAAAAGAGGCTGAGTAGCTTGGTTTACGCGGGAGACCAATAAAACTTCAAGACAAGAAGTTTGCACCACTTACGTAGGCCGCAGGCGTCCTTCCGTTCTCCCGAAGGAGAGGAGACACTGAGGCCTCCCCGGTCGGATCTTAGAAGCCCAGGCATAATTAGTAAGCATGGTGGGTTCCGCGCTCCAGATGGAGACTGAACCAGAGTGAGAGAGAGAGCGACATGGGGAGACCAGTATTTCGAGAAACTGATCCCAATTCTTTATTTTCCAGAGTCTGTTTTTATACACGGAGATGTTATACAAAAGTCACGTGGGGACAGCAGTCCTGACTTTTATTAAAGTCAGGTGCTTCACACAAATGTATACAGAGGTCTTAGGGGTGTTACATCATCTTCTGGCCAGGGGGGCCTGCTGACAATTTACGACCCTCTCCTTGTGACAGCGGTCAGTCAATCAGGACACTTATTTCTCCAGGGCTGATTATTCTCAAAACAGACGCCACCCAAATAAAGTTACATTCCTACAGGGTGAGGGTGTAGTGGGTTTTAGTTAAGGAAAGAATTTACTTAGCCTAAGGTCTAACGTGATTAATATCAAAGGTTAATTCTATATATTCATTAATGTGTGTAAGGGCAGGGGATGTGGAGACTTAGCAACAAACATTGGCTCAACAAATGAAAAACCCTTCACCAATACAATTTCTAATCAGCCCATTATACTTATACTAATAGTTTTCTAACTTTTCTAAGGAACCTGTTTTTAGAAGGTTTAAAGCATCTCGTGCCTCTCACGGTTGGGAGGCTGTGAGCGATCACATGTGGCCGGACAAGCCTGTCAGGCAGGCCAGAGAACCTTCAGAGGAGTTTGTAGGTTAAAACACTCTTATCACGCCCAGGAATGATTATTAACTGGAGCTCTAGGTTAACTCCTTCTCCGAAAGAGGTGGTGGGGGACAGCCCCCTGTAAAGTCAGAGGTGTAGGTAAGAGCACAAAGTAGTAAAGTAGGCAGGCTCTGGTAATGGGGGTAGATGCTCGAGGAGTTCCAGGGGGACTCCTGAGGCTCGATCCCGCCTTTGCGTATGTCGAGCCTCCTTCCTCGTGACCTTTGTCATGGGCGGAGTACCTCACTCTGGCCCCCAACAGGGCTGGGCAATGGGAGGACCAGCTTTGGACATCCTTTCATGGATCCATGGCCCCTGACCTTTCTGCACAGGAGACCCCTCCCTGGATGCAGGACAAGCCCTGGGAGAAATCTGTGGGCTATGTCCCCTGTCATTCCTGGGCAGGCTGGTCCTAGCTCCCTGCTCAGCTGAGCTCAGCATATGAAGGAACCCATGGCTTGTTCTGAATTCAAAGAGGAAGCTGGATCAGACTGTAGCAACAGTCTGCAATCCCAAGGGAACAAAATTAAAGGATAAGTGCAAATTCTTCAAAAGAATGGAATGGCAGACCACTTTACCTGTCTCCTGAGAAACTTGTATGCAGGTCAAGAGGCAACAGTTAGAACCAGACACAGAACAATAGACTGGTTCAAAATTGGGGAAGGAGTACCACCTCAAGACTGTATATTGTCACCCTGCTTATTTAACTTCTGTGCAAAGTACATCATGCGAAAAGCTGGACTGGATGAATCACAAGCTGGAATCAAAATTGCTGGGAGAAATATCAACAACCTCAGATATGCAGATGATACCACCATAATGGCAGAAAGTGAAGAGGAACTAAAGAACCTTTTGGTGAAGGTAAAAGAGGAGAGAGAAAAAGCTGGCTTAAAACTCAACATTCAAAAATCTAAGATCATGGCATCCAGTCCCATCACTTCATGGCAAATAGATAGGAAAAAATGAAAACAGTGGCAGATTTTCTTTTCTTGGGCTCCAAAATCACTGTGGACAGTGACTGCAGCCATGAAATTAAAAGATGCTTGCTTCTTGGAAGAAAAGCTATGACAAACCTAGACAGCATATTAAAAAGCAGAGACATCACTTTGCCCAAAAGTCTGTATAGTCAAAGTTATGGTTTTTCCAGTAGTCATGTGTGTATATGAGTTGGACAATAAAGAAGGCTGAGCGCCGAAGAATTGATGCTTTTGAACTGTAGTGCTGGAGAAAACTCTTGAGAGTCCCTTGGACTGCAAGGAAATCAAACCAGTCAATTTTAAAGGCTATCAACCCTGAATATTCATTGGAAGGGCTGATGCTGAAGCTGAAGTTCCAATACTTTGGCCATCTGATACAGAGGGCTAACTCATTGAAAAAGACCCTGGTGCTGGGGAAGATTGAGGGCAGGAAGAGAAGGGGATGACAGAGGATGAGATAGCATCACCAAGTCAATGGGCATGAGTTTGAGCAGACTCCAGGAGACAGTGAAGGACAGGGAAGCTTGATGTGCTGCAGTCCATGGGGTTGCAAAGAGTAGGACACAACTTAGTGACTGAGCAACAAAGGGCAAACGAAGGGGACAGCAGAGGATTTGATGGTTAGATAGCATCACCAACTCAATGGACATTAATTTGAGCAAACTCCAGGAGTTACTGGAGGACAGAGGAGGCTGGTGTCACAGAGCCATGGAGTCACAAAGAGTCAGACACTACTTAGAGTCTGAGCAACAACAATAAGCACTTCATCTTGGATGCCAGCAAAGGTAAGTATCAGTTTTAGATCTTTTTATGGCACTGAAATTCAATACACACAGTGCCTCTTATGGCTTGCCAACTTTGATGAAACACAATAATCGAGGCCCAAGTACGGCTGTTTGACACTCCATTAACCCCTGCATGGAAAGGTTGGATTTAATAGGATTGCTGCAGTTGAACACAAGTGTCTCACTCCATCAACCTCCCTCTGGCTCAGGCCCACAGCTAAATTTATTTTTAGGGCAAAATCTCACTTACTTGTCCTTCCTGGGAGTGCTGTGGGCCTCTCCCCTGCAGTCTGGCCTCTCTGATATCCTCTCAGGGCTTCACTGATGGACAGCCTGGCAAAAGTGCTGGGGACAATGCCTGGCCCAGGGTGAACCTTATTATTGTTATTATTATTATACTTACCTTTTCTTATGCACATGTAAAGTTATATATTTTGAATGTCATTGAGAACTGGGATGCTAGATTATTATCTTCATGCTTTTCATGATATTTTTCTCTGGGCTTGTGGAAAGTCCTAAGACCCAGAAGACATGGCCAGTTCATAAAGAGTTCACAAGACACCAGATAGGACCAGCTTGCACAAGTTCTCCCATCTTCCTGCTGCTGGGTGTGGTCCTCTTTTACCAACACACCTCTATACCTGTCACACACCTGTGACAATGCCCTCCTCCCACAAAGCGTCTGGAACTTCATCTCTAGAGCCTGTGAATGTGTAATCCTACTTGCAAAAGGAGCTGAAGGTTTTAGATGGGATTAAGGCTGCCAATCACCTGGCCTTGAGATGGGGGAACTGTGTGATCCAGGTGGGTTCTGTGTCATCTAAGGGCAGGAAGGGAAGTCAGAGTGATGCTGTGCAAGGACTCAACTCGCCTTTTACTGGCTTTGAAGGTGGAGGGCGGGGCCATGAGCCAAGGAAAGTGGACACCTGTAGAAACTGGAACAGGTGAGGAAACAGATTCTCCTCTGGAGCCCTAGCAGGAAGGCAGCCCTGCCCACACCTTGGTGTTTGCCCAGCGAGACCCATGTTGGACCTCTGACCTCTGGAATTGTCAGTCATAGACTTGTTTTGTTTCAAATCACCAACTATGTCACATCAGCAATAGAAAACAAATGCAATAGCCCAGCCCACTGACTAGTTTTCCTTATTAATCTTCATGCTCCAATGGGGGGCTTGAAGTTCCTCCCCAGGAAGCCCCCCTGCCTTCTGCTGCCCACAGGGACCCATCTGCCCTCAGAGTAGAGAGGAGGTGTTCCTGCTGGTCACCCTGCTGCTGCTGATCACTGTCTCTGTGCCCTGTCTCTTGGATGATGAGCACCTGGAGGGCAAGGTCAGGCCTGTGTCCTAAACAGCAGCCTGTGGGTATCATTGCTGATCCTAGTTTAAAAAATAAGAGAAAAAGATGTCTCTGTCTCAAAATGTGTGCTGCTGCCTGCCATGACCCTGGACGCCAGAGCCCTGCCTGGAGAGGTGAGCTAAGGGGACTCAGTCTGAATTCGTAGCCAAGACCTGGAGGCTCAAAAGGGTCAGAGATTAAAGACCTGTTCAGTTTGGTTACAGGCAGATGCTCTGATTTTGTTCTCAGTCAGTCCATGGTTGGATGACAAAGTTCAGTGTGGTATGCTGCTTCTTGAGCCAGAAACAAATATTAAAGAAAAATTTTAAAATTGAAGGATAGTTGATTTCTGCTATATAGCAAAGTGACTCTGTTATACATTTATATATATATATATATATATATATATATATATACACACACACACACACAGACACACACACACATATAAAAGTGTTAGTCACTCAGTTGTGTCTCATGTCTTGTGACTTCATGGACTGTAGCCCGCCAGGCTCCTCTGTCCCTGGGATTCTCCAGGCAAGAATACTGGAGTGGATAGCCATTTCTACATCCAGGGAATCTTCCTGACCCAGGGATCAAACCTGGGTCTCCTGCATTGCAGGCAGCTTCTTTATCATTTGAGCAACCAGGGAAGCCCTATATATTCTTTTTTAAAAATCTTCTTTCCCATTGTGGCCCTTTCCCCCTTTAGCCAGTGGCTGCACTGTGTCTACCAGGTTGCCGTACCATCTTGCATGGAGAAAGCATCTGGTGAGATCTGTAGAATGAATTACTAGAGGAATATGCCAACTACAAATTGCCATCTATCTCTATAAGGATTAAATCAAGTGCTGCTGTAGCTGCTGATTTTCAACACCTCTTGAAAGGAGTTCAGGAATGAGTCACTTTTTGCTCTGAGAAAAACTGGCAGGACAGTCTTCAGACAGTTAGATATTTTCAGGAGTTGATTTTATGAGCCCAGTTCTTGTATCTCCTCATATCTAGAAAAGCACTAAAATCCTTCATGGTGATGAATGCTCTTCATGACTAACAGAGACTTCACGAGACGAGTAGGAGCCTTCTGGGACAAACGTGTGCTTGTTTGCATGTACTCTCCCTTCACCAAAATCACATATATATTCACCGTTCCCCCTGCCTCTTTGGAGCAGTTTCTCAGCGCTACCTGAGGTTCTGTCTCCTGGACTATAGTCTTCATTTTGCCCCAAATAAGCCTTAACTAGAAACTCACATTGTGCATTTTTTAAGTTGACATATAGATGGGTAGATCTGGGGATTCATACATACTGTGGGTTCAGGTCTGGTTTAGACAAAGCAGGAGGTGGAGAGGAAGTGGTCTGGACTGGGGTTGAGGACTCCAGCGTCTGTCTAATCCTTGGTCACAGTCTCCCAGAATGACAGAGGCCGGTTGCTTCCTTCTCTACATTGGAATGTGCTGACCTGCCAGAGTCAGAAGATTTCCTGCTTTCCAGGTCAGAGAACCCTAACCAAATATCAGGAGGTTAGGGCTGGAACAATTCCAGGTCATCGTAATGCCTGATTCGTGTGCAAAGTCTCAGGTGCATGCGACTGCAAGAAGTGCCCAGTTAGCAGAGGGGCTGGAGGGGGAGCCTGCTCTTGGCTGCTGCAGATCCCCTGGCTGGCTTTAAGCTCACACTCCTTGCTTGACCCTGTGTGCCTGTCTTTACCTGGCTCTCTGGGCTCAGGAGCACCTGGCCCTGGAAACATCTGGAAGGATACATCCCCTCTCCCCCTCACTCCCTCGCCTCCAGCTGAGTGGCCTCTTGATATATAATTTCCATACCTCTAATCTTCCTGGTAGGATTGCTGAAGGGAGGTTGGGTCCTGCTGGGCTGGCCCCTGTCCTGTGCTCCCTGCCCCACCCTACTTCCCTGAAGCTCACAGAGCCTTCTCCTACTTGCAGGAAGAAATCCCTCCTCCTGGGGTCTCTGAGGGGCTTTGTCAGAAACCTCCAGGGAGACTCAGAGCCTTAGGACACTCCCTGAAGGCCCAGCTGACTTCCTGGCTTGGCTAAGGTACCGCATCCTCGGCCACATGGCCCGCAGAGGGCAGGGGCTTGGGATGCAGAGCAGAAACCAGTCCATCCCTGTCTTCTGCTCTCGAGCCTGGAAAGCCCAGCACATTTGGACAGTGTCCTGGGATGTGGTGAGGACTTTCCCGAAGCAGAATTCTGTCCAGATCTGTCCCCACGGCCACTCCCTGCAATGCCCCTTACACCCATTTCTTGGCCAAGTCTCTGGCCCGCAGAGACCATACCAGGGTGCCTCTCTGAGCAGAGAGCAAAGTTGCAGCCATACAGCCCAGTTAGAGGGCATGCATAAAGACTGGTGCCCACCAGAAGCATCTCAAGTCTGGAGAGACCCCAGGTCTGGCTGCCTGGTGGTCTCTGAGTTCCTGGATGGGACACCTACCTCCCCTGGGCCTCAGTTTCCCCTTTCATGAAATTAGGACATAATCCTGCTTATCTCTTCCACTTGCATTCAGGCTTAAGGAGAATATGCAGGTGAAAGTGCCTTGGAAACTGTCAAGCTCCTCATAGATCCCAGGCTCATCTCTTCTGATGCTTGTCCACTTCCTCTGTCATCTCGGCTCTCACATCTCCAGCTCACAGAAGGTCAACAAAACAGGAGGCTGTCCTGAGGGAGGCAGATGCGCCCCTCCCTGCAGCCTTACCCTCCTTCTTCCACCATCTGTGTGAATGGCAGGCTGGTGTGAAGACTTATGTCTGTGTTTTATCCTCCATCACTCAGCGGGGTGCTTGAAACAATTGCAGGTCATTGCAGTGCCTGATTCGTGTGCAAATTCTCAGGTGCAGGTGACTATCCTGTTCCTTCATCGGTGAGAGACCCTTGGCCTCCTTGGGGTCCAGGCCTGTCAGAGGGTGGGACTAGAGAGGTGATGGTGAATGATGAAGGACGGTCACATCCTGAGGCCTCCTTCATGACCGCATCTAATTCTAACCATCTTCCAAAGGCTACTATACTGGGGAGTTAGGGCTCCAATCAACAGATTTTGGGGGGACATGTTCAGCCCATAATGCTCTTGCACATGCCAACTCATGACAACCTAGGGGGTGGTACTGCTTTCATTGTCCCTATCTGGCAAGTAGAGAAACTGAGTCATAGGGAAGGTTCCTGTCCTGGGTCATGTATGTGTAATGGCAGGGCTGCTTTGGACCAGGCAGCTAGGGTTTAGTGTCTGTGCTGCTGACACTGAGAGCACTTTCCCCTGTGGTCTGGAAGGTGCCCTCGCCCACAAGTCACCCTCTAGTGATGGGGGTTTAGCGAGAACTTGGTGGTACACAGAGACCATCCACTCAGCATCAGGAGGTGATGGGAGTTTAGGGAGGACCTAGTGGTCCATAGAGGCCATCCACTCAGTACCAAGAGACATCCTGAGGCTGGAAACTTCCAGAAACTGTCTCGAGCTTTGTCAAGCTTCCATTGTGCCCACCTCCTCCATTAACCAGGAGGCAAAGAATTTTATTCCCTCCAGATCCCACAAGCTTTGGAATCAGACACCAAGAGACTTGTGGAATATTTGTCTCTGATTGGTACCAGTGAGAATAAGATCAGGTCATGTATCTTTCAGGCTTCCTTGGTGGCTCAGACAGTTAAGAATCTGCCTGCAATGCAGGGGACCTGGGATTGATCCCTGGGTCGGGAAGATCTCCTGAAGAAGGAAATGGCAACCATCCAGTGTTCTTGCCTGGAGAACTCCATGGACAGAGGAACCTGGTGGGCTACAGTCCATGGGGCTATAAAGAGTTGGACATGACTGAGTGACTAACACACGTCTCTTTCAGTGGATTCCATCCTTCAACACCAGCCCAGGCTCCCCGTCCCAGGAATATCCTGTAATTTAAAGGAGGTCTGCACCCCAGCGGGACACACGGGGCAAGCAAGGAACCCACCGCCCTGTATCTAGTGTCTCTGCGGCGTTGCTTCCTGCAGGGCCCTGGGCTGGCTGTGTGGTGACAGGTTCATGTCCAAGACAGGTCTAAAGTTTCTCTGGGAGGCTGAGACCTGTGACCCTGAGGACACAATAGGCGATATGACAGCTTTTCCAACAAGATCCTCTTCCCCTGGCTCCATGCCACCATCAGTGGCTCCCTTCCTCTCTCCCTCCCAACACTCATCATCTCTCCACTGTCGTCTTTCCTGGAGCCAAGATCTAATCTCTGTTCCTTGTCCCTCATTGTGTCTGTGACCACTGGACGTGTAGGACTCCCAGACCAACCCTCCTCCCATGCAGTCCTGGTCACCCTACTCTGATGCCATCTCCCACCCTCCCCCAAACTTAACCTCCTTCCATGATGTCATCAAGAACTTATGGCCAATCGTTTCTAAAATACATTGTTTTCCCAATGGGGCTTATGATGCTCTCATAATTCTATTTACTAGCTAAAACCTAGCTCTCCGTGCCCACCCAGCTCCCCTGATGGGGCTCTTTCCTTTGGCACAGGACCCCTTGCTTCTTTTGGCCCATCCAATAAAGCAGAAAAACATCTGCTTTATTGACTATGCCAAAGCCTTTGACTGTGTGGATCACAATAAACTGTGGAAAATTCTGAGAGAGATGGGAATACCAGAACACCTGATCTGCCTCTTGAGAAACCTATATGCAGGTCAGGAAGAAACAGTTAGAACTGGACATGGAACAACAGACTGGTTCCAAACAGAAAAAGGAGTATGTCAAGGCTGTATATTGTCACTCTTCTTATTTAACTTCTATGCAGAGTACATCATGAGAAATGCTGGGCTGGAAGAAGCACAAGCTGGAATCAAGATTGCCGGGAGAAATATCAATAACCTCAGATATGCAGATGACACCACCCTTATGGCAGAAAGTGAAGAGGAACTAAAAAGCCTCTTGGTGAAAGTGAAAGTGGAGAGTGAAAAAGTTGGCTTGAAGCTCAACATTCAGAAAACGAAGATCATGGCATCTGGTCCCATCACTTCATGGGAAATAGATAGGGAAACAGTGGAAATAGTGTCAGACTTTATATTTTGGGGCTCCAAAATCACTGCAGATGGTGATTGCAGCCCTGAAATTAAAAGATGCCTACTCCTTGGAAGAAAAGTTCTGACCAACCTAGATAGCATATTCAAAAGCAGAGACATTACTTTGCCAACAAAGGTCTGTCTAGTCAAGGCTATGGTTTTTCCTGTGGTCATGTATGGATGTGAGAGTTGGACTGTGAAGAAAGCTGAGCACTGAAGAATTGATGCTTTTGAACTGTGGTGTTGGAGAAGACCCTTGAGAGTCCCTTGGACTGCAAGGAGATCCAACCAGTGCATTCTAAAGGAGATCACCCCTGGGTGTTCTTTGGAAGGAATGATGCTAAAGCTGAAACTCCAGTACCTTGGCCATCTCATGTGAAGAGTTGACTCATTGGAAAAGACTCTGATGCTGGGAGGGATTGGGGGCAGGAGGAGAAGGGGACGACAGAGGATGAGATGGCTGGATGGCATCACTGACTCGATGGACGTGAGTCTGAGTGAACTCCGGGAGTTGGTGATGGACAGGGAGGCCTGGCGTGCTGTGATTCATGGGGTCACAGAGTCGGACATGACTGAGCGACTGGACTGGACTGAACTGAACTGACCATCCCTCCTCCCACCTCCTAGGACTTCAGCTCTGACGCTCATCTTCCACCTCCCACTCTTTGTTGCCAGCATCTCTAAGGACCAGCTCCCTGCTGTCCACATGTGTCATTTTTTTTTGTATTTCATATCCATGGAGACATTCCTCCCAACACCCCAGTGTCCCAGCCCCTTGGTCTCTGTTCTCGAAGGATCATG
This sequence comes from Bos indicus, assembly GCF_029378745.1. NCBI lineage: Eukaryota > Metazoa > Chordata > Mammalia > Artiodactyla > Bovidae > Bos > Bos indicus. The sequence continues at coordinate 48,590,068 of NC_091775.1, forward strand.
TCCCTGGTACCCACAGGTGACTGTCGCTTAGGCGTTTGCTCCCAGTGGGGCGTGCTGCTTCTCACACCAAGAGGTGAGCACCCCCTCTTGATCTGGGTTGGCTCTGGGCATTTGAGGACCAGTGGGAGGTGGGCTACTTCTTCTCAGATCCAGCCTCCACTCTGAGGCCACTTTTGTCCTAGCTGCCTGTCTGTAAGCGAGTCATCTCTGTGTGCTAAGCCTGAGCCTCCCAATGACACCAATCCTGGGGGTGTCTGAAGCTGGCACAGGAGAGACCCCAAGTGAGACCCCCGAGCCAGGTCCACTCAGCCCACAGGAAGGTGAAAGCTAATAATAAATCCTGTTTTAAGCCACTAAGTTTTGATGTGGTAGATATTCAGTTGTAGACAGCAGAACAAAGTTGGAACTGGGAAGAGGAGAGTGGCCGCCACAAAAATCGAAAACAGCTGGCACCACCTTTGGAAATGAGGGACTTGAAGGACGAGGAGGTGCTGCTTTCAGAAACTGGGGAGAGTTTGACAACAGTGTCACCTTGAAAATAGAAAATATACCTCATGAACCGGCGGAGCTGGCTCCAGACACTCCAGACAGAATGTTGAAAGCACAGACTGGTTGACTGCTGCCACAGATGATAAGGTGTGAATACAGAGAAACAAACACCCTCCCGAGCCGTAAGACTCTCAGGGTGAGATTCTCAAAGTAAGAGACGGCCTCAGGGTTGTTCAAGAGTGTGGTCCCCTGTTGACGCCTCAGGGATGCTGGAGGGCTCCTCGCAGACCCCAAGGTGGCTTTTGAGAGTGTGGAGGACTCTCATTCCTTGATGCCCTGACTCAGAGGTCAAGGTGGGGAGGGCAGGGGGACAGGCTCTCTGATCATCTTACCTGACCTACGCACAGCGTGGACGTCACTTGGATGTCACACTTTCCTGCCTTTCTTCCTCCCATGTTATTGGCTCCTCCGTCCCCTTCACCTTGGCAGAGTTCTGACGTCGGAGCCCAGGGTTCACTCTTTGGGTCTCTTCTCTGACTACTGTTGGCTAAGATATTCAGATTAATGTTTCCAAGTGACACCTACACGCAATAACACTCAAGCACATGGTCCTGCCCAGACTTGCTCTTGAACTTGGGCATGGCCCCTTGACCACATGCTCCACATGTCCACTTGGCATCCACTGGATGCCTCAAAGCAGTGCCCTTCTCTCCGGAGTCAAAGGGTGGGAGCAATCCCACTGGGGTGGGGGCAATGTGGATGCATTTGCATTTGCATTTGAATGAGCAGAAATTGTAAAATAATAATAATGTGGAGAAAAGCCAGTCTGCTTGCTGTTATTGCCAAGTGGTAGCATTTGAGACACAGTCAGGGCTCAAGGCCTCCTTGCTGACCACAGGGCGTGTGCTTCCTGTTGACTGTTTTTCTGAACTTGATGTGTTTGCAAAAGCACTCTTGACATTCCTTTCACACCTGCTGTCCTCACAGCTTATCCACTGTGGCAAATGGCTACTTTCTTATTAGGCTGCACCTGGGACCAGCTTACCTCTGCTCCTTCCTCATACAGCCTGCAGCTGGCCATTCAGCAAATCTGAGAGCTCAGTTCAGTTCAGTCTCTCAGTCGTGTCCGACTCTTTGTGACCCCATGAACCGCAGCAGCCAGGCTTCCCTGTCCATCACCAACTCCCGGAGTTCACTCAGACTCACGTCCATCGAGTCAGTGATGCCATCCAGCCATATCATCCTCTGTCGTCCCCTTCTCCTCCTGCCCCCAATCCCTCCCAGCATCAGAGTCTTTTCTAATGAGTCAACTCTTCGCATGAGGTGGCCAAAGTACTGGAGTTTCAGCTTCAGCATCAGTCCTGCCAAAGAAAACCCAGCACTGATCTCCTTCAGAATGGACTGGTTGGATCTCCTTGCAGTCCAAGGGACTCTCAAGAGTCTTCTCCAACACCACAGTTCAAAAGCATCAATTCTTCAGTGCTCAGCCTTCTTCACAGTCCAACTCTCGCATCCATACATGACCACAGGAAAAACCATAGCCTTTACTAGATGGACCTTTGTTCGTAAAGTAATGTCTCTGCTTTTCAATATGCTATCTAGGTTAGTCATAACTTTCCTTCCAAGGAGTAAGCGTCTTTTAATTTTATGGCTGCAGTCATTATCTGCAGCGATTTTGGAGCCCCCAAAAATAAAGTCTGACACTGTTTCCACTGTTTCCCCATCTATTTCCCATGAAGTGATGGGACCGGATGCCATGATCTTCGTTTTTTGAATGTTGAGCTTCAAGCCAACTTTTTCACTCTCCACTTTCACTTTCATCAAGAGGCTTTTTAGTTCCTCTTCACTTTCTGCCATAAGGGAGGTGTCATCTGCATATCTGAGGTTATTGATATTTCTCCAGGCAATCTTGAGTCCATCTCGTGCTTCTTCCAGTCCAGCGTTTCTCATGATGTACTCTGCATATAAGTTAAATAAGCAGGGTGACAATATACAACCTTGACGTACTCCTTTTCCTATTTGGAACCAGTCTGTTGTTACACCACCTCCCAAAGTTAGTCTTGCCTCCTAGGTCCCCCGACCTGCCCCTGCAGGAGGACTCTGCACCAACTCCTCCCTTGTTCGGTGGCTAAATCATGTCCGACTCTGTGACCCCATGGACTGCAGCACTCCAGGCTTCCCTGTCCTTCACCATCTCTCAGAGTTTGCTCAAACTCATGTCAAGTGAGTCGGTGATCCCAGCCAACCATCTTATCCTCTGTCGTGCCCTTCTCCTCCTGCCCTCAACCTTTCCCAGCATCAGGGGCTTTTCCAATGAGTTGGCTCTTCTCATCAGGTGGCCAAAGTATTGGAGCTTCAGCTTCAGCATCAGTCCTTCTAATGAATATTCAGGGTTGATTTCCTTTAGGATTGACCAGTTTGATCTCCTTGCTGTCCAAGGGAGAGTCTTTTCCCACTCTGCAATTCGAAAGCATCAAGTCTTTGGTGCTCAGCCTCCTTCACGGCTCCCACCAAAGGTCTGTTCTGAGAGCACCCAGAAGATCCTTTAAAACACACATCAGATCATGGCACTCCTTGGAAGCTTCCGGTGGCTTCCCACATCCTTAGGAGCAGAAGCCAGTCCTTCTCACAGCCTCACAGGCCCCTGTGGTCCCTTCCTCAGCTCTAGCCCTGGCACTCCATCAGGCTTTCTGCTCTGCGCCCTCAGCTCCAGCCCAGCCTGCTCCTGGCTGCCCCAAGGATGTTCTGGTGTGTGTCCACCTATGCTCAGTGAGCTGGACCCAGAGTCCACAGCCCTGCCCCCAAGGGACACTGCCTCAGTGTCGGGGACAGCTAGAGAGCCCAGGGTGAGACAAGCCACCCCAGAGAAGCAGGGTCCAGGTGTCACGTCCAGCTCCAAGGGCCTCTGGTGGTGCAGCTCTGTGCCCAGCCTCCTTGTGTGCTATGGAGGAGTGACATCTGTGAGCTGTTCATCGCTGGGCACCCGATCCTGATGGAGGGCAGGACACGGGCATCGCTGGGCAGGCCGCGGGTGAGGCACTCGACAGCGGGTGATGGATGCCCTTGAGGGAGCCTCAGCATCCATCCATTCACATTCTCCTCCTGTGAATTAGTGCCAGCCTCACCTGCACAGTGCCGCCTGGCTGATGGATGGGACCGACCAGAGGAGCCCAGGATGCAGAGACCCACTCATCTTCATAGAGGAATTAAAAGGGATTCTGCCTAGGGAATAAATCTCAGCCGTAGTCTGGGCACCTGGCTTCTGTTTCTCCTTGAACTCCTGGGAGGGAGTCCTGCCCTCACCGGCTGTCCTGCAGGCGGGGGTCAGGACAGGCCCAGAGGAGACGACCCCACCCCCGCCCACAGTGCCCACTCAGAGTGCCCACCTGCCCCACTGAGGGCTGCTGTCTCCTGAGGACTGAGGGTTCACATGTCTCAGAAGAGCGACAAGATGTTTCCAAGTGCAGCTTCCTAGTCTCTGCTGGGGCGTCCACAGGGGAATGTGGTTATTGCCTTAGCATCTCTCTCCTTCTGCTTCTTGTCCTGCATGGTGGGGATGGGGCCTCCTGTGAGGGACTCCTGCTGCCCTTGGGCCTTGATGGCCCAGCAGGCAGAGAGTGGGGCTGGGGTTTCCCTGGCTCCCCTTGCCCCCTGTCCTCTAGCCCATCTCAAGAGGTGGTGCAGACCACAGATTTCCCAGAGGGTCCAAATGCAAAGGCCCCCCTCCCACCATAAAAACTCCCATAGCTGAAAGTCTGGGAGGCTGGCCCACGTGCCAGGTTGCCATGGAGAGTGGGATTCCTCACCTGTGTTAGAACCTCAGGGACCCCACTCCTGTCACTCCTGCAGCCACCGTGACATACCCTGTAGTGAGGTGGCCTTCATTCTGCCAGCAGGCTGGGGGTCTGCTCAGGGCGGGCACAGAGGGCCCCAGTCAGGGCCAGCCCTCGTTAGCAGGGATTTATGTCCGGCAGCATCCAGTGGGCCAGCTTCCAGGCAAGGGCACGGGGTGTTTACAATGCCCACGTCGTCTCTGGGAGCAAGAAACTTCATTATCACCATTTCAATTAAAATTGTTCTTTGAAGCGGCAGGTCTCAAGGTGTGGCTATGAATTCCAGGTCTTCATTCAAGCCTCCCCTCAGAGTCCTGTGTTGGAAGGGTCTGTCTGTCTGTCCTGGGAGGAAGCAGAGGCTGACCAGGCAAAGGGTTTCTTGTGGCAGTGGTGTCAGTTATTAATACAATTGGCAAAGTGTTGAGGGTTGGGATGCAGGCTGTTGCAGGGTTGGGATGCAGGGTTGAAATGTCATCAGCTGTCACTTTTACAGGCTGTCCAGAGGATGGAGAACAGGTGGCCAGGAAAGAGGCAGCACTGGCCATCCAGGCCTGCCCAGCTGCCCCTGGTAGTCATTGATAATAACTTCCTTTTAACTGTAAAGCCCTCGGAGTTCATTATGGAGACTTGGAAACTTCAGAGGAGTATGAACACGGCATCACAACTAGTCCTCAATCCAAGGGGTCTCGAGGGATGGCTGTTGTTTTTTATCTTCTGCATTGTCTTCTACAAATATTAATTCTGCATGCTATGTGCTAAGTCATTTCAGTTGTGTCTGACTCTGTGACCCTATGGACTGTAGCCCACCAGGCTCCTCTGTCCATGGGATTCTCCAGGCAAGAATACTGGAGTAGGTTGCCATGCCCTCCTCAAGGGGATCTTCCCAACCAGGGATCAAACCCATGTCTCTTGCCTCTACTGCATTGGCAAGCGGGTTATTAACTCTAAATATCACAAAATCGAAATGATATTGGATTCTTAGGTTTGCATCCTGAATTGTGCTGTAACCTAACAACTGTGGATAAACATTTTCCTGTGTTTTGAAATATTCTTTGAAATAATATTTCTATGGCTAGATAAGATTCTAATTTACAAGTGTGCCATAAATTACATATAATTTTCACATCTTGAACTGCCTGTGAGAGTCCTTGGGGCCACCTGAATAGTAATAACCCATTTCTCATTCCTCATGGGGCACCTGCTGTGTATTTATTTGGCACCTACTGTGTGCCAGGCTTTGAACATGGAGCCTGCAGTCTAGTGAGTTCTGTCCTGGTTTGCTCCCCTCCCCCCACCAGGACCCCTTGCATTCCTGGAAGATGGTCTTCAGGTAACAGCCCACCTGCCCTCCCAAGGGAGCCCAGCCACTTCCTCTGCTGAGAACAATGCCAGGTGCTGCCAGCGCCTGCTTTCTGGCATCCATGGAGAGGGTCCAGGTGCCCCCTGCCTTGCCCCATCAGGGTGCAGAAAGACCACACGTGGCTCTATGTGCTTTGCAGGGAGACAGGTTTTAGGGGAGTAAGAGGAGTCTGGGATGGCTCTGGGGTCAGACACCCCTGGGTTTAACCCCAGCCCCACTTCTCCACAGTCTCTGATCAGGACAGTCCTCTAACTCTGGTCTTTCCCTCTGTGAAATGGGACAACAGCAATGTCTGCATCCCTTGGTCGCGCTGGGGATTCAATGAGAGTTGGCTGTGGCGGCAGCACATTCAGCTTTTCCCTGAGCTCCTGCACTGGGCAGCGTGGGCAGGGCCAGGCCAGCTCCTTCCTGATGGCAGAGGCATGGCTACAGTGTCCAGATTGTCCCAAGGGGAGTTAATTTTCTCCCTCACACAGGCCACGAGAGGCCCAGCAGGGGAGCCAGGCCAAGACAGGTGGTAATACAGAAAGGAAAAACAGATCCTAATCCATGGTGGTCTGATAATAGGGACTCATTTTCTCCTAAAGATGGGTCTGGAGGCTGGAAAGAGCTGGAATCCATTATAGTGCCCAAAGCGTCTGCCAAAGAACCAGGATCTGTCTGGCTCTTTTCTGTTTCCTTAGAATGTTGTTCCCTTGCCCCCAGCCGCCTATGTTTGTTCCCTCGTGGTCCCAAAATAGCTGCCACAGCTCCAGGCAGTGCATTGGTGTCCATGGGGAAAAAATGGCAAAGGAATAGAACCAGTGAATGCCCCTTTTATGTCTGACCTTAAAACAGGGAGAATAGGTTCCCCAAAACTCAAGACCATGCATTCACTCATGGTTCCTCTGTCATGAACAGGTCACCTGGCTGTGGGTGCATGCTAAGTCACTTCAGTCGTGTCTGACTCTGTGACCCGATGGACTGTAGCCCTCCAGGGTCCTCTGTCCATGGAGATTCTCCAGGCAAGAATACTGGAATGGGTGGTCATGCCCTCCTCCAGAGGATCTTCCCAACCCAGGGACTGAACCTGTGTCTCTAACTTCTCCTGCATTGGCAGGCAGGTTCTTTACCATTAGTACCACCTGGGAAGCCCAGGTCACTTGGTTACCCTTAGCTAAAGGGATGCTGGGGAAGTGAGTGCCTTTGAAGTGGGAGGTGAGCAGGCAGGAATGGTTTGGGAACAGCTGCAGGCTGGCTGACTCACCACAGATACTCCGGTCTGTGATCTGACTTCTCCTGCTGCTGGATAAGTAGGCTGCTTCCAATCCTTTATTGTAAGTAGCAGTTTAATGAGCCATATTTGTAATATTTTCCTAAGTTTATGATAATTCTCTTACAATAAATTCCTTTAAGTGGAATTATTAGGTCAACAGCACACGCTCCTTGCGGCTCCTAACATATATGAATGTAACTGAACTCATTCAGTCAATGGCAACTCAGTCTGTCCAGCTCCTCAGGCTGTTGCCCCCAGGTCCCCTGGGCTCCTCGCCTTCTCACAAGGCACTGAGTCCTCCAGCTCCCAGACTGCATCCCCCGTCGCCCTTCTCACCATCTCTGCGGTGGTGCCTCCTGCATTCAGAGCCTCCTGGGTCACCCTGCTTTTAATATTTGGTTTCAGTGTCTGGAATTTTATGATGCTATTAACACACCTCCTCCACTGGGGACCTCCAGGGCCTCATTTGTGCCCAGTAAAGGTCAAAGTCATAACAGGGGCTTACAAGGTCCTACTGGATCTGACCCCCATTATCCCCTGATCTGGTGTCTTACTGCCTCCCCGGGCCACCCCATGGCCCCCTGGCAGCTTCTCAAACCACCCCTCCTCCCCCAGCCATACCTCTCTCATGCTGTCCCCTCTGCTGGAACTTTCTCCTGGAATCTGCACGGCTCATTCCCCTGCCACCCAGTTTTGCTCCAGTGCCACCATCTAACTGTCCCTCCCTTGGAACGCACAGGCCCCCAGGGGTGGGCGTGCACACCTCAGCCTAACACCTAGTACCACAACCCAGAGTGGCTTGTGAGCAATCCTGGCAATTTCACCCTGTCCCCAAGGGGCCATTTAAATTTTTATAGCTTCATTTCTTCTTTGTAAGTGGAAGCCATTCCTTTATTTTTCTCTTTGCCCCTCATAAGCTAATTTGTTTGACAACCTTTGTAGACAGCCCCATAAAGTTAATTTGATCTACTGTGAATGTGTGTTATTGTTGGATATTCAATTTTGTTTGTTGGCTTTTTAGCATTTGATGTCTACGTGTGTTAAGTTTGGTTTTCAAATCCATTCCAGATCAGAGGTCTTTGATTTTCTCTGGCTCCTGATGCCCTGAGTACCTCCACCCTGTCAACTGGACATCTGGTTGACCCCACAGGACACGGGCTCCACGCTGTCTCAGGCAGAGCCCAGGGCTCCCATTACCCAGTGTTTGGGGAGGCGTTGCAGATCCCTGGTTCCTGGTTGCTAGGCTGTACTGTGGCTTCATGCACCCTTTGATTCACTCCTTGTTGATGCTGTGGGGCAAAGCCATGGCCTGGCTCCCATGTCCCGTGTTCTCCAGGGAGCTCTGAGTCCCTTTCCTCCCAGGGCTGGGCTTCCACCACTGCTAGTCCCCGGAGCCCACAGCCCTAGGGCTCGGCTGCGCCGTGTCTGCATGGCAGTTCCTTTTCTGGTCCCTGTGCTTATATATCGGAGAAGGCAATGCCAACCCACTCCAGTGTTCTTGCCTGGAGAATCCCAGGGACAGAGGAGCCTGGTGCGCTGCTGTCTATGGGGTCGCACAGAGTCGGACACGACTGAAGCGACTTAGCAGCAGCAGCAGCAGCAGCAGTGCTTCTTTAGTCACTGTTTGATTGTTTGTTTTAGCCCAACTACATCTTTCTTTACTTTCTATTCTTATTCCTATTCTCACTCTAATCTGATTTCTTTTTTTATCTTACATTTTATCCATCACTGCTCTGTATTTGGAGCCAAGATTATTAAGGTGCGAGCTCAGTGCTTGATCTGTCTCAGAAGCTGCCTGTCTCAGCAGCACTGATCCAAATACCTTCCCCCTGCTCCCCTTTTGGGTCAAACCTCTCCAACTCAGAACCTGGGGAGACGGGTGCTCACTTCATCCTCAGGACCCTGGATGGACGTGGCCTGCACTGCGTGCATGTTCACATTTGCAGGATCGGGAGAGAAGCCCCATCTGGCGCAGCAGAGGAATGATGAGCTTTGCGCAGAGATGTTTTTCTTGCTCAGTAGCTCAGTTGTTGTCGACTATTAACACGCCAGTCCTCCCAGTCCTTCATGGTCTCCCAGAGTTTGCTCAGATTCACATCCATCGAGTCGGTGATGCCATCCACCCATTTGATCCTCTGTTGCCCTCTTTTCCTCCTGACTTCAATCTTTCCCAGCATCAGGGTCTTTCCAACGAATATGCTCTTCACATCAGGTGGCCAAAGTATTGGAGTTTCAGCTGCAGCATCAGTCCTTTCAATGAGTATTCAGGGTTAATATCCCCTAGGATTGACTGGTTTGATCTCCCTGCTGTCCAAGGGCCTCTCCAGAGTCTTCTCCAACACCACAGTTTGAAAGGTGACTCGCCACTTTCTAGCTGAGACACCTTGCAACACATTTTACCTCCTCTGACCCTGGGCTTAGCCATCACCCATGGGGGTGATAGCTCCAGATTGTTGTGAGGGTCAGAGCTGGTAGTGCTCTTTGTGGGGTGCCTGGCTGTTGTTATCGGTGGCCCTGAACTTCACCAGCACAGGGTAACAGAAGGCTGAATTGGGTTGTGTCTTTCCATTATAGCGCATGTATTAAAAGGGTTATATGTGGAGGAAATAAGTTCATAATGAAAAACGCTTGGCATTTGCCTGGCAGGTGTGTGTGGAAGGGGAGGGGGATGAACACTCAGAGAACAGAGCCTGGACACCACTGTAAATGCAGAAGCTGGAAGCAGGTAATTAGAGCTGACCGGCCTGCAGCCGAGCTTAGGAAGAAGTAGAGAAGCCAACGGAGGTAATTTATGCATCTCTGTGTCACACTCCATCCTTATGAATACAAATACCCGTGAATGTGGATTGTCCTTGATAATTGCTTGCAATGTCATCTTTTTAATGAAAATTAAGTGCTTCAGTAGCACTAAGTAGGAGCTTTGCTGGCACATTTAATTGCTGCACGGGGAGTTGATAACCTCGTTTAAAAGCAAGGAAAAACCTGGGAGAATTGGCTGCGGCTCCATTAAAAACCATGGGGCCCATTAACTTAAAAGAAGAAAATATTTTCTGAGTTACTGTTGCCTGATTGTTCTTCCCTTTATTTTACCTCAAAGGGATGTGATGAATTAATTATCACACAATCTGTTTTCTAATCCAGACTTCCACGTGACGCATTATCTGGAGCCGCTTTGCTCTTGGAGTCTCTCTGGAAGGCGATTAGACCACGTGCAAGCGAGAGAAAATCAAAGTGGAGTGTTTAGGTGTCTACCCACCCTGGCTTCCTTTTGACTGCAGATGGGACTGAGGGTTAACTTTATTCCGCCAGGCGCGCTAAAACCAGCACGAGGAGGAATGCAGTCGAGAAGCAGCAGCCGGATGGGTAATCGGGCCAGGGGAATAATTAGTCCAGAACTTGAGCAAGCTCTCTGAGCTCGAATGTACTATTAATTGCAAATGATTCTTATCTGTTTATTAAAACAGGTTTCCTCAGCTCGACAAGGATAAAGCAATTAGTTACAAGGAAACTTCTGAAGTCGTCTTCTGTTGAAAGCCTTTGGTAGCCTAGAATATTTTCCTACAGTAAGCCTGAATTAATGAGATTTGCCTGTATTCAAACTCAGAAATTTAAGTTGACTTGTTTTCCCAGTTTTCTTTCTTAAACCTTCTAAAATGAATAGGCTTTGCAAAAAAAAAAAGAGCTCTTGAGATGTAAATGAGAAAGGAAATGTCATTCAACTGGTAAGTAATGTGGGTGGAGATGGAGATTGTTCCAGACCAAAAAAAAAAAAAAAAAGCATGACTCTGACATCTGGGTGGAGCAGAATAGTATGGGCTAAGTGTTCAGTGTCTGTCACGTCCTACTCCTTGTGACCCCATGGACTGTAGCCCACCAGCATCTCTGTCCATGGGATTCTCCTGGCTTGAATACTAGAGTGGGTTGCCATTTCCTACTACAGGGGATCTTCCTGACCCAGGGATGGAACCCACGTCTCCTGACTTGGCAGGTGGCTTTTTCACCCTACCTGGGAAGCCCCACTTTGCCGTGTGTCTTGTACCATATTCACAGACCTGGAGGATGTGAACATCTCTGGGGGGACATAATCAGTTTAGAGCATAATCCGAAGCAGCTTTATTCATTCATTGTGTGCACGTTTCCTGAGCACCTACTGTGTTCTGAGTTCACACCTCACTGGAAAGAACAGCCTGTCTTCCTGTCCCACTCAGCCCAGCACCAGGGTGGTGGGGGAGGGGATGGAGACGTGCTTCACAGGTGGGCATGCCAGCGGAAGCGCCCACGGCGTGGCTGAGCAGGCACCTGCAGGGACCAGGTAGGGACCAGTGACAAAGGCGGGGATCAAATCACCCTGTGGCTGAATGGTGGAATGTTTGGGACCTGCTGTGTTGCCCAGGGGCATTTTCACAGACTTCACATGCCTTCAGCCTCTTCTGCCTGACATCAGAGCCAGAAGATGCTTTAGAGGTTCTTCAAATTCTCAGTGCTTTCAGAAGAAATCTCCTTCAGGAGATATAAAGCAGATTTTAAAAAAAAGAGAGGAAGAGAGAGAAGAGCTTTGGTTCAAGGTGGGGTCACAGACAAGGTGGGGAATGGAAGAGGGGAGAAAGACCCTCTCTGCCGAAGCCCATGGGTCTCCTGGGCAGAACCCCACACCCCTCAGAACTCAGCTTGAAAACAAAGAGAAACTGATGCCTGAGAAGAGCATCTTCACGAGCTCATTCAGCCAATAGCAATCGGGATGCCTCGTCAGTGCTTCCCCCTACACGGAGGGTGCTGATGACTTCAGGCTATAACTTTTAAGCCAGGCTGGCACTGGAAGTCCAATTTATCTTGGAAAGCCTGCTCTGAGGCATGTAGAAATTCCATCTATAATGAGGCACCCCTGGCCCGCTGCCGATTTTAATTCTGTTCCCCTTCTGCCTCCATCCCAAGATCTGAGGATGTGCAGACCCGTAAGCCTCTTGCGGAATATCTCAAAGCTCTTTCTTAAGAGCCTGGCTCAGCTCTGTCTCACAGGCTGGGCTGCCGCCTCCTTGCCTGGGCCACGTGTGAAGGAGGGTGATGTCAGGTTGGTGCCCTGCGGGGGCGTGTGGCCTCTCGCCGAGATGCTGACTCGATCCCTGCAGTGTGTTTTTTGTTTGAAGCTTGGTAGACTCACTCCCTTAATGTCCCTTCGGTGGCCCATCAGCTCAGTGTTTCCTGCGTCTCAGCTCTCCCTGTTTGCCTACGAGACTCAATTACGTCCCAGTCTCCACACAGGCAGATTTATGGGGCCTTTAAGGCTGCCTGAGGCACAAAGGAGCAGCCCTGCCCGGAAAACAAGCCTTGGGCAACAGAGATGTTGGGCCTGGGGGCACAGCCTGCTGCCTTCTGGACCCTCTCTCTACCCGCTCTGTGTCTGGGTGCCTTTCAAATGCTCTGAGTTCCTGGCACTATGGTGGCCTGCGGGGTGGCTCTCTGGATTGGTCTTTGGGAGCTAGAATGACCAGCCTTTGCTGGTGGGCTTGCTCTATTTTCCAGAAGTTCAGGTTAACATCACCATTAGCTGTGGTCACTGGACAACATCTCGAGTCAGCTCTGCATGGAAATTTCACCCCCCAAGCTGCATTTTGAAGCCATATCAGTCACTAACACTCTAGCTTAAATTAGGTCCTGTGACCCTCTCCACAAGCAATTCTGTAGGATCAGAGAGCCCCCTCAGCCCATTTCCAGTTGGAGGGAGGTAAAGGGGAAACATGGGGAAGGCATGAATGGGGGTTTTGAGAAGCCAGAGGGAATGGTATGGTCCGAAGGTTAGGAGGTGAGCAGGCTGCAGTCCATGGGGTCACGAAGAGTCGGAAACGATTGAGCAGGCACTCACGTTTTTATTTCAGTGAGTCTAAAATATCCCTTCCAGCTCAAAAGACGAAACTTTTACCAGGGAGAACCATTTTCTTACATTTTTACCTTTTCTTAGTCATTATGACTGAAATGTAAGAAAATGATTCTCCCTGGTAAAAGTTTCATCTTTTGAGCTGGAAGGGATATTTTAGACTCACTGAAATAAAAACGTGAGTGCGTGCGCAGTCGCTTCCAACTCTTCGTGACTCCATGGACTGCAGCCCGCCAGGCTCCTCTGTTTATGGGGTTTCTCAGGCAAGAATACTGGAGTGGGTTGCCATTTCCGCCAGGTGCTGAGCACCCTTGTCTGATTTAGGGCGCCGGGATTCCCCGTTGTGCCCTGACTTAGTTCATGGGGTGCATTCTGCTCCGCGAGCTCTCGGGGTGGGGGTGGGGGGGCTCCTCCTTTCCCACCCGCTCACCTCCACCTCCAGAAAGTTGCCACAGCTGGGCCACGTGGCGGTGGTGCTGCCACCTGGTGGCCGGCCCTACGCACTGCAGGTTTCCCAGGCCTGGCGCACTCCGGGTCCAGGACTCCAACGCGGCTCCCGCCAGGCAGGAACCCGGCCTGGCACGGCGCTTTTAGGGGCACGCATCGCCGTAGATGGGAAATGGGTCCCTTTCCATGAATGCATGCCCCACCGCGAGCTGCGTTTGGCAGGGTCCTTCTGCCCAGGATGCCCAGGCTGGTGCAGATCTCCCTTCTCTATCTGCCTCCTCCAGGCAGATCCCCCCAGGCTGGGGGTCCTCCCAGGGGTCAGTCCCCGATGCATGGGCAGGAACAAGGGCCGAGGTCTCCGAGACCCGGCGAACTGCCCTCTCCCTGATTCCTGTGCAAAGCCCCGCCGCGTCCCCAGTCCTGCTCCAGAAGCAAAACAGAGCAGGTTCTGAATCTTGGCTGCTGCTGTCTCCTGCTGACACAGGCCTCACACCCACGCATGCGCTGAGCGGTGAAGCCAAGGCTGGAGGACTCCCGGACTGGTTGCCCTGCCACCCTGCCTGGTCTGGAATGAGCTGGGGGAGACCCCAGGACTTAGACGATGGAGCCCCACAAACTCTAGGTAGTGTGGGAATCCAGGGAGGGCCCCGACCCAGAGTTTCTGATTTGTGGTTTCAGGTGGGAGCCTGAGAATATGCATTTCTAGCAAGTTCCCTTGTGACTGCTGTCCTGAGGATCCCACTTTGAAAACCACGGATACAGGCCAGTGGTTCTCACCTTTGGCTGCAGTTATAAAAAAGGCAGATGCCTGAGTTCCCCACCAGAGTTGCCCTGATCAGGCAGGGCTGACCTCAGGCCCTGCAGAGTTTAAAGGCCCCTTGGGAGAGTCTAATGTGCAACCAAGGTTACCAACTAAGGATGAAGTTCCCCTTCATTCAGGGGAAACTGAGGCCCCAAGAGTGGAAGAGATTTACCTGTGGGTCATCAGGCCAGTCAGTCCTTCTGGGGCAGGGTCTTCAGTCGGTGTTGCTGCACCTGGCTTTTGGTGGGAGTGTATCTCTGTGCCCGGCCGCACAGGGATCCTAAGTGGGCGGGGAGCTGGGCTCAGGAGTAGGAGTCAGTGGAGGGAGGGGGCAGCTTCAAGGGCAAAGCTGTGTCCTACTATGTCCTCCAGCTCTGCCTCACCCAGATCCAGCCCAGGAATGCACACAAGGCAGAGCTCCAGACCACATTCCCTGGTTAGATGCCAGGTGGGAAATCAGAGCTGCCCGGAGAGGAGGGTGGACAGGCAGCTTGTTGGACGCAGACAGGGGCTAAGCTGCAGAGCAAGATGGCCTGGGGTTGGTAGCACTGGGGGATGAAGGAGGGAAGGAATCAGGATTGAGTCAGCCCATGCTGGGGCCAGGGTGGACCACTGTGTGGTCTCAAGTTGACCTTGACCTCCTCTACCACTTTGGCCAAGATCCTCTGCAGGAGGCTCAGATGCCCCGCTGTTACCATGACAGCACTGGACCCCATGGACTCTGTGATGGAGAGACAGTGCTACCCCGACGTCAGGAATTACTACAATCCTTACACACTCTCCCACCTGAACTGGGTGGACGCGGGATCACACACATCCTATATCAACTCTGTGGGGTCTCAGGGGCAGTTATACCTGATGTCAAGGCCCCACCTGCCACCTGCTCTGAGCACCTGACCACAGGCCATTCCTGCCACCCGCTCTGAGCCAATTAGCCACTTCCTTGGTTGGCACACTCGAATATTCTCCATGGAAATGTGGCTTGTCGGCAAAGCAGGGCTATAAATTCTCTAGTGAGCCATCTCCTCATTAGTTAAAAAGAGGAAGGGCTTCCAAAAGGAATGAGATAAGTGGCCCAGCGCCGGAATGTTCCTCTCAGCATAAGTGTAAATATTATAAATAAGCGTCTCCAGCGGTCCATCTGTCAACCGAGGCAAATTAACCTAGTGTCTGCACTCCTGGGGGACTCTTGCAGCCACTCACTGCCCAGCCCCCTCTTCCCTGACCCTGGACTTGCGAAGGAAGCTAGCAACCTTTTCATTGACCTTGACATTGGAAGCAGCGAGTCTAAGGAAGCGAGAGGGGTGACAGTGAGGGTTTTTCCCCAACCAGAGTACATCTCCGGGAGGAGTACCAAGCGAAGACTGACATCACTGTTTCTCCCCCACCTTAAATGAGGTTAGGAGTGCTGTGCTTGTCAGGGGAAAAGTCAAATTCTTTTTATGGGTCAGGGGTGTGAATAATGAATGAGATGATTGCTGACAGCACAAGGATTCTACGGGCACCTGTGCCAGCCAGGTCTTTCATCTGCTGTCTGTCTGCTGGTCCCTGCCGTTGGGCTCTCAGATGAGGTTGGGCATTCTTAGTGATGCCACGGGACAAGGCAGCATCATAAAGAGGGGAGGATGGAACCAGACTCTCAGGATGGTGGAGAATCCTTACATCATGGCTGTTTATCTGTCTCTCACCGCATCTGTGCTCTCAGGAAGGGGAGATGTGTCCCTCGGGAAGGGTTTTCCCCTCCCCTTCAATGTCCTGCCTTTCTCAATTCAGGTCCTGTGAGTGCTCTCTCTGCTACCCCCGCTGGAGGTAAGCAGCGCCCAGCCAGGTCTTCAGGGGGTGAAGAATGCCACTGGCCGGTCAGTCCTTCTCCCACTTGGCCAGTCGTTGTCCAGTTTCTCTGGCCAGGCCTCTTCTTTCTTGTTCCCTCAGTGGGAGCAGGCACAGTGCTGCAGGCTCTATGAAGCCTTGCTGATGACCTAGGCTGATGGTCAGTCTCCAGCCTGCTGGGGATCAGCAGCTGGCAACTACACCCCCAGCCTTGGACTTCAGTCTGTGTTAGCTGGTGGGGGACCCACGGTCCATTGTGGCCTGGTGATCAAGAGATGGGTTCATGTCCAGGCTCTCCTGTGGCTCTCTCCACCACACTGATCTCCCTTGAAAATCTCCACTAACACAGGTGGATGTGTGAGTAGACTAGTGTCTTTGGCTTAACTCACAATAGGTTGCTACCAGTTCCCTGGCAAGGAGGACAGGGGGGCTGAATCGGAATCCAGCCGAGCAGGGCATGGATACTGCCATGGGTCCCAGGTGCTGGAAAGGAGGCTGGTCTTCACCAATGACCCCAGCTGACCCCGTGCCCAGATCCTACAAGAGCACAGCTTAGTGCTGCCCTGATGACAGTGGTGGGCGTCCCATGGGGTTGAGGATGGTCAAGGGCTCAGCTCCCAGAGAGAGGACACGGGGACTCCTTCCCAGGGCCATGGCCTGGGTCTGAGCATGTGGCCAATGCCTCTGGGGCAGTGCTGCTGGGTCCTCTCTGTCACTTCTGTGACTTCCTGTGGGCTGGATGTGGTCCTGGGCCACGAGGAGCCAATCACAGGGGGACGGAGGTCAAACAGATGGCCCCGCTTCCCTGGACCACTGTACACAAGAGGCAACAATCCCACTTGGGGGACGCCTCTCTCACATATTGATGCAAAAACACGTGCTTGGCAGAGAAGGTTATTTCCTGCAAGCATTGAGTTGGAGGTGGAGACACTCAAACTAATTCATGTAACAGGTTTGTGTTGGAGGGGTCCCCGTGGAATGAAGGGTGATAATGTTGGGTTCCTGCAAGCCCATATGGACTTCCTCCTTCAACCATGAATGGCCCAAAGAAGGAAGGGTTATTATCCCCCCATTTGTGTTAGTCGCTCCGTTGTGTGTAACTCTTTGTGACCCCCATGGACTGTAGCCTGCCAGGCTCCTCTGTCCATGGGATTCTCCAGGCAAGAATACTGGAGTGGTTTGCCATTTCCTTCTGCAGGGGATCTTCCTGACCCAGGGATTGAACCCAGGTCTCCTGCATTGCAGACAGATTCTTTACCAACTGAGTCACTAGGGAAGCCCATCATTTACTAGATCAGAAAACAGAGTCTCAGAGGGAACAGGTATCTGAGCAGACGTGCTAGAGCTGGGAAGAGGCCCGGGCAGATTTGGTCTGGCTGCTGTGCTCTAATTCCTGACATCAGATGGAGCCAGGGGGCAAGTTGTTACCTTCCCTAAGAAGTCTTTCCTGCTGGCTCATCAAGCAATTATTAGAATTCAGCATGAGTCCCAAAGATTCAATTTGGTGCATTTAATCCTATTGCATCTATTACCAACACCCTATCACATTCCAGAGTGTACACGACAAAATGCAAATGATAATTGGGTTAACACTGTATCCTCTAAAACAATAATAAATTAGTGCTCATTTAATAACCGACCTTAAAAGTGGAAATGGCTATGCTAATATATGATAAAATATCTCTCTGTATATACACAACACTCTGGAAAATACATTAAAAATTAATTATAGTAAAATCGATATGATTAGAAGCAAAAGTCCTTTATGCGAAGGCAGTAAATGTGCTTAAGATCTTACGGGAAAGAAAGGAAAGTAACGCCGTGTGATGAAAGAGCTGGGGAATGCTTATGGAAAACTTTTAATAAACGCTCTCTCTGAGAACGTTTTACATGACAGATGCTGTAAATGACAATTCACATGACAGATGCTGAGAAGATGCTTCTCTCTGATGCAGTGACATGAATGATCTCTGTCACTCTTTCTTCTTCAGCTGCAACTTTGTGGTTTGGTCTACTGTTGCCCAGCCTTATTGGAGGCCACCCTCCAGGAGTCCCATGTGGTCGTCTGTCTGCCCTGCATCAGTCATGGACTGGGTTGTGATGTGGTAACAAATAGACCCTGTACAGGACCACCTGCTGTGCTGTAATGCTTCTCCCTCACACGCGGGCGCTGCAGGGCTGAGAACTGTCCAGAATGACCATCACTTCATGGCACAGCTCAGAGATGAACCTCCCTGTCAAGGACTCTCCCTGAATCTCTGGCTGGAGAAGAACGTTCTGAATAGTCTCACATCAGCAGTTCATGCCTCTGCCTGGAAGCCGCAGAAAGTCACTTGACCATTCATTCATTCCTTACATCACAGAGTGGGTGGGGACCGTCCCCACGTTCCTGGAAGGAGGAGGAGGGGAGAAGTGGGGAGTCACATGCTGTCTTGGGGGTCCCTCTCCCAGGGGAGAGGTGGCCTGCACTGATGGAGAGTCTTGGAAGCCTCTGAGTGAAAGCACCCCTCTTGTGCCCAAGTTCTGGAGCTGCTGGGAAGCATAACAAAGGTGCCAGTTTCCTGCATGGGGAGCCCAGGTGGGGATGTGGCTTAGGTGTGCTGGTCAAGTGTGCTGGCTTGTCTGACCCCCAGATCTGACCAAACCTGCCCACATCTGCAGGGCCAGGCCTGTCTGGGCAGCCTGTCACAGTCTTCCTTAGGTAGAGAGTGACCACTCTGGGCCAGCCTGTCCACAAGAGGAGGAAGAAGGTGGAGATGTACCAAGCACACCTGCTTCCTCCTGCGTTCAGTGTAGATCTTATTATTATTCAGATGTGTTGAGGTCAACAAGTCAGAGGATGATTGGCATTGAAAAGGTCATTTGTGACTGACAGTTCCCAAGTGGAGGGGGCAAGACACGCCACATAGGGCTGCACAGGGAAGCAGCCAGGAGGGAGAGGAATGAGGGCAAGCACAGGCAAAACAGGGGCAAGCGCCTGCATTGTGTTTCCTGCAGGAAAGGATGGATGAAGCAGGGTGAGTCTCAGGACTGGGTAGTCTGAATAATTCTAGAGGACCCTAGGGCATTGGGGCTGTCCCTGGCCATGTGGCTGCTTAGATCAGGGGAATAGTGGCTGGAGGGTGACAGCCCAATAGAGGAAGGAGGGGCACAGCTCTGCAGGGGTTGGTTTATGTAAGAAAAGTGTGTTTACAGACTGGTCTTCTACCATCTCTAGGAACCAGCTGGCCCAGCGAGGAGTGGCCTCTCCAGGACCAGTGAGGCCCCAGATATCAATGCATCAGAAATTCAGAAAATGAAGGCATGGTGAACACCTGTCCTTAATACTTACTGGAACAAGCTCAGGGCAGAGAGAGACCACAGTGCTTGTCAGGGAGCAGGGCAGATGGACCTCTCAGTTACCCCTTCCTCAAGGAAGACATGGTTGTCCCCCAAACATGGTCCTGTGTCTCCCTAAATGTAGAGACTACACTATTCCATACGGCAGAGCTGGGGTCTGGACCCTCTTTACCTGCTACTATTAGGAGGAATCGCTTCCGAGTCTGAGTTTGCTGACTGGCCCCTTATGTAACCTGCATGGTCACCCAGCAAGGAAGGCTGTTATTCCCATTTCACAGGTGAGTAAGCCCAGGAAGCATCTGGCCAAGAGTCTCTGCGGAGGACTCTGTCATTTGGGAGACTTTACTGCAGCATTTCTGTCCCTGCGCCTTCAGGGAGGATGCTGCAGTGAGTGGAACCCTTGTCCCAGGGACAAACATTCCCCAGACACTGGGCAGAGAAGAGGGGGTTTCCTCCCTGGAATGGACTCCGCGCTGACTGCCAGTGTCGTCCTGGCTGAGCGTACAAGCTTGTGGGCCTGTGTGTCTTCCGTTGTCACTTGGTCATTTGCCCCTTTGTTCATTCCACGCACATTCCAGCTGGGGCTGGTGGCACCTCTGAGCTACCCCTACATGGCCGGGTGTGCTGCCGGTGGCCAACCTGCACAGCCCCAGGGGGTGCCCACAAAAGCCTCTGCCCAGTCAGGGGCACTGTGCAGGAAGCTGGAAAGTACCAGGAGGTGTTCATGCCTCACAGCACTTCGCCCCCAGGCCTGGGATTGGTCTTGATAAATCTCTTAATTTTGCACCAAAGTTCCGAGTCATCCTGCTTTTGAGCTTCCTTTATTCCTTGGCTCTTTCTGGACACTGCTCAAATTCTCTGCCTCTGATTTATGACAGGGAAGCCATCTGTGCCAACAAGAAATCTGAGTCTCTGGGTGAAGGAGCTTTTAGGAATAAATCCAAACAAAACTTTAAAAAAGTCACACTTAATCACACTTACTCTTTGTATCTGGGACCCAGCCCAAGCACTGATTTGCAGCCCTTTAGTACAACTTGGAATTTGCTGGATTATCCTTTGTATTTATGCAGCTCGTAAGTCTCCCTTGACTGGTGGGATGCCTCCATAAATACTCTGCGGCAGGAGCGCGGTGGACGTGGGCTTGCCGGCAGCGGCCACATTCATATTTCACCAATGGCCGAATGGCAGGAGATAGACCTGGTCAGAGACGCCTCATTGGATTCTGCAGTCTTCCTCGGCCTTCGCAGAGCATGTGACTGGTTTGCTCTTTTTCTTCTCTTCTGTAACGCCCTTGACCCTCCCTGACCTCCATGTGCTATGTGTTCACTCTGTCTCCAGGGGGTATATCTAGAAGATATCTGTTTATTCTCACTGGAATGCCTGGCCATGGGTATAATATTCCCATTTTACACTGACGCCCATAAGGTGGGGAAACAGTCAACTGTCCAAGTTCACCTGCTCGAGGGTTTGGGATTTGAACCTCTGTCTTTGGTCCCCCAAGCACATGTTCTGGCCCCCATGCCACATATTTAACTTGTAAAACCAAAAGGGAGACTTTCAGAACCCAGGACGAAGCCAGAGCTGATGCTTGATGCCCCCCAGTGCTTTCAAGGGTCAACCCCAAGGCACGTAGGCTGGATTTCAGTTCCTTGATGTGTGTGTACAGTCGCTACAAGGCTGACATACTGCCACGTCCCTGTCTGCATCAGAGCAATTCCCTCAATGAGCTAACCTTCTCCAGAAAGTGGGCATGGCTTCCAGGAAGGAGATGGGTTCATCCGGAAGGCAGGGCCTGGGTTTGTCGGAAGAACTGGGAATGAAGAGCCCAACCTCAGGAAAGGGACCATCAAGGGCCCCTGAGTGAGGTTGGGGGCAGGGTGTGGCTGGAGGGAGCTGACACACCATGAAAATAAAACCTTGGATGTTAGCCAGGGGGCTGTGTGCTGTCAGCAATGCCATTAAGAATAGATCGAGCCAGTGGACTGGGGACAAGTAAGTCATGGTAAATTCTTCATAAAAGATGCTGCTGAAGAAAGGGGGAATTAAGACTCAAACTGTCCATGTTCTCAGCTCTCTGCGTCAGCCTTTTACAGTAAATCCTAGTTAATGCCACCCAAGCAAGAGCAGGCTCACTGTTGAAACCAATTTCTCCTCTCTCTGCAGGAAGAGGGCTGAAAGGGAATACCTGGGGTCTATGCAGGGCCTTGGAGATGCTGGGCCTCAGAGGAAGACCACCCTGGTCCATGGCATTCTGATGGAGGAACATTTTAAACTGCTGCTGTTCCAATTTTTTGAAAAATTTGAAATTATCCATAGTATCATTTCCAGAGTAACGTCTTTTATTTTTTGTCCAGAATATTCATTTAATCAGGATAATCCTGGTACAATCATTTTGAGGAAAACATGCTTGTTCTGGAGGAGTCATCTGCAATTATTTACTTATTTATTATGATTTCATAAGAACAAAATTGAGCAAAATATTTTTGGCTCTGGATAAATGTCTACAAAAATCCAAATGTGACCAAGAGCCTAATCACAGCTTCTGTTTCCATATTTTATACTCCTATCTACATGTATCTAATATACATATATATGCACCCTTATATCTAGGGTCGCACAGAATTAGACACGACTGAAGTGACTGAGCACTCATGCATGCATGTATATGTATGTTATGGTTTAGATAAGTGCATGGATAGATGCTTGGGTGCATAGCTAGATGGATGGATGGATGGATGAATAGATGCATGCATGGATGCATAGGTAGGTAGATAATAGATAATGGAGGGATAATTAGCTAGCTAGCTAGATGATAGAAGCATAGATACATATATACACAAACTGATGAGAGATAGACATATGATAGTAAGAGATCGGTGAATGATGGGTGGATGGATACATACATGCATACTTAGATGTGCTGTGCTAAGTTACTTCAGTCATGTCTGACTCTTTGCAACCATATGGACTGTAACTTGCCAGGATCCTCTATTCTTGGGATTCTTCAGGCAAGAATACCAGAGTGGGTTGCCACGCCCTTCTCCAGGGCATCTTCCTGACCCAGAAATCGAACCCGCGTCTCTTATGTCTCCTGCATCGGCAGGTGGATTGTTTACCAATAGCGCCACCGAGGAAGACCTGCTGCTGCTGCTGCTAAGTTGCTTCAGTTGTGTCCGACTCTGTGCGACCCCGTAGATGGCAGCCCACCAGGCTCCCCAGTCCCTGGGATTCTCCAGGCAAGAACACTGGAGTGGGTTGCCATTTCCTTCTCCAATGCATGAAAGTGAAAAGTGAAAGTGAAGTTGCTCAGTTGTGTCCGACTCTCAGCGACCCCATGGACTGCAGCCTACCAGGCTCCTCCGTCCATGGGATTTTCCAGGCAAGAGTACTGGAGTGGGGTGCCAGTGACTTCTCTGAGGAAGCCCTAGATATATATATAAAATATAAAATGGTAAAATTCATAGCTGAATAGATATTAGACAAATAGATAAATAAATGGATGAATAGGCAGGCAGATAGACACAGAAACCAAAACAGAGAGAAAAGTTTTTCCATCTACAGCTTTTCTGACACCTGGGAGCTAGGGTGAAGTTTCTCTGTGTAGCCCAATTTTCTAGGACTTTCTTCTGTGTAGAAGTTAATGGTCTTTACAGCCTACCTGTTCTCCCAAGGCTACCTCGACAGTGACCTCAGCAGGTGGTCACATGGACTGTTTCTGAATGCCCCTGCTCACTGCCCCCCAGCCCTGCTCTGGCCTGTGCAGCGCCTCGGCCCTCCCTGGCTGCACTGCTCTCATGTTAGCTTACACAGGCTCTGCTCTTGGTGAGGAGGGAGGGTCACTTTTTGCTCATGGCTGCATCCCAGCCCTAATACCATGTGGCACCTAAGAGAGGTGCTCCCTAAATGCTTTAGTTTATATATAGATTCACTTTTTATTGAAGTATAGTTGTTTTAGTTTCAGGTGTACAGCAACATGTTCCAGGTATGCATATATATGTATATCTATTCTTTTTCAGATTCTTTTCCGTGATAGGTTATTGCAAGGTACTGAGGATGGTTCTGGGTGCTACACAGTAGGTCCTTGTCGTTTATCTATTTCATATATAGTAGCGTGTATATGTCAGTCCCTATCTCCCAATGTACCCCTCCCTCATCCCTTTTCCCTTGGGCAGCCAGAAGGCTGTTTTCTGCGAATCTGTTTCTGTCTTGGATGTTCATTTGTATCATTCTTTTATTTTTTGTTTTACCTCTTTAGGCATGGTTATTTATTTACCTAGGCTGCATCAGGTCCTAGCTGTGGCCCGGGAGCTCTGTGTTGCAGCTCGTGGGCTCTCCTGTTGCGGCTCCAGAGCCTGCAGGCTCAGTAGTCGTGGTGCGTGGGCTTCGTTGCTCCACAGCACGTGAAATCTTAGTTTCCCAACCAAGGACCAAACTCACGTCCCCTGCATTGCAAGGTGGATTCTTAAGCACTGGACCACCAGGGAAGTCCCTGTATCACTTTTTCTTAGACTCCATAGACGTGGTATCATACGATATTTGTCTTTGTCGGATTTACTTCACTTAGTGTAATAGTCTCCAGGTTCATCCATATTGCTGCAAATGGTATTATTTCATTCTTTTTTATGGCTGAGTAATATTCCATTGTGTGTATGTGTATGTATACCACATATGCATCGACACCACATTTCCTTTGTCCATTCCTTTGTCAGTGGACACCTATGCTGCTTCCATATCTTGGCTGCTCTGAATGGTGCTGCTGTGAACACTGAATGAACAGATGAGTGAATAGAACTTCATGTCAGGCACAAGTTCCCAGCTGGTAGTCCCCACCCACACCAGCCCAACCAGCGTGCCTATGAGTCCTGACTCCCTGCACACTGGGGCCTGCTGATCATTCTGAAAAAGTGTTCTTTGTCCCCCAGACACTCGACCAGAGGCCCTGGATCTACCCTGGCAGAAGAGAACACCAGTTTGTGTCAAGAGGGATGCTCTGCTCCTGCCTTGGTTCTCGGGAGGGGAAGTGTGTGTCCCCTAGACACCTATGCCGAAAAGCATGTGGGGCCTGGGCTTCCATTTTGGGGACCAGATGTGTGACTCTAGGCCAGTGCTTCCACTTGGCTGAGCCTCCTGTTCTCATCTGCTGCAAGGATGGAGGAATCTTCTGGATGGGGCAGGGATATGTCTGACTTCAGTGCCTTGACCACTTTGTCTGGCTCCTGACTGAAGCCCAGAAACTGAAGTCTCCCTCGCCACCCCTTCCCAAGTGCTCCTGGACACCTGGAGACCCCAGCAGGGACGGGGAGGGAGTGTGGGCACGACCCCAAACCAGAGTGGCTTCCTTGCTGCCGATGTTAAGAAGACAGTTTTCTTTTTTAAGACAATGGCCCTCCACAGTTGGAAGACAGATTTGTTTGCGTCCAGGCTCCATTAGAAACAAATGTTTTATGGCTTTTATGTTAAACGGCCCCATTTATGTCTCATAATTTTTAGCATTAATATTCTGACAAGACTGAAAATCACAGGCCCGAAGAGAATACAGGTCTCCTGGTGATGTTTCCTAATTACGCCCATGTAATTAAATATACAGACAAACCCACACACACAGCACACACCTGCACATACATGCATACACCTGCATACCTATGCACACCACACACACATGCCTGCACGCACATGCCTATGCCTGCACACACACAGCACACAAGCATTTGCCTGCACATATGTGGACACACATGACTACACATGCATGCACTGCCCATGCTTGTTGAGCAACATCCTCCCCAGAGATGGGGAAGGGGGGCCTCAGGATCGGTGCTACAGGGGGTTGGCTCCGGGGCCACAGGAAGGAGCCCTGGTTTGAGGTGGCTGTGTGATGTGAGACAGCTGGGCCCTGCAACCTGACCCTGGAGCTGGATAGATGGTGCCTTCCTGGCTGGGACGTCTAGAGCTTAGACCCACCTGCATCGACGCTGGGGCGTGGAGTTGCCCCTCGGCCAGTCTTCCCTTAGCCTGTGGACTGCTGTCCATGGTAGCAACTGCTTGTTCATTCATTCATTCTGCCAATGGAATTAGGCATCTATTTTGGTGCTGGGCATGTGATGGGATAAAAAAAAGATAGGGGGCTGAATGGTGGCCCCTCAAAGAATATGTCCATATCCCTGGAAATGGTGAGTAGGATTTACCTGAGCAGGATCTTTAAAGGTGTTACTGAGGATCTTGAGTTCATCCTAGATTGTCCGAAAAAAAAAAAAAATTTCATTGCTCAGTCATGTCTGACTCTTTGTGACCCCGTGGACTGTAGCCCATCAGGCTCCACTAAATTAGGGATAATTTGTTACAGCAGCCGTAAGAAACATGTACAGTCATAATAAAGTAGGATCAGGGTGGTGACAGCGGACTTGCTGGTGCCTGGGGGCCCAGGGAGCCCTTTTTCTAGTTGGGGGTGAGCAGTCAGTTTAAGACGTGCATGCGTGCTAAGTCATTTCAGTCGAGTCTGACTCTTTGTGACCCCATGGACCGTAGCCCACCAGGCTACCCTGTCCATGGGGTTCCCCAGGCAAGAATACTGGAGGGGGTTGCCATTTCCTCCTCCAGAGGATCTTCCTAACCCAGGGATGGAACCCGTACCTCTTACGTTTCCTGCATTGGCAGGCAGGTTCTTTCCCACGGGTGCCACTTGGGAAGCCTCTGAACAAACACAGCTGGGTAGAGACAGAGGCCCAGGCTGAAGCGAGAGCTTTTCCCCACCCACTTGCCCAGTGCTTAGTGGGTGCCTGGGAAATGGCTGCCCATCCTTTCTGTTGGATCCTGAGCCACAGTGATCAGCATGAGAAGGGCAGATGTTTAGGAAGACTTTGTGGTCAGCCAAGAAAGCTCACAAACCACATCAGCATTTTGAGCCAGTACCTATCTGAATCATCTGTCACCTTCATCTAAATGGAAACAGAAGGGGAACATGCTTCCTTGCTCTGCCTCAAATGTTGCTACCTGTTCCCACCTGGAACCAGCAAAGGAGGGTCCTGATCACCTTCTGCCTTCAGGTCTCCCAGTGACAGTGTGTGAGGACTCTAAATGGCTATCATTCTGGCTCTCTCCAGGGCTGGAAGAGCACTGGACTGTCTTCCAGTCTCTGACACATCCCTCTCCAGTGGTTGTAGTGGCAGCAACTCCACCATATCTCCTGGAACTGCTGACCAAGAGCAGTGGGCTTCCCGAGGTCTCCCATGAATCTTCACACATGGGGCCAGCATCCATACTTACATGTAGGAAGCAAGGGCTCCTGGTCTGACACTGGAAAATTCCAGGTATAAAAGAATTTCCAAAGTGAAACCTGTCCAGCGA
Source organism: Bos indicus (assembly GCF_029378745.1). Lineage (NCBI taxonomy): Eukaryota > Metazoa > Chordata > Mammalia > Artiodactyla > Bovidae > Bos > Bos indicus. The sequence goes on from NC_091775.1 coordinate 48,616,636, forward strand.
GAGAGGCTTTTCTGGGGCTTCCTACAGAATCATGGGGAATGCTGGCTGTGATTGGATGTACATGGTCAACCTCCAACTTTGCAGGGACCCTGGCTCCCTGGGGTCTGGCTGGCTGTGGGTGTTGCCCTGGCAGCTCTCATGCTTTGGGGATGGAGGCAGCCCCACTAGCTGTTGTCCTGCTGGTCACCGTCTTTGACTGATAACCACGTGCCCTGTCTGTGCTAAACACATACCTGGTCTTTCTTTTTAAAAAAATTAATTTTGGCTGATCTGGGTCTTTGTTGATGCACAGGCTTTTCTCTAGTTGTGGCAAGCAGGGGTTACTCTCGAGTTGTGGTGTGAAGGCTTCTCATTGTGGTGCCTTCTCTTTTGTTGTGGAGCACGGGCTCTAGGGCACATGGGTTTCAGAAGTTGCAGCTCCCGGGCTCTAGAGCACAGGCTCAGTAGTTGTGGCACATGGGCTTAGTTGCTCCACAGCACGTGGGATCTTCCTGGACCAGGGATTGAACTGTTGTCTCCTGAATTGATAGGTGGATTCTTTACCACTGAGCCACCAGGGAAGTCCCTCTGGTCTCTCAAGTATGTTATTTTGTTTAATGTCACAGCAACTTTGGAGGTGGCAATGATGAATGCCATTTCTGCTTTGTGGATGAAGAGTTGTACATGATTTATCCACACTCAACCAGGTTGCCTGGGGCAGAGCAGGGCTTGTGGTTTACTTGTGCTCTAAGCTCTGATCATCACCTCGCCAGACGGAACATGGTGGGTGCTGGAGAGCGGGTATAGAAGTATTTTTTCCAAGGTGGTCTTTCCTTGACAGTAGCCCAGAGTTCTCTGTGGTGGATCCCTCTCACCTCACAAGTGTCCAACCACAAATCTCTGAAGGACCACAGACACAGTCTTTTAACCACAGCATCTGATTTTCAGGTAAATAAACAAAAGAGCAGTTGTCAGCTCATGACAGTGCCTCCCATGTCATGCAATCACACGGGGAATTTTACCACATTAGTTTGTGTAGTTTGGGGCTATTTGGGAATCTTGCTTTAATCTAATTTGCTGAGATTTGACTCGATTAAAGGGTATTGATCTAGGGTGTCTAAAATTGCTGCCATTCATCAATAGTGACTTGCTTGTAAAATCTCATTGTTAATAAATCACATCCCAGCTGTTCAATATGTAGTTATTACAGTTGGAATACAGATGCTGCTTCCCCTCTGGCGGACTGTGACAGATTCATGCTATTAGATGTTGTCAACACGCCTTTCAGTGAGTCTACTCTTGGCTTTTATTTGAACTTTTCCTCCCCTATATCTTGGGCCTCCAGAGAAGCATTTAAAGAACTTAGAAGAGCTGTGAAATTTCCGGAAGAAAGGCCAGGCTGGTGTTAGTGGGAGTAATTCCATATTGGGGTACAATGTGTCGTCACTTTGTTGTCTTCTTGGACAAATAAGAGCCGATCTGGTGGACCAAGTCTGCCTTGGGAGCCCCATCTTGACAGAACCTCAGAGAATGTTACTAGGTGCAGGTTGAGGGCAGGACCCCACACAGCAGGTGGTCTCTTAGAGCCAATCACGGCAGAATTCATGGCATTATTGGAGAAAATGAAGGGGCTTCCCAGATGGCTCAGTGGTAAAGAATCCACTTGCCAAAGCAGGAGACACTGGTTTGATCTCCAATCTGGGAAGATTCTACATGCCTTGGAGCAACTAAGCCCTCGGGCCACATCTATTGAACCTGTACTCTAGAGTCCAGGAGCCGTAACAACTGAACCTAAATGCTCCAACTACTGAAGCCCACATTCCTCGAATCCATGCTCTGCAACAAGAGAAGCCTGCATATCACAGCTGGAGAGTACGTCCCACTCATTGCAACTAGAGAAAAGCCTGTGCAGCAATGAAGACCCAGCACAGCCATAAGTAAATAAACAAAAGTGTTTTTTTTAAAGAAGAATTAAATCGGATCATTTGCAGAGATGTGGATGGACCTTGAGACTATCAGTGAAGTAAGTCAGAAAGAGAAAAACAAATATTGTATATTAATGCATATATATGTGACATCTGAAAAAATTGGTATAGATGATCTTCTTTGCAAAACAGACATAGAGACAGAGACACAGACACAAAGAACAAAGTTGTGGGCACCAAGGAGGGAAGCAGGGGTGGAATGAATTGGGAGATTGGGATTGACATATATACACTGTCTGTGCCCTCAGTTGCTCAGGCATGTCCGACACTTTGCAACCCCATGCGCTGTAGCCCACAAGGGTCCTCTGTCCTTGGGGATTCTACAGGCAAGAATATTGGAGTGGATTGCCATGCCCTCCTCCAGGGGATCTTCCCAACCCAGTGATCAAACCCAGGTTTCCTGGGTCTTCTCCATTGGCAGGCAGATTCTTTACCACACACCACCTGGGAATCCCACATATATGTACACTACTATGTAGATAACTAGATATTCCCTTTATATCTCAGGGAACTCTACTCAGTGCTCTGTGGTGACCTAAATGGGAGGGAAATCCAAAAAAGAGGGATATATGTATATGTAGAGCTGATTCACTTTGCTGTGCCACAGAAACTAATACAGCAGTATAAAGCAACTATATTCCAGTACAAATTAAAAGAGAGAAAGAATGACATAAATTAATAAATGAACCAACATCTATGAATTCTGTCCTTTGTGGGAGCTGCTTGGCTAGAGGCACGACAAATATTTGTTAACATGCATTTTTGTGTTCCAGATAAGAAAGGTTCTTGATGGAGAGCTGAAACTCAAAAGAACCTGCTGATTCATCCACTTGGGGATCCTATTTAGAGAGGAAATAGAGGGTCTTCCCGCCAGATCAGCATGACTCTGACCAAGGAGACCTGGGACCTCAGGAGGGAGGTGAATGGCCATTCGTCCTGCTTCCGAGCCTGTGTAAGTGGGCATCAGTGTTCCTAGGTGTTCCCGGGGTGAAATCCACAGAGGCAGGAGACCTTTCAGAGCCTCCCTGGTGCCCTTGCCCTGCAGGGTTGTGGAGCATGTAGTCCTGGCCGGCCTGTCTCTTCCCAGGACACCTACCAAACCAGCAGCCTTCACAGCCATCCAATCCATCTGCCAGTTGCAATGAAAATGACAAAAAGAGGAACGAATTTTTTTCTTTCCCTTTTCTGAGAACAAAGAAGATAAAGAGAACAGTGAGCAGACCTGGACATTCCTATTTTTTTTTTTTTTAACTTTAACTGCTCCTAACTCTGCATGTCTGTAACTAAGTATGCTTTTCTGCCCCTAACTTTGCAGGAGCTACACTTCACACCTATTTCCTTCTGCTGCTGCTGCTGCTAAGTCCCTTCAGTCGTGTCCGACTCTGTGTGACCCCGTAGACCGCAGCCCACTAGGCTCTGCCATCCCTGGGATTCTCCAGGCAAGAACACTGGAGTGGGTTGCCATTGCCTTCTCCAATGCATGAAAGTGAAAAGTCAAAGTGAAGTCACTCAGTCGTGTCCGACTCTTAGCGACCCCATGGACTGCAGCCTACCAGTCTCCTCCAGCCATGGGATTTTCCAGGCAAGAATACTGGAGTGGGGTGCCATTGCCTTCTCAGATTTCCTTCTGACTCCATGCTAAATACATCCTGAAGAACCAACTCATTGGAGAAGACCCTAATGCTGGGAAAGATAGAGGGTAGGAGGAGAAGGGGATGACAAAAGACAGCAACAGTCTGCTGTTTACCCTTACAACACCCTTCCCCTTGTAGTTACATATCAGGATAAAGGCCACAGAGCGCCTGAACTGCCAGACTCAATTACCGGGTTAGTGACGCCAGCCCATGACTGTTTTTGACAAGATCCCACACCTTTATTCCTCATCACTGACTCCCGACCATGATCTCTCATCTTATATAAGCCCCTAGACTCCTCCTGGAGCACCGGCACAGTTCTTGAGCCACAAGCCTACTGTGTTCCCCTCTCTGTCGGCTGAGAATTAAAACCACCTTTCTATTTCCTATCTCTATCTCTGTATTTTTTATCCTACTTCAGTGGGCAGAGAAAGCCAAGATTTTGGCCAGCAACATGCCCAGATTTCCATCTCTTCTGAGTCTCTCAAACTGCGCTGGCACCGGATGAAAACTTCTCTGAAAAGCCTCTTTCTTTCCCAGGCATTTCATCTTCTCGTTTTGAATCCTGAGAGATGTTTTCCCCTCCTCTCTGCTTTGTTCTGTCTTAATGCGCCTTTGCTGGAGTCCTGCCCCAGAGCAGGGGTTCCTCTGCAGGTTCCTCGGCATGTGGGGGTTGTCACACTGAACCCCTGTTCTAGAGCTGGGTCCCCAGAAATTATGGACATAATTTCTGCGGAGGGCTGATTTTTGAATGGAGGCAGTAGTTCCAGGCAGCCTTCGTCAGCAGTACAGGAGGCCTGACGGAGGGCACCAGACACGTGTTGCGTCACTGGTCTGTGTGTCTTCTGGCCTCCAGGGGTCCCCAGGAGCTGTGGGGCAGGAGCGGGCTCGCATGCTTGAAAGATCAGCCTTCTGCATTTCCAGCAGGCTTGCCTGCTGGATTGGGGGACTCCTCTTCCAGGAGAGCCCTGGGCGGGGCTGAATGGCTGGGCTGAGGGCACAGCGAGGATGTGCTCTGAGCTGTTTGCAATGCATAGAAATTTCCGGGGCTTGTTTTCTAGCATTGTTCTTTTATTCATAAGCTTGCCTTCTAGGCTTGTAAATGACATTACCCATTTTGCATTAAGCAGGCCTGGTAAGGCTGGTGGGCTTCCACACTGGAGGCTTCATTTGGAGGGCCAGATTGACTTACGGGCCAATTGCTTTATTAAGCATCTTAAGAATATGCCAGTATCTGGGCTTTTTAATCTAAACTTTATTAAGGGGCTTTGTGCTGGGGGGAGTCAGGGGCCCAGTACCCTGTTTCTGTGTCCTTAGAAGCAGAGCTGGCCCCTGAGTCCTTAGTCTTGTTCTCTCCTTCACCTCCAGGGAGGATGCTCACATCTCTGGGAGAAGGACTGTGTATGCGTGTGTATGTGTTAAGTTGTATCTGACTCTTTGCGACCCCATGGACTGTAGCCTGCCAGGCTCCTCTGTCCATTGGATTTTCCAGGCAAGAATATCGGAGTGGGTTGTCTTGCCCTTCTCCAGGGGATCTTCCCAACCCAGGGATCGAACCCAGGTCTCTCGCATTGCAGGCAGATTCTTTACCAGCTGAGCTACCAGGGAAGCCCCAGGGCCTGTAAAGAAGGAGACGGTTATGTGTCTGCCAGTGCTGCATGGAGCGGAGCATGGTAAGGGCACATTACATGTTTGTTGAATGACTTTATGAGTGACTTAGCATTGACTCCCAGTTTCTGGAACCAGGAGCAGTGAAAAGAGGCATTAAAACAAAGCCCTTTTTTGGTAGCTTTTCAAAGCCCGAATGACATTCATTGGTCTTGCGGACACAGACTTCTGGAATCATCTTGGGGGTGTTGATGACTGCTGTATACATCCACACAGAAAAGAGACAGTGTGGTCAAATAAATTTGTCAACCAATAGGGTGAACAAAATATAATTGCTGTAGGACTTCTCAGGAACTTTAATCAGCTCCTGAGAACTCAGGAGCCGTCTGTAAGAGGCATATAGAAATCAGGATTTCCTAGTCACGTTTGAATAAATGATTTTTTTCCTTCAAATTGAGAAATTCTAGAAGTGATTGGCGCTATTGAACATGACAGCTGCTAGTTACTTTGTAAATTTAAATTTATTAAAATGCACATAAACTAAAAATTCACTTCCTTGGTCACAATCATCATGTTTTAGGTGGTGGATCCTGAGACAGACAGTGTAGAAAAGGACTTTCTAATCATTCCAGAAAGTTCTTTTGGACAGCACTGGTCTAGGGAGATGTTGGTATTGAGAAGATAGCTTAGAGAGACCTTAAGGGGAGCTCCTTGGTCCTGGGAGCCATTGCTTTCCGAGTGCCTCTGTGAATGTCTTTCCTGAATAGTAAGGATAAAAAATAGGCAGTATATACCGGGCTTCCCAGGTGGCTCATACAGTAAAGAATCCACCTGCAGGAGAGACCCAGGTCCTATCTCTGGGTTGGGAAGATCCCCTGAAGAAAGGAATGGCAACCCATTCCAATATTCTTGCCTGGAGAATCCCATGGACAGAAGAACTTGGCGGTCTACAGTCCATGGGATTGCAGAGTCAGATACGATTGAGCCACTAACATTTTGTTTCATTTTACATGTATTAATACAAAGTGTTTACCGTCCATCAGAGAGTGTTCTCAGCACATCACATACTTATTTAATCCTCAGAAGAATTCTCTGCGTAAGAACTCTTACATTCAACCTCCACAGACAGAGATTCCAAAGCACAGAGAGGTGGAGTGACTGGCCCAATGCCACACAGATAACACATTGATGAGGTCAGGAATAAAACCCAGGCAGTTTGAAACCAGAGGTCATGCACTTAACCACCAAAGTAAGCTCCACTGATCACTCTGGAAGCACTTAGCTGTGGGTCCGCCATCCACACCCCTGAGACCTCAGTCTTCATTCCAGGTAATCTGCAGAGGTTTCTGAAAACAGTTGTTGTTGTTCAGTTGCTCATTTGTATCCAACTCTTTGCAACCCCATGGACTGCAGCACGCCAGGCTCCTCTGTCCTTTACTATCTCCTGGAGCTCGCTCAAACTCATGTCCATCGAGTCAATGATTCCCTCCAACCATCTCATCCCCTGTCAACAGTATCCAGCTTCAGTGTCCAGATGAACACAGTCCACTCTTGAGGATCTTGAGAATAATGTGTCCCAGCTCTGAGGATGCTTTCCAAAGAGGAGTCGAGGAGGGCGTTCCTGGCCCCGACCGCATGGTGTATGTTGTCGTGCATGGTGGTGCAAGGGTGAGTGCATCTTGAGAACAGAGTATATATTTCACGTGGTGTTGGAAGGATTGCATACGTGAGCATGAGTGGGCATCCCCCTGCACACTTATTTGTGGGCTTTGGGCAGAGGGGAACTTGCTTCTGTAGTCATAGAGGCGAAACCCTTCCAGGGCCCAAAAAGGATTTTAAAAATAGCTCAAAGGGCTGAAAGCAAGACAGGAAAGGCAGTTTCACTGAATTTGATGCCTTCAGCCCACCCAGATGCTGGGAACATCATTTGGTCCTATTGAACCAGGTGAGTCTACTCTGGGTCACATGTGCAGATTCATACACAGAAATGGGAGCCTTTGGTGGGGGCCTGTTGAGCTGAGCTGTCTCCACGTTTGCTGTCTTGCTGGACACAGAGGGTGAGGGGCCTGGGAGGGCTCAGGCCAGCCAGACACCATGTGAATGTGCCTGAGCTGAGACAACAAGGGGCTCATCCTCCGAGACTCCCTCCTTTATCCTCGTCCAGGTCTACAGAAGGGGGCAGAACCACCTGGAAGGGGAGGCAGGTGCTTCCTGGGGAAACTGTCCTCACACCAGCAGACTTACCCTGAGGGAACTCGATGGGCACGAGAGCTGTGTGTCCATGGAACCCCCCAGTCAATGTGGGCCATGCTTGGTTTCATTCTGTACTGTCTCCATCTTGAATTCTTAATGCTTTCTTAACTTTGAATTTGGGTTTTCTGAGCAAAGTCCTACGGCAATGATGTGTGTGTGAGCTCCTATGGCAATGACGTGTGTGTGAGCGGAACAGACACATGGGGTGTGTGTCCACTGTTCTTCAAAACCCCACTGGCACTTGGCATTCATGGTTCTCCACAAGCACAGAACTCTGGGAGACCCATGGTGAAACCAGCATGACTCGGCATGGTCCAGGGGAAGCGAGTCAGGTCCATGGTGAAGGGCGGCGCTGACCATCCCGAGCAGCCACCCCTCCCATTTGAACCAGAACTTGCTCTGAAAGCAGAAAGAAGGCTCTGGCCTCCTAAGAAACATGAATGACCAAGGAGCCCTGTATCCTTTCTTGTTCCTTTCACTGCCCTGTGTCAGCAACCAGCCACTTCTGTGGGAAAAAAATGATGCAGAAGTAAAGGGGATCAAGGATGACGCACCCCCACCCCCACCACTTCCCTTTGAAACCTTCCTTAATCCATGTGCCAAAGGCAGAGAGTGCTGGGAAAGCATGCCTGATCTGAGAGTGAATTAAAGACAGTTGTGTTGGTTTTGTGCAGACTTTCTGCTGCTCTGGGAAGAATGAAATACATCTTCATATACGAGCTACAAAATATGAATTGTACAATTTCGGTTATTCTGCATAGGAGTTAAATGCTCTTATGTTTGCATTTAAAATTGGCATTGCACAATATAAAGATGAACAGTAAAAATCCATGCTAATAATTTGAAATTTAAATTTTTCTTGACTTAGAATGGCACTGTACAGCAAATATAAATCACCATGATAAGTCGAAACAGAGACAGTGGAAGGAAGGAAAGTGGTTTATAGTTTCTTACCTTTAGCACTTTTTTTTGCTGCCTTTTGAACAAGGAGTGCCACATTTTCATTTTGCACCGGGCCTTGAAAATTACGTGACTGGCTGTGGGTAGACCTTCCTATCCAAAGTCCTCTAGCTGGGGTATCAGGTGAATGGTATCCACCAGGGTCTTGGAGACCCCCTTCCTCTGACCTTTGTGGATGTGTTTCTTTGCTGTCTGAGGACAGACTGTGGAGGGTCCCTCCTTCCTGCCAATGCCCTCTGTCTTCCATGACAGTCTGACAGGCCTCCCTGGGCTCCTGCTTCTGGGCTCCTGCCCTCACAAGCACATAGTTTTTCTGTGTGCAGAGTCAATAAGGACATGCTGAGCCCTTGGTCAGCCTTTGGCCAAGCTCCATGTGCCACATGGAAGCTTCTGAGACACTGACAACAAAGGTTCCTCTAAGGATTTCTGTTTCTGTGGACCCACCCTCCTCTGATAGGGTCTGCCCAAGAGCCACTCAGGTAATTTTCAGTGCATATGTGTATGTATGCATACAAGAGGGGTGGAGGGATGGATAGATGTACAGATGGGTGGATGTACAGATGGGTGGATGGATGGATGGATGGATGGAGGTACAGGTGAATGGATAGATGTACAGATGGGTAGATGGATGGATGGTGAATGGATGGATGATGGATGGGTGGCTGGTGGTTGACTGGCTGGCTGTACAGATGGATGGAGGGATGGATGGATGATGGATGGATAGATGGATGGAAGGATGGTAGATGAAAGGATGGATGTATAGATGAATGGATGAATAGGATAGGGCACTGAATGAAATGCAGACCCAGCCCAGAGGCATTTCTCTGTGGGCAGGAAGGCATTCAGGCAGGTGTGACCTAAGTCCACCAGTGGACCCCATGTGTTGCCCTTCCCCTCACCATCATGGTCCCTGGAAGCTCTGCTCCTCGCTCAGGGAGCTCAGTGCTGGACCCTGGAATAGAGATCTGGGGACTGTGCCTGGACCCAGGAGGCAGAGGTAACCGTCTGCAGCTGCGGCAACCTGGACATCCCAAATAGGGGCCTGGAGCTTCCTGGGAAAACAGAATAGCCACCCTGAGGACTCAGCCTCCTTCTCTCTCAGCTTCATGTGGGGTGTTTCCAGAATCAAATTAGACCCAGGCAGTACAAGCATGATATACCTATGTGTTACTGAACTGATGGTCCCTGGTGGTCCTCTCCTGGGGGCACATTTAGTCCGTGGGGAGAGTTGGAAGTGGAGGGTGAGGGCTACAGTGTAAAGAGGGGGCCCATGGCCTTGACCCCAATCCAGGGGAGCTGCCTGCTGTCATCCCCTTGCAGGGCCCACGTCAAAGTTCCCACCAGCCTGCTCTACCCTTTCCCAAGCCTCCTCCCTTCTTCCCTCCCCAGCCCTGGACCAGCTACTAATGTCCTGGTGACTCTGGGTGGGACCTTAGAGAGGCTGAGTGGTTGCCTGGCAACCCATCAAGGTCTGATGGATGGGCTGGGTGTCCAATGGCCACTTCCCTGGGCACGGCACACCCTCCCCGGGACGCAGGCCTGGGCCAGGCCTCTCCGCCTGCTCTGTAGTTCCGCCATTGGGTTTGGGCAACGGAGCTCATATTTTCCTAGAAATCCAACGTTGGATACCAGCCTGGATTTATTTAATAGTTTTCAAAAGTGCCTAATGTGTTGGTAATCAAGGCCCTGTGCAGACTTCCCAGCGATACGGTGACCCTGGTATTTTATTCCTCGCTAACCTTCAATTTTGGTCCCTGACCTTTCTCCGTGAAATATTTCAATATAAATAATGCAGTTTTGCAAACACATTGCCCTGATTACTTTGTAGGGCCCTGATTCTCCATGTGTGAAAGTCTCTGAAGTAAGTAGTAATTTGTTCTCCTTTCTGGTAATTGCTGTTTTAGAAATAGCTTCTTCAGACGTCTGCCACAAATTGGCATCTCCCCGACTCTGCTCGCTCACCAGAAGCAGCTGCTGCATGTGCATCTCTTGCAAAGTTGGGGTGTGGATCTCAGCAACAGAGGCCCCCTGGCTGAGCAAGGAGGCGGGGGGCTGGCTTCTGGCTGCCCTTGGTCCACGGACCTGCATATAACCGCTGCTCAGACTCACGGACCTGCATGTAACCACTGCTCAGGCTCCTAGGAGAGAGGAGAGGCGGGTGCTGTTCCCTTCACCCGCTGCTCTGGACTGTGAGACCTGGGGGGTCAGCAGGGGCGAGCTGGGCCCTGACCACATGCTGGGTGACAGGCACAGGCAGGCAGAGGGGCACAGCTCTGGTCTTGTCCTGGGAGATGCTCACAAACTGATGTGAGACTGGAACTTGCCTCTCACCAAGTTGCCCTACTCTTTAATGTCTGAAATGAAGCCACACACTCTGTACCCCTTCCCGGCTGTGCTGAACCCCCTGGGATTGTGCCATCAATGCTTTCTTCTGGAGGCAGCCCCCACTTGTCCTCTGAGCACAATTGTGGTCACTTGTTATGGCAGGAAACTGTGATGGGAATAAAGAGTGGAATAACAGAGGGGTGGAAGTCCCCGTGGGAAGATGGTGTTTGGAGGGGTGACCTGGCAGGGACTGAATGAGGGCCTCCCAGGTCCTCAAGAGTCAAGCCAGAGTGATGGACAAAGATGTTGGCCAGGAGGAGGGCTGGAAAGGATTCTGTGGATCGTGCCTCCTGCAGCATACCTGTCCAGGTCTGTGTGTCTGGGCCAGCAGCTCCACCTGGGGTCCCTTGCAGGTCCTCCCAGAATCCTAGAACAAAACCCTTCAATGTGGCATCACAATCATTCTTGATCCTTTTATTCTGTTTTTGTTCATGCATGCATGCACTCACTCATTCATCTCTCCGCCTACCACTGTTCACCAACTTCTACTTTCTTCTGTGTTTCTCCAGCCTCACAGCCTGAGCTCCAGCAGCCCTAGGGCTCCAGCTCTTGGAACCTGTAATAATAGGGGCACCGGCAGCTATAGTAATAACAGTAACCATTTCTACGTGTGGGATTCCCTGGTGGTTTGGCAAAGAATCTGCTGCAATGCAGGAGACCTGGGTTTGATCCCTGGGTCAGGAAGATCCCCTGGAGAATGGGTAATTCCAGTATTATTTCCTGGAGAATCCCATGGACATAGGAGCCTGGCGGGCTGGAGTCCATGGGGTTGCAAAGAGTTGGGCATGGATGAGCGACAAACAACATGTGTAGCTTCTTACCTGCAAGTAAGACTTCCTAGGCCAGAAGACTGGTGGTCGAGAGGGCAAATGACTACAGAGTGACAACTTCATCACACAGCTGGTTGTTGGAGGCAGAGGCTGCGTCACGCTCTGAACCTGGTTCTGGCTGCTTCCCAGGCCTGACTCAGGCCGCTCCTTCCTGGAGAAGGTCTCCCATGGCAGACGCCTGCCCCTGCTTAAGATGAAGCTCAGAGCATCGTCTCCTCCATGAAGCCTCCCTGGCTTCCCCAGGAACCTCTGGCACCTCCTTTCTTGGGCTCCCAGGGTCCTTATGGTCCCCTCTGGCCATACTGTTGGGATCACATGATTCCGTGCCTGGGGTCACTGCTCTGAGGTCCGACTCTTTGTGATCCAATGAACTGTAGCCTGCCAAGCTCCTCTGTCCATGGGATTCTCTAGGCAAGAATACTGGAGTGGGTTGCCATTTTCCTCCTCCAGGGGATCTTCCCCACCCAGGGATCGACCCAGGGATCGAACCTTGGTCTCCTGCATTGCAGGCTAATTCTTTACCACTGAGCCACCAGGGAAGCCCAGTATATCACAGGTGCTCAATAAATGCTCATATGGTGACTAATGACTGCATGAATTCACAAGGCACAGAAACCTGCTTTTCTTCCCTCTCTGTTGAGGCCAAAGCCCTTCTCTTTGGAGCATGTGAGGCTGATGTGTCTGTCCGATGGAGTGGGACCTGCCCTGGGTAACAGCTGTGGAGGAGGAGGTAGATGTCCAGGGCCTTTGGGCTGGCCCCAAGATAGTCATGACTGAGTCAATGCCGGGCTTCTGGGGAGGGGGAGATGCTGTGAAGATGGTGGGGGGAGGGGTCCCTCTGCTCTATGTGACTAGAGCATGCCAACCTTTGGTGGCTTCTTTGAGCCATCTGGTGATTAATTTCCACAGAAGGTTAAGATCCAACAGGAGGGAAAAAGTCGATGACTAATCTATTAAGCTCCTGGGGTAACTTAATTTACATGTTTTTAATGATTACTTCCTCCCTGGGCTTTCCAGAAACAAAGTGTACTTGAATCGTTGAGCACCTCGGAGATGGGCTCAGAGGGATAAGGACCACAGCTGTGAGCAGGTGCGAGAGCCCCTTGTTTAGCAGAAGATCATCAGACAGAGAATGAGATGATTGGATAGCGTCACTGACTCAATGGACTTGAGTTTGAGCAAGCTCCGGGAGATGGTGAGGGACAGGAAAGCCTGGCATGCTGCAGTCCGTGGGGTCTTAGGGAGTTGGACATGACTGAGTGACTGAACAATGGATCACCAGTGAGTGAGCTCTGGGGTCTGGCTCACTGGTTCTCATCGGATGGTTGTGCTTGCCCATCTTTGGATGGTTTCTCTGGCAATAACCTGTGGGCCTGTCTGCTGCTGTGAGGGCAGAGGTTCTCAGTCCATTCCCAGGTGAGAAACCCACACACATCGGCCGTGCTGGCTGCCAACACCCATGTCTTCAACTCCAGCCTCAAATTTGACAAGCCATGCCCTCCAGGGGCCGTTCCTCCAGACCTGGTGATGTCCCAGACAACAGCCCGGGCTTGCATCTGGGTCCAGGACTAACAAGGCAGCTGTGACCTTCTCTGGCAGAGGTTTGGGGCTGAATTAAGAGACCAGATAACTGATAATGCCTTGTGCTGCAAACTGCTTGAGAATATTGGGTCCATTGGTCCTTGCACTGGGTTGAATGATGTCCCCCGCAAATTCATGCCCACTGAGGACTCCAGAATGTAACCTTAGTGAGGATGGGGTTCTTTGCAGGTGTCATTAGATAAGGTGAGGTCACACTGAACCCTGGGGTAGAACAGAGCTGTTAGGAGCAGGCTTGCTAGGGTCCAACTGTCCAATTTCAAATCCCAGATCCAGTCCTTACTGATGCTGCAGACCTGGACAATGATATGATTCCTTGAACCTTGGTTTCCTGTCTGTAAAAATCAGGGTGTTTATAACAGCACCAGCCTCCTGAATAACAGCACTGGTGCAGAGTGGGATTCAGGGACAGTCAGCCTTTTCAGCCCCTGCACCTGCAGTGATAAGCACCCACCATGCACAGGTGGGCTCTGGGGACACACAACCCTGTTCCGCATGTATAAGTCACATAATCCTTCTGTCAATAGGCTAAGCTAAATACCAAAAGGACTCTTTCAAGAGTGCTGTGCTAAGTCACTTCAATCATGTCTGACTCTTTGCAACCCCATGGACTATAGCCCACCAGGTTCCTCTGTCCATGGGATTCTCCAGACAAGAATATGGGAGTGGGTTGCCATGCCCTCCTCCAGGGGATCTTCCCTACCCAGGGATTTAACACACGTCTCTTACGTCTCCTGCATTGGCAGGTGAGTTCTTTACTGCTAGCGCCACCTGGGAAGCCCCTTGAGTTTAAATTACACAGGGGCTTAGAATAACAACAATACCCAGAGTGATCACTTTCTGGGGGCGTGTCTTGGGTCCATGCACCATAATCTGTGTACCATGAACACCACTCATTCAATCATTAAGAATGTGTAAGCCCTGAACCTTCTGATCAGGAGACGTGCTGAGACCCGAGGGCTGGAGAGATGCCCTGTGGATACTGTAGGCGACTGGCTATGTCCTGTCCAGATCCCTGAAGTCATCACTTACTCTCTAAGATGGAGCCCAAGGAATGCCCTGAACACCCCATGGGAAGTTTCCCTGCCTTCCTTTACCCCAGGGCCCCGCTCAGATTAGCCAGTGTTTTCTTGTCTCTCTTTCTCCACCTTGTTGTCAGCGTTCAGTGAAAACCCTTCCATCAGCATCAGCCCTAATAATTTCAGACAAGCCATTAAGTAAATCTCGTGCCAGTGGCTTCATTTCAAAGAATCAGGCTGAGACTGCTGAAAGCAATCTAGACAAGTGAACAGATGTGGCCAAAGAGGTTCCGTAGGCATCTCCCTGTGCCCCTGCCTCACTGGCTGCCTGTCCCCCGCCATCTGGGGACACCAGCATGGGGAGGACCAGTAAGAGTGAGTCAGAAAGATACTGTTTTCTCAGCCGGACCAGTAAGAGTGAGTCAGAAAGATACTGTTTTCTCAGCCCTGCAGGTTGAGCACCCAGTAGAGCCTCCCTGTGAGGCTGGGGGTCGCGTGGATGTCGGGTCCCCTTAGTGTCACGCTGGAGATGGACAGTCTCATTCTCACAGCCAGACAGGATGGGCCTGATTGTGTTGATCCATCTGATGATGTCTGCTTACTTGGCAGTTGTGGGTACCAAACAGTGCTGGAGCCAAATCCACTGTGAGCCAGTGGTTTGAATCTGGCTCTGATGCTAACAGATGGAGCACTTTCAAAGCCCGGTGTCTAAAATAGAAATAATAATTCCTGTCTTTGAGGACACCTGGGACAGAGTGGAGGGCAGAGGGCCATCTCTGGCTCTAGACCACCCGCAGAGGCTCACCGGCCCATCGCCTAGATGGCCGAGCTTCCATCCTCGGATGCTCTTGAGACTTTAGTGTGTGTTGTGGGCTGTGGGGCTGGGCTGAGGTAACACATGGAAGGGGTTTCAGATGGTCCTGGGACATAGTACGTGCTCAATAAACTTAGTTTCTGTTACTATTTTTTAGTAGTAGTGTTATTTATGGAATTTGTGTCATAAACACAGTATATTCTGCATGGTTGTTGTTGCAAGTATGTCTTTATGTTCAAATATTGGGGAAATGCAGTAGGTTTCACCCAAGTGGGTTTCTCAGTGAGTTGGAGAGGCCTAAGAAACACAAGGAAAGCCCAGATGCTGACATGCAGGTTCTGATTATGTCTTGGCCTTTGCCAACCGTTTTGAGCCAACTGCCACCCACTCATGCTCAGATTTGCTCTAGCTTTTATTCATACTGACAGGGAGGGGTCTCAGTGTCCACCCGGAGGCTCCTGTTTTGGAAACTTTGGAGGGTCCCCTCCATCCTCAGCCTTCCTCTCTGCCTTCACTCTCCCCTCCCCGACAATGCCTGCGTCAGAGCAGCTGGTTCTGACCAGTTGTCTTGAGCAGGTCATCCATTGATCAGCTGCTTTGTCTCATGGACAGACGAGCCTGGTGGGCTGCAGTCCATGGGGGTCGCAAAAGAGTTGAACATAGCTTAACGATTTAACATGCAACACATACATCCCGCGTCTCCCAGAGTCAGGCACACAGAGGGTGTTTGTGGGATGAAGGAAGGGACCCGTCCTTTGGCCAGGAAGACTGGCTTGCAATGTGGTCACCATCAGAGAGCAGAGAAGATGCACAGATTCTGTCCACAGGGCCCAGAGCATCACCCCTGTGCCAGGGTGGAGACACATGTGGAGGACTTAGGGAGCAGGGAAGGGCATGGGAGGCACTGAGAGTGAAAGGAACAGCTTCAGTGGAGACCCAGAGGCCAAGAGGGCAGAGCAAGGGCTGAGGCCACCGACTCGTGGGGCCAAGGAAGATGGGAAAGTCAGGCCATGTCTCCATGGGGCACGCTGGGCTCAGTGCTCCCAGCCCACAGAACTTTCAGGGGCCATGCAATGTTTCAACAGCTTTTGAAATCAGAGGGGAAAAAAGCAGCTTTTAGGTTGAAGAAAAATGTTTCAATACATAAATCAAGATATGGATCTGTATGCCAATGACATTGTAATATGTTATTCTTGGTATTTTTTTATGGATGGAGCGACCCACGAATGTTGCAGTGAGGTCTTGCTTTTCCTTAGGCCATAGAGAGCTTCAGAGACCACAAACAAAAGTGGGACAATCCAGCCTGAGACTTAGGAAGGGCCGTTGGAGGCAGCCAAGGGGCTGAGGGGTTGCGATCTTGGAGGGAACATGCTCAAGGGCCAGGGGTGTCAGTGAATCAGAGGTGACAGTGGGAGAGGTTCAGTTCCCTGGGGGCATGTTTGCTGGGTGGGGGGAGGAGAAGGAAAGTCCTGAGTTTGCACCTTCTGGTCAGGGAAAGGGCAGAGGCTGTGGCTGAGACCCATGGCACTGCACTCATCACCTTACTACTGGTCCTCTCTCTCCCCCAGACGGTGAGAGTCCAGCTAGCTCTTGCTCTGAGGTTGGGCACATCTTAGGGCTACCGTACACTGTTGTGCATCAATGATCGAGTTATTCCCTTGACTTTTGATTTAAACACATCCCATGTCAATTTAACCCACTCCAGTGTTCTTGCCTGGAGAATCCCAGGGACAGGGGAGTCTGGTGGGCTGCCGTCTCTGGGGTCGCACAGAGTCGGACATGACTGAAGCGACTTAGCAGCAGCAGCAGCATGTCAATTTAATGGAGTGCTGTCCATGGTTCTGAGATGCAGGGGGAGGAGCAGGTGCCTGCCTCTTGCCAAGTGAGATGACCTTGAAGGTAAAATGCCTCTGAGTTGGGAATTTGGGATGAATGTGAGCACCATCCTTCTTGTTACCGCCCTCCCCGTGTCCCCACGAACAGCTGTCTTCCAGAGTCTGTCCCCTCAGGCCATGCACTGATGTAACTGAGCAGGACCCTATAAGGCTTTCCCAGAACAGACCCCTCCCATGTCCTCCACCTGCCTTTTGTCTGTAGAAAAAACTTTAGTCAAAGAATAAATTTAATCGGAGTAGTGAGAAAATGCAGAAAGGAAAAGAGAACAGTCAAACAAGACAAAATAATAATACTTTAGCAGTTAAACAAAGTCAAGGACCTTTAGTTCCTCCCCAAGGACTATAGGTAATATTCTGAGACATGTCCTTGGAGCTGTTTTGCAGACACTGAATCCCCCATCAGGTGGGAGAAGTTAACTCTATGCTGCTTGCAAGCTTGCAGACTCCAGAAGGGTTGGAACCAGTAGGTTGATGATGCTGACTCCCCATTACCTCACCACCCACCAATCAGAATATCCATGAGCTGGCCAGACCCTGCTCCTTGAACACTATAAGACTCCTCACTATCCACCTCCAGGGCTGGACACACAATCTTGAGGGCATTAGCTCTCTGTGGCACCCTTTGCCTGGCAAAGCAATAAAGGTATCCCTTTTTACTCCACCCCAAACTCTGTCTCCATGTTTCTATTTGGTACCAGTTAACAGAGGTTGAGTTTTGGCAACACTGGGGGCTGCCAGGAGTGGGCAGGCCAATCATTCTTAGGGCCTGGGCATCAGTCATGAAAGGACTTTAATTAGTGCCTTTTAATCATCTGTCCTAAAATGGATGGATGCTTGCTGTTAAAATCCAAACACTTGCACACTTTATAAATGACTCAGGCCTAATTTGGAAGACAGAGAAGCTTTGATCAAAATCGGCCAGGAACAAATGGCTTATTTACTTGCAACTTGGACGTGGCCAGGGAGTGCTGGCTGCTTCTTGCTGGGTCCTTACTTGCCAGGCTAAGGGCTCTGGTTAGTGAGGACAGTGAAGGTCAAAGCTGTAGGTACAGCAGTGAGGAAGAGGTGTGCCAGGCCCCTGTCCAGGGCAAGGAACTGTATTGTCCCAGGAGCCTGCACCGTCCCATCCTGAGGCCTCACTAAATAGCTCTGCCAAGTGAAGTCTGGTGCTGTGAACTGGATGTTTGTGTCTCCCCAAATTTATAGGTTGAAGCCCCAATTCTCAGTGTGACTGTATTTGGATGGGGGGAGGCTTTGGAAGGTGATGAGTTCTGACAGTTGTCTTAATTGATAGGATTAGTGGCCCAGAGCTGCCCCTCACCCCTGCTGTGTGAGGGCACAGCAAGAAGAAGGCTGTCTGTCAGCCAGGAAGTGGGCTCACACCGGGTGCTGAGTCTGCTGACATTGATCTTAGAAGCACCAGCCTCCAGAAAGGAGAGTGGTAAATGTCTGCTGTTTGAGCTGCCCAGTCTCTGGTGTGTTGCAGCAGCAGAGCCGACCAAGACGCCTGGGTCATGAAGAACGTCTGAGGTCAGGGGAGCCAATCATAGTTTTTAAACATAAGGAGAGGCTGAACTGAGCTTAAAAGGCAGAAGGAACTTAAATTACAACAGGAAGAAAGATGCTCTACAGCAGAGAAGCCTGAGTTTCCAGGGGCGATTTTGATCAGGACAAACACTGGACTTCCTGGGATGGCTTGAATGGAATCTTGCTGTGAAATGAGACCTGGAGAACATGACCTTATGAGGTCCTACTTTTCATAAAGATTCTGGGACTCAGTGGGTTCTGGGACCTTTTAAAGAGTGATCAGAAATGTAGCTCCATCAGGCAAGACAGCATCTCACATCTAGTGACAGATACCTGGATTTGCTCTAATGATGCCCTTGATTGGCAGTGTCCTGAAATGATGAATGCTCCCCATGTGAGGCAGGATTGAGGGTCCAGTGAGCACTGGGGTTATTTCTGAAATATCTATAGACTCCTTCATCAAAGTCTGCATCATTTAGAAAGCAGAGCCTGGAGCAAGGGTTAAGTGCTGATGCTGTGTTTGGAAGGTACACATTCAGCGTGGCAAGAGTGAGAAGGAAAGTGAGGTAAGGCAAGAAGAAAATGCAAGCAAGGTGGTGGGACCCGTTACCCTTCTTTTCACTGCTTTGTGAAGAGCGGTGAAGAGACACAGCAGGTGGCAGTCATGTTCACATAGCAAGGGGGTGTCTGTGGAAGGCTTGCAGAGAAGTAGTACCTGGGTGTTGTCTATGAAGGGGAGGAAGGATGGGGATTTGTCTGTCCCTCCTTGGTCCCAGGTCTCATTGGAAGGCTAGTTTCCCTGTGCTCGGGTTGTGTTATCAGCCCCCCAGAGGTTATTGGTGATGTCAGACCCCACCCTTCTCCCCACATTATGGCATCTCATCCAGCTTGGTGACAGAGTGGCACCTCGTGTGCTGTGGGGTGCTAGCCAAGAGAGAGAAGGAATTGGAGGAGGTGTCCCCAAGCTTACGCTCACAAACACTGCACATGAGCAGCCTTTTATGTGGAAAAGACCTGTGACGGGCGTTTCATGGACCCACAGCTGTGGTGAAAATGTCCCTGCCTGGCAAAAGGCAAGGTGGTCAAGGAGTAAATCATACAAAAACAGCTCAGGATAGAATCTGAAGGCTGCTCGCAGGGCGATCATAAGCCCAGCCAAGTACTTGGATACCAAGAACCTACATTCTTTATTTTCTTGCTGTTCCACTGGCTTGATTTTTCTCAACTAGCCTTTTGGGAAAGAGCTTGGATGTAGAGCAAAAATAACAGACATAACTGGGTTATCCAGTGAAGTGAAATTTGGATAAAGTGGAAAAGCATGAAAATGCCATGTGTGTGCCATAAACGTTTTCATTTTCGCATAAAATATCTAACATGTATATTGTTTTGTTGATCATTTTGTGTAAGACAATGCCTGTTTCTCTGAGCTCAGCTCCCCAATAGGAATTCCAATCCCTTTGCTCCCTCTTATAAACCACACTTACACACTCTGTCTTTGATTTCTGCTGTAGGATGGAGAACTTGAAGTCGTATATAAAGCAACCTGAGGTTAGAATGCTTCTAGATTCATATGACTTACTTTCCAATCTCTTACAGTTGGCTTGCCCAGCCTAAATCAACAGCAATACATTAACTCACCTTTATCTATTCTTTCCAGGGAAGGCTAGTTTTCAGAGCAGAAGCTCTCCTTTCACACTCATATAGACTGGCTTATATAATATTTAACTGAATTACCTAGTTACAAGATAACAAAGGCAACTAGTATCAGCAGGCCTGGGGACAATGTAGTGGTCTCAGATAATGGGATCAGTTTCTATCTGCTGCTGTAACAAGATGACATACACTGGGTGGCTTTAAATGATTTACTGTTTTATCTTCATGGGCTCCCCTGGTGGCTCAGATGGTAAAATATCTGCCTGCCATGCAAGAGACTCTGGTTCTCCTGGATTGGGAAGATCTCCTAGAGAAAGGAATGGCAACCCACTCCAGTATTCCTGCCTGGGAAATCCCATAGACCGAAGAGCCTGGAGAGCTACAGTTCATGGGGTTGCAAAGAATTGGACACAATTGAGCAACTAATATTTACTTACTTTCAGTCCCATCCCCAGAGGCCAGAGATCTGAGATCAAGGTGTGGGCAGGGATGTTTCCTTCCAGAGCTTCTGAGGGAGGATCTGGTCCAGGCCTCCCCCTAACTGCTGGGGTTCTGCTGGTGATGCTTGGTGTCCTAGACACATAGGTATATCACCACGACCTCTGTCTCCATGGTAATAGGGGCTTCTCTGTGGAGGTGTGTGCCTGTGTCTTTCCTCTTACAAGGACACCATTCATACTGGATTTGGAGTCCACTGCATCTGGAATGGCCTTATAACAGTTTGAGGATGTCTGTAAGAACCCTATGTATTTCTAAAAGTCACGACAGATTCCAAGGGTTAGGACATCACCACATTTTTGGAGGGGACCCAGTTTAACCCATAACAATAAAGTGTAGCTCCTAGGGGGAACAAAAGGGCACAGAATACTCCCAAATGACCCCTTCCTGCGAGTCTTTAGTGGGTAGAGGATGATCCATGTTCCATAACTGGGCAGTCCCAGCTGAGAAAGGCCCATGAGCAGCAGTCTCATGAGGCTGGAGATCTCTTTGGCTTTCCCAGCATGTCTGCGTGTGTGTGGTTCGTGCAGAAGCATTGGGCATGGCTGTCCATTTGGCCTCTGTGCATTGGGAAATGTGGGCTGGTGGAACCAGGAACCCCTGGATCCACACCTTCTTCTACCCATCAGTAATGTGAGCTCGTTGTTCAAGGCACAGCTGTCCTAGCCTCTGGGCTGTCTGCCCTGCAGGGTCGTAAAAGCTGGAGAGCAGGTCTCCACAGCACCTGTCCACTTGAGACAAAGAGGGGTCTCGTTTTAAAACCTGCCCTGACATCTGCTGGCTACACAATCCTTACCATCAATTTACTGAACCCATCTCTTCCTCAGTTTTCTTGTCTTTTAAGACAAGGATAATGAGAAGGTTTTTCAGAAGATCAAATCAGATGATATAGGCTAATAAATAATACACATAGATCGGACGGACAGCAAGATCCTATTGTATGGTACAGGGAACCATACATGTGATAAACCAACATGGAAAAGAATATAAAAAAGAATGTACAGATGTATAATTGAGTCACTTTGCTGCAGAGCAAAAATTAACACAACATTGTTAATCAACTATACTTCAATAAAAGTAAATAGAATAGGATCTTCCCTGGTGGTCTAGTGGTTAAAAATCTGCCTGCCGTACAGGGGACATGAGTTCAATCTCCAGTCCGGGAAGATTCCACATGCCACAGAGCAACCAAGCCCATGCGCTACAGCTGCTGGAGTCTGAGCTTGCGAGCCACACTGCTGAAGCTCTCATGCTCTAGAGCCTGTGCTCCACGACAAGAGAAGCCACTGCAAGGAGAAGCCTGCACACCAGAGCTAGAGAGTAGCCTCCACGTGCCACAACTAGGAAAAAAACTTGTGCAGCAACAAAGACCCAGCACAGCCAAAAATAAATAAATAAATCTTTAAAAAAGTCTAAATTAGCAATAATTGTTAAAACGGCCTTAAAAGATCCTGGAAGCTCAGAGACACATATTAAATCATTTGTATCATTACCATTATTATTAGTTGACCAATAGGTAATTACTAGGTGAGCATCTACAGTAAAGAGACTTCCCTTTAAGAGAGGAGACTGAGCTGGTCCCGGGCAGTCCCCTCACCCAATGCAGAAGAACAGGAAGAGTGTGGACAGACACATGCACACAGGCAAGGATGTGCATGGATGTCTAAGGCTAAAAGCAGGACAGGAGAATCCACAGTTCCAGAGCGGGTGAGGGGAGTGAGGACCCAGCGGCCCCAGGATCTCTGGGCTGAAAGGGTCTGGCCGGGCTTGGTGCCCTTGCCTTGGGGACAGCTGGGACTTAGACCCCGGGTGAGAAACAGAAGTAATGAAAGGGATGCATTACATGCTGGGAAGTACAGAAAATGGGACAACTTCAAAGGAACATAAAAATAAGTGTGTTTCAAGTATTTTAAGAGATGAAGGGAAGAAAAGACACTCAAAAGCAAGAACATGACATTAGGGGAAAAAAAATTATAGCAGGTGTGTCTGAAAAAGGAGGAAGTAGACCCTCAGAAATTAAAGCCGAGAAAACTAAACAAGAAAAAATGAACATGTTGATAGCCCACCAGAGTTAGGGACTTAGGGAAACCTTCCAGAGCAGAAAGGTCTCAAGACCCAGCAAGAGGAGCAGATCGGGTATCTGCGCAGCGGCAGGGAAAGGCTGAGAATTGTACAGAAATTCTTTGATGAGAGGCATGAGACAGATGGAAAAAGCAAGTCTCTGGGCAGGATAAGTGAAATCGAATCCCCGCATAGACACATTTCTCTTCCTGTGAGGTGACTGTGATTCAAAGAGAAAAACCTTAGCTGCCATCAGAGAGAAAAATGAGCCTTTTCCGACAGTGCTGGAAGATGTGGATTGAGAAATCCTTTTCTGGGAGATAATAAGAGGTACAAATTCTTAAAAAATTCACAAACCCATTCACTTGTCATTTTTGCTTCTAGAAATTTCTTCTCAGGAAAGAGAGATTGATGTATACAAAGATTTGAATGCAGCAGTGTTTACTTTGGCCAAAAATAAAGGGGGGTGGGTGGGTGGATCTAAATGGTTTCTAAACAAATAAACATATAAAGTATGGTGATTGTTGCTGTTCAGTAGCTAAGTCATGCCTGACGCTTTGGGACCCCATAGATTACAGCACGCCAGGTTTCCCTGTCCTTCACTGTCTCTTAGAATTTTCTCAAATTCATGTCCATTAAGTATTCAGAGTCTTCTCCAGCACAATTTGAAAGCCTCAATTCTTTTGCACTCAGCCTTCTACTAGCCATAAACTTGAATGTGACCCAGTCATAAAACTGTGCTGAAAAGAGTACGTGATGATGTGGAATGAAGAGCATAATTAATTAATGATTGAATAATTAATTCAGAGAAGGTGATGGCACCCCACTCCAGTACTCTTGCCTGGAAAACCCCATGGACGGAGGAGCCTGGTGGGCTGTAGTCCATGGGGTCGCTAAAGAGTCAGGCACGACTGAACGATTTCACTTTCACTTTTCACTTTCATGCATTGGAGAAGGAAATGGCAACCCACTCCAGTGTTCTTGCCTGGAGAATCCCAGGGACGGCAGAGCCTGGTGGGCTGCCGTCTATAGGGTCGCATAGAGTCAGACACGACTGAAGCGACTTAGCAGCAGCAGCAGAATAATTAATAATTAATTAATATTAAGAAAAAAGCAGATGAAAAAATTATGTTAGCATGTGCTTACTTCCACTCTGCATGAGTCCATGTGTGTCCATGTATGTGTGCATGTAATTAGCAGGATTTGACCAACACTACAGTAATTATCTCTGCATAGAGAACATACTGTGATTTCATTCTGTGTGTTTGCATTTTTCCATAGAGGTGTTGCCTGCATTAACTATAATAAATATCTATAACAAGAAACTTAGATATAGGTGATTCAGGGGTGCTGCCACTCAAAGATGCCACTGAGAACGCAGGTCCCCCCAGCACCTGTATCAAGTGATCTGCATCCTTTCCAGTCAGGCAGGGCTGGCGCTGAGGTACAGTGTCTGTTGTTTAGGCAGAAGAGAGAAGAAGGACAAGGAGTAAAAGGTATGAAGGAGGCTATGAAATGCTGATTCCTTTGGCTGACCCAGTGCCTTTCTTTAATGAGAAGTGAGAAGTGTGAAAAGTGAAAGTGTTGTTCGTTCAGTTGTGTTCAACTCTTTGTGAGCCCATGGACTATAGGCCACAGATTCCTCTGTCTGTGGAATTCTCCAGGCAAAGATACTGGAGTAGGTTAGGTCCTTCAGGGGATCAGTGGGTTCTGTTAATAAGAGAGCAGGGCTTAATGGATTTGGAATTGGCAACCAGCAGGGTCTGTCCCAGGGCTGGGATCTAGAGAGAAAAGAAGAAAGAATCTGCAATCCTTACATTGGGAAAATCTGTTACAGGATCATTTTCCTGGCCTCCAGTTCCTGGCACATAGTAGGTGCTCAGATAATTTTGGAGAACAGTTGAACTGTGCTTGAAACTTGAAACTGATACCTTCTCATTGAATATTTCATTTTTCTGGTTGTTCTCCACATTGAATCAAATTTAGGGATTTCAGAGGACTGCAGGGCACCTCTCTTTGGATATATATGAACTCTGGGGGTGTGCATGAGGATGGCATGGCAGTGGTGGGTGGTGGTCATCAATTAGGATGGTAGGAGGAAAGAGTGAGACTTGGTTCTGAAAGAAAGAAAGTCCAGCAAATTGGGGAAAGCTGAACAGTCCAGGTATCAAGTACTAAGTGTAACCAGCTCTGTGCTGAGGTCTGGAGATGCCATGATCCTAGGAGGACCCTTGAGTTTGAGCAGCCTGGACTTGAAGTGGAAGAATCTGGCAAGGTCAGGCAGAGGATGGTGGAGGTGAAGCCAGGGGCATTAGAAGGCCATGGAAACTGGGTGGAGTGTGTGATGTTTCTAGAACTGCTCCTTCATTGAGCAGTCATTGTTCCTTGTACTAGAAGTTACATGTCTAACACTGTTGATTCCAGAATAGACACCCTCAGGATCCAGTCCGGGAAGCTGGGTGTTCATAAAGGAGCCAAGAGGCCAAGAAAAGAATGGACATTTTGAAAAAAGGACCCTAAGTGTTCAATCTCCCATCACTACCACCTTCCTGAACGAGCTGGGTCCCTGGCCTGTCTCCTGTTTCCATGATGACACCAGGGAAGTGCTACCTTATGAAACAGGAAGGAATGATGCTGGGGGTATTGTGACAATGAGGAAGAATTCTCAGTGGGAAGTGGCACCAAACACTTGCTAAAAATGGCAGCAAAAATTTTATTCAAGACTATTGCAATAGGGGAGAGAGTGGACTTGAGTCTGCAGGAAGAAAAGGCTGCAGGATTTTTAAACCTGGGTGAGGAGGGGAAGAGTGCTGGGCACCAGCTGCACTGCTGGTCAAGGTTGTTTACCCCGCCCCCATGGGTTTGCTATTAATAATTTTGGCTTAAGTCGTGGCTTCTCTTAGGGAAGTTAGGCTCCCACCATCCCTCCTGGAGACAGGGAGATCTGATTACATCTCAAAGGAATGACTCCCAAGTCCTTGAGAAAGACTTTTCTGGGCAGCTGAAGATTTACATCTCAAAGGGACTCAAGAAAGGATTTACAACTGCAAGTTCTTCTAAAGGAAAAGCTCTAAGGAGAGGGAGGTCAGGGGTCTAGAGTCCAGAAGAAGTCTGTGTGAAGTGTTGTCAAGTGAAGAGAAAGGTCAGGGCCATAGAACAAAAAGAGAGTGGACCACCTGCCTCTTCCAAGTCGTGGGGGCTGGGGTGTGGACGAGGGAGAAGCACAGAGGGAGATGCAAGATAGGTCGGAGGAGGGTGGAGGGCAGAGAAGCAGGTGTCATGTTTCCCACTGGGGTCCTGGACAAGACAATCTTGCATGTCCCCCGCCCCCCAACACACACACAAACCTGGGCCAGCACAGGACACAATGGTTGTGTCTGAGTAGGCACTGTGAAGCCTAATAAGGGGGAGGGGCCTTCCTCAGTCTCCCCAAAAGTCCACAAGGCAGGGAAGGTGATTTTGAATCTCACCTGGTGGTTAGAATCTGTTAACTTAAAAAAATGCACAATGTGAGAGTTTGTGAGTCAAGTTTTATTTGGGCCTAAATGAGGACTACAGCCTGGGAGACAGGATTTCAGAGAGCTCTGAAAACTGCTCCAAAGAGGCAGGCAGGAAGGTCAGAATGTGTGTGATTTTAATGAAGGGGAATTTCAGGCAACCAAGCACAGATTTTGTGTGTGTGTGTGTGTGTGTGCAGGTTTCTGCTACTCTTGAGGATCAGTCATTACCATGAAAGATTTTAGGGATTTTCTAGATATGAGGAGATATAAGACTTGGGCTCATAAAATTGGCTTCTGAAAATATCTATCTGAAGATCTGTTCTTCCAGTTTTTCCCAGAGCACAGAGTGTCTCATTTCTTTTCTCCACTTTGAGCTCCTTTCAAGGGGTGTTGAAGGTCAGCAGGTACAGCAGCACCTGACTTAATCCTTGGAGAGATAGGTGGCAAGTGCCAATGAAAAAGTAACAGTGTTAGTCGCTCGGTCGTGTCTGATTCTTTACAACCGCATGGACTACAGTGCTTCAGGCTCCTCTGTCCTTGGGATTCTCCAGGCAAGTATACTGGAATAGGTAGCTATTCCCTTCTCCAGGAGATCTTCCTGACCCAGGTATCAAACTCAGGTCTCCTGCATTGCAAGCAGATTCTTTACCATCTGAGCCACCAGGGAAGCCAAAGGCAGGTGCCAATTTGTAGTAGACAGACCCAAGGAGGGCATGTGATATACCTGCAAAGAAGGCTTCCCAGTGGTCCTCTAGCAGCTGGACCTCAGGGGATCATCTCTAGGAAGGGCCAGCTGGGATAGAGTCCTTCTGAAGGGTCACTGGTTCCAGAATAACCTGCAAACATCCCTCCAGTTTTTAGATCCCTCATCTGGCTGAATTCTGAGACTGTGAGTGGGGAAGGGGGGCATCAGTCAGTTTGACCAGGAGTGTGATTGCCAAAGAGGCCAGGAGGCCCCAGGGACCAGAACACAGGTAAGTCCCCTCCTCTCTCTGCCACACCAATGTCATGGCCAGCTGCCTGTGGCCTCAGATGCCATCTCGGGGAGAAGACAGGGGAGGCGCTAAGCTTGAAAGTCTTTGTGTGCATCTGTAAAGAGCATCTTAGATAAGAAGCTGTGAGGGCAGTGTTCCTTGAGACCCTGCGGACAGGTAAGTTTAATTCCATTAAGCCTCACCCCATCCTTCAACCCCACCACCCAGCAGGTGGAGGTCTATTAGGAAGACAAGATTAGTTCCAGAAAATAAAGAAGCATCATTTTCTTTGTGTGTCTGAGCGTGGGGAGCTGGTGAGGAGCTGTGCTACACTTTTACTAGGTGTACACAAGGTGCTTGGCGTTCTGTAGAGAATGCAGTTTAATCCTTACTCCATCCCTCAGGTGTGAAGTATTATCTCTGTGTTACAGCTGGGAAACTCAGCATTAACAGTTTGCCTGGAGTCACCACATTCTTGGGGTTCAGGCTGAGCTGCTGAAGGAAGGGGACTCTGATCAAGTGGCTTCTAGACAATAGAACTTCCTTTCCTTTCTCTTCCACACACTGCCTGGGAATGAGCCAGCCTGTGCTTTCCCCAAACGCTTGATTTCACGGTTATCACTCCCAAGCCATCAGTCTGGGCCAGGAGGTAGTAAACAGGGGGATGCTCCTGAGTGTGGCCCAGACTGTCCCTGGGAGGTCCTCCTTGTCCTGTATCCTTCAAGGTCCTGTGATATGTGTGGGTGGTGGTTTCCTGAGTGGGTAATGCATAGCTTTTGCATGCTGCTTCTCCAGATTTGAAAGCCTGAAGCCCCAACACAGGCTTCTGTAGGCCCAGCTTGAGGCATGTTTTTAGCAATAACATTCCTTCAAAACCAAATTGCTTCCAGCCTCCCCACTCCATGTGAAGGCAACCATCTCCCCAAGTCTCCGGATCTTAGACAAGCCAGATCCCTGCTTTGGTTCCCTGATGTCCGTGGTTGAGCTGATGGATCCCTTTGTACTAGTTTCCTGGAGCGGCTGAATGAAGTCCCGCAAATGAAGTGGCTTAAAGTAACAGAAGATTATTCTTTCACAGGCTGGTGTCCAGAAATCCAAAATCACCGTGTTCCCTCCTGAAGGCTCAAGGGCAGGTCTGCTCCTCCCTCACCCCAGCCTCTCAAGGTCCTCCTTGTCCTCCACAGTCCTCGGCTGTGACAGCATCAGTTCAGTCTCTGCCCCCATCTGTTCTTCCCTGTGTGTCTCTGGGTCTAAATTACCTTCCTTATACAGGACACCAGTCACGGTGGATTTAGGGCCACCTTAACTAAGGATGACCTCATCTTAACATGGTCACATCTGCTGAGACCCTTTTTCTAAAGAAGGTCATTCAGAGGTACCAGATGGACCTGAATTTGGGGGGCATTATTTAAGACAGTGGGACTGCCCTCGTGACTCAGTGGTAAAGATTCTACCTGCCAATGCAGGAGGTGTGGGTTCCATTTCTGGGTCAGGAAGATCCCCTGGAGAAAGAAACGGCAACCCACTCCAGCATTCTTGCCTAGAGAACCCCATGGACAGTGGAACCTGGTGGGCTACAGTCCGTGGGCTTGCAAAAGAATCAGACACAACTCAGTGACTAACAACAATGAATCATCCAGAATCGGTAAGTTGTAGAGACAGAGAGTGGATTGGTGGTGACCAGGGGCTGGGGGAAGAAGGGATAGGAAGTGACCACTTAGTAAGTGTTTTCTTTGGGGACAGTGCAAGATCTTGGCATGAGATAAAGGTGATGGCTGCAGTATACTGGGAGTGCACCAAAAGCCACTGAATTGGACCTTTCAAAGTAATTCACTGTTAATTTTATGTTATGTGAATTTTACCTCTTTTAAAAATAAAGAAATATACACTTGCAATTTAGGGAGAAAGTTGTGTCTCTTTTTCTGAGTTGAGCCAGTTCTGGGACTGGCTCACAGTCAGACATAAACCCCTCCCCCAGGGATGCAAAGAAAGACTGATTCTGGAGGCTTGGTTCAAAGGATGAGGTCATTTTGCACAAAGAGTCAGACACAACTTAGTGACGCAACAATCGACAATAATAATTTAAGACAGTACATCCTTTTTCTCTGTTTCATCAGGGTTACCCAAGGCCTTCTGAGAAAGAGGGTCCTATAGAAAAGCAGTGTTCATGGTTTGAACTTTGCAACTGGGATAGCAGTACAATGCTCTCCCCAGCCTGCCTCTGTGTCATTTCCTCTATCTGTCTGTCCCTGTGTCCTGATGTCCCTCTTTGTGTAAGGACATGAGAGAGGCTAGGATTCACCCTCACTGATCTCTTTTTAACCTTAACACCTCTGTAAAGCCCTCCAGCTTCCCAGTGGTACTAGTGGCAAAGAATCCGCCTGCCAGTACATAACAGACACA
The DNA here is from genome assembly GCF_029378745.1 of Bos indicus. Taxonomy (NCBI): domain Eukaryota; kingdom Metazoa; phylum Chordata; class Mammalia; order Artiodactyla; family Bovidae; genus Bos; species Bos indicus. The sequence goes on from NC_091775.1 coordinate 48,646,213, forward strand.
GGTTTGATCCCTGGGTGGGGAAGATCCCCTAGAGGAAGGCATGGCAACCTACTCCAGTATTTTTGCCTGGAGAATCCCATGGACAGAGCAGCCTATGGGGTCACAAAGAATTGAACGTGACTGAAGTGGCTTAGCATGCTTGCAAAGACCTCATCTCCAAATACAGAAACATTTCAAGCAACTGGGGGTTGGGATGTCAACATGAATTTTTTTTGGGTGGTGCTCAAGGCAGTCCATGACAGACATGTTGTTTGTAGCCTCACATGTCTTCGTCCCTAGCACCAGGCCCCCTTACAACGGGCACGTGGTGAATGGTGCTGGATAAGCACAGGAATGTTTAAACACAGGGCCTGATGTGACAATCAGTGCTGCCTCATGCTGATTTAAAAAAATGGCCCATGTGAGAGTTCTGAGTTAAATTTTATTTGGAGCAAATGAGGACTGCAGCCTGGGAGACACGATTTCAGATAGCTCTGAGAAAATTCTCAAAAGAGGCAGGGGGAAGGTCAGTATATACGTGATCTTGGTGAAGGGGGAATACATGCATCAGCACATATTTTTTTGAAGTTTTCTGCTAGTCACAAGAAGCAGTCATCGGTATGAAGGATTTTAGTGCTTTTCTAGATATAAGGAGACACAAGAACTGGGCTCATAAAATCAGCTCCTGAAAATACTTAACTATCTGAAGACCTGTCCTGCCAGTTTCTACCTCTCCTCCCCAGCATCAGCACAGAGGGCCTCATTCCTGCTCTCCACCCTGAGCTCCTTTCAGGGGGTGTTGAAAATCAGCAGCTGCAGCAGCACCTGATTTAATTCTTGTAGAGGTAGATGGGAAGTGCCCATGGCAAGTGACAATTTGTAGTTGATACTGGTACAGAGTCATCACCCTGATCCTGGGTGACGGAGGAGCTCAGGTGATGGAGGCAAATGGAACCAGAGGAAGGGGAGCAGGCCCAGCTCTGCAAAGAACCACTGACCCCTTGTCCAACCACGCTTCCCGTGTCCATGGAGAACAGAAACATCCCAACCTACCTAGCCCAGAGCTTTCCCCGGAGATGAGAAAGCACAGGATGCTGGCCCCATGTATCTGAGGTGCATATCAAAGAATGATTTCAACAGGTCTTGATTTTGCACCTTTGAATACATAGAAAAGCACTACATTCTTGGCTTGAGATGTCTGGTTCTCTTTAATTAACGACAATTTATTGGTGTTCTGATTGCCTGGTCTTTGTTGCAAAACCCCCTATGTATCCTGGCTTCTCCCTTACCTGTTTAGAGAAGTCCCTCTGAGCTGTCTGAGATGCTGTGTGTCAGACTTAAGTCCTCAGTTTTGTCCACCATATAAAACACAGTTCTCAACTTTAAGGTTGTGTAGTTTTTTCAGCTGACAGAGCTGCAGGTGTATCTCCACAGGAAAGGCAGGGACACTTGGTCTGGAGAGCTCACTGCCTACAAAGGGGACGCTGGCAGCCTTGAATTTAGTTCCCTGTCATCCTAATTGGCTGGGTGGGGGCTAGCAGCCCCTTTCAACAGTGTTTGATGGGAAGGGATGGGACCTGCCCCAGGAAGGCTGAAACCGCATCGCTTACCCACCCATCCCTTCCTCCCCTCCCTATGATGAATGAGGTTGGGGTTCTACTGCATGGGAAGGGGGTGGGGTACCTGTGCTTCTGCCTGAAATATTTAAACACCAAACTCCACTGGCCCATAATGTAATCAAATGTTAAATTATGAAAGGTCTCTGGGTTCAGCTCAGTGGCCTTCTGAAAATGGATGAGTTTCAGTAATTCATGAGGCAGGCATGTCAGGAATAGTCACTGAGGGTGTCCTTGCATGGCTAGTGAGGAGCTTCATTCGAGGGGAGAGGCCAGAGCTCCAGCAGGTGCTGGGGGATGGGAGGAAGTGAGCCACCTGGGGGCTGGGTCGTATCCTTTGTCTGCAGGCTGTGACCTCCTCTGGAGACACAGCTGTGAGCACCAGGGGTGGGGAGAATGGTAGTGGTCACTGACCCAGGGGGTTCTGCTGGTTACTGTGGATGGGCAGCAATACACCCCTTACCTTTGTGCATGAGCTGGGGAAGTGGGGGGTGGTGGAGGGAGATCTACACCAGCACTATGAGTAAACTCTCTGGTCTGCAGCTCCTGCAGAGCATGTTTAAATTGACATGCATGTTGGACTTGACCTCCTGCCTTATCCACTGATGACTTCTTGCCTTGGTCTGCTCTACCTGCTGTAACAAAAACACTGCAGGCTGGGGTGGGCCTGGTGGGGGTGCTCAAACCACAGACATTTATTTGTCACAGTTCTGTAGGCTGGAGGTCCGAGATCAAGGTGCCAACAGATGTGGTTCCTTGGCTTGCAAACCCACTTCTGGGCTTGCAAATTGCTGCCCACTTGCTGGGTCTTCATATGGTGGAGAGATAAATGGAGAGAGGGAGACAGACAGAGAGAGAGAGAGAGGGAGAGGGGACTCGCTGGTGTCTCTTCTTATAAGGGCACTAATCCTGCCATGAGGTCTCCATTCTCATGACCTCGGGGGGAAAGTTTCAATATGAATTTGGGGGTATTCAGGCTTTCAGTCAATAGCATAGATCCCCTCTCTTCCTGGGGATCTCTAGGACCTGCCATTGTGCAGGTGACCCGGGTCCTCTATGGTTTTTGGATATTCATTATGTAACATCCTGCTTGTCCCTAGTCAAGCTTGGAACCAACCGAGAGAGAGTGAGATGTAGGTGAGAGGAAGGTGAAATAAACATCTCTTTATTACTGACTGAAGCTAGGGGTTGAAGTGAAGTGCAGTAAAAGTGTTAGTTGCTCAGTCGTGTACAACTCTTTGAAACCTCATGGCCTGTAGTCTACCAGTCTCCTCAGTCCAAGGAATTCTCCAGGCAAGAATACTGGAGTGGTAGCCATTCCCTTCTCCATGGGATTGTCTTGACCCAGGGATTGAACCTGGGTCTCCTGTATTGCAGGCAGGTTCTTTACCATCTGAGCCATCAAGGAAGCACTAGGGACTAGAGAGCAGACTCCATTTCTTTGCCTTTTCCAACTTCTAGAGGTCGCTTGTATTCCTGGGCTTGTGGACTGGCATTACCCTGTCCTCACGTTTCTGACTGCCCCCTCTTTCCATAAGGGCCCTTGCAATGACCTTGTGTCCACCGCGACACTCTAAGGTAATCACTGCATCTCAAAGCCCATCATCATACCTGCCTTGTCCTTTTAGCCAATTAAAGTCACATATCCATGCGTTCTGGTGATGAGGACGTGGACATCCTTGAGAGTCATTATTATGTCCACCAGGTATGCTCCTGGGCATGGGGTGTGCAGCCACAAATGAAAAAAGGACACAGTCCCTGACCCCATGGACGTGCGTTTTAGGGTCAAACACATTTCTCTCCATGACATCTTTTCTGCAAGGGTGGGGTGTGGAGCAGTGCATATCTAAAAACAGTGCTCTCCCATAGAATCTTCTGGAAGGATCTAAATGTCCTCCTTCTGCATGACCAACACAGGAAGCCCCAGGACTTAAAATGTAGCCAGTGTGCCTATGTTTTATCCCATTTCAATTAATGGACATGGGAATGGAGATAGTGAGGGGTCATGGACAGCACACCACATGTGTGTCTCTCTGCGGCTCTCCCCTCACTCTGGGGGAGATCTAGCGAGTTCATTTCTCCAGGTCCACCTGCTCTTTAGTGTGGCCTGTATCCCCCTGACACATGATGGCTGGCTGTGTCTGCCCCCTCTCAGGGCCTCCCTCCTTCCAGTTTCCCTGTTTGCTGAACCAGACACTTGTTTCTTCTGACATTTTTCTCTGGATTCTGTCCTGCTGTAAGAAATATGAAATCAATAAGTCCTATGTCTGCCAAAACCGTGGTTTAAACAAATCTTTTCCTCATCACCTTCCTGATTCAGAAGACGGCATTCCGGTATCTAATCCCTCCGGGCCAGCGTCCTGTCAGGCATGGTCTGAATAGACTCTTGCCCCCACCCCCCCCCCCCGCCCCCCCCGCCCCCTCCTCCCAATACATGACTGCTTATTTATTTTTCATTGGAGGATGATTGCTTTACAATTTTGTGTTGGTTTCTGCCAAACATCAGCATGAATCAGCTACAGGTATATGTAAGTCCCTTTTAGGTTGTCACCAAGCACTGGGTTGAGATCCCTGCATCATATAGCGAATTCCCACTGGCTTTCTATTTTACATATGGTAATGCATATGTTTCCATGCTACTCTCTCAAGTCTTCAACTCTCTCCTTCGCCTACTGTATCCGCAAGTCTGTTCTCTCTGCATCTCCATTGCTGCCCTGAAAATAGGTTCATCAGCACCATCTTTCCAGATTCCAAATATATGAATTAATATATGATATTTTTAATTTTCTGACTTACTTTATTCTGTGTAATAGGCTCTAGGTTCATCCACTTCATTAGGACTGGCTCAAATGTGTTCTTTCTGTGACTGAGTAATATTCCATTGTATATATGTACCACAACTTATCCATTCACCTGTCAGTGGATGGTACCCATCTATGCTGGGCACTGCTGCATGCTTTGCAAACACTAATCTGCTTAATCCTCAATCAGTCTTACAATGTAGAGATCACACCAGCTCGTTTTACAGATGGAGATGCTGAGGTACAGAGAGGTTGAGTGACTTAATCCCGGGTGCACTGCAGCAGGGGACAGAGCTAGGACTGGAACACATGCTGTGACAGACGTGTGCTTGAACCCTCCCTGCCACAGTGCTGCCTTTGCTGGGCTTCATTCTAGAGCTCTGATTGCTTAATTTCTCTATCAGGGCACTGGCTACACCAGCCCTGACAGTGAGGTCCTCCTTGGAAGTTTTCTCCGTTTTCTGTCCTGCAGGCTGTCGAGGGTTTCGTTCCTGTAGCTGTCACTGTGCTTAGAAGGGGAGGATCCTGCTCACTTGCCTTAATGTTCACCTGCAGTTTCACTCCTGTCCAGGGTGCGGTGCTCCTTTGTGGGGGAGTCTCCATTTCTCACCTCTGAGGTTGGATTTTTCCAGTTGATAAGAATCCAAACATCTCCTTTCACCCGCTAAAGGGCTGCTCCTCCAGGACACAACTTTTTCTTTTAATATTGGCCTAACTTTCCTTACTCCATTAAGAGCAGTTAGACCTGAAAACTCTCATTCCCCCTTCCCACCTGCCTGGCATCTCTCATTCCCCCTTCCCACCTGCCTGGCACGTGTCCTAAGAGCTCTGTCTTCCTCCCAGGGATTCCCTGCCACATCTGCGCCTGAACTTGCATGTCTACCCCTATCACGTATCCCTTCTGGCCTGGCTGCTGATTTGAGAGAGAGGGTCATTCTGAGGCATATTCTTAATCCTCCACTTCCTCCTTGGCTCCCTGAATGGAGCAAAGCTGGGTGCAGAGGCAGAAAGCAGCAGCCGGGCATGAGCCTCTGCCTAATTATCTTCCCCAGCCTTGGTTTGTGGCAAACCTATATCCCACTCTTCACAGGAAGGATGCTCACCTTCCCACTTAAAGTTCTTCTACATCTGCAGATGTGGAGACATCCAGGGATTCAGAAATCTAAAGCCATGACTGGAACATATATGACTAATAAATCCAGGTCTCTTGAGAGTGTTTGTAAGCGATGACTTGTAAGAGCCCCAGAGACTCAAGGTTAGTTCCTCTTTATCTCTCTTTTAGGCTTGAATCAATTAGAAAAAAAAAATGAATCAAGGGGAAGGAAATTGGCCAGATGATCCGACCCGGTTCACTCTGTCAGGGGCATTGGCCAGCTAACACTCTGCAGGCAGAACACAGCTTCTCCTGCAGTTTCAGATCCTGGCTCTCTGGCCTGCCAGCCTGGCTGAGAGACACAGTTATAAAAGCAGCAAAAAAGAAATCATTTCATCACCTGATGCCTTAAAGACCTTATACCCAAAGATTCTCCATCATCAAAGCTGTGGCTACACTGGGCTTGCTTAAAATGTCTCATCCTGCCTGCAGCAGCTGGGGCTTTCCCGGTGGCTCAGTGGTAAAGAATCTGCCTGCAGTGCAGGAGCTGCACGAGACATGGGTTCCATCCTTGGGTCAGGAGGATTCCATGGAGGAGAGCATGGCAACCCACTCCAGTATTCTTGCCTGGAGAATCCCATGGACAGAGGAGCCTGGAAGGCTACAGTCATAATGTCTCAAAGAGTCAGGACTGAAGCAACTTTGCATGTATGAACCTGCAGCAGCTAAACTATACACTTGCTTAAAAAAAAGAAAAAAGCCCCTGGCCTGTGGTTAAAGCCTCCATAAGCTGCAGTGACCCACCAAGGTCAAGATCCTGCAGAACTCGTGTCCTTAGGCCTAAGGCCCAGTGTGGCCCACCCAGGCTGCGCTAGGAACACCAGTCATACAGCCTTAAGCCAGCCTTAAATTCTGGCTACGAGGAACCTCGGTGTTTTCACAAAGTCAAGATCCCCAGGGGCGATGGAGTGAGGCTCTGGCCACCTGCTCAGATGGCTCTCAAACCTCCATCTCCATTCTATCTGTACTCCTTGATTTTCTTCTTAGTTTTTCATCCATTCCTGGAAATATAACAGGGTTTAGAATTTGAGTGGGTGGACATAGGGCACACCCTCCCTTATCTCCCTCTTCCAGCTCCGGAGAAGGACCCAAGAATCAAGCACATAAAGAGTGAAAGGAAATCATCCTCATTTCTGACAAGGCTGTTGGGGAAGAAGATCAAGGTGCTTGTTGGAATCTACAGACACTGGCTACACCCAGGTCTGGCCACCTGAGTGTTTATCACACTGTGACAAGGGCCAGGATGTGCCACCTTGTCAGGGAAGGCCTGGGGCTCCTGTGTCCACGTCCTTCTCCTGTGCTGAGCTAATTAATAATGCTCCCTTAGATGTCCATGTATGCAAAGAGATTTTGCAGATAGGATTAAAGTAAAGATCTTGAGACAGGAGATGATCCTAGAGTAGACACGTGGGTCCCTGCTACCACAAGCATCCTCACAAGAGAGAGGAGAGAGGGTCAGAGTTAGGGATGGTGATGGGATTATGGAAACTGAGAATGATGAGGCCATGGGCCAAGGAAGGCGTGCAGCTTCCAGAAGCCAGAAAAAGCAGAGAAATTCTCTCCTTAGAGCCTCCAGCCATCAAATCCATTTTTTGACTTCTGAACTCCAGAATTGTAAGGTAATAATCTTTGCTGTTTTAAGCCATACTGTTTGTAGTCATTTGTTTCAGCAGCAATAAGAAAACAATGATTCCCCCACTAGCTGTCATTCCCCCATCAGGTAAGCCACTCCCCATCAGTTAAATCACTTCCCATCAGCTAAGTCCCTCCCCCTTGCCTTGAGAGGAGGGGATGTGTGGGAGGTGAAGAGCATTCAGGAAGGACACTTTAATCTGGTGCCTCCACATGGAGAAAAATGAGCTATGGGAGAATCACCTCCTGTCCTCGCCATCCTGGGAGGATGGGTCTAATGTTTAAACGAGGGACACAGAGAGGCTCAGGAGTGTGCAGTTACTGGTTCAAGGCCACAGAGCCGAGCAAACCCACTGAGGACTTGTGCTTGACACTCGGTTCTACCCTTCTCTATGGATTCAAATCCCATCCCCCTCAAGCCTTGGGGAGCAGAGCTCCTTGGGGAAGAGAGGCAGGGAGACCCTTACTGCAAGGTCATTGCAGCTGGACAATGTGCTCTGAGCTTTGCGTCCAGATATTGACTGTCATTATTCATCCTAACCTATTTATGCCTCTTGATGGCATGAGTCAATTCACACCATAAGTACTTTTACTGCCAAGTGAACAGTGCATTTTGTTTTCCCATTTGGCAAGAAGAGCAGGACACAGAAACCAAGTTCAACTGGGTGGCCCCAAGTAACCCTGCTGGTCACCCTCCCCCACCTGCTCCTGGGGCGCCTGCAGTGGCCCCTGGTCTGCCCATGAATGGGCTTTGTGCTTTGCTCAGGTGATGACGTCACCTCTGTATTTTTGTCTATTTACTTATTCGACAGATATTTGATGAGTGACTGTTGTGGGTGGTGGGGACATACCATCAGCCAAACACTTTCTTGCCTTCACAGAGATGATGGTCTTGTGTGCAGGGCCGGAAAGAGAGCAGGTGCTCACACAATCGAACACACCCATTAGTGTCACAGCTGCTGTGAAGGGTGCAGGTTCAGAAACTGGTAGACTGGCATTTAAATTTCCCTCCAGCCCCTGGGCGGAGAAGGCAATGGCACCCCACTCCAGTACTCTTGCCTGGAGAATCCCATGGGTGGAGGAGTCTGGTGGGCTGCAGTCCATGGGGTCGCTATGAGTCGGACGAGACTGAGACTTTAGTTTCACTTTTCACTTTCATGCATTGGAGAAGGAAATGGCAACTCACTCCAGTATTCTTGCCTGGAGAATCCCAGGGATGGGGGAGCCTGGCTGGCTTCCATCTATGGGATCACACAGAGTCGGACACAACTGAGAAGCAACTTAGCAGCAGCAGCAGCCAGCCCCTGGGGGCTACTGACTTCAGGAGTGAGGCTGGACCTACTATGGCAGTGCAGGATGCTGACCACACCTTTGCCCAGGTGGCAGGATGACCATGGCTCCAGTGCTGGCAGCCCTGCAGAGGTAGGCGTGGCATGTACAGCCTGTTGAGTTCTGCCCACGACCCACCTCACCAGCAACTTCAGCCCTCTCTCCTCCTATCTAATTGTCTCCTTAACCCTGTCTGGATAGGATGTTGGGAGGGCCAGGTTTTGCTCTGTGTTATTTAATGAGGTTCAGTGTACAGAGTGGTTTCCAGAACAGGGAGCACTGGAGACCTTCATGGGTGGTCATCTCCACACCCTCTTCCCTCCCTAGAGCAGAGCTTTCCCAACTTTACTGTAGTTGGGAGTCACCCGGGATCTTGTCAAAATGCAGATTCTGATTCCGTGGGTCTGAAGTGAGCTCGAGAATCTACATTTTTTGACAAGCTCCAGGCTGATGCTGCCCTAGTTTAAGGACCTCACTTTGAGAAGCAAGGTCCTAGGGAGGCTGGTGTTGGAAATATCATGCCGGTTGAGGGTCGTGTACTTCTTCCTCTATGTGACCCTGGGGCCACACATAGTAGATGCTCAATTAATGTTGGCAGGATGTATGTGCAGGTAGCTATTTGATGTTGCGGACTGGCAGCTTGAATACTGTTCCTGAGGACAAAGTCCCTGGCCAGGAGCATTCAGAGGCTCAGCCTTTGTTCTGACTCTGTCCTTCCCTTGCAGAGTAGTAGGTCAGGAAAATTCCTTGACTTTTCTAACATATTTCTTTATCTTTAAGATGCTACTGCTCATCTCTGAGGGTTGCCATGGGGATGGGAAAGACAATGTGCTAAGCAAGCGACTGAGGGTGTGATACCTCCTCTTCATGTACCAACAATTTACCTTGAGTGCTCTGACCCCCGCCCATCCTTACCCAGGGGATTCCAGATTCAGGAGTGACTTTGGAAGTTACTTCCACCCAGAGGCCCACCCTGATTCCCCAAGAGTGGATTATGCATCTGTCCTCTGGGTCCAGCGGTAGTCTGTTATCACCCTTGCCCAGAATCTGGCCTCCTGCAGGCCTCTCAAGAGCATCTGTATCCTTACACCAAGCTCAGCTTCTGACATTTTGGAGATGCTCCCCAAATGAAGAATGGTAAAGGAATCAAGTCTAGGAGAGTTAAGAAAGAGAAGAAGAAATGGACACAACCAGAATACCTGATGCTTTGAGGGTTCACCAAACAGCCCCCAGAAGAGAGGAAGCATATAACAGCTCAGTTTCAAAATTTAAAGGAGGGATGTGTTAAGGGATCTTCATGTTTCTTTCTGGTTTGACCCATTCACTTCTCCAATGTAGGGCCACATTCGGACCTCAAAGACTGTTAAGAAATAGTGACTGAATTTTGGTTGAAGTATTGATTTAGGGGAATCCAAACTTGTCAGAAGATGGCATCCTTCAATCCCTCCCAACGCTATTACGAAGAAAAATGTTCCTGACAACCTCCTATTCATCCTTCAAGACCCAACTCAAATGACCCCATCCCTCCACCCCCATACACAAAGCTCTCTGTGTTTCCCAGCCCCACTCAGGCCAAGATGAGGGCCCATATACCTGTGCTCCTCACCACATGGAAAGCCCCTGGAGAACAGACACTGGGTAAACACCCAGCCAAACTCCTAGGGTTTGGCTCACAATAGTTCCTCAGTGATCTTTTGAACAAATGGATGTCGTTTTGCACTTTTCACGTTCTACCTGCAGGGTACCAAATGGATCCCCTTCTCTTTATGCGACTTCTGCTGATTAGATTTTAAAAGCTCCCATCCTGTCCCTCTGCCTGGAGCCTGTACACTCTTGGCTGTTACGGGGGCAGGGCCAGCCCATCTGGAGTCAGTCCCTGGTGTCCCTCTAACGGGCTTGTGCGGAGGAGGCCTGGGGCGTGTAGCGGCCATTGATTTTCGTCTTTATGATTTAGGCTGCGATTGATTTTCTCAGGTGGAGGCTTTGCACTTAATGAAGTGAGGGCTGCTGTGCACCATCCAGACAGGATTACGCTCAAGGACAATTACCCTTCGGGGTGACAGTGTCTTTCTTTGTAAAATATACATAATGCAATGAAAATAGCCCAGCCGATGAGGGAGATGTGATGAGAAGTAGGTGGTGACATTACTGTGGGCTGCTTGCAAATCCTGCTACTGGGGGATGGCATGGCTAAAAAGTTTGTGTTATTATTATTATTTTGTAAACTTGAGAGAAATGAAAAGTGTTGATGTGGAATTAAAGATGAAATATTTAATTTAGCAAGAGATTATTTTAGATTTGTTTTCCTTTAACTGAAGCTTAAGAGCTGACCTAGACAGAGATTCCTTCATAGGATTTAAGCTGCTTCCTGGAGAAGGTAAGGGGACTGAATAACTTCTCTCCTGTTCTGCGACTGCCCTCCCCTCCAGGCTCACCCCAGATGCTCTTAGGTGGGGTTCAGCCACTCTGGCCTGGCCTTTTATTAGACCTTTAAGTTGGCATGTGATGTAAATAAATATTGTTCAGTTCAGTTCAGTCACTCGGTCGTGTCCGACTCTTTGTGACCCCATAGACTGCAGCACGCCAGGCTTCCCTATCCATCATGAACACCCGGAGCTTACTCAAACTCATGTCCATTGAGTTGGTGATGCCATCCAACCATCTCATCCTCTGTCATCCCCTTCTCCTCCTGCCTTCAACCTTTCCCAGCATCAGGGTCTTTTCCAAGATCCTGGGTCTTTCCCAGCATCAGGGTCTTTTCCAGGTTCTTCACATCGGGTGGCCAAAGTATCGGAGCTTCAACTTCAGCATCAGTCCTTCCAATGAATATTCCAATAAATATTGTTAGAATGATTCTTTTCCCAGAAATATTGAGGAAACCAGCTCTCAGATTATTTGTCTCATATTTGATAAAGGATCCATGTCCCATGGATGTGCTTTCTGTTTGAAGTTGGTCTCTAGGCCCATTTCTCTCAAGAAGCTCAGAGAGGGACCAGTTGTCCTCTTTTTGAGGGGATCATCCAGGCCTTAGAACTTAAAGTTTGCACCCCAGGGAACTCCTGAGTCTCAGGCAAAGTAGGGCAAGTTCAGTCCCCGAGACTTGGATTGGTTCTTGAGAGACAGAGAGAGGACAGAGAGAGAGGATGAAGTGCAGGTTCCCCTCTGACATGGTAAGCACCCCCAGCCCCCTGCCCCTGATCTGATCTGCAAAGATGGAAAGCCAAGCCCCCCAGAGTGTAAACACAAATTTTAAAGAACTCAGGTTTTATAGGACTATGCTATTCAAGATGTGCTTCCCTAGTAGCTCAACTGGTAAAGAATCTACCTGCAATGCAGGAGGCCCTAGTTCAAGTCCTGGATCGGGAAGATCCCCTGGAGAAGGGATAGACTACCCACTCCAGTATTCCTGGGTTTCCCCTGGTGGCTCAAATGGTAAAGAATCTGCTTGCAATGTGGGAGACCTGGGTACAATCCTTGGGTTGGGAAGCTCCCCTGGAGGAGAGCATGGCAACCCACTCCAGTATTCTTGCCTGGAGAATCCCATGGACAGAGGAGCCTGGTGGGCAACAGTCCATGGGGTCACAAAGAGTTGGACACAACTGAGCGACTAAGAATAGCACATGTTATTTAGGGTGAAGAAAGCGTGGCAGAAGCTTTCCAAAGCTGAGGGTTTAAGCACCAGCAGCTCACTGAAGACGTCCAGATGAGCTCTGACCTTGGACTCCAGCAGCCCCTTGAAGGCATGATCACTGGAGCTGCTGAATCTAGTTCCACATTTTCCGGAAACCAGAAGCCTTGCCCCAGGACAGCTGTCTGGCCACTGGGGCCACGTAGGACCAGGCATCATCTTCTCCCCATCCCCACCAAATGTCGTCATAAGCATTTCAGGAGACCCACCTGCACGCAAGGTCAGCGCTTCAAACATGTCCCCACGTCACCCTGAGTTAGATGCTGAGAACTGCGTACCGCAGCCTGGGCTGAAGACAATCCCCATCGTATTTGTCTCAGTTCCTCAGCCGCGTTACTAAGCAGCTCTGTTGGAACAGGGACCCCAAGATGCTATAGGCGTAGCCACCACCTTTGCCTGAGACCTGCTGGGAGAAGTGGCCAAGGAGCAGGTGTGGAGACTGGGCAGAGAGCAGGAGGGAAGGGCTGGGGAAGGAATGGGGGCCTTGGAGACCCCAGTAGACTTTGGTGAGAGGATGAGCAGATGAGGGCACCCAGGGTGAGGGACCTCGATGGATTCAAGGGTCTGGGGGTACCGACTGGCATCTGGTGGGAGGTGAGTGTGGAGGAAGGTGAGTTTGAGAGGCATGCAGGTCTCCAAATGGCAGAGAAAGCACTTTCTCACCCCGTTAAGCATTTGGTGTCCATGACACTGGCAGAGTAAACATGGAAAGCAAGGGTGACCGGCCTCTGCAGTGTGGAATTCCTAGGAAGCAGGGGCACTTTGGGGCTAAAATAGGAAAGTTCCAGCAAACCAGGCTTAACCCGATCACTCTCACCATTGAGGAAATGGTGTCAGAGATGTCCCCAGCCATCTGGCTCCCACGCCCATGCCTCCTGCAATGCCTCCTGGCCAGGGGACCAGGCATCACCCTATGACACTCAGGACAATGGGTAGGGCTCTTGGAACTGGGCAGAGATCTAGGTGCCCTGGGCAGGGGTGCCTAGGATACAGCTGACTGTGAGTGTCACCCAGCCACGTGCAGGTCGCACTCTTGGCCACTGGTGGGCTTGGCTTTCGTCTTGGCTGTTCCCCACCACCCCTCTGTATCTGCAATCTCATTCCTTCTCCACCAAAGGCTGAGATATTGACTCTGACTCTTACCTGACGTTCTTAAAGTGAGCGTCCCCATGGTGGAATGGCCTGGCGGTGCAGTCGAGATGGCACCAACTGAAGCCCTAATTAATGTTTGTTTTATGATGTTCCAGGGAATGGTCTCTCGATAAGTTAATGCAATAGAATTTTTTAAAAGCATGTGTTCTGTTTAAAGAGTGGGGACTAACAGATGCCTTGTAAAGCAGCTTGTTGGAAACTGTTATTGTTAAGAAGTGATATTGTACTTCCTAAAATCTGTGCTTGGTAATCACCTCATTAATGTAAACAGGAGTGACTGGGCCCAGTCAGAGAAAAGATAGCCCTTCAGGAGCAGATGCTCCAAGGATCAAACTTCCCAGGGAGAGGCCGAAGGCGTCCTGCACTCTCTGAGCCCTGTGGGGAAGCAGGGTCCTGGGAAAGGGGTGGGTGGGGGGTTCTGGGTTCTGGTTTGAAGTGTCAGAATCTCTGGACCAGAGCATCCCATGGGGGGAGAAGCTAAGGGAGCAGAGAGGTCCTGGGTTCTCCCTGAGGTTTCAGAGCAAGTATTGAAGTTCTCCAAGGCTGTTGTAACAACTAGTCCAGGCTACACCTTTAAAGCAACACGCACTATTTGTGGTTAAGTCCAAAGTGGGCCTCACCGGTCCACAATTATGGTGTTGGCTAGGCTGCCTTCATTCTGGAGGCTCCAGGGACAGTCAGTTTACCTGCATTTTCTAGCTTCTAGAGGCTCCTCATTCCTTGATCCTTCCTCCTTCTCTGAAGCCAGGGGTGGGTGGTGGAGTCTTTGTCATGCTGCCCTCCCTCTGGTTCTGATGCTTCTGCATCTCCTTTCCCACTGAGGATCCTGGTGATGACATCGAGTCCACCCAGATGAGGCAGGACACCATCCTCAGCTCCAGGCCAACTGCTGAGCAGCCTTAATGCCACTTGCCTCCCTCACTCCCCTTTGCCCTGAAAACAGACCTAGTCATGAGACCTGGGGATTATGACGTCACCATCTTTAGGGGACTGCTACTTTGCTTCCCACATTTTGCCTTAGGACATAACTGGCTTGCTTTAATTGATCTAATTTATTTATTTTGTAAGAAAAGAGGCACAGAAGTTGCCGGCCTCTGGGGACTCTGAGGTTTTGTTATGGAAACGCCATTAATTCGGTGTTGGACACTGGGATGTGGTCCACTTGGCCTTTCTGAGGTTCAGGGTACTGTCCTTTCAACAAGAATGGGGACACTTGTCCTGATGGCTGCACAGGGTCACTCCGGGGAAAAACAAAACAGGAAGTGGGTGTGGCAAAACTTCAAAAAGTGTCAGTGCTGTAAAACCAACTGAGGGGCTCCCCTCCCTTCTGGCATCAAATAAACCTCATGCACTGTCCCCAGAGGCCAGGGTCAGCAGGAGTATGGACACAGGTCTCTGGAAGATTCTTTCCACCTGCTGGTCCTGTCCCACCACACAGCAGGCACAGGAGGAGCTAGAAGAGTCACCCTTTTGAGAAGAGCTGGCCTCCCCTCACTTGGGCCCTGAGGTGGATGATGAGACTTGGTGCAGGCTTTTAGCCCTTTGACCAATGGACACTGGCCACGTGGGGTGCTTCCTGCAGAGGAGGCCACTGCTTTGTCCATCACTCTAGTGGTTTTGCCTTTGAAACCCAAATCTGGGAGATGTCCTGGATGAGATCTTTTCTCTTTCTTTTTTATTTTTTAAATTATGAAAGTATGATAACACATTTACAGGAGAGTTGGAAAATACAGAATGAAGTTTTATATATATACATATATGTATATAAGCTAAGCTAAGTCACTTCAGTCGTGTCCGACTCTGTGCGACCCCATAGATGGCAGCCCACCAGGCTCCCCCGTCCCTGGGATTCTCCAGGCAAGAACACTGGAGTGGGTTGCCATTTCCTTCTCCAATGCCTGAAAGTGAAAAGTGAAAGTGAAGTTGCTCAGTCATGTCTGACCCTTAGCGACTCCATGGACTGCAGCCTACCAGACTTCTCCGTCCAAGGGATTTTCCAGGCAAGAGTACTGGAGTGGGGTGCCATTGCCTTCTCCAATATATGTATATAGTTCCATATAATATAAAGTTACAAGCAATATCTAGTTCTACTATATATTACAATTATAGTAGATATACTGTAGTAGATATACAATTTAAGTAGATAATAAAGATTTTTAGTTGAAGTTTTAATATCAAACTCTCAAAAATTAATAGAATGAATACACAGAAAAGTAGAAGGATATAGGAGACCTGAAAAGCACTATGAACCTATTCAACATGATTAAGATCTATACAGTTTTCACACAACAGTAGGATACAAATTCTATTCAAGTTCCCATAGATTATAAACTAGGAGATGCTGGAACATATCAAGGGATGTAAAACAAGGTGCAAAAATTTTATGGTCTACAGAGAAACCTATATGCAGGTCAGGAAGCAACAGTTAGAACTGGACATGGAACAACAGACTGGTTCCAAATAGGAAAAGGAGTTCGTCAAGGCTGTATATTGTCACCCTGCTTATTTAACTTATATGCAGAGAACATCATGAGAAACGCTGGGCTGGAAGAAGCATAAGCTGGAATCAAGATTGCCAGGAGAAATCTCAATAACCTCAGATATGCAGATGACACCACCCTTATAGCAGAAAGTGAAGAAGAACTAAAAAGCCTCTTGATGAAGGTGAAAGAGGAGAGTGAAAAAGTTGGCTTAAAGCTCAACATTCAGAAAACTAAGATCATGGTATCTGGTCCCATCACTTCGTTGGAAATAGATGGGGAAACAGTGTCAGACTTTGTTTTTCTGGGCTCCAAAATCACTGCAGATGGTGACTGCAGCCATGAAATTAAAAGACGCTTACTCCTTGGAAGGAAAGTTATGACCAACCTAGATAGCATATTCAAAAGCAGAGACATTACTTTGCCAACAAAGGTCTGTCTAGTCAAGGCTATGGTTTTTCCAGTGGTCATGTATGGATGTGAGAGTTGGACTGTGAAGAAAGCTGAGTGCCGAAGAATTGATGCTTTTGAACTGTGGTGTTGGAGAAGACTCTTGAGAATCCCTTGGACTGCAAGGAGATCCAACCAGTCCATTCTAAAGGAGATTAGTCCTGGGTGTTCATTGGAAGGACTGATATTGAAGCTGAAACTCCAACACTTTGGCCACCTGATGTGAAGAGTTGACTTATTGGAAAAGGCCTTGAGGCTGGGAGGAATTGGGGGCAGGAGGAGAAGGGAACGACAGAGGATGAGATTGCTGGATGGCATCACCGACTCGATGGACATGAGTTTGGGTGAACTCCGGGAGTTGGTGATGGACAGGGAGGCCTGGCGTGCTACAATTGATGGAGTCGGAAAGAGTCGGACATGACTGAGTGAATGAACTGAACTGAACAGGTGTTAAAATCAGAGTCTGTTCTCTTATCACTGTGGAATTATGTTAGAAATCAATATCAAAAGATATTTGAAAATAACCCACATATTTTCAAATGCAATGTGACATTTACCAAGAGAGATCTTAGACTTCACCATGAAAAATTTGGATGAGTTTTTAAAAAAAAAACTCTTTATTTTGTGTTGGAACATAGCCGGTTAACAATGTTGTGATAGTTTCTGGTGAACAGAGAAGGGACCCAGCCATGCAAATGTGTTTTAGTTGCTCATTCATGTCCAACCCTCTGCGACCCCACAGGCTGTAGCCCACCAGCCTCCTCTGTCCATGCGATTCTCCAGGCAAGAATACTGAAATGGGTTGCCATTTCCTTCTCCAGGGGATTCTCCTAACCCAGGGATGGGATCGAACCTGGGTCTCCCACACTGCAGGCAGATTCTCTACCATCTGAGCTATTCTCTCCCAAACTCCCCTCCCATTCAGTGAGCAGAGTTCCCTGTAGGTCCTTGTTGGTTATCCATTTTAAATATAGAAGCGTGTACATGTCCAAACTCCCTAATTATCCCTTGCCATTAATGAGTTTTGGCACATGCATGTTCTTGTGCAACCAATAGCATATCACCATGACCCCAGAAGGTTCCCTCCAGCCCCTCCTAGTCAATTCCCTTGGTAGCCAGTGGTCAGAATGTTTTAAATCATGGATTCCATTCCTCTAGTCTAGAACTTCAGGACACTGGAGCCAGGCAGTCTGTTCTCTTGTTGTGGCTTCTGTCCTCCACCACCATGCTCTGGGTTTCTTCTCTGTTGTTGCCTGGACCCACAGTTCATTCCTCCATGCTGCTGTTTATCCCATCATATGAATGTGCTATAGTTTGTTTATTCATCCTCCCACTGATGGACTCCTGAGCTGTTCCCAGTTTGGAGTTGTTCAATATAAAGATGCAATGAGCGTGCTTGTAAAGAAAAGAAAATCCAGACGCGTTCCTCAGTCCCCTGTGTTCTAGCCACATGCTCCCTGACTTGTGAAGGGAGACTGATATTACCAACAGAATGACAGCCTGGCTGCCACTCTAAGGGGAGACCCTCCTTCCAGGATGACTCTGGTGCCAGCCACCCCTCTGCAGGTGGGCAGGCGCATCCTCAGGGTGTCACTTTCCTACCCTGGGGGCTCTGGGCACCTGTGCCCTGGTCCTGTCTCCTCCCCTTGGCTCCCGGGCCTCGCTTCGTATTTGCTTATATATTTATGAGCCCCAGAATTGCTGCTTCCGGCAGACTATTTACTTAACAATATAACAGTAATTGTAGGATAATTGTGCTGCAATGAAGGAACAGTCAGGGTCTGTGCAGTAAGTGGATAATAAAAACCAGGGTTTATGGGTTCTGCTAGTGGGAAGATTTATAGCCTTAATATTGCATTATGTAACTAATCATTTCCCATTCAGAATGGCCTGGGATTTGCAGAGACCCTCAGCCAGCTGATGTTTATTGGGGGATAGGAGGAAAGAACAAGCCTGCCTGGCTTCTCCCCTCCCCTCCCAGCTGAGATCTCTGGATTCAAACCTTCTCCTTCAAGGAGGAAGAAAGTGATGAGCAAGAATCTCGATGTACCATCCCCTCCTCTGGGCCTCTGCCTCCCCATTTATAAGAGATGCTAGGACATCTAGACCCTTTTCCTACTGCAGCCCATGGGGGTGGCAAAAACTGGACCCCGACTTTATTAAGCTCCCCACCAAGCCCTGGGTGTCTGCAAGGAGCTTTCTGTCCATAGAGATTGTCCTGGGCTGACAGTTTCCAGCTTGTCTCAAGGTGTGGTGTCAGAGCTGGGAGGCCTGGGGGGTGGGTAGGACAGCAGCAAGTCCTCCCTGCGGACCTTGGTGAGGGGCCTGGCAAGGGTGGTCCATGTCCTCTGTCCTCTCCCTTTCCTGGGGCGTGGTCAGCTGGGTGAGCAAGCTGTCCTCAACCACGTGGGTCCAAACTTACCCAGAGGAGATGGCCAGAGGCAGCTAGCATTGACTCCAGACCTGTTTGATTTGCACCAAGAAAAGACAACGGGGTGTCAGATGGATGCTTTCCCAGGTGAGACAGGCTTCCCTGGGTCCCTCATTCCGAAGGAAAAAGAGCTC
Organism: Bos indicus; assembly: GCF_029378745.1. Classification (NCBI taxonomy): domain Eukaryota; kingdom Metazoa; phylum Chordata; class Mammalia; order Artiodactyla; family Bovidae; genus Bos; species Bos indicus. Next base: position 48,665,058 of record NC_091775.1, read on the forward strand.
CAGATAAGAAGCGATATTGGCCCTGGGGAGTGAGAGAGCAGCTCCTGGGGATGATGGGGGTGCCTGTGCTGGGAATCTCCAAGGACATGGGAAATGCATAAACTCAAAGAATATGTGCTTTTAAATCCATCCTATATATATTTATTTGCATTTGTTAATCTCAAGCTCCCCGTCCTTCCCTCCCCCACCACTCCACTCTCTTGGCAATAAGTCTGTTCTCTGTTTCATAGATAGGTTCATTTGTATCATATTTTAGATTCCACATATAAATGATCTGTTTTCATTGTTGTTTAGTCGCTCAGTTGTGTCTGACTCTTTGTGACCCCATGGACAGTAGCCCTCCAGACTCCTTCTGGCCATGGGATTTCCCAGGCAAGAATACTGGAATGGGTTGCCATTTCCTTCTCCAGGGGATCTTTCTGATTCAGGGATTGAACCTGAGTCGTCTGCTTGGCAGGCAGATTCTTTACCACTGAGGCACTTGGGAAGATATAAATGATATCATATGATATATGTCTTTCTCGTTCTTATTTACCTCACTTAGTATGATCATCTCTAGGTCCATCCATGTTACTGCAAATGGCATAATTTCATTCTTTTTTTTTCTGGTGGCTGAGTAATATTCTGTTGTATATATGGACCACGTATTTTTTACCCAGTCATCTGTTGATGGTCATTTAGGTTGCTTCCATGTCTTGGCTGTTGCGAAAAATGCTGGTATGAACATAGGGGTACATTTATCTTTTTGAATTTTAGTTCTACTTTATAGCATAGGGGGATTCCCTGGTGGCTCAGAGAGTAAAGAGTCTGCCCACAATGTGTGAGACCTGAGTTCAATCCCTAGGTCTGGAGGATCCTCTGGAGAAGAAAAGGGAAACCCACTCCAGTATTCTTGCCTGGAAAGTCCCATGAACAGAGGAGGAGCCTGGCGGGCTACAGTCCATGGGGTCGCAAAGAGTCGGATATGACTAAGTGACTTCACTCACTCACTTTATAGCACAGGGACTGTATTCAATATCCTGTGATAAAATGTAATGGAAAGAATATGAAAAACAATATATATATATGTATGTATAACTGAGTCATGTTGCTGTATAGCAGAAATTAACACAATATTGTAAATCAGAATATGGTTTTATCTTTAATCCTCTTGCTTGCCAATGCAGCAGGGATGGGGCAGGCAACCCCAGAATGTCCCTCTGGTCTGCCTCCATGTACCCCCTCATTGCCCACTTGTGAGGGGAACCACAGACCAGTCCAGGGGCTATAAGGCACAGCAGGATGGCAGCATTGCATGTCATAGGAAGCATGTCTGGATTCGTGGGCTCTTTCCTGGGAGTTGTCTGCACAGAAAACCTAAGTTCCTGTATGTTCACTGTGGACAACGGTCCATGCACACCTCCCCCAGTGGCAGCAGGACACAGATGAGAGAGTCAGGGTCACGTGGGGCTCAGGAGACCCCACTTAAAGCTGGCCCAGCCATAGTCTCACCCTCACCTCTAGTGGGAGAGGGTCAGGGAGGTTTGTGTGGATGTCTGGAGGTGGTCGCTCTGCTCCATTGCTAGGCCTGGTTGTGGTGACTCAGTAACAGTTCATCAGCAGACACTTTGATTGGAACACTTTCTTAAGGGCACAGGATACTCCAACACAGCAGTGAAAAAATTGGGAGCACTTCTTCTTAATGATCATGTGGAATGCTGATAAAAGTCAGAGTGGCCAGCAATCCTGATGCATTCTTCATGGGAGCATATGTTGGCAATTTAAATTCTGAAGGTTTATATTCTTTGACCAATTAATTTTACTCCTGGGAGTTTACCCCAGGGAGAGTATAATTTAAAGGAAAAATATGGGTACCAGGATGTTCATCTTTGCAATATTAAATAGTTTTGAAAGGCTCAATGTCCAGCAATTAAAAAAAAAAAGAGATCCCACAATATACCTGCTAGAATAACGAAAATAAAAAAGGCTGGTGATACCAAGTGTTGGTGAGGACTTGGTGCAACCAGAGCACTCACGCATCATGTTGATGGGGAAGAAAAGTCGTGTCAACACTTGGGAAAGAGTTTGGCTTTTTCTTATAGAGTTAGTTTTATATTTATGACTCAGCAATTACACAGCTAGGTTTTACCCAAGAGAAATGATGCCATGTATTCTCAAAAAGACATATATAAGAATGTCCATATCTGCTTTACTTATAATAGATAAAAAACCAGAGGGATGGTACAGGGAAGGAGGTGGGGGGGGCGTTCAGGATGGGGAGCATGTGTACACTCGTGGCGGATTCATGTTGATGTATGGCAAAACCAATACAATATTGTAAAGTAAAAAAAAAAGAAAGAAATGTGTGTGTTGCTTGCCATGAGGCTAGAGTGGAGGATGAGAACCTGCTGCTGTACGAGAGCTGAAACTGACTGAAATTAACTATTTATCACCTAAGCCTTCCCATGGAAGTTGCAAGCCTTCCATACATCTCCCAAAATAAAGTTACATCACACAGAAAAAAAAAAAAAAAACAAAAGAACTGGAAATAGCCCAAATGGTCATGGAGAATGCATACACAAATTATGACATATAAAGGTCTGTATAATCAAAGTTATGGCTTTTCCAATGGTCATGTTTAGATGTGAGAGTTGGACCATAAAGAAGGCTGAATCCCCTAAAATTGATGCTTTTGAGTTGCAGTGCTGGAAAACTCTTGACAGTCCCCTGGACAGCAAGGAGATAAAATCAGTCAATACTAAAGGAAATCAATCCTGAATATTCATTGGAAGGACTGATGCTGAAGCCCCAGTACTTTGGCTACATGATGGGAAGAGCCAATTCATTGGAAAAGACTCTGATGACGGGAAAGATTTAGGGCAGGAGGGGAAGGAGACGACAGAGAATGAGATGGTTGGATGGCATCACCAACTCAATGGACATGAGTTTGAACAAGTTCTGGGAGATAGTGAAGGATGCTAAAGCCTGGCATGCTGCAGTCCATGGGGTTGCAAAGAGCTGGACACGACTTAGCAACTGAACAACAACAAATGAGTCCATACTGATACAAATAACTAAATGAAAAAGTAAACTGGGGATAAGGGCAAGTTCTCCTTATACTAGAATTCTATTTAATAAAGAAGAAAGGATTTAGAAAGTCATCCATGGGTGTTGAAACCAGTGGGTGAAAGTTTGACAATGAATGGAGTATTTATAGAATCAAAGAATTAAATTATTTATTAATTATAAAAGGAAAAAGGATAATTTTACAGGGGAGAGACCTGGAAGACATAACCTTAACCAGGGGATCAAGGATCTGTCCCAAGACGGGACACCCCATGCCTGATGGTCAGGACACAGGATCACCCCATGCAAACCGAGAAAACACACAGCCCGGATCTGATCCTAGGAAAGCACAAATAAACAGGGACAGAGGTGCATTCTAAAAGTAACTGTCCTTTCCTCCGCAGAAAGGTCAAGGTCAAGGAGAAGGAAGAAATATAAGGAACTGTTTCAGACTGGAAAAGCTAAAGAGACAGGGAAACAATATGTGCGGGTGGGTCCTGGGGAGCAGGATGCTATGTAAGGACGCAGGTGGCCTAAGATGAAATGGACAGTGGGTTAGATGACTGTATTGCATCAAGATTAAATCTCCTGCTTTTGATAATTGGGCTGTGGCTTCATAATATTTTTCCCATAGGAAAATGGAGAGGCAATGACAAAGGAAATGGTGCAAAATGTGAGCAGTTGGTGACTCTGGGTAAAGGGTCCATGGGAGTTCCTTGTACCATCCTTGTGACTTTTCTGCAGGGTTGAAATCACAGCCAAACATTAATAAGAGGTTTGGATGGATGAAGCTGGCAGTTTCTATAGGTGAGCTCATTGGCTTGAGACGAATGTGCCGTGGGGACCCCCTGGTCTCAGAAGAATGAAAAACTCAAGAAGGATCCAAATCAAACACAATAGCTGTCTGGCTGTGGTGTCAAGCCAAACAAAACCTGTCCGGACGTGCCAGTCAACCCCAGGCGGCCAGCAGGTGTGGATCTTGCCTCTGGCGAGCATCAGAGCAGTTGAACAGGCTTTCTGGAGCAGGTGGCCTTGAAAATTGCCAAAGTACAGGATGTCTGTGAGCTGCCAGCTGAGCGTGAGGAAGGCTGGCAGCCCCCTTGAAGGGACAGTCTGCACCATGTTCATCTCTAAGCCGTGCTCTCCCACCAATGTTTCTTCGCAATTCGCCCTCCTACATGGAAGGAGGAGCTCATGTCTGACTCTTTGAGACCCCATGGACTGTAGCCTACCAAGCTCCTCTGTCCATGGAATCCTCCAGGCAAGAATACTGGAGTGGGTTGCCATTTCCTTGTCCAGAGGATCTTCTCAACTCAAGGATCAAACCCAGGTCTCCTGCACTGCAGGCAGATTCTTTACTATCTGTGACACTAGGGAAGCTGTAACACACATGAAAGGTTGCATGGCTCAAGGCGAGCACTTCGCGTGGGGAGGCGGGGGTCTTGCTTGGTGCTATTTTCCCAATATGTTAATACACATCTGTGGAATGGCCCTGCAGTCCCCCATGGCCATGGAGGGTGACTACAACTGTTCTTTTGCTTCTCTTTCTTTTTCTTTTAAGGACTCCCTTAGTCACTGGCCTGGCAACTTTGAAATACCGCCAAAAGCAGAGATTCAAGAAGGTCCTGGGAGGCTGGGAGAAAAACAAGTTTCTGGAGGAGAGAGCAGCTTAGGCAGGGGCTACTGGGCAGGATGCTCTGTCTAGCCTGGGTGTTTAGGGCACCAAACTTTTGTGCCATTGTCCAGCATAAGGGTCAGCACTGTTGAAGGGACACCAGGGAAGGCATTCAAAGACAGAAGGAGGCTGGCTGGCAAACACAGAGAGGGGATCTGCCTGCCTGCCTAGCTTTCTCCCCAACTCGGCATTCTCTGCTTACCACATCACTGAGGCTGCAGCCATGGGAGCACCTCCTCTCAGCTCACGTGTCCAGGAGGCTGAACCTCTTGTGGTGATGGGGGAGGGAGCATGCTGACCTTCAGGCTGGGCAGACACTGAATGTCCTGGCTGGGCACCTGTCTCAGGATTTTCCTGCGGGACATGCATGCTGGGGTGGTGGTAGGTGGAGCACAGAATCTTGTGAGGGGTCAAGATCCCAATGTCCTCCCCCACTGCTGGGCAAGTCTGTACTCCTGGCATGGAGCCAGAAACATCACTCGTTTTATTAGTCAGCATGTTCAGGAAACAGAAACAATAGGAGATGCGTGTGTGGAGAGAGAGAGAGGATTTATTATAAGAAGTTGTCTACACAATTATAGAGGCTGAGAAGTCCCACGACCAGCCATTCTGCCAGTTGGATACCAGGGGGACCAATAGTGTACTTCCAGTCCAAGTTCAAAGGCCTAGACCCAGGACAGCTGAGGTTGCAGTTTGAGTCCAAAAGCAGGAGAAAGCCAACATCCCGGGGCAAGGCTGTCAGGTGTGGGGAGTTCTCTCTTACCTGGAGGATAAGCCAGTTTGTGCTACTCAGGCCTTTGACTGATTAGACAAGGCCCATCCCCAGCAGAAAAGACAATCTGTTTTACTCAGTCTGTGATTCAAAGGTTAATCTCACCCAGAAACACCCTCATAAATGACTCAGAATTATGCTTGACCAGGTGCCTTGGGCACCCTGTGGCCCAGGCAAGTAGCCACACAAGCTGACACACACATTATGTAGACACCTCCCAGTAACTCTGCTCGTGTGTTTTCAGGGTTCTCAGTTTATAGAACCCAGCTGTCAGAGTGGTGAAGAATCTCTGCCCAGATCACAATGCCAGCAAGTGGCTGAGCTGGGAATAGAACCTGGTGTGTCTGTCTCCAAATGTGCTAAAAGGCTGCTTTTGGGATCCTCAGCAAGAATTAAAGCTGCCTCACTCCAGCTTCCCTGGGCTTACAGTGATGTGTTATCCAAGTCAAACAGGTTCTCCTGTTGGCCTTCTGGGTGGTGTGATGCATAGCTCTGCACTGTATGAGTTTCTATCGGCTGCTGTAACACATTATACAAAATGAGTGCCTTAAAACAATGAAAATTTATTATCTTAAAGTTATGGAGGTAAGAAGTCCAATACAGGCCTCAGAGCACTCAGGGCAAACACGCAGAGATGAGGGGGAGCACTCAGAGATGAAGGAGAGCACTCAGAGATCAGAGGGAGCATTCAGAGATGGGGGAGGGAGCATTGTGAGGGCAGGGGGAAGACTCATAGAGTAGGGAGAGCACTCAGAAATCAGGGATGGAGCACTCATAGAGCAGGGTAGCATTCATAGGGCATGGGAGCACTAATAGAGCAGGAGGACACCCAAAAATCAGGAGAGGGAGCACTCTGAGAGCAGAGGGAGCACTCCAAGTAGGGGGAGCACTCAGAGAGCAAAGAGGAACACTCAGATTAGGGAAGGGAGTGCTCAGAGATCAGGGATGGAGCACTCATAGAGCAGGGAGCACCACCAAATCAGGGGAGGGAGCATTGTGAGAGCAGAGGGAGTACTCATAGAGCAGGAGGAGCACTTAGGGAACAGGGGTACGTTCACAGAGTGGGAGGAGCACACATAGAATAGGGGGAGCACTCAGATATCAGGGAGGGTGCACTCATAGACAGTGGGAGCACTCATAAAGCAGAGGAACACTCAGAGATCAGAGGAAGCAGTCAGAGATTAGGGAGTGATGGTCGGGGGATGGTTAGAGCAGCATGGACAGCAGTCTGGGAGAGGCGGGCTTTTAACTTGGATGAAGAGAAAATAAGTTGCTCATTCAAGTTGAAGGTCACTGCATAATCACTAGGCTGGGCGTTGCCCTTTGCCCAGTAGATTTGGACCCTTGTCTATCTCATTAACTCCTGGACATGTCTTATACCTGAGCCAGCGCCCAGTAAACATTGCAGGATTGCATTGACCCTTCTCTGGGGCTGTGGGAGTGGTGGCTGCCACCAAGTTGCGGTGAAAAGAAACCACATTGTTCCAGAAGTTCTCTTTCTGACAGCTGCACCTAAATATCTAGTCCAAGGCTCCCCAGCCTTGCTTCAGGGTCAGAATGTTCCCAAAGAATGGTCAATTTTTTAAAACTTCTTTTTAAAAATTAGCCTGGTTGTAGACAACTGGAACTTCCAAACCTTCTAATGACTCTTAGAGTCTTTTGATTAACTGGACGTTTTTAAACACACCGTGTCTCTGCTGATCTGCAGATAGTGGAGACTGAGAATTTAACAGGAAAGGAAAACACAGTTGGGCTCATTTCATTTCCGGAGAGCTGGGGAGGCGGAAGTCATTTTTTATTACTGCAGCTAATAAAGAGCCCTGTTTCTTCAACACAGAGGAGTGTGGAACACTTTCCATAGGAGTGAACTGACAATTAAACAAATGAGTTTATGGAGCTGGGAGCCAACGAGGGCTGGTGTGGTTACTGTTTAGCTATAGGGACTGGTCTTAGTTCTTTGTTTTCACCTTGAGCTACCGGAGCTCAAGGCACACAGAGCTCTAGGTGCCTCACTCTGGCAAGTCGCCTGTCCTAGAAGACATTGTCACCTAGAGGTGGCCTTCCCAGAGCACTTTAAGAAGTGTTTCTTGCACATGTATGCAGACATACATTTATATACACACACACATGCATGCACATCAAATGCTTTCTTGGCACAAAATAAAGTGATGCAGACAAAAGCCCAGGGCTTCTAGGATGGTAAAGAATCCACCTGCCAATGTAGGAGACATAGGTTCAACCCTTGGGTCAGGAAGATCCCCTGGAGAAGCAAATGGCACCCCACACCAGTATTCTTGCCTGGGAAATGCCATGGACAGAGGAACCTGTGGGCTACAGTCTATGGGGTGGCAAAGAATTGGACACGATTTAGCAACTAAATAACAACATAAAACACAAAGCAGACAAAAGCCCAACTTCCCCTGCAGATTCATTCCTCTAGTCCTGAACATAGAGGGGACTCTGAGGTCAGTTCTCCGGCCTCATCTTGAGATGTGTTCCTACAGCCCGAGTCCCATGCATGACCACCTCCCTCCACCCAGCTCTTTCTCTCCCTTGTTAACCCTTTATCATAGGTGGTGGAGGAGAGGGGATCTCGAAGTCAGAGCCAAGGATCAGGGTCTGTACTTTTTTTATCATGGACTCACCACTTCCCTGCAGCTTCTTGGATGCTTCTGGAGAGAACATGAGCTCAGAGCATCACAACCCAGATTCAGGCCCGTGTTCAAGTCCCTTGTTACCATGTAAGGTCACCAGATAACAGACAGATCACCCAGCTAAATTGGAATTGCAGATAAATCATGGGGAATGTTTTAGTGTAGTTATGTCCCATGATATATTTGGGGATATACTTTTTAAACAAACATTATTCAGCGTATGTCTCAAATTTCAATTTAACTGGGCTTCCTGTATTTTAATCTGTAAAATCTACCAATGCCATGTGACCTTGGGTAGGTTTCTTAACGTTTCTGGGCCTTGGTTTCCTCATCTTTTCAACAGGGGGACAATGATAATAGAGCTGATCTGCAGGTTCAGGGAGGGAACAGGATGATCTGAGCACACAGAGCAAGCCCCTGCCAAGTGTGAAATCCGCTCACTCATCTGTGTGGTCGACAGCCCTGCTCCTGATTGGGGTGGGGAAGAACAGTCCTGAGTGTCACAGTTGCTGGCTCTTCCCTCTGCACTTTTGCTGTGACATCAGTCCAAACAGGGGCCCTGCATGTGGCAGGTGGGCTGTTGGTTCCTTCACAGTTGTTTTCTGCCCTTTGGTGTGAGAATGCACTGGAGGCGAACCTTTGATGGGAAGATTAGCACTAGTCCCCTTGCTGTATGAACACGGCAGGTCTGAAGACCCATTGCCTCCTGTGGCACGAACATTCCATCTGAGTGTCCTGCGGAGACCCGGCTATTGTCCTGAGATGCTGCAGATACTGGCCATCCTCTGTGGGCATTGCCTGGACCAGCAGGGGAATGGCTGACTGAGCCCTGCTGGGGAGGGAAGGGAATGGAGGAGAGGTTCCTCCAAAGAAGCAGATTGCTTGCTTTCCCAGAAGTGACCCTGCTTGTCCCCCTGCCTGTCCCATAAGCAGGAGCCAGGATGTAGCTCAGATCCTGGTGTGGACTGACTGGCTGGAGCACAGCACTTCAGAGGAGTGGGTCTTGCACAAACGAAGCTGCAGATCTGTGCAGTCTGAGCCCCTTGGGTCCTGTGCCAGGTCATCTGTCCTGGCCGAGCAGGCAGTATCTGGATTCGTATCTCCAGGATCAGGGCATGCCCAGGATGAGCTGGGCTGATCTCCATGGATGGCTGGTCCTACCTTCTGGGATCCACGGCTCCTTTGGAAACCTGATGGGAACTTGAGACTCCACTTGTAGGTAGAAAGACAAACATGTGAAGAATTTGATCCAAAATCAGCAGTTTCCTGTATCCCGGCCCCAAGCTGCCACCCACCCTCCCCCCACCACCCAGGGATCATGGACCCTGTGGCATTACTTGAGATGGGGAAGTGAAAGAGAAAGTGAAATTGAAGTTGCTCAGTCATGTCTGATTCTTTGCGACTCCATGGACTACCATGCTCCTCCATCCATGGGATTTTCCAGGCAAGAGTATTGGAGTGGGTTGCTATTTCCTTCTCCAGAGGATCTTTCTGACCCAGGGATTGAACCTGGGTCTCCTGCATTGTAGGCAGACGCTTTACCATCTGAGCCACCAGGGAGCTGTGCCCAAAGTTCAGAAGTGGGGGAGTGGGTGGAGTAAAACAATAAAGAATGCAAATTTTGGAAACTCAGGCATCAGCAGGAGCGGGGTGGCTGGCGGCATCTGTGGTTCCCCCTCAGTGGGCCGGGATCCTAGGTGATTAGTGGATCTGGACAACTTACAGTGGCAAGATGGACGTGTGGGAAATACAGGAACCGCCCCCTCCAGCAGGAGGTTGGCATGACCTGGGCAAGTTGGGAGAAGCAATGCTGGGCCCAGTGGGGCTATGGGCTGGTGGCCTGGTTTGGGGACTTCCTGGTCACGGTCAAGGCTGAGGGGTCCACAGTTCACAACCTGCATCAGTTTGCAAGGATGTAGGTGAATGCCCATCAGCAGCCCCCATCAGTGTCCCCTGGACAGCTACCTCTTGTTCTGTTTTCAAAATACTTGCCTCTCCTCCTGCTCTTCATTAATGAACTCCTGGGAAGTGGCGTGTGTGACTGTCAATCATGTGGCATCCCCAGCAGAAGCAGTGCCGGCCCCCCAGTCCCTCCTGACTCTCAGAGGGGATCACAGTATATTAAAGGAGCCGGGACTCATTTAGACAGAGCTTTTATTTGACATATTGCTATATTAATGTCAAGAAGTCCACCCTGGTGAGTCCTCTAAAGTCAGCCTTCAGAATTGCATTACTGACAGAGAGATTGGAGTTTCAGGGTTTGCTGCTGAAAAAAAAAAATCATCTCCAAGCTTCATTTTGAATTGTAGAAATCGGAATGAAAAATTCTATAATTGTCTGGTGGGAAATCTATTTTTTACTAAGATCACTTTCATTGATTCTCTTTCATATTTGTATTAAAACTGAACAGCTAACAATAAGCTCACCTGTAGGGGACCGTGGGGGTGAGGGAGCAGTGGGCCATGGGGAGGCAGGGTGTGCACAGAGAAGAAAGTGGAAGAGGATGCATCCGGTGACCCAGACTTTTGTCTCCCCTCATACAAGACAGCGGGCGACTGAGATTTTGCAAAAGGGGCATGCCACTGAATTACCACTAAATTATCCCAACACTATCTCCGTGTCTGCTTTCTCTGTGTTGGGAAACAATACTCAAGTGAGAATCCAGTCAGCGACCTTGGGTGTGTGAGAGAGACCTCTGCTGGCTGCCCTCTACTGCATCTGTGTAACGTTGAGTACAGCACACGCTTTGGGGAAGGAAGGAGGGGCTTGTAAAACCCCATGACAGCATCCACAGCTGGTGGGTCACCTTGGCACCTGCATTAGGCATGGGACGTCCTCTAAGATGCTTGTTCAAATGGATCTGAAGCTCTGGACCCCAACCTCTGTTTGCTGCGCCCCCACTTGACCTCTGACCCCATGCAAGTTACCTTGGGAGGTATCAGATGAGGATGCTTCTGCTTCTGCAAAGCCACGGACCAGTAGGATCAAGGCTGACTTTATCAAAACGTACGCTGTGAGTCAGGATGTGGGGCCTCTGGGACCTTGCCTCCTGTACTCATGCCCTTGTGCATCCCCCTCCTTGCGGCTCTGAGGTTGGTGTGACAGTGCACACACAGAACCTTCTGAGACTGGCTTGTGAGAACCACTGCTTCTGTCTTGGGTGCCCTCCTGCTTGCTGGTTTGCTCTCTTTCTTGCAGAAAGGTCTAGGATATCCTTTGGAAAGGCCATGTGGAGGAGATTGGGGAGGCCAAGAGCCCCCCGCCCCGGAAGGACAGCTGAAGCCCCAAAGCCAACCCTGTGAGAAAACCTTCCTGGAAGCAGGACTCCCCCACCCCAGCCTCAGTTGGGGCTTCATGTTGCAGCCTCGCTGAGACCTCCTGCGAGGCCCCAAACCAGAGGCACCCAGTTCAGCCCCTCTCGGCTTCTGGAGGTTCAGGAAAAGCATGAGGTCATGAGTGAGTGTTGTTTAAGCTCTAAGCTTTGGGGTGATTTGTTCATCAGCCACAGATAACAGATAACGAATATGGTTGGTGCTGGGAGCTGAAGCCAAGTAGAGATGGAATGATCTGGAGCTGGGGGAGGGGGGCTCCAAGGGGCTGTGGGTGGTGGTGAGGGGAGCCCAAGGTGAGGATGAGATATAGCTTGTGTGAATGGAGAGGAACCGGTACCCTGAATAGGAAGAGCAAACTCCAGAGCAGGCGTGGGTTGGAGGAGAAAGGGGCTGGAGGGGAACATCCATGGAGATTTCAGAACAAAGGCTCGTTTGCATGCGGCGTTGGGAATGCAGTTACCTGTGTTTTTCTTCATTCTGTTCTGACCTGTGCTGTGGTCCAGCATCTCTAGAAGAGGGGAGGGTGCGGGCATTGGTGAGCCTCACAGTGAAACAGGGGAACTTCTTGCCAGCAAAGGCCGGCCAGCCTCCCGCTTCTGTCCTGGAGCTAGTTACCCCTACCCCAACCGTGGGTTTGCTTCACTTCCCTCCTCTACCTCCTGAATCACTGCACCCCTTTCTCTCACAGACGTGCTCTGGCCCAGCCACTGCCATCTCAGGGAGGAAAGATGCTTTCAGAGCACATCCCTACTGTTTCTTGGCCTTTTTCTCCACCCCCACCCCCCAATTCCAGTGACACAAAGACCTCTGGAAATGTGTTCACAGGATCCAGTTTCCTCCTCATCTGTATTCAATCTCTATGGACTGGTCTGGCTTCCCACCTCTGCCCACCCCTCCTCTGCAATTGTGATGGTCAGAGTCACCCTTGGCAGCCATGGGGCCACACCCACTGCCTGCTTTTCTATCCCCAGCTCCCTGCACGAGGCTCCTGCTGGCCCTTTCTAGAAAGTTATTCTCTTGGTTCTGCCTCCCTGATGCCTCCTCTCATCTCTCGCTGTGTCTTCCTCCTCCCTTCCTAGGATCTGATCTGTGTCCCCAGTCAGATAATGTCAGACGCCTTTAGGTGAAGGTAACCAAGGTCGGAGCCGTGTTTTATGGGAATGTTTTAGAGGAAATTAAAGGGATGGTTGGGTGGCTGGCTCCCAGCGGTTTCAACATCTCCAGATCAGGCAGTGACGGGAATGCCCTCTCTCATCTTTATGTTCCACCAGGACCCCAGGTGGTGATTCAGTTCTGCGCATACCCTTCTGTGCCTGCAGTGACAGGTGTCCTGCCAGTGAATGTCACGCCTCAGACTCCCGAGGTAAAGCGCTGCTGAAGTGCCCCCACGGCCAGCAGCTTCCAAACCATCCAGCCTGATCTACTCTACTCCTCGCTCCTCAGAGTCACACTGGGCTCCCACAAGCCCCTCGATCAGCACAACCCCCTCCTTAGCCCTCCGGAGCTCCTGCCTTTCCCCTTTTTGTTCAGATCTTTTTTTTTTTCTTTCTTAAATGGATTCCTCACTGCAATGTCCTGGTTACATCTGCTGAAGTTGGATCTTCCTGTTTTTCAGAGATGGTCCTGCACCGGGAAATGAAGTTATCAACTTGGCAACTTATTTTATTATCAGTGTTCTTGCTGGAGTCCCAGGATCTCAGTGCTTTCCCACACCTGGCTCCTCGTTCAGGCCAGCTTCTGAGCTAGGGGTCCTGTCTACTCTCCTCCCTTCTCCCTCCCCTCCCTTTTCTGTTCCCTCCCCTCTCTCTCCTCTCTGCATTCATGACAGCATCTCTCTCTCTTTTCCCTTCTTTCCCTCTTTCCTCCCTGTGTCTGTCTGTCTGTCTCTCTCCGTCCTCCCTCCGTGTTAATCAGAGAGCTACGAATCAGACAGATGTAAGCGAGAGGCTCCCTGTATCCATCCTTAGGCACAGAGCGGGAGAGGGGCCTCCCCCATCTCTCCCCAGCCCACTGCAGAGCAGACCTCCCTGCAATTGTAGCCAATCACAAAATAAGCCCCTGGTTGTTTCTGAGCTCCGCACAGCATTCCATTATGACATTCTGAAAACCTGGTTACTTACAAAGCAATTTGCTCCTACGGGCTGGTTTGAGATTAAAATGGTAATTATCTTGCAAATGACTGTAACTGTCTTTCATAAATGTGGTGATGTTTGAGCTGTGACTGACTGCAGGCCAGTAGCATAATGGGTTTAATAAACGATATCTTCGGTGTAGTGTAGGATCCGAGCCTATGAGTTTTCGGGGGACCATTCTGTCGTTTCAGTGAGATGGATCCCATTCTTTTCTGCAGCCAGTATCTTTCTCAATAGCATATGCTCATCAGTTTTTCTTAATAGGACATTTTTCTTTAGGATAATTTGTAAATTGTTAATCTGTTTCACCCACTCAAAGGGCATGATGAGTTTGAGCAAGCTCCAGGAGTTGGTGATGGACAAGGAAGCCTGGCGTGCTGCAGTCCATGGGGTCGCAAAGAGTCAGACAGGACTGAGCGAGTGAACTGAACTGAATCTGTTTTAATGATCTCTCATTTCCATGAGCCCCCCAGCCCCTTAAGTTTTGCTTTTCCTGTTGCCTCTGGGAATGGCTGTGCTGAGACAGACTGGGACCTGGAACCCTTGGCTGCAGTGCTTGCACCTGGACACACCTGTCCTCCAGCAACAAAATACAAAGAAACTGTAGGGACTAAGAATAACTGTGTGCATGCGCAGTTAGGGCAAATGCTGGACAAGAGATACAAAGAGACCAAAAACTCAACTGCTACTTTAGAAGAGCTAGGAGCAAAAGCGGGGTACTATGCATGCTCCCTGCACTCAATACCACCTACACCACACCTCTGGCCCAACCCTTGACATACCCCTCCCCTCCCCTCATATAAGGAACGAGCTTCTGCCCTAGGGAGCAGGCAAGGGAGCCTGTTATTTGTTCTCTCCCTCCTCCTGCAGCAGTGCGTGCGTGCTCAGTCGCTCAGTTGTGTCCGACTCTTTGCGACCCTATGGACTGCAAGCCCACCAGGCTCCTCTGTCCTTGGGATTCTCCAGGCAGGGATACTAGAGTAGGTTGCCGTTTCCTCTTCCAGGGGATCTTCCCAACTCAGGGATTGAACTTGCATCTCCTACATTGGCAGGCGGATTCTTTACCGCTGTGCCACCTGAGAAGCTGCAGCAGGGGCCCCAGTAAAAGCCTTGCCTGAATTTCTAGTCTGACCCCTCGTCAATTTCTATTGCTTAGGGAAGCCAAGAACCCACTACTCACGGCCCCCTCTACAGCACACATGGCTACTTCTTGCTTTCCTCCAGGTGGCAAGCTGGTTGGTGCCTTACATGGGGTGAGGGTAGAGGTGTGTCTGAGGGCCTGGCTGAAGGGGTGGCTTAGGTGCTTTTCCCACCCCCTTGGTGGTGTACCCTGAGGTACCCTGCTTTTGCTCCTTGTTCTTCAGAAGCAGCAGTTGGACTTTTTTGTCTCTTTGTATCGTCTGTTTGTATCTTGTAGGTAATTTTCTGCTACTGCTCATGCACATAGCTACTTTTAGTCCCTTATAGTATCTTTGTATTCTGTTGCTCAAGGAGATTTGTGTCCAGATGCAAGTACTGCGGCCAAGAGTCCCAGGTCCCAGCCTGTCTCAGTAGCCAAGGGTTCCAGCCCTGGATTCTATCCTGCATTGACCAAGGGCTTACCTTTGTGACCAAGCATTTCTCAGACACCAGCTGGGTGTCCTGCAATACAGCTCAACTCTGACACTGTCTACCTGCAGGTGGTGTCCGATTTCACAGGGTGGGGACTCAGTCCCACAAGATTGCTCCCCACTTCAGATGCCAATCACAAGGTCAAGCAGTCACTTGCTCTTATTGCCAGTCTAACTGACTGGCAATAAACCAGAAGTTCCCATCACCCCCATCCCCACTCTGGGCTTGATGAATTTGCTACAGTGGATCGCAGCACGTGGGAAAGCAATTTACTCCCTGGATTATGGGTTTATTACAGAGGATATTAAAAGGTATAGATCAATAGTCAGATGAGATACATGGATTTGAGGTCTTGAGCAAAGAGGCTCTGATCCTTGTGGCAGTTGGGGTCCAGCACGGTGGCACCTAGGAGCATTCTGGTTCCCCAGCCTAGAAGCTCTCTGAACCCTGCCTTTTTGTTTTTTTATGGAGCCTTCATTGCATAGGTGTGATTGGTAAAACTATTGGCCATTGGAGATTGATTTACCTCCAGCTCCTCCTTTCCCTGGAAATCAGGAGCTAGGACTGCAAGTTTCAGTGCTAGAAAGAACCAACTGGAAGAACCATCTCTATTCCTGGTTGGTTCCCCTGGCAACCATCCTGCATCCTTAGATGCTCCTCAAAAGTCACCTCACTAACATATTCTCCAGTGTGGTGGAGAGAGGCTTGTCATTTCTACCAAGTCACCCATTTCACCTTAGTGGCTCTGAAGTGATTTCAGGAACAGAGGACAAGAGACCCAATATTGTAACAAAAGACCCACTGCTTTTACTGTTCAGGAAATTCCAAGAGTTTGGGGAGTTTGGAACCAAATACATGTGAGACCAAATATGTATAACCAAAGACCAAATATATATCAGAAAAATATTTTGACCATCTGAATACCAGATACATATTTCTCATAAATCACAATATGGCAGTAACTGTCTCACAGTCACTGACATGCCCAGAGCCGGCATCAAGGTGATGGAATCCAGGGCCAGCGTGCTGAGTATGAGAGGTCCACACCTTCTTCCCCTTTTCTATAGATAGATGACCTCAAGAGGATAAAGGTTTTAGCCCCCTTTTTGCTACATGCCAGATCAAGAAGTCCTTCCCGACAAAAGGCTGGGAAATGTAGGCTACTCAGGTACAGAGTAGATCTGGTTCTTAGGACCCCAGGAGGCCAGGGAATTGGGAATGGAACAGGACCGAGGGATCCTGGCCTACTGACTGGGATTGAGAAAGGCACAGGACTCACAGGATTAGGGCTCGGGACTCTCCTGCAGGCCTTGGCCGTGGTCTAGCCAGTTCTCCTGGAATCTGCTGTGACAGAATGACCTGGTAGACCTAGGCATGGAATCACTGTTTGCAACGGCCTCAAAATACAGGTAATAGGTATGGAGTTTCCCTTCAGCTGGGTCTCCCTCAGTCCTCGCTTGGTGAAGGGGATGTATGAAGACAGGTGGGCCCAGCAGACCCAGAGGTTGGTCCAGTGTGGATCCCCTGCCTCTACGTGCACCCACCTGAGATCTCAGCAAGAGAACCTGATCTGGGCAGACATGCATACATCACATGGCATATCCCGGGACCAAACATAGTCATTGGGATGTTCCCTGAATTCAGTGTAGCCGTGGATGAACATGCAGAATATGCCAGACCCAGGGTGGGACAGAGACAGAGAAACCACCAGTATATCCAGGAGGCAGGGATCAAAAGCCTCTGAGAATTCCTCAGAAAGTTAAACATAGAGTTACCATATGGCCCAGCACCTCCATTTCTGGGTATGGACCCCAAAGAACAGGAAACAGGAACTCAAGATGCCTGTACACTAATGTTCATAGCAGTGTCCTCCATAACTGGGAGGTGCAAACAATCCAAGTATATATCAGTGGATGAAAGGATGAAGAAAAAGGCAGCTTGCCCACAGGATAGGATAATATCTGGCTGCAAAAAGAAATGATCCACGCAGCTGACACATGGAAGAACCTCGAAAGCATTATGCTCAAGGACAGAAAAGACCACATAGTGTATAATTCCATTTATATAAATCATCCAGAATAGGTAAGCTCTAGAGACAGAGAGTGGATTGGTGGTAACCAGGGCCTGGGGGAAGAAGGGATGGGGAGTGACCACTTAATGAGTGTTTTCTTTTGGGATAAGGCAAGATCTCAGCATGAGATAAAGATGATGGCTGCACTGTACTGGGAATGCACTAAACACCACTGAATTGAACCTTTCAAAGAGATTCACTGTTAATTTTATGTTATGTGAACTTTGTGTGTGTGTGTGTGTGTGTGTGTGCGCACGCGTGCACTCAGTTGTGTCTGACTCTGCGACCACATGGACTATATAGCCTGCCAGGCTCCTCTTGTCCATGGGATTTTCGAGGCAAGAATACTGGAGAGGGTTGCCACTCTGTTTAAAAAATAAATGAGCACTTAGGATTCAGGGAGAAAAGCGTGTCTCTTCTTCTTAGTTGAGCAGTTCTGTGATTGGCTCAAAGGCAAACCCCCCCACCAGGGATGCAGATAAAGATGCTGCCCAAACTCATTCTGGAGGCTCGGCTGCAAAGGGTGAGGTCGTGTTGCACTCTTGGTGGAAGGAGGAAGGAGCTGTCTGGGAGGAGTGGATGGCATACTGGGGGAGGTGGGTGCAGCTGTTGTGCTGTAAGAGGCTGTCTAGGCAGACCATGGTTTAGTCCTAAAATATCCAATCAGATTTTTAATCCCATGGCTTTGTATGTGGCAGTACAGAGCAGCCACCTTCATTCAAAGTGCAGGACCCTGCTCATTTCACAAAACAGAAGCCTGTTTTGGTCCAGAAGCTGAGGATCCAACCCTGAGCAGCACCTGGGGTTCTCTGAGGGTCTCGGCATCCAGCTTTGTCCTCCGGAACCTAAAGTTTCTAGCAGCACGGATTTGAACTCATGTTTCATGTGCTAAATTCTGAAACAGGGAAGTTCTGCCTTTGGTGAAAGCCATTATATCTTTCAATGCCTTGATGTTTTTGAATCCTTTGTGGCCCCAAATCAAATAGAAATTTTTTACATCCACACCCGAAACATCCTAGTTCCTGTCTCCTTTCACTGAAAGGATTTCTCCCTGTGTGATTATCACAAATCACCTCTGAATGGTGCTTTACCATTCAGCTCTTGGGGCTTGGGCATTCATTAGAAAGGCAGACACATGCCTACCCATTTGCACGCGGCCGTTTTTAAACACAAGGCGTTGTCCGCGGATATTCATATACAGTATTCACTGGCACAGATGCCGTCTCCCAC
This sequence comes from Bos indicus, assembly GCF_029378745.1. Taxonomy (NCBI): domain Eukaryota; kingdom Metazoa; phylum Chordata; class Mammalia; order Artiodactyla; family Bovidae; genus Bos; species Bos indicus. Next base: position 48,683,580 of record NC_091775.1, read on the forward strand.
TTCCATTAATGAAATTATCCTTACAGAATTATCGTCACTAAGCAGTTGCCTTTCCACCACCCCATGACTCATTGTGATTTCTGCCATTTTCCATCACAATGACTACGGGCAATTACTCAGGCTTTGTAATTCAACGCCCGGCTTCCTGCCTATGGAGAGTGTTAGAATAAGATGCAGTTTTTTTATAGCTGGAAGAATGTTAATGGATGTCAATAGGTTGAGCACAAGAGAGCCAGTGCCTTGGAGAAGCAGCCATGTGGATCGCTATCTGTCCCTGCTGCGTTTGCAATAAAAGCTTTCTCAACTTTTCTGTTGCTTGAACAGCAATTACTAAAACATTCTACTTGGGAAAATGCATTAATTAGATGCTTTCTAGAGATTTTTCAGGTTTATCAACCCAAACTCCTATATAAAAGTGCAAATGTTAATGGAGCTTGAACCTCTGGTTCTGCAGCCTGGCCTCAACATTCCTCCTGCTCCTGGGCTGCTGGGGGTCTTATCTGGGAGGGCTGTTCCAGCCCTGGGCACAGACACCAAAGTCACAGCAGGGATGAGGACTTCTGGTTACTCCATAAAATGCCCAAAGGACTGCTCTGTGACCAGTGAGGGAAAGACATGTGATCTCTGCTCTGAACAATTCTCAGTTGGTGGCAATTGGTCCCAGCCTTTCTTGTCCTCCCAGTTGTCCCCAGTGTGTGGCTTTGGCAAATGTCTTAAACTTTATGGGCATCAACTCCCTCATTTGTAGAATGAGAGTGATAATAGCACCTCTGATCACCATAGGGTGGTTTTGAAAATTCACTGAGACAATACACACAACTTAGTTATAAATACAACACCTATTACACAATAAGGACGCTGTGAATGTCAGCTACCATTATCATTATATAAACCAGTCAATACTGAAGGAAATCAACCCTGAATAGTCATTGGAAGGACTGATGCTGAAGATGAAGCTCCAATACTTTGGCCACCTGATGCGAACGGCCAACTCATTGGAAAAGACCCTGATGCTGGGAAAAACTGAAGGCAAGAGGAGAAGGGGATGGCAGAAGGTGAGATGGTTGGATGGTATCACCGACTCAATGAACATGAGTTTGAGTTAACTCTGGGAGATAGTGAAGGACAGGAAAGCCTGGTGTGCTGCAGTCCATGGCATCAAAAAGAGTCAGACACAACTGAGCAACTAAATGACAACAACAACCATTATTATTACTTCTGTTACTGGAATGTCAGCTATGGGAGAGAAGGAAGCAGGCTGTTCTGTCCACTGTCACACCCTGGGGCTTAGAATGAAGCCTTGTGCTACTCAAGTCCTCAGCTTCTACTTCTTGAAGAACAGAATATAGTTATTATTATCCTTGTTATTGTCATCATCCTGTTAGAGGAGGGGCAATTGTAGGACAAACAAAGGTGGGGGTAAGGGGTATGGGGGAAGTGAGGATACTCCAGGCAGGTGTCCAGGAAGATTTGCAAGGTGTGGGGCTCAAGCTGGCCTTTCAGGGTGAGGAGGATGTTGGTGTTGTAATAAGCTGATTTTAGGAGCACTCATTACACGCTTGCATGCTTTTAGTGCTTCTCCTGTTTAAACTCATTCATGTCTCCTGATCTCCCTGCTCCGCCCATGTAGGAAGCTGGTTTCACATTAAATTGGATGGAATAACAGCCAGGGGGTGGGGACGTCCTGGTGATATTTGGCCCTCCTGATCAGGACTTTCCACAACCCTCTTGGAGAGGAGATTCACAGCCTCTGGCCATGGCCACCCCAGCCCATCCCTCTGGCTGGGATAACTGCCTCCACCTCCCCCACCCCCCCTGCCCCCTGCCACTTCATGTTGTGTTCAAGCCTCATGGTACTCAGGGCCCCTGCTTCTTCTCATTCCACTCTTTGAGTTGCCCGATCCCTTGTTTAGAGAGGTGACCTCCATGTTTTTGGAATACAGTTCTGGACTGAAAAGAAGCCCCACTCCAGCCAGACGCTCATGTCCAGTAAAGATGAAGGCCTCTGTGAACCCATCAGGAATGAGTGCAGTAAGTTGCTGCCTCAGCAGTTTGTGTAGGAATGGACTGAAGTTCCAGGAGTCAGCAGCTGCTGTCCGAGGCCCCAGAGGCAGCCTGATCTGTCTGTGCCAGAGACCGTGTAGACTGATGGAAATGGCTAAGGACCTGGCATAAATTCCAAACAGGCCTGCCTCCCCTCTCCCAATCACTTTGGGGCCATCAGTCCCACTTCCCATTCACTGTTTACTTTACGGGACTTTCCTGGTGGCACTAGTGATAAAGAACCTGCCTGCCAAGGCAGGAGACATAAGAGACATGGGTTCAATCCCTGGGTGGGGAAGATCCCCTGGAGAAGAGCATGGCAACCCACTCCAGTATTCTTGCCTGGAGAATCCCATGGACAGAGAAGCCTGGTGGGCTACAGTCCATGGGGTTGTACAGAGTTGGACACGACTGAAGTGACTTAGCATGCACACATACATGTTCAGAGAAGGAAATGGCAACCCACTCCAGTGTTCTTGCCTGGAGAATCCCATGGACGGAGAAGCCTGGTAGGCTGCAGTCCATGGGGTCACACAGAGTCGGACACGACTGAAGTGACTTAGCAGCAGCATACATGTTCACTGTATAGACCACCTTGCTGGAGTGGCAGGTGATAAGCAACCTTGGGGATACCAGCTGTGGATACAGGTTCCGGAGAGAGTGGAAGGTGATGAAGAGACCCTGACCTCTCTCCAAGCTATAGTGGGAAGTATGGGCCAGCTCTGCCTGTGGACCTAGAGCAGAGATGCCCCTGGTATGACTGATGGAGGACAGCTTTGGATTGTCGAAGCCCCTCAAATGCAGGAGAAAGAAAGTTTTGCGTGAACCCAACCTCTGTGTTTTCATGTAGAGTCACAGCACCTCTTCACCAGCCTGGGAAACTTCTCCAGTCTGCTCCTGCTTTCTGGACAAAATGATAAGACTTCCAGGGGCTAGGTGCCCAAGAGAATTTGTCCCTTCACAGCTGGTTTTTGTTTTTTAATGAACGTGATGAAGATTGGGCTTTCTGTCAAACTGTCCTCCAGAACTAATCTCTGAAGATGCAGCCACTTCAGAGGCAGAAGCTGACCTTGGAGAACTTGACGTGTGGGCAGAAGTGACAGACATCGATCTGACTATATCCCATCTTTGGGGCACATGCGGTTCCTTGAGAGAGATGTACATACAACATGTATGTGGGTGATGCACCGCGCTGTGGAAGGTTCTGGAGAGGCTGAAATGTCACACTGGAGGCCCTTCCCTGCTGAGGAGAGGGTCACGGTGCAGGTGTAAATAGTAAAAAATTTGAATGAAAGGGAGCCTGTTGGCTGGGGAGCTGGTCACCATGGAGGCAGGGGGTGACAATGGAGGTCAGGTCAGCAGAATGCTGAAGGCTCACTCATAGTGTTGACCTGGGCTGATGACATGGGCTCCACAATTCAGTGACCTGGCCATGACCTGCACAGACAGGGTGCAGCAGCTGAGGGCCCTCTTAGCCCTCCTGGGGCTGGCTTTCAGGAGGAGGTGGGGCAGCAGGAACTTGGTGTGTGTGGGGGGGCTCTCCTGGCAGGCAGCTCACTTGGGGTAATTCTAAGGAGGAAAGGTTGCTTCTCACCAGGCAGCCCATGAAATATTACATCTGGAATCTTAGCTGCGTGTCCTTGCATTCCTTCAAGCTCTGCCCTTTCTCCACTGCTGGCCTGAGGCCCATTTCTCCCTCCTCCCTTCCCAGCCAATCTTGTTCACTTCTCCTGGGAAACCCCACCTATTCCAGGACTCACATCCCTGGAGACGGGGGTCATGTGTGGTGACAAGGAGGGGACCACACAGTTGGGGGAGCAGCTGTCCCCACACCAGGGCATCTAAGGGACCCTGTAGAGGTTTGCTGGGTTCCCTGCAGTTGCAGAGATGGTGGTCACAGAAAAGCAGGAAAGGGCAGTAGGGTAAAATATTCCCAAAGGGAAGGATACCAGGCCAGGAGGTGCCCTCTCACCCCCAGGTTTAGTCACAAATGTTCTGCGCATCAGATCATCAGGTCTGAGCCCCGGTCCCCTCTGGAAAAAAAGACTCCTTCCTCTCTGTGGAGTAGGATGGGGCAGCAGGTGGTGGGGGGGTGCGTGTAAGGACTGTGGGTTCATAGTTCGAGTCCCTGCTCTGCCCCACACTGGTCCTAGCAACTTGACAGAGGCTGGGCTGACCAAGCCAAGAATCATGAGCTTATAAATGACAGCTATTCTAAACCTCTACATTTTGGGGTGGTTTGAGTTGAATTGAATAATTTGACCACTCTGAGCCTTGGTTTCTTTTCTGATAAGATGGAGAAAAGACACAGTAGATGCCTGTAAAGAACATCGTGGAGATGAAGCAAGATGGAAGTGATGAGCGCTTACCTAGTTCCCAGAGAGCACAAGGCACTCACCTTGAAGGCTGCTGTTCTAGAAAGCAGAGCAGAGGCATGGTCGTCCATTCCAAAGTGCTCATTTTTGTTTTTGAATGAATTTGAACAACGTTTTATCCCTCGACCCTCCATCTTGCTTGACACAGAAAGGGATGAACTAGTGAGCTGGGATGTCATAGCAATGTGGGTTCAACCTTAGGACAAGGGCAGCCCTGCCAGGGACTTAGTTCTTACTGAAAGTGTGTGATGGAAAGAGTGACCATTCTCCCCCACACCAGCCATCAGAGGTAAGGATGTTCCCCCCACACATCCCAGCCCATCTTTGTAACCTGCTGGCTTCCTGCCACCTGTGATACATCCACACCTGGTTTCTCCTGGAAGGTGCAAAGGCCAGGAGGGCATGAGAGGCAGACGCTGCCTGCTGTGCACCTGCAGTGGATTCCCAGGTGATGAAAACACATTTTCCTGAGCTCATGTCAAGCCTTAGCATCTGGAACCTTCAGCATCCAGAATCCAGGGCATCTCTGTTCTAGGTCCACAGGCAGGGCTGGCCCATACTTCCCACTATAGCCTGGAGAGAGGTCAGGGTCATGGGAGGTAGCAGATTGAGGCAGCCTCTTCATCACCTTCCTCCCTTTCCACATCTCTCCTGCATAACTCTGCTAGACCTTCCTCAAAGCCTGGATCACCTGAAGAGTGCCTGGGTGGCCAGCTTTGGGGGAAGACGGAGTGTTGGGTGGAGGGTGTTTGAAGCCAGGCTGGGCTGCAGGGAGAGATTTGTTGGTGCGTCTTGGTGGTACCCCCTCGGTGCTAAAGAGAAGTTCACTGTGTAAGCCAGAGACACAGGAGAGAGAGGACAAAAAGGGGGCCTGCACTGTCCCTTCAAGAGCTGGTCACCATGGACAGGGGCAGCAGAGCAGCAGAACAAAGCAGAGAGAGGCCAGGGGAGCCCAGAGCTGGCACTGGGTCATGAGAGTGTCTAGCCTCCCTCAAGTAATGTGGGTCATGTGTCTGAGCTGTTGGCATCTACTTCCTCCTGTGGGTGGTTTTGCCTCTGGCCAGTGACTCAAAGCCTGAGCCTCTGATCATGGGCTGGGCTGCAGCTGTGAAGCACATCCTCATGTGGTCACACACACACACATGTTCCTTGGTTTGTGCACACAGGTGCCCCTATGGATGTCTCATGAGAACATCCTTTCCTTTTAAACCAATTGAATTCAGAATCTTGGAGAGGGGTCTGCTCTGCTGTGTTCACTGCAGCATTATTTACAACAGCCAAGGGATGGAAACAACTTGCTTCCATCAGTGGGTAAACAGGTGAAGGTAAGCATGGAACAGGATATTATTTAGCCTTGAAAGGGGAAGGGGATCCTACCATTGGCATTAACATCGATGAACCTGGAGGACTTTGTGCTGAGTGAAGTAAGTCGGTCACCAAAGGACACACACTGCAGGATCGCTCTTACATGTGGAGCCTAGAGTAGAGTCACAGCAGTGGAAGGGAGCGTGGTGGCTGCCTGTGACTGTGGGAGGGGGAGACGGGGAGTTAATTTTCAAAGAGGAATGCATAAAGAAGATGTGGTGTATATATATAATGGAATATTACTCAGCCATAAAGAGGAACGATACTGGGTCATTTGTAGAGACATGGATAGACCTAGAGACGGTCATATAGAATGAAGTAAGTCAGAAAGAGAAAAATATGGTCTACTACCACATATATGTGGAATCTAGAAAAATGGTATAGATGATCCTATTGCAAAATGGAAATAGAAACACAGACAAAGAGAACAAAGGTACGGACACCAAGAGAGGAAAGGGGGTGGTGGTGGGATGAACTGGGAGATTGAAAGGACATATATACACTATTGATATTATGTATAAAATACATAACTAATGAGAACCTACTATATAGCACAGGGAACCTTACTCAGTGCTCTATGGTGAGTTAAATGGGAAGCAAATCCAAAAAAGAAGGGATATATGTATACGTAAAGCTGATTCACTTTGCTGTACAGTAAGCCTGGCATGCTGCAGTCCATGGCGTCTCAAAGAGTCGGACATGAATTGGCGACTGAACAATAACAAGAAACTAATATAACCTGGCAACCCACTCCAGTGTCCTTGCCTGGAGAATTACACAGATGGAGGAGCCTGGCAGGCTACAGTCCATGGGGTCGCAAAGAGTCGGACACGACTGAAGAGACTGACATAATATAACATTGTAAAGCAACTATACTCCAATAAGAATTAATTTAAAAAGGAAAAAACCAAACCAAAGGGTATAAAGTTTCAGCTATACAAGATGAGTAAGTTTTGGAGCCCTGCTGCATGACTCATGCCTACAGTCAGCAGCACTGTGAGTGTGTGATGGATCGCTTCCATCGTGTCCGACTCTCTGTGATCCCATGGACTGTTGCCCACCAGGCTCCTCTGTCCATGGGATTCCCCAGGCAAGAATACTGGAGTAGGTTGCCATGCTCTCCTCCAGGGGATCTTCCTGACACAGGGATCTATCAAACCCATGTGTCTTATGTCTCCCGCTTTGGCAGGTGGGGTCGTTACCATGAGTGCCACCTGGGAAGCCCACTGTATTATGCATTTAAACTTTTTTGAGAAGGTAGATCTCATGTTGTGTTCTTAGCAGGATTTAAAAAAAGCTTTGATCATAAAGTTAATTTTTAAAAAGTTATCTCTACAATGCTGTCAGGGAAGTATTTAAAAGTTTTAAAAATTTTTAATTAGTTGTGATTTTTATCTTTCTACATCAATAACCATTTTTGTGCACACACCCAGGAGAACTTGCTCAGTTTCATCTGGCCTCTACTCCATATGGCAGGATTAATTCTTGTAATATTAAGATAGAACTATTAACACTTGGTACCTGATCCATTTCCAGCCCCCCTGAGACTTTTCTCAGTACAACCAGTACCATACGTTATAACACAAATGATGTCTTCAAGCTTAGCCCTTATGTGTAGGCAACGAAGCCAGTGGACCGATGATGCCACCTTGCCCTTCCTTGAGAGGTCCCTGAAGACACGTAATTGGGCAGCTTCTTCACTACGGAGGTGTGACCTGGTGTGTTTTCTCCTACATCAAAACGGTTTCATTCAGACCAAGATCCTAAGCCCTGAGTGAGTCTGATCTCTCTCTCCTCTCAAATAACTGTGAAGCCAGAGTGGGTTGAATCCACAGGTGTGAGAAGACACGAGCTGATCATGGTCCTCACTTGATCTACTTTTTCCTACAGCTGGAGTTGGTTTCCACATCCATCCTTTGATGACTCATGTAGCTTTGGAAGTGAAACATGCCAAATATGATGCAGGTGCCTTGTGAAACCTGGACGTGACACCCAGAGCATGTCCATTACCATATTGAAATGGGTTAGGCGTGGAGGTTTGACATGGTAAAAAGTCTGCCTGCAATGAAGAAGACCTGGGTTCGATCCTTGGGCGGGGAAGATCCCCTGCAGAAGGAATGGTTACCTATTCTGATATTCTTGTCTGGAAAATTCCATGGACAAAGGAGCTTGGCGAGGCCACAGTCCATGAGGTTGCAAAGAGTTGGACGTGATTGAGTGACTAACACTTTCTCTTTCAAAAGTGTTTGCAGGGAAGGGAGGCAGGTGAGGGTGACTGGATGGAGACCAGGAACCAGTTAGCAGAGGAGACTCTCGGGGTCTGGGGGCCATGATGCAGAGAGCAGATTTACTGTCCTGACTGCTATAGAGGCTGCACTTGGGACATTTCACACCCAGCTGGCTTGAAATGACACCTGGGAGCACAGGGTAGGGATGAAGGGGGTGCGAGGAGGCAGTATTGCAGAGGGTGGCACCTCTGGGCAAGTGGTCCAAGCAAACGGTCCATCTATAGAACTCACCCTCACTCAGAACTTCAGCAGCTTTCTCACGGTCCTGGCTAGAATCCAGATTCCTCAACTCTGGTCTCCTTATGGGGACTGCTCTCTGCCTCATGCTTACCTCCTGCTTCTTCTGGGGAGGTCCTTCACCTTCTCCATTGAAAGGCTATTAAGTCAGACAAATCTCCCTGACCCTGGGCAGCTTTCGGGTCACACGTTACATCTTTCATGGTGTCTTGCTCTTCCTCGCAGAGGCCCATTAGCGATGGTTTTCAACAATTATTTTGGAAGTCTGTTTGACTTGATAGGCTGACTATATCTCAGTGGGAAAAAGAACAATATATCATTCATTCATTCACTGGATTAATGGAGACTGAACTCTACCTCTGCTGACAGGCATTGGGGTGGCAGGCAGGCTGGGAGATGGTGGGGGGGCATACTAAAGGGAACAGGTACATCAACCATCTCGGAAGCCTGGGGGACTGTCTGGAGCAATAGCAAGGTCAGAGAAGCCCCCTCTCCCGTCCATTTTGGAACCCGACACTTGGTGGGTTACGAGGACTGATGTCCAGGTGAAGGACTGTGGGTGCCCAGCTGTAGGTGGGCCCAGCACACCCTTAACACTCCTCCCTTGTGATCTGTGATGGCTTTGGTGTTCCCAGAGCCTCTTGTGCCTCTCTCCTGGCTCCATGCTCACGGTCTGGCAGAGACCCTTTGCAGACATACTGACGGGGGCAAGGCCTGAGGGTGATGGAAAAGGATGCTGAGCCCTGGGATCCATTTGAACTGCTGTGACCGTTTCATTCTCCCGAGGTTCACATGGATTAGACGCTGATTGGCCACGCCTGCAGGTGTGAATGTCAGGCAACTGAAGCGTGAGAATTCCTCCTGCCAGTTAGCTGCACAAAGGCAGGATGGCCCAAGGCGGAGTCCAGACCGGTCTGGAGGGCTGTAGCAGACTGAAGCCGGATGCTGTGCACCCCCTGGCACCAGGTCCCTCCTCTTCGGGCAAGATGAATCTTGACTTTGGCTCTGCAGTGTCTCCCTTGCCGAGAGTGGGGCCACACCCTGTTTGTGTTCGCATTGCCAGTCTCTGGGCACAGGGCAAAGAGCACAGCCTGTCTAGATTTGCCAAATGTAGGACTGAGTAATTTTTGGAACCACAAAGCTGCCCCTGCCTGGGAGGCCGCTGCGGGGTTTCCCAGCTTCCTGAGAGGGCACCATGATGCAAGAGCATGTCCTGGCTTCTGCTTCAGGGACCTCACTGGGTCCCTCCAACCAGAGGCTTCCATCCTAGAGCACAGCAGGGGCCGTGGCCTCCACCCTACCCAGGCTGCGGTCCAGGCCCCCCTTTCCTGAGGCGAGTGCTTGCAGCTCTAAAGCCCTTCAGCCAAGACCCCCAAGCCAGACTGCTTTCCTCAGGACCTGGGGATGCTGAGAGGTTAACCCAGTGTTACCTGCTGGTCCACCTCTCAGGGACTCACGTGGGGACTTTCTTGTGGCCACTTCTGAATTGCTACCACTGAGACATTGTTTTGGGCTCATCCCTTCCTTCCTTTTCCATCGTGTTAAGTTAGCTGTCAAATTCAGGGAAGCCAACCCAGGGGAATCATGGATGCATCTCTGAGCAAGCTCATTCTTATCTCAGGGTGCAAGTGTTCTCACAGAGAGGAGTAAAGGCAAGGTCCAATTTGATAGTGGGTGGAGCAGCAGCTCTCAGCCAGGGGAGTCCACAGCCGGGCCATCTGCCTATATCTGGAGACATTTTTGGTCGTCACAGCTGCTAGGCGTGGGAGGGAGTACCAGCATCTAGAGGGTGGAGGCAAGGATGCTTGTGAACATTGTCCAGGGCACAGGGCAGTCCCCTACAGTGAAGAGACGTCGGGTCGGAAGGCCAGTAAGCACTGAGATGGAGAAGCTGGTGTTGGGTAAGCTTGGGGTGGTTGTTACGTATCCTTGGCGGTGTTGTCATCACTACTGCTGCCTGGAGGGAGCACATTAGGTGGTCAGAGGATGCCTCCGCTGCGATCCAGATGTGGGACCCGGTACAATCACGGTACAAAGCCTGCAGGTTCCCCTCTGCTGGGTCAGAATGAAAATGCCCTGGATACCACACCGTGTTAGGAGGCACAGCTGAGCTGCTGGAGATGACAGACAGCTTGGCAAAGTCTGAAGCCCTTTGTAAACACCAGGTGATATTTATCCATCTTCCTCCCAAAGCAGAAGAAAAGTCTGATCCCTAAAAGCCTTCCAGCCTGGAACTCCACCTTTCCTTGCCCAGACAATTCCCAGCAGAAATGACATTGCTTGAGTGTGCACATTTCCGCTGAGTCCTGATGTTCAGCCTGCGAGTTGTGTGCGTGTGGCTGGGACAGAGGAAGGGCTCTGAAAAGCGGGGCTTGGTTCCTCCTGGGCAGCATCATTACCCCACCATTGTTTTCCTGTGGGAGGTCCACCATCTGCGCATCAATTATGTTCCAATTCTTTTCGCTTTGAAGAGTTTCCTTTATCTCATTAGCCACTTCTTGTTTCCTGGGAGCAGGCCACCTCTAGGATGCTTTGTTTTTTTCGAGATTGTTTCTCGAGTTCCTGGGAAGCTCAGACTTGAGGAAGAACTGGAGGAGACAGGAACCGTGGAAGAGCAGGAGTGTGGGGGCACGGAGGCCTCTTGGGGTGGGGGTCACATGGGGTGCGTGTACCAGATGGCAGGCGGAGGTAGGGGAGGGCAGACCAGCAGGTGGAACTCAGGTTGGAGGTCTGCAGGTGGGGTTTGATAGACGCTCAAGGGAGTGGAGTTTTGGTGGCAAGAAGTGGAAGATCCATGGACTCAGGTTGGGCTGAGTGGAAATGAAGACAGAGGACAGCAAACGTCAGAGGAGGGTGCCTGGTCTAGACATCTCATTGAGGTGGGAGAGGTGAGAACTAGGGGGATGAAGGAACTGGGAAGGGGGAGGAGGTTGTGGACAGAGAGCAGACATCTGTCATCCCCACGAGGGTCCTCCCAGCTCAAGGTCTGGGTGAGGTCCTTGGAGGTGGTGCTTGAGGTGGGGTGGGGGTCCCTGAAGGGAGAGAGTTATTGAGGCAGAGTGGAGTCCTTGGGGCAATCAATAGAGGAAGGAGGTCCTTGGGGAAGTGACCAAAGTGTGGTGTGGTCTCTGAGGGTGTGACTGAGGTGGGATGGAGTCCATGGGGGATGACCTGGTGGGAGAGTTATGGGGGTGGGGAGCCCCTGGGCAAGTGATTGAGGCGTGACTGTGGACCCTCTAAGCCTCCCAGGAGCCTTGGGGGGTGGAATGGAGGTGGGTCTCAGAACTTTGGAAACCAGACTGGGGGACTAAATCTGGAAGAACTGACTCCTCTCTGGGGAGAGTGTGGAGCCAAGGCCCCCAGTGTATTCTGGCTGTGGACGCAGTTCTGCCACACTGTGGACAGCAGGACAGAGCTTGCTGTAGCAAATGGGATGGTGTCGCCTGTCACAGCAGAGGATCTGGTGCCTGGAGATGTGACGGGCAGTGGTGACAGCTGATAGCCCTGGGTCTGTGAGGACAGGAAGCAGGTGTGCCCCGTGGGCCGAGCCTAATCCAGGGGACCCAGAGGACACTGCCTACCCAGGCCTGGCCAGCTGTGGGCTGTGAGGCCCCGTGCTGAGAAGGGGAGCTGCATCGGCTACAGGATTACTCACCTGTGCTGACATATGGGCGCCCCTGCCCTACCCCTACTCCTCGGCCTCCGACCTCCACCTCCCAGCTCATCCTGACAGACCCCTCTCCTACAGGAGGGTGCGTGGGCTATGCTTCGGGCGGCATGCAAGGGACAGTGCTCTGGTGTGATGGAAGTCAGGCCGAAGCCAGGTGGACAGAGGGCGAGAAAGGATGAATCTGGACACTGCCACCCTCAGCTTCTCCACCACTGTTCTTTCCAAGCCCAGTGTGGCCGTGGCCTCCTCTGTTAGAGGCTGTGTTCTATTTCCCAATCTCCATCCCCTCCCACCCTGTCAGGAATCAAGGAAGCAGGGGCCCTGAGAGGATGGTTTGGGGCCAAGAAGCATGGCTCAGAGTCAGACAGACCAAAGCTGGAGGCATCTTGGCCCCTCCCCTGGATGAACGGATGTGGAAGAGAACCAAACACCTACAAGTTTCTAACGGCCTTGGACCTGCCTGCTGGGCATCCCCTGTGCCTCCCTGTGACACTGGGCCTGGAGATGGACATACCTGGTCAGCATGGTGTCCCTCAGGGGGCTATGAGCTCCTTGAGGGAGCTCCTGGTCATTGCTGTAGCCTCAGGGTCTCACCCAGTTCCTGGCACAGAGTAGCCACAGTTCATGAACTGCATCACTGTCTAGGAACCCTTCCTTTTTCCTGCACTGCTAACCATTCCAGAAAATTCTATCAATGTGACTTGTGCCTTCATATCATTCCTCTTCTGAGGCCCCTACTTCTTCATATGAGGAGAGGCTTTCTTTTGGATATCCAGGGAGGGTCTCAACACACTGTTAGAGGATAAATAAATGGGGATCAGAAAACCTATGTGTCGTGACATAGGTAGCCACTCATTATGAACTGAACTGTGTCCCTGTGATCTGTTGGTTGAAACCCTAACCCCCAGTGTGACCTCCTGTAGGGAAGTAGCTAGGATTAAATAGGTCATAAGGGTGGGCCCAAATCCAATGGGACTGGTGTTCCTAGATAAAGGGGAAGAGACTCCAGGGAGCTCGCTCTCTTCCTCTTTCTCTCTCCAGGTGCCCAGAGAAGGGACCAAGTGAAGACACAGCCAGAAGGTGGCAGTATGCAAGCCAGGAAGAGAGGCCTCCCCAGAAACTGACCCCCCCAGTGCCCTGATTTCTTGGACCTTTTCTCTGAAACTGAGAGACAATAAATGTCTGTGTTTAAGCCCTTCAGGTCTGAGAGAGTCAATTCCTAAGTAGGTTGATAAGAAGCCCAGGGTCCCCGAGGAGGAGAAAGAGATCCAGAGTTTTCTCCATTGCTTTGTCTTCGTCAATTTAACAATGTATCTTGCTTCAGTTCAGTTCAGTTCAGTCACTCAGTTGTGTCTGACTCTTTGAGACCCCATGGACTGCAGCACGCCAGGCCTCCCTGTCCATCACCAACTCCCAGAGTTTACTCAAACTCATCTCCATTGGGTCGGTGATACCATCCAACCATCTCATCCTCTGTTGTCCCCTTCTCCTCCTGCCTTCAATCTTTCCCAGTATCAGGGTCTTTTCAAATGAGTCAGCTGTTTGCATCAGGTGGCCAAAGTATTGGAGTTTCAGTTTCACCATCAGTCCCTCCAATGAACACTCAGGACTGATCTCCCTTAGGATGGACTGGTTGGATCTCCTTGCAGTCCAAGGGACTCTCAAGAGTCTTCTCCAACACCACACAGTTCAAAAGCATCAATTTTTCGGCACTCAGCTTTCCTTATAGTCCAACTCTCACATTCATACATGACTACTGGGAAAAAAATAGCTTTGATTAGACGGACCGTTGTTGGCAAAGTAATGTCTCTGCTTTTTAATACGCTGTCGAGGTTGGTCATAACTTTCCTTCCAAGGAGTAAGGAAAGCAGAGACATTACTTTTAAAAAGCAGAGACATTACTTTGCCAACAAAAGTCTGTCTAGTCAAGGCTATGGTAAAAGTGCTTGATGAGACTGGTGAGTGGGAGCACTCTCTGTCCCCCTTCTGATGTCTTGTCAGAAGCTTTCTCTGTCCCTTTTTATACTTGAATAAAACTCTGCTACACAAAAGCTCTTGAGTGATCAAGCCTGGTCCCTGGTCCTGAAGCTAAATCTTCTTCTTTGGAGATCATGAATCCGACATCGTTCACCGCAAGCTATCAGGCCCTGTTAAAGCAGCCCGAGTTCATTTCCCCACCCCAGTTGGAGGAGGTGACAGTCTCCTAGAGCTCTCCTCTCTGCTCTTGTGCCCATGGGAACTTGTCTGGTTTTGTTCAGGCTCTTTTAGCAGCTTCAATAGAGCACAAGCCAGCGGCTCCTTGCCTGGGCCCCTCCCACCGGGGTGAGCCAGGCAGGATGGGTAGAGGCCACTTCTGCTCTCTGACAACTTTCCAGAGTGGCCCTGAAGGGCAGCAAGAGGCAAGGCCCGGGGGAGGAGATGGATAGGACCCCAGGCTGTGCTCTGGCCACAGGCAGCCAGCTTGCATTTCCCTTGGTAGTTTATTTCGCTTTCAGCATCTCCACCGACCGCAGATAGCCATGAACCCAGAGGCTCTGCAAACAGCGGCTGAGCAGCTGAGATCCTTAGGGCTCACCTGCGGGATGATGCAGATGTCACTTCACCTGCCATCTGGGCTCTTGGTTGCTGAGGAAAGTCCACAGGGCCTGAGCAGCTTCCTGGAACCCGTGGTGTGCTCTGGAGGATGGACACTTGTTCTGTTTCCTGTGTTCCTAATTAACAAATATTTACGATGCCCTCTAGATACCCAGGTCCTACTCCAGATGCAGGACACATCGGCAAATCAGCCACAGAACATCTGTGCCCATTAACTTCTGTTTTGGTTGGGGGAGGGGTGCAGAAAATAAACACCTAGAAAACCCTCCAGTGGTGACAGCTGTTTTGAAGATAAAAGGATTACTGTGATGGTGGGGGTGGTGGAAGATAGGGAGGCCTCTCCAAAGAGGGGAGAACTGAGAAAGAAGAAGTAGCCAGGGGAGGGTCCGAGGAGACCCTCCAGGCAGAGGGCACACTAGTGCAAAGGCCCTGCGGCAGGAGTGAGCTGGAGGGGCCCAGGGAAGCTGGCTTGGCTCCGGTGCAGTGAGGGAGGAGACAGGCCCAAGAGGGAGGGAGGGGGCCCTGAAGGCTGGCTCTTCAGAGGTTTAGGATGGCAGGAAGCTGTGGACGGATTCAGTCCCAGGGGTAGGATGTGCTGACTTAGGTTTCTGAAGGCTTGCTGGGCTGCTGCAGGGTGGGCCTGAGGGCGTAGGTGGACCCCGAGCCCATCCTTCTCCATGTCCTGCCACCGGCTGGTCCAGGCTGCGGCGTCTCTCCAGCAGTCTATCCTGACCCCTCCCCAGCCTCCTACCTGAGTTTTTGCTCCCACTCCCGCCTCCCTAGGGTCTAGTTTTTACTCAACCACCAGATAACACCCCTCACTCCTCTTCTCAAACCCTTTGGGGGCTTCTGTCTCATTCAGAGAAAAGTCAAAGTCCTCACAATCCTGCCAGGACAGACATGACCTGTGTTCGCCACATGCCCTGGGGACATCACCCTGACTTCCATCATGCCTTTTCCCCAGTGTCCTCCTGGCTCTCACTGGCACAGTGCATGTGTTTATCACTGGTCTCCCTTCTCCAGGGTCAGGGTCCACAGTGGGAGCTTCTGTTTGGTTTGCTGCTGCCCCCTGGTGTGTAGACTTGTCCCAGCCCATGGCAGGGCTCAGTCAACATTGGATGGACCAGAGGCCTCTGCTGGGAGCCATGTCCAGGGTTCTGACTGGGGACAGCATCTTTGTGTTTGGAGGGAATCAGAGGGATCCAGATGGACTTCAAGACCTGTCTGCAGGCCTTGCTGGCCTGTCAGCTGTGGGGGCTACTGAGGGGAAAAGATTCCTCTAGGAGGGTCCCCAGGGTTTCAGCTTGAGCCTCTGAGTATGTGTGAGTGGATGCACAGTGAGGTGTGTGAAGGAGATGGGGCAGGACCCATGGGCAGACAGGGACACCAGGTTTCTGCTTTGCCCCAGGGAGGTTTGAAACTTCACAATTGGTTCTGAGTTGCATTAGAAGGAGGCAGCTTTACGTACCTCTGAGGCCCAGGAGAGGTATTAAGGCTGGAGTAACAGTGGGGGTAGGGGCTTCCCAGGTGGCTCAAGAGTAAAGAACCCGCTTGCCAATGCAAGAGACACAGGTTTGATCCATGGGTGGGGAAGATCCCCTGGAGAAGGAAATGGCAACCCACTCTAGTATTCTTGCCTGGGAAATCCCATGGACAGAGAAGCCTGGTGGGCTACAGTTCAGGAGTTTGCAAGGAGTCAGACATGATTGAGCAACTTAACAACGATAACAGTGTGTGGGGGGGGGTGGGGGTGGGGGGTGGTGTCAGGGACCCCAGACGTGCTATTTGGATCAGTGTCAGGTAGGACTCCATGGAAAGAATGTGGTCAACCCAGGAAAAGCCATTGAGATTGAGTCTGGGGCTCTTCAGCATTTAGGCAAAGCAGTTGGCAAAGAAAGAGTGTGTTAGAACAATGTTCTTGTGTGTTACAAGCAGTTCTGCTCCAAGGTCTGTCTCATTTAAGCCAACTGCCCCAGGGTCCACCCTGAAGTCCTCAGTGCTGAGAATGACTGGGAGATAAAATGGAGGGGCTATGTAGGGGTCTCTGCATCCTCCTGGATGGTGGATGCTGTGTCCACCCCTCAGAAATAAACACATGCCTGGTTATACTATCCTTTCTCATGCATGGCTGGGATCCCTGGGCCTCGAAGGAAGGTGTGGAAGCCAGGGTAGTGTTGTTTAGTCTCTAAGTCAGGACTGACTCTTTGCGAGCCCATGGGCTGCAGCGCGCCAATCTTCCCTGTCCTTCACTATCTCCCAGAGTTTGCTCAGATTCATGTCCACTGATTCAGTGATGCTATCTAGCCATCTCATCCTCTGCCACCCTCTTCCCCTTTTTCCCTCAATCTTTCCCAGCATCAGAGTCTTTTGCAATGAGTTGGCTCTTCACATCAGGTGGCCAAAGTATTCAGCTTCAGCATCAGTCCTTTCAGTGAATATTCAGGATTGATTTCTTTTAGGATTGACCGGTTTGATCTCCTTGCTGTCCAAAGGACCCTCAAGAGTCTTTTCCAGCACTGCAATTTGAAAGCATCAATTCTTTGGCACTCAGTCTCTTTATGGTCCAACTCTCTGAAGACTGAGTTAACAAACAGCTACTCAGATGTGTGTCCTGGTACTTACAGCCTTCTTGCTACCTGGGTCTCTCCAGTGAGCTCTCCTGGTTCTGAGCCATGCCAGGAGCATCCTGCCCCATGCCAGCCAGGGGTGACTCCCCAGAGGCAAGGCCGGGACAACCACAGCCCGTCTCCCAGGGGGCATGTTGTCAGTTGCCCAACTTCCTGCCATCTTTCAATTTTCTTCTTGTGAACTGATGTTTTCACTGTGATTCTCCCCCAGCCCTTTTGACCTAATTCCAATTTACGTGCTGGATTTTCTTATTTCCTCTTGAGTCTGACTGGATACATGAAGATCCTTTATCACCAGGCAATTTTAATCTTCATACAAAGACTTCTTATGGTTTCTCATTTTCTGTGTTTCCTTTGAGTTTCAGCCAATAGGCACATAATGCCTGTGAAAGGTGCCTGGATTCCAGGGGCTGTTTGTTGAATTATTCAAAGTACTCTTTTATGATTTGCTTTGTGTGGGTTCATGTGGCTTCTTACCAGAGGTGTGGAGGGGTGACAGCCTACTGTGTGTCGAATGTAGATGAGTTGAAGGGGAGAAGTTGACTGTCAGTAAGGCAGAGAACACTCCTGGTCTAATACAGATGCAAAGACCATGGTCCAGCAGGTCAATGGTATGCTGTGAGGCAAGACTGTCAGCGAGAGCAGAGGTATTAGCAAGCTTATGGGGATGGGGAATTCTCAGCATTGTTGGATATGGGAACTGGGTCATTCATTTAGCCAATGAATATGTAGTAAGCATTGTTTTTCTATGCAAAGACTACAAGGAGGGTGGCCTGCATCCATCCATGACCTACTCATGACTTTATCCATTTATTCAACCACTTACTCATCCATCCATCCACCATCCATGCATTCCTCTATCCATTCATCCATTTATTCATCTGTCCATCCACAGATGGGATTAATTTATAAGATTAATTAAGATGGATTAATTTATAAGAGGACAGAGTCCAAAGAAGCCTCCCCCAAATAATCAAGATAATGTAGGAGGGTAACAACTGCTGTGAAGAATAAAGCAGAGTGGTGGTGCAGAGCTGGTTGCGGGGATGAGTGACCTGTCCTTCCAATAAACAGGCCGCCTACAGCCTGAGCCGTGGGTGACTCAGTCTAGCTCCACCCAAGAGTGAAAGGTATCTTCTGACGGGTGCACAGGACAGGACTGGTCACAACCTACACCTCGAGTGGGAACTAGGGCCGGGTTTTGGAGATCCAGAAGCATTGTCTGTCACATACAAACCGGGGGCTGACCAGCTGGTGTATTTAGTGCACCAGGACACAGACTGAATGAATAACACTGCTGGCCAGCAGTTGGCCAGCTGGACGGGTGGGACTAAGCCAGTCTCCTTTTCCTTTCTTTGGCTGCACAAATCAATAAAGGATTAGACTTGGCTCTTGTCATTGCCACTGACTGATTTCGGAATTTAAAGGATGTTAATTTTAAGACAGCAGCATTTGGGGACATTTCATTATATCCCATTAGGACATTGAGAGCACTGAATATTTTAATCTGGGGTACTGAATTATTTAGGGTCCAGCATTGACACGCCTAATGAAATATGATTCCTCCTTTTTTGGGGGGTTCCATATCTGGCTATGGCAATTATTCAATAACAGAGACAGAGAGAGAGAGAATGGCGTTATACTAGGGCCATTAAAGTGTTCTATTACTGATGATCTATAAAGGGAAAAACACTGATCAGACTCCACCAGGCACACTGGAACATTTGGAATATCATTAATTTTAATGCTCTGTTCCAAAATCACAGAGCTATTAAAATAAAACTTCAAGTTTTGGGGGGGGGAGAAAAGGAAATGTATTCTAAATTATTGCTAATGAGTGGGAAACATTTAAATCAAGCCAAATTGACCCTAAAGTTTTGCCTAATACTCTCATCAGACACAGATTATTTTATATTTGTTTCAGGCTGTCCTGAGCTTGACCAAACCCCTGTCCTCCTGGGTAGTGCCACAAGGCTTCTTGTAAGGGGTTCTGAGTCTGTATTCCACTCACAGGCCCTTACCAAGAAGAACCTGGGACTCAGAAGTAGGGGGCATCTCAGCTTTTACAATCAACCCTGAATATTCAATAGAAGGACTGAAGCTGAAGCTACAGTACTTTGGCCACCTGATGTGAAGAGCTGACTCATTGGAAAAGACCCTGATGCTGGGAAAGATTGAAGGCAAAAAGAGAAGAGGACAGCAGAGGATGAGATGGTTAGATAGTATCACCAACTCAGTGGACATGAATTTGAGCAAACTCTGAAAGAGTGGAGGACAGGGAAGTCTGGTGTGCTGCAGTCCATGGGGTCACAAAGAGTCAGACATGACTTCAAACCAAATAACAACAATGGCTAACTCAATGAATGGGTTGATTCTGATCAGAGAAGAAGGTTCATAAAGCAATGACTGAGCACACATCAGAGAGCCTTGTGTGGCACCAGCTTGGCAATGTGGAGGGCACCTTGATTCTCTTTCTCCCAGAGGCTTTTGGCTGTGTGGTCATATCAGGCAGGAGGATTAGATGTGTGTGGGTGTGGAAAACAGTTTTGGTAGTGCTGTCATGCTGGTTTTCAAGGAACATGGGTGATGGCTGGAATCACCAGGCTGTAACCAAATGAGTAAAGCTTCATTTCCAGGTTGGAGGGATTGGACACTGGAGAGGCTTTCATCCTTCTGGTCTGTGTCAGAGTGAGCACATCCGTTATCCACTGTGAGTCAAGGGGCCATGGCTGGGCTGCTCACGGTGCTTGTCTCTTCCTAGATGTTTGCAACATCATCCTAGGCAAGTCACACTACATATTCTATGGGCTAGTGGCTGCCATGCAGCCCTGAATGCTGGTCACATTCAATGAGGAGCTTTGGCCATTGCCAGTGAATATCCGCTTGGGCCAGGACGGCAAACCTAAGACCATCACAGGATTCCAGGCACACATAACCCCAGAGAAGTGGTTTCACTGAGAGCAGGCAGAATTGGCCACTGAGGAGTTTCTTCCTGTCACCCCTGTTCTAGAAGGTTTTGTCATCCTTCGGAAGAACCCCAACGGTGACCTCTAAGTGGCCACCTGAGGCTCTGAGTAGCAGCTGATATGTCAGCGGGTCATGCTTCCTGCTGCCAGGGCTGGATACTGCCCCAGACCTTGAGGGGAATTGTTACCTCCTGTTCTTTTGTTACTGAGTGAGATAACTTTGTTGAATAAAGACCTTTAAATCTGAAAAAAAGAAAAAAGCAGAGCAGCAGTGGGGTAGGAGAAGGGAATCTGGAACATCAGAACCTGATGGATATCTGTCACCAGCCAGCTGTGTGACCTGGGCAGGTGGCTTTGCCTGTCTGAGCTTTCATTAATTTCAATTCCCTCCTCATCCTCCGGGACTGAGCATAAATACTATCTCCTTAGAGAGGGCTTCTGGGACACCTATCCACATGGGGGTGGAGATTCATCCAATTTTTCCCTATGGTACTACTCCCCCCCACCTCCACTAGTGCGCTTCTCTCGCAACACTGAGCAGCATCGGAAATCACTGTCCACCACTTCATTTCTGTCTTTCCTACCAGAAGGCAAATTCCATGTGTACAAGGACCTTGTCATTTCTGCAAGTGCCTGGCTCTTCAGCATCTATAACAGTGCTGGGGCCATAGCAGGCACCTAGTGAAGATGATTTGAATGAACGAAGGTGTGTGAATGGACAGAAATACACCCTCTGGCCCACTCACTCGGGCAGGGGGAAGGATATCAGAGTCTGCTTGGAAGTTTGGACCAAGAGTGTTTTCAGTTGATTTACAGCACCAACAGGGCTAATAATAATAACAATGGCCTATAGTTATACAACACTGTGTTCTTTCCATTTGTATCTGTATTTGTGTTCTTCTCTGGTCACTATGGCAACCCTGTCAGACTATCCTGAGAACTGCTTAAATAAAAGGCTTAACCAAGATACAGAAAAGTTGAGGGACTTAACAAAAGCCAGAAGGTGCTTGGGAGGTGCAGGGGGTCCTAAGTATCAGGAGCTTCACATGTAGTCCAGTCCCCTTCCTACCCCACCTTTCATAATTAGAAATATCTGTACGCTTAAAACAACCTAAAATTTAGAAAATCCATTGTTTTCACTTACATGGTGGCTGTATGTGGGAATTAGTGTTTGCCTCTCTGTGAGCCTTGAACACCTTGAGTACCCATATACTTGTACACGTACCATATACTTTCTCTCTCCCACTCCTCTATGAGGAAGTGTTGTGCATGTGATCCACAGCTTCCAAAAGGGAAGCAGAAGCCACAGAGAGCCTGGAGCCCTGAGGGCAGTCTGGTCATGGCCAGCAGAGCTTGGGGTGCCAATGCATGGCTCTGTGTTCTGTCCCTCATGGCCCTTTCCATGGGGGTGGATGTGAAGAGCACCACACAGCAGCTGAAAGTGGCCAGTGCAAACTCTTGCAAGGTGCACTGAAAATGCAGACCAGCCACGAGCAGAGCAAGCCTAGGCTCATGTGCTGCAATTTGCAAGGCCACTTAGTCAAGAACCATGCCTGGGGGACCATTCTTGATCAGCCAACCTCTAGTTGATCCATCAACCGACCATCAGTGTGTGCATGAGACTCGCTGAGCTCAACTGAGCCCTGTCCAGATTGACAGAACTTCCCAGCTAACTTACAGACCTTGAACCCAGTAAATGTTTGTTTCAAGTTGGCAGCCTCTGGGGTGGTTTATTATGCAGCATAGCTGACTGACGCACATCCCTTGGCTGAATGCCCACTGAAGGCTTAAATCTCAATCCTGACTTCATCAGGAAACACAGGTCCTGGTCTCTGGTAGATTGCAATCTACTGCTGGACCTAGTGTGTATATAACTGAGTATAACAAGAAGGAAGACTGTAATCTCAGTATTTGAGGTGCAAGCCAGGGGAGCACTAGGGGAGAATGTGATATCTCCCAAAGTGAAAGTCAGAGAATTGGGACGAGTTTGAAGGAAAAGGAAAGAAGAGGTAGGATTTTCACATAGGGGTGTGTGTGTGTGTGTGTGTGTGTGTGTAGAAGCATTCCTGCTGGATGAAAAAAGAAAAAACACAGGTCCCCTTCTGCAATCCTTTGAATACAAAGTGAAATATTCTTTGGAGAGATCTTGGTCTTTATTGACTGTAATTGTGACAAGATGAACCAGTCAACTAGATTTCAAAGGAAGCTACAGAGAGGGGTTAATTAAAAAATGGTGGATACCACATTTGATAATTGACATAAAGAGCTATTTGCAAGAGGACAATATGCAATTTTCAATTAGCATGAAAAAAGGAATGGCTCAATGTCAATTCATATTAAGTGATCACGATTGTGTTCAGCAGAGTTGGGGCAGGAGGAGACCATCTCCTATTCCATGAGATGCTGTTGGAGGACAATCATAGTCACAAGAGCATCCACCTCCCCCAGGACCTCCCAGTCCATTCTGGGTAACTGTTGCTGCTGCTGCTGCTAAGTCGCTTCAATCGTGTCCGACTCTGTGCAACCTCATAGACAGCAGCCCACCAGGCTCCCCCATCCCTGGGATTCTCAAGGCAAGAACACTGGAGTGGGTTGCCATTTCCTTCTCCAATGCATGAAAGTGAAGAATGAAAGTGAAGTCGCTCAGTCGTGTCTGACTCTTAGCGATCCCACAGACTGCAGCCTACCAGGCTCCTCCATCCATGGGATTTTCCAGGCAAGAGTACTGGAGTGGGGTGCCATTGCCTTCTCCACTGGGTAACTGTAGAACATTGCAAATTGTGTTTCAGGTCTTGGATGGTCATCTCTTAAAGTTTACTGCTTTATTTAGTACCAAAGTTGCTTCATTATTGGCAAGGAACTTTCTCCTAACTGAAGGCCATGAACACCAAGAATAGATGATAACATGGTCAGCAAGAGAGGAGGCAGGGGGTTATGGGTATTTTCTGGGGAGCACTCAGGTGGAATGAGGGCTTCCCTGGTGGCTCAGTGGTTAAGAATCTACCCATCAATGCAGGAGATGCAAGTTCAATCCCTGGGTGGGAAAGGTCCCCTGGAGGAGGAAGTGGCAGCCGATTCCAGTATTCTTACCTGGAGAATCCCATGGACAGAGGAGGTCTGAAGGGCTACACTCTGTAGGGTCACAAAAGAGTCAGATGTGACTGAATCAGACATGCATGCAGATGGGATGGGCAGTTCTCAGGCAGAGACTCCCTCCCTTCTTCCCTCCACCTCTGCCTCCCTCCCTTTCTCCCTCCCTTGCTTCCTCAGTCCATCCAGCCCTCCCTTCCTCCTCCAATCCCCACTTCTTTCCCTCTCCTTCCTTTCTCCTTTTTCCCTCCCCTCTCTCCCTCTCCTTTTCCCTTCTCTTCCTCTCTCTTTCTCTCTCTCGGCCTGAAGATTGATCAGCCCCAAGAGACAGATAACTCAGGTCAACCCAAGCTGTACAATTAAAACTGCAACATTCAGGGGGCCCCAGTCTAGTGCAGTTTGTGTTGGAAAGCTCAGCTCATCTTCATCCCCAGGGTCCTGGAAAGCAGGATCACTTTCTTGCTGCAGGGAGCCCCATCCTCCTTCACATGGGGGGCTGGAATTGGTACAAGGGCAGCTATAGGATGTGGGTGCTTTTTGGCTGTAGAGGAGGAAAGCTGTGCCTCCATTCTGTCTTCTGAGGGCCTCTAGCCAAGGTCCCCTCCCTTGGTCGATGCTGGACTGTCAGCACCCAGCATGCCTAGGGCTCCTTTCCCGAAGTCTCTGCTGATCAACCTCTCTCTGAAGATCTGCCATTGCCCTGCCCTGTTCTCAGAGGTGCACTTTCTGTGCTGCACCTGCACGTCATGGATCTACCCACCTCCTTTATGCAGAGGTCTTAGGGGGGCACCTCATTGCAGCCCCAAAGTCCTAGAAGATTTATGGAAATGAGAAATAAATACAGAGGTAAATGCTCCTTTCACAAATAGACCTTCTGATTTATTCCAGAGTTTTCCCCTGAGCTGCTTGGATTATCTGGTTGGAGGTACAATAGCAAAGTTAGTATTTAAAGATGAGTCTCGACAGCTTAGGTTTACATTTTCCATCTGATGGAACTCTCCCTACAGCCTTCAGACAGACCTGGAATCCAAGACTAGAGAGCCCTGTCTCCTGACAAGATCAGTTGCCCTAGGGAGCGGTACTGTGATTTGAATCCAGCTGTGAGGAACCTGGAGTGACAACGTCCAGCCCTGTGACCACAGAACACAGCTAAGGTCAAGAAGTCAGGCCCTTGGTGCTCTGGGAATCACTCCCAGCAACCCTCCACTGACTATGTGACTTAGATGACACTCTCATACCCTCTTGCTCACCTGGAAAAAGACCAGACTCAGCCCTCTGTAGGCCCATGCCTTGCCTTGTCAATAATTAGCTGACAGTTCGTTCCCACCACCAAGGGGACAAAGTGCTTATTAATCCACCCTGGCTTCCTCTTCTCTCCACCCCAGGCCCACCCTCTGCTGGAACCAGTAGGCAACCCCTCCTGAGAATAGGCCAGCCTTGGGGTAAATGTTCTCTGATTTATTATCTGATCTCTTCTTCCTTTCAGAACCCTTCCCCACACCCGGTGCTTCAAGCCTGAAAAAGAAAAATGCTTTTGCCCGACTCTTGAGATGCTTGGAGACCCTATGGTCACAGGGACCTCCCTATGGTTGTATTCCTTATTAGATACTTATAGCCACCCGGGAAGCCCAGGTGGCCCTAGTGGTAAAGAAACCCCCTGCCAATGCAGGAGACATAAGAGATATGGGTTCAATCCCTGGGTTAGGAAGATTCCCTGGAGAAGGGCACAGCAACCCACTCCAATATTCTTGCCAAGAGAATCCCATGGACACAGGAGCCTGGTGGGCTGCAGTCCATATGGTTGCAGAGTCAGACACAACTGAAGTGACTAGACTAGCCCTTCCCCTAATTAGCATAGCCGCATCCCTAACCAGAACATCACCCAACTAGAATTACTACACTCCTAATTAGAATAAGACCTCCTCTAATTAGAATTGTTGTTTTCTTGGACCCTTTGTGACCCCATGGACTGCAGACTGCCAGGCTTTTTGTCCTTCATTATCTCCCAGAGTTTACTGAAACTCAGGGCCATTGAATCAATGATGTCATCCATCCATCTCATCCTCTGTTGCCTCCTTCTCCTCCTGCCTTCAACCTTTCCCAGCATCAGGGTCTTTTCCAATGAGTCAGTTCTTTGTATCAGGTGGACAAAATATGGGAGTTTCAACTTCAGCATCAGTCCTTCCAAAGAATATTCAGGGTTGATTTTCTTTAGGATTGACTGGTTTGATCTCCTCGCTGTCCAAGGATCTCTCAAGAGTCTTCTCCTCTAGTAGAATAATCATGCCCCTAATTAGAACAGCCTCTGCCAATTAGAATGGCCATGCCCTTAATAAGAATAGCTCTTTTAATTAGAATGGCCACACCTCTTGATTAGAATACTCCCTTCCCTACAGTGGTCCTTTTTCATCAGTTCATTCCTCATTGCCTTGAATTTCTCTTTCCTTTACAGCCTAAACTCTGAATCAGCTGCAGCCCCCAACGAATAAGCAGCGACTTGCCTACATCTGCTCTTGATAATGACAGTGGCCGTTTCTTCCACAGAACTCCAATCCCTCACCCTGCCAGTCCTCACTCAAGTCCAGTGTCCTATATGTGACAGGTCCTAGAAGTGTCTGGTTCTGAATGACTGATGAAAACTAACAAAGCCTGGGGCAGGGCTCCACCTGCTGAGATCTGGAGCCCAGTATTCCCCCGCCCCGAGTTGATGACTTCCAACCTCTGATGAGATGAATGCAGAAATAAAGAGGAAGGAAACATCTAGAAACTTTTACAGCAATTTGGCAGTCATTTTATTTCCTTTGAATCCAACAATACCATTTTTTAAAAAATTGGAGGTTGTCTGTCATGTGTCTAGTTTACATATGCCTACAAAACTCTAGTCTTCATTTACCTACCAATTTACTTCCCTCCCCCCAGCTTTACTGGGGTGTAATTGGCAAATGAAAATTGTATGCATTTAAGATACACAACGTGATGTTTTGATATATGTATACATTGTGAAATGATTGCCACAATCAAACATAATTACCATTTTGTGTGTGTGCAGCAAGAACACCTAAGATATGACTCACTTAAAACATACTTTGCAAGAGCATTGGTTTGTGATTGGGTGTGTCTTCCCCAGGACAACATGAGAAGCCAGACTCTGGAAGACCTGGCGTCTGCAGCAGTTCCCAGCCTTTCAGGGGAGCATCCTTCATCTGCACGGGACAGAGAGTTTAGTACACGAGGCTGAAGGCAAGACAGCAGAGGGACCAGCATTGCCACTGTGCACATCCGGGCAGCTTCACAAAGATGGGAGAGTGTGTGTGGGGGTGAGGATGCCAGATCCGAAGGAGCACTGTGATTCCTGGCATTTCTGGAGCGCCTGCTCTGCGCCAGGCACTGGTTAAGGTCTCCAGGTGTCTAGGGGCCATCCTTTGAGGTACCTCTGACAATTCCTGACACTTTATAGACGAGGACACAGAAACAGAGGCAAGTGCAAGAACTTACCAGAGATGCACCAGGACAGAACCAGGGGTCAACTCAGAGCTGGAGTCTGGAGCCCAAACACAGGAATGCCACAGGGTGTGTGCACGTGTGTGCGCATGCCCACATGTGGGAGTGTGTGTGCCTGCATGGGTGTATATACACGTGTCTCTACACATATGTGGGTGCGTGCACGTGTATGCAGGTATGTGTGTTCACACAAGTGAGCATGTACATGGTGAGAATAAAACTGGCCTTCTGCCAATATGGAGGGGTCATCTCCTCCCCCTGCCCACATTCTTCCAGGCTCTGAATACCCGCCAAGTCCCGGGGTTCTGGTTGTAGCCCTCACTGATGGTGAGGAGGACTCATCCACCATGATGGTGCCTGGGCTGCCTCCAAACCCAGAGGCCAAGTGGATCTGTTCCCCCTTGCTCCACCCATTCCTCCCCAGCAGGGGGGGCTGAGGATATGCCCCCCACATCCCAGTGGAGGGAACAGATGAGAACCCGTGACTGACCTCAGGGGAAGGGGTGTCCCTGTAGGAGTCACCATCAGGACACTCGCCAGCTTACTGGGGCCAGTTCCCCGTGATCAGTGAAGGAGAAATGACCATCTGACGTGTCCACCTGTGTCCTTGTCCCCATGTTCGTGGCCTGTTGCTAAATAAAGCTCAGAGCAAGGTGTTTCCTCCTAAGAGGCAGGACATGGTCATCGTGGCTGGAGCCAATCCAGGCTGATCCACTGAGCCCTTCGTCTGTGCAGCCAGGCAGGTGCAGCTCACCTGCATCCTGACGAATGGTGCCTGTGAACCCGACCCTGCCTCCTGCACAGCTCCTCCCCTCACACCTCTACAGGGTCTTGGCTCTGAAACACTCCCTCCTCTGCCTTGGATTGGAGCCTTCCCAGCCTGGAGGATGATCTACAGTTGTACATCTGTCTGCCTTGAAGGAGGAGAATGGCCCCAGACCTTAGTTCAGCCAACCTCTTCCCACCCACCCCCCCAATTTAGCCTGATCCAGCAAATAGCCACAGTATTTCCTGTAAGAAAGCTTCCATATACTTTCCTACCCATAATAGAGAAATGTTTCCTTCCAACTGATTACAGAAGCCTGAGCCCAGCAATAACCCATGGCCGGAGGAGGCCAATTAGCTTTCTTTCCCCATCTCTCAGCCTCTCTTCTCCAGGGCAGCCAACTCAGCAGGCTGTGGTCTGGGGTAAGCTAGTCACCCCCTCGTGTCTAAGTCTTGCAGATCCATGGTATAAGCAGGTGAGGCATGAGAAGGACGAATCCTCTGAACAGACATCAGCCAGGGGTAGCATCTGGTCAGTGGGTAGGACCACCGCAGCTTGGCACTGCAGACCCTGAGTTCTCTGGGGCAGAACCAGCTTTAAAGACACTTTCCCCTGTGCCCCCCACCACCCACCCACCAGGCATCAGCACATACATGGGGATCCACTACTGGACACCTAAAATCCATCTTCTCAAATCACTGATGGACTTGGGAAGCAGCAGCAGAACATTGGTCAAATCATGCTTCTGTAAACACAGTAGTACTGGTTGGCAAAGGTTTTCACCTCTGAAATCTGGGATTCTTTTCTGATTTCAGACCATTGCCTTTCCCTGCTTGCTTAGTAATGTCCAGCTGATCCCACCATCTCCAAAAGGTATCAGAGTTGGGAGTAGAATGAGTTTGCTTTGCTCACAGTGGAAGGGGGACTGGAACACTGTGAGGGAGGCATGGCTTGATTTCGGGGGATCAGTCTGTAAGGGACAGAATGCCCCCCAGCAGCTGGGGGTGCAGGAACTAGGCCTCACTGCACCCCATGGAGGGGCTGCAAGAGTTTCAGAGTGTAGGATTCCAGCTGGGTCTCCAGTCTTGAGTGGTTCCACCCAACAGAAGTCCGGGATTGTAAACTTGGGTAGTGAGCTGGGGCAGCCCCTACCTGCCTGAGACCAGTGTAAGCACCCACCCATCCCCCATGGCCACACTAATGTTGTTTCAGGGAAGAGCAATTCTGACTCCATGTTGGAACTGTTTCTTTTGCTTGCCTTCCATTGCCTCTGTCATTATAATCAAACATAATGGCCTGCCTCAGAGACTCTGCTCCTCTGCCTGACTGTTAAACTAAAGTGCCTTTTTTCAGAACCCTGTCCACTTGCATATGGCAGGAAGGAAGAAACTAACACATCTCCTTCCTGGAGCTGGCCATTTTTGGAGATATTTACAAGACTAATAGCATTTTTTCTTTGTTTCCTCAGCCCCCACCCATCTCTGTTCTATAAAAGAACTTGGCTTCCAGATCCCAATAAGAGGGCTGAGACATTCGTCTGCCATCTTTTCAGTCAGTTCAGTTCAGTCACTCAGTCGTGTCTGACTCTTTTCGACCCCTTGGACTGCAGCACACCAGGCTTCCCTGTTCATCACCAACTCCCAGATCTTGCTCAAATTCATGTCTATCAAGTCAGTGATGCCATCCAACCATCTCATCCTCTGTTGTCCCCTTCTTCTCCTGCATTCAATCTTTCCCAGCATCAGAGTCTTTTCCAATGAGTCAGTTCTTCGCATCAGGTGGCTGAAATATTGGAGTTTCAGCTTCAGCAACACTCCTTCCATTGAATATTCAGGGTTGATTTCCTTTAGGATTGACTAATTTGATCTCCTTGCAGTCCAAGGGACTCTCAAGAGTCTTCTCAAACACCACAGTGCAGGAGCATCAATTCTTTGGTGCTCAGCTTTCTTTATAGTCCAACTCTCACATCCATACATGACTACTGGAAAAACCATAGCTTTGACTAGACAGACCTTTATTGGCAAAGTAATGTCTCTGCTTTTTAATACGTTTTCTAGGTTGGTCATTCCAAATAAAGTTGTATTTCTTGCCTCAACATCTGTCTCCAATTTTACTGACCTGGCATGTGGCAAGCAGAACAAAGTTGGACTAGGTAACTATATCAATTAGAGAGACCCAGGATTGTAGCTCAGACACTAAAGAATCTACCTGCAATGCAGGAGACCTAGGTCTGATCCCAGGGCTGGGAAGATTCCCTGGAGAAGGGAATGGCAACCCGCTCAGTATTCTTGCCTGGAGAGTTCCGTGGACAGAGGAGTCTGGCAGGCTATAGTCTATGGAGTCGCAGAGTCGGACATGACTGAGCACCTAACACTTTCACTTTCAGAATTGTAGCACAAAACCCCAGGGTCCTATCAAATGTCTAGGGCTATCCCGTTGAGCACTGGCAGAGGGAGGGGTGTCTGGCACCTATGCTGCATCCAGAGCATCTCATCCGGCCACACTCAGAAGTCCCATGAGCCTGACTTGGCCATCACCAGAACAAGCTGCATGTGTCCCCAGCTTCAGCTTGCCGGGCAGATTGCCTGAAATCAGAGCTGCTCACAATAAATGGGTTTTTTAAGAGAAATACTGACATTTCCTAAAATAGTGGTCATTATTCAATTGGCAGTAAGTTCAGGCACTGTTAAACGTGATTTGTGCCCACTGGGTGGCAGTTAGAGACAAAGCTCTTTGTGAACATGTATGTGTGTTGGGGTGGGAATGGGGGCAACTGTCTCTTCCAGCTTCTTGGTCATTGGTACCCAGTGGGTCAGAATACAGTGAGGGTTTCATGCTCATACTAGCTGGAAATGCCTTTATGTCCTCCTCTTGTAGTGCTGGGCACTCAGGACAGGACACACTGATCTTCTATTCTGTAGCTTATTTTAATTTCCTTTTCTTTGAAAAGAAGTACTGTTTGTTCATTTACCCACCTTTTTGGGCCAGATGAAAGCTGCATTGTGAAAAGAGGGGTAAAAAAAACAAACATTTCCCATCATTGAAGCAAAGCAGAGAGAATATAAAAATATCTGAAATAGCATGTAGTGAAGAAACAGCTCTACTGAGAGACTCTAGGCTAAAATACATCAGCTCGGGTAATATCTCGGAAGTTCTTGGGAGAGATTCAGGAAGACAGATATTCAGGAGGGGTGTTGCTCCATTGAAATTTTACACCATTTTTTTTTTTTAAATTGCCTTGGCAGGCTTGCAGAGTGATTTAAGTGACTGTGTAGTGCATTGTTCTTTCCCTCACCCTCTCTTTCGCATCCTTTTCTCTGTGCTCTCTGTGGCTGCAGAAGGACACCAGGTGTCCCAGCGGGCTATGCGGATGGAGGACCAGAAGAGAGCAGTATGCTCCCCTTCCCTTGATGTGTCTGCCTGGGAACCTGTCACATCCCTATGAAACATGTCCTTTTTTGCAGTGATGGGAGGGGATGCACTCAGGGATGAGGCACCAGACCCTTCACTTTAAGAAGCCATCTCATTAGCTAAATGGCTGGTTCCTTGGCCTGATGGTTCTTCCCTGGAGCCTCCAGTAAATCTCACAGAGTCAAGGCCTTTGCAGGAGGTGTTGGTGCCTCTAGCGATCTATGTGTCTTAGGAGAGCTCTGCTCCCAGCTTCCCCTCCCACCCTCTGCACACACTCTCTCATTAGAGTGTGCTGTGGCTTTTTGTTCCCATCCTCCCTCCCCCTGCTGACTTACCACACTCTGCCCACCCCAGCTGTCTTATTCCATCTGTAAAAGCCTAACAGTTCTACACAGGTTAGAACAGAATTAGCCCCAATAAAGAACGATGTGGAGGTTCCTGAAAAAATGAAAAAAACAGCTACGATATGATTCAGCATATATGCAGACAAAACTATAATTCAAAAAGATATCAGCAACCCCTATGCTTATAACAACACTATTTATAATAGCCGAGACAGGAAGTGACCTAAATGTCCATCCACAGATGAATCAATAAAGATGTGGTATACATATACAATGGAATATTACTCGGCCATAAAAAAGAAAGAAATCATGCCATTTGCAGCAACATGGATGGAACTAGAGATGACCATACTCAGTGATGTAAGTCAGAAAGAGAAAGACAAATACCACCTGATATCACTTACACGTGGAATCAAAAATATGACACAAACGAACTTATTTACAAAACAGAAATTGAGGTACAGAGAACAGACTTGTGGTTGCCAAAGGGGAGGGAGAGGTAGACAGGAAGTTTGGGATTAGTCGATGCAAACTAGTATGTATGTCAATAGACTATCTCAATAGAATGGATAAACAATAATGTCTTACTGTATAGCACAGGGAACTATAATAAACCATATTGGAAATGAACATAAGAATGTATATACACATATAACTATACAGCAGAAATTAGCACAAAATTATAAATCAACTATACTTCAGTAAAAAAAAGTAAACAAATAAAGGCACAAATAAAAAGAGCAGACTCTCGTATCATCCAGGAAATCCCAAAGGTTTTAGGAGCTTCATGCCAAGAACCAAGGATGAAGACCAAGTATATTGCTGCATTAAACCACAGATCTTCTCTGCCAAGAGAGAGTAGACTGCAGAACAAAGGTACAGGCTCATGGCTGAGGAGGGAGCCATGTGGATCCTGTGTGGTCTCTCCAGCCATGCTGACTTCCACATTCCTTGTCCACCCCTGTTTCCATGCACCCAGCATCCTCTGGAGACTTCCTCCTCCTCATGTTCCATAATTCCAGAAGCCATTTAACAGTAAAGCACAGACCATGACATGACCCCTCCTCCCAGGAGTTAGCAAGGAGTATTATAGGAAGAAGAACTGAATGATCAGACACATTTGGGGATCCCTGGAGCAAAAAAGTGGAGAATGACTGCAGGGGTCCTCAGAGCCTGGTGAGATTTGTAACTTTTTAAGAACCAAACCCATAATATCATGGTTTGTGTTTTTTATGGTTGAACTATATACCCAACAAGTATGTGTTCAAGTCCTAAACCAGGCACCTGTGAACGTGATCTTATTTGTAAACAGGGTCTTTGTAGATATGACCAAGTTAAGATGAGGTCATTAGGGTGGGCTCTAATCCACTATGACTAGAGTCCTTATAGGAAGAGGGAAGTTTTGAAACAAGTAATATGAGGAGAAGCCCAGATAACAGTGGAGGCAGAGACTGGGTGCAGCTACAAATCAAAGATGGACAGCCACCCCACGAAGCTGGAAGAAGGAAGGAAACGTTTTCCCCTGAAGCCTCTGGAGGAAGTATGGCCCTGCTGACTCCTAGTCTCCTGGACTGGGAGAGGATACATTTCCCTAGTTTTAAGGCACCCAGATCATGGTGACTTTATTATGGTGGCCTGACGAATCTTGTACAATGAACAGAGCAGAATTTTTGCTTTTCTACATCTACACTCATTTGTCCTTGTCTTCTGACCACTGTTGGCTCAGGCTCCAAAATCTCAGAGTCAACATGATTCCTTCTTTCCCATCATCCACCAGCCTCCAGCTCACCAGCAGGGCCTGGAGGCCCTCCCCAAACACAGCAGAAGCTGCCCCAACTCTCCGTCTCAACTGCATCTTGTTCAAGTCCTAGCACCACTCTCCTGAAGAGCAAATTCCCAGCCATGCTCCCAGCTTCCCCTCTCGCCCTTTGCATGCACTCTGTCATCAGAGTGCGCTGTGACTCTTTGTTCCCATCTTCCTTCCTCCTGGTAACTTACCACACTCTGCCCACCCAGCTGTCATAGTCCATCTTTAAAAGCCTAACAGTTCTAGGACAGAATTAGCAAGAAATTTTCTGTCGTCCATTTCCCAGTGTCAACCCCTTTATTTATACTCTTGCTTCTACCCTGACCTTGATATTAGTAAATAAATGCTTATCTGATTTTTCTTTTTTATTTAAGTTGCTTCTCCATCTATTTCCCACTGAGAGGATAAGGATTTTACTAAGCAAACTGTACCCTGCCAAAGAACAACAGAAAACACACACATGGCTCCTGCCCCTGTGCTCCCGATAGCATAATTTGTGGCTAGATCAATATTCAGCATTTACATAATTATGTAATTATTATTCACGGCTGAGCCACAGAGTAGTTTTAAGGTTGCATTTCCTTTCCTGAGCGCCTCTCGGTTTTCCCTAGAATGAATAACCACCAGTGTTTCCATTTTCCGGGTCACCTGTCACACATGTGTCCCTATACAGTCAACCAAAGTTGTAAGACCGTTCACGTGATGACCCACAATTCCAGGTGGTCTGCCAGTTCCACTTCACCTTTCTGGGCAATGTGACTCATGGCATCCCCTTCCTCCTCCTCTACAGTGGATGCCCTGCCCTCAGACCTGCTATCACCTGTGAGTACCCTCACTACCCCCTTCTCTCTCGTCATTCACTCCTAATTCTGATGGATCTTATCTTCTCACAGTTTCATGAAAAGTGTGGCAAGAGAGCTACATTTTTTGAGATCTCCTGAATCTGAAATATCTGAATTCCACCCTCACATGTGACTCATAGTTTAGCTGGTTATAAATGTCTAGGCTGGAGATTTTCCTTCTGAACTTGGAAGATGTTCTTCCCAAACTGTTGCATAAAATACAATGCCATTTTGATACCTGGTCTTTTATTTTCTGGAGGCTTTTTGTATTATCTCTTAATCTCCAGGGTCCTGAAATGTTATAATCATGTGTCTTGGGTAGGTCTTGTTCATCATTTTGCTGGCTACTCAATAGGCCTCTTTACCTTAGAAACCTAAGTTCTTCCTTTTTGTAAGATGTTCTTTGCCTCTATTTTTGATGTTCCCTTCCTGGAATTTCTACCAGGAATTCTACCTGGAATAAGGCATTAAGCCTCCCAAATTTATCCCTTAAGTTTCTTCTCTCTGTCACTTTCCGTCTCTTTGTATTGCTGTTCTACTTTCTAGGAAATTTCCTCAACTTCATTCTCCTCTCCTTCTATTCAAATTTTAATTTCTACTAGCATATTTTTAATTTCTGAAAGCCTTTCCTAGTTTTCTGAATATGTTCTATTTTAAATGGAACATTCTGCTTTTTTTTTTTCAAGGATTTGATATATTCTTTTATATTTGGAATGCCATGAATTTTTGTATATGTGAAGTTCTCTCTTGTTTCTTGCATTATTTCTGACTCCTTGGAGTTCCTCACTTGTGTTTTCTTGTTTTGGTCTCTTGATTTCTAAGGTTTAGGCTTTCCTAAAACAGTTGTGTGCTTATATTTCAGAGTGAGGTGCAATAATAATAATAATAATAATAAAAGGGACTCCACAGGTCCCTAGAAGATCTGCATGCATGGAGGGGCCATTTCTGGTGGGGTTCCAGTGGGCTGATCAATAGAAAATATTGGTGAGACTAGCAGCTTCTCTAATGTATCTCATGTTTGGAATTGAAACTTGAGCTCCAGCATTCAGGGAAAAGAGAGTGGGGTGACGTGGGCTTTTCCTATTCAGCCTGCACACTTTTTAGGTCAGTGTTTTATCCTTGTTCTCAGATGTGCAAAACTCTCCATACCTTGATGTCTATTTCAGCTGGGCTGGAAGAAGGGCTGACCCTTGACTGCACTGGGATTAAGGGAGCCTTGGGGTTGAACTGCTTCTGTGCAAACCCATCCCCCTATTTTCAGTCTACTTCCTATTTTCGCGTTTTCTTCAGAATCACCTGGTACACGCAAGCCCGGAGCTTTTCTGAGGGTCTTTGATACAAATTGCCTCAACCTCTTTCCCTGCAGGCTTAGATTTCAGCTTTCTTAGTTGGCTAAATCCATTGCTATTTGATCATCTGGTGCTCTGCTTCTAAAATGTTGTCAACTCATTTCTCTCTCTTATCCTCCCTGGATTTCATTGTTCTTGCATGTCTGTGCTTCTTTTATTCCTTTATTGATATTTTGGTGGGGTTTTGAGAGGAAGCAGAGATAAATAGTTATGTTCAATCCATTACACTTAGCTGGGATCATCACACCGGCTTTCTGTCTCTTGTTGTACAAAATCCGTTCTACTCTGCGGTCCAGTTGCAGGTGGTCATACCCTCACTCTTTGCATGTCTCTCTTTTTTCCATCCTTCAGCTTGATTGTGATACTGTTAGAGGAACCCACAGACCTTCCCTTTTAAAAAAGTGGCTGTTAAGAGTTCAGCATCCAAAATAGCAATGTGAAGAGTCCCGTGTACCTGCTTTTCCATGAAACAAGCAAATAAAGCTAAAAAAGGAAACTATTTAAGGTCTCTGTAAATTGTCCTAAGGGCACACAGCAAAGGAAGAAACCTTTGTTGAAGAATCTCTATTAAAAATTGGTAAGAACAGTGGTTCTGAAGCACTTGGGCCATGACCACTCACTCCTCTTCCTTCCTTGCTGTGTGGGGGTTAGTTAGGAAGATGGGGCTCCCTCTGCCCTTGATGTTGCGGGATGAGGCATCTCACCAGAAGAAGCAGGCTGCCAGCAGTTCTCATCCCCTTTAACTCAATCCTGAGATGCTAAGCTCCTAGTGAGGGACACAGAGAAGTCAGCAGTTTCTTCTTCCACTAGCCTCCGCTCATGGGCAGAGACTCTGCTCCAGATGTGGCTCAGAATGCTGGGGACTTGATCATCCACACTCAGCTTGTTTATAGGATGGAGGATCTACATCTGGGCAGCAAACCTGGAAAACCAGAGGCTAACACTAGCAACAAAAGAAGAAATAGATAGGTTGTAAATCATCAAAATGGAAAACTTGTGCTTTGTGAGCACCATCCAGAAAGTGAAAGGGTAACAGAGTAGGAGAATGTTTATGTAAATTATGTTTCTAATAAAGAACTCTTGTAATTCAGTAATAAAAGGGCAACCTAGTTAATGTGGGTAAAAGAGCTGAATAGACATTTCTCCAAAGAAGATACACAAATGGCCCATAAGTACATGAGAAGATGCTCAACATCATTAGCCATAAAGGAAATGCAAGTCAAATCCATAATGAGAAACTCGTCACACCCACTAGGGTATATAGAAGCAAAAAGTCAGGCAAAAAGTTGGGAGGGAGTGGAGAAATTATAACCCTCATGCATTGCTGGTGGGAATGCAAAAAGCAGCTAAAATGGCGTAGAGCTGGAATTTACTCAAATTCTTAGAATTTCCATGTGATCTAGCAATTCTACTCCTGTGTAAAACCAAGAGAAATGAAACATGTCCACAAGCAATCTTGAACATGAATGTTTATAGTGTCAGTCTTCTTAATAACCAAAAGGTGGAAACATCCCAAATGCCCATCAACTGATTAAAGGATATATAAAACTTGCTACATCCATATAATGCAACACTGTGTGTGTGTGTGAGTCACTCAGTCATGTCTATCTTTGCCAGGCTCCTCTGTCCATGGGATTCTCCAGGCGAAAATACTGGAGAGGGTAGCCATTCCCTTCTCCAGGGGATCTTTCTGACCCAAGGATAGAACCAGGGTCTCTCACATTACAGGCAGATTCTTTACTGTCTGAGCCATCAGGG
This sequence comes from Bos indicus, assembly GCF_029378745.1. Classification (NCBI taxonomy): domain Eukaryota; kingdom Metazoa; phylum Chordata; class Mammalia; order Artiodactyla; family Bovidae; genus Bos; species Bos indicus. The sequence continues at coordinate 48,720,614 of NC_091775.1, forward strand.
AAGCCGGCAATGGAATATTATTTAGCAATAAAAATAAATTAAGTATCAATACATGCTATAACATGAATAAATCTAGAAAACATGCTAAGTGAAAGAAGCCAGTCACAGAAAGTCATCTAAGTTTCCATTTGCACAAAATGCTCAGAATAGGCAAATCTATAGAGACAGAAAGAAGACTAGTAGTTTCCTGGAGCTGAAGCGTGGGCTGGGGGAAAATGAGGAATGACTGCTAATGGGTATGGCATGATTTTTGAGGTGATGAAAATGTTCTAAAATTGATCATGGTAATGGTTTCACAGCTCTGCGAATGTACTAAAAATCATAGAATCGCACAGTTTAAATGGGTGAACTGTAGATGTATGAATTACATTTTTACAAAGCTGTTATTAAAAAGATGTTATCTACCTTTACAACGGTATTACAATCTGAGTCTGTGCTTTTCCTGTGACAGCAATTTTTGCTACAGGGACTTCTTATATTGTGTCTGCCTGTTTTGGTCTAGAGTCTAGACTGGAAGCTGCCTGGAGTTAGAGGAGTTGTCTGTGATGATGCCTGTCAGATCCATACTTCCCAGGGCAGAGAAGGTTGAACAAGTATTCCTTGAGTCTCTTCTGCAGATTCATTACCCTGCAATCAATGTTGCATGCACTGCCCTTTGGAAAGCACTTGAGGAGAGCAGAGGCATTTTTTTTTAATAATTCTTTTTTTTTTTTTGATGCTGCTCCTAAGAATCCCTGCAGCAGAGGATAAAGATTAACAAGATTTCCAAAGTCGTGTGTTATGAGCTGAATTAAGGCCCCCTTGCCCAAATTCCTATGTTGAAGTCTTAACCCCCAGGACTTAACTGCATTTGGTGATAGGGTCTTTAAAGAGGTAATCAGAGTAAAGTGAGATCTTAAAAGTGGGTCATAATCCAATAGGACTGGTGTCTTTATAAGAAGAAGGGACTAGGACACAGACCCATGCAGAGGCATGACATGTTGGGATATGGTCGTCTACGTGTGGTCATCCGAGAGAAGACAGACATCTACATGTAGAGGAGAGAGACTTCAGGAGAAACCGACCCTGCCCACACCTGATCTCAGACTTTAAGCCTTCAGGACTGGGAGAAAATAAATTTCTCTTGTTTAAACCCTCCTTTGTATCGAACTTTGGTATGGTTGTCCTACCAGACTAATAAACCATGGATGTTTCTGTTGCTTCCTGTAGGCCAGTATCTTTCAACTTGGAGGGCATCTAAAAAGTCCCAGCATTCTTCCAGGCCAATGAAATCAGTCAGGTCCCATGTGAGTCAGTGTTGGGAACCACCCATAGACTAATGGTATTATCAGATTGTGTTTCCTCATGAATATGAACATAGAGACAGGTCTGATGGGGTAACTGTCCTACTCCCCATTTTCAGGGTGAGAGGAGGAAAAAGTGTGAGCAGAAACAGCAATAAACTTGTACCTGAGTTCTTGGGAATCCTGACCTTGGCTTTGGGAATCTGCTTTGGAAAATGTGTGTAGACCCTGCACCCTACCCTCTGGTACCATGGCTGCATCCTCCTACATCTTCTGTACCAGCTGAGCCCAGGAAAAAAGTCTGGACTTCCCATAACATCTAGGTGAGCAGCAGAAGACCAAAGACCTCAGTCATGCTGGCCACACCGGCCATGCCTGACTCTTCCACAGCCTTTTTTCCATAGTCTGTGCCAGACAGGGAGTGGATTTCATTGATTTATATGATCCTCCAGGCACTCTTCTTTCCTAAAATGTCGAGGAGAACTAATTAACCTGCAGTAATTAGAGATGTGTTTAGATTTCCTTTTGGTATGCTGAAACTGCTAATGGCCATGGCAAAAATGTTCTGAGTCACTCTGATGACTCTGACCCTCTCAGGCATATCCTAACTCCTCCTCAAAGTCAGAGACATTTCATTCACACTTTGGTATAACCAACTGTCCCCTCCAAGGGGAGAATCCATGTTGCAGGTCTTTGGGAGCATCTGTCCAGCAGGTGTCAGGCGTATGCCATGAGGCTGGTCACCCACTGTCATTGTGTCCCATCACACAGTCTTAACTTCCAGGACCTCAGAATGTGACTGTACCAGAGAAGAACAAACCTGGCTTCACGTGGAATCCATTCCTTTAGCTCTAACCCTGTGCTCTGTCATGCTGGTTCAGCACCTTTTATAAAAAAATGTTGCCTACAGCCTGAAATATGCAGGAGAGCTCATTCTCAAGGCCCTGACCCTTAAAGTTATATAAAAGGTTTTCATTTATATAGGGATAAAAAGAGGTGACAAGGATACACAGAAGAACTATACAAAGAAGATCTTAATGACTCAGAGAACCATGATGGTGTGATCACCCTTCTAGAGCCATACATCCTGGATGTGAAATCAAGTGGGCCTTAGGAGCATCACTATGAACAAAGCTAGTGGAGGTGATGGAATTCCAGTTGAGCTATTTCAAATCCTAAAAGATGATGCTATGGAAGTGCTGCACTCAATATGCCAGCAAATTTGGAAAACTCAGCAGTGGCCACAGGACTGGAAAATGTTAGTTTTCATTCCAATCCCTAAGAAAGGCAATGCCAAAGAATGTTCAAACTACTGCACAATTGCAGTACACGCTAGTAAAGTAATGCTCAAAATTCTCCAAGCTAGGCTTCAACAGTTCGTGAACCATGAACTTCTAGATGTTCAAGACGGATTTAGAAAAGGCAGAGGAGCCAGAGATCAAATTGCCAACATCCATTGGATTATTAAAAAAAAACAAAAACAAAAACAAGAGAGTTTCAGAAAAACATCTATTTCTGCTTCATTAACTACACCAAAGTCTTTGACTGTGTGGATCACAACAAACTGTGGAAAATTCTTCAAGAGATGGGAATACCAGACCACCTTACCTTCCTCCTAAGAAATCTGTATGCAGATCAGGAAGCAACAGTTAAAACCAGACATGGAACAACTGACTGGTTCCAAATCAGGAAAGGAGTAGTCAAGGCTATATATTGTCACCTTCTTATTTAACTTATATGCAGAGTACATCATGTGAAATGCCAGGCTGGATGAAGCACAAGCTGGAATCAAGCTGAATTGCCTGCAGAAATATCAATAATCTCAGATACGCAGATGACACCACCTTTATTGGCAGAGAGCAAAGACGAACAAGAATCTCTTGATCAAGGTGAAAGAGGAGAGTGAAAAAGATGGCTTAAAACTCAACATTTAGAAAAAGAATATCATGGCATCTGGTCCCATCACTGCATGGTAAATAGATGGGGAAACAATGTGAGCAGTGAGAGACTTATTTTCTTGGGCTCCAAAATCACTGCAGATGGTGATTGCAGCCATAAAATTAAAAGATGCTTGCTCCTTGGAAGAAAAGCTATGACCAACATAAAAGACAGCATATTAAAAAGCAGAGACATTACATTATAGACAAATATCTGTATAGTTAGAGCTATGGTTTTTCCAGTAGCCATGTATGGATGTGAGAGTTGGACCATGAAGAAAGCTGAGTGCCAAAGAATTGATGCATTTGAACTGTGGTACTGGAGAAGACTCTTGAGAGTCCCTTGGACAGCAATGATATCAAACCAGTCAATCCTAAAGGAAATCGGACTCTTTGCCACCCCCATGGACTATATAGTCCACGGAATTCTCCAGGCCAGAATACTGCTGGGGGTAGCTGCTCCCTTCTCCAGGGGATCTTTCCAACCCAGGGATTGAACCCAGGTCTTCCACATTGCAGGTGGATTCTTTACCAGCTGAGCCACAGGGAAGCCCAAGAATACTGGAGTGGGTAGCCTATCCCTTCTCCATCGGATCTTCCTGACCCAGGAACTGAACCAGGGTCTCCTGCATTAAAGGTGAATTCTTTACCAACTGAGCTATCAGGGAAGCTGGTAAAGGAAGTCAGTCCTGAATATTCATTGGAAGGACTGATACTGAAGCTGAAGCTCCAATACTTTGGCTGCCTGATGCGAACAACTGACTCATTGGAAAAGACTCTGATGCTGGGAAAGATTGAAGGCAGGAGGAGAAGGGGATGACAGGATGAGATGGTTGGATGGCATCACTGATTCAATGGATATGAGTTTGAGCAAGCTCTGGTAGTTGGTGATGGGCAGGGAAGCCTGGAATGCTACAGTCCTTGGGGTTGTGTGGAATCAGACACAACTGATGAGTGAACAGGACTAAATTGAAAAAGTTGCATTTGTCTTGTTGAAGGTTTATAGGAACATTTTGGCCAGACCTAAATGTTCACCTGCAAGAACAAAGGATTCTGACAAGAAGTTTGTAACAACCAATCTCATTTCCTCTTCTTTTAATATTTATAAAAGAAGTCTGAATTCTGACTTGCAAAAGATGGGTCTATGGGACACTAGTCCAGCATCTTCTTGGTCTGCTGGCTTTCTGAATCGAGTTGCTCTTCCTTGCCTCAACAATTCATCTCTCAATTTTTTGGCCTGTTGTATGGTGAGCAGTATGAGCCCAACTTGGTAACAACTATATCTGGAGGTGGAGTCTTTAAAGAGAATTAAGGAAAAATGAGGTCGTTAAAGTGGGCTGTAAGTCAGTCTGACCAGTGTCCTTATAAGAAGAGGAAATTAGGACATAGACACATACAGGGGGGATGACCATGTAAGGACATAGGGAGAAGATGGCCATCTGCAGTTCAGGAGAGAGACCTCAGGAGGAACCAGCCTTGCTGGTATCTTGATCTTGGATTCAAGCCTTCAGAACTGGGAGATGATACACTTCTGTTGTTTAAAACTCCCTGTCTGTGATTCTTGTAATAAAACCCGAGCTGACCAGGACACCCACTGTCTGACTGATTGGAGAGGTGACAGAGGTTGACTGTTTCCTTGGACTGGATAATGAAGCCCAGGGTCCCTTCACCAGACCTGTGTGATTTCTACCTGATGTCCTGGCATGACACCATGGCAGATGGCAGGATCATAGCCGACCGGGATTGTGCATGGCTGATGTATCTTCTGTTTCTAACTGGAGCCATGAGGCTGCAAAGAGAAACAGTGGTGACAGATGCTCCAGTGAGATACCTCTCAGTCCAGGAGCACTGGTTCAAGGTTCTAGAGCAAGCTTTTGGGGGATTCATAATTTGTTTTGCATCCCAGCACACAGCAGTGCATCTCAGACTCCAGGGTGCAGGAGGTGGTCTGTGATGTGCTCCCAGCAGCCTCTGGAGTTTCTTTCATAAAGTATATGTTTTCCGTGGATCACTACCTAGAACAGGGGTGAACAGTGTCCGTATGGTGGGGACGGCTGCCTTGCACTAAAGGACATTTGCTCTGCATTTGCCTTCATTTTCCCTGGTGATGATGCCCAGTGGAGGTCACTCAAAGGACAAGGAAGAGAGAGGATGACTGGGGAGGTTGAGACACTGCAGAGCCCTGCATGCTGGAAAGAGCTGCCCCGTTACTCAGGACAAGACACTAAAACCAAAATCTGTTCTGCCCTGCCCTGCCTGAGGCAGCCAAGCAAGGCAATGTTCCATGAAGAATTTCAAGTTAGACCGTATTTACTAGTTTGTTCTTTAGTAATACATTTTGTGTTACTGTGTTTAAATGGATTGGTCCATTAAAATCATGGATCATTGGTTAAAAATGAGTTCATTGCTAAAAAAGAAAGTTAAAGACAATGATGATGATGAATTAATCGGTGGTTCATCATGCACCAGAACAGAAGACCTGAGTTGATTTATCAAGCCCAGAACATGCAAATACATCCTTCTTGTCCAATCCAGGCTACGTGGTATCAGGAAACAGCATCATCAGTCACTTGAGTGAGGTTAATCTGAAATTTATTGGTTTTTTAGTTTTGTTTGCATTTGAATTGTAAATTCATTTTGTTTCTATAGTTCCATGAGAGCTATAACAACAAGAAGTTTCTACCTAGTTTTCTATTTAGGCTTATTTAAATAACTTCATTATAAAAATAATTTGAGTTAAGCTATTCAAGCTGCCTACACAACATGATATCATTCTGGAGTCTAAACTGAATGTCAATAGAAATAATGTAGATGTGTGTAAATAAATGAAAAATTATATGTATATATAAAATTGTTCATTATATATTTTTCTATGTGTATATTGTATTTCTATGCATTTATATATTTCTTTTATGTGATTTACATACAAAATGTATATACATATATGCACAAAATGTGTGTGTGTATATATATATATATAATTTCTAAAATATATATTTAAGGCCCCTGCATAGTACTTAATTTTGGCCATGTGGTCAGGGACATAGATTTTAAATAAGAGACACCTGGATTTCACAGTTTGCCCTGTTATTTATTAGTTTGATACCTCTGTGTCTCGGTTTCCTCAAAAGTAAAATGAAAATAGAAATATAATAGAAAATAATAATTAAAAAAATATAATACTTATGCCATAGTGTTGTCAGGAGGATTGAACAAAAGAATGTATAAAGCCTGAACACTCTGTAAGCACTCAGTAGATATTTCTCTCTTCGGGTCTGAAGTTTGCAGGTGAGAACATAGCAGTAAAAAAAAGGGTAGCCTGGACATCCCTGGGGCAGTTGCCCTGGAGCCCATCAATGGGCCAAGAGCTCCCAGCAGGCAGGCTCAGGGTGAGGGTGGGAGCTCCAGGCTGTGCCCTTAGACACTGGCTCAGAATGTAAGCCGTCTACACCCCCTGCACACATGTGCTCTTTGGCTCCTGTGCTGAAATGTGACAAAGGCCTGGTATCAAGGGAGAATTTGTGGAATGCCTGGCAGCGTGATGAAGATGTGCAGGGCGTCAGCCCCCCTGCAGGACCGTCTGTTTTCACTGGTGCAGGCCTGCTGTCTCAGAGTGGTGTCCTCTCCGGCCCCAGGCCCCCTCCTTTCTTTGTCCTGTGTGACCTCACCCTCCATTCGCCTCTCTACCCAGCAAGAGGGCGGTTGAGGCCCGTGGCTTGTTGAGTGTCTAAGAGATGGCTGATCTTGACAAGCTATCCTTGGCACACTCTTCAACTTGGGTATGGTCTTCTACCAGATGGCCCACGTGGACATGCCAGCTAGTGTGGGCTAGGGAATAGAACCTTAGTTTGAGCAAAGAACAATTAGGAGGTGAGTCTGCAGGAGGACAACTGAATGCTTCACCCAAGTCGAGTGAAAACGTGGTGGGCAGAGCCCACAATTCACCTCCTCACACCAACACTTCACTGCTTTCTGGAACAACAGTTGCTGTTATTGTTCAGTCTCTAAGTTGTATGCAACTCTTTGCGACCCCGTGGACAGCAGCATGCCAGGCTCCTCTGTCCTCTACTATTTCCCAGAGTTTGCTCAAATTCATGTCCATTGAGTTGGTGGTGCCATCCAGCTATCTCATCCTCTGCTGCTTCCTTCTCTGTGCTTGTCCTCAAATTCCCAAGTCCCTTGACACACAGACTTGAAAATCTGAATCTGTGCCCGTTCACCTCCAGGGCTGTCCTGTCCTCGCATCCTCGCCTTGTCCTCTGTGGAATCACACCGTTTCCCTCCCATTCCAATGGGCTGTGAATCTTACCTCCCTCTCCTAAAAATGACTAGGTTTTCCCACTGCATTTTCTCAACTAAGATGATTTGTACAGCAATTTTCATCTTCTGAGAAAAATGTGAGGGGAAGAAAGAAGAGGTGCAAAATGGGAGTGCTCAGTAATTAATCCAGAATGGAGAAGCAGAGTTACATTCAGGCGGTAATTGGATTTTAACCCCACTGGGAGTTGTTTTCCATGCAGACACTAATGTCTGAGCTGTCTGTCTTCACAACGTATCTCCCTCTTGGATCTGAGCAGGGTTGGACTCCAGGGAGAAAAATTCCTGAGTCAGATGAGCTGAATAAAGTGAGCAGGGCCATGGGTGATGCTGGAGGGAGATGTCCCTTCGGGTGGATAATAATGAAGATGGCCAATGGGTCACCTGGAGATGTCCAAGAGGATGCTAGGGGACCATTCTGTTCTCTCTTTTCTCAGTATTTCTTTTGAGTTTCTAAAATGGTTGCATTTCATAAACTTTCCAGAATATTGGGGAAACAGCTGTTGCCCTTTTCCAGCACACCTGGAGGATCTTTGAGCTCTGATTGGGGGCGCAGGGGAGGTGAGACATGGATGTACAGGCTTATGGGCTCTTTCAGGTCAGTCTGTCTGCCTTGAGCTTGTGCTTCTAGTTGGTAAGCACTCTGGGTCCATCCCAGGTCATGATTTGGGGGTGGCTTATGTCATGGTATTTGGGGGAGGTCATCTCTCTGCTGGGTTCCCAGGGCTGTCCTTGGGGCAAAGTGGGTGGCGAGGCTCTGGTGGGGGGCTGGGCTGTCTGCTCAGAGGCTCTCCTCTCAGGATATGGGGGGAGCCTCAGGAGTTAAAGCCCCAGAGTTGTGGGGAGGTATGCAGTCACTCTGACAACACTACGACTTCCCTCCTTTTACACGTGTCAAAATCAATGTGCACAGTGCAGTCTTAAGGGGAAAATTTGCACCTGTGATCCCAAAACTAAAGTGGCCAAGAGCCCTTAGGTTGCCAGGCCGGAACTGGGATGCAGTGGATAGACTGGTTTTGGGGCACTCGACCGGGGCTGGTGCAGTGGTAAAGAATCTGCCTACCAATGCAGGAGATGCAAGAGACACAGGTTTGATCCCTGGGTTGGGAAGATCCCCTGGTGCAGGGCTTGGCAACTCCAGTATTACTGCCTGGAAAATTCCATGGACAGAGAGGCCTGGCGGGCTACAGTCCACGGGTTTGCAAAGAGTCCAACATGACTGAATATGCAGCATGCACACATACGCCAGGGGATACCCCTCCCTATTCTTTCTCCTTGTTGGTCGGCAGCAAGACGACCTTCCAGCCTTTCCTTCTTCAGGAGAATGTTGCAGAACATTCTCTGTCCTCCTCTGGATGTCCATTACATAGCAGCTGGCACTGTTTATAATCCAGTGGTTCTCTTTCTGGGCTTTGTGTTTGAGTCCCATGTCCTCTGGTCCCGTCTGTCCTTCCTGCATCTGCTCTGTGTCCAGGGACCTGCCTTGTGCACACTGGCTGCACACTTGTCACCTGGCTGCTGATGGTCTGATGGAGGCCCTGGTGGGAGATCAGGGGGTTGAAGGAAGAGAAAGTACACGTGTTTCTCCCTCCTCTCTCTGCTCCTTGAAGGATTTGTTCAATTTTCAGTTTCCCTCTTAGCCTTCAAGAGAAATTTTCTTATGTAGGAAGAGAGAAAATGGTGTCGTTTGGGGCATTTTCTGTTTCTGAGCTTCTGGGGGAGGGCGAGCTGACCGAAAGTGAAGAATTCTGGCAAATCTGCCAGTGTGACGTGGTGCTGGTTGTGACCGCAGCTTGGGGTGCTGGCTGAAAGGAAGTGCTGCCCACTTTAAGCTTCATCATGTGGCTCCTGACCGCCAACCCCCGGATTCCAGTCCCTCCTTACCCCTTGGTGTCACGGATGTGTGTGGGCTACAGGTTTTCAGCAGGGGCCCTCCGGTTTTAGAAACAGGTGTGGACCTCCCCCTGGCATTTCTCTGCTCATCTGACTTGCTGATACTGTGTCCTAGAGAACTGCATGGTTGAATGGCAGGTTTGCTCACCTTGGTACCCAGATGACACATGATTGTAGCAAGATGGGTAGCTGAGATGTATGGTGAAAGCAGTCTGAGTAAGTCTGTCAGGAGCAGACTTCTTGAAGATGAAAATCCAGCTACATTAACTCTGTTGCCTCTGGGGCTTGTGCATGTCACTCCCCACACACAGAACCTCCTCACACCCCTGTGATTCCAGAGACAGAGGAAGATACTTGTTTCACAGAAAAGGTTCATTTTGGTCATTAACTTTAATGTTTTGCTTTTTAACAGTTAATTTTTTATTGGCGTATTGTTGCTTTACAATGTTGTGCAGTTTCTGCTGTACAGCAAAATGAATCAGCTGTATACATATATATATATATATATATTTCGGATTTCCTTCCCATTTAGGTCACTACAGAGCATTGAGTTGAGTTTCCTGTGCTATACAGTAAATTAGTTACCTGTTTTATCAGATCACATCAGTCGCTCAGTCGTGTCCGACTCTTTGCGACCCCGTGAATCGCAGCACGCCAGGCCTCCCTGACCCTCAACAACTCCCGGAGTTCACTCAGACTCACGTCCATTGAGTCAGTGATGCCATCCAGCCATCTCATCCTCTGTTGTCCCCTTCTCCTCCTGCCCCCAATCCCTCCCAGCATCAGAGTCTTTTCCAATGAGTCAACTCTTCACATAATACCAATAATGTATATATGTTAAACACAGAGAATTTTTTTTTTTGCCACACCGGAGGCATATGGGATCTTAGTTCCCTGGCCAGGAGATTGAACGTGGGCCTCCTGCATTGGGAGCACAAAGTCTTCACCACTGGACCACCAGTGAAGTCCCAGTTGCTGACTTTTGATCTGGCCTCCAAGGGGTTCTTGTAGAATAAACCACGGGGGTCAGAGCTCTGTGCTGTCCCAAGGCCACTCAGAAGTGCAAAAGGACCCAAATTTTTAGCAACATGTGTGATACCGGCCCCTATCCTGTCCAGGGGCAGCAGTGGGCCATCTGGCTCCTGCCTGGCCAGGCTGGCCTTGGTGCTGGGCTGTTCTTAGGTCCACACTCACATGGTGAAAATGTTAACCCATCCTGTTCTAAGTGCCCCTTTAATAATCTAGAGCTGTTTAAAAAAAAAATTGAAGAGAATATAGAAAATAGACACAAGTACAAAAAAAAGAAGGCTGAAAGCCAAAGAATTGATGCTTTTGAACTGTGGTGTTGGAAAAGACTTGAGAGTCCCTTGGACTACAAGGAGATCAAATCAGTCAATCCTAAAGGAAATCAGTCTTGAATATTCATTGAAGGGGCTGATTCTGAAGGTAAAGCTCCAATTTATTGGCCACCTGACGCGAAGAGCTGACTCATTGGAAAAGATCCTGATGCTGGGAAAGATTGAGGGCAGGAGGAGAAGGGGACGACAGAGGATGAGATGGTTGGACGGCATCATCGACTCAATGGACATGAGTTTGAGCAAGCTCTGAGAGATGGTGAAGGACAGGGAAGCCTGGCATGCTGCAGTCCGTGGGGTTGCAAAAAGTCAGACACGACTGAACGACTGAACAACAACAAGACCAAAATCACTTACTATCACCAAACCCAGAAATCAAGTGAATGTTGTTTTCTCCACCCATTTTTAATGTGTGTATATTCGTAAGATCCACTTACATAAGATTGGATGATTCTGCATATTTAATTGAACACATTACTTTCAAAAACTGAACATTAAATGCAAGGCTGGTTGGCTTGAGGTATGTATTTGTGATCATTTAAATCCACTCCAGTGTTCTTGCCTGGAGAATCCCAGGGACGGGGGAGCCTGGTGGGCTGCCGTCTATGGGGTCGCACAGAGTTGGACACGACTGAAGTGACTTAGCAGCAGTAACAGCAGCAAGGGCACAAATATTCTTCCATTTTTAGTTTACCAGGAGTTTTATATGGAACGAGTGTTGGAGTTTATCAAGCCTTTTCAGCAGCTGTAAAAGTAAATAGATGTTTTCTTTTAAACAATATGACCTGTTGATGAGACATTTGTTATTAGGTGCCTCACCGTTACTTGGGCTTCTGAGGTGGCACCAGTGGTTTAGAATCTCTCTGCCAATGCAAAAGATGAGGGTTCAACCCCTGGGCTGTGAAGATTCCCTGGAAAAGGAAATGGCAACCCACTCAAGTATTCTTACCTGGGAAATTCCATGGACAGAGGAGCCTGGTGGGCTCCATTACTTAAGGCCACTTTGCAACTCCTCTTAGGGAAGAACAATTCACTCAATAAATATTTGTTGAATGAATGGATATCGACTAGATGAGGGTTTTTGAATAAATTAAGGGAGGTGACCTTTCTCCTCTGCTCTTTTCAAAAGTTAGAGTGTTTTCAGAGCTAAGACTGGTAAATGAGAAGAGTGTGTAAGCCGAGTAATACAGGGTGAGTCCCCCAAATAAAAAATAAAGACCAACTTCATCCATCCTTTGGCTGAATCTAAGTCATTGGTGAATTATCCAGAGTGTCCTTGAAATACGACCCAAACGGCATTGTCCAGAATGCTGAGAAAATGTGAATTTTAGTTCAGCTCCTTTCACTAGAACATGGAAGAGAGGGCCCTGAGCTTGAATCTCAAGCCTAGAGCTTTTTTTGGTACCTGCCAAGCAAGGAAAGGAGCAAGTGGAGGTCCTGGAGAGGAAGCAAGTGGTAGCAGACGCAGAAAGGACACTCATCCCTCAGGACCCTGGGGAACTGGTTCTAGGACTGCCCCTCCCCCACATGGACACCAAGCTCCGAGGATGTTCAAGTCTCTTGCAGTCAGGGATTTGCACCCACAGGGTCAATCAAGTGCAGATGGAACAGAAGTGTGTTGAATCTGAGGATGAGCAGCCTGCAGATACAGAGAGCTGATTGGATGTGAGGGGCATGGAGAGGGGTCCCAGGTGGTGGAGGTGGGCAGGCCCTTGAGAGGGAAGGCAAGGTGAGTGGGTGTGTGCGCTCGGTCATGTCTGACTCTCTGGCAACCCCATGGACTATAGTCTGCCAGGTTCCTCTGTCCATGGAATTTTCCAGTCAAGAATACTGGAATGGGTTGCCATTTCCTCCTCCAGGGAGATTTCTCCTTATTCACTCCTATTGAGTGGTGGTGGGGCTTTCTCTTACATTCCCATTCACTCATTCAACAGAATTTTTAAAGCACCTCGGTGTACATGTGCTGTGCAGGACCTTATTTTCCTGGTGTCCCTGAAGTTTTGACAAAGCTTCTGTGAAGTTCTAATTGGATGGTTCTTCCAGCGAGGTGAACCCATGGGAAGGCATATGCCTTCAGGGGCCACTCCCCATGCCACCTGGGTGTCCAATGGTCACATCCCACTTTTTAGCATCACGTACCTGATGCAATCTGTACATTAGCTTCATGGTTATCAAAGGACCTCCTGAATACACTTCACATGCACACCTCTGCCCTTCTTTCTGTGCTTTTGTGCATGTGTCAACATCTATTTACGATCTCACCACAAACACTGAATAAATTCAGGAGCTGATGGACGGACAAATGAATGACACGCATTTATAATCGGCCAGGCTTGCTTAGAGATCTCCTGATGCAAGACGTAATTTTTTAGATTAATAAATGAAAAGTGACTTCCCCTCTGGAGCAAACGCTGTGTCAGCAGTCAGGCCGGCGCATGGCGCATCCATCTCCCTGGGGGACAGAGCCAAGGATAATATTTTGGCAGGATATCTCCACACAGTTACTCAGTACAACGCTGTCAGTCAGAGGGCAGTTTGTGAAGCAGGGATTTATAAAGTGCACTTGGAACTGGGGCTGGGGCCAGTCTGTCCCATGTAGCACACCTGTCTCTCTCTCTTTCTTTGATGAGTTCTGATCGGTGGTTGACTTGGAATCCACATGGAATCCAGGCATACCACTTGCCCAGCTTCCATTGGCTGTGGCTGTCAGCCTGTGTCAGCTTGGAGTTGATGCTCAGGTGCCAGGAAAACTCGTCAGAGAAAAGCCAGAGGATGTTCTTCCAGACGGGAGCTTGGTGATGGTGGGAGGTAAAACCAAGTGGGTGGAGATGCAGGGGATATTGGAGCATATGGGCTACAATTCATCAGCTGTGCTTGCTAAGTTGCTTCAGTCATGTCCGACTGTTGTGACCCCATGGGCTGTAGCCCACCAGGCTCCTCTGTCCATGGGATTCTCCAGGCAAGAATACTAGAGTGGGTTGCCGGGCCCTCCTACAGGGGATCTTCCCATCCCAGGGATTGAACCCACATCTCCTGCATTGTCAGGTGGATTCTTTACTACTAGTGCCACAATTCATGAGGTAGAGATACATTTTCCCCACTTTTATTTGCAATTAAAATGATATATGTGTGTGCATATATGTATGTGTGTACTTGTATATATGAGTGCATATATGTATGTGTGTGCAGCTCTGCATGTGCATGCATGTGAATATGCATGTGTGTGTAGTGAGTTTGTGTGTGCCTGTCTGTGTTTTTGTATGTGTGTGCAAGTAGGTCTGTATGCATGTGTGTATGCATATACTTACGTGTGTAAATGTATGTGGCCTTGGGTGTGTCTATATACGCGTGCAAGTGCTCATGCACAATGTGTGTACACATAAGGCTGCTGCTGCTGCTAAGTCGCTTCAGTCGTGTCCGACTCTGTGCGACCCCATCGACAGCAGGCCCCCGGCTCCCCCGTCCCTGGGATTCTCCGGGCAAGACCACTGGAGTGGGTTGCCATTTCCTTCTCCAATGCACGAAAGTGAAAAGTGAAAGTGAAGTCGCCCCTTCGTGTCTGACTCTTCTCGACCCCATGAACTGCGGCCCACCAGGCTCCTCCGTCCATGGGAGTTTCCAGGCAAGAGTGCTGGAGTGGGGTGCCATCGCCGTCAAGTATATATGTAGTTGCATGTACATGTGCACGTGTGTGCTATGTCACTCCAGTCATGTCCAACTCTTTGCAACCCTATGGATTGTAGCTTGCCAGACTCCTCTGTCCATGGAGATTCTTTAGGCAAGAATACTGTAGTGGGTTGCAATGTCCTCCTCCAAGGAATCTTCCTGACCCAGGGATCAAACCTAGGTCTTATGCATTACAGGTGGATTCTTTACTGCTGAGCCACTGGGGAAGCCTGTAGTGACCAGGGAAGCCCATTGCACATACATGTGTATACAAATGTGTACATATATCGTACACTGTATTGCATGTGTGAATGTTGTGTGTGTGCGTTGTGTGTATATGAGTGTGTGTGTGTGTGTGCGTTGTGTGTATATGAGTGTGCCTGAATGTGTGTGTGGGTGCACTTGTGTAATAGTTCCCCCTGAGACTACTAGGGTTTTGAGGGAAGTGGTTCGCATTCGTGAATCTCTGGATGTTCCATTGGCTGACATTTCTAATCATATAGTGAAAACTTCATAAATATTAGGCTCCGATGATTGCTTTTCCACTCTTCTCATTTAGCTCTTCTAAAAATATTTTTATTTATTGATTGATTGATTGATGGATTTGGCTGCAATAGGTCTTACTTGTGGCACGCAGGATCTTCTCTGGTCTTTGTTGGGCACACAGGATCCCTAGTTGTGGCGTGCAGGATCTTAGTTCCCTGACCAAGGATCAAACCTGGGACCCTGGCACTGAGAGTGCAGTCTTAGCCACTGGCCCCTGGGGAAGTCCCTTTCATGTAGCTTGGAAGGGTCTGGTCCTCTAGAGTCAGCTGTATTTATGGAATCGTGCATGAGCTGCTGTTCCCCTCCTTGCTCTAGAATATAGCTCTTCTGCAAGCAGGGTCATTGCCATGTTCCTGGTGCCAGAGCATCAAAGCCTCTCATAAACCTTGCTGAGTGAACAACCATGATCTGTGTTTCCTGATGCCCACCCCCTACTTGGGTGGATGGTGCTGAGGGCAATCGTGGTGAGACGGAGCTCACAGCTGAGAAGTACAGGGGCCAGGAGACTCCTTTGCAGAGCCTGGATGGGTGATGTTTCCCTGGCTCCCTGCATGCATGGGCGTGAGGGAGGTGGGGGCTGTCTGGATGAGCTTAGAGCCTTTAGAGTAACTGGGCATCTGCCACACCTCCATCTTGCCTGCTTTCCCTGATGGCGTGTGGTCCAGGGGACAGTGAGGCTTCCAAAGACCTGTGGTAGAGGGGGCCATGCTCTGCATGGGCAGGGCATCCATTTCTGTCCCCATCTGCCTGGCTGATGGGCACTCTGCTGACCCCAGGGCTTTGAGCCTGCCTAGGGACCTCAGGGTCTCTCCCGGCTGTTTGACCTTATCTGGGCTCCAGGTGCCAGTGCAGACCCATCTGTGGGAGACTGTATCCAGTGGCATCTGGGCTGGTTCTTGGCTCACTCTGCACCTACCTCTCCACCTCTCACCTCCTGTGCCCAGCCCTTCAGCTCACTGTGGGGGACAAACAAACTCCTACCTTCTCCGTTTGTCTCTACCGCTTCAGAACAAGGGTGAC
Source organism: Bos indicus (assembly GCF_029378745.1). Classification (NCBI taxonomy): domain Eukaryota; kingdom Metazoa; phylum Chordata; class Mammalia; order Artiodactyla; family Bovidae; genus Bos; species Bos indicus. Next base: position 48,736,631 of record NC_091775.1, read on the forward strand.
ATTGCCAGACCACCCTGGCCACCCAGTGGTTTCACCCTACCCAGTGGGTGCTGGAGGGGAGGCTGAGACTTGGGCCACCCAGTGGTTTCACCCTACCCAGTGGGTGCTGGAGGGGAGGCTGAGACTTGGGCTCTTTCCAGGGTCTCACCTGGGGAACAGAGACAGAGCCCCACCACCCTTGGTGTTAGTCTTGCTCCTACAGTTCACTTGATTTTCTCTGGGCTGGATGAGGAGAGGAATGGGACACAATTTCCAACAACCTGGATCCTATACACCCCCTCCCTTTGGCCTTTCCTGGACCACCAGTGTGCTGATTGCTTGCTCACCTTTCACTTACTTCCTGGACATCACCTCCTCCTGCCTTCCTTGCTTCCCTGAGGTGGGGATAATTATAGAGCATCTTTGGCCAGGGCAGATAAACCTCTGGGAGTCCCAGGCTCAGCCGCTATAAAGGAATTTGCTCCTTTTTCTTGTGCTAATTGCTTTCTTCTGGCCCTGCAGTTCTCTTTGCATGTCCAAAGCCGAGTAACACCTCATTCTTTGATGCAATCCTCTGAAACTCATCCTGGCAGCTTCCTCAGCAGGTGGATGCTCCAGGCAGCCTGGGACACAGGTCTCTTACCTAGAAAGACAACAGAGGAACAAAAGCGAGGACAGGAGCAGTTTTCAAAATGGGAAGATGACACTCGCTCCCTCTTGAGGAAGCCAACTGAGAAGCCTTGGCCACCTTGCTCACTCCTGCTTTGAGGTTTACTAATTTCATGCCCAGTTCTTTGTGTTACGCCCTTTAGAGGCGGGAGAGTGACTGGCTTCGTGGCTGGTATCTGCAGAGTTGATCTCAAGGACAAATTCATGGTTACAGAAGGGGAAAGGGGGAGGGATAAATTAGGAGGTTGGGATTAACATGTACACACTGCTATATGCATAATAGATAAGCAGTGAGGACCTACTGTATCGCACAGGGAACTATGCTCAATATTTTGCAATAACCTAAAAGTGAAAAAAATCTAAAAAAGAATATATATATGTGTGTGTGTGTATGTATATATATAAGAATATATAGACATATAAAACTGAATCAGTTATATATATCAATTTTATATATATCAGTCATATGTAACTGAGTCAATGTGCTGTATACCTGAAACTAACACAATATTGTAAATAAACTATACTTCAATAAAAAAGAAACTCATGGGGAAAAAAATCAGTAACATGCTGCCAAAAAGCGTGGGAGACAGGACAGAAGGGATGTTGGAGTGGTTGTGCCTGCAGTGGGTTCCATTCACATTTTACCCCATTTGTGACAGGCCGTGAAGCCCTGTTTAAAGGGGTGGAGAAGAACAAAGAGAGTGGGAGCAAGCACAGACCATTCATTCACAGCGTCTGTCCCAGGGGGTCAGCCACACACTTGCATTTTGGTGGAAACACAAAGGCAGGCAGAGGAGAGGGGGGCATCAGAGAAGAAAAGGGGAAGTTTCAGGTGTGCCCTGATAGGGGCTGGTGGTCGAAAAGCTGTGGGGGGGGAGGGGGTGACTGGATCAAAGTGCTACATGTGATTAGTTGCGGGGGGCACATTTGGGTTTCTGTGATTAGTCCTACATTGGAAACAGGGACAAAATTTAGAGAAGCCGGCAGTTTTTAATCAGGTCCTGGCCTTTGGGGGCTGATTATTGCAAGGATGTCAACAAAAACTTGCCATCTGCCTCTGTAAGGATAAAGTCACTGGCCACTACAGCTGCTGGCCTTCAACACCCCTCAAAAGGAGTTCAGGGTGGAGATCAGGAATAGCCTGCTCTGTACTCTGGGAAAAACTGGTGGAACAAACTGTTAGATATTTTCAGGAGATTTTATGAGCCCAATTCGTGCATCTTTTTGTATCTAGAAAAGCATTAAAATCATTAACAGTGATGTCTGTTCCTCATGACTAGCAACAAGCCTCTGCCAAAACGTGTAGTTGACTGCACCCTCCCCCTTCACTAGATCACATGCACCCATCCCCCCCTTCACTAGATCACATGTAACACTGACCGTGCAGGTATGCGTGCTACCACAGTCGTGTCTGATTCGCTGCAACCCTGTGGACCGTAGCCTGCCAGGTTCCTCTGTCCAAGGGATTCTCCAGGCAAAAATACTGGAGTGGGTTGCTATGCCCTCTTCCAGGGGATCTTCCCCACCCAGGGATTGAACCTGCATCTCTCATGTCTTCTGCATTGGCAGGTGATTCTTTACCACTAGCATCTCTTAGGAAGCCCGACACTGACTTCTCCCCACCACCACTGCTTTTTCTGAGCAGTTTCTCAGAGCTATCTGGAATAGTCTCCCAGGCTATAGTCCTTATTTTGTCCCCAAATAAAACTTAACTCACATCTCTCACATTGTGCATATTTTTTTCAGCTGACAAGGGTTATCCTTTGGCTTCTGGAATCAGTTACCAAAGATAATAATCTGACTTCCTACAAGTCTGACTCGCAGCAGCCTGTTTCCCTGGCCAGCTGCCTATTGCAGATAAGGGTAGAGAGGTTTAGAACAGGCCTCCTCCACATGTGTTTCTTTGGCATTTGGATTATTTTGAGTTAAAGGCAGTAGAGATGCTGCAGCTCAAGAAAAACAACTACCTTTCCCTTAACCACCAAGAGGAATTTAAATTGGAGATTTTATTTTCCCCCAGAAAAACACTTATTACTAGAGATAAATTTTATCTAAGTGGCAGGGCAAGCATCTAATTACTAAACACCTGCTCTCCTTCTATTGTCCTGTGAATGACCCTCCAGGCTCATCCAATTCCTTCTCTCAGGAAGGAGTATTTACCTCATCTTACCTTTTCATCCCTGAATATTTCAGGTTTGTGGAGTGTCTGACCCTTTCATGTATGTGAATTCCTTTATGTGCATATGTACTAAGCTGATTCAGTCATGTCTGACTTTTTGTGACCCCATGGACTACAGCATACCAGGCTTCCTTGTCCTTTACAATCTCCCAGAGCTTGCTCAAGCTTATGTCCATTGAGTCAATGATGCCATCCAACCATCTCGTCCTCTGTCATCCCCATCTCTTCCTGCCTTCAGTCTTGATAACTATGTTTTAATATCATTGGTTTCCTTTGTAATCCTTCATGTTTTATGCTATGCTGTGCTGTGCTTAGTTGCTTCAGTAGTATCTGATTCTTTGCTACCCCACGGACTATAGCCCACCAGGCTCCACTGTCCATGGGATTCTCCAGGCAAGAATACTTCAGTTGGTTGTCATGCCCTCCTCCAGGGGATCTTCCCAACCCAGGAATCAAACCCATGTCTCTTATGTCTCCTGAAGTGGCAGGTGGGTTCTTTACCACTAGCACCAGTGGGAAACCCCCTGTAGGTATGGAATGAAATTTGATTTTCTCCTATTGATCTGCCTCATGTCAAGTTAATTTTTAGATCAGCCAGAAGAACCTAGAAGGGCAGAAAAGAGTTTTCTTCCTCCCTCATCTGTATTGGTTTTCTGGGTTGCTTGCTGCCGGGTGGGGGTTAGAGTTTTATTTTTTTCTTTATGATCTTGCCATTGCCTAGTAACCTGTTCAGTCTCTCAAAGACAATCACACCATCTCTTGGAAAGGCAACCTCAGATCTTAACAGAGTACCAGTGCCTACCTTGCTCTGAGCCTCAGTCAAGACAGTGTGTTGTCTGGTGTGGGGCCCGCCTGTCAAAGCCAATGACTGACAGCCTGACTGAGGCTGGAGGGAGAAGGAAGCTGGGCCCAATCTCCCATCACACAGGAGCCCCAAGAGGAAGGGCTTCACCAGCCTTGAGGCTCTAACATGGTAAATGGCAGCTCTGGAGCTCTGCATGGGAACCTGCTGGCAGAGATGTCATAGCGCGTCTTACAATCACCTGTATCGCCTTCTCCATCCTTCCCTGTGCTGAGAGGAAGACTGAGGCCCCAGTTAGGGCAGAGGACCACATTAAGAGAGCAGCCCAGACCGACTTTCCAATTCAAACCAAAGCAGAGAGCAGCAGCCAGAAATTGCTCCATTCTACCCCACTCTGTTGAAACATAAAATGTTTAAATGAAATTCATACATGACCGTGCTTCATCCCATTGTGATGCTGGAGGCAGAGGCTTTTTGATGGGTCTCAGGAAGCAGTCCATCCCAAATGGCAATCTGCCTGGAAGTGCAGTGTTGACAAATTAAGCTTCTCCCAAAATTTTAGGACAAAAACCTGGTGGATTCTCCCCAGTAGCTCTATAAGCCCCAATGGGAGGAAGAATTTGGGGTCTTGTAAGGTGTATACTCTATTCCTCCAATGAACGCTCTCCATACAGAGACCAGCCTTCTGTAGGTATTACAAAGTGTAATGTAAAATTCATCTATGAGACAATGTGCTGGGCTAGGAAATCCCAAGGGTGTTTGGTGTTGGAATTTGGGGCAGCAAACGAGAACCTGCTGGTGACCTACAGGATGTCCTGTGGATGGATCTTCTGGAGAACAAGGCGAGCAGAACTGAGAGAGGAGAACAGACCAGAAACCATATCAGCCCTGGATCCACCCACAGCTGAAGCAGGAACCTCCCTGCTGCTGACTTTGTAGTTACATGGGTCACCCGAGCTCCTGTTCTTTCTGGAGCTTGTTGCAATTAGCACCTGGTCTTTGTGACCAAGAAAAATCTCATACCAACCACTGAAAACGGAGGGAGGAGGCTGATTTTAAAATTCCTTTCCCCTTCTCTCCAAAGACCTGTAGGGTTTTCTGTAGAGTCACAAATCCTATTTCCCACCAGGGCTGCTTTTGTTCCTTCTTACATTTTCTTAAACAACAGAAGCAGCAAGCAGGAATTGATGGAAAGCCTTTCAAGAGGTTGTTTGGGGTAAGGGAGTAGAAAAACAGAGGATTGAAGAACAAATATTATTATTAGGATTATATTATTATTGCTTTTGATATTTTAAGTAAGCCCTAAGGGGGCATCTTTAAAAACTGAAATTGCTTAGTAGGAGTAAATCTTCACAACTCCCATGGTGGGCCATAGGAAGAGCTGTAATTCAGGAGCACCCCCATCATTCTGCACCACCTCCTATTGTGTGTATAGGATATTTCCACAGAGTGTAGGGGATGGCTTGCACTTGTCATGATCTCTAATCAGCAGAAAGGAACAGGACTAAGAAGAGCCTGGAATTTATCTATGGTGGTTGCCAAGCCACAATGAACCTCTCTAGGTTGGGATGTGGGAGCACTCCAGGAGAGGCCTTGGCTGAAATGTTACAGGGAAGAGTCAATTTTGATTCCATGTTTCTGTCTTTTTGTGGGGGACTTCCCTGGCAACTCGGTGGTAAAGAATGCACTTGCAATGCAGGAGACATGGGTTCAGTCCCTGGGTTGGGAAGATCATTTGGAGAAGGAAATGGCAACCCACTCCAGTATTCTTGCCTGGGAAATCTCATGGACAGGAGAGCCTGATGGGCTACAGTCCATGGGGTTGCAAAGAGTCAGACATGACTTAGTGACTAAACAACAACAAAACAACGTCTTTGATTTTAACCTTTGCTTTTCATTGCTTTGGTTATTATAATGATACATAAAGGCCTACCTCAGAGAACCCTGCCCCTCTGCCTGAATGTTAAGCCAAAAATGCCTTTGTTCAGGATCTTTTCCACCTGTGGATCACTACAGGAAAGAAGAAATTAACACATCCCCTCTCCAAGGCTGGCCATTTTAAGAGATATTTGTAAAACTTTTGACCTTTTTACTCTACTTCCTCACCTCCCCCCAATCTCTGTTCTATAAAAGAACCTGGCATCCAGACTTTGATAAGATGGTTATTTTGGGACATTAGTCTGTCATCTTCTCTGTCAGCAGAGTGAACTTGGACTTAGTAACAGAAGGAACCTAAGGGATAGGAGGTAGATGTCGGCTTCTGTGACTTAGCTCAGGCCTGACAGATCCTGGCCTTCATCTTTTTATTTCTTCTGCAGTTTTTCTTTCATTTTCCAATATCCGAGGGTTCAGTTTATGGCCATAAATCTTCCACTAATTCCTATTTGGAATGGGATTCTGGTTCAAGGCTTCTTTCTCATCTCAGCTCTGTGTTCATTTCCTTAATAACACTTATTGTTATAAGTAGCTGGCAGTTATTTTATAACCTTGTCTTTTTAGTTGCTTGGTGAGGCTTCCGTCACAACCCCCACCCCAGGAGGGCAGGGACTATTCAATTCAGTTCACTCTTACATTGCCTGTGTTTAGTTAGAATAGTGTCTGAAATGCAGTAGGTACAGACTTGAAATTAAAAGACACTTGCTTCTTGGGGGAAAAAGCCATGACAAGCCTAGACAGCATATTAAAAGGCAGAGATCACTTTGATTACAAAGGTCCATATAGTCAAAGTTATGGTTTTTCCAGTAGTCATGTACAGATGTGAGAGCTGGACTATAAATAAGGATGAGCACCAAAGAATTGATGCTTTTGAATTGTGGCACTGGAGAAGACTCTGGAGATTCCCTTGGACAGCAAGGAGATCAAACCAGTCAATTGAAAAGGAAATCAACCCAAATATTCATTGGAAGGACTGATGCTTAAGCTGAAGCTCCAATACTTTGGCCACCTGATGCAAAGAGCTGACTCATTGGAAAATATCCTGATGCTAGGAAATATTGAAGGCAAAAGGAGAAGGGGATAGCAGAGGACAAGATGGATAGATAACATCATTGACTCAATGGATATGAGTTTGAGCAAACTCTGGGAGATAGTGAAGGACAGGGAAGCCTGGTGTGCTGCAGTCCATGGAGTAACAAGGAGTCAGACACGACTTACCGACTGAACAACTACAATTCAGTAGGTGCTCAGAAAATGCCTGTTGATGAATGAAAAACTGAGTGGGTCTTTTCCTAGCAGTCTTTGCCATGTGGACATCCACAGGCTGGCAAAGTTAGCACACAAAATGTTGCATCAGATCACAGCTGCTTTGAGAGATAGAAGTAGGGATGGGGCATCCTCAGGTCATTGCACATGAGAAGGGCTGTGTTCTGTCTAGGGTAAGAGCTAGGGTTAGTTACTGTGTAGGCAACATTCCTGGGTGAACAAGGCCCGGCTTGAGAAACCTTACTGCCACATCTCTGCGAGTCCTCCTTGCCAGGAACATAACATATGATTCTGGTCACTGCTTAAGAAGCAGCCTAGTTGAAGAGACACCCACTCTATATTTGTTTTTGATCCACATTCTCACCTGTGCCCAGAAAACAAAGCTCAGCTTCATTCTGAAATATGTGTGCATGCTTGTGTGCTAAGTTGCTTCAGTTGTGTCTGACTCTGTGCGACTTTATGGACTGCAGCCTGCCAGATTCCTCTGTCCATGGGATTCTCTAGGCAAGAATACTGGAGTGGGTTGCCATGCCCTCCTCCAGGGGATCTTCCTGACTCAGGGGTCAAACCCGCATCTCTTACATCTACCTGCGCTGGCAGGCGGGTTCTTTACCACTAGCGCCACCTGGGAAGCCCACATTCTGAAGCAGTCTGTGGCATCTTAATATGGACCGCCTGATACCTGTCAGTTCATGGTCACAGATTCTCCTGTCTGTGAAAGGAACAGGGCTTTTATCTCTGAAATGACCTGGGGCTGTTGCCTTTCATCTGTCTTGTTTCATCCTGTTTTGTAGCCTACACCATTTATCCAGTCACAGTGGCACAGAGCCATTGTTACGTGGCTCACCAAATAAGGCATGACAAACACTCCTGTTGTATGTTCTTTTAGGGCATCCAAATGGCCCTGGACAGCCAGCAGAGGATGAGAGCAGGGACAGGGCACCTGGGTGATCTATCTTTTCCTGAGTCCAATATTTGAGATTGGCCCCCACACCGGAGGCTAAGCCATTATAAGAGCTTCCTGAAGATGCATGAGTCAAGGTTGGAGTTTTTTTTCCTCCTCTACATCTGTGAATTTCATGGACATGACATTTCATTTCAAGAACAAATCGATATTCCGATTAGCAAATAGACACAAATGTTGCATTCATTCTCCAAAATGTTACACCAACATGACAGGCACTTTTTGTCCCTAGTGGGGTGAAAGGGGATGTTTGAGCACATTTTGCTCAAATAGAAATAAGAAGGGAATGGGGAGCAGAAAGGGCAAGAGGAGATGGTACAAAAACATTTGATTATGGAAATGAAAACAGCCGCCTGAGTTCCCTATTGGGTGCACGTCTCCTTGATCAAAGGTGACAGGATCTGAGCAGTGATGGATGATGTTCGCTTGGTCACCTGGCATGGTCTCTGTCAGGTGTGAGATTGGGTGTGACCTGCGGTTCAACCGAGATAGGCTCAGTGATGACTCTGGACTAGACTCTTGACCGGATGACCAGGAGACAGAGAAATGAGCTGCCCTAAAGACATCTCCCCTCTTGTTTGGAATCTTGCCCACTGCATGCTTCCTGGAGGCAGACCCTCCCCCATATCACTTGGCCCAGCCAAGGCTTTCCTTCAGATGTTACCAATGACACTAGCCATTTACAGGGTCATTGGTAGGCACACTGTGGCTTAGTCCTCAATGGCCCTTTGCGAAAGGCTTATAGCACACGAGGACAAAAGAGTCCAGAGAGGGTGGGGAGGGACTGCCTCGAGGCCACAGGCTGAGTGGGTGGCAGAACTGAATGCAAACCTCCATCTGCCTGAGTGGGCTGATGTTTTCTGGCAAACTGGGCTATTGAACCATAGATAACGTGCAAACCTCATTAGGCATCCGACAAGAGCTGTCAGGTCCCTGCATGTTCAACTCACCCAGTCTCTGATATCCTTTTGTCTCCAAGTCTTTGAAATAAAGCACATCTCTGAGCAATCCTAGAGACATTTCTCCTCCTTTTCCCCAATTGCAGATAAGAGGGAAACAAATAGAGGCAGCCTTGGTCGTCATCATGGCATGCTGGCATCTTTAATCTCTCTTGTGTTCCTGCTTTGCACATCCAGATAGCACGGGTGGTGTGCTAATGGGCTTCTCTGATTTGTCCCTGGAAGTGATGGATCTCCATGTTCCTGCCTGAGTGCCTTGTTCTGCACAATGGCCCTGTGGCCTCTGGAAGGGGTCCCTGCCAGCCCTGTGTGCCAAGGTGAGTCCAAGGGCCAGTTGCTTCCCCTTGGGGTCACCCATGTCTCTGTCCCCTGGAGCCTGAGCGCATTGTGTGGCCACCCTATCATGGTTGCCAAAAGTGGATATTCCATATTTTTATATCAGAGGTTGCTCTTGGCTTCCATTCTTTTTTCAAAACCAAGAGCTGAAGAGATGAGTAGACCAAAGGTAGGGATCCAGACAGGAGGGATGGTAGTTCAGCTGGAATATCCCAGGGACCCCAAGCAGAAGAACAGTAAAGTGTCACTGGAGACCAAGTCTGACTGTAAGACAGAGAGCAAGTGTGCAAACCAGAGGGCTACATAGGCCTGGGTGCAAGGATCTTGGACTCAGTCTTTGAGAAGTTTTGGTAGATCCTCTGAAGCTTGGTTTGTATAAGTGTGTGTGTGTTAGTTGCTCAGTCATGTCTGACTTTTTGTGACCTCATGGACTGTACCCCACAAGGTTCCTCTGTCCATGGGATTCTCCAGGCATGAATATTGAAGTGGGTTGCCTTTCCTTTCTCCAGGGGATCTTCCCAATCCACAGATTGAACCCAGGTCTCCCACATTGCAAGCAGATTCTTTACTGCCTGAGCCTCCAGGGAAGATTTCTGAAGCTTGGTTTCCTTATCTGTAAAAATAGGTATGAATAAAATGGGCTTCTCTGGTAGCTCAGATGGTAAAGTATCTACCTGCAATGTGAGATACTTGGGTTCGATCCCTTGGTCAGGAAGTTCCCCTGGAGAAAGGAATGGCAACCCATTCTAGTGTTTTGGCCTAGAGAATCCCATGGACAGAGGAGCCTGGAGAGCAACAGTTTGGGGGGTTGCAAAGAGCTGGACACTACTGAGTGACTTATTTAGATGTTAGATGCCTAAACTCTAACACCTGTTGTGAAACTGGAATGAGACAATTCACACAAGTAACTGATAGATACCTCTCCCACAGCGGATGCCTGACAAGTAAGTCTTATGTTGGGTGGTCATTGTGGTGGTGTTGGTTGCAATGGGGGTGAGGGTGGTGGTAAAGGTAACGTATGTAGGTATTGTTTTTTGTTCAGTCACTCAGTCATGACAGACTCTTTGTGACACCATGGACTGCAGCATGCCAGGCTCCCCTGTCCTTCACTATCTCCTGAAGTTTGCCCAAACTCATGTCCATTGAGTTGGTGATGCCATCCAACCATCTCATCCTCTGTCGTCCCCTTCTCCTCCTGCCCTCAGTCTTTCCCAGCACCAGGGTCTTTTTCCAGTGGGTTGGCTCTTCACATCAGGTGGCCAAAATATTGGCGCTTCAGTTAGAGTATCATCAGAAAGGTATACTCCTTGACACTGGGCTGAATGCTAGTCTGTATCTTGCTAAATATCAAATCTATTAACCAAGAGAGTTGGATGACGCCGAAAGTTTCCAAACATTTTTAAAGTTATAGGGCTTTCCAAAATCCTATCCTGGAGAAGGAAATGGCAACCCACTCCAGTATCCTTGCCTGGAAAATCTCATGGATGGAGGAGCCTGGTAAGCTACAGTCCATAGGGGTGCACAGAGTTGGACACAACTGAGCAGTGTGACTCACTCGCTCAAACATATTTAAAGATATTCTTTAAATTGTGTGCAGACATATGGTCCACTCCAGGTTGTAACATAAAAAGGTCTTTTGGCAGGAGAACTTTGCTTTCTCTTCAGTAACCAAGGAGATTAAACCTGTCATTCCTAAAGGAAATCAACCCTGAATATTTGTTAAAAGGACTGAGGCTGAAGCTAAAGCTCTAATACTTTGGCCATCTGATGTGAAGAGCCAACTCATTGGAAAAGACCCTGATGTTAGGAAAGGTGGAAAGCAAAAGGGGATGTTCTTTTTCCCCAAATGTCTTCACCACCCTCTCCCCCATCCATGGTCCTCTTCTCTCCCTGAACTTCATGAGAACTGGAGTGTCTTCAAATAATCACCAAATTTTTTGTATCTGAGGACATTAGTACACCTGATCTCTCTGCCTATTTCAAAACATCTTCCTTCCTTGGTTTCCAAAACACTGTATTTTCAGCCTCCCTTCTTGCTTACTTTCCTTATGGGAGACATTGGGTATGGCTAAGTCAGCACTAACCATCCCCTTGTTCCCTTGTTCATGGCATGGTAATGAAGAATATACAGAAAAACTGTACAGAAAAGATCTTCACGACCCAGATAATTATGATGGTGTGATCACTCACCTAGAGCCAGACATCCTGGAATGTGAAGTCAAGTGGGCCTTAGAAAGCATCACTACAGGCAAAGCTAGTGGAGGTAATGGAATTCCAGTGGAGCTATTTCAAATCCTGAAGGATAATGCTGTGAAAGTGCTGCACTCAATATGTCAGCAAATTTGGAAAACTTAGCAGTGGCCACAGGACTGGAAAAGGTCAGTTTTCATTCCAATCCCAAAGAAACGCAATGCCAAAGAATGCTCAAACTACCACACAATTGCGCTCATCTCACACGCTAGTAAAGTAATGCTCAAAATTCTCCAAGCCAGGCTTCAGCAATACGTGAACCGTGAACTTCCAGATGTTCAAGCTGGTTTTAGAAAAGGCAGAGGAACCAGAGATCAAATTGACATCTGCTGGATCATGGAAAAAGCAAGAGAGTTCCAGAAAAACATCTATTTCTGCTTTATTGACTATGCCAAAGCCTTTGACTGTGTGGATCACAATAAACTGTGGAAAATTCTGAGAGATGGGAATACCAGACCACCTGACCTGCCTCTTGAGAAACCTATATGCAGGTCAGGAAGCAACAGTTAGAACTGGACATGGAACAACAGACTGGTTCCAAATAGGAAAAGGAGTACATCAAGGCTGTATATTGTCACCCTGCTTATTTAACTTATATGCAGAGTACATCATGAGAAATGCTGGGCTGGAAGAAGCACAAGCTGTAATCAGGATTGCCGGGAGAAATCTCAGTAACCTCAGATATGCGGATGACACCACCCTCATGGCAGAAAGTGAAGAGAAACTAAAAAGCCTCTTGATGAAAGGGAAAGAGGAGAGTGAAAAAGTTGGCTTAAAGCTCAACATTCAGAAAACGAAGATTATGGCATCTGGTCCCATCACTTAATGGGAAATAGATGGGGAAACAGTTGAAACAGTGTCAGACTTTATTTTGGGGGGCTCCAAAATCACTGCAGATGGTGATTGCAGCCATGAAATTAAAAGACGCTTACTCCTTGGAAGGAAAGTTATGACCAACCTAGATAGCATATTCAAAAGCAGAGACATTACTTTGCCAACAAAGGTTCGTCTAGTCAAGGCTATGGTTTTTCCAGTGGTCAGGTATGGATGTGAGAGTTGGACTGTGAAGAAAGCTGAGCACTGAAGAATTGATACTTTTGATCTGTGGTGTTGGAGAAGACTCTTGAGAGTCCCTTGGACTGAAAGGAGATCCAACCAGTCCATCCTAAAGGAGATCAGTCCTGGGTATTCATTGGAAGGGCTGATGCTGAAGCTGAAACTCCAATACTTTGGCCACCTCATGTGAAGAGTTGACTCATTGGAAAAGACCCTGATGCAGGGAGGGATTGGGGGCAGGAGGAGAAGGGGATGACAGAGGATGAGATGGCTGGATGGCATCTCACCGACTCGATGGACATGAGTTTGGGTGAACTCTGGGAGTTGGTGATGGACAGGGATGCCTGGTGTGCTGCCATTCATGGGGTCACAAAGAGTCGGACACAACTGAGAGACTGAACTGAACAAAGAGATTATCACATTCTCCAGGCTTCCTTAATTCTATAGATAGTGCCAGATGACAGAGGGCTGACCAGTAAGCATAAATGATGTTCTTTGGCGACTGTGCTGGTAAAGCAGAGAGAAGCACCGCCACGTGTGCCTGGTTCTGGATGCAGGTCTGCAGCAGTGGCACTCACCTTGGGACCAGGAAAGAAAGACCAGCAGCATCACGAGACACCAAGCTTGACCTCACTGAGCTGTTGAACCAACACCAGCAGCTTCCACCTACAACTTCTCACTCTATGCAAGAAAATAGCACCTAATTTTCTGGTTGATTTTTCCATTATTTGCAGGCAAAAGTATTCCTGACATATATAATTTTTGTTCCACACATTTTAAGTAAGAATCCTGAGGATTACTCAACTTCCTATGTCTTTTCTAGATGAGAGTGACTTTGAAGCCTGGATCTGCAATCCTGGCTCTTTCTCGAGTTCCTGTACTCCAGTTTTCTGGAAAGATGCCCAAGCACATGTCCTGTCAAGTTCAAATTCAACATGTCAAAAACTGAACTTCCCACCTTTCCTCATTCCTGGGTGTGTGTGTTAGTCGCTCAGTCATGTCCGGCTCTTCTTAAGTCCATAGACTGTAGCCCACCGGGCTTCTCTCTCCATGGGATTCTCCAGTCAAGAATATTGGAATGGGTTGCCATGCCCTTCTCCAGGGGATCTTCTGGACCCAGGGATTGAATCCAGGTCTCCCACATTGCAGGCAGATTTTTTTACAGTTTGAGCTACCCTGGAAGCCCCTCCTCATTCTTAAATTTCCTTGTTCTCTGCCTCATTTTCTCCTTCCTCCTGACAGGGCCCCAGTCTTCCATCTCTCAGGAAAAAAAGCTGGACTCACCTATATATTCCTCTCTCCTCTCAGCTAACCAATTATTTTCAAGCTCTGTAGATTCCGATACAATTTCTCTCTTCACAGTTTTGGGAGTTTGGGCTCTGGTGTCTTTCTCACTTTCTCACCAGTCTGTGAGCTCCTGAGGGTATAACTAGCATCTGAGTTACCTCTGCTGGCTGCCCATGGTCCAGTAGAGTGCCTGGCACATAGCAGGTGGGTGACAATGATGCCAAGGGCCTGCTATAGCCCTGGGCCCTGGCTGATGACCTTGGAAACTTATAACCCATGTGGGTGAGTCACAAGCTCTGGGGAGAGGGAGGCACCTCAGAAGCACTCTGCCGTCTTTGCTGGCAGGTCACATCTTCCCAGCATCAGTGAAACCCACTGGGGACAAATCAGAGCAGAGGATAATGAAAGGCAAGCAGCCAGTAAATGATGGCAACTCGACAGTCAGGACTCTGGGGCTCCAGCAATTTCAGCGCCAGTAGGTGCCTCTATAATGATGCAGAGGTGTCACCAGTAAGCCCTGTGGTATCAACAAGCTGCATTGCCTCTCCAGGAGAGGGAGGGGGGGGGGTTCACCTCCCCTCTCATGTGGTATTAATAGAAGCTTGATAAGTGTTTGTTGTCTCTATTTTTAGGACTCTTGTTATTCTTTCCACTTGTTACCTGTGCCAGCAAGTCTGGTAGCTTCCAGACTGGAGCCTGGATTGTCCTTGCAGGCCTGAGGAGTGAGAGGACCCCTCCCACGAAGTCATGATGAAGGAAAGATTCTGCCAGGGACAGAGACTTCTTGTTTGGGAATAAAGATGTGAAGTCGCTGACAGTAATAGGGGTCTGGGGGCGGGAGCTGCATGCTGAGGGTTTGTCAAAGAGGAAGCTGACCTCCCCAATGACCTTGAAAGACTTGGGCTTCCGAATCATGAGAGGAGGGGTCAAGGGAGACAAGGGTGCCCTTTCGTCTGAAATCTGAAGGGGATTCCAGCCTCCTTTGCTTTGTTCCATGACACACAGCATGTGTTGTGTGTTCTCGGTCATGGGCCTCTCTTTGCAGCCTCGTGGACTCTAGCCCACCAGGCTTCTCTGTCCATGGGATTCCCCAGACAAGAATACTGGAGTGGTTGCCATTTCCTCCTCCAGAGGATCTTTTCAACACAGGGATCAGACCTGCATCTCTTCCATTGCAGGCAGTTCCTTTACCACTGTGCTGCCCAGGAAGCTCTACTATGACACAGTAGACATGTGTTGTGTCCCCAGTGAGCCCCAGGCAAAGGGATTGGGTTGCAACAGACAGAAGTGACAAGGGATCCTCAGCTAGGGGCTCCCAGTTCAATGAGGAAGGGATGGAGGTGGATGATGTCAGTACGGATGCATGGAAGAGGTGAGACTTGGGTCTAGAATGTGTGGGAGTACATTCTGGGAGCAGCTGGAACAATTTAGGACGATCTGGAGGGGGCTTAGAACAAGATATATTTATTCTCTTATAGTTTGGGAGGCCAGAAGGCCTAAACCAAGATGCTGGCAGAAGGACCCGCCCTCTGACGCTCTGGTGAAGGATCACTCAGCCTCCTCCGGCTTCCAGTGGTAAGGACAAGCCTTGGCACTCCTTGTCTTGCAGACTCATCTCTCTTATCTCTGCCTCGTCCTCACATGGCCCATTCCCTGTATCTCAAATCTCCTACTGCCTTTTTCTTAGGACAGCTGTTGTTGGATTTATGGCCCTTCTTCAAGATGGTCTCATTTTAAGATTCTTAATTATATCTCCAAAATCCCCTTTTCCTTATAAGGTCACATTCACAGGTTCTGGGCATGAGGACTTAGATGTACAGTTTTGGGTGATATCCGTTAACACAATACAGGATGCACAGGTGCCTGCAGTTTAGGAAGACTTCCTGGAGGAAGCCTTGGAGATGAAGAGGAGTCATCTAGGTAAAGAAAGGAAGAGAGACATTTATTCCAAGCAGTGGGAGATGGACAGAGACAGGAAACCACAGTGAAGGAGTTTGAGGTGCAGAAGGAGGTGGGTTAGGGGTGGGAAGCAGAACAAAAATAATGAGTCTGTGAACACAACGCAGAATTCAGGAATTGGGGCTGTGTTTACATTAGTGGGGAGCCAGGGAAGACTTAAGGCAGAGGGAGATGAGCTCAGCTGTGTTAGAGCAGAAAGGGAAAGGTGGGAGCTGACCACTGGTGGGGGTGCCCCCATGGGAAGGAGCCCAGGGGGAAGAATCCCCCTCCCTCCCTTATCTTGCCCTATTTGAACCACCCTTGCCACCCCCAAAGACACACACACACACACACACACACACACGTATCTCCCTCTCTGGAGTAGGTGGGCTGCATGTCTCTGGCCCTTTGGCCAGACTGGGGCCAGAGCTGATTGAGATTCTGAGCACAGAGTGGGCCTGGCAGCCCAGGCTGTGAGCTTGAGGACCTGATGGCCCTTTTTAGTACGCCTGCTGCTTCTGCTCTGCTGGCTCCTCAACTAGTCATCTATAACATTTGTGGGCCTATTAAGAGGGAAATACAATTTCATAGCTACAGATAAGAGATTAGACAGGTCAATTTGAAGTCTGTGAAACAGGCTGAATGTGGGGAGGGGATGGTTCCCGAATTACTATCTTGCTGATTTTGAGGCTATGGTTTTATTGGATCGCAGTGTGACTCCTGACAGTGAAGGGTATGATTTTTTAATGATGGGCCAACAGTCTATTGTGAAGTGCTTAAGTCCACTTAGGGATGTTGGGGACTGGGCCCCCTCAACTAGGGGTGTGGAGAGCCACTCTGACCAGAGTGCATGTCACAGCTTTTTGTCTATTGCTTCTAGGTATGAAAAATTTTCCAGCCAGAGTGTAAAGTTATGGGCTATTCTGGGTGCTCTTGATCCAATGAAGTCTGGGGGCTAATGGTGTAGAATGAAATTACTGCTCACATGACTTCTCAGAGGATCCCTCTGTGAGGCTGCCACCCCTGTTCGTAGCCCACACTGCCAGCTGGATGATACCTGAGCAGGAAGTTTTCAGTGTCTGAAAAAGGTCAAAGCCTCCTTCTGCCTCCCCCTGCAGCTGGCCTCTGTCTGTTCCACCTCCGCACCAATGCCTGTTGGTTCTTATCTCTCTTGCTGTTCCCTTGTCACCCTGCTTGTCTTTTCCCACCTGTGATCTCAGCAGAAACTTCCTGCTAATGCTGCCCAACACAGCCCAGGCAGGTGTTCTTATCTAAGTCCCAAGAATTCTTAAAGGGCACTCAGGATTTTTTCTTACTTTCTTCCATAAAGCCAAAGCATTTTAAAGCTTTTCAGTACTCAGTGTTGCTACTTGACCCTTGGGAATGTTTTCTAATCACTCTGTGCCTCAGCTGTCTAGTGGGGCCCGTTGTGGTGTCTGTATCATGGGGTGGAGGAGATGATGCATGGAAAAGGTTCAGCAGCAAGACAAACAGCAAGCCGTGCACAGATGTTAGCTACCTTTATTGTCTCTACCACCATCACCGTCATCCCATCATCATCACCATCATCACCATAACTACCACCATCACCACCCACCATCAGTACCACCATCATCACCACCATCACCTTCATCATCGCTTCATCACCTATTCATTATCAATTATCTAGTCAAACCTCCCCATGGTTTAGGTTGTTTTTTAAAAACATTTAAGTATTTTTAGAAACATTCCTTTTTTTCACCTTCTAAGAAAAAAAATCCAGGCATAGATACAACATACGTGAGCACATACACACACACTCACACACACAGAGGGGCAGAGAAATTCAGTGAAGGAAAGCTGATCAAAGAAAGAAGGAAACACAGGAGATATACCAAGAGTCAGAAGTATATACATGAGAGTGTTTGGAAAATGATGGAGAAACACAGCAGAATAGATGTCAGTACATTGAGACCCGAGGCAGCAAGGCCCTGATCTTGGCTTTGATCGAAGCATCAGGCTCCATCTGACACCTTTATTTTAACAAGTGGAAGCTCAGGACTCTTGAAAATATTTTCAGGTTCATGTTGTACACATAATAACGGTGATTATCAGTTAAGTGGAGGTGACATCACTTCTTGTCTCTCTGGCTAAATTAAATTGGGAAAAGCCTTGATTCCTCCTGTGTAGAACATGATATTAGTAGTTCACATTCTGACACAGAGAGTAGAAGCAGCGGTGTAATAGGTCATAGGACACTGGCCTGGCAGGATTTTCCCCTTGGTCTGGGAGTCAGAGTGCAGCCCCAGAACTGAGATCAATAGGTAATGCCTGTCCTCAGTTTCAAAGGACAAGTAGACTAGTCTGCACATGCAGAACTTTCTGAGAGACAGTGGGACTGGTTCTGTGACCCTGTCACCTGCCTCCAGCCTACATAAGAGAAGATGAGAAAGCCAAAGGAGATTGATCAGAGAGAAGGGTCCTCCAGACTCCATCCCTCCCTAGGCCAGGGCTAGCGTGAAGTTCCGCCAAGCCCAAGCGTGGGAAGCTTCAGGAAGACTACATGCCTATCTGTAAGAACCCCATTAATGATGCCTCAGAGCTGCATGGCTCCCTGTGCTGCTCATACTACAGTCACAGATAGTGATGTATAGGGGAATATCTGACCTGAGTCCTGGACTTTGTAGAGCCCGGGACTGGAGATGAATCTCGCCTTGAAGTGTAGAGGGGAGACACTAACCCGAGTACCCGTGACTGTGATGCATCTCTACTTCTTCCAGGATGTAGGGAAGAGTCAAGTTATATAGTTACTCCATGAGTTTATTAGGGCTTGTGGTAAATACCCAGACTTGAAATCTCTCAAGAAGAACCATTTCAAAAGAGCTGCCCACCTAGCTGAGCCAACCACAGAGGGCTGTGACTGTGAGGAGCTTGGGAGGGGAGATGTTAAGAATTCAATCAGGAGACAGAATTAGTCAGGCCAGCCCTGGTTGTGTTACACTCACAAAAACTCTCCAATCATGGCCACCTTGTAGAGGCCCCAGTCAAAGAGGATTTTATCCTATAAGATTATCTCCAACCCCCTCAAGCCAGCCCTGGAGGAGCCAGAGCAGTAGCTATTGAGAAAAATCACAGACCATGCTTGGTACTCCCTTGTGATTCACTGAATTCATGATATGGTTCAAAACTAGGGGCAGAAAGAGCATCAAAGTGGATAAGAAAAATCACAGTTTTGAGTTAAATCAGGTTGAACATTTTACCCCCTGGAGTGAGACTGCTCTTAGGGTCATCAGGTACAGTTGTATAAGTTGTGCACTGCACAAGGGTTTCTATCCAAATGGACCAGTAGGTGTTTAAACCCTTGCTGAGCTACATTTGCCAAGTTTTGCATTCCAGCAAGGGCATGGCATAAACTCACAGGGAGAGACACCCTTTGTCTAATTCATCTACCCATAAGGGACTTTTTAAACTTCTGCATTAAAGCACAGTATATACTAGTGGGTGGCCCTGACTATCATGTACCTGAAAATGCCTAGAAAAGCCTGGGGATCAGACTTTTGCACCCAAACAATGGTTCAGGATTGGGCCAGGGAGCTCCAGCCCAGCATAGTTGAAGAACATTGATGGGGGAAAGGAAATTGACATCTTCATGGAATTTTAGTTAATTCATATGTGCATTCTCAGTCCTTTCAGTCAAGTCTGACTCTTTTGTGACCCCATGGACTGCAGCCTTCCAGGCTCCTCTGTCCATGGGATTCTCCAGGCAAGAATACTGCCACGCTCTCCTCCAGGGGATCTTCCCAACCCAGGAATCAAACCCATGTCTCCTGTATCTCTTTCATTGCAGATGGATTCTTTACCCACTGAGCCACCTGGGAAGCCCTTGCTTAGTTCAGTCTTACAATAAAATGATCACAATGTATCCTTCCAAGGAGGGAAAGGGAACTATGTGTAGACTAATTACAGGACTGGAGGGTTAATAGGAGTGGAGGGGGACCTGTCCAGGGTGCTGAGGACCTCTGCATGTGTCCCTGGGGTCTGTGGCTGCAGAGGTTCCAGTACCTTATGCTGTCACTAGCATATGGAGGCTTGGAGTTCATAGGCCACTATGAAGATGGTATTAATTCAAGCACCACAAAATGGGACCTGGGTCTGGACTAGCTGTTACACACACAAACTAGCTGTGACACCACTTGACGTCTCTGAATGTCAGTATCTGTTGTCTGGATGGAGACCAGGCCCCCATGAGCTGACAGTCTATGTCATAACCATGGTGACGATGACACAGCAACATCATCTGACATGGGATCCTTGTTAGGCAGCTGGCAGTTGTGAGCATGTTTCTAAATGGTAACTCATCCCCTTCAAGGAACATGCCTCTTTTATCCCTATTTCATAGACAGGGACACAGAGACTCAGGGAGGACAAGTGATTTGTCCCAAGGGTCACAGCTGTAAGTGGTGCAATGTGGATTTGAATCTAGTCTGATCTTAGGGTACGTGCTCTTAACACCAGGCTTCATCGCCCAGTGGGAGGCCCAGGACTCAAACCCAGCACAGCTTGGTGGTAAACCGAGAGCTTTTCTTCTGTGTTAAGCCTCCCTCTATCAGCACAGAAGGCAGAACTATGTCTGGGGTAGTGTTGATCTGTTGTGGCTTTCCCATTCAGCTGCCCAGTCTGGGCCCTAGAGAATCAGCCAGCCAAAGTTTCATGGCTAAGCAGGTAAAGAATCCGCATGCAATGCAGGAGATCCAGGAGACATGGGTTCAATCCCTGGGTAAGGAAGATCCCCTGCAGGACGAAATGGCAGCCCACTCCAGTATTTGCCTGAAAAATCCCATGGACAGTGAAGCCTGGCAGACTATAGTCCATGGAGTCGCAAAGAGTCAGACATGACTAAGCACACAAACACACATACACACACACAAGCTCTCATGGGACCTGTGTCCCCAGGGACCAGTGGTTCTATAGTGTGTATGTAACAGA
Source organism: Bos indicus (assembly GCF_029378745.1). Classification (NCBI taxonomy): domain Eukaryota; kingdom Metazoa; phylum Chordata; class Mammalia; order Artiodactyla; family Bovidae; genus Bos; species Bos indicus. The sequence continues at coordinate 48,757,219 of NC_091775.1, forward strand.
CTGGACCCTGAGGAGGCAAGAATTCACTCCTGTTCTCAGGAATGTGGCTCCTACCACCTAAACCCGTCTGACTCCAGAGCCCTCTCTTTCTGGATTTTGTGAAGTTTTCTGAGGGACTCTTGCCTCGGACAAAGTCTTCTCCATCAAAGCAGAACTTGACATGGAGTTATTTTTGACTAGAAGATCAGAACTGAGCTTCTAGAAGTTTTGTGCTTCCACGGTTGCCTGCAGCTATGGTGAAAGGGAGCAGTTGGCTCCACTTCAACCTTAAAGACGTGGCATCACAGGCAGGCTGTCCCCCCTGTCTGAAAGGATTCACAGCCGGCCATCAGCCTCTCAGAGCCTCCACCCCTGGAGCAGAGGATGCTGTGTGTGCAGTGCTGGAACTGGTTTGTATGGACGGTGCTGCCCCATTTTCCTGTTATATACAATGAAATACCCACCCGCCAGTTCTCAGGAACCCTCAGAATTCCAATTCTTTCCAGCTCAGTTGAAAATATATTGATTATGTCTCCAGAGTGATGTTCCCCGATATGGTAGCTGTGAGCCACATGTGGCTACCGAGCATTTGGAATATGGCTTATCCTCGTTGAGATGGGCTGTGTCAGATACTCACTGGTTTCAAAGACTTAGTACACACACAAAAGGATTTAAGTGTTTCATGAATAATTTTTATATTGATTATGTGCTGCAATGATCATATTTTTGATATATTGGGTTAAATAGTGTAATGTAATATAAAATAATATAGAGATAAATTTATCTGCTCTTCTTTGACAACTTTTAATGTGGCTGCTATAAGATATAAAATTACACATGCAGTTCCTGTTATACTTCAAGGGCTGCAGAGTGGCTGGGGCAAGAGCTCAGGGTTTCCAGAACTGTGCTTGGAACAGACTCAGGGAGGTTCTGGACCATAAGGAAAGAAGCTGTAGCATCTGCTTTATCCTCGCTTCTCCATCCTCACTTGAACCAGGTCTTGGAGAGTGTAGGGGGACGCTGATGATGGGCCATGTGCTTTGTGATGTTGCTTTGATGCTGTAAGAGTTGACGCTGATCACATACCCACCCCAGATACCTTCCTTATGTTGAGTTACTTAATCCTCACGACAATTCCACAAGCAGATGCCATTCAAATCCCATCTTATGGATGAAGAAAGTGAGTTTGGAGAGGTCTAGTAAAGTGTCCAGTGTGCCGAGTCCTGGGTGTGGACAAGGCAGGGCGGGAGTCCAGGCAGACTGGTTCCACACCTGCGGGCTCAGCTGAACACATCAGTGAGAGCTAGGATGAGAAGGACCAACTATCCTGACCAGCTGACCAGCATCAAGAGGCAGAGGAACAGGAGGAGCCCTGGAGGCTGGTGCTGTAGGCATCACATCTAGGTTTGGGATCCCTGGGTTTGGCTGCAGACAAGCAACCAGCCTCACCATCTTTCTGATGGGAAAATATCAAGAATGACCTCCAGGTGTCACTGGGGAGACAATGAGGGGAGGGAGGAGAATGGCCTGGAATGTGGCAAATGCTTATTATTCATTGAGTTGGTTCCTTAATTTGGGGAGGATTGATGGAAGCTTGCCCTGGCACTTGCCCCCAGTCTTTCCTTCCTCATCCATCCATCCATCCAGCTCCTTCATGCATCAAGGACAGTGGCTGTGTTGGGCCCCTTGTGAGGTCTAAGGACCCCAACTCTCACAAGACATGGGCTGGGCCATGAAGAAGCTCTCTGGCCTGGGCATGTAGACAGGAAGGCAGCACTGGAAGGGCCACACCTATACCTGCCTGCATGGAGCCAGGTGCCACAGGGCACAGAAGGGGTACTCAGGCCCCTGGGGAACCAGGAGGCAGAGATGATGGGGTGGATGAATGAGGGAGAGGATGGAACATCCCAGGGAAGAGAGAGAGAGGACATCTCCTGCCTCAGCTCCATCAGCTGGGGAGAATCTGTTCCAATAGTGAAAGTGAAAGTGAAGTCTCTCAGTCCTGTCTGACTCTCTGCGACCCCATGGACTGTAGCCTACAACGCTCCTCCATCCATGGGATTTTCCAGGCAAGAGTACTGGAGTGGGTTGACATTTCCTTCTCCAGAGGATCTTCCCAACCCAGGGATCAAACCTGGGTCTCTTGCATTGTAGGCAGATGCTCTACCATCTGAGCCACCAGGGAAGTCAATTCAAGGCCACCTGCCCTCCACTCTGAGACTCAGATTGGTCTCTCTGATAACACTGGTCTTATTCTCTCTGGTGAATGGGCTTCTCCATTCAAAGAAGTATTTGTGCTGCATGAATCTGGGGATATGGTGGAGAACAAGCCAAAGAGATCCTTGGTTTTTTACATTTCAATGGGGAAGATGCAAAATAAATAAGCACATAAGTAGATAAGACGACTATAGTAACACTAAGGGTGAGAAGGCTGCATGATTAGGACTCTGGAATGTCTATGTATTACTGTGGGATGGCCAGTGTCCAGAGAGGAAAATGAGTCACTGGTGTGCTATTGAACAGAGAGGATTTAATACAGGAATTGGCTTTGAAGGCACTGGAAGGGCCAGTGGTGCAAAAGGAGGAAGGTATTGGTTACAGGTATTTAGCTTCCCAGGTGGCACTAGTGGTAAAGAACCTGCCTGCCAGTGCAGGAGACATAAGAGACTCAGGTTTGATCCTGGGTCAGGAAGATCCCCTGGAGGAGGGCATGGCAACCCATTCCAGTAGTCTTGCCCAGAGAATCCCATGGACAGAGGATCCTGGTGGGCTACAGTCCATGGGGTTGCACAGAATTGGACAGGACTGAGCGACTTAGCATGCATTTAGCTTTCAGAAGCTGCTTCTACCTTCAGGGCTGGAGGAGTTAAATGAGGCAGTGATCCTCAGAACCACACACAATTGCTCTGCCATGCGTTTGGCTGCTAGTAGGACTGAGATTCTTGAGCTGAAACCTTAATCAATTCTTGTACCAGCTCCTGCTCCTGCTGCAGTCCCAAACCCAGAGAGCCTTGCTCCTCCTCACCTCCCTCCCAGCTCCCACCATGGCTCCTCCTTCGAGGACTGAACTGAGGGCCGGCTGGTGTGGGGATGGGGACTTTGAACTTTCAGGCTCCCTGCCACCTTGGTGGATGGACTGGTGCAGGATGCGGAGTGTGGAGGTGAGATGAAACAGGTACTCTGGCATGGAGGCTTTGGGTTGGCTTTCTGGTTGAAGCAAAGGTCTGGAACTCATCCTGAACTACATTTGCAGGACCAGCTTGCAATTTTTATTGAGATTGATATATGTATTGAGGGGGTGGCTAGTAAAGGTCAGGAGGGGCTGAGGGCAACACCACTGGAGCTACTGAAGGAAAAGTTCTGAAGGTGGGAATTTGGGCTGAGACCTGCAGGAGGAGCCAGCCTAGAGTACTGTGGTCTGAAAACACACCCTCCACTGAGCTGTTGATGTGGTCAGGTGCCAAGTGGCCTAGCTTCCCCTGAACCAGGCTCTGCCACCAGAGTTTCCTTGCATGGTCCAACCTGCAATCCCTCCCCAGCCCTTCCTGTCTGGATTCCTTGGGCCTTGCATTCTGGATAAACTTCCTGAAGCTGCCATCACAAAGTACCACAAAGTGGGGAGGAGTGTCTTAAAACAAGGCTCCAGGGAAGAATCCATCCTTTCCTCTCCTAGCGTCCAGTGGCTGCTAGCATCCTCGGTAAATGCATTATCCCAGACTCTACCTCTATAGTCACATGACCTTCTTTCCCATGTGTCTTTGTCTCCTTTTCTCATAAGGACCCAGTAGAATAGGATTAAATCAGTCAGCTACTAAAAAGAATGAAATAGTGCCATTTACAGGAAGATGGGCCGACCTAGAGATTGCTATACTAAGTGAAGTAGGTCAGAGAAAGAGAAATATCATATAACGTCCTATATATGCTCAATCTAAAAGAAATGATACAAATGAACTTAATTACAGAACAGAAATAGGCTCACAGACTTAGAGAAAAACTTCTGGCTGCCAGGGGGAAAGGAATTGTGGCAAGAGACAGTTAGGGAGTTTGGGATGGACATGTATACAGGTTGCTATATAACCAACAAGAACCTACTGTACAGCACATGGGACTCTGCTTAGTGTTATATGACAGCCTGGGTGGGAGGAGAGTTTGGGGGAGAATGAGTACATGTATATGCATGGCTGAATCCCTTTGTTGTCCACGTGAAACTCTCACGGCATTGTTAATAAGCTATATACCAATATAAAATAAAAAGTTTTTAAACAATAATAAAAGGTCCATCATACTCCAAAATGATCTCTTCTTAACCAATTCCATGTGCAATGACCCTACTCCCAAATACAGTCATAACATGAGGTTCTGGGAAAGAAATGGATTTTGGTGGGACACCATCTCATCCAGCACACGTCCCACATTCGTGTCTCATGCAACTCTAAGAACATCTCATTATCTTATTCCTAGCCTCTAATCCTACCTGCCTTCACACATTAAAACTGAAAGGTGCTGGGTCGTGACTCGTTTTTCTGGTGGTGAGAGGCGAGCTGCAGAGTGTGGAGTCTGGAGGGAGCCTGGCAGAGTGCTGCCAGGAGCTCACAGCCAAGGCAGGGCTCCATGAGACTGAACTCATTCCAATATATTCCTGATTTTTTTCTTTTCTCAGTTACTTATAACACACACAAAATCACCTACCAGCTTGCAGTGCCAATAAATGAAAGTTCTCTCATTTCTCTACATCCCCCTCCAATCTTTGCCCCAAGCACTGAATTTTTTGGTGGTTGTATAAACACAGCACAGACACAGTTTGTTTTATGCCTTCACTTACTTCCTCTCAGAGGCATTTGCCGTATTGCTACAGCCTTCATAATTATCACTTTGAAAGCTGCATAATGTTGCATTAGGAGGATGCCCCGTGATTTACTTAACTAAATGTCTAGCTGTGGCAGAACAGTTGTTTCACTATTTAAATAGCGTGATTATGAACATCTCTGGAATTTGATTTTTTGATTCTTATTTAATTCTTTGAAAGATTACATTTAAAATTAAACATTGAATTTTCACTTTCTTTAAATAAATGATCTCTCCAACATCCTGACATTTTCCTAAGAATTTGGAACTGAAGATTGATTGTAATATATAGGACTTTTTGTTTGCCTGTTTGACTTTTCCTTAGCATTTCCTTGTAACAGTGAAGCCACAGTCCTCGGGGACTGTCCTCCCTCTACTTGGCTTCCACGTGCTCTGGCTGGAGTCAGACTCATTCCAGAGTTGGGGGTGGTGTGTGAGTGGGCTAAGCCAGCCAAAAGATCCAGTCCCCTTGGCCATGGAGATTGGCTCTGGGATGGGCAAATGGCCTGATGTGTGCCCAGGCATGGGCTAGGATTTCTATAGGAATCATTGGGAGGGTAGACCTCTTTTTCTGGAGCTATGAAGATGGAAGCCTAGAGTTGCTGGCAGCCGTTCTGTCACCATGAGGTGGGAATCTGTCTGGGAGCAAAATAAAATAGAAGGGAGTGGAGAAGAGAGATGGAGAGAGATATAGGGGGAAGGGGGAAGAGGAGGAGATGAAGAAGAAGAAAAAAGAGGTGAAGAAAAAAGGAAGGAGGAAGAGAGAGACTGAGATTGTAGTCTGAGACCCTGGGATGGACAGATCAGGTACATAAGCCATCAGATTATCCTTTTTTGCTTAAGGACATTTGAGTTGGTGTCTATTTCTTGTCACTGCTGGGTGCTCTGTACTCACATTTACACACTCACAGAGCTCAGAACAGAGGCATAGTTGGTGATGGTTCTAGGGTGTGTCAGGCACATTGCACACACCCACCGTAGGGGACTCAAAGAGCCCTGGCTGCAGAGTGCAGGTACCTGGGTGGGGCTAGTGTCAACTCTTCTACTAACCAGCTGTGTGACCCTGAGAAGGATGAGTGCCGCTCCAAGCCTTTCCTCCGACATCCACACAAGGAGGGTGTAGAGTAGATTCTGAGACGTGTCCAGCCATGGGGCAGGGGGTGGTGTTGGGTACTGAGATGGCCCTCCTGTCCTCCACCTGGACCACTGAACTTGACCTCACACATAAGATTATGCATATGAGTTCATCTGAGAGGAAAAGAGTACCAACAGAAACTCAGGGCTCCACTGGACAAGCAAACAGTTGGGAGTAGTTGAGCTCTGTGGATGATACTGCAACTGACCCACCTCCCCCCCCACCCCACCACACACACACACACCCTCTCAGGAGCCATCCAGCTCCAAACCCCTAGGATATTGGGATGGGATGCCTTGCTCTCCGCTGTGATCTGTAAACACTGCAGCCAGCTGCTGGGCTTGGTAGCAAACATTCCAGTCCCCTTCCAATGAGAGAAAACCATTGTCCTCATGCCTTCCAGACCCCAATGTCCCAGGCATCGTGTCAGATGAGATGAAAACAGCACAGGGTGAACCCAGTGTTTTCTGAAAATGCAGTGCCTCCCATGGGGAACAAGTGGGTTAGCTTCTCAGTCGAAAAGACAAAGAGACACAGTCCAGAGACATGTATTTCATCCAAGTTATTTCACAGCATTGGGTGTAGGATCCCCTATCATCCTGGCATCTTTGACCCAGCCCCTGCTTGCATTCATTCCATCCTGAGATTCTTGACATTTGGAAGACTCCATTCTGACCAGGAGGCATTGTCTTTTAAAAGCATAGTAGGGACTTTCCCCGGTGCTCTGTTGGTTAAGAATTCACCTTCCAATGCAAGGGACTTGAGTTCAATCCCTGGTCGAGGAAGTAAGATCCCGCATGCCATGGGGCAACTAAGCACATGCACCACAACTAGACCGAAGCCAGTGTGACACACTGAAGATCCCCAATGCTTCAGCTAACACTTGCTGTCAAATACATACATGCACACATACCCTGGAGAAGGGAATGGCAGTGCACTCCAGTATTCTTTCCTGGAGAATCCCATGGACAGAGGAGCCTGGTGGGCTACACTCCATGGGGTCACAAAGAATCAGACATATACATACACACATACACAAAAGAGTCAAACATGACTGAGCAATTAAGTGTATATATATATACACGTAAAATAAAAACATAGTAACTGCCTTGAGACCATCTTGCCATGGCCCTTAGTTAAGGGGAACACTTTTGAAGGTCATGCCAAAGACACAGAGAAATGTGTTTCATGTTATTCCGTAGTCGTCGCCAAATAATTTCTGGCTGGGTTTGGCATTTGTGCCCTTGACTCACAGCTAATGAGTTCAGTGGAGATGTATAGGGCTAAAATAGAATACTCATTCTGAGAGAGCTCCTTATCTGCTCCAAAGTGGCTTTACATTAATTTCCTCACTGCCTTCTTCCAACATCCCTGTGAATTAAGGAGAGAGCAGCTCGCAAGATCTCACATTTATAGGAGAGACCGGAGGGCCCAGAGAGGTTACCGGACTCCCCCAAGGTCACTCAGGGATTAAATGGCAGAGGCCGCACGACAACTCAGGTCTCCTGCCTCCTGGTCTTTGTTCTTTTCATTAAACCTAAGTTTGCACTTAACAGCTTAGTAAACTTTGAAGCATACGGTTTTACCTACAGGTTGTTGTGTTCAGCTTTAATGACCAGGGAATTTGTTGCTTGATTTACTGACTAAAAGCAGAATAGTTAATTAAACATAGAGACAGCAAGCTTTGGTAGCACACACATACACACAAACTCCTATGTTCATTGTTCTTTTGCTACATAATGAGAAATTGTGGAGCCATCTGTCGAAGGTGGTAACCCCAAGTGACAAGTTATTGTTCTTTGGTTATTGTTTCAAAAACACAAAACCTAGAGGCTTCTGGGCACAGGTATAGAAAGGAATTCAAAATGAGAAAAGAGTGTGGGACCATGGTTCACATGAGTTAATTTTCTTAGTCTTTTGGAAAAAGAAAACCAAGCAAGACTTTGAATATGTTCCCATGAATACCAAAATGAGATGAAATTCATCTAAGGACTTCACTAAGGAAGCAGCCAGGGGGATCCAACCACAAGGAATGGCTGACCGAAAACATTAGAAAATTAGAAATGAGAGACATGTTGGGTGACCCAGGAGATGGTGGAGGTGCTCAGCTTGGACAGTAGCACATTCTTCCTGGTTTTGTGTGAACAAAACAACATTATTATCTCCCCACAGAAATAACAGCAACTGGTAATGAATGGTCAGTGTTTCTCCCAACCTGAACTCCCATGTCTACAGAGCCCAGAATTGAGTGGAAAGATGCTTTGAAAGTCTCACCTTCCACTGGCACAGAGATGTAACCTGTCTTTAGTCAGACAAATGAATGAGCCACATGGGACAATGGAATCTCCATGGGGATCAATGAAATAATTGCCTTCCTTCTATTGCCTGAAAAACATCTACTTCTGCTTTGTTGATTATACCAAAGCCTTTGACTGAGTGGATCACAACAAACTGTGGAACATTCTTAAAGAGATGGAATACCAGACCACCTTACCTGCCTCCTGCCTCCTGGGAAAGAAGTACCTCAAGGCTGTATATTGTCACCATGCTTATTTAACTTCTAAGCAGAGTACATCATGTGAAAAGCCAGTCTAGATGAAGCACAAACTGGAATCAAGATTGCCAGGAGAAATATCAATAACCTCAGATACTCAGATGACATCACCCTTATGGCAGAAAGTGAAGAGGAACTAAAGAGCCTCTTGATGAAAGTGAAAGAGGAGAGTGAAAAAGCTGACTTAAAACTCAACATTCAAAAAACTAAGATCATGGCAGCCAGTCCCATCACTTCATGGCAGATTGATGGGGAAATAATGGAAACAGTGAGAGACTTTATTTTCTTGGGCCCCAAAATCACTGCAGATGGTGACTGCAGCCATGAAATTAAAAGATGCTTGCTCCTTGGAAGAAAAGCTATGACCAACCTAGACAGCATATTAGAAAGCAGAGACATTAATTTGCTGACAAAGTTCCATCTAGACAAAGTTATGTTTTTTTTCCAGTAGTCATGTATAGATGTGAGAGTTGGACCATAAAGAAAGCTGAGCACTGAAGAATTGATGCTTTTGAACTGTGGTATTGGAGAAGACTCTTGAGAGTCCCTTGGACAACAAGGAGACCAAACCAGTCAATCCTAAAGGAAATCAGTCCTGATATTCACTGGAAGTACTGATGCTTAAGATGAAGCTCCAACACTTTGGCCACCTGATGTGAAGAACTGACTCATTGGAAAAGACCCTGATACTGGGCAGAATTGATGTCAGGAGGAGAAAGGGATGACAGAGGATGAGATAGTTGAATGGCATCACCCACTCGATGGACATGAGTTTGAGCAAGCTCTGGAAGTTGGTGATGGACAGGGAAGCCTGGCTTGCTGCAGTCCACGGGGTCACAGAGAGTCAGACATGACTGAGCAACTGAACTAAATTGAGTTACTGCCTTGTTGAATTGTGTTTCTCCCAAATATATGCTGAAGGGGCTAACAGAGGATGAGATGGTTGGATGGCATCACTGACACAATGGACTTGAATTTGAGCAAACTCTGGGAGACAGTGAAGGACAGGGTAGCCTGGCATGCTGCAGTCTATTGGGATGCCAAGAGTCGGACATGACTGAGTGACTGAACAACAACAAATATATATTGAGGTCCTAATCTCAGGTACCAGTCAGTGTGAACTTATTTGGAAATGGGGTCTTGCAGATGCAATCACGTTAAGATGAGGTCATTAGGGTAACCCTGACCCACTATGACTGCTGTCTTTGAAAGAAAAATCAGAGATACAAGGAGAAGATGATGTGAAGATGAAGGCAGAAATGGGAGTGATGTAGCTACAGACCAAGGAATGCCTGGAAGGTGAAAGAAGCAAGTGGTTGTGGAGTAGGGGGTCCTTTCTAAGGGGCTTTGGAGACAGCCCGACCCTGCTGACTTCTTGATTTCAGACTTCCAGGCTTCAGAACTGAGAGAGAATAAATTACTCTGGTCTGAACCTACCAGTTTGTGGTACTTTGTTATGGAGGCCACGTAAAAGTAGGGTCACACCCAGAAATCCCAAAGAATAGCTGCAGTGCAGTCTTACAGCTCTGTGCATGGAAGCTGTCCACCCTATAACATGTGGAGCCAGGGAGGGCATGGATGGTGTTCAGACAAGAGGCAGCTGGAAGCCTGGGGGCTGGCAGAGCGTCTGTGGGCAGAACCCCATCTGGCCTCCCTTCTGAGGAGTGTCTGTAATTCCCACCGGATGCCACATGAGCCTTGAGTTTACCACATGGCTCAGCCCATCTGGTTCAAATCCTTGCTCAAAGGTCACCTCTTCTGAAAGGCCTTCTCCAACTGTAAGCAAGCAGGACCCTATGAGGCCTTCCCAAAATAGACCCCCCACCCATGTCCTCTGCCTGCTTTTTGTCTGTAGAAAAACCTTTAGTCAAAGAATAAGTTTGATCAGAGAAATGAAAAATACAGAAAGAAAAGAAAATAGTCAAGCAAGAAAAATAATCATACTTTAGCCATTAAACAAAGTCAAGTATCTTTAGTTCCTCCTCAAGGACTATAGATAATAGCTGGAGCCATGCCCTTAGAGCTGTTTTGCACACATGGAATCCCCCATCAGGTAGGAGAAGTTAACTCTATGTTGCTCGCAAGCCTATAGACTCCAGAAGGATTGGAACCTGTTCGTTGATGATGCCGACTCCCCATTACCTCACCACCCATTAATCAGAAGACTGTCCATGAGCTGACCACGCCCTGCTCCTTGAACACAGTAAAACTCCTCACCACCCCACTCCAGTGAGGATACACAGTTTTGAGGGCATTAGCCCGCTGTGGCCACCTTTGCCTGGCAAAGCAAGAAAGCTCCCCTTTTCTACTTCACCCCAGACTCTGTCTTCATGTTTCCATCTGGCACAGGTGCACAGAGGCCGAGGTTCAACAACACACCTACTGGACTAGAAATACAGCCCCATCAAGCCTGCACCCTTCTGTCTTCTCTGTTTTCGGTTTCTTCACGATAGTAATTATCTTCTTATTCTTGAGTTTTGTCTAATGTTTATCTCTCCACTGGAAAAATTTTCAGCGAGCCTGTTTTCTTCACTGATATATCCCACAGAGTAGTCACTTTATAAATATTTATTTGTTGAGTAAATGGATAAATGAGTGAATCACAGCTACAGACATTCAGATATGTTGGGTCGGCTGTGTCTGGATCATTCATTTCTGTTCCTAACACAGTTCTGAGAGCAGTGCTCATCGCTGCCAAGATGAGGGATCTTTTCCTTTCATGTATCAAATCTAAAAATCAAGACTTTTTGCATAGATTCTCATGTTTCCTATAGGAGAAGTGTGGCCCATTGTAACTTAAGCACTTCTATTTTTTTTTTTTTTTTACAGTTTTTAAAGTATAATTAATTTACCATGTTGTGTTAGTTTCATGTGTGCAGCAAAGTGATTCATATATGTATTAATATATATGCATTTTCAGATTATTTTTAATTGTAGGTTATTGAATATAATTCCCTGTACTCTACAGTAGGACCTTGTTGTTTATGTATTTTATATAGAATAGTGTGTATATTTTAATCCCAAACTCCTGATTTGTCCCTCCTTCCTCCCCCTTTGATCACCATAAATTTGTTTCCTATGTCTGTAGGTTTGTTTCTGATTCGTAAATAATTTCACTTGTATCATTCTTTTTAGATCCCACATGTAAGCGGAATCAGTGGCATCATATGCTTTTTTTAAGCAGTTAGAAAAGCGGGGCTGAAGTTGGGCTTGAGTGTCGTCTTGTGTCGGTTTGTGGTGCTGTCATAAAAGCACCAGAGCCCGGCAGCTTAAACAACATTTATCTCTCATAGTTCTAGGGGCTGGAGGTCCAGAGCCAAGGCGCTGGCCAGCTGGGTGTTTGATGAGGGTCCACCTCCTAGTTTGTAGACGGCTGTCTTCTGTTGTGTCTTCACATGGTGGGGACGGGATGGGAAGAGGGTGGGGGGTCTTTCTGGGGTCTTCTTAATTGGGGCACTGGTCCCATTCCTGAGGGCTGCATTCTCATGATCTAATCCCTCCCCAAGGGCCTCCCCTCCTAACACCATCCCACTGGGGGTTAGGGTTTAACATACGAATGTGAGGGAACACAGGCATTTGATGTGGAGCAAGTGTAAAGTGTGAACCCTGTCCTTACACACATGTGCTGACTGTTCATTCATTCATTCTTTCATTCACCAAGTGCAGGGCATGGGAGCATGCCCAGATTCCTTCTTTAATGAGCTCTGGGTTATTTCAGAGCCAGATGGAAGCCTCATTTGAACAAAGGATAAAACAAAGCAGGAAGCCAATCAGCTTCCTGGGTGAGTGACCTGTTCAGCCACACAAGGCTTGTGCTCAGAAGAGCCACGGTGGCTTTAATGCTCTGCTGTCATCATATTTGAAATTATTGATGATTTTCCCTTTGATCTTGCATTTTGTAAGTGAAGTTGCTGGCCCAAGAGGAGCACATGCAGAGCAGAGGAAATATGTATTAACACATGCCAAATGTGTAATAATCACTTCTGCTGCCTGTTTGCATGTACTATTCTCAAGGCCACACGGATCCCACCTCCCGGAAGCTGGCCCTTCCTGTGACACATGCGTGCATAAGCTACAAAACCTGAATGGCAGTGTATTAAAAAGCAGAGACATCACTTTCTCGACAGAGGTCCATATAGTCAAAACTATGGTTTTTCCATCAGTCGTTTACAGATGTGAGAGTTGGACCATAAAGAAGGATGAGTGCCAAAGAATTGATACTTTTAGACTGTGGTGCTGTTAGAAGACTCTGGAGAGTCCCATGGACAGCAAGGAGGTCAACAGTCCATCCTACAGGAAATCAGTCCTGAATGTTCACTGGAAGGAACGATGTTGAAGCTGAAGCTCCAATACGTCGGCCACCTGATACGAACAACTGACTCATTGGAAAAGACCCTGATGCTGGGAAAGGTTGGGGGCAGAAGGAGAAGGGGGTGACAGACGCTCAGATGGTTGGATGGTATCACCGACTCAATGGACATGAGTTTGAGCAAACTCCAGGAGGCAGGGAAGGACAGGGAAGCCTGGCATGCTGCAGTCCATGGGATTGCACAGAGCTGGACATGACTGAGCAACTCAACAACAATAGTTCTGGTGAATCCACGTACAAGTTTAGCTTTGCCTTTATAACAGGCATTGTGCCATATAAAGAGGAATGATAAAATGCAAACTAATAACTTAAAACTTTAATGTTTCTTTACTTAAAAAGACATTAAATGGAAAACATTTCTTAAAAAGTGACAGTCAAGACAGATTGTGGAAGAAAGGGGAAAACTTCATGTTTTAGTAAGTCTAATGACAGTGGTCGGAAGCTTCAACGGTTAGTAATAGTAATCATATTCATATGAAGGAGAATTCCAAGGTCAAAGTAGTTTATAAAACTACTAAATATTTTCTAATTCCTTGTGAAATTTAATAGTATAAGATTATATATTACAATATGATTCTAACTGATATACTCATGAGAGACCTTCTTGTAAAGCTTTATGGACCAGTGAATGTTCACATTCCATAGTAGCTATTGACCAAAAAATACCAGGCTATTGTGAATTGTGGAGAAACTATTCCCAAATTTTTCTAAATAGTTACTTACAGGAAAAGTATTAATAAATTAAATTATAAGCACTATGTCATATATGGGGCTTCCCTCGTGGCTCAGTGGTAAAGAATCTGCCTGCAATGCAGTAGACGTGGGTTTGATCCCTGGGTCAGGAAGATCCCCTGGAGAAGAAAATGGTAACCCACTCCAGTATTCTTACCTGGAGAATTCCATGGACAGTGGAGCCTGGTGGGCTACAGTCCATGAGGTCACAAGAGTCAGACACAACTCAGTGACTAAACAAAACAAAAACTAACAGCACTTTCTTGCTGCTTTTTAACAAGGACCCAACACTTTCACTTGGTCCTGGGCCCTGCAAAGTAAGTAGCCAGACAGTAGGAGGTTACTGATGCTGTTAAAGAGAAACATATAATGTCCTGAGAGAGTTCAGACAGAGATAACATCCATATAGGGGAATCAAGGACTGCTTTGTGGAGGAGGCGGCTCTGAGTAGCCTCAGAGGGCACAGGAGAATGCATCGTGACCTCCTGCCTTTGCTGGAGGGAGCCGTTGTGCTGAGTTAAGACCAGGCTGGCGGGTGCAGGCATGAGCCAGGGTCCAGCTGAAAACATGCCTGAGCATCTTAGCTTTGGGTGTCCTTACAGAGCAGGAGGGTGTTCAGGGCAGTTGGAATTCTGAGGCTAGCTGTGGTCTGAGTGGCCAGATAAAGGGAGGGGCAGTCCCAGGGGCCACCAAGTCACCAGCCATCAGATCTCAGCCTGGCTCTGAGACTCCCCATCCAGGCTGCCTTTGGTGGAGTCCCTCCTGTGACTGGGAGCAAGTTCAAGACAAGCCAGTGTCTGACCAAGACATCCCTGGACAGCAAACAGGGAGGCAGGAACACTGGCTCCATGGAGAAATTTTTCCAACACTGGGATGCTCTCAAAATGTGGGTTCCAAGTGGGGCCACACAGAATCCAGTAACCTTGCTGGTGCCCTGGAGAGACACAGTGGTTGGGTCACCTGGTGTAAGCTGTAGAGGGAAAGAAGAGAATGTTTTCACAGTAGCTGAGAGTCACCAAGCCCCTCCTGTGGTCCCGGGGCCTTGACACGGTCCTGTGAGATGGGACGCACTGGGATATGATTTCATGTAGGCTGATCCACAGCCCAGAGAGGGTGTGTGAGTTGCCTTGGACATCTGGACAGAGCCAGAGTTAGGATCAAAAAGGGATTTGGGCCTCTGAGGCCAGGACTTCCTGTTTTCCCACTGGCTGCTGGGGTTGAGGAGCTCTGTGCATCAGAATGGCTGCCATGGGATGTGTGAACCTTGGGGGTTTTCTATAGGGATGGCTCCTGTCTGCTCTTTACGATGGGAGTCAGATGAGTTACAGACCCTGAATGGCAGGAGGAGCATCTCACATACAGGGAGAGTGGAGTCGAGTCCAAGGTCCCTTACCTCTGGGGCAGACGCCTAGGGCCTGGCTCCTGAGCTGGCCATCCTAGGGCCTCCCTGTTGGGCCTGCGGACTGACCAGCTCCTCCTAGCTTCCTTCTGATATCCTGCTTGTCCCTATGGAAACAATCTCTCTTTCTCCCTTTCTCTCTCGATGCTGCCTTGGCCTTGTTTCTGTGTTCCTTGCGTCTCCACCACCCACCGGCTCATCACCGTCTCGCCAGTGGCTCTTCCCGGGCTCAGAAGCATCCCACTCACACCAGCACCCTCTCCCTTTCTGCTCATTTTCAGAGTTATTTGTGTTTGCATGAAATAGCGATCAAGAGGTGTGGGCTGGAGCTTGGGGAGAGGGGTTGTTCCAGAGCTTCAGAAGGCCCAGGGGGGTTAACTGAAGAGTTGTGTGGTAAGAATAATTACAGTCTGTGACAACTGCGTGGAGGGATGAAGAAAGGCCGACTGAGCCTAAAGGGGTGTGTGCTGGCCTTCCTCCCAGGAAAACCCCAGTGGTCCTGGGAGGGACCACTTCTAGCCTCTGCAGCAGAGATCAGCAGAGAGAGGCCAGCCCCACTGACACACATGTGCAGGAGCAGGAGGGCCAGACACCAGTGATGATGGCATGTAGGGAGCCAGATGGGGGGCTGGGTCCTGGCTGCTGAGCTCTCCCTGGGCAGGAATGGTCAGGAGCCATGAGAAGGACATCCACACCACACACCTGGGCCTCTGCCCTCGTCAAACAACCTGCTTCTCCCTGTGAGCCTGCCCAGCTGACTTCTTCTGCTGCCCTTGGGTCTCCCTGAACCCCTGGCCCCAGCCCTGCCTCCAGCATTTCCACATTGCCCTGGGAGTCTCAGCTGGAGCACTGGTAAGACCTACAGGGCCCTGAGGTCATGCTGCAGATGGTAAAGACGATGGGTGACCCTCTTCCAGGCCTTCAGATGGCCTTCCTGGTCAACAGAACTGCTCCCCAACAGCCATACCACCAGGGCACACTTCAGCCAGGCTTTCCTCCTTCTCTGAAGGCTCTCATTCTGCCTAGCCCCTGGAATCTGCCCACAAATCAACCCCCTGCCCCCAAACCCTTTGCCTCTGGCTCTGCCTTGGAGATGCTAAGACTCCCTGGCATTCCAGTCCATGGCCTCTTGGGGTCTTAGTGACAGCCCCACTGCTTTATTTTCCCTCACCCCTCCTGCCTCCTGGCAGCATCAGTTAGTTGGTCTGGAGTGGGACTGTAGGTGGGGGTCCCAGTGTGTTTACAGATGAATGGATGGACAGTTTGGTCTGATTGGCTCAGGACTGGCAGCTTGATTGACATTCTCTTCTTATTGGTCACTAACTTAGGGAATTTAGGAGTGAATACACATTCTTTGGGGCTTCAAATAGACATGGTCTAAGGGGAGAAGAAAGCAAGCTTTGGATGCAGGGGGCGCTAGTGGTAAAGAACCTGCCTGCCAATGCAGGAGACACAGGAGAATCAGGTTCAATCCCTGGGTTGGGAAGATCCCCTGAAGGAGGGCATGGCAACCCTCTCCAGTATTCATGTTTGGGGAATCCCATGGACGGAGAAGTCTGGCAGACTCTAGTCCATGGGGTCTTAGAGTCAGACACGACTAAAGTGACTAAACAACAACAACCCAGGATTTCTGAGAGGTCCTGCCAGGCATCAAGCACAGTCTGCTCCAGATAGCACCCGTCAAGGAACAAAACTCACCCCTAAGTACTAGTTAGGGGGTGCCCCTAAACCCCCAGAGATAGAATGACCAAGTTGCCTTCTTGGGAGGAAAAACAAACACAAATTTTACTCACAAAAGCACACTATTGCCATTTGGGTAATAAAGCTGGTTTTTCAAATAGATTTCCCAGATGAGCTTACAAAATAGGTCAGCTCCTGGGCCCTTCTTGCTCTCATTTTGTACCAAGAAAACTGAGACTCAAAGAGGCAAACTGAGCTGCTCCCGAGGGTCACATGGCTTCCCAGGTGACTCAGTGGTGAAGACTCCACCTACCAATGCAGGAGATGCTGGAGACTCGGGTTTGATCCCTGGCCTTGGGAAGATCCCTGGAGAAAGAAATGGCAACCCACTCCAGTCCTCTTGCTGGGATAATACCACGGACAGAGGACCCTGGCAGGCTACAGTCCATGGGGCTACAGAGTCGGACACAACTGAGCACAGATGCCCTAGGGTCACATGGCTGTTTGAAAGTGAAAGTGAAAGTCGCTCAATCATGTCCAACTCTTTGCGACTCCATGCACTATACAGTCCATGGAATTCTCCAGGCCAGAATACTGGAGTGGGTAGCTGTTTCTTTCTCCAGGGGATCTTCCCAACCCAGGAATGGAACTGGGGTCTCCCGCATTGCAGGAGGATTCTTTACCAGCTGAGCCATCAGGGTCACATGGCTGCTTGCTTGGAGCGAAATGCAGAGCCCAGGGGCTGGTGCCTTGGTGCAGGTCTAGCAGGCACCTACATTCACACCAGGAATCCTCCCCAGAAACCCCAGGCCCTCCTGGGACAAACAGCCCATGAAAAGCAGAGGAGTTACTGATATGTACAAAGAGAAAGCAAACAAAAGCAGGGTGAATTGGGAGAAGCATCCTCGTGAAAAACAAGATTAGTCATTTGAGGGAAAAAGAACAGAAAACATTAATAGAGGACAGAAAATAATTCCCCTGGACAATGCTGAGCCACCAGCCTGCACTGTACGTTCCATTTTGGTACAATTTGTAAAGGCGCCATCCCCCTTCCCCGCCTACTGTCCTCCCCCGCCCCCCTTACTCGTCTGGTCTATGCTCAGGCACAGGAAGAGCCATTCCTCTCGTGCTGCCCATTTGGTTTTCGGGAGTGTTTCTGCTATTTCCCCACATCCATTAATCTTCCTTTTTCTTCAAGGGAACTTACATCCAGCTCCAGAGGTCAAGAATCACAAAGATCTAGTGAAAGTTTTTGAGAAGAAAAATGGCAAAATGAAATTTTGCCTCCTACTGTCCTCAGCCATGAGATTTTAATTTAAGTCCTGAAATGGCAACATGGCCAGGGCTGCCAGAGGGTTAGTGTGTAGGAGGCCCTGAGGTTCTTAATTTGCCTCCAAGCATTTGGGGACCAGGAGGATGTAGGAGGGTGTCTTAGCAAGATGTCGGTGGTGAGGGGGCAATGAGGCGCTTGGCGGAGAGGATCTGTGGTCATCCGTTTGGAAAACTGAGGGTCTCACAGAACAGGGTCTCACAGAAGAGGGTCTCTTCTTGGACTTATTTCCTCGCCGGGTCCCTTCCCAGCTACTCATTCATCTGAGACACGTGGTGGTGGTTTAGTCACTAAGTCGTGTCCGACTCTTACGACCCCATAGACTGTAGCCCGCCAGGCTCCTCTGTCCATGGGATTCTCCAGGCAAGAGTACTGGAGTGAGTTGCCATTTCCTTCTTCTCCTTCAGGGGATCTTCCAGATCCAGGAATCAAACCCGGGTCTCCTGCATTGCAGGCAGATTCTTTACCAACTGAGCTACGAGGGAAGCTGAGACATAATCCCTGCATTATTATAAACATTAAAAACTACATCACTAGTTCTCCTTTTCCCCAGGAGCTTTGTTGTTACTGTTCAGTTGCTCAGTTGTGTTCAGCTCTTTTCAACCCCATGGTCTGCAGCACACCAGGCTTCCCTGTCCTTCACCATCTCCCAGAGTTTGCTTAAACTCACGTCCTTCGAGTCAGTTATGCCATCCAACCATCTCATCCTCTGTCATCCCCTTCTCCTCCTGCCCTCATCTTTCCCAGCATCAGGGTCTTTTTCCAATGAGTTGGTTCCCCAAGAGCTTACAGGATATAAATGAACCTTTCAGGCCGCACTGAACCCAGATGCAAATGAAGATCATCTCATACCAACCAGATAAAAATATGATTAAACAATATTTTCCCAAGCATCTCCCTCCCATTTAATATCTTCCACCAGTTATCTGGCTTAGATCTGAGTAGATGTGCTGAAAAATCAGAATCACAATTAACTCTTCTCAGCTCCTTGTATCTGGTGGAAGAGAAATTGGCGGCTCCCTCTGTACCCTGGGGAGCAGAACCTCTTTGCCTGACAGGGTTCTTGAAATCACAAACCTTAACTTAATAGAAGAGGGTAAACACATTATTTTGCATGAAATTATGTTTCTTAATGAATTAATAATAGGGTTACAATCCTCAGTTCAACAAGCAGGGAAATACAGGGTATAAAATAAGGGCAAGCAACTGCATTATAATTAGTTGGTCTTTTCAGGGCTTTGTATAACAATACATTAGCTCAGATTGCAGGGAGGGAAGAGGGAACCGCGGGCAGGGGTGAACCTCACTTCTGGGGAGCTCACCTGGGGTAGAGAAGAGGAAAAGAGGCTGCAGTTAACATTCCTAGAATAACAATGGCTAACTTCTGCCTCCTGACCTGCTCCATCCGGAGATTCCAAGTCTTCCCCATGGTCCTCTTCTACTGTAGCAGTACCCCTCAGCTCTGTGACAACTTCCTGTGGAGTTTCCATCAAACTTGTCCTTGAATTTGAGTGGCTGCCTCTGTTGATATGCTTTTGGAATCAAGTATAATTTGTCTTAAATGGAACTCCTGGGCTTACACACTCATGACCTTGCTGACTACACTCTTCTCACACCACCCCAGCACCAAGTCAGCAGTCTCTTTTCTGGATCCCTGCAGAGTAAAAGAATTTGGGCTTTGCCCAAAGAGGGATTTGGCCTTGACTTCAGGTTCTGAGAAGTAATTTTTAAAATCATACCTGAAAGGGGCATCTTTGTTTAGCTTGGCTAAACACTGCCTCCTGAGGTGAAGGTTGGCTATTGGCATCAGTCAAACTGGAGACTGAGTCCAGTGATATGGGCAACCTATCGGGCAACCTATCTTTCAACCATGCTTCCCTGGTGACTCAGATGGTAAAGACTCTGTCTGTAATGTGGGAGACCTGAGTTTTATCCCTGAGTCAGGAAGATCCCTTGGAGAAGGGAATGGCTACCCACTCAAGTATTCTTGCCTGGGAAATCCCATGGATAGAAGAGCCTGGTGGGCTATAGTCCATGGGATCACAAAGAGTCAGACCCAACTGAGCAACCAACATTTATGCAATGAGACCCAAGTAAAAACTGGAGAGTGAAGCTAGAGAGAGCTTCTCTGGTTGGCAATACATCACACATGTCCGGAGAAGGCAATGGCAACCCAATCCAGTACTCTTGCTTGGAAAATCCCATGGACAGAGGAGCCTGGTAGGCTGCAGTCCATGGGGTCACGAAGGGTCGGACACACTGAGCAACTTCACTTTCACTTTTCACTTTCATGCATTGGAGAAGGAAATGGCAACCCACTCCAGTGTTCTTGCCTGGAGAATCTCAGGGACGGGGGAGCCTGGTGGGCTGCTGTTTATGGGGTTGCACAGAGTTGGACATGATTGAAGCAACTTAGCAGCAGCAGCAGCAGCACACATGTCACATTGATTCAGAAAACACACATGTCCAGACTCTGGAGGGAAAAAAACAGTGGAAACTTCACCTCTGAACCCTTGTAGGCTCTGCCCTATATGCTTCTTCCTTTGGCTTATTTTAGTTCATAGTCTTTTTTTTTTTTTTTTTGTAATAAACAGTACTCATGAGTGGAACTACTTTCACTGAATTCTGTGTCTTTCTAGAAAATTATCAAACCTGAGGGTAATTTGAAGACCCTCTGCATGTGTAGTTGGCATCAGAAAGCAGGGGGTCCTTGTGGAAGATTGTGAGCCCAAGTCTACTGCCTGGCTAACTCGGATAATCATCTGTGTTTTCCAAAGTCCTATTTCCTATTCTCTGTATCTGAGGCCTGGCACTCTCTCTGGCTATCTTGTTTGATATTTGGGCTGATTTAGCATGTGTTGGATGTGGCTGGGTCTTTATTTTTCCATGAAGAGCTATACAAAGCAATTATCTTTGCTGCAGTTGCTCAGCTTTTTGATCTAAGGAAAATCTTGGTTCAACCACTTTCAGGGTTTTAGGTGATGGCTCAGAACTCAGAGCACAGCTGAGTTTAAAGAATGACTCAAACTGAATGTTATAGAGCCATCAGCAACAGAGATGGACACACTCACCTCTCATGCTTCTGTAAGAATTATGATATCTATGGACTTTTGAGGGCTGTTGCTGGGTTTCTCCTAGAGCCTCAATGAGGGAATCAAAAATTTACTGAAAGAGAGTTGGCCTGGGTCACAGGGGGCAGGGGCTGACCTATATGCTTTATTTCCACCCCTTTCCTTGATTTGTTCCAAGGGCATACCAAATACCCAGTAAATCTTTAAATGTGTCATGCTCCTTTCTACAGGGTATAGTAGATGGTGAAAATCTTGTGTTAGCTAGGGAGAGAGAAACATATGATGAGGATGAGGAGGAGGTTGAGGAGGTGGAGGAAGAGGAGGAGGAGAGAAGGTGGAGGAAGAGGAGGAGGAGAGAAGGGAGAATTTGTTATTCAGAAAGAACATCTTATATGCAGCCGTATCTGAGCACCTGGAGGGGTCAGTGACAACTCCAGAGACTCAGTGAGCCATGATGCTGGACATTTAGATTGTCATCAGCTGTAAAGCCCTTCAACTTCACCTTCATCCCACACAAAGACCCCTCAGGCTTACAGATGCCTTGCAGGTGATTCTCCAAGCCACCTTTTCTGTGTCCACACTACTTTGTGCCTGAAGTTGAGTCAAAATGCAGGAGTGGGGCTGAGAACCGATGTGTGATAGCCCCTGTTAGCAGGTGGTGTATTAGTAGGTTTTCATGTAAAAAGCACCTGTACAGGGACTTTCATGTCTCTGAACAATTGAATGGTACTGGAGGCTCGTGAAGTACCTTCTGGCTCAGACACGTGTGGGTCTGAATCCTGAGTCTGCCACTTTCCTGATCACTTGGCCTCAGGTGTGGTTGTTTGCTTATGTGTAAAATGGGGATGCGTTACCTGCATCTCCAGGTGCTGATGCAGGTGAAGGGCTTAGCCCAGTGTCTGCTTCAAGGAACAGTTTCTAGTTTAAAAGGGGAGAAAGGAGTCCTTTCAAAGAGTCCACTTTAGGTGATGACCCAGGCAAGCAGCTTCTGAAAGGCTAATAACATCCAACCACAAAGACTACAAGCACAGCACAGGTGAAAGGAGAGCATCTTGAATGGTTGCCTTTCTCAGAACAGAAGCAGTTCTGCTGGTTTGGCCCTGGTGGTGATCCTGGGCTTTATTTGCTATTAACCTAAGCAGGAGAATTCAAATAAAGTTGCCGTCAGGAGCATATTTCTTCCCAAATCCAGAGCATAATAAAAAGCAATGACCGATCTGGATGTCAGAAGAGTAATTGAAAATTCTACTTGCAGCAAATACAAATAGTACTTGCCATTAAAAGGACAATATATTCCAGAAAGAGAGAAAAATCACCAGATGACCGGCTCCATAACTTGCCGTTGACTCAGTGTGGTTGAGTTTTGGGACTTGAATTGAAAAGGAAATTAAACTCTAGTGTTTTCCTCCCAGAATTTTTTCAAGAAGGGAACATGTTTTGAGGCAGAAAAAGGCATTTTATAACATGAAACAGATATTTTTAGTTTTCATAAGATTGGGTTATGGATGACTTTGTAGTAATCAGAATGTGTTGCAAGTAATAATCACTCATCTCAAACTGGTTTAAGTAAAGGGGGAATTTTAACTCACATACTTGGGAGATATAGGTGTAGACAGACCTCAAGGTACACCGGATCCAGGAGATCCAATGATGTGTGTGACTTACATCACCTTCATCCCTCAAGCTCTGCTTGTCTCTGGTCATTGGGGTTCCCTGGTAGCTCTCTGCAGATAGCAGGCAGGATAACCAGACAATATTATTAGCAAAGACTAGGGCAGTTCCTGCCCATAGCAGATGCTCACTAAGCATTACACACTAGATCATGTATTTCTTATTCAGGTTGCTCCTCCGAGGGAGGGTGCAGTTATCTGCCCTATCTCACAGGTGAGGAATCCAAGGAATAGCAGAAGCACCACCAGAACCCAGGGGGTCTGCCCATAACACCCAAACCCTCAACCTCCAATCTGCCTGCCTGGACCCTATTTCTCTAGCTCCCAACCACTGGAGGAGAAAAGCTCTCTTCCAAGTTTCAATGACACAGGAGTCTCTAATTGGACCTGATGGCATCACATGACCACCTTTGACCCAATCACTGTGGTTGAGGGAATGGAATATTCTCATTGGCTGGCCTGAGTTACCCACCCACTTCTGAGATGCAGAAGGCAGGAATGGGGCTCTGTGATTGACAGGTCTCCCAAAGGCACCAAAAGAAGTGGATGAGAAATGATGATCCCACATCCTTGGTCTCTTTCCAGGCTAGTCTGACGTGAGTACGCTCCAAGTGAGTACCTCAGTGTATGTGTCAGAGTGTGAGGGAAGGCATGCGGGGGAGGGGTAATGTCTAGGGGGAGGTGGACCTGGAAAATTAGTATCTTTGGCATTCCACCCCCAGTTCCTGAAAAATAGCACATCTAGTAGGCTCCTGGCATTTAAGAGCCTTGTTGACTAAATAGACAGGAGCTTTGAATGCATTGGAATGATTTGTGGAGCCCTCACCTGAATCCCGATGGACAGAGGAATGTGGAGGGCTATAGTCTATAGGGTTGAAACAGTCAGATATGACTGAGCACACCACACAGCACCTGAATCCAGGGCTTCCCAGGGGGTTCCAGTAAAGAATCCACCTGCCAATGGAAAAGATGCAAGAAGTGAGAGTTCAATCTCTGGGTCAGGAAGATCCTCTAGAGAAGATAATGGCAACCCACTCCAGTACTCTTGCCAGGAAAATCTCATGGACAGAGGAGCCTGCAGGACTACAGTCTATGGGGCCAAAAAGAGTCAGGCACAACTGAATGACTGAGCACCACCTGGATACAAAACTTCAGGACTTCATGAATAGTGTGCTAATTTGGAGCTTGGAGAGACTTGAGTGTGCTTGTGTATCTCAGTAGAGCCTTCTGTGGCAGTCCCAATTCAATCACATTGTTCAAAATGATAAATGTAAGAATCAGTTATCAGACACAATCTGTCCAAAGATCTTACAGGACTCAGTCTGGTTTGGGAATTAATGAGCCACATGCCAACCAGTGGAGATCCCTTCTGAGAGCAGCATCTGGTTCAAGGTAAGAGTCACCCTTCTTCCTGATTGTTGAGCAGGCAGTAGAAAAATCTTCACATTTAATATGCACAGTCTGTTTCCCATCTTCCTTGTAATAAACTGGTCTAGCATCTTGCACAGCTATATCATTAAGGAGACTGAACTCCAGAGGCCAGTTATAAATGCACAAAAATAATATAGAACTAGGTACATAAAATAGAAGCTGATTCCTTCATCTATGCTGATGGGTTTTAAAGAGAGAAAATAATGGAGGATAAACATCAGGTGCATGAGAAATTAAAATTCAGTTGCAAACTCCCTAATTCATGCAAGAAGTCCAGTGTACAATCAATGATTCACGGGAGCAATTTTTTCGGAATAAAATCTCACTTCTCTGATTTTCAGAGTGGCAGAGCTTCATAAAAATGAAATAAATCACATTGTACACTTTGATGTCTGTCTCTTTTGCTCAAAGTAATGTTTTTGAGATCACATATTTTTATTTGAATAAGCAGTTTTTCTCTTTTTAAGGCTGAGTAATTTAACCTTGTATGAACACATCACAAAACACTTTTCCATTCACTTAATAATGTACATGTGGGTTAGTTCAAGTGTGAGGTGTTTTGAATAAAGATATTGTGAATATTAACTCACCTGTCTTTCTTATAAGCATGCATTTTCATTTATCCTGGGCAGAGAATACCTGAGGGTAGAAATGCTAGGTAGACATATGCTCAATTCTTTTTTTATTTTGAAACGGTTTTCTTGAGGTATAATTTACTGCCATAAAGTCATTCATTTAAATATACGATTCCTTGATTTTTCTGTAAATGTGCAGAGTTTCGTAACCATCACGTTTCCACTTTAAAACAATTCCATCCATCTCTGCACAGGGGCCTGCAATCTTGACCATGTTGGCTACATTTGACAAAGTCAGCCCCTCCTCCTTGAAATGCATCCAATGCTTAGCTTCCAGTTCAGTAAATTCTAATCATTTTATGATTTGTTGTTTCATGTATTTTGTTTTTTCTTCACTGGCCTTTCCTTTTCTATCTCCATTACTGATTTCTATTTTTCTCCCAAGCCTCTCAGCATTAGTTTTGATCCAAAATGTAGTTCTTGGACTACTTTTGACCTCAGCAACTCATCCCCTTGCTTATCTTACCCAGTTTCCTGGCTTCTTCAAAAAAAAAAAAATAATAATGATATTTTAGTCTTGGCGCTCCAACTTTGTACCTTATACACCATTATCTAGACCTACTGGATATGCATTTGTTAGATAAATGGATGGAATATAGAATTGGTGGGAAATATCATAAGCTTAGGTTCTAGTCCTCAGATAAGACAAGGAGGAGTTTGATCAAAGCTACGCTGTTGTTCAGTTGCTGTGTCCAACTCTCTGCAACCTCGTGGACTGTAGCTCACAAGGCTCTTCTGTTCTCTACTATCTCCAGAAGTTTGTTCAGATTCATGTCCATTGAGTCAGTGATGCATCCAACCATCTCATCCCTGGCCACCCCTGTTACCTTTTGCTTTCAATCTTTCCCAGCATAAGGTTTCTTTTCCTGTGAGTCAGCTCTTCTCATCAGGTGGCCAAAGTTTTGGAGCTTCATCTTCAGCCTCAGTCCTTCCAATGAATATTCAGAGTTGATTTCCTTTAGGATTGACTAGTTTTGATTTCCTTGCCGACCAAGAGACTCTTAAGAGTCTTCTCCAGCACCACAGTTTGAAAGCATCAATTCTTTGGTGCTCAGCCTTCTTTATGGTCCAGCTCTCATATCCATACATGACTACTAGAAAAACCATAGCTTTGACTATATGAACGTTTGTTGACAATGTGATATCTCTGCTTTTTAACATACTGTCTGGGTTTGTCAGAACTTTCCTTCCAAGGAGCAAGTGTCTTAATTTCATGGCTGCAGTCACTGTCCATAGTCATTTTGGAGCCCAAGAAAATAAAATTTGTCACTGCTGTGAGAATAGTACAAACTAATTAGTATTTGGTTCAGAGAAGAACAGATGTGTACTTGAGACCAAGCTGGTCAAATCCATGGACCACTGCCCCCATGGATTCTGGGCCACAGAATCCTCATCACATACTGATGGCAGAAGCATTGGCAATAGCAGAAGTGCAATTTGTCTTTTTGTTATTATCTTTTTTTTAATTTTAAGGGAAAATTTTTCTAAATTCAAAAGATACTTCTATTGGAAAAAATGAAATTAGAATATGAACTGTTGTCCCTTTTTGCTGAGAATTGTAAAAAGTATCCTGTTTTTATAAAAGTAGTTTACTTCAAAAAGCAAGATACATCCATCAATATTTAGCAATTTATCTGACACCTCAATGTATTAATCTATTATTGCCTGGTACATATTTTAATAGATTTTAGATTCATGTATAAGGTGATTGTACAAATGTATATTTCCCCTTTGATATGCAATCTCAGAAGATACCAGAACACAAGAAGCATTATTTATTTACTGTATATTCTACTTCTCCATACTTTGTGCCCCTTAACTTAGTATTCCAAAAAGTTATTGTTTAGAAAAGGAAATGGCAACCCATTCCAGTATTCTTGCATGAGAAATCCCATGGACAGAGGAGCCTGGTGGGCTACAGTCTATGGGGTAGCAAAGAGTTAGTGACTAAGCAACAACCAAAGACAGCTTCAAACAGGACAGCCTTAACATTTAATAGCACTGGGTTTTCTGAGGTTGACACTGAGGTTGGAGACAACACTGGACTCCAGAATACTGGTTTAGGTAGCCCTTTTCTTCTCCAGGGGATCTTTATGACCCAGGGATCAAACCTGGGTCTCCTGAGTTGCAGGGTGGAAATACAATGCTTTACCTTGAGTAAAAAAATGTTATTGTTATTATCTTGTCTTTAGCCTTTATTTGTGCTTTACAAGTGATATATCCATTACCTTTACTTTATATTTACCTATCCAATGAGATTCATTCTTTCACATGCTTTCTTGTTACTAATTTGCACCTTTTTTTCCCAAGGTTAAAGATGTTCCTTTAGCATTTCTTTTAAAATCAGTTTAGTAGTGATGAAATCCTTTAACTCTTGCTTATCCAGAAAATTCATTATCTCTCTTTCCTTCAGTTCTGAATTATAGGTTCACCAGGTAGAATATTCTTGATTGGAAGTTTTTTCTTTAGGCATTTTGAATATTTCATGTCATTCCCTTTTGGTCTGCAAAGTTTCTGCTGAAATTCTGCTCATAGTCTTATGAGAATTCCTTTGTATGTAACAAGTTGTTTTTCTCTTGCTGCTATCAATATTCTCTACTTGTCTTTAACTTTTGACATTTTAGTTACAATGTTTCTCATATATTATAATGCTATATATATATATATATATATATGTATATATATGATGCATACGTGCTAAGTGACTTCAGTGGTGTTTGATTCTGTGGGACTTTATGAACTGCAGCCTGCCAGGCTCCTCTGTCCATGGGATTTTCCAGGCACAAATACTGGAGTGGGTTGCCATGCCTTCCTCAAGGGGATCTTCCTGACCCAGGGGTCACACCCGCATCTCTTATGTCAGGCAGGTTCTTTGCCTTTAGCACACAGGGGAAGCCCATATATACATATATACATGCATTATATGTATATATATTTATTTAATATATTTTCTATATTTATTTATTATACAAATGGCAACCCACTCCAGTATTCTTGCCTGGAGAATCCCAGGAACAGCGGAGCCTGGTGAGCTGCCGTCCATGGGGTCGCACAGAGTCAGACATGACTGAAGTGACTTAGCATAGCATAGCATACACACACACACACACACACACACATATATATATATGAATATAGGTTCCCGTACTCTGAACTTATCCACTCTCCTTCCCTCCTTTCCTCTTTGGTAACCATAAGTCTTTGGGATTTCTTTGGGGGGAATGATGCTGAAGCTGAAACTCCAGTACTTTGGCCACCTCATGCAAAGAGTTGACTCATTGGAAAAGACTCTGATGCTGGGAGGGATTGGGGCAGGAGGAGAGGGGACGACAGAGGATGAGATGGCTGGATGGCATCACTGACTCGATGGACATGAGTCTGAGTGAACTCTGGGAGTTGGTGATGGACAGGGAGGCCTGGCGTGCTGCGATTCATGGGGTCGCAAAGAGTTGGACACCACTGAGCGACTGAACTGAACTGAACTGAACAGAACAGAACCATAAGTCTGTTTTGTTTTTTTTTTTTAATTTCCCTGAGTCTGTTTCTGTTTTGCTAATAAATTAAATTGAATTATTCTTAGATCCCACATATAAGTGACATCATATAACATTTGTCTTTCTCTGCCTGACTTACTTCACTTCAGTCCATCCATGCTATGTTTCATCTCTTTGCTGAAGTTCTCACTGTGTTCATCCACCCTTTTCCCCAGTTTGCTGAATGTCTTTATGACTATTACTTTTAAATCTTTATCAGGCAAACTATGAGACAGATGAGCATATTGACAAAACAGAAATAGATGCAGAGAAGAGGCTTGTGGTTGCCAAGAAAGAGGGGTTTGGGAGAGGAATGGAGTAGGAGATTGGAGTCAGCAGATGCAAACTAACATCTATAGGATGGGTGAACAATAAATGATTGGGTGACTAACACTTCACTCTAACCCCAGGGCACAGAAAGGCAACAACCTAGGAACACGGTCTCTCTGTGCAGGAGGACTATCAGCTATTCATCATGGCTACAGCAATATAACCCAGGGAACTATATTCAATATCCTGTGATAAACCATAATGGAAAAGAATATGAAGAAGGGAAATATATACCTATCTATAAAGCTTCCCTGGTGGCTCAGTGGTAAAGAATCTGCCTGCCAATGCAGGAGACGCAGGTTCAATCCATAGGTGGGGAAGATCTCCTGGAGAAGGAAATGACAACTCACTCCAGTATTCTTGCCTGGGAAATCCCAGGGGCAGAGAAGCCTGGTGGGCTAGAGTCCACGGGGTTGCAAAGAGTCGAACATGATTTAGCAACTAAACAACAGCAATCCATATCTGTATACAAATATACCTGCTTTACTTTGCTGTAGAGCAGAAATTAACACACTACATAAATTATGGAGAAGGCAATGGCAACCCACTCCAGTACTCTTGCCTGGAAAATCCCATGGACAGAGGAGCCTGATAGGCTGCAGTCCATGGGGTCACGAAGGGTCAGACACAACTGAGCAACTTCACTTTCACTTTTCACTTTCATGCTTTGGAGAAGGAAATGGCAACCCACTCCAGTGTTCTTGCCTGGAGAATCCCAGGGATGGCGGGGCCTGGTGGGCTGCCGTCTATGGGATCGCACAGAGTTGGACACGACTGAAGCAACTTAGCAGCAGCAGCAGCAGTACATAAACTATAGTTAAAAAAAAATCATCCCATGGGCAGTAGATCGGGGCACCAGACTCATAACAAATCTGCCTTCTGGGAAATGAAAGTGTGAAGATGGTGCCTACCAGTCACTGTCCCCAGAGAGTGGTCCAGGAGGCTCCTAGGTGTGTGCATTAAATTAGATATCTGCCTCTTCTGCAGATGCTTTAAGATTCTTTCATTTTAAGTCTGACAGCGATCAACTGCCTCTGCACTGGGCCCTGGGGTGGTCCCAGGACATGGACCTTTATGAGCTGTCTCCAGATCACCAGTCTTACAAGTCTCAGGATGCAAGTTTATTGGTTTTCTAACCTGAATGTTTGGGAACATGTCTTTAAATTGCAGGTCCTAAAAGCTGAAGTATCCGATGAAGGTTTGAATGCTTTGCTCCTCAGAGAGAAGCTCCAGGTTTTGAGTTTTCTCCTGGTTTCAGGTCACCATGAAGGGTTGGGCTTTATGATAAGGTTGTGGCCCAGCCTCTCCTTCAATGTGATTTTCTTCTCTTTCCCGCCTTGTGCAGTCACCTCTCAGCCAGCTTTGAGGTTTTTAAAGAGGGAATTCTTCCATACATATCTGTAGACTCAGTGTGTCCTGGGAATGGGGTGAGCCGCCATCTTGAACAGGAACCCTTCAACCTCACACATTTTTATATTAACCAACGGCTCCATGTTTTGAGATGCCGCTGCACAGTGTGTTTGGGTTGCTGTTTCCTCACACCATATTCCATGCATGTACTTGAAATCTGCATTCATTTTTTAAACCCTAAAGGATTTAAAACTTGTCATTTGTGGGTTATTGTTGCACAATTCGGAAGTATCTCTTTATTAAATTCAGAATACTATTTGTTTTCAACAGCCATAATGAATTGTTCCCAATTGTATGTTTATTTTAAATAAGTTTTCCTCTGATTGTAAATGTAATGTATGCTCATTGTAGGAAATCTAAAAACAGACATACACATAAAGAACAAAAATAAGTTCCCTATATCCAGCAGCAGCTGCACTTTGCTGGAGCAGCCATGAAGAGATACCCCACGTCCAAGGAAGAGAAGCCCAAGTAAGACAGTAGGTGTTGTGAGAGGGCATCAGAGGGCAGACACACTGAAACCATAATCACAGAAAACTAGCCAATCTGATCACATGGACCACAGCTTTGTCTAACTCAATGAAACTAAGCCATGCCATGTGGGGCCACTCAAGACAGGCGGGTCATGGTGGAGAGGTCTGACAGAATGTGGTCCACTGAAGAAGGGAATGGCAAACCACTTCAGTATTCTTGCCTTGAGAACTCCATGAACAGTATGAAAAGGCAAAATGATAGGATACTGAAAGAGGAACTCCCCAGGTCAGTAGGTGCCCAATATTGCTACAGGAGATCAGTGGAGAAATAACTCCAGAAAGAATGAAGGGTTGGAGCCAAAGCAAAAATAACACCCAGTTGTGGATGTGACTGGTGATAGAAGCAAGGTCCGATGCTGTAAAGAGCAATATTGCATAGGAACCTGGAATGTCAGTTCCATGAATAAAGGCAAATTGGAAGTGGTCAAACAGGAGACGGCAAGAGTGAACGTCAACATTCTAGGAATCAGCAAACTAAAATGGACTGGAATGGGTGAATTTAACTCAGATGACCCTTATATCTACTACTGTGGGCAGGAATCCCTCAGAAGAAATGGAGTAGCCATCATGGTCAACAAAAGAGTCCGAATGCAGTACTTGGATGCAATCTCAAAAACGACAGAATGATCTCTGTTCACTTCCAAGGCAAACCATTCAATATGATGGTAATCTAAGTCTATGCCTCAACCAGTATCACTGAAGAAGCTGAAGTTGAACGGTTCTATGAAGACCTACAAGACCTTTTAGAACTAACACCCCCAAAAGGTGTCCTTTTCATTATAGGGGACTGGAATGCAAAAGTAGGAAGTCAAGAAACACCTGGAGTAACAGGCAAATTACTGAACTGAACTGAACTGATCCAGCCACTCAGAGTTAAATCTAGCTGATATTTTCTTTCTTTCTGTACCTATGTGTATATATATATATGTGTGTGTGTCACAAAAATTGGATGGCACTGCATGTACAATACTGCATTCTAATTATTGCTTTTTTTAAACTTAACATTGTACCTTGAATAATTTGCATTTTTATTAAATATGTTTAAAAGTCCTTTAATTGTTACATAATATTCCATCATGCAGATTTCCTTAATTTGTGAAGCCATTCATCAGGTTCCCCTTGTTAATAATACTACCATAAACATCTTATGTAAATCTTTATTTATGCATTAGACTCTATGTTTACTCTGAATTTGGTTCTGTGGTATGGGCTTCCCAGGAGGTGCAAGTGGTAAAGAATCTGCTTTCCAATAATGCAAGATATGTGGGTTTGATCGCTGGATGAGGAAGATTCCCTGGAGTAAGAAGTGGCACCCCACTCCAGTATTCCTGCCTGAAAATTTCATGGGCAGAAGAGCCTGGCAGGGTAGATTCCATGGGGCTGCAAAGAGTTGGACATAACTGAGTACATATATTTGGAGAAGGAAATGGCACCCCACTCCAGTACTCTTGCCTGGAAACTCCCATGGATGGAGGAGCCTGGTAGGCTACAGTCCATGGGGTCGCGAAGAGTTGGACACAACTAAGCGACTTCACTTTTACTTTTCACTTTCATGCGTTGGAGAAGGAAATGGCAACCCACTCCAGTGTTCTTGCCTGGAGAATCCCAGGAACGGGGGAGCCTGGTGGGCTGCCGTCTATGGGGTCGCACAGAGTTGGACATGACTGAAGCGACTTAGCAGCAGCAGCAGCAGCAGAGCACATATATTAATGTAATTTAAATCCCTAAAGAAATAGCAGATAAGATGGCAGACATGACTTCCTTGGTAAGTAATTTTTTCATCAGTCCTTTAGGATAGAAACCTATATGGGGAATTGTTTTTTAAAGCCTCTTAATACCTACTGCCTTAAAACTTATCACCAAAAAAGTTGTGCATAATTTATAATTCTCTATTGCACACATAGATAACTCTCACTGTAGAATTTTTGTTGTTCAGTCACTCAGTCATGTCTGACTCTTTGTGACCGCGTGGACTGCAGCACACCAGGCTTCCCTGTCCTTCATCATCTCCCAGAGCTTGTTCAAACTCATATCCTTCCAGTCGGTGATGCCATCCAACCATCTTGTCCTCTGTTGTCCCCTTCTCCTCCTGCCTTCAATCTTTCCCAGCATCAGGGTTTGTTTTTCCCCCAGTGAGTCAGCTCTTCATATCATGTGGCCAAAGTATTGAAGCTTCAGACTCAGTATCAGTCCTTCCGATGAATATTTAGGATTGATTTCCTTTAGGATTGACTGGTTTGATCTCCTTGCAGTACAAGGGACTCTCAAGAGTCTTATTCCCCAACACCACTGTTCAAAAGCTTAAGTTCTTTTGTGCTCAGCCTTCTTTATAGTTCAACTGTCACATCCATACATGACTATTGGAAAAACTATAGTTTTGACTATACAGACCTTTGTTGGCAGAGTAATGTCTCTGCTTTTTAATATGTTGCCTAGGTTTGTCATAGCTTTTCTTCCAAGGAGCAAGTGTCCTTTAATTTCATGGCTGCAGTTACCATCTGCCATGGTTTTGGAGCCCAGGAAATAAAGTCTATTACTGTTTCCGTCATTTCCCCATCTATTTGCCATGAAGTGATGAGACCAGATGCCATGATCTTCGTTTTTTGAATGTTGAGTTCTGAGCCAGCTTTTTCACTCTCTTCTTTCACTTTCATCAAGAGGCTCTTTAGCCACTCTTCACTTTCTACCATAAGAGTGATATCATCTACGTATCTGAGGTTATTGATATTTCTCTTGGCAATCTTGATCCCAGCTTGTGCTTTATCTAGCCTCGCATTTTTCATGGTGTACTCTGCATAGATGTTAAACAAGCAGGGTGACAATATACAGCCTTGATGTACTCCTTTCCCAATTTGCAACCAGTCCATTGTGCCATGTCTTGTTCTAAATGTTGCGTCTTGACCTGCATACAGATTTCTCAGGAGGCAGGTAAGGTGTTCTGGTATTCCCATCTCTTTAAGAAGTTTCCACAGTTTGCTGTGATCCACTCAGTCAAAGGCTTTAGAGTAGTCAATGAAGCAGAAGTAGATGTTTTTCTGGAATTTTTTTGTAGGCTTACTGTGTGCTAAGAGCCTTGCATGCATTATCTTATCCCTGGATGAGGAAAATATTATTCATATTCTCATTTGATATACAAGGAAACAGACCTGGAGAATTAAGGTACACAATTTTAAGAAGTGAAGAAGACCAAGGAGTCTGACAACATGAGCAGATCCTATCTGCTCTACTATAAAGGATCTTTGTTGAATCTCTGCCAATTAGAAAAGAGAAGAGTGTTTCACCATGGGTTTTAATTCTATTCTATTGGTTATTAGTGAACATACATATGTCTTTCATCTGTTCTTTGCAGACTTCTGAGTGAACCATTAACACCAACTTAATTTACCTCCACCAACTGACACAATTCCTTGGTACCCGCCTCCACCTTTCCAAACAGTGTATACTCTGGAAGCAGACATCAATTTTTATATTGAACTGAGTAAAGCATGGGGTTTACCATGTGTCAGTCACTCTTAACTAATCCAAACATGTTTACCAAAGACATTTTAGGAATATAAAATTATCCAAGGTCACAGCTGAGAAACTTTTTTCTGTATTAGTTGTTCCCTCTTATCTACAGTTTCACTTCCTATGGTGCCAGTGGCTGGATATGGTCAACTGAGGGTCAGAGAATATTAAAAGGGAAATTGTAGAAATAGACAATTCCTAAGTTTTGAACCACATGCCATTCTGAGTAGCGTGAGGAAATCTTGTGCTGTCCCTTCCTGTCCCACCTAGGATCTGAATTTCACCTCATCACAAGAAGAAAGTGAGTACAATATATTTTGAGAGAGACACCACATTTATATCTTTTTTTTTACAGTGTATTGTTATAATTGTTCTATTTGTTATTAATCTCTTACTGCACCTAATTTATAAATTAAACTATCATAAGTGTGTATGTATAAGAGGTTAAAGGGACAACAGAGGGTGAGATTGTTGGATACCATCACGGACTCAATAAACATGAGTTTGAGCAAACTCTGGGAGATAGCGAAGGAGCGGGAAGCCTGGCATGCTCCATGAGGTGGCAAAGAGCCGGACACGACTGAGTGACTCAACAACAATATGTGGTTTGGCTGTGTGCGGTTTGGCTGTGCATGGTTTCAGGTATCCATTCAGGGTCTTAGAATGTATAAGATAAGGTGGGAGGGGGTGGGGGGGATAAGGTGGGATAAGGTGGGAGGGGGTGGGGGGATATTGTATTCAATTACCTTTGGCAGCACATTCCTTAAAATTTAGTTTTGTAGTTTCCCTCCTTCACAGTTTTGTTACCCAGCAAAATTTGGTGTTAAGGGTAGCCTGAAATCCCAAGTCATTCCTATTTTCCATCTCAGTGATCAACATATTTTTCTTCCTGGCCAAAGTCCACTGATCCATCTATGCTCTTCACTGTAGAGCAGGTACAATATTTTTTCGTGGAATGTTACCCATCACTCACTCACCCTCCCTTATTCTCAACCTCTGTAACTTGAGTGCCTTCTGCTGCTTTCCCTATAGACACGCTCAAGCATTTCCCATTTTGGAAACCTTCTCTTGCTCACATTTGCCACTTGAGTTAACAATTTCTCCCCCCCCCCCCCACCCCGTTTATTTATCTAAGCTTCTCAAAAGAACACTCCACTGACTATTTCAGCTTCCTGGCTTCCCATTAGCAACTCTGGCTGCCTCGTAGTTCTCAGTACTCTACTGAAGCACACTTGATGAAGTTGCAAAGTGCTTCTTAAAGTCAGGTGAAGTGGATCTTGTGATCTTTTCCTCCGTGGATCTTCCTGTTGTATTTGACACTATCAGTTTTTCCTGAAAATCTCTCTATGCCCTCTGTTTTCCCTGCTCTATGATTCTTTCTTCTTTGTTAAATTTATCATATTCTGATTTTCCTTCCACCTCTCAAATATTGTCCCCCCGGGGCTCAGTCCTCATCTATTTACCCTTTTCACATTACATATTCTCCATGGGTAATTTAACTTACACTTGTGGTTCAATTGTCTTCTGTATCCTAATGATTCCAAATCTACACATCCAGTCTGCAGTTACTCTTGGTTTGAGATTCATATACCATTAAATTCCAATAATCATATAGATGCTCTATGAGTAACTCAGTGTGTCTCATTCATAAACCCCCTCCTTTTTTCGTGTTCTTGATTTCAGTTGCAGACACTACCATCCATATATTTCTTAAATTGGTGAAAGCTAAAGTCATTAATTTGAGACTTCTCTTCTCATACAGGTGTTTAGTGCTATAATTTCCCCTTAAGTACTATTTAGCAGAATCTCTAAAATTTCACATATAATATTTTCATGTTCCTTTCATTCCAAATACTTTCTAATTTCTCTTTTTCATGTCTTACTTTACCAATGGGTTACTTAGGAATGTGCTATTTAGTTTGCAAACACTTTGGAATTGTATTTGATATATCTGTTATTTATTTATAATTTAATTCTATTTGAGAGAAAGGACATACGTTGTATATCTTTAATCATTTCAGATTTGTTAATATTGTTTTATGGCCCATAGAATTATTTATCTCTTGCCACATGTCTCTTGTATACTCGCAAAGAAAGAGCTTCTGCTCTTTGGGGTAGAGTATTTTATAAATGTTAGGTCAAGTTAGGTGACAGTGCCATTCAAAGTCTACATTATTTCTGTTTTTCTATCTATATAATTTCTACAATTATTTTGAGGTGGAGACATTGACATCTCTGTCTATAAATCTGTAAATTTCTCCTTGCAAATCTTTGAATTTTGCTTAATGGATTTTGAAACTTAGATACATAAGCATTTAGAATTGTTTTGTCCACTTGGCAAATTGCCCTTTTATCGTGATGAAATGACCTTCTTCATTCCTCCTAATATTCTTTATGCTAAAATCAATGTTTTCTAATATTAACATAACAATCCCTGCTTTATTTTCATTACTGGTAACATGTTATATCATTTTCTCCATCCTTTAATCTGTCTTTATATTAAAATATATTTCTTATAGACAACATAGAGTTGAATCTTTCTTTTTAATTCAGTCTTTCTATCTCTGACTTTTAATTGGGTATATTTAGATCATTTGTTGGAGAAGGGAATGGCAACCCACTCCAATACTCTTGCCTGGAGAGTCCCATGGACAGAGGAGCCTAGCAGGCTTCAGTCCATGGGGTCACAAAGAGTCGGACACGACTGTGTGACTACCACTTTTACTTTTTCACCGGTGCTAAATCCCCTCATAGCCCCAGTGGTTCTGGGAACAGGGGTTTCGTCTCAGTGTTTCATTGGGTGAGGAAACAGAGCATTTCACTTATCTTTCTCCTTTATACTCTGTTTTATACTCAGCACAGTTCAATGACTACCCAGTATCCATCTTCACACACCCTTTTTGCATTCCCTTTACATCATAATCCCTGTTTCTGTTCTGGCTTTTTAGACTAATTCACTGGTACTCTTTAAATAGCCACCAAATCTCATTGTATAGTCACCCACATATTTTGATCTCTGTTGCTTCCAAGGTTGGGTGTCTCTAGTGGCTCAGCAGTAAAGAATCCACCTGCAATGCAGGAAATGCAAGTTTGATCCCTGGGTAGAGAAGATCCCCTGGAGAAGGGAATGGCAGCCCACTCCAGGATTCTTACTTGGAGAATCCCATGGATAGAGGAGCCTGGTGGGCTACAGGGGCAAAGAGTTGGACACAACTTAACAACTAAACCACCACCATCTTCAAGGTATTAGTCATTTTTACATTCACCTATTCATTGACTTCACTTTCACTTTTCACTTTCATGCATTGGAGAAGGAAATGGCAACCCACTCCAGTGTTCTTGCCTGGAGAATCCCAGGGATGGGGGAGCCTGGTGGGCCACCATCTATGGTCGAACAGAGTCGGACATGACTGAAGCGACTTTGCAGCAGATCATTTATGCTTAATGATTGTTTTAATGATTAGATTTTAAGCTATTTTGCTATCTGTGTCATTTTCTTCTTTATCCTCTTTTTTTCCTACCTTTTTTTCCTGCCTTTCTATGAATTAACCAGATATTTATTATGACTCCTTTTAATCTACTTTCTTGGATTACTAGCTTCAACTTTTCCTTTGTTATTTTAATGGTTACTTTGGGCTTTATAGTGTATACCTCTAACATCACAGGCTGCTACAAGTCCTATAATAGTTCTTTCCATTTAATATGAAGACCTTACACTACTCTATCTCCATTTCTTCATTTCTTCCCTTCATGCTGTAGGTGTTATACTGTTCAGTTTTACATATGTTATAAACCCCACAATATATCATTATTTTTGTTTAAATAGTTAAATATATTATAAGGAGCTGTAAATAATAATAAAATAATCTTGTATATTCACCCATATAGTTACCATTTCCAAGACTGTTAATTCCTTTATTCAGAGCTAGATTTCCATGTGGAATCATTTTCCTTTTTCCTGAAGGAGAATCTTAAACATTTCCTGTAGTTTAAACATTTCCAGTTCTGCTGGTGATAGATTCTTTCAGATTTTGTACATCTGAGAAGATCTTTATTTTGTCATTTTTGAAAGACATTTTTGCTGGGTATAGAATTCTAGGTTGTCAGGATTTTTGGTCTCAGTATTTTAGAGATGTTGTTTCTCTGTCTTCTCACTTGCATTGTTTCTGGTGAGTAATCAGTGGTCATCTTAGTCTTTATTTTTCTGTCCATCAGGTATCCTTTTTCTCTGGCTGTGTTTTTAAGATTTTCTCCTTATCTCTGGTTTTCAGCAATTTGATTATGATGTGTCTAGATGAGATTTCTTTAGCATGTGCTTGGGGTTTGTTGAACTTCTTGGATCTTTGGGTCTATAGTCTTCCCTGAATTTGGAAAATTTTCAACCATCATCTCTTTAAATAATTTTTCTACTCCTCCCTGCCTCCACTCCTACAGAGTTATAGTAGCTTTTTTAACATCCGCATCTGCCAATTTGAACATTTGTGATAGCTTTAGTGTGATCAGTTGATCCATGTTATCCTCATCATGGTTGTGTTTTCCTTTTTGTTTGCTTTGATTGAATGCTGGACATTGTGGCTTTAGTCTTGGTTACAAGATGTTTTTATTTTCCTACAAACGTTATTGAACTTTGCTCTGGGATGCAGTTAATTATTTTTTAATTATTATTGTTATTTTTTTGTGGATGTGCTGGGTCTTCTTTGCTGTGTCTGGCTTTCCCTAGCTGCAACTACTGGGACCTACTCTCTAGTGGTGGTGCATGGGCTTCTCATTATGGCGGGCATTTTCTTGTTGTGGAACATGAGCTCTAAGGAGTGTGGGCTTCAGTAGTTACTGTGTGTGGGCTCAGTAGCTGTGGCTTACAGGCTTAGTTGTTCCATGGCATGTGGGATCTTCCCAGACAAGGAATCAAACCTGTGTGCCCTGCATTGGCAGGCAGATTCTTAACCACTGAACCATGAGGTAAGTCCCTGCAATTAATTATTTTCAAAGAGTGTGATGGTTTAGGGTCTTATTGTTAAGATTTGTTTGGAGGGACAGTAGCAATCCTCATACTAGGGTTAATTATTCCCCGCTATGAGGGCAAATCCTTCTCAAGTCGTCTACTCAATTCTCCTTGAGTCTGAAAGATCCTTGGATGGTGGGAACAGACGTTATACCTGGCTCTGTGTGAGCACGGCACACAGTTTGCTCTAATCATTTTGGGGTCATTTTAATCCCTGGCCTTGGGTGGTTTCCCCTTACCTGTGCACTCATTAGTACTTGGCTGAATGCTAGGGGCTTCTTCAGATCCCTGGGGTTCCTCTACATTTCTCTCCTCTCTGGAACTCTGTCTTGCAAACACTGGCTGCATTTGTCTCCCTGGATTCTCAGCTCTGTCTCTTCATCCAAGAAGTCTGCCAGGCTCCAGAGCACATGCAGTGCTCAGACAATCATAGGGCTCACCTTGTTCATTTCCCATTTCTCTGGGACCCAAATCCTCATTGTCTGAAGTGCAGTGTATTGCATCTATTGTCTAATTTGTGTTAACAGCTTCACCAGAGAGTTAAATCCTGTCCTTTGTTTTATCCATCAGAAGTGAAGGTCTCACTATGAGGGCTTTTGCCAATGTCTTTGGATCTGTCTCCCCCCACCAGTCCCCATTTATGGTGCAAGTGGCTTGAAGACAGAGTCCTTGCCTTACTCATCAGGACATGTCTGCACTGAGTGTGGCTCTGGAGGTCAGGCTGCCTGGGTCCTCATTTTGATCCTGTCACTCATTGCTTAAGATCTTGGGTGAGTTACTTAATTTCTCTGTGCCTTTGTTTTCTCATCAATAAGTGAGCAAAATAACAGTACAGCTGTTTGTGGTTATTTTGAGGATTCAGTGACACATGCAAAGTTTTTAGTAAGGCAGCTGACACATAGCTGTCAATAAATCCTTATATTAACCTAATAATAATACTTGTTGTTTGCTGCTGTTCAGTCACCAAGTCATGT
Organism: Bos indicus; assembly: GCF_029378745.1. Lineage (NCBI taxonomy): Eukaryota > Metazoa > Chordata > Mammalia > Artiodactyla > Bovidae > Bos > Bos indicus. The sequence continues at coordinate 48,797,338 of NC_091775.1, forward strand.
CCAATTGTGACCCCATGGACTGCAGTGCACCAGGTTCCCTGTCCTTCACTATCCTCCAGAGCTTGCTCAAACTCATGTTCATTGAGTCGATGATGCTATCCAGCCATCTTATCCTCTGCTGCCCCCTTCTCCTCCTGCTCTCAATCTTTCCTGGCATCAGGGTCTTTTCCAATGAGTTGGCTGTTCACATTAGGTAACCAAAGTATTGGAGCTTCAGCCTTAGCATCAGCCCATTCCAACCCTAATATTGATATTATATTCTGATCCTCACTAGTAGTGAGTGACATAGTTGTTGTTCAGTTGTTCAGTGGCTCATTGTCTGACTCTTTATGACCCCATGAGTGACAGATTGGCACTCAAAACATTTTGGGTGAATAGGTGAATTTTGACCCTCACAAGATTCTCGTTGTTGAGCTTGTGTCAGATGCTTCCTTCTCAAGTGAAAACCTTCACCCCTGGTTCAGATGTTTACTCACCATCATTGCAGAGCTGGGGTATCCAGTGTGATGAAGCCTTCACCTCCTCTCCTCCCCCACCAAGCAGCCAGACATGTGCAGACATTGTCTGTATCAGATACTATGTTTGATTTGCTGAAATTCATCTCTCCCTTGATCCAAATAGCAGAAAGCTGTCTGTGGGCCATGCAGGATATAATATTTTACGGAATCAGTGATGCCTTGAAGAGAGCTGCAAGCAGATAATGTGATGAAAGAACAAATATATCAGCACTTTCCTGATTAAGCTGGTGCATTAGAATTGGCATCAGACCACTGAATCTGGTGCGATCATTTCATCCTCATTCCAGAGGAATGGTGGCAGGGATATTTCAACTATTAGAAGATTTGGGGGGAATTTAGGGAGTGATAGGTGTACAGATGGAGGTTCACTTTTTATAACTGATTTTAAAAACATGTCACAAATGTTATAGATTCCAATACATGATATAGAGTTCTTTTTGCTGTTATAGAATCCTGATCACTTTGTTTTCTTAGCTGGTACATTTTGACTCTACACCAGAAGGTATGTGTGCAAAGCATCTTGTTTTCTGCATGTCTTAGGCATAAAATTCTTGATCATCAAGCATGGGTTTCTATATGATAGATTTTAATTTTATGACAATATTGATTTTTATACATCCAGCTGATCCCTCCAGTCTTATGTTTTCTCTTTGCTAAGAGCCCTGTCTTCAAATGATCCTAAGGATCATTAGGAGAGGCGCAAACTTCACCTAAATAAACTTGATCATGATAAATAAACCGGACAGGGCCTTCTTGGCTTCCCAGATCTGCAGATTTTTTGTTTGAAATGAAGACAAATAGCAGTACCCATCAAAGAGGATGTTGGATTTATGTCTTCATGAGGATGGGAATCAAATTTTTCTTTCATTTTGTGGGCTTTTAAAGAACGGCAGACACATGAGAAAATGAAGTGGATTGACCGGTTTTTGCATCTGCACACTTGCAGGGACTGACATGAGGACACCCTTGGCCTTGGCCTACAGCAGCGCATAAAATGGGCCATTAATCTGGGAAACAGGCACTTTTTGCATCTTAAGCACAAGTTGTAAGTAATTATCTTTATAGTCAAAACTGTTTTAGGTGTGGAACTGATGCCTTTGCTGACAGAGAAATGGAAGGAAACTTACTTTACAGACTGGTACCTGCATAAGAAATTATTCCCAATGCCAGGGTTTGGGGAAGAAAGGGGGGTCTTAAGCCTATCCTCCAGTGGAGGTGTGGCATGATCTTGATTTTTACATTTCTACTTCTTTGGTATGTAGACTTCATAGCTGGTTGTATTGTTATTTACAACTTCCTTGTTATCTACAGGTGAGAAATTTTGCTTTCAAATAAACCTGTGATTTCCGCAGTGGCCATACACAGAGAGGTGTATTTTTAAAAGTCTGAGGGGCTTCTCTGGGCTTCCCATGTGGTGCTAGTGGTAATGAACCAGGCTGCCAGTGCAGGAAATGTAAGATGAGGGTTCAGTCCCTGGGACGAGAAGACCCCCTGGAGGAGGGCAAGGCAACCCACTCCAGTATACTTACCTGGAGAATGCCATGAACAGAGGAGCCTGGTGGCTACAGACCATAGGGTCACAGAAAGCTGGACTGAAGTTATCTAGCATGCACATGGCCCAGGACTTCCCTGGTGGCTCAGTGGGTAAGTATCCACCTGTTAATGCATGGGACATGGGTTTGATCCCCAGTCCAGGAAGATTTCACGTGCTGCGGGAGTGACTAGGGCCACCTGCCACACCTACTGAGCCCTCAATCTAGAACCCACATGCCACAATTACTGCAATTATGTGCCTAGAGCCTGTAGCCCACAACAAGTGAAGCCTCCTCAATGAGAAGCCCAAACAAAGCAGAAAAGAATACCCTCACTCTCTGCAGCTGGAGAAAGCCTGCACAGAAGCAAGGAAGAACCAGCACAACCAAGAAATAAAGAAATAAAACTTTTGAAAATGTACATACCTTAATTAAAAATACTTTTTAAAAAATTTGAGTGTTTCCTTGCATTTATTTTGGGTTTTTTTTTTTTTTGGTTATATTCCATTTATAACAAATAGTGACAGTTTTCCATCTATGGTGAAAAGTGAAAAAGTGGAAGTGTTAGTTCCTCGGTTATGTCTGACCCTTTGTGACCACACAGACTGTAGCCCACCAGGATCCTCTGTCTATGAGATTCTCCAGGCAAGAATAATGGAGTGGGTTACCATTCCCTTCTCCAAGGGATCTTCTTAACCCAGGAATCGAACCTGGGTCTCCAGTATTGCAGGCAGATTCTTTACCGTCTGAGCCACCACAGCACCCAAATTCTTCCTAAAAGAATCAATCGTGAGTGAATTAAACATATTAAGTGAATGACAGTACAGATGGTATAAGCAGATCACTTAAAGCATACAGATGCTAAACAGATATCCAGGGAAACACCATCATGGACAACGAGCTTCCTGGCCAGGGAGAGGGGATTCTGGTCTCTACCCTTACACCAGGTGCAGTCCTGGGTAGGGAGCTGAGAACAATTTTGTGACTGACAAATAAGCTTCCTGTGCATATTTTAACCCCAGGCAAGTTTTCTTAACTCCTCTGTACCTCTGTTTACTTACATGCAGACTTGTAGAAGTTAATAGCAGTTATCTGGAAAGGAGGCTGTGCAGGTTGACTAGCTCTGTGTCCATCATCTGCTCTGCCCCTGGAGGGCACCATGGCACCTGCTCAACTTACTTCCAGGGGGCTTTGCCCTGAATCCCAAGGAGCACATTAAAACAGGGTGCCGGGAGCCAAGGGTGGATCCAAGGGCAGAGCCAGGCCTCAGCAACATGCAGGGGGCCCCTCTGGTCTTGTGATTCTCTCCACCTCACATGGCCTCCTACTTACCCTGGGAAGGTTCTAGAACTTACACACTCAGGTAGGACCAAGAACTTTTTAAAGTAGCATCTCTCCCAGGGCATTTTTACTGCATCAGGTTAAGAAGAGAGTTTCTGTATCTGCTGTCGAGATTTATTGAGGAGAGCCTTCCTTGTATTTTCTGTTTCCTTCCTCCTTTCTTCCTCTCTCTTCCTTCTCCCCTCACTCCTTTTCCCTTCTTTCCTCCCTTCCTACCTTTCTTCTCTCCTCTTTCTCTACAAAAATTTATTGAGCACCTACTATGTGCCAGGCACTAGTCTAGGAACTGGAGACACAACAGAGAACCAGACAGACCAGCTTCCTGCTCACCTCTGGTTGTGGGAGGACGCATAATATATGATGTCTACAAAAAGTTTTAAAAGAAGAATATTGAGTCTAGGATGGAAGAGAGCAGCAGAGCGACGCAGTTTGAATGGATCTTGGGGGGTTCTCAGTCACATTACCCCTGGAGCTGTGAGGTGGGTTCTGGTGGGTCAGGGCAGTCCTGGTGCTGGTGGGATTTGCTGGTATAGTTAATGGGACCGCCACAGAATCACTGTGACTTCTACAGTTTGCATATTCTCACATTCAAACGTCAGGGTGAAAATTGATCCTCCAGTTAAACTTTCTATTTAATTCCTCAGACCTGAGGCATATTAAATGATCACTACATTGATTTGCACTGAGAATATATTCTGAAAACATCCTGATCAGCAGCTGTGGTACCAGGCATTGCAGACAAGGGATGGCCCCTGCCCTTCCCACATAGAATCAAAATAATGTCTCAGGTGGTGATGGGCTGGCTGGGAAGTGGGAACCGGGGCTGAATCCAGGGTCCCCGTTTCACCAGCTCTGAGGCTTTATACAAGTAACGGGAGGTGGGATGGGGCTCACTGTCACTTTACCTTTGTACATTATTTACATGAGCATCAGTGAGCAAGAAAGGTGTCTGTGGGCCTCAGAGTAGCAGGCAGAATAGGGTCCTTCTCAGAGATGAGCAAGTTGTACAACCCACAATTGTGAACATGAGATCTTCTGTGGCAGAAGGGATTTGAGATGGGAGATGATCTCGGATTGTCCAGGAGGGTGGATAAAGTCAGCACCTGATCCTAAGAAGGGAAAGAGAGGAGCCCGAGAGGGTATGTGATGGTGGAAGCAGAGGTAGAAGTGAGCTGATTCCTGGATGGGGCCCCAAGTGAGGAATGTGGGCACCTCTAGAAACTGGAGGGACCAAGGGAAGGGATTCTTCCCTGGAGCCTCCAGAAGCACATAGCTCTGTCCACACTTTGGTTTTAGTTCACTGAGACCCATTGTTGGCCTTCTGACCTCCAGAACAGAACAATAATAAACTGTATTGTTTGAAGACATTAAGATTGAGTCAATTTGTTACAGCAGTCATGGGAAACCCATAAGACAGTCCTTTAGTCTAAATCCAGCTGCAGCCTGTTTCCCTGCCGACCGTGAGCTGAGAATGTTTTTTTCCCACATGAATATTGCAGTTGAATTAATGAAATGAATCACCAACTTTAACCCCAATTAAGCAAAATGTTATCCAAGAAAGAAACACTTTACTCTTGTATTACAAGAATGTTATTCAGTCATTATAACAGCCATCAATAAAAACATGTGGAAATTTGTTTCCTCTTGTTATACAAGTACATATATCAACAACAAAGTTCCTATTGTATAGCACAGGAAACTATTTTCAGTATCCTGTAATAAACCATAATGGAAAAGATTATGAAAAAGAGTGTGTATATATATAACTGAATCATTTTGCTGTACACCGAAACTAACATAACATAGTAAATCAACTATATCTCAATTAAAAAATAAGTACATGCATCATATTCTCAATTCCCTCTTGACCCACAAAGCCTAAGAGAGTTACCACCTGGATCCTTCTAGGAAAGCCTCCTGAGCCCTGAGTAAGCCCTGGGGATGTCCTGGCCTCGTATCCGAGCAGGTGTATGTTTAGCGCTGGTCACTTTACCAACACGTGTGACTGTGATCGCGTCCCTCTGTGTGTATGTGGTCATCCACTAAAAAGTCTATTTCTGTTGTATGATGGTCGCAGGGAGCCATTGAAGGGGAGGCACATACCTAAATGATTTTATTCAACACTATTAGGATTGCAGCAGAGTCCACTGTCTGGAGAATCCCATGGACAGAGGAATCTGGTGAGCTACAGTCCATGGGACCTCAAAGAGTCAGACACAGCTGAGCATGCACATACGCTCACATCAGGGTGGTTGTGTGGTGGGTGTCTGTGAAACCTGCCAGAAGAGGCTCTTGAGAGGGGCCAGGTGCACCATTCATGGGAGGGGAGAAGCAGGCAAACAGTCATAAATGTTGCAGGCTCTCACACCTCCTGCCCGCTGGCACCTTCTGAGAGAGGCTGTCAATGCCAGGCATAGGTTTCTTGAGTGAATGAATGAATGAATGCATGATGGGGGTGGTGTTTATTTTCTCCATTTCATATCTGGGGACACTCTAGCCAGAGGGGTTGCTGCTGCTTCCTCCAGCTCAAGGAGGCAGGCTGGTGCCCGAGTGAGACTGCCCTGGTGGAATCCTCTGTATACTCACAGCTGCGTGGCAGTGCACAAGATTCTTAACCTCTCTGTGCCTAATCTCCAAAATGAGAGTAATTATGGCCCCCTCTCTCTGGAGTGTCATGAGGATTCATCACTATTTGCAAGAGCCTGGATGGTGTGTGAGGGGTAACAATCACCTCATGTCTATGATTCAGACAGGTTTCTGCCTGCAGACCTGTGATCCTTTTGCTTCACCACATCTACCTTTGTAAAGCGTGAGGACTCAGACATGTCAGAAAGAGCCAGTGTCGTGGGGGTGGTCAAGGAATGCTGCACCCATCTCTCACGGGAGCAGCAGCACACGGAAGAGGTGCTGGGTCACCCGTGTGTGGATGACGGTCCAGCATCCACCACCTGCCAGTCAGGGGCCAGGGCGATGTGGCAAATCGTGCAGGCTTGGCCCTTCCCATGGGGACCTCGAGGAGGGGGCGACTTCCCCTACAAGGGGCTAACGACAGGGAGGACATGGGGTGTCTCCATTCCCATCCTGAAGACGTGGTGTGGAGCAGAGGTGGGGATGTTTGGAGCTAAGAGTCTGTTGTTCAGTCACTAAGTCACGTCCAACTCTCTGCGACTCCGTGGACTGCAGCACACCAGACTTCCCTGTCCTTCACTATCTCCTGGAGTCTACTCAGGGTCATGCCCACTGAGTCAGTGATGCCATCCACCATCTCATACTCTCAGGAGAAGTCCTTAACTAGCACTGATTGTCCTGTATCTCAGCACAGGCTAGGATAAGAGACCAAAAGTACAGCCCTGGATTTCTTAACCAGAGTGGGACAGAAAACAGCCTCTCTCTTTAGGTGGGCTTCTTCACAGAGGGGTGGTGCCTTGCTCTTCGTCATTCTCAGCTCTGTAGAGACTCGTTTAAATCATGTTCAGTTTCCCTCCATCCTCTCCTTCCTCTTGGAGAACTAACATTTTCCAGTCACGAGATTCCCCAAATGCTTTCCCTGCATCAGTGATTCACGTCTCCCTTTCCAGCACATCTCTCCAGCAGGAGACGTCTCGCCACCCTGATGGCTCAGAGCCGACGTTCTTTAGTTTGCCAAATGTTAGACTTTCTCTCCTGGAGGGCTCCTGCCAGCAGTCAAACAGCCTTCGCTTTCCTAGGTGGCAGGATGGGGGTTGGGAGGGCAGGATCTCTGCTCGCATCTGAGTGGAAACCACAAGATCCCCCATGTCCCTATTTTCCTTCAAATTGCACGCTCTGTGGACCCCTAGTTTGTCAATAATTCTCCCCAAAGCGACAGTTTGTCAGCTCCTCTTAGAAACCATTTTGGCCCCCAAACACAGTTTGATGAGAAGGACCTAGAGTTACAGGAATCTTTTATAAAATATAATGAATGTGAACTTTGCAGAGCTTTCTCCTTTCTGTAAATTGGTTTTTCTCAATGCTGTTGTAGTTCACGCTCAGGTCTTCTGTCGAAAAGTCTTAAAACGGGCCTCTGTTCCCCCTGAGTCATCTTATTCATTTCTGTCTCTGAAGCTTCTCTATCTCTTTTATTTTTAAATTTCTCTCTCTTTTTCAAAATTGAAGTAGAGTTGATGTGCAATATTGTATTAGTTTCAGCTATACAGAAAAGTGATTCAGTTACACACACACATATATAGATATATATATTTTTTTCAGGTTACTTTTCCTTACTTGCACATGTGTCCTCAGCTGTGTCTAGCTGTTTGCAACCTTATGTAGCCCTCCAAGGTCCTAATCCCAAATGTTAGGCTGTATCTCCTGGGAGGGTTCCTGCCAGGAGTCAGGCATTTTCCAAGCAAGAGTATTGGAGTGGGTAGCCATTTCCTCCTCCAGGGGATCTTCCCGATCCAGGGATTAAACCTTCATCACTTGTGTCTCCTGCATTGGCAGGCAGATTCATTACCAACTGGGTTGGGTCTAGAGTTCTTTTCAATCAAGAAGCAAACTTATGCTTCCTGGGTCTCTGTAGTCTTCTGAGTGGCCAGAAGAGGGACCTGCATTTCTTCTTCTTTTCTTTTTCTGTTGGAGTAGTGTGTGTGTTCGGAGAAGGCAATGGCACCCAACTCCAGTACTCTTGCCTGGAAAATCCCAAGGACGGAGGATCCTGGTAGGCTGCAGTCCATGGGGTCGCTACGAGTCGGACTCGACTGAGCGACTTCACTTTCACTTTTCACTTTCATGCATTGGAGAAGGAAATGGCAACCCACTCCAGTGTTCTTGCCTGGAGAATCCCAGGGACAGGGGAGCCTGGTGGGCTGCCATCTATGGGGCCGCACAGTCGGACACGACTTAGTTAGCAGCAGCAGCAGCAGCAGTGTATCTGTTATGTGTGTTAGCCGCTCAGTCGTTTCTGACTCTTGGGACTCCACAGACTGTAACCTGCCAGGCTTCTCTGTCCATGGAATTCTCCAGGCAAGAATACTGGAGTGGATTGCCATGCCCTTCTCCAGAGGAACTTCCCAATTATAAACTTGATTTATAATGTTGTGTGAGTTTCAGGTATACAGCAAAGTGATTCAGTTATATATACATATATATCTATTCTTTTTCAGATTATTTTCCCTTATAAGTAAAATAGTGAGTATAGTTCCCTGTGCTATACAGTAGGTTCTTTTCAGTTATACAATTTATATATAGCAGCATGTGTCTGTTGGTCCCAAACACCTGCATTTCAGTGTGGAAAGAGGATCACTGCCTGCAGAGGGCTGGTGGGCTGCTGGCCACTCTGCACTTGCAGATGATCTCTGCCAGTGGCCTGGACCACGCTTTTCTCTGGCTCCCCCTTTCAGAAATAACCTCACACTTCTTTCCCACACCCCCTTGGCTGAGACTATGTTCCTCAGCTACTCCATCCTCCCTGGTGGAACAGTCCTTCTGCAGGTCATGCATCACCGTCGTCTCTAGTGGCAGGCCAGAACACCGAGTTGCATTTCATTCTCAGATGTGATTTAGATGAGGAATAAAGGACATGGCCTGATTAGGAAAAAAGCCACTCAGCACAATACAGCTCTCTGCTCTTAACCCAGTGGGGGAGCCCACACTTTTCCATGTGGATTTGTGTACTTCTCTGTTAAGTCATCAGTTTCTTTTGTACACGTGTGAGCTTCTCCTTTTTCTTTTCATTAAACGCCAGCGGCACTCTTCATGGTGTTCAGTACCATGAAATAGAAAGCAAAGACTTTGTTTCCTCTTGAGAGCGGGTATAATTTTTTACTCACTAAATCACTTTATAAAGCTGGCTAGTTTTCACAAAAGCATGCTTAAAGATTAAATAAGGTCCCCCTCTCATCAGTTAGATGTGTGTCCTTTGTAGAAGGGTAAAGAAGAATATTACAGCAGAGGGAATTTGAGTTTATTATGGAAAGTCCTTTTCATTTTGGGAGGCAGATACTCGGGAGACGCCATGTCTCCATCACCTCCATCAGATCTGTTACTGGAGGACGGCAGCAGCTGTGACACAGAGGCTCCTTTGTATTTTCAGCCAGCATTTAGTCCCCCTTCTAACCCACTTGTCATCAGATATTCAGGGAGTGCAAACTCCTTACAGCAGTAGACTACTCATGGAGGGGTTCCCCAGTACAAAGAAAAACCGCGTTGGAGCTCCTGCTACACAACATTTGAGGGGCAACTTTGAATACAGCTTCTCTGGGACTTCCTGGGCATCGCTATGGATAACAGCGCTGCTTGTTCTGGGGGTCCTACAGGTGCAAGTTCCCCCAGAAAGTGACCTCTCCTGCCATGTCTCATTTGTCTCTTCCTACTCCCAGTCCTGACATAGACCCTCAATTTTATCTTGTAGACCATCACAGATCTCTCCTTAATTCTGCCCTCTGCTGACAGATGTCCAATCGCTCTGTGATCGTGTAAGTGCCTGCTGTGTGCCAGGGCTGGTGCAAGGTCCTAGGGGTGCCATTTAGTAGTTTACAGACTGGTAGAAGGACAAGTATACTAACTTAGAGGGAACAACAAGGTCCTTCTGTTTAGCCCAAAGAACTATACTCAGTATCCTATGATAAACCATAATGGAAAAGAATATTTAAAAAAGAATGACATGTACACACTGGTATGTTTAAAATGCATAAATAATAAGTCCCTATTGTATAGCACAGGGATCTCTGCTCAACGTTATGTGGCAGCTGGATGGGAGAGGATTTTGGGGGAGAATGGATACACATATATGTACATCCAGCTCGGTTTCACCTGAGCTATCACAGGGTGAAAGGTGATAAGACCTTAGCGCCACACGAAAGATTTTGGCCACATGACTAAAGGTTGCCCTACGATGACGCCTGTGTCTTCAACTCATGCTCAGACAAGCCACCCTTGGCCACTGCATACCTGGGCTCCCTACTGTAAGCAGAGCCAAGAGAATTTAACTCAGGTGTAGGAGTGAATTAAGCTGTTCACCTGAAGCTATCACAACATTGTTCATTGGCTATACCTCAATACAAAATAAAAATTCCCTGGTGGCTCAGATGGTAAAGCGTCTGCCTGCAATGCGGGAGACCCGGGTTTGATTCCTAGGTCAGGAAGATCCTCTGGAGAAGGAAATGGCAATCCACTCCAGCACTCTTGCCTGAGAAATCCCATGGATGGAGGAGCCTGATAGGCTATAGTCCATGGGGTCGCAAAGAGTCGGACACGACTGAGCGACTTCACTTCACTTATAACTGAATCAGTTTGCTGTACAGGGAACTATATTCAACATCCTGTGATAAACCATAATGGAAAGAAATATTTTTTTAAAGAAACAAGAAAAAAAGGTATAAAAGAAAAGACTATGCTTGCAATAATTTACTAACATGACATTGGCTAAAGCATGTCCCGTGGCCAAGCCCAGGGCCAGGAATGGTGCCTGCCCACAGTGGGCATGGAATTATCTGACTGCAGTCTGCTAGGGATAGAGAATTCACTCTTATGCCTGAGTTAAATTCTCTTGGCTCTGCTTACAGTAGGGAGCCCAGGTATGCAGTGGCCAAGAGGGGCTTGTCTGAGGTGAGTTGGAGAGACACACATCATTGTAGGGTGACTTTTAGTCATGCGGCCACAATCTTTTGTGTGGAGTTGAAATCTTAACACCCCGAACAAGTCTGAATCTTCTGCAATGAAATTGTTCCTCTCTTTCTGGGGGGGATGAGGAGGGGGCAGTGGTGATGTGCAGGTTTATATCATCACTCAGGAGACATCTTATCTAAATCCTCATAACAGATGTTTGGCTAAAGGTGAGACTGAGACATAAGCCGCTTAGAAGTATTGTCAAAACCCTCATAATCTCTCCCAACGTATTTAACCAGTGCGGTCTCCACCCAGGGTGGCTGGCACAGCAAACCTTATCAATGTTCACCAGATACAGCTCGGAACGGTCAAGGAACAGGTGACTTTGAAACAGAGAAAGGAACCTTTCTTGCTAAGGAGCATGGCAGTGCACAAACCATGGGATATTCAGAGGAAGATGCACTATTGGGTCAGACAAGTTTTATCTGTGTGTATGTTTTAAGGAGAAAAACAAAGATCATTACGTCACCAGCCTAGAAGGTGTCCTGACTGTCCTGTATACCTTCTCCTACCTTCCTTGCTTACAAATGTTCCATGAAGGTTTTGAGTTTTCCAAGAAAAGCTGATCCTGAAGTCTCCAGTCATGATGGTTGTCACTTCCCTACAGCCTGTTTGAGGTCCCTGTCAAAAAAGACACACTTAACGAGGATCTTTCCTTTGAGACTTCAGGATGAGTGCTTGATGAAGGAGCTGTAGGTGAGAGTTGGGGTAGGGTTGCATGGAGGAGGGGGTGGCCTCCTTAAATGATGGCCAAGTTAAAGCTGAAAGACTGGAGATCATTCAGGCAGAATCTATCGCCTTCTAGCTCAGGGGATCCACAGGTCCCTCTGACTCCTCTAGTCTAGTCTGAGTTCCTCAAGGCCAAGGAGATGTTGCTTTCCTTGTGTATCTCTGAGTACAAGTTTCTGGCTGAGAAAAAGTTCAGAAAATGTGAACGGAGAGAAAGAAGAAAAAAAGGGGGCAGGGAGAGAGAAAGTTTGAGGCTTCCCAGAACTTGAGAGATTGACATAAGGCAGCCAGGTGTCCCCTGCTGCTCAGTGGCCATGACTGTCTAGACACTCTTAGTCTTTAAGGTCCAACTCAAGTTCATGTAGCCTAGTAAGATCCTGGGGATCCCAGCTGCAGACACAGTGGAGGGATGTCTGGACTGTTGGCACTCAGCTCTGCTTCTGACTTGCTGCGCACTCTGTGCTGCAGACAAGTCAAGGGACCTCTTCGGGGCTCAGCTTCCTCATCTATAAATGGATTTGTTTTCTTTTCTTCTCCCTTTCTCTGTCCTCCCTCCCTCTTTCCCTTCTTATTCCTTCCTTTTTTCCCTCTTTTCCTTCCCACTTACTTTGTACCAATCTATTTTCTTTTGGAAGTTTATGATACAGGAACCCTTCTTCTGACAGTCACAACATCTCAAGGATCCTTGTGTAACAATGACAACAATGTTAACAAACAAGCCAACCAACAAAGACAACTATTATGCCACTTAAATGTGATTTGAGAAAAGTTGTGACCATGTATGGCCAAAAGGCTCCAGTTCAGTTCAGTCGCTCAGTTGTGTCTGACTCTTTGTGACCCCCATGGATGGCAGCACGCCAGGCTTCCCTGTCCTTCACCATCTCCCAGAGCTTGCTCAAACTTAGGACAATTGAGTCGATGATGCCATCCAAACATCTGATCCTCTGTTGCCCCCTTCTCTTCCTGCCTTCAATCTTTCCCAGCATCAGGGTCTTTTCCAATGAGTCAGTTCTTGACATCAGGTAGCCAAAGTATTGAAGCTTCAGCTTCAGCATCAGTCCTTCTAATGGATGTTCAGGACTGATTTCCTTTAGGATTAACTGGCTTGATCTCCTTGCAGTCCAAGGGACTCCAGGGGAGAACAAAGAAAAATGAACCTTATTTCAAAGGGGTCTCTTTCCACCCTGGTCTGTGTGAATCATAGATGCTAGTCTCCCACAAAGACACAGAAATCCATCCCTCCAGGGTCATAATGTAGCCGAGGATGAGATGAGATGGTTGGATAGCTTCACCAACTCAATGGACATGAATTTGAGGAGACTCTGGGAGATAGTGAAGGGCAGGGAAGCCTGGCGTGCTACAGTCCATGGGCTTGCAGAATTGGACACAACTTAGTGACTGAACAGCAACAACTGTCATAAGCTCACCATGACATTCGTAGCAAATGTACCTTTGTTTCTTTCACCATCTCGGTTTCTCTGAGCCAAGAGTGTCATCAGGTTCTCGAAGACCCTTACTCTTCTAGCTTTTTTGTTTACTGGAAAGGAATGCAGAGCACATGCCATGACGCAAGATGAGTTGGGGTCTGGTAGGAGTGTCCAGACTCATTACTGGACCAGTGGGGTAAGCAGGGAGAATACCTGTGTAGGTGTCCAGACGAGGGTGGGGGAGAACTCTGGGTGGTCCCTGCTTCCTGCAGGCCTTGTTGCTGTTACCATCAAGCCCCTATTACCCTTGGCTCATGTTAACACCACAGAGATGAATGAGGAATTTGGGTGTGTCACTAGGGTCAGCTTCCTGCAGAGGTGACATTGCCCTTTCCAGGACTGGATCCAGGACTCCAGGTAGCAATTTCCCCACCAAACCTATTCCAGGGCTGTATCTTATCCTCTGAATTTTTAAGTGTGAATGAGTCATTGCATACAAGGTCATACTGTCCCCTCCTTTTAAGCCAGTTCACTCTTCAGGTATGACCCTGGCTAGGATCCTTCCTCTGGGTCAGTGGGATGCTGTTCCCTTATCACTGATGGGAAACCATCCATGCAATGCCACAATGAGGTATGTGATAAAAATGATGGGGTAAAGTTATGTTGTAATTAAAGTGAATTGATTATGCATTTTTTGAAACTTTAATTAAGAATTATTTAATGAATGTCTCATTTTGATCAATCTTAAGGCATTGATACAAATGAAAAACGTCTTATGAAAAGGCAGTGATGCAGCAGCAAATGTATTTAATTCTCAGTTGAATGAATTTTAATCAGCAGTGATATTATAGGATCTGGGTGCAGAGATAACCGACCTTGCTAGAAGGGAGATGCGTTTTATTTATAGGGTCTGGGACCTCCTTCCCACCCAGCTGAGGCCAGTAAAGAAAAATCTCTCTTAAACAGAAAGCTGAGCCCCAGAGAAAGGAAATTCTGGTTAAATGACTGTTCAGAGAATGAAAGTATACAATTGCCTTTCATCCCAGCTTTGTTACAGAAAATCCTAACAGGATGCACAGGGCCACCTGCATGGAGAATAAGGAATATTTTTTTTGTAAGCTTTTTAAAGGGAAATATAACATATGCAAGCAAGTGTACAAACCACACAGTTTGATTAATGTTTGTGAAGGGAGCACAACAGTACCAGAATGACAAGGGCCAGGCTGAAGGACATTTCAGCCCTCAGGAGTCTCCTCAGGCCCCCTCCCAGCTGTTACAACCCCCATCGTCTTACTACCTTCTGATATCTACAATGATCAGTTTGCTTTACCTGTTTCTTTCTTTTTTTTTTTTTTTTGACTTCCTATGAATATAATCATAAAGCTTATACCCTTTTCTGTCTGGCCTTTTCCCCCTTAACATCCTGTGAGATTAATCCATGTTGCTCTATGTAGCAATTCTTTTTCTTCTTACCATGGTCAAACCAGTCTACAGTTTATTTACTCACTCCATTGTGGATGGGCAATTGGATTGTTTCCGGTTTGGGTCCACCATGAATACTGCTGCTGTGAATATCCTTAAGGGATTTTGATGACCAGTAAATGCGTTTCTGTCGGAGATACACTGGGGACCAGGAGACCTATTCTCTAGCTGCACCAAATTTCCAAGTGACTTCCTCTCATCCTCGATGTCTGATGATGAGCCTCTGTATTGTCATAAAACTCTAGCTCTGAATTGGGAACTGCTCAGTGCACCTGCCCAGCAGGAAGATCTACCTGGATATACACTGTCTTCATTCAAGGTGTGAGTGAAGCTTGGGGCATTGCTGCCACTCTCTGATCCAGCCCCTCAGCGCACCCCATTGGCTCCACCTTTGCCTCAGGTGCTATTGCTGTTAACCACTCACCTCCACATTTGTTACACCAGAAGAGTCAGGTATTAGGACAGAGCCCAGGGGGGACATCTTGCTATGCTCCATGGAGTGTGAGACTCAGCTGGAAGACTGGGATTACTCACTGGCTTGGGGCTGGGGTCCTCTGGAGGCATCTTTACTCACGTGTCTGGTGTCTAGTCAGGATGACCAGTCAGTAGCACTGCTGACATAGACTATTCCTGGCCTTTCCATGGAGCTTGGCTTCCCCATGGCATGGCCGCCTTGGGGTGGTCACTCTTCTCCTACTGGAGTGTTCCAGTGGCTTCCCTGGTGGCTCAGTGGTAAAGAATCTACCTGCAATGCAGGAGATCTGGGTTTGATTCCTGGGTCAGGAAGTTCCTCTGGAGAAGAGAATGGCTACCCACTCCAGGATTCTTGCCTAGGAAATCCCATGGACAGAGGAGCCTGGTGGGCTACAGTCCATGGGGGTCACAAAGAGTCAGATACAACTGAGTGACTAAATAGCAACAACAACAACGTTACAAGGAATTTATCGTAAATGCATATATCAGCTTCCAATGCATCGCTCAGACAGCCTGGGTTATGGTGCAGTAATGAGCAGCTCCAAGCCAGCAGCTCTGCACAGCCAAGGTCTGTGTCTGCTCACACGTAACCTTCTGAGAGTCCATGTGACACTCCATGTCTGTCACCTGGGGTCTCTCAGGGACCCAGAGCAATGGAAGCATCACTGTAGTGGCAGAGGGGATGGACAAAGCCAGAGGGTTTCCTCAAGTGCCCTGTCCAGCAAGCACATGGATGCCACTGCCCACTGGCCCAACCAGTGACAGGTCCCACCCAACTGCAAGAGAGGTGGGGAAAAGGTGGAACCCCAACACGTGTCTGGCAGGGCATCAAAGCATAAGGGGGTAAGGACAGACTCTGTCTATACCATGTTTTTTAAAATACAGGTTTTATTATTATTTAGGTATGGCAAGGCCACCAGATCAAGAAATAACTGCCATTGAAAAGAGTTTGTTGGGCTCACATATCCCAAGGGGAGGGGACACGTCTCTCAGGGAAGCACCAGGGTTGGTCAGGGGTCAAGAGGGAGAAGGAATAAATGCAGGCAAGAGCCTTTAGTGTGGTTTCTGTGGAAAGTGACAGACAAGGTGGGGTAGTCGGGTTTAGGATTGGCTAGTGTGTGGCTTCCTTGATAGCTCAGTTGGTAAAGAATCCACCTACAATGCAGGAGACCCTGGTTTGATTCCTGGATTGGGAGGATCTGCTAGAAAAAAGGTAGACTACCCACTCCAGTATTTTGGGGCTTCCCTTGTGACTCAACTGGTAAAGAATCTGCTTGTAATGCAGGAGACCTGGGTTTGAACCCTGGGTTGGGAAGATCCCTCTAGAAGGGAAAGGCTACCCACTGCAGTATTCTGGCCTGGAGAATTCCACGGACATATATAGTCCATAGGGTTGCAAAGAGTCGGATGCGACTGAGTGACTTTCACTTTCATTATCACTTTCAATGTGAATGATGTCAGTGGATTTGGGGCAGTCCCTAGTTGTCTGGTACCTGCCCTGGGGTGATGAGGGCAGGTGGATAGTACCCTGGAGTTGATGGAGGAGGCGAAGAGGGAGTGGGCTCCAGATTGGGTGGTGTTGCATTGGAAAGCACACTATCTCAGGGATTGGCTGGTCCTTGGAGGGGCAATCCCTCGAGGGTCAACAGGGTCCCATGATGTCAAAGCATCAGAAATACAGGAAACCAAAGAAGCGGTGACACAACCACACCTGGGCACTGAGGAGGTGAAACAGCGGTAGATGCAGAAGTTAATGACTCCTGGCTCTGACCTGTCTCCCTGTCTCCTCTTGAGCCTCTGTTGTCACCGGTTTCCTGCCGTCCTAGTTCTGGATGTCCCCCGATGCTCCACTGCCCTCATCCACTTCTCACAGTGTCCTGATGCAAAATCTCAGGAGGTGATGCTGGTTGCCACAGCTCATCTCTCCTCCCCCGGTCATCAGTCACTCTGCACTGCGTATAAAATGCCCTGAACCAGCTGTGTCTGACCAGGGATGAGGAGCCCCCAGGTGGCAGGGAGCAGTCCTTTTGGAAAGAGCCCTGGCAGACAGTACCAGGGGTTCACAACTCTATGGATTCCTACCTCCACAAAGTACCCTTTAGGACCAAGCAGATTTGGATGGGTTGCTGATTGAGAGAAGCAGACAGAAGCCGTCATTTAAAAAGCACCAGGGGCCACACGTGGCAGGACTCATCTGAAATGGGTTCAGGGCTAGCTGGGACCTGGAGTGGCCTGGCATCTGCAGGGTCCCCAGGAAGTGGCCATTAGCTCTGGGCAGATTCCTGGGGACCGGGATGGTGCACAATGGAAGGTTACGGGGCGCCCGGCGGCTACATTGTGTGTGTCTGTCTCAGACTGATTATCTCATTTTGCTGGGCCCCACGCTGCCAGAACACAGAGCGCTGTTTACTGCCTCTGTACTCGATCAATCACTTACTCATACGGTTGAAGATTATGGCTGCTCATTTGCTACTTCCAGTCCAACTTGTCGTGGCGCGTCTCTGGGGAGACATCCACACAGCTGTGTTAAAGCCATCCAACTCCTTCTCCATGGCAACAGCTGGGGAGGCTGGAAGCCCCACCGGCCACTGTGCATGAGTTGGAAGCAAACTCCCACTCGAGCCCACCTGCCCGGAGCAGCAGCGCACAGGGGGCACTCTTCATTAGCACCTCCACGCCTTCCAGACAAAGCTCACCGTCACGCTTGGTGGGTCGTGAGCCATTTGTCATTGGTGGGGCAGATGGGCATGGCTGCCAGCTCTCAACAAGGTGCACTCACTCTTCCGGGGCGATAAGATTCAATCTATGGACTGCTTATTGAGAGAGCCTGTGAGCATCGACCTTGGGGGCTACTCACGAGTTTTATTAATCAGGCTGCTGTTTCCAGCCAGCTCCAGCTCATAAGAAGAGACAGACAGTATCTAGCATCAGGGGGGCTGACTGCCCGGAAGGAAGCATGGCCTCCACTCCATCCTTTGGGAGCTGCAGAGCATGCGAGGAGGGGAAACCCTTATTGTGGGAGGGGTCCCTGGGGGCTGCCACTGCCCATTTTTGGATGCTGCAGGTCAGCAGGGAGGCAGGCAGGGAGTTCTCACCAGCAGGCTCTGTGGGTTTTAAGGGAGTGCCTCACACCTCTGTGGATAAGCAGCCAGATTCTTATCTTGTCCAAGAGGTGTGTGAGCCACTGATACTTGATCAATACTCTTAGGGTCAGAGTTCACCTTCAAATCAAGACAACCCACTTCTGCTTGGGGTCTCAAGTATACATCCCCAAAAGAAGCGTCCTGGACACAGCTGATGGAAGAGAGGCATACAAGGGCTTTCTCTCGACCTTCCCCTGCTCTGCGGTCCTCTCTATCCCCAGAACAAAGATACGTCTCTGGCATCTGGCATCTCATCTGCAGGTCACAGGGAGCCCCTGCCTGTGCCAAGCCCATGAATGCCTCCTGGCTGCACATCTTTTTGGAGAGCCAGTGTTTAACTAAGTAGTCTGGCACTTTCCGAACAGAAAAGTCTGCTTCTGGTATTCATCTCACGCTATTTGGAAAACCTCATTCTTTCACAAAAGGTTCCTGGCACTGCTAAAGTTTATGCTTGGTTCTGACTTGACCCGGCACGGAAACTGCCAGGGAGGTGGCTCTCTGAGGTCTGCAGTGTCCGATTGGTTATTAATCACCGTAAATCTGGAATAATCTCTGCAAACATATTTTGTTCCCTACAAATATATTTGTGCCGACTTTCTCTAATAAATCTCATGTCAGACGGGCTATTGTCTCTCTTCACACAGCGGCTCCCAGCTGAAATATTTAAACAATATATGAGCAATAATAAAAAACGCTTGCTGCAGTCACTTTTGTTTTAGGAAAACAGACGACAATAGGTAGCAGATTTATTACTTACGGAGGCCTCCATTTGGGGCTGTATTCCGCCCCCCCCCCACCCCGGCGGACTATTTGCTGGCTTTAAAAATCACAGAAGAACTTTATGTTTGTCCCCGGCTTTATGCAAAAAGGACAAGACATTATTCTTTCTAATGAGAAAAGATGTGAAACAACCTAAGAAGGAAAAATAAGAAGCTTCTTGGAATCTAGCTCCATTATTTTCTCCCAGGCTCTGATCTCTGATAAGGAAACACAAGGAGATCTCCAGCTTTCTTCCCAGACTTGTCGCCTCGTGGAGTTCCCTCCTTTGTGAAAACTACGATTATACTTGCCCTAAATTTCCCCCACAACTGTGATGAGCTAAAAGTGGGGCTTGAAGAAGAGTCAGCGGGATGTGTAGAGAGGGCATTTTGGCATCACAGTTGTACAAAGAGGGATGACTCAGGATGCTTCCCCAAAACTCTCTTGCTTGGGAAATCAAATGGTACAACTAAGACCCATCCTTTCCCTGGATTATTTTTTCAGAATCACCCAAAGAAATATTTATTTCCCTAGATTGTACCTGTCAACTAGAAAAAATGTACAGCTTAGAAGTTGAGAGTTAATGTTACATTTGGTGGGCATGGTTCTTGTTCAGTTGCTAAGTCGTGTCTGACTCTTTGTGACCCCATAGACTGCAGCACGCCAGGCTTCCCCGTCCTATACCATCTCCCAGAGCTTGCTCAAACTCATACTCATTGAGACAGTGATGCCATCCAACCATCTCATCCTCTGTCATCCCCTTCTCTTCTTGCCTTCAATCTTTCCCAGCATCAGGGTCTTTTCCAATGAGTCGGCTCTTTGCATCAGGTGGCCAAAGTATTGGAGCTTCAACTTCAACATCAGTCCTTCCAATGAATATTCAGTGTTGATTTCCTTTAGGATTGAGTGATTTGATCTCCTTGCAGTCCAAGGGACTCTCGAGAGTCTTATCCAGCACCACAGTTGAAGAAGTTTGGTGGACATATTGAGGACTTAAGCCTAGGACATGGCACCTCAGATAGCTCAGAGGGACTGCTCAGAAGAGGTAAGGGAGGAGCTAGGATATGCAGGAGTTTCTGCAACAAAGACCAGGTATTTGGAACATCAAAAGATTACTGCTCATTGAAGAAATCCAGTTGTATCAAGGTAAGGAATTAAGTATTTTTCTATATATTGGAAGACAAAAGAGTCTGGGTTAATTAAAATCATTCCTTTGATATGTACCTCAGCTATCTGGGGCCAATACCTTGGGCTTTCTCATCCTGAGTCCCCTCAGGGTGCACCTCTGGGGGTGGGAATCCTGTTTGCATCCTGAGTTCCCTCAGGGCTCACCATCATGGCAGCTGTAATGTGATGGCTTGAAGGCAGTAGCATCCTTTGTTTACTGATATGGCAGCAATGTTTTCATGGACACACTCCATTCCCATTAAGTAAGTTCCCAGACAGGTGAATGCAGTAAATAGGAAGAGCCTGGCATCTCCCTGAGAATAGGAAATCCAGAGGAAACATGGCAGGAGACAGGAGAAAGGTGTGGAAGAATAAGGCTACAATCTACAGTGAATTCCATGGCGGGTCGTGGTGCTGCCATTTTGTGAGGTATTTATCAGTCATCAAAGATCATTATCAGGTTAATCAGCAGAGGAAATTGCACTGGGTGGTGAAGGACACTTGGCTGCTTGTTGCGTGGGGTGAGGATCGTACAGCTGGGGTGGGTGCATGGGAAGATTGGCTTCTGCTTTTCCCATATGTTCTCATGTAGGTGAAAATATCTGAGTCGCCCCAACAAATGGCTATGAATCACACAATGGGACATTTAAAAAAATCAACTACAGCAAAGAGTGTGGGGATCCACTTCGAGTTTCTCATGAGAACATTAGGATGGGGGAGAGTCATCCGTTATGTAAAGGACAGTCTAGGTAGAGAGCTACTCAGGGGACATTCGTGTGTGTAGTACATTCCTGGCTACACTTCAGCCACATCAAGACATCAGCTGGTGGTGCCTATCTAACTTAGAAGTGCTGCTTATAAGATTGCTTTTCTGAGAAGTACTACATAAGGCTGGTTGCCTGAAGAAGGTGTGCTCTTTGAAATAACCCTTGTGTTGGGGGAGGGATCGCCCCTTTTATTTATCATCCTGAAAATCCAGACTTTGCCGTGTTATCATGGCTTTGTGCCAGGCCTGTCGCCCCTTTGGAACACCTGCATGCTTCAGGCTATATTGAAAAACCAAGGGAAGGATGATGGTGTCCAACTTTCACGGGAGGTGGGAGAAGCGAGTCAGTGTACCTAGCCAAACCTGGAGAGATGGTGGCTGTGGACCCTGGGAGGGGCCTGGGACCTACCTACAAGTCCAATCAGGTGGTGTCTACATGAGGAGCCAGGTGAGAAGCTGGGGACACAGATCAGCACAGGGCTCATGGGGCCAGAAATCCTGGGGTCCAGCAGAGGCAGGGAGCTGAAGTGGGTTCTCAGGGTACACATCCCTGAGATGTTCCACTCTCTCCATCTGAAAGAGGACATGGGGACTTTAGCCCAGAAGACAGGATACTAGCACCAACCAACAAACACCAAAGCAATGCTGATATGCAGCTAAGAACAATAGCCGAGACATGGAAACAACCTAGATCGACAGAGGAATGGATAAAGAAGATGAGGTCCATATACACAATGGAATGCTACTCAGCCATTCAGAAGAATGAAATAATGCCATTTGCAGCTACATGGATAGACCCAGAGATGACCGTGCTAAGTAAAGTGAATCAGAGAAAGAATGAGAATCATATGATATCACTTATATGTGGAATTTAAAACACGACACAAATGAATTTATCTATGAAACAGAAACAGACTCACAAACAGAAAACAGACCTCTGCTTGCAGAGGGGTAGTAGAGATTGGGGAGGAAAAGACTGGGAGTTTGGGATTAGCAGACGCAAACTATTATGTATAGGATGGATAAACAGCAAGGTACTATTGTATAGCACAGGGAACTATATTCAATATCCTGTGATAAACCATAATGGAAAAGAATATGAAAATGAATAATATATGTATGTATAACTGAGCCACTTTGCTATATAGCAGAAATTAACACAACACTGTAAACCAACTATGTGTGTTCAGTCGCTCAGTTGTGTCTGACTCTTTGCTATCTTTTGGACTGTAGCCCCCCAGCGTCCTCTGTCCTTGGGATTCTCCAGGTAAGAATACTGGAGTGGGTTGTTCCTCCAGGGGATCTTCCCAATCCAGGGATCAAACCCATGTCTCCTGAATCTCCTGCATTGTAGGCAGATTCTCTATTGCTGAGCCATCAGGGAAGCCATAAAACCAACTATACTTTCATAAAGTTAAAAAGGAAAACAAAAGCCACGTGGCAGAGGCACCGATGTCCTCCAGGAGGTGCAAGGAGAAGCCTCCAGCCCTCACGGAACTTAGGCTGAAGCAGGGCTGTCCTTCATCATAAAATCAAGATGCCGAGGTCTCCAAGAAAAGCCTACAGAAAGCCCCCCATCACCTTTCCACTCCTGGAGGGAGGGCTGGCTCTAGGGACTCACCAAGCCTGCTGGGATCTGGAGTCTGGGGATGGCTCACCTGCCCCTCACCTTTGTGGCCAGTTTCAGCATGAACCCTGTGCTCCTTCCTTCACTCTTAATCCACAGGTGCTGCAGCTCTGGGGTCCAGGTGGAACAGGGAGGTGCTGGTGCCCCCAAGGATGCAGAGACTTCACAGTCTGCAAGGGAGATCCTTCGAGAGTGCAGGCCAGTTGGCAGGAGAGCCCTACCAAGTGGGGAGGGGACAGTGGGTGGGAGTGCCCCTCCACACCCCGAGCAGGCAAGAGGGCAGAGTATTTTCTACAGAGAATTGAAGAACAATAATCTAAGTTCATTTCCCCCTTATTACCACGTAGAGATGATGTTTTACAATGTCAATGATAAAGTCTCCACCCTGCTGGGGTGGGTGCTCCCTCCTGCCCCCTGCACAGCACTGGGTCCAGGGACATCACATTCAGGGTACCTGTGCCTTTTACATACCCACCGTCACCCAAGACAGAAAGAGTAACTGATCATGGGCTCAAAGTCCTTCACAATGCAGCACTGCAGGCTGCTGCCTTTGAGTGGAGCTGTCCTTCGTCCTTAGGAAGAAAGCCCGGAGCCCCCTGTAGTCACTTGGGTCCTGGGTCCCCTATGAATGCTGCCCAGGTAGCACTTTGGGGACCTCTTTGGTTCTTCCCACTTCACAGCAATGTTCTCTCTGTGCACAAAAATCCCCTGCCTTGGGCGTCTCTGAGAGTCTCATCCCCCGTCCTCTTGTCAGCTTGTACAGGTTGGGTTCCAAGGCAGATTAATGGCCCACGTTTGCCTGCATGATTATTTCTAATGGGCTGATTTGAGAAATACGCTATTAATCGCTGTCACATGCTGGGCTAACACCATCTCAGGGCGGCAGAGAACCCAGCATCTGCTACGTGACTCAGTGGAATATTCCCACTCCACAGGCTCAGAATCGGCTGCTTTTCACATGTTCCCCTGTGGTTTCAGCCAAGAGAACGAGTGGACATCCAAGGCAAAGGACTTGCCTTTTGCATCCCTATCTCCTTTTTTTTTAAAAAAATCATTTTCCTATTTATTTCCCTCCAAATCATTCTGGGGCCACAAGCTAGGGTTTTGAATGGGTTTTAGAGTCAGGGACTTGGGTTTAGAGTCAGGGACTTGGGTTTAGAATCAGAGACTTGGGTTTAAATTTGGCTTGACCCCCTTACTGGCTGTAGGATATTCTGCATGTTATCACTTTCTGAGTGCCCAATTTCCTACCTGTGAAATGCGGTTAATATTCCCTCTCTTCTGGAAGATGTTTAAGACATGGGACATGAGACATATTCTTGGCAGTCAGTGAATGAGACCTTCTCCAGGGATTTGCCTACATGATTCCCAAGAATACCCTCCTGCATCTTATAAGGACATGCCCCTTTCTCCTCTGCCCTGACACAGCCATGTCTCCCTGACAGTGAACTCATGTGTGGGAATGGTGGCCTCTTGTTTTCTCTTTTCTTTCCCCATCTCCTCATCACTAAGATGTCCATTCAGTGCCTTTTCATCCTTGGAAAATGTGCTGGACAGACAGGGATGTGATTTAGGGTGTCTGAGATCTAAGGTTCTGCCTGCTATGATTATGGAGGTCACTGGACACGGTCAGGTCCAGAGAGGCCAGTGTCAAGGGTCTAGTTGGGCAGGAGAGGTCATGGTCAGTGGTAGAGAAACAAGAGTGAGAACTCAGGGAAGAGGGCTAAAGTGGTGGGGGGAGGGGAGAAAAGGCTGGAAAATGACAGGCCTGAAGTCTATGATTTGTGAGAATCAACTAGAGGAGCCCTTGGATCCCTAGATACTATTTATTTCCTCTCTTATTCCTTACAGTCTTACATAGGAGTAATGATGCTAAAATTAGTTCACTATCCACTCATTTACCCATCCGACCATCCCTCAATCCATCCATCCATCCATTCATCCATCTGTCCATCCATCCATTCACCCATCTATCCATCCATTCATCCATCCACCCTTACTGTGAACCCACTCTGTGCCAAGCACTAGGCACTGTGGGATGTAGAGATGAACACAGCATGCTCCATTTCTTCATCATTGAGAGGGAAACCTGACTGCCAACAACCAATGGTGGTAAGGGGGCTAGAAACTCTCAGAGGAAGGAAACATCAGTTCCTCCTGGAGGAACTGTGGGTGACCTCCAGAGCTAAGCCTTAGAGGATATGTGTTAACTTATCCAGAGGAGGGATGAAGTTAAGAAATTTGAACAGATCAAAGCAGGTGGCCTCATGGGCCAGACAGTGCACAGTGTAGCTGGAGTCCCTAGGAAGGGGCCCTATACCAAGCCAGGAGGACAACTAGGGCCAGATAAGGAAGAGTGTGGCATGCTATGCTGGATTAGCCAGGACCACTGAAGCTTCTGAGCAAGACAAGCGACAAGGTCCATCCTGAGTGTCTAACAATGAGTGCTATCCATCCATCCTATGGTTATCCATCCAACTTATAGAAATCCATCTATCCTGTGGGTATCCATGTATCCTATAGATACCCAGGCATCCTTTAGGAATCCAGCCATCCTGTGGGTATCCACCCATCCTATAGTTATTCATCCATCTTATGGGTATCCATCCATCCTATAGGAATCCATTCATTGTACAACTATTTATCCATCCTATGAAAATTCATCCAGCCTATAGCTATCCATGGGGTTTCCCTGGTAGCTCAGCTGGTAAAGAATCTGCCTGCAATATAGGAGACTCCAGTTCAATTTCTGGGTCAGGAAGACCCTCTGGAGAAGGGATAAGCTACTCACTCCAGTATTCTTGGGCTTTCCTGGTGGTTCGGATGATAAAGAATCCATGTGCAATGAGGAAGACCTGGGTTCGATCCCTGGGTTGAGGAGATCCCCTGGAGAAGGGAACGGCTACCCACTCCAGTATTCTTGCCTGGAGAATTCCATGGACAGAGGGCGCCTGGCAGGCTACAGTCCATGGGGTCACGAAGAGTCGGATAGGACTGACTTTCACTTTCATAGCTATCCATCTATCCTATAGGAATCCATGCATCCTATGAATACCCATTCATCCTATGGCTCTCCAGCCATCCTGTGGGTATTCACCTATAGGCTATCTACATGTGGTTGATGAGAAGTAGAGGCAGATGCCAGGATGAGTATAATGGTACTGCCCCCACCTAAGGTTGGTGCTTTTCAAGGTGGACCCAGAGAAAAGAGGTACCTAATGTGAAGGCACATAATTGACTTTGTACCCATGGCAGTTACTACATTGTCCATGAAGGAGCTGTGACATGAGAGAATCCTTTAGTCTTGCTGGGACTGGCAGCAAGCCACAGCGTCTCACTTGAGGCTGACTGTGTTTTGAAAAGGTTCACCTCTGCAGTGGTTGCATTTTAGCAGCCCAACCAATGCCCAAATAGGGAGCATCCCCTTGAGTTGAGAGATGTATGGGGTACTGTGGGAAGCACCAGAAAGAGCCTGCAGCTCACGGGGGCATCAAAGGAGCTCCTAGCTCATGGTTGGATCCAATAGATGACTTTGGGGAGAGTGAATGGATCAGTGATAATGCTAATGTTTATTGATCTATTCCAGGGCTTCACATGGATGTTTGAGAGATGTCCATGAGACAGTCGCTATTATAACCCTCACTTTATAGATGAGCATGTGAGGCACAGAGACGTTAAGTAACATTGCCAGGATCACACAGCTGGCGAGAGGCAGCTCCAGAAATGGCTCTGTGTTATTTTGACCTGCCAACTCCCTTTGAGTTAAAGAGTAGGTTCCAGGCTTCCAGGCTTCCAGCCTGGATAATGCATATACTCCCTCCTCCCTCTCCACCTCTTGGACGCTTGCCCCCTCTAAGCTGAAACACAGTTTACATGGATCCTACATGCCCCAGCAGATTTTCCGGTTTATCTGTGAAGCTGAAGAGCAGGAGGAGTTTTTGGAGTGAGCGTCAGCGGTGAGGCCGGCCGGCGTGGCTAAGTGGCAGCTGCGCCCCCTGTGGAGTCTGGGACGGGGCACAGCAGCTGTTTGCCGGAGCCCAGGCCGCCTCCGCCGCCTTCGCGCTGCTGCTAGCATAGCGGCAGGGAACTGTTATTGATTCTAACCAGCCATTTGTTATTGGAAAATGAAGGTGCTGGCATTTGGCAAGCCGCATGCTGTGTGTTTATTCAATTCAGAACCTACACAAACACATTCCTGGCTCCGGAGGGCGTAGCTGGACTTCGTGTCCTCTCCTTCCGAGGAAAGTGTTGCTGCTAAAGCAGACCTCAGTTCCCGGATATACCGGCTGAGGCTGGGTTATAGCCGGGCAGAGTCCTCGAAGGCTGACATCCAGATGGGGGAGCCGGGAATAGTCAGGGAAGCGCCTGCGGCTCCTGATGGCTGAGGCTCCTTAGCAAATGAGACTGATGCCTGGGTGGGGCAGGGAGAGTTTTCAGGACGCTGTGGATGCACTCTGTGCCAAGCATGAGGCATTGTGGGATGTAGAGATGAACACAGGCTGAATAAAGAAAGGAAAGACCTTCACTCTTTCATCTTTCACCTGGTCCTCCAGGCCTACTGGTCCTGCTCTGAGTCAAGGAGACCTGGCCACTCTTACTCTGCCAGCGACTCTTCTGTGTCCCTGGTCAGCTCAACTTTCCATGCTTTCCTCAACCATTCCACCTGCTCTGCACACACTGGACCCCAGCCTGCTTGCCCCACCCCAGCCTTATCCCGTAGAAGAAGACTTCACCTTTGCTTACAAAAAGAGAAGGGCTTTCCCCCATAGCTCAGCAGGTAAAGAATCCACCTGCAATGCAGGAGGTGCAGGAGATCTGGGTTAGATCCCTGGGTTAGGAAGATACCCTGGAGTATGAAATGGCAACCCACTCCAGTATTCTTGCCTGGAACATTCCATGGACAGAGGAGCTGGTGGACTACAGTCCATGGGGTTGCAAAGAGTTGGACATGACTGAGCAACTAAGCACACACACACACACACACACACACACACACACACAAGGAAATAAAGATACAAAAACCTATGAGATTATCAGCCTGGAGCAGCTCATCTTCCTGGTACAAGGCTGTCATCAAACAGGAACCAGGTGTGGTGGGTAGGACTCTTCATTAGATGGTCCCCAAGATTCCTACCCCTGGTGTATGTTCCTTGTACAATCCCCAGAACCATGAATATGACAGATTCTACTGTGCAGCCAGGGTATGTGTGATGTCCTAGTCGGCCTTAAGGGAGAGAGCTTACCCAGGTGGGGGCCTAGCATCATCAGGTGAGCCCTTAAAGGGGAAGTGGCTCTTTCAGGCATGAGAACATCAAGCATGAGAGGGAAGTGATGGGAGAGCGATTCTCCATTGCTGGCTCTGAGGATGGAGGGCCACATGGCCAGGACAGCACGTGGCCTCTAGGAATGAAGTAACTTCTGGATGACAGACAGCAAGAGGATGTGTCTGCAGTGTCCCATCCCTAAGGCATTTGATTCTGCCAGCCATCCAAATGAGGAAGTCAGGAAACTTGTGCTCAAACACAGATGTCATGAGTATGAGACCCTGAGCAGAGAACCCAGCCACACCGCGTCCCAACTTTAGACCCACAGAACTGGGTATTGTTCCCAGCTGCTAAACTGGTGGCTCAGATGGTAAAGAATCTACCTGCAATGTGGGAGACCCAGGTTCAATCCCTGGGGAGGGAAGTTCTCCTGAGAAGGGAATGGCAACCCAGTCTAGTATTCGTGCCTGGAGAATTTTATGGACAGAGGAGCCTGGTGGGCTACAGTCCATGGTGTTACAGAGAGTCTGACGTGACTGAGTAAGTAACTTTGGAACTTTCACTTTCACACTGTGGTGATTTATTACACAGTGTAGATGACTGATACATTGAGAGGCGGCCTGTACTCCTGGAGTGAGCCCCTCCAGCCCCACTGTAGACTTGATGACTTTGAGGAAGAAGCAGAGCTAGTGCCCAACACTCAGTCACACGAGCCACAGCCACCTTCCTCATGCCCGCAGCTGGAACCAGGAGGTACAGGGAACTTCTCACGGTCTGAGTAAGACCAAGCCTCTGCTAGCCTCCTTGCCTCCACCCCCAGACCTCTGCCCAGCCCAGGTGAGCCCCCAGCCTCCCTGCTGCTTCTCTACCCATGTCTGCCTTTGGGCTGTCAAGGCCAGTCTTACCATGTCCTTCACTGTGGGGCTCAGGACTGCTAGCCATCCCTGGTCCCCCAGACCTGAATCCCCAGGAGGCTAACTTCACCTCCTGTTCTAATCCCATCTCCTGTCCATCCCAAGATCCAAGACAATCTGCTGTGCTTTTGAAGCCCACGATCAGTCAGGGATCAAATATCCCACATCCTTCCTTTTTCTTGAAGGGAACCTTCCCTTTGCCTTTGAATACATCCTGGTTGTCCCTGTTGACACTGACATCCCCCCAGGGCCTCACTCTGTGGCCTGAAGACTGCTCTGTCTCTTGTTCCTTATCTCCCATGCCAGCCATCTCTCCCCCTCTTCCCTTGAATCCCCCTGTCAGCTGGCCACTCTCCCTGAAGACCTCTGCACCACAGACCCTTCCCCCAACAGAGCACCCCAGCACACTCCTGCTTTCCAGGAGGATGTTCAGCTCCTGGCTTTCTGTTCTTCTCTCCAGCATGACTCCTGTTATAATTTTTTGGTGTTTGTCATAGGTTTGGAGTGGATTCTTGAGTGCTCCCAGGAAGCATGTCTTATTTCCTGAACCATGCACATCCCCACTATCCTGGTCTTTCTGTGATTCCCTCCTTCTTTACATCCCCATCTTTTCCGCCTTGGTGACCCATAGACTATAGCCCTCCAGGCTCCCCTGTCTGTGGGGATTCTCCAGGCAAGAATACTGGAGTGGGTTGCTGTGTTCTCCTCCAGGGGATCTTCCCTATTCAGGGGTCAAACCCAGGTCTCCCACATTGAAGGAAGATTCTTTACCATCTGAGCCATCAAGAAAGCCCAAGAATACTGGAGTGGGTCACCTATCCATTCTCCAGGGGAATCTTCCCTACCCTTGGTGGCTTAGACGGTAAAGAATCTACCTGTAGTGCAGGAGACCTGGGTTTGATCCCTGAGTTGGGAAAATCCCCTGGAGGAGGGCATGGCAACCCACTCCAGTATTCTTGCTTGGAGAATCCCCATGGACAGAGGGAGCCTGGTGGGCTACAGCTTATGGGGTTGCAAAGAGTCAGACATGACTGAGAGACTAAGCACAGCACAGCCTTTCCCCCTAAAGTTAGTCTCAGCTGAACACATGGCTTCCTGTTTCATTGAGAAAATGTCCTCTGATCTTGTCTGTATGTGTCGGCCCTTCTTCCTGCACATAATCCACTTCTACTTCTGTTGCCACGAAGGACTGCTGTGCTCTAAGCAGTAACCACCACCCCCAGGGCCAGACCCCACTTCTTCTGCACCCGGATCCCCTCACTCTCATCTGCCCAAGGACACTGCCACATTCTCCCTCCTCTGTCAGGCGGCACTGTTTTGTCCTGTGCTTTGGACTGTTTCTCTCAGCATGCAGACAAGCTCTTACCTTTCCCCTCTTCAGAAGAGCCATCTCTTGATCAGCATGCCCTTTAAGCTGCTGCCTGTGTCTCTTCCTCCGCATGCTGTGAAATTCTTCAAAGGAGCTGTGTGCACTTGTCCTCAAAAGTTTCTCTGCAACTCTCTCCCGATCCCACCTCACTCAGCTCTCATCTTCGCCACCACCCCAGCATTGTTCCCTTACGGACAAGAGTCAATGGTGCCGTGCTGAATGCAAAGGCCATTGGGATGGTAAGTTTTATGTGGTAACTAACTAGACTGGCCTTGGATGCCCAGATACTTGCTTAAACATTATTTCAGATGAGATCAGCATTGGAATTGGTGGGCTCAGTAGAGAAGATCTCCCTCCCCAGTATGGGCTCCTCCAATCTGGCGAGGCTCTCATGAGAAGAAAAGACAGGAGAAGAGAGTTCAACCCCTTCTGCCTGATGGAGGGGCTGGGACATCAGTGTCCTGCCTGTGGACTGAGACTGATACAGTCAGCCCCCTGATTCATAGGACTTTGCCACTGGGTTTCCTGGGTCCCCAAACTGTAGATCATGACACTTCTATGCCTCCATAATCACCTGGACCAATACCTCAAATAAATACATTTCTTTCTATCTATTTATCTATCATCTCTCTGTATTTCTATCTAACTATCATCTATCTAGGGCTTCCCTGGTGGCTCAGATAGTAAAGCGTCTGCCTGCAATGCGGGAGACCTGGGTTCGATTCCTGGGTGAGGAAGAGCCCCTGGAAAAGGAAAAATGGCAACCCACTCCAGTATTCTTGCCTGGAAAATCCCATGGATGGAGGAGCCTGGCAGGCTACAGTCCATGGGGTTGCAAACAGTCAGACACGACTGAGTGACTTCTATCTTCTAGATGAGTGATTTCTATCATCTATCTATATTTCCATCCATCTATCTATCTATCTATATTTACATATACCTATATTGCTATCTGGGCTTCCCAGATCGTGCTAGTGGTAAAGAATCTGCCTGTCAATTCAGGAGACATAAGAGATGTGAGGTTGATCCCTGGGTTGGGAATATTCCCTGGAGGATGTCATGGCAACTCACTTCAGTAATCTTGCCTGGAGAATCCCATGGGCAGAAGAGCCTGGTGGGCTACAGTTCAAAGAGTCGGACATGACTGAAGCAACTTAGCATGCATGCACACATATTTCTATCTATATTTCTATCTATCTATTTATCTATCATCTGTATATATTTCTATCTATGGGCTTCCCCCATAGCTCAGTTGGTAAAGAATCCACTTGCAATGCAGGAGACCCAGGTTAGATTCCTGGATCAGGAAGATCTGCTAGAGAAGGGATAGGCTATCCACTCCAGTATTCTTGGGTTTCGCTTGTGGCTTAGCTGGTAAAGAATCTGCCTACAATGTGGGAGACCTGGGTTCGATCCCTGGGTTGGGAAGATCCCTTGAAGAAGGGAAAGGCTACCCACTTCAGTATTCTGGCCTGGAGAATTCCATGGACTGTATAGTCCATGGGGTTTCAAAGAGTCAGGCATGACTGAACAACTTTCACTTTCTATATTTCTATTTATCTTTCTATATTTCTATCTAATTTATATCTGTCTACCTATCTATATTTCTGTCTTTCTATCATCTCCTGTTGGTTCTGTTTCTGATCAAGACTTCTGTGGTCCTGAGCCCAATGCTGAGTTTTCAGCCTGTCTCTCCTGATTCGTCAGCAGAGCTGAGTTCAACACTGACTATTCCTCTTCTACAAACTCTTACTTGGTCTTCAGGACCCGCCCCCTCTGACCTCCCCCCACTTCCCGTTAGGATCCACTCCCTCCTAAGTCTCCACTGCCTTTGACTCTGTGTCTGCGACCTCCTGTGTCGGTCCCTCCTATCGACATGACATCTTATCGCTGGAGTGACCAGTGCTCAGACCTGGGAGTTCTCCCCCTTCATTTATGTGTATACTCACCCTCATGGTGGTTTCATCTGCTTTAAAGCATGTCTGCATGTTGAGGACTTCAGCACCCACCTCTCCAGCTGGACTTTTCCAGAACTCGGACTCTCCGTTTGATTCCTGACTCGTCATGCCCACTTGGACATCCAGCAGCCTTATCGTGACCTGACACATCTCGAGCTGAGTCCTGCTGTCCACCTCCACCCATAAGGACATTCCCTCATTCTGTTATTCAGCTCTACCCCTCCAGATTCTGGGGCCCATGGGGCTTGTCCAGGACACACCATCTTTCTAGAATAGGCTCTTCTCTCGTCTTTCATGGGGCCCTTGCTTTACCACTTATTGTATTCTTTGTGGCCTCCTCTTTCTCTACGCAAAATTAAAGGCAGAGGGACTCCCTAACTGTTCATGCTGGCTCTGTAACTGAGCGGGACCCTATGGAGACTTCCCCAGACAGGCCTTCCCCCACATCCTCTGCTGCAGCTCCTCCTTGAAGTACCTGGATAATAGTACTTGATGCACATTTCCTGAGTTGTTTTGCAGATGTAAAAAACTCCCCTTCTCCAACAAATGGGCTTCCCAGGTGGCACTGGTGGTAAAGAACCCATTTGCCAATGAAGGAAATGCAAGAGATGTAGGTTCAGTCCCTGGGTCAGGAAGATCCTCTGGAGGAGGGCAGGGCAACTTGCTCCAGTGTTCTTGGAGAATCCCATGGACAGAGGAGCCTACAGTCCATAGGGTCACAAAGCGTCGGACATGAATGAAACGACTTGGCATAGCACAGCTCCAACAAATGGAAAATGTTAAATGCTTGATGACTCTGAGTGTCTAACCCCAGGCCTCCTGGAGCCTAAGGACTGATACAGTTAACCCCTGTGACCCCATCCTGTGGCCTTACTGTCAGCCAATCAGAGGATTGTGCACAAGCTGATCACAGACCCTGGGACTCCCCTCCCTCACCTGGATTTAAAAGTACTTTGGTGAAACCCTTTGTAGAGCTTTCTTCAGGGCAGGAGTGACCTGTTTCCTTGCAGGGCCCTGCAGTAAACCTTTCTCTGCTGCAAACTCTAATATTTCAGTTGGTTTGATCTTACTGCGCATCAGGAACATGAACTTGCCTCAACAGCCCCTCTCCTCTTCTTGCCCCAGACAATCTTGTCCATAAGCAGACATTCACCCCACATGACATCCCAAGCCTCCCTTCTCAACTTCTTACATTCTAACCGATCCCTTCCTTGAACAGTCTCCTTGTGTGTTGCCAAGTCACCTTACCTGCTCAGATGAAAACTCTTGATTCCCTTTAAATTCTCATTTTCTTGCAGCTTTTCTTCCCCTGTAAGAGTCACAGAAAAGACTCCTGGGAGTCAAGAAATCTCCCTCTTGTTCCCCTCTCTGAGCAAAGATCACGTCCTGCTGATCCCGCCCTCCAGTCATGTCCTGCATCTCCCCATCTGTCTCCATCATCTTATCTCCCACATCTCTCCGTCTGTCTCCATCCCCACTGGCACCTGGGTCTGAGCCTCGATGCCTCACACTGGCTCCTGCATGGACACCCATACTTGGTCCCGGTCCTTGACTCTCCTCACCTGTAACCAGTGTGATGTCGTCAAAATCCAGCTGTGACCTCATCCATGCAG
Organism: Bos indicus; assembly: GCF_029378745.1. Classification (NCBI taxonomy): domain Eukaryota; kingdom Metazoa; phylum Chordata; class Mammalia; order Artiodactyla; family Bovidae; genus Bos; species Bos indicus. Next base: position 48,831,047 of record NC_091775.1, read on the forward strand.
CCTAAACCTCCTCAGTGAGGACTTACTATGAAGACAAAATCCCACACGAGGCCTGAGTCCTGTTGCCTCTCCCACCTTATCCCCGGTCTCCCTTGTTCCAGATGCACTGACCTCACTGACCTTCTTTCCAGGCCCCTGGACTCCCCATCTCCCACCTCCAAGACCCCCATACATGCTGTTCTCTCAGATAGCACCTCTGTCTCTGCCCTACTTTGGCTGGATTGTGCTCATTCCTCTTCCAGCTCACATCCCTCCCTCAAGGGAGCTGTGTAAGTTTCCTGGAGCAGCAAAGTACACACACCAGGTGGCTTAAACAACAGAAGCTTACTGTCTCACAGCTCTGGAGGTTGTGATCCTGAGATCAAGGTGTAGGCAGGTACATACCATCTGAGGCTGGGAGGGAGCTTCTGTTTCAGGTGTCTCTCCCAACTTCTGGCAATTTGGTGGCAAGTTTTGACATTCCTTGGCTTTGTTGAAGTGTCACCTGAACATCTGCATTTATCTTCCTGCATGAGTGTCTGAGTTCAGATTTTCTCCTTCTATGAGGATGCCAGGTATATTTGATTAGGGCCCATGCTGTCTAGCATGACTTGATATTGTTGTTTAGTCACTAGGTTGTGTACAACTCTTTGTGACCCCATGGACTGCAGCACACCAGGCTTCTCTGTCCTTCACTATCTCCCTGAGTTTGCTCAAACTCATGTCCATTGGGTCGGCAATGCCATCCAACCATCTCATCCTCAGTCATTCCCTTCTCCTCCTGCCCTCAATCTTTCCCAGCATCAGAGTCTTTCCCAATGAGTCAGTTGTTCACATCATGTGGTCAAAGGATTGGAGCTTCAGCTTCAGCATTAGTCCTTCCAATGAATATTCAGGGTTGATTTCCTCTATGATTGACTGGTTTGATCTCTTTGCTGTCCAAGTGACTCTCAAGAGTCTTCTCCAGCACCACCATTCGAAAGCATCAATTCTTTGGCACTCTGCCTTTTTTATTGTCTAACTCTCACATTTGTACATGACTACTGAAAAAAAAACATAGCTTTGACTATATGGACCTGTGTCAGCCAAGTGATGTCTCTGTTTTTTAGTATGCTGTCTAGGTTTGTCATAGCTTTCCTTCCAAGGAGCAAGAGCCTTTTAATTACAAAAGTTGAGTGAAACCAAAATGCACCTGTCAGGCAAATCTGCATATCTGATGAGTTCTGGCCTCTGGGTACAGGAAAAGGCTTGCTCTTGGACGTGGGAGTGGGGGGTGCATTGTGCATTAGTCAGAGTTCTCCAGGGAAGCAGCTCAAATAGGATTGTGTATATGAAATCTACATTTATGTATATGAAGAGATAGAGAACTTTTATTTTTTTATTTTCATTTTTTTATTGGAAGATAATTGCTTAACAATGTTGTGTTGGTTTCTGCCACACAACAACACGAATCAGCCATATGTATACATATATGCATTCCCTCTTGAGCCTGCCTCCCCCAGCTCCATCCCACCCGTCTCGGTCATCCCAGAGCACTGAGCTGAGCTCCCTGCACCACACAGCAGCTTCCTGCAAGCTATCTGTTCTGCACATGGTAGCATATACACGTCAGTCCCAGTCTCCAAACTTGTCCCACCCTCCCCTTACCTCCCTATGACTGCAAGTCCATCCTCAGTCTGTGTCTCTATTCCTGCCCTTACAAATAGCTTCATCAATACCATTGTTTCTAGATTCCATATATATTCAAGAATATAGGACATTTGTTTTACTCTTTCTGACTTAGATTGGCCCACACCATCATGGATCTGGGAAGTCTGAAATCTCAGCATCTTCAGGGCGGGCCAGCAGGCTGGAGGCCCAGGGAAGAACTGATGTTTCAGCTCATTCCCAAGGCTGTCTGGGGGCAGAATTCCTTCCTTGGCCTCGGCTTTTCCTCTCAATGTCTTTACCTGATTGTCTGAGGCCCACCTACCCAGGCTATGGAGGGTGATCATCTTACTCCAAGGATACTGACTTAAACATTAATTGCCTCTAAAAATATCTTCAGAGACATCTGGACTGATGTTTGACCAAAAACTGGACCCCATGGCCAGCTAAAATGACACAGGAGATAAAGCATCAAATTAAGTGTCATCAGATGGGGTTTTCTGATGGCCACAGTCCTCAGCCTCACACCCACTTCAGTGGGCCCAGAAGCAGGCCCAGAAGCCGGGGGTCCGTGGAAGTGAGCAGAGAGCTCAGCATACGTGTGCAGATAGCCTCTCAGATAGCACGGAGGGAGGAGATGCCTGCGCCAGGGGAGAACCCTGTGTGAGTTTCACAGGCCTGGTCAGGCTGGTGCCCAAGAGGTCACCAGCCTGCAGGATAAGTTTGGACAGACAGGGTGAATGAAGGGCTTGTGGGCAACCCAGCTGGGAGAGCCCTGGGTAGTCCAGCCAGGCCTGAGGGGGAGGGGTCCCCTCTGTGCAGTGTGACCTCATGGACCCAGGCCACCCAAGTGCTATTTGTCCTTAGGTGGCAAGAGCAGGGACAGAGCACTTGGGGGCCCGAGCAGGGGCTGGGTTCAGAGGGTACCTCGCACCCTTGAGCCTCCACGCACACCACTCACCTGCCACCCACTCCACCCTCCTTCCAGAATTGTCTGCTTGGCCAAAGAGGACCTGGGATTGGGTGCCCGAGTTGAGAGCTCCGTGGCCATCACCTAAGCCAGTGTAAGACCCAACTTGGACTGGCACAGGCCCCTTTGTGGGGAACCTTCAAGGATCATAGTTGCCATAAGGCACTGGTGTAGGAGGAGTCCACAGTCAGGCAGTGGACCCTGGTGGGGGACCCAGAAGAGGGGCTTGGCAGAGCTCCTGGTAGTCTGTCTTTCTGGACAATCTTTTCCTCTGGGAGTTAATCTTTGATGATGCGCTTTTGTTAGACAACTGAAGTTTACATGTGTGACCCCAAAGCTGTAACACACCCCAGGTCCTGTCTCCTGCATCTTTATTATCAGGACAGCTTTCTCTGTGTCCCCCGCCCATACCTTTATCACGCTGCATCAGCGCTGACAGCTTGCACCCCCTCCTGCCCTTGGGACTGTGCTCCTGGAGGCCGGGAAGCAGCTGCTCTCTCCCCTTTCTTGTAGGGAGAAGGCCAAGTCTGCCTGTGATGGTCAGCCACCCCTCCCCACTGGCAGGGGTTGTTCCTGGAGAGCCCTCCATCACACATTCACCCTAGTAGATGCCGTGTCTGGGACCAGAGCTGCACTTCCAGCCGTGGGATGTTTATCTGCCCCCAATCCACAGGCCCTACCCCTGAGGTGTCCACCATCCTTGGTCAGCCATCTGCCTTTGGCGCTAGACAGTGAGAGGGGCACAGAGGGTGTTTTGTAACTCTGTATCCTCTGGGTGAGGGTGAGTCTCGAGCCTGGGCTCCAGTCCAGATCTCCAGTGACCTCACAGCCTGACCCAGGAGGTCCCGGTTCCTCCCACCATTTTCCCATCTGCAAACCTAAAGACTAGACGATGGATTATCATGTGTGCTCCTTGATTCCCAACAACTGGGGAAGGAGGAATCAGGCTGGAGGATGGGGCACAGACTGCAGGCAGGCTGGCAGGGAGAGAATACGGAGGAAATAGTTCAGGGACCACATTCCTCGTCTCCACTTGCTGCCCTACAAGTGAGAGGCTCTCTGACGCCATCTGCGTTCTCTCAGGGTAGCTGGAGCTCCGTTTTCCACCTGCCACTTAGCACTTTGGGACACTGGGAAGTCTCCCTGGAGCCTGTCACTGGACTTCTTTGTCTTGCCTTCTGGTGTTCTCCCCAATTCCCCCTGGCTGTTCCTTCACTAAATTACAAGTTCCCAACATTCCCCAAGGCAATTATCTACCACTTCATGGCTCCCTGGCCTTGCATCCATTTGCACAGAAACATACAGTTTAGGGTACGCTGCCTTAATTAATTTCTCTTGGCTGGGTTTCCATTCTCATTTCACCCTTGGAAATACAGACCTGAAGTGAGGCCTGTTGTGTCTGTGGGGCGCCTTGCTCCATCACTGATCTTTCTCTGAGCTATTCGGGTGTCACCTCTGGATGGAGGAGCTGCAGCTGCTGCTTGGCCAGCTCCTCTCCATGATCTGTGGGAAATAGCCCCAGCCTTGGCCTGTGATGCCTGGGTCTGGCTGTGGTTGGTGGTAAGGGGTTCCTGGAAATGCATTCGCCCTATTGCCAGTCCTCTTCTTTTTTCCCACCAGCTCCATCACTGGCCTGGGCTTCACAGCTGTGGAGACCCTGAATCTCCCTGTGCTCAGCTCTACTCAGAGCTGAATGGGTCTTCTGCCCAAGTGACAAGTCCAAACAGTGACTGAATCATGCTATCATCTCAGAACAGCAATGCCTATCACAGCCACGTTGCAACAAAAGGATGCTCCCATCAGGTTCTTTTGTGAGGAAGAGCAGCGGGGCCAGGATAATAGGTGAAATGGATCCACACGATTAGAAGCCGAGGGATCCAACAGCATCTGATACAGAAGGTGAGGCTGAGACTCAGACTACGGAGCAGGGATGCGGGTCAGTGGAAGTCCTGGGCGGGGCAGAACCATAGGAAGCTGTGCATTGAGCAGGTCCTCAGTGGAGCTGCTCTATGTGTTTCTCTCAGGTACATCTCCTTGAATCTTCATGCCTTCTGTGAAGAGGAAACTGTAGGCTTCATGAGCTTACACAACCTTCCCAAGACTTCTCAGGGAGGCAGTAAAAGAAGTGGGATTAGCTAAGCCAGCACCCCTGACCCCGGGTTGGAGCAGGAGCTGCCCATCCTGGGATACTGGGGGCTTGTTGGATATGCTGAGTCTTTGGTCTTCTCTGACCTAAACTGCATCCTTGGTCAAGGAAAGGAGGCCCCAGGACAGCCTCTAAGAAGTGCCCAGGAGCTGCCTGTGCAGGATAACTGGACAGAAGCCCTCAGCCCATGAGAGTGACCAGAGGAAGATGGGCTGTGATCTGAGGATGTGTGTGTGTGATCTGTGGCTGTGATGTTGCTCAGTCATGTCTGACTCTTTGAGACCCCATAAATGGCAGCACGCCAGGCTTCCCTGTCCTTCACTATCTCCTGGAATTTGCTCAAACACATGTCCATCTAGTCAGTGATGCCATCCATCCATCTCATTCTCTGTATTCCCCTTCTCCTCCTACCTTCAATCTTTCCCAGCATCAGAGTCTTTTCCAATGAGCTGGCTCCTCTCATCAGGTGGTCAAAGTATTGGACTTTCAGCTTCAACATCAGTCCTTCCAATGAATACACAGGGTTGATTTCCTTTAGGATTGACTGGTTTGATCTCCTTGCTGTCCAAGGGACTCACAAGAGTCTTCTCCAGCACCACATTTTGAAAACATCAGTTCTTCAGTGCTCATCCTTCTTTATGGTCCAGCTCTCACATCTGTACATGACTACTGGAAAAACCATAGCTTTGACTATTCGACCTCTGTCAACAAAGTGATGTCTCTGCTTTTGATGCTGTTCTGCTTTGTCATAGCTTTTCTTCCAAGAAGCAAGTGTCTTTTAATTTCATGGCTGTAGTCACTGTCTGAAGTGATTTTGGAGCCCAAGAAAATAAAGTCTGTCACTATTTCCATTTTCCCCCAATCTATTTGCCATGAAGGAGCTGTGATGGGGTTAACTCTATCTGTGGTGCTGGAAGCAGCTCATTTGGACACATCAGGTGACTCTTCCTAATGAGAGGCATCATTTTCTTCTAGCTGCTGGTCAGTTGGTGTCTTTCTCTACTAGAAAGAGGGGCCCCCACATGGAACACCCCTCAGCATCCCTACTTCTCCTACTCCCTCTTTTCCTTTTGTCTTCCCAGTTCCTTTGTTTGGTGCTCACACCCCTGGTTTCACCAGGGTCAAATTTTCAGCAAGGTGAAATTACAGGAAACCTCTTTCTGAGAGGGCATGGCCCCAACTTAACCTGGAGGATTCAAAACAGAATAAAAATGGGACCGTAGCCTCGAGGAGCATGCTATCTAGCTGCGGGGGCGGGGGGGATGGATAATGTACACTTAGAAAGCTGCACGTATGTACATGGCGGAAAATACACCCACACGCCCACAGACTGAGGGATGGTGTTGGAGTCTCACCAGAGATATAACAGCTGCAGAAGTGGTAAGTGAGCTATTGGCTGCATTTCAGGTCAGCAAGGTGTGAAGGGGGCATTCAACTTGAGTGAAGGGAAAATAGTGTCTCCCCAAGTGCTGGGAGGAAGGGATCTCATGCTAACCATTTGTAGAAATTATCACATAAAAAGTCAAGCATAAGACAGACTCCAGACCCTGGCAGGACATGGATGTGATCAACGACCACCATCCTTTCTCTCCAAGGATAATTCCTCCAAAAACTTAGTGAATCTGCTCCCTGCTGCAGCTCTACCCCAATTCCAGGACCTGTAAGTAATGCCATGTGTATTATTATTCACTCATGTTGATAAATAGGCAATAAAAATGCACAGAGAACTCAGTTGGATCAATTTATTTCCATTCTCTTGACACAGTCGTGGTAGTGGCTAAGACAGAGACTCCCGGCAACGCTACTTCCACGGCAGAAGTGGCGTGATGTCAGGTGTAAATTATCCTTAAATGTCACATGATAATGAAGCTGCGTTTCCCATGATTTATCTTTTCCTTTCTTACCCAGCAAACACTCCAAGCTGGCAATCAAGCTGGGCAGCGATCATGACACAACCTTTATGGCATGAAAAATGTCCCCAAAAATTTATGAGAGAGGCTGCTTGATGGCTTCATGAAGGCTCTATTTACAGAAGTTCCCTCCCAAGATTTCAAATGAAGGAGCAGGTATGCAAGGAGGAGACCTGAGTGTGAGGCTCAGGGAGTGAAAAGGATGCTTCAGACATCCCAAGGGCTGTGACGGGCCCTCCCATCTCTGTGCTTCCAACCCCTTTGGGCTGAGTTTTATGTTGCCAGCCAGCACGCCCACCTTGGTATTCCAGAAGGGAGCATAATCTCCAGGAATGCAGGCTATAGCCTGTTGTAACGGGTCCACAGTTAAACTGTACTCTTAGTTGGAGATGAGAGCTGGTCTCAAGACTCAAGGGGCAGCCTGGGGTGTTTGGTGTCAACCTCTGTTACTCCCAGTGAGCATTGGTGCCCACTGCAATGGAAGAGGGGTGATGCCAGTCAAGAGGAAACAGGGTTCGCTGACACTCCACTCCAGGTTTCCTGAAGGTGGTCTTCCTAAAGTTCACCTGGGGACCTCTGTGGTGATGTGCAGGCTCTCCAATGGAAAGTCACTCAGTTGTGTCAAACTCTTGTGACCCCGTGGACTGTAGCCTGCCTCCTTTGTTCATGGGATTCTCCAGATAAGAATACTGGAGTGAGTTGCCATTCCCTTCACCAAGGGATCTTCCTGACCCATGGATGAAACCTGGGTCTCCTTCATTGCAGGCAGATACTTTACCATCTGAGCCACCAGGGAAGCCTCAGATACTCTACAAGTAATGCTCAAAATCCTTAAAAAAATTTTTTTTATTTTAAAAAATTGTTTCAAACTCATCCACCTCCTGCTCCCCAACACCTGTGAACACTTCTACCCTGCACTCGGACTTCTCATCTCTAGCTCATCTCCTTATTTATGTCCTAAGCAGATTCACTTGAATTTGATTCTGGTGGGGGTAACTAAGCACCTCTCCCCAACTACTCTTCTCACCAGAAGCACCAGGATTTTTGCAACATTCAATATGAAATTTGCTTCCCCAAAGCACAGTCTTGGTCATGTGCATCCCAGGATATGGCTCTTCTGGGAGGTTCCCCTGACTACCCCGGCAGGTGACAGACCAGCCCACTGATTGAGAGGAAGGACCTTGCTTCTCACTGTTTAGGATGGCCTCCAACCTGTCATCTCTCCTGAGCCGGAGCATGAATTCAAAACCAAATTGAAATCACCTTTCAAATCTCTTGGTGGAAATTCAACAAGCAAGGGGCTGTCGGAAAGTGAATTAGTTGTCCGCTGAGAAATCAGAAATCTCAGGCTTTGCAAAATGAGAGGAAATGTTTGACCTTTGCAGGACAGTTTCCTTCCTCACTCTTCTGGAGCCCTCTCCCTACCTGGTCGAGGTCTGATGGCTGAGTACCACTCTCCACTCTGAGATGTTAATGGGAAATCCCAGGGCTCTCCTGTCTGTGTGGGTTTGTTATGTCTTCATCTCAAAGAAAATTTCCCTGTGCTGCTTCTTACCTCCCTGTGTCCCTTCTTGCTCAATCCCACAGTGGTTTCCTTGCTCCTCTCAAACCCTTTTAGAGCTGTTTCTCATCCATGTCTCAGCTCAGCTCAAGGAAAAAAACCCACAGCCTTGCTGCTGATTCTTTCGTCCTTTGATCCCACACACATCTGTTGAGTAGCTACTATGAGCCACGCCCAGGGGTCTGAGTTGTGTTTCTAACAGTGAACAGACCAGAGAGAATGGTCACCCTGTGGAGTTTACAGTCCAGTGGGGTCCTGGATGGAAAGCAAGCCAACAAAATCATCCTTGTAGATGATGCTGCTGTCTGTAAAAGGGCTGCCTGATGTTGTGATAAAGAATTCCAGGAGACGCTTCCCTGGTAGTCCAGTGGGTAAGAATCCACCTCCAATCAAGGGACATGACTTCCATCCCTGGTCCAGAAAGATTCCGCATATCATGGTGCAAATAAACCCAGAAGGTGCAACTACTGAAGCCCGTGTGCTCTAGAGCCCATGCTCGGCAATGAGAGAAGCCACTGCAATGAGAAGCCCTCTCATCACAGCTAGACAAAGCCCACGTGGAGCAATGAAGAGCCAGCACAGTCATAAGTAAATAAATAAGAATTTTAGGAGAGCCACGGAACACCTATCTCCCACCCTGACTTTGACACCTGGGGGCGACAGTTCTGGAAGATGGAGCACCCTCTGGAGGCAGCACCAGAAGCACTCACTGACTTTGGCAACTGATGCTCCCTTTATGTCCCGCACAATGTTGGTACCCAGCTTTTGCCAGGCAGGCACTGCTCTGAGGGCTTTGTGGCCACTCGTGGGAGGGAGGGCCTCTTACTGCTTCCACTTCCCAGTGAAGCTTCACCCAACTGACCTTGGTCATGGGGCTGGCAAGAAGCTGGCTGGATCCACACCTGCCGGCCTCCCTCTGGAGGCTGCAGGCTGGGTGTAAGACTTCCCTTTTGCTGCTGTAACAGAAGACAACAGGTTTAGTAGCTCAACACAGCACACATGTATTACCTGGCAGTTCTGAAGGCCAGAAGTCTGAAATGGGTCTCCCTGGCTAAGTCAAATACAGGCAGGGCTGTTTGCTTCTGGCTACTCTGTGGGAAGAGCCCACTTCTTACATTTTCCAGCCTCTAGAGGTGCCCACATTTCTTGGCTTGTGGCCCCTTCTTCCATCTGGAAAAGCATGTCATTTTTTAATCTCTCTGATTCTGACTCTCCTGCCTCCCTTCTGCAAGGGTCCTTGGGGTTGAATTTGAGCCACCTGGATAAGCCAGGGTGAATCTCTATCTCAAGGTCCTTAACTTAATTACACCTGCAACATCCTTTTGTCCTGTAAGGTGACAGTTCACAGTCTGGGGGTCAGGATGTGGGCATGCCTGGGGTGTGTGTTTTTCCTCTTCTCGGTGCTCCATGGCATCTGCTTCCCATTCTGAACCCCCCGGGGCTGTCACTGCCCCTCTGTTTCCATCGTGATGGGCAGTAGCTGTGGAGTTAGAGCACCCCATCATCTGCCATCATCAGCTGCGTGATTCAAGGTCAGTCAGCCTCAGTCTCCCCACTCCCATCCTGGGAATGACAGCAGATGTTCTGATGATTAATCCAAAGAGTTGTGGCCCTGAATCGGTGCTTTTCTTACTTTCACTGCCATCAGCTACCATCACTCACGCCTGGGACGGAAGGCAGCAGGTGACAGAAGGAGCAGGGGCTGGGGCAGGACTTCCCAAGTTAACACAGAGCAGATGCCCAGGGGCCCCTGTCCTGTTTTTAAAGCAAACATCATCACCAAAGAGCCCTCTGTGGATAAGTCTAATTTTCCTGTTCAAATGTGTGTTTGAGAATGTGTTAAATTCATTTCCCCATCTTGTCCTCCTGTCGCCCCTGTGGATTTGGGCTTTGCGACTAGTTGACACTCAAAGGAGCTCAAAGGAAGAACAGCTGTCCTGCCTGGACCCACGACATCCATGTCTCCCTCCAGCCCGGTGAGAGCAGCAGGCAGTGCTGGTTCTGGACCCCAGGGTGATGATAGTCAACTTCCCTGAAAATCCTGTGCCCTTGACAGCCAACGACTTTCATCACCCGACATTGAGGATGTAGAATATTTACTGAAGCCCTGTCCTGGCACGTTCCACGAATCACTCATTGACTCACTCAAGAGGCAATCGTATTTGCTCTACACAAAAGTGTTAATTGGGTAACTGAAGGAGAGAACCCTCTAATTTCACAGCTCAGGAAACCGAGGCCCAGGGAGAGGGAAGGACTTGGCTGGGGTCGCTGAGCTTCCAGGGGAGGACTCAGCTTTCTCCATCCAAGGCTGACCCTGTGACTGGCTGTAAGAGGAGGCTGATTTTAAAAGGTCAGAATGGCTCACTCCCCTATCTTGAAACAAGAAATCCAATTAGCAGGGGCAAAGCTTTCCCTTCCGTATTAGGTGCATCATACGTGCTCAGTTGTGTCAAACTCTTTGTGATCCTGTGGATTGTATCCTGCCAAACTCCTCAGTCCATGGAATTCTCCAGACAAGAATGCTGGAGTGGATTGCCATGCCCTCCTCCAGGGGATCTTCCCTACCCAGGGAATGAACCTGCCTCTCCTATGTCTTCTACATTGCAGGCAGATTCTTTACCTGCTGAGCCATCAGGGAAGCTCACAGTTAGGACTCAGGGTTAAAGCCAATGTCAATTTCCAAGTAAGTTAGAGGAGCTCGGCAGGATCAATGGGGTTCAGGTACCAGGAGAACAGAAGGGCTTTAAGCACAGCTGAGGACTTGTCACTTCTGGGTTTCCTGATGCTGCTTTTGGCCCCAGTGGGATTTAATGGAACAAGGGACACAGGATCTTGTAGAGAGAGACAGAGACGGATAGACAGACAGAGGAACAGAGGGAGGAGTGGTCTCTGTCTCAGAGGGTGAGGGTGAGCCCCTCTTGGTCTCTGTCCATCCCAGTTCGTGCAGATAAGCTACCACTTCAAGGACTGACTATTTATTTGCAATTCAAGGTTCTTAATTACCATCCCAGAAACCATCTCTGCTACTTAAGCAGACCGGATTTACTGAAAGGCTCATGGGTAGCTCATAAGACCTTCTTGCTGTTGCCAGGATAGCCCAGGCAACTGCAGAGGCCAAGGAAAGCTGGCTGGACAGAGTCACACACTGGACATGGAGTCCCTGACTGCCCACAGCCCGCACTGACTCCACCCCAAAGTTTCAGGATCAGTCACGTGAGAGCCAGAGGCTGGGGCAGAACCAATGCTGGGTGCAGTCTTCATCCTTTGCTCCACCTTCAAGGCGTCAGAGGGTGGACAGGGTCATCTTTTGTTAATCTTCTAAGATGGGAGGTGTGTCTGTTCCCCAGGCCTCCACCCTGGAGGGTTCCCCAGCACAGGGTCTGGGATGGACAGCCAAACTTAAAACAGGCATGTAAGAGACCAAAGAAGGGGGAAGAGCCAGAGGAGGGTTGACAACAAAAAAAGTCACAATTAAAATACAAGTATAATCACAATTCAATGAAAGTGGTGAAATGTAACAACCATCACTTACCAGGCCACATGCCCTGGGCTCTCTGGGTGCGCTCACATGTTCTCTGCGTGTGCTCACATGTCCTCTGTGTGTGTTCATGTGCCCTCTGTGTGTGCCCACATGCCCTCTGCATGTGCTCATAGCAGTTGCATAGAGAACACATAGCTGTCTTCCCATTTTACAGACTGGAGACTTGGCAAGGAGATTATGTGCCTGAAGTCACAAGACCATGAGAAAATTAAATTAATCTTAAAACAACAGCAACAACTAACTCTGTTTGGCAACTAGGCTCAGTTCCAAGCTTTGAAAACTATACCTGAAATGACTGAGGGCCGACGTGAAGTGACCTTCGGTGCCAGGGCTCAACTCTGAAGCCCTCTGCCTGGTCAGGCATGCACACTGTCGCCCATCCTGGCACACGGCTTCTTCCTCCCCTTGGGATCACACCAAGGGTTCATCCTAACTTGAAGGGCACTGGTGGCATCCCCAACATGTCCCTCTTCCTGTCCAGGTTCTGTAAATCAGGTGCTTGGTGCTGCTGTAGACACAGGTCTGGGAGCAGGAAGGCAGGTGACAGCTGCCTGTTCCCAGACCTTAACATCTCCTGTGGGCCCCCAACCCATTTGTTGGTTTGGTTTCCTTCCAAGAACTGAAAGCACTCTTCAGGTAATTTGGGGGTTTTAGGGTGAACAGGGAAGCCAAGTCACCCTCACCTGAGGTTGCATCCTCACCTGGAAGGTGACTGCTCAGCACCTCCCCACTGGACTTTTGTTCCGTAAGTAGACTCCCTGGCACGTCATTCCCCTGTCTTTGGGGGCCAACACTTCTCTGGAGCATCACCTTCATGCCTCCCCCACCCCTCCCACAATGTCTGATTTAAGGGGATGCTCAGTGCCCCAAAACACCTCAGTCCCCAGTTACCTACATCATGCCCCTCATCACAGCATACTCCAATTCCCTGCCTATGTGTCCCCATTTCCCACCAGCTCATGAGGTCCCTTTCATCCCTGCATCCCTGGGGCCCAGTGGAGGGATGTTTTCATAAAAAAGGGCTCATCTGCATCTTGTTGCAGGAACCGCTCTCCACATAGTCTGTCTCCAGCCTGTCTGAGATCTTGGGGCAATTTCTGTGGTTATTTATATGCGCTGTGCTGTGCTTAGTCACTCCGTCATGTCTGACTCTTTGTGACTCCATGGACTGTAGCCTGCCAGGCTCCTCTGTCCATGGGATTCTCCAGGCAAGAATACTGGAGTAGGTTGCCATACCCTTCTCCAGGGGATCCTCCCAACCCAGGAATCAAACCCAGGTTTCCAGCAATGCAGGCAGATTCTTTACTGTCTGAGCTACCAGGGAAGGCCAAGAATACTGGAGGAGGTAGCCTAGCCCTTATCCAGGGGAACTTCCTGACCCAGGAATCAAACCAGGGTCTCCTGCATTGCAGGCGGATTCTTTAGCAGCTGAGCGACCAGGGGATGAGCTTGCTACGAATGTTCACATTTGCCAGATCCCCTGTTTGTTGTGTATACCACAGAGATCAAGGAAACCATGGTGAGAAGAGTGGAACAGAAAAGAGCTGAAGTGTCTGCCCTCCTGGGATCCCCTGTCAATCCCTCTCTGTCGGCGTCACCCCTCAGACAAATCAGGGCTCGAGGAATGCTGGGAGTTTAGATCCTTCCTGTAAGGTGGGGCAAGGAGCTGGCCTCAAGCGCTTTCACCATAACAACTCCTTCCGAGTAAAGTGGTGCCAATCAACAAGCTGGGCACGATGTGTGAACGGGCTGTCAGCGAGATGTCACCATCGAGTCTGCTGGTATGTGATGGGGACCAAGCTTTGACGAGCCTTGGCATGCTCCCGGAGGCACGCTTCACTCAGGAGAATGGATGAAATCTGCATTCTGCACTGCTCTTGCGCAAGTTGGTACATAGGTGAGTGGCCGGAGTTTGGCACTGAGGCTGTCTTCCCTTGACAGTACTAGCTTTAAGAGGAACCGTGGCTGGTGGGACCGACGAATGAGTCTGAATGCAGAGAGGCATCCCGAGGCCCCCAGTGACTCTGCTTCTAGAAGAAGGGTCCAAGGAGGTGTTCTGTGCCCTGGCTGCCCTGTGGCAGGTTTTGCCACAGCTGGAGAAGTAGCCCAAGTGTGGAAGGTGACTCTTTTTTTTTCGATGGGGACCGTTTAAGAAGTCTTTTGGAGAAGGCAATGGCAACCCACTCCAGTACTCTTGCCTGGAAAATCCCATGGACCGAGGATCCTGCCTGGTAGGCTGCAGTCCATGGGGTCGCTAAGAGTCAGACACGACTGGGCGACTTCACTTTCACTTTTCACTTTCATGCATTGGAGAAGGAAATGGCAACACCCTCCAGTGTTCTTACCTGAAGAATCCCAGGGATGGGGCAGCCTGGTGGGCTGCTATCTATGGGGTCGCACAGAGTCGGACACAACTGAAGCGACTTAGCAGCAGCAGCAGCTTTAAAAAGTCTATACTGAATTTGTTACCATATTGCTTCTGTTTTCTGTTTTGGGAGGTATGCTTGATCTTAGCTCCCCAACCAGGGATCGAACCTGTACCCCCTGCACTGGAAGGTGAGGTCTTAACCACTGGTCCAGAGGGAAGTCCTGAAGATGCTTTGATCTGAGCAAGTCTACATGGATCAGGGGGATCCAATGAGGGCTCTGGTGGCCCCCGACCTGGGCTTGTGAACTCTGTTGCAGGGGCAAGCTACCCCACATGGGAAACTTGAGTGGTAACCAGGTCACACATGAAACCTCGGGAAAGACTCCAGAAGTTCACGTTTATTTGCTCGTGTCTCAGTTTAGTGACCACCAAACTACTAGAAACTGGTTCTGTTTCTGTTGTTCAGCGCAACTCCAACTTGTCCTTCTTCGAATGTATTTTACAAACACAATGTAATGACTTTCTGTCAGCTTTACTGCCCTGTGCTCACTGGGGATTTCCAGAGAGATGGTATTTGTTTTCTATCATCCTGTTTGATCTGCCATATTCAATAGACGAGTCGACTGTACCGGTCGACTAAATATGCATGAACTGCATTGAAGAACTGCATTGAAGCACTACGCGGGTGTGCAGATTCGCAGCTAAGGTGTGTATTTTCTGGCCATTGACCCCTGGTTACAGTTTTCCAACCTCCTACCTCTCATGTCCGATTGGATACTGGCATGCCTATTTAGTTTCCTTGGGGAGATCTGTGCAAGGGTTGTTTTTATTTCCCGTGCATGCCCACACCTCCCAGTGTTTAGGACTCTCAGGCACAGACCCACATTCTCAGAAAGGCATCTCAAGACAATTTCTTAGTAACCATCTGGTGCCTCCTGGGATAATTCTCCAGGCAAAATAATGGCAATGGTGATAACAGCAGCAGTCATAACCATGATGGCAAACGTTTAAAGGGAAATTTAAAAACATGTCAGGGCGCTCAGGCTGCAATGAGTATGTGAGATTCACTCTAATAAGGACCTTTCCCCAATGGCTCTCATCCAGGGTTATCAGTCATTTATAGACAGTTGTAAATTGCAGATCATCAGAGGCTTTTCTTTTGCCCCCTCTACTTTGGTTTTTATTGTCCATTCATTAAGAAAGACAAAATCATTACCTAAATGGCATGCAAACAAGTCCAAACAAAATCCAGAGGTCAGTGTGCTATTGAGAAGTTGCGAATGGGTTCACTGTTTGATAACCAGCATTCCAAGTGCAGCTGTGGTCACACACACCCACACACATGGATGCATGCACACACACGGATGCACATGCACACACGTGGGGTTAGAGTCTGCTCCAAACGACTGATGCATGAAGGACCTTGAGAGTCCGCTTGTGAAGGGTAAACTAAGCACAGAGGGGTAAATCGACCTGCTGGAAGGTACCAGATGGTTAGTGCAGTCTCCTGACCTTCAGAGCAGTGTGGGCTGACTTTTTATTGATGCATTATTTTTTCAAGAACATCTATCCCAAGATGGGAAGGTGGAGGGGGCGAAGTCCTTAGGAAGTAGGAGAACTTTATTTTTTTAATCCATATCCTTAAACATTGCCATCTAAAAAAGGCGAAATCTCTATGAATAGCATTTCATTTTGAATTGAAGGGCACCAAGGAAAAGAATTCAAGTAGGCATTAGCATATTAAAAATGGCAAGATTTCCCCAATTTCCACAAGTAGCTCCAATATGTCTAGAAAGCAATCATATTGTGTTCCCTAATGGTGCGTGTGTGCATTCCGCCTTCTGATTTGTACTTGAACCACTGAAGCTAATGATACAAAATTACTTTGTCAGCAAGAACGGGAGACTGTAGTAGTTCAGATCTATTTAGCGGGTACTTTATGAAGGTACTCACAAGAAGTCCATTAAATCCTTCCAATGGATGGCAGATAATGATTTAAAAGCTGTAAGAATCTCTGAAAATACAATTTGAACACATCTAAGCGGTTGGGAATTTCCGACAATGTAATTGTCTTGCCGTGCATATGAATGCTCCCCATACAGAAATCAATTACAGCCCTGCACCAAAGACTTTTGTCAAAGGGTCTCGCACAAGGAGTTATTATGGACCTCTGCAGATCCAAGAGTTGGTGCGGTGTGAGCGAGGTCTTACCTGCAGGAAGCCAGGTTGGAGGAGGGCAAGGCTTGTCACACAGGGACATCCATAGACACGTGCATCTCAGAGCAGGTGGCATTGCCAAGGCCAGCAGAACTCATTCTTTCTCCTTCCTTCTGTCCAATTAACAGACACTAATTAAGGTCCTACTGTGTGCTTAGTAGCTGTGTGTGTGTGTGTGTGTACTCAGTCGTGTCTGACTCTTTGAGGCCCCATGGACTGTAGCTTGCCAGGGTCCTCTGTCCATGGGATTTCCCAGGTAAAAATATTGGAGTGGGTTGCCATTTCCTTCTCCAGGGCTTGGCAGGTGGTAGGGTTTAATGATTAATAAGGCAAGTTCTGGAGCCAAGCTGCCTGTGTTCAAATCTCAGCCCTGCCACTTAGCTCTTTTTTATTTACAGTTTTATTGAGATATAAATGACATGTAACATTGTACAAGTGTAAGGTCTATAATGTGACGATTTATATACTATATATTATGAAATGATTTTTACAAAAAGGTTAGCTAGCATATCCATCACCTCACTTGGCTATCCTTGTGTGTATGTGCATGTAGGAGTGTGTGTATGTGTGTGTGGCAATGATTTAAGATCTACTTTCTCAGCACTTTTTAGGTGAATAGTGCAGCATTATTAACTGTAGTCGCCATGTTGCTTACTATATCCCCACAAGGTATTCACTATATAACTGGAAACTTAGACTCTTTAGCCAATGCTTTTCTTTTCCTCCAACTCCAAGCCCCTGAGAACCAGCCACAAAACAAAATACTTTGTTTTGAAGTTCAACTTTTTTAGATTTCATATATAAGTGAGAGCATAAAGTATCTGTCTTTCTCTGGCTTATCTCACTTATCATAACGTCCACAAGGTTCATTTGTGTTCTTGCCAATGGCAGGATTTCCTTCTTTCTCATGGTGAGCAGTATTCCACTTTAATCCCATATACACGCCACATTTCTCTGCCCATGTGTCAGTCAGTGAATACTTGGGTTGCTTCCATGCCTTTGTGGTTGTGAATAATGCTGCTGTGGACATGGGGGTGCAGATATCTTTTCCAGAGAGTGACAGTTTCCTCCAGATCTGTACTCAGATGTGGCATTGCTGGATCACAGGGCAGCTCTGTTTTTTACTTTTTTGAGGATCTTACCTACCATAAGATTTCCATAGTGGCTGTGTGGCTTCATAGCTCTTTGACGTTGGGTGGCACACAAACTCTCACTCTGCCTTCATTTCTTCACTTGTGAACTGAGTTGATAATAGAAGTTGAAGTGCCTCGAAGAGGATTAAGAGAATCCCATGGACAGAGGAGCCTGGCACACCACATTCCATAGGGTCACAAAGAGTCTGACACGATTAAAGCAACTTAGCATGCATGCATGCACACTGAATACTAGCTCCGTTTCCATATCAGGTGTAGAAAGCAGAAAATGTCACTTCTACGATAATAAGACAAAATCAGAAAATCTACCATACTCCACTCTTCTTGAACCCATCAGAAAGCTGAGGTCACAGGGGAACCAACTAGCCTGAAATCCCAGGGCGAGCAGGTCCCCCAGGGGGTCTGGGACACATGGACACATCTCATCACAGCAAATAGATGGGGAACAAAATGGAAACAGTGACAGACTTTATCTTCTTGGGCTCCACAATCACTGTAAATGGTGACTTCAGTCATGCAATTAAAAGACGCTTGCTCCTTGGGAAAAAAAGCTATGATCAACCTAGACAGCATATTAAAAATTAGAGCCGTCACTTTGCTGACAAAGGTCCCTCTACTCAAAGCTATGGTTTTTCCAGTAGTCATGTGCTGATGTGAGAGTTGGACCATAAAGAAGGCTGAGCACCAAAGAATTGATGCTTTTCAAACTGTGGTGCTGAAGAAGACTCTTGAGAGTCCCTTGGACTACAAGGAGATCAAACCAGTCAATCATAAAGAAAATCAACCCCAAATTTTCATTAGAAAGGCTGATGCTGAATCTGAAGCTCCAATGTTTTGACCACTTGATGTAAAGAGCTGACTCATTGGAAAACACCCTGGTGCTAGGAAAAATGGAAGGCAGGAGGAGAAGGGAGCAGCAGAGGATGAGATGGTTGGATGGCACCACTGACTCAATGGACTTGAGTTTGAGCAAACTCCGGGGGATGGTGAAGCACAGGGAAGCCTGGCGTGCTGCAGGCTGTGGGATCACAAGGAGTCAGATGCGACTGAGTGACTGTACAACAACAACATCCATGGTAGAAGATAGGAGGAAGAAAACAGGAAGAGGTCAGCTGGATGTTAATGAACTGCTGAAGGCCAGGTGCGGCCAGCTTCACAGCATTGAACCCTGGGAGCTGCAGACACCTGTGGAACTCTTTCTGTCTCTGCGTAGGGTGCTCATGAGAAAGATTAGTGGTAGCGCCCCTTTGGAAAACAGTTTCACAGTTTCCTAAACGGTTAAGCATGTACCTGTCATATGATCCAGCCAATGAAATGCCCTCCTAGGCATTTACTCAAGAAAAGTGAATGTACTTGAACATTCATACAAAGGCTTGTTCACAAATGTTCATTGTAGCTTTATTTGTGGCAGTTATAAATAGCTTTGACCCTGACACTGGGAAAGATTAAAGGCAGGCAGAGAAGGGGATGACAGAGGATGAGATGGTTGGATGGCATCCCTGACTCGATGGATATGAGTTTGAGCAAGCTCTGGAAGTTGGTGATGGACAGGGGAGCCTGATGTGCTGCAGTCCATGGCGTCGCAAAGAGTTGGACCTTACTGAGTGAGTGAACTGAACTGATTATAAATATCTAATAAAAACTAGAAATGACCCAAATATCCATCAGGAGATAAATGCATAAACAAACTGGTTTGTCCATATGATGGAACACTACTCAGCAAGGAATAGGATCAATCTCAAAACAGACCAGGTCAAGGGGGAAAAAGCTGGACAGAAAACGATACATACTGTATGATTCCATTAACTTGTGACTGAGATTCTAGAAAATGCAGTTTGACCTATTGACCTATATCTGCAAGCAGATCGTCAGCTGGGAGGGGCAAGAAAGAAGGATCACAGATTTCTGAGGGTCGGAGATGTGTTCCTGATCTTTATTGATTTTACAGACATATGTACATACATATGCACATCTATGTGGGGCTTCCCAGGTGGCCTGGTGGTAAAGAACCCACTTGCCAGTGCAGGAGACATAAGAGATGTGGGTTCAATCCCTGGGTCAGGAAGATCCTTTGGAAGAGAAAATGGCAGCCCACTCTAGCATTCTTTCCTGGAGAATCCCATGGACAGAGAAGCCTGGCAGTCTACAGTCCATAGGGTTTCAAAGAGTCAAACATGACTGAAGCTACTTAGCATACATGCTGGTACATCTTTGTACACATAAGCTCATAGACACACCTCTATGTCAAAACTTATCAAATTGTACACTTTAAACACATACATTTTATTTTACGCCAATTATACACTAATACAGTTTTAAAAAGCATATACTGGAAATGAAGCAAGCCTCTCTCCATTCAGGACTGTCCACTCTGGCTGCATTGCAGTGATGCCTGTCAAGGTTATGAGGGACATAACCCAGTTGGAGGATCTAACCCTGGTTGGAGGATCCAGTGGTTGAATTCCCAGGGCTCATCTTGCCTAACCTGTCAGCATCACCTGAAGCATTCTACCATTGCCGAGTCTCTCTCACTGGTCTCC
Source organism: Bos indicus (assembly GCF_029378745.1). NCBI lineage: Eukaryota > Metazoa > Chordata > Mammalia > Artiodactyla > Bovidae > Bos > Bos indicus. The sequence continues at coordinate 48,851,080 of NC_091775.1, forward strand.
CCACTGCCCTTGTCTCGCAGGAGAGCCCTGGGCTCGGGGCTGGGCTTCTTGGTCACTTTATCTATGCTGCACACTTTGCTGGGTGCTCTTATGCCTTTTGGAGATTTTTAAAACTCCCACTTATTGGGTAATGACACAAAAATTCGTCTCCCTGCCCAGAGCTGTTCCTCTGAACACTGGATGCCTGGACACTCCTACTTGTTTACTTGTGCTTCAAGCTTAGATTTTCTAGACTGCCCCCTATGTGGTCATCTCCATTTCCCCAGGGGTCCTGCCTGACTCCTCTTTCCCTCATCCAAGTCATCACCAAGTTCTGTTGGTTCCACTGTCATGATATACCCAGGACCCAGGACTCCTTCCCCATCACTGCCCTGGCCCATCACCTCCTACCTGCCTAATCCTGATGGCCTTCTCTGCTCTTTCTGCCTCTGTCCTCGACCCCTACAGTCTCACTACAGCCCTGGGGTCCTAAACCACAAACCAGATTCTCCACCCCTCTCTCAAAACCCGCAGCTTCTCCACATCAGAGTCACTTCTTTGCTGTCCCTTTGGGCCCTTCACGCTCTGCTCCTGCCTACCCCCTACTCCACAAGATCACTGGGAGCCTGCAGCCGCCCCTCCTCATGCCTCCTCATGCCCGCAGGTGTGCTTCCTGTTCTTTTGCTGGACAACCTCAGGACCACACTGGGTCTTCTCAGGTCATGTCTCATCTCATCTCTAGAATCATACTTCCATCCTCTCCTTCAGCCTTCCCTCTATCTTCCCCTACATCCTTCCCTCCATCTTCTCCTCCATCCTCTCCTCCATCTTTCTTTCGATCCTCCCTGCATCCTCCCTTCCCTCCTCCCCTCCATCCTCCTCTATATCTTCCCCTCCAGCCTCCCTTCCAGCTTCCCACCATCCTCCCGTCCATCTTCCCCTGCACCCTTCCCTCCATCTTTCTTCATCCTCCCCATCAATCCTCCTCTATATCTTCCCCTCCAGCCTCCCTTCCAGCTTCCCATCCATCCTCCCCTCCATCTTCCCCTGCATCCTTCCCTCCATCTTCTTCATCTTCCCTTCATCCTCCCTTCCATCCTCCCCTTCCACCCTCCTCTATATCTTCCCCTCCAGCCTCCCCTCCATCCTCCCTTCTGTCTTCCTCTGCATCCCCCCCTCCATCTTTCTTCATCCTTTCCCTCCATCCTTCTCTACATCTTCCCCTCCATCTTCTCCTCCATCCTCCCTTCCATCTTTCTTCATCCTCCCTTCATCCTCCCTTCCATCCTGCCCCCTCCATTCTCCTCTATATCCTGCCTTCCAGCTTCCCCTCCAGCCTCCCCTACATCCTCCCCTCCAACCTCCCCTCCATCTTTCTTCATCCTCCCCCTCCATCCTCCTCTATATCTTCCCCTCCAGCCTCCCCTCCATCTTCTCCTCCATCCTTCCCATCATCTTTCTTCATCCTTCCTTCATCCTCTCTTCCATCCTGCCCCTCCATTCTCCTCTATATCCTGCCCTCCAGCTTTCCCTCCAGCCTCTCCTCCATCCTCCCTTCCATCCTCCCCTCCATCTTTCTTCATCCTCCCCTCCATCCTCCTCTATATCTTCCCCTCCAGCCTCCCCTCCAGCCTCCCCTCCGTCTTCCCCTGCATCCCCCTCCATCTTCTCCTCCATCCTTCCTTCCATCCTTCCCTGTCTCCCCTATATCTTTTCCATCCTCCCCACCCCGCTCTGCCCTCTTCCTGACCATCACTGACTTCCCTCCTTCATCTGTGTCTCTGCACAGCTTTTTTCATCACCTCACTTGCTTACCTGTTCCTTCATTGCCTCCCCTCAATAGATTTACCCCATGAGAGGATGGGTGGAGGTCCATGTGGTTCAGCCATGTACCTGGCCTATAATAGAACTGGTACTTGGTAGATGCCATCTGTAGCATCTCGAGGAATGAAGGCATGTGTATCAGTTGCTCAGAAGTGGTTGCTGTCACTGCAAACAAAGAGGAGCGTCCCAAGTGGATAGTCCTGCAGAACTGGCCAGCAGTGGACAGTGGGTGTCCTAGCTCACAAGGGAAACCGGAAGCAGACACTCAGAGCGAGCAGATGAAGTGACAGGGTTTGCATCACTGACCGCCTCTGGAATATTGGAAGGGGCCCCAGGTGGCACTAGTGGTAAAGAATCCGCCTGCCAATGTGGGAGACATAAGAGACATGGGTTCTGTCCCTGGTTCAGGAAGGTCCCCTGGAGTAGAAAATGACAACCCACTTCAGTATTCTTGTCTGGAAAATTCCATAGACAGAGGAGCCTGAGGGGCTACAGTCCATGGGGGTGCAAAAGAGTCAGATACGACTGAGCAACTGAGCATGCACAAGAACACACACCAGGCAGGAAGTGTGGAGACCAAGGGTGGGCGGATGATGCCCTCTGCCTCTCCAGAAGTGGATTTCTGTAGGTTAGGGCAGACTCCCACCTGCTCCTCCTGTGCAGTTCAAGATATCCTAACAGGTGCTAAGTGGGTAAACCGCAGAGAGAAAAACACAAATGCAAACAACATTTTGGCTGCAGCGTTTCTTCTGTTGTCAGGACTGGAATTGGAATAGCACTAAACGGAAGTGCCCATGGAAAGCAGGGCTTCTGATGAGCAGTGTCAGAGGGAGCCAGCCAGCTCGGTGTCGCTTGGTGTCTAATTGGCTGCGGTTCACTGGGGTTCGCGTGAATTCCATCAGATCTGACATGCGGAAGAAGGAATTCTCTAGGAGGAACGTGTGTTTATTCTGGAGAAAAAGATTTCCTGGCAGCACCAACTTCTTAAACCCCCGGTGAAGAGTGACAGGCCACACGTGTGCATCTCTGCTCAGCAGAATGTGACACCACTGAATAAATTATCAACAGCCGTCCACATGATCATTTAGGTCACACTTGCTAGGGGCTCCTGGAAGCTTCTGAGCCTACTGCTCTTTGCTCTGCCCCCTCGCATCTATCCAGATTCTCACAGACAAGACCCTCTATCTCTCCTGGGTCTCATGTGCAGTTAAAGGTCTCATTAGGACTTTGCCTGGTGGGCCAATTGCAGCCCTATCAGGGGTACCAGCATCCTGTCCCCATTAGGTATTCCTATCTGGGAAGATGAAAGAATCTTCGGAAGATAATGTAGGCAACCATCTTGGCTAGATGGAGAGCATTTGGAGTCTTGGCTTCAAAGCAGCATTAAGTTAATGCTGACCATCTGTGCTACATCAACTCCATAGTTGTGCGAGGCCAGATTCAGGAAGGGAGAGGCCATGAGCGCTCACAAGTCAGGAGTTGGCCCTTCGAGATGCACAGAGAGAACCTGCCAGGCACTTTAACCCCTTCCCCATGAGAGAAGACCTAAGACAGTCCGAGGTGTCCCTAATAGGAGCTGGTCCTAATGGGATAGAATTCTGAGCAGGCCTTAGGTGGAGACCCCAAACAGAGCCTTTTCCTGGGTTGGTTTAGGGTTTTCCACACTTGAAACCTTGAAAAGAGGTTAAGGCATCATTGATTTAACAATTAGCAAGTCTTTAAATTTTTTTTGCCGCTGTACTACAGAACTGTATTAAGAAATCAAATTCTCTACCAGACCAGAAGCCAGCAAAACAGCCCTGTGGGAAAGTAGCTGCTGTCTGAGATGGGAAGCAGGCTCTTGAAACATCCCCTGGTTTTCTGTAATACTGACCCTGGGCAGAGCTTTTTTATTAAATCAAATTACCCCTTAAGGGAAGTCTTTATCCAACACTCAGCTTTTGCAGTAAAATTACAATTATTATACAGACACAGAAATAAAAGCCCAGGGTAACCTGTGTAATCTGAAACAATTCTCCTGTAAGACCATTATCAGCATTTTTTCCTCCCTGCAATCTATAACTCGGCCAGGCTACTTTTCTCCCCTCTGGTTTCTGAGTTTGTATGTCATACCCAGAATGCAATCCAATAAAACTCCTGATCTGTGATATTAAATAGGTCATAAAAATGTCAGCAAGAATAACTTATTTTTTTCAACTGTCATTAAAAATGATATACAATTAAGGTGGGTCATAAAAGATGATTAAAATCACAATCCTCTAATAAATTCAAGAGGGCTTGTGTTTTTGCTATTGTGTGCAAAATGGTAATAGCCAGATGTACTTTTCAGGGGAAATCATTTCAAAAGAGACAAGCCAGAAACATACCAGGAGAGTTAGCATAAACCATATTTGTCTTTTACAAGATAATGACGAGCATGTGGGCCTGTTGGGAGGGGATGTGCCTAGAAAAAAAGCAAGGCAGTCAGGCTGCAGGTTCTTCTAAAGGTGGGAGACTATGACTCATGCATCTGTGTAAACTCCCCCCACCACCCCATTCCAGGAATTGCGTGTTACAGATGTTCTATCTCTAGGAGATTGTTTTAAATGTGTGAAGTGATGCGGTGTGGTAGGAGATGGACATTCTGGATGTGAGAAGATGTAGATCATGGTCCAGCTCCTGCTGCTCATCAACCAGCGAGTTGCACTCTTCTTTGGGCAATTTTCTCATCTGTTACCTGATGCTGGAAAGACTGAAGGCAAAAGGAGAAAAGGGAGCAGCAGAGGATGAGATGGTTAGATGGCATCACCAACTCAATGGACGTGAATTGGAGCAAACTCCGGGAGATAGTGGAGGACAGAGGAGCCCAGCATGCTGTAGTCCAGGGGGTCACAGAGAGTCAGACATGACTTCATGACTGAACAATAACCACCACCACCTAAGGGATGAGATTATAATGATAGTTTCCACTTCATCAAATGACTGGACTGAGTCACTTGTGATATTTCACTTGGAACCACGTGATGCTTGTCTGTGGACTTGGCCTCTATATGTTGTGTTTCCTGGGCTCCTAAGTCCTTGGCTTCTAGATGGATGTGGTCCATCAGGGCTCAGGAAGGTGGGGAGAAGGTGGGGTGTTTCTTGCCCATGCTCTCTGCCTTGTGCAGCATCTCTGGCAGTGGCTACATCACCTCTGTGTTCGGCACCCTCAGGACAGATACTGCCGAGGTTTCACCTTCTGCCAGGTGATCCCCCTACTCCTTGTTCCCACGTGTCCATTGCTGTGTGTCTGTGCCCATCTAGGTGCAAGTGACCACTGCCACTCAAGGTTTAAAAAAAGATTCTGGGATAGAAAGGAAGATTGAGAAACTGTTACCATTAACACGGCTTTCCTTCTGCAAATTGGGAAGACACCACTGTTGTTTTATCAGAGTAGTGTTTATACTTAGCTTATTGTGGCCAGAGTGACCTTCGATGTCCTCATCGTCCCCTCCTGACCCCAGGCGTGATCCTCACTCTGTATAGGTCTGGAAGGCAGGACCGCGACACTCTGTGAATTTGAGGTGTCTTTTCAGGAAGGGAGGTGGTGGTATGTTGAGATATTCCAGGAGTAGGGGAATGTAGGAGGTGTTCAAGGTGCAGTGATGGAGCCACCCCACAAAACTGCCACTGTCACCCGAGTGCACGTGGACCTACTGCATGCCAGTCCCACACTGGCTGTGTGGTCTCCATGGGTACCATCCATACCCGCACAGGACATGAAGACAGGCAGACCAGCGATGACAACGCAGGTGGGGCGTGATGACAGGGACAAGCAGGGAATGGGGCACATAGCGGGGATAGCTAACCCAGGCTGGGCAAGGGGGTCAGGGGTCTCCTGGGCAAGAGGCTGGAAGGTAAACTGAGAAAGGAAGACCAACATCCAGTGTTGTTTGGAAAAACTGGAAAATAAGAAATAAAATTATCTCCAACCACAGGAAACATGATTCTATATATTGAAAATCTCAAACACACACACACACACACACACTTCTACTAGAGTTAGTAAACTCAGAGAAGTTGCAGGACATCAGACCAACACATAAATCAGTTGTGTTTCCATCCACCACCAATGAACAATACTGAAAGGAAATTGAGAAAACAATTGTGTTTTTGATGACATCCAAAAGAATAAAATACCTAGGAATAAATTTAGCCATGGAGGTGAAATGCTTCTATATGGAAAACTGCGAAAAGCTGCTGAAAGAAATTGGAGATCCAAACAGGGAGGAGAATGAAGAGACTGAATGGAGGATGGGGGTTTTTATTTGGGTTGGCGAAATGTTTTGAAACTAGATAGAGGTGATGTTTGCACAACCTTGAGGATGTACTAGATTGGTTAATTTGAGTTATGTGATTGTTGTCTCAGTAACAAAAATATACTAAGCACCAAGATAAAAGGAAGAAGAGACAGGAAAGGTGGGAGGGAAGCAGGGAACCAGCTGAATGTGTCAGCTCTGTCACCTTTCCTCCTAGACTAAGCAGGGAGTCTTAAGGTCACAGTCTTTCCCTTCAGTTGTCAGGCTCCTTGAAACCATCCTGTACATGAGGAAGGATGGAGCTTGGCGTGGAGTTGGGGGGCAGCAGAGACACTCAGCTGTCCTGAGCAGGGAGAGACCCAGGTTCCTGGCTTAGGTTTAAGTCCCTGTGCATTGTCCCTTTAGCAAGGATAGCCCTGTCCAAACTCAGAAAAAAAAACAGAACAAAACAAAACAAAACAAAAAACAACTTAGTTTCAAGGTTTCCTTTTTCTTACCTTGGACAGCCTTCTGGCTTCTGCCTGCCTCCTAAAGTCCATTTCTGTCTCCCCATCTTCAGAGTCTCAAGGTTCCCGGTTTTCTACCTCAATCAACTGAGCAAAACATTTTCTTTGTCAGCTTTTCAGTCTCACAGGGTGAGTTCACATCACTGGTTTCCTCCTCACCATGTGTTGTGGATCCAGACCCAGGTGGAGTCAGCTCATGGGAGCACCTCTCGCCATGAGTGGTGGATGCCACACTCACCGCCATCGGGAACCTGCTGCTGGCTTCTTGATCATCTCACTGCAGCCAATGCACTTTCGTCTCGGTGGGAGTTTCCCCATCAGAGCCAGCACATTCCTGGCCTGGGTCCACTCTGCCCTCCAGCAGTCACCCTCAGTCCTGTTCTTGGGAGAACACCAGCTTCCTGTCTTCTTGTAATCATTTGCCTTCATGAATCCACAGAGAAGTGACCATTCGTTCAGAAATTCAGAGGATCTAAAGGAAAAAGCAAATAGATCTCAAAAAAAGATCTCCTGGGTACCTGCCTGGTGCCAGCGTGAGGAACTCTGCCCGTGGCAAAGGTCATGAGGAAGGAGGCTCGGCATACGCAAAGGCGGGATCGAGCCTCAGGAGTCCTCCTGGAAATTCTCAAACATCTACCCCCCAAACCAGAGTCTGCCTATTTATTGCTTTGGGCTCTCACCTACACCTCTGACTTTACAAGGGGCTGTCCCCCACCACCATCTCTCTCTCTGAAAAAGAGTTAACTTACAGCTCCAGTTAATAAAGTTCCTGGGCATGACAAGACTGTTTTAGTTCACAAACTCCTTTGGAAGTTCTCTAGCCTGCCTGAACAGATTCTTCTGGCCACATGTGATTGTTCACAGCCTCCCAACTGTGAGAGGCACGAGATGTTCTAAACTTTCTAAATACAGATTCCTTTGAGCAGTTAGAAGATTATTAGTATAGTATAGTGGGTTGATTAGAAATTATATTGGTGAAGGGTTTTCATTTATTGGGCCAATGTTTGCTGCTAAGTTTCCATATCCCTTACCTACTGTGTCCCTGGGAGTGTATTGATTAATATAATTGGTGTATAGGGATGGAAGTAGTAGCTTTAATGTTTGTTACCTTAGACCCTTAAGTTAATTCTTTTCTTGTCATAGCCCACCACACTTTTGCCCTATAGGAATGCAACTTTATCTAATGCTTTCGGAGGGTGGCGCCTGACTTTAGAATAATCACCTTTAGAGAAAAATAAGTTTTCTGAAGAAAGGGTCATAAAATGTTAACAGGCCTCCTGGCCAGAAGATGATGTAAATCACCTAAACTTTTGCATATGATAAGTTTGCAGGAAGAAAGGCTGGCTTCGATAAGGATCAAGGACTGCTGACCTTGCATGACTCTACCCCTTCCCCCATTACCCTCTATGCACAACTTAAGGTATAAACACTACTTTGGAAAATAAAGTGTGGGCCTTGCTCACCGAAGCTTGGTCTCCCTGTGTTGTTCTTTCTCTCACCTTCTGGCTGAATTCCCATCTGGAGCTGGAGGACCATCAAGCCTACTGATTTTGCCTGGGCTTCTAAGATCTGACCAGGGAGGCCTTAGTGTCTCCTCTCCTTTGGGAGAACGGGAGGACGCCTGTGGCCTACGTGGGTGGTGCAAACTCCTTGTCTTGGAGTTTTATTGGTTTTCCATGTAAACCAAGTTATTCAGCCTCTTTTCTCCACTGAATTTTTTCACTGAGCTATCCCTATTTAACCACTCTTTATATCTCTAATTAACACTTAATTAAGCTATTGTCTCCTGATTGCCGACGCTGTCTCCCCTTCGAATTCCCTGGATCCACCGGGGCTGGACCCCGGCAGGTACCACCCTCCCCACCCTGCTGGGAGGCCACACCAACAGGCTCTGGCTCTGCCTCAGTAGTTCTGATTAGCCCACCTGGGATGCAGCGTGGTGGGATTTCAGAGGCAGCTTCTCCTTAAGGGGTAACCATCAAGGATGACTAGCAGGCACTGCTTCCAGTGACCCATCCTGTGTCCTGCTTCTTGACATGCTCCCAGCGACAGGGCGGAGCAAACAAGGCAGAGGGGCTCTGGCATCCACAGCCCTGGAGGCTCTGATGTGAACATCCATCCGTCCACTGTCCCTGTTGGCCCTGTGCTAGGAGGACCTCGGACTAGCATCCCGCAGCTACTCCACGGGGTCTAACTCAGTAACCAGCAGAGCTCTCAGACATGGAGTCACCAGCAGAGCCTCAAACACAGAACAGGCCTGGCCCTCTGGGCCTTCCTGTAGCCAGGTAAGCTCGGCGAGGCCCCAACTCCCCCCATACCTGCAGGAATACCAAGGACCCATCAACTCCCACCAGAACCACTATGCCTACTTCTAGGGATTTTATGTCGCATGTGGGTTTCTGTGGCCATTAAGTAACTGAGGCTCAGATCTGTGCTCTGCAGAGATCAATGACTCAGATCAATTGAAATCTTCACCACTGAACCTAAAGTTCATGAGCTGAGCTGAGAGAGGGGCTGTTCTCTGCCAGCTTATGCACATCAAGCCTGGCTTCACCCATGCACCTAGTACCAGCCCCACCACAGCTGAGGGGCTGGGGGTTCCAGGAGGGAATCCCAGCCAGTAGGAGCACAGGACAGACCCTCGGACAACACATCAGAGACCGGGAGCTTGAGGGCCAGAGGGGGCCTCTCCATAGGAGACAGGTGTTCCATTGAGGGCTCTGGTGGCTGAGGGATGCCGGTGCCCCAAGGAGCCCATGGCTTCCTGCCACCTTGAAGCTTCTTCACCTGTGCCCTTGGTCATTCAGCAAGAGGAGATGCAGGGCAGGGGACCTGCCATACTCATTCAGAGATGTGGACTGAATGTGCTTGGTCCCCTCAAATCCATACTTGGAAGCCCTAACCCCCTGATGTGGTGGAGTTAGGAGGTGGGGCCTTGGAGAGAATTCAGATTAGATGAGGCTGTGAGAGTGGAGCCCCATGATGGGATTGGTCTCCTTTCGTAAAGAGACACCTGACACGTGAGGATGTAGTGAGAGAGCGGATACCGGCAGGCCAGGAAGGCTGTCCAGGCCAGAACCCCCCATGCTGGCAACCTGATCTCAGAGTCCAGCCTCCAGGGCTGTGAGAAATAAACATCTGCTGTTTAAGCCGCCCCATCCCTGGTGTTTGTTACAGCAGCTACTACTGACTGAGATGCCTACTCCACATACTTCTTCTGGGTGGCTGGGCCCCAAGACTCTGATGAAGAATGGGAATGACTGGAGCATTGACTGGGCAGGGGCTCCTGCTCACTGACCCGCAGCTGGGAGAGAACCCATCACCCCAGGTGACCCCTGACACCCCAGACACATGCCCCCGGCCCCATCCTGCATTCAGGAGCCCAGAATCCACAACTGCTGCAGGAAACCGAAGTGAACAGGTCTTTGTGCATGGAGCAATTTATGGGTGAGGATATTCTAGGATGCTTGAGGAATAAGGAACAGCTTGGTTCATGATTTTCTAAATCAAACAAAACTCGCTTTAGTTTCTTCCTCCAGAATCAGAAGGAAATGAAATTACGGTAACTGCTAGGCCTCACCCAAAAGCAGATGACAGACCAGGGCTCTCGGGTCCCATCTTCCATCACTGCCTTGGTTCAAAGGTCTTGCCCAGGCCTCCAGGTCATTGCCCCCACTCAGGAGCCCACAGCCCTGGGCTGACCCAAGCGAGCATCCACCTGCCACCCCTCAGCCTCTAAGAATCCAGGTTCTGGGTCTCTCCCTTCCCATCACCACCTCCCTCCCCACAGCCCTCATGCCCCCCTGACAGCTCAACTCTGGACCTCAACACTGTCTAGAACAAAGGCATCAAGACTCTCTTTGGGGGCAACTACTGGGCTCTCATTCCAAGACTCACTGTCCTCTGGAAAGAAAACAGCTCCCTTCTTTGCTGATACACTCACAGGCAGAAACAGTCACCTTTAATCTGGAAGCATGACAGACCTCCATGTCCATCACTAGTTCTGCACAACCTCTTGCTCTATTTGTTGTTGTTCAGCTGCTCAGTCATGTCTGACTCTTTGAGACCCCGTGGACTACAACATGTCAGGCTTCCTTGTCCATCTCCAACTCCTGGAGTTTACTCAGGTTCATGTCCACTGAATCAGTGATGCCATCCAACCATCTCATCCTCTGCTGCCCTCTTTTCCTCCTGCCCTCAGTCTTTCCCAGCAGCAGGGTCTTTTCCAATGAGTTGACCCTTTACATCAGGTGGCCAAAGTATTGGGGTTTCAGCTTCAGCATCAGTCCTTCCAATGAGTATTCAGGGTTGATTTCTTGCTACATAAAGCTTTGTATGGAGGGGCAGACCCTGAGGGTTTCCTGGATGCAGAGCCCTTTGAGGAAGATTTGGAGGATGTCCAGGAGGTGCAGGTGGTGGGAGGTGGAGGACAATGATTCTGGAACTGAGTGGTGTATCTGGAACACCTTGCCGTGGGCAGGGACAAAGGCAGGCAGGGGCCAGAAACAAGAGTCAGTGATGGGGCAGGAGAGTCGATGGGGGCTGTAGCCAGGCTGAGAAGCGTCAGGATGGGCTGATAGCATGGAGGGGACAACCTCACACAGTGCAGTTCTCAGAGGGGCCCTCAGATGGAAGCCTTGCATCTCCTGGGAGCTCAGCAGAAATGCAGAGCCTCAGGGCCCCCAGGCCCTCAGAATGGAATCTGCATTCTACCAAACTCCCCAGCCCTTCTCCCAGTGCCATACTTCTACGGAGTTCAAGCTCGCACTGCTCATCGCACAACGGGCCAACCAATCAAAAGATGAGCTGTTGGGACAAGAAATAGTTTATTCAGAAATCCAGCAGATGGAGAAGAACCATGTTGTCTAAGTTATAATTCAGGCTTCTTTTATACTAAAAGGAAGAGAATAAAGTCAGACACTTCCTGGGCTTCCCTGGTGCTCCAGTGGTCGAGAGTCCACCTGCCAATGTAAGAGCCGCAGGTTCACTCCCTGGTCCAGGAAGATTCCACGTGCCGCAGAGCACCTAAGCACAACTACTGAGACTGTGCTCTAGAGCCCAGGAGCCGCAACTACAGAAGCCCACAGGCCTGTGCTCCACAGCAAGAGCAGCCACCACAATAGGAAGCCCATGCACCACAACTAGACAAAAGCCCAAGCCAAGCGATGAAGACCCAGAGCTGCCAAAACAAACAAACAAACAAACAAATAATCAAACACTTTCCAGTTTCCATTAGCCTCCGAAAGGGACGCATTAATTTTTTCCTTCTTGTAGCCATTCACAGGTGGGCCTGGTCAAGATACTTCCCATGAGCCAAACAAAGATATTTTAGCTTAAGTTATGTTTCCCAGGAGGCAGGGATCTGGGAGATGGCCCATTTCATATAACTGAAGCATCCCTTTAGTGATTAACTTGTATAGAATAAAAAGGTTCTTCCCTATTATGGTATCATGTGGATTACAGGGCAGCAGGGCAATGAGCCAGAAAGTTGGTCCCCAGTGAACACCACAGCTCAACGGATGGACAAATGGACACTCACTCACGTAGAAGGTCCCGAAGCTGGGGTTTGTCCCAGAGCCCAGCACACCATGAGTGCTCCATAAACATCTGTGTTCAGAAAGAAACAAATCGATGGAAAAGAAAAATGAATAGCTTGTTCAGGGCTCCCAAACAGGACTTCATTTTGCACAAGAGTCCATCCAGGCAGGAGCAGGGTTTTTCAGAGCGTGTAAAAAAGAGTGGCATCCGATGTTATTTATAGACAGAGAAGTGAGATGGGTCTATTGGGCATGAGTGTTTTGATGCATTCACATCCAGCTCTTAAAAGCCTCCTGATTCCGAGCCCAGCTCCTGTTCTCACTAGTGAACCCAAGTGCTCCCTCCTCCCAGCTCCTACATCGAGGCTGGGTCTTCCTCACTGGGAAGGGCCTCGGGGAATCCAGGGTCTGCTACAGAAGAGGTTCATTCAGGTGGCCCAAGGATGTGACTTTGCCCCGAACACCAGGCTTTCAGCTTGGCTGTACTTCACCCTCAGAAAAGTACCCTTCGTTGTCTCCTGGGGATGTGACAGAAACAGGGAGGGGGTTTGCAGTCATTTGGAAGGCCAGCAGGAGGTTACAGGCCACCAATTCAGAGTTATCTCAATTCAGACATTCCCCAAGTCTTGTAAAACTAATGAAAAATGGCAGCTCGGGCCTGACGAGGCCATCTTTGAAAGGAAGGTGTGTGACAGCCCTTTGAAACTGGGGTAATAACTTCAGGCCCAAAGGCAAATAAGGGAGAATGAGTGACAAAGGCAATCTTTATATAAATAGTACTTAAAGCGGGAATGATGAATTGGCATATGAAAGCATAATCCACACAATTACATCCCAGGTAGAGAGGTAAATCTCTGCATCCTGGCACATGGGGAGGGCTAGAGGCCACCAGTATGGGCAGGGTAGAGATATCCAGGGAGGGCAGATGGTCCAGGGTACCCCTGGGAGCTGTAGCTGCTGGGCCCACAGTTGGGTGGAGAGAGAAATGAGTGGAGTAAGAGAGAAAGCATGTCAGGGATTACAACATCATGGTGGTTTAGTCGCTAACTCTTGGGATTCCATGGATGGTAGCCTGCTGGGCTCCTCTGTCCATGGGATTTTCTAGGCAACGATACTGGAGTGGTTTGCCATTTCCTTCTCCAGGGGATCTTCCCAACCCAGGTATTGAACCTGGGTCTCCTGCACCACAGGCAGATTCTTTACCGACTGAGCTAAAAGGGAAGTCCAACAACATCATAACGGGAATGATAAGAGCTGCTCCGCATGTGCGCCAACCTTGAGCAAGAGAATTAACAACTTGGTGTAGGAAAAGCAAGCAAGTCAGGGATTGCAACAGGGAGGCTGAAAGCAGCACGGCCCTGCATGGGCCCAACCATGAGAAGGAGGGTTAATAACCTGGTTCTTAAACAGCAAAAGCATAGCCCAGGGCAGGCAGCTGGTGTCATCAAGACCCGAGCTCCCTTGCACAGAAGCATCATGGAACTGATGGCATTACTGTGCTTCCCTTCTCCTTTGTGGAACCAACTCCTTGATGCACCTGAACTCCTTTCTGTTGGCCCAGGGTGCAGTGGATGTCAGCCACGGCCACGGCCAGGACCCAGGGTGATGGCCTGAGGCTGCTTCTGTCCTGGCAGCTCATTCTTAGCCAGTACTTCCTCTCTGCCAGGCCTGGTTCTAATCACTCTGCTCCTTAATTCATTCATCCCTCACGGTACCCTGACCAGGGAGCCCCACATTACAAGAGCAATGATCTGGGGGTGATCATTCCTGCTTTTACAGTGCCCAGCCCGGGGTCTCTCCTGCCCTGGGGAGGGAACCAGCTCCCTTTGGCATCTCTCCATTGCTGCTGCTACTAGGTACCTGACCATGCGTGCACTCTGCTTGGTTGCATTTGATCTCCTGGTCTCTCTGCTCCACTGACCTAGGGCACTTTTTTTAGAAAGTTGCCACACAGAGAAGGCACTCAGCTCTACTAAATGGCAGCTGCCAGCTCCTGGATGGCCTGGCAGAACATTCTAGAGGGTGATGCCTGGCATTCTCCCAGTTCTTCACATCACAGACCAGCAAAGCTCAGAGCCCAAGCAGGAACCAGTCACACGAGTGACCCATGCAGGAAGTTGGGAGGCTTCTCAGTCCACAGGAGGGATGACATTTGCACTCAGCCTTGGACAGTGGCAAGGCAGTGGAAGGAGGAAGCACATTCCAGTGGCCGAGGGGACAGCCGAGAGCAGAGAGCCCCAGGCAGAGCTGATTGGATGGAAGGGCATACGCGGCTGCCCAGCACTGCTTCAGACTCTCTGGTCTTTCCCATCAGGGTCACCTTCACACCTGCATGCTCTACTCTGAGCTCCTTCCTCAGGTGCACACAGAGTGTGGAAGTCCCAACCCTGACTGAGCTCCCAATTGAAATTGGACACATGAGTCACCCTCAATGGTACATGGGTGGTGGAGGAGGGATAAGGATATCCAGCCATGCCCAGTCAGCCAACAGGACATGAGAAAAAACACATGGTTGCTGCTTAAACCTCTCTGTTTGGGGCTGGTTGTTATGCAGCCAGGGTTGATGCACACACCTGGGTGGAGGAGCTGCTGGCCAAAGGCAGGAGGGAAGAACGTGGAAGGAGCTGTGATCTGACACTGAAGTCCGCCGGAACTGCTTTCAGATCACAGAGAGCTGCTATATATAGGGTTTTCTCTCCCTGAGAGAAGTATCGAGTTCCCTTCTTTTCTCTACCCGCTAACAACTCAAAACAGCGAGTTGTATGGGTGTTACATAAGCCTTTTTGTATAGAACAGAAATAACCCTCGTGCGAAGTGGCCAATTGAGTTATTTATGGCATTTTCACAGCTAGTTTGCATAGCTCTGCAGTGGATCCAGATTCCAGATGATTATTTCTCAATCAGCTGCTAACACAGGCAAGGAAAAAATAAAATAAAATCAACGGCTGTGCGGCAGATGAGTAACCACAAATAGATGCAGTCAGGCTGAACCCAAAGTGGACCCCACGTGACTGCGGACACCCAGGCAGGGCCAGTGGTTGGCCCGCGAATGTCCACATTTGGACTTTTCTCCTTGATCACCCATGTCGGGGATCTATCTGCCTTTTCTTGTTGATGTATCTGTGAACAATGACGCACTGGTGAATAAAAAGGGTCGGGGTTTTTCTTTTCCAGTTTATTCAAAAGACAAATAAACGGACACTCTTTCCCCCCTTTCCTTCCCTGGTTTTAGACCTCAGGTGCACACAGTTGGGTAATTACATGCTTCAGTTCACCTCAGGCTGCCATTATTGTCCTGGCAAGGCACCTCTCTTGGTTTACTTTATGTCATTTTATTTTAATGTTTCCTCTTCCCCTTCACTTCCACACCCACCCTTGTAGGCAGTAACTTTAATGGATTTCATGTCTGTCCTCGGAAATACCACAGTGTTCCTTGGGCACTCACTTTGCCAAACCTCACCTGACTAATTGCCAACTACTGCACATCTGTACCTGGGCTCAGAACACGGAGGAGGGAGGAGAAGCAAAACCTCATTCCTGGTTGGGCTGTACAGAGGCAACCACCATCCTGAAGGGGTCTTTGGTGGGGACCGTAAATGTAACTCTGTGCTTAGTTACTCAGTCGTGTGCAACTCTTTGCTACCCCATGGACTGTAGCCCACCAGGCTCCTCTGTCCATGGGGATTCTCAGGCAAGAATACTGCAGTGGGTTGCCATGCCCTCCTCCAGGGGCAATCTTCCCAACTCAGGGGTTGAACCCAGGTCTCCCTCATTACAGGCAGATTCCTTACCATCTGAGCCACCAGGGAAGCCCCACAGAAGAACAAATCTGACTCCATTGTGGATATGTTTCTTTACTTTAAAC
Organism: Bos indicus; assembly: GCF_029378745.1. NCBI lineage: Eukaryota > Metazoa > Chordata > Mammalia > Artiodactyla > Bovidae > Bos > Bos indicus. The sequence goes on from NC_091775.1 coordinate 48,867,068, forward strand.
TTTGTATTCTGTTGCTTTTGCTACAAGTTAAGAATGATCCCCAAGTGGTTTCCCTGGTGGCTCAGATGGTAAAGAATCCACCTGCAATGCAGGAGACCTGGATTCGATCCCTGGATTGGGAAGATCCCCTGGAGAAGGGAATGACAACCCATTCCAGTATTCTTGCCTGGAGAATTCCATGGATGGAGGAGCCTGGCAGCTATAGAATGTTGCCTATAGCATGAAATATATAGGATAGCCCATTCTCAAGGCTTTGACCTTTAAAAAATATAACTCTTTCCCATTTATAGAAAGGTAAAAAGTTGCAGAGTAGAAAACAAGAATTTATCTTGTTGGAGGAACATCTTGACCTGACCTACTTGGACAGCTGCAAGAACAAAGGACTCAAGCACTAAGATGTCTGCAACAGCCAGCCACAACCCCTCCCCTTTTAGTATAAAAGAAGCCTGAATTCTAACTCAGGCAAGATGGTTTTTCAGGGTACTAGTCCACCATCTTCTTAGTTTGCTGGCTTGCTGAATAAAGTTGCTACTCCTTGCCCCAGCAACTTGATTTATTGCCCTGTGGTGTGGTGAGCAGTACAAGCTTGGACTCAGTGATACAAATATCTAGTCCATCTATTCCCTGGTTCCAGGAAGGATTATTTCACACCTTCCTTTGAAATTCTCCCTTGATAGCAATGACCTTGTTCCCAGTTCATGGAGAAGCCAGAAACATCCAGAAGCAAATTCCACATGTCCCCACCTTCAAGGATTGTTGGTTTACCTGCATCGATTCTGCCTCTCCTTCTGTTAGGATGAGAGTTCTTCCTTACCCTCTGCCAACTCCTGGACCCTCTCACCCACTCCAGGACATTATCCAATAATGGCCACATTTCGCCTCTCTTCTAGGTCATTTCCATGAGCATAAAAGCATCCAATAACATCTCCTATTGTTTGTCAGAAAATATCTTTATGTCACACACACATATAAGCATCCTGCAGTTTTGAATGACAATATCAAGGTGAGAATCGTTTGAAGACTTTATTCTGCTATTATCTAGCTGCTTCTTTTTTTTTTCTATTATAAAACCTACAATTTATGTGATTTTTTTTGGATAATCTCCTTATCTCTAGCTGATTTTAAGATTTTCATGTTCTTTGATTTCAACACAGTGTTTAGGTGTGGATTTCATCTAATACTGCTTGGGATTCACTGCACTTTCTGAGACTGAGACTTGAATGTTCAAATTTATTCTGCAAAATTTCTACCTACTTTCATTTTGAACATCTCTATCGTTACTCGAAAAAATGTTTTTCTCCTTCTGAAACTCCTATTAGAATTTTCACTAGACCTTTCATTCTGCATTCTTTGTTTTGATTATTGAGTCTCTCATTCACATTTTTTGTGTCTTTCACTCTATACTGTATTCTGAATAATTACTTCAAGTCTATTTTCCAGTTTACTTCCTGGTGGCTCAGTGGTAAAGAACCTACCTGCCAATGCAGGAGACTCGGGTTCGATCCCTGAGTTGAGAAGATCACCTAGTGGGGTAAAGGCAACCCACTCCAGTATTCTTGCCTGGGAAATCCCATGGACAGAGGAGCCTGGCGAGTTACAGTAAAAGAGTTGGACACAACTTAATGACTAAACAGCAGCAACAAGTGTCTTTAGCTGTGACAATTTTAAAAACCAATCTATTGAATTTTTAATTTCAGGCATTTTAATTTGAATTTCCATCTATTTGGTCTTTCTTCAATTTTATGTAAACATGTTGATCATTTCTTTTATTTATTCATGTCTTCAAACACTTTATTTCATTTTATACATGTTTGCTTCCTGTTCTATACATGGCCATCCTAATATGTGAAACCATTATAGGTCTGCTGATGCTAAGTCATTTCAGTTGTGTCCAACTCTGTGTGACCCCATGGACTGCAGCCTACCAGGCTCCTCCGTCCATGGGATTTTCCAGGCAATAGTACTGGAGTGGGTTGCCATTTCCTTCTCCAATGCATGAAAGTGGTAAGTGGAAAGTGAAAGTGAAGTCGCTCAGTCATGTCTGACTCTTCACGACCCCATGGACTGCAGCCTACCAGGCTCCTCCATCTATGGGATTTTCCAGGCAAGAGTACTGGAGTGGGGTGCTATTGCAATCATGCTGAATACTGTTCCTGTGACTCTGCTGCTTGGTGGCTTGTTCCTGTGTGTGTTTTGTGATTTCCAATTGTGAGCTCATGTTTAACTGAGGAACCCTTAGGATCCTGGGCTGGGATGCTTTCCTCCGGAGAGGATCTGTGTTTACTTCTGCCTTGCACCTGGAGGCACTAAAATCCAGGACCTTGTTCAGTGTTTTCCCTCAACAAAAATTCCGTATAGAGCTTCCTGCCTGCGAGACACTGTATTATTTACATCCTCCCTTGGAGACAGAAATGGCAACCCACTCCAGTACTCTTGCCTGGAAAATCCCACTGATGGAGGACCCTGGTAGGCTCCAGTTCATGAGGTCCCAAAGAGTCGGACACGACTGAGCGACTTCACTTTAAAGATGGGGAAATGGAGATAAAAAGAGATTGTGCAATTTGAGCCGAGTCACATAGAATGTCTAGGCAGAGCTGGGTTTGAACTCAGGCACCTTGGTGCTAATAACTATGCTTTCAACCACTTTGCTATGATGCGTATTTCCTCTACAGAGGGTGTGGATTCAAACTGCAAACCCCCATGGGGCCATGGTCATCAATTCTCGCCTAAGGCTGAGAGAAGTTCTTGCCTTGTATCTGAGTGCCTTTGGGCTGCTATAACAGAATAGCATCGTGGTATTAAACAATGGTGGAGAAGGAAATGAATACCCACTCCAGTATTCTTGCCTAGGAAATCCCATGCACAGAGGAGCTTGGTGGGCTACAGTCCATGGGGTTGCAAGAGGCAGACATGACTTAGTGACTAAGCCAACACACCACCATTCATACATTAAAATCTGAAGGTCTGTGGCTTTGATTGCTGAGTGTGAGCTCTTTTACAGATATGTATTTGTTTGTTTATTTGGCTGCATTGGGTCTTAGTTGCAACATGTGGGATCTTTGTTGTGTCATTGTGGTGCCCAGACTCTCTAGTTGTGGCATACTGGATTAGTTGCTCGGCAGGCATAGGGGATTTTAGGTTCCTGGCCAGGGATCAAACCCTTACCCCCTGCATTGCGAAGCAGATTTTTAACCACTGGACCACCAGGGAATTCTGAGCCTGGATTCTTAATGGTTACTGTGTGGTAAATGTTCTGAAGTTTTGTATTCTGCCTACACTTACACAACAGCTTGTCCATGTGCAGAATCCCAGGGTTGTAATTCTTTTCCTTCTACCTTTGGACTTCACATTTCTCAACAGCAGATTGGAGTCACATAAGCAATATCTTCAACCTTACTTACCATGGCAGGTTATCTGCTCTACCCCTTTGAAAGTTTTTAGAATCTTCTTTTTTCTTTGATGATCTTAAATTTTACCCTAATGTGTCTGGGTAAAGTTTATTCTTTTTTTTATTTTGTTCTGTAGTTTTCATCTATCCAACTGGGCCCTCTGTGAGCCCTTTTCTGCCGAGAACATCTTTTCCTAAGTCTGTGAAATTCTTGATTTTTTTCTTACTTTTCAAAAAAGTTTCTTTCCATTTGCCCTTCTCTCTCCCAGTGGGGCTTCTATTATGTGGATGTCTAGAACTCCTTCTGCCACATCCGCTGTCTTCTAGCCCTTTTACCCTCCTCATCCTTCCAGGTGAGCATCTCACTTGACCTCCCACCTCCTTTTGTTCCCTCTGGTGTTCTGGTATGCCATCCATCTACTGAGTTCCCTGTAACTCAGGGAACTCAAACAGGGGCTCTGTGACAATCTGGAAGGGTGGGATGGGGAGGGAGATGGGAGGCAGGCTTGGGAGGGAGGGTAGATGTGGGCACCTATGGCTGATTCTTGTTGATGTATGACAGAAAGCCACAGAATTCTGTGAAGCAATTATCCTTCAATTAAAAAAGTAAATAAATGCAAAAAATATAATCATTTTAGATAACACTTTCTCTGATGCTTCTTCAGAAATGCTTGAACCTGCTTCATGTTTTTATCTTCAGTAACTACTCTGAGGACATTTTAAAAATTTTTATTTTTATATTCTTGTTCCATCTGATCCATTAATTCTGTTTCGTCTGGCACAAGCTGTCTTTCATTAAATAGCATGTATGCATCTCAAACATCTCCCCACTTTTCCTTTAGAACTCTCAGCAGCTTTGGCTGATAGGTGCGTGTGACAGACGGGTGGAATCTTCAGCCCTCATTTGAGCTCTGCTCAGAGGGTGGGCTTGTTTTTTTTTTTCCTTTTTCCAGTGGAGGTAAAGGTAGTTAGAAAGAGAGACCCTCCAGGGTTGCACTCTGGGCTCATCCATCCCTCTTTTCTTTCCCACTCCACAAGGCTTGTCTGCAAATATTTCGGTCCTAAGCCACGACACTGTTTTGGTTGGGAAGTGATCCCAAGGTTTTCAGCTTCCCAGCTTAGAGCATGGAAATGGAGCAGAAGAAACACAAAGGCCCAAGAAGCCCACCCAGTGGACACCCCTTCCAGTTCAGCTGCAGAATTGCCCTGGGGATGCTATGTCTTCCTTGTGAGATGGCTGGAGTGGAGAGGCCACTGCTGCTTTCCCCAGGGTGGGCCATGGTGTTGGGTGGGGCGCAGAGCTCAGAGGGCTCCAGGATTGCAAGACATGTCAAGAGCAGTGTGCTGATGGCCAGGAACCTAGTGAAAGGTTTAAAGATGGTCAGCAGCTTCCTAATCTCCTGGGCATTGTGGCTGCTCACCATTATTACAGGGGATGGTGCAGGAACTGGGACCTGTGTTCTGATGAGAGTGAATAAATGGAATGGATGTCATTTGGGTAAAGCAGAAAAGTTGTGACACTCCTTTAGCCAAAGGAGGACAAGTAGGTTTGAATCTCTGTACAAGCAGAGATGAAGTGGGAGTGGCAGCTCTTTTCTTCCAAATGAATCACTGGAAGATGTGGCCAGAATGCAGACTTTGACTCAGTAGGTCCTGATGGAGTTGAGTTTCTGCATTTCCAACTAGCTCCTATGTGATGACTACACTACTGGTCAATGCCCATGGACCACACTTTGAGTAGCAAGCTTCCCAAACCCTATGTCCATATGGTTGACGAGGCCTCCATGGGGTCCAGCAGGAAGACTGGGTCACATGGTTATGTCTGCAAGATGGTGGGGGAGGAATTTCAACACGTAGCAATTTTTATCTCTGATTTGGTCATTTGGCTTTTTAAGTCACAATTAAATATGACTTGGAAAAAAAACCTTTTTTTTTATTCTGTAAGTTTTCTCTGTGGTTTTAGGCCACCTTCCATTCACTTCACAATGCAATCAATCTTTATTCATTTATTGATAATTCATCCATTAATAATTAATTCCTTCATAATTTCATTAATGAATCAATCATTATTCATTACTTTATCTGGTAAACATGTATTCAGTGCCTACTCTATGTTAGGCATTGGTCTAGTGCAGAGAATACAGCAGTAAACAAAACAGATGGCACCCGCCCCTATATTTTTGTAGGAGGAAAAGACAATGGGTGAATGATAAATGATTAGATATAGGAATGAGTGAATGCACACATAAGAAGCACATGAGAAGTATGTAGGAAACACACAAAGGAAATGCACAGACTTAAAAAAACTGCTAGGTGAGTGGTTGAAGGGTGTGGCAGTGCTGGTTGGAGGGCAGCACTAAGGCTGGGTCTGCCCTGTGAAGCTGACATTGAACAGGAGACCCAGGCACTGAGGTCCTGGCCAAGGGCTCTGGGCATATTCTGGCCACAACAGGAGCCCATATGTAGCTGGAGCATAGCAGCAAAGGGGAAAGTTTCTGGAGATGTGGTCAGATCAGTACTGAAGGCAGGCATCATGCCCTGATGGACATGAAAGAACTTGGGCTTTTACTCTGAGAAATGGGGCACAATTGAATGGCCTTGGGCAAAGGAGTTCCATGACGTGATGTTATTTACATTTTAAAGAGATCATCCAAGCTTCTCTGTGCATAGTCTGGAGGCAGGAGAAGGAAGAAGAGTAGAAGCTTGTAGACCAGTTAGGTCATTAATGCTGCTCAAAGGACATGACAGTTGTGTGGGTGGTAATAAGAGGGTGGAATGTGTGTCTGAGGAGATGGATTCCAGTGGATTGAATGTGGGATGTGAAAGAAAAGACGAGGGGTATCAAGGATCACTCCAAGACATTGGGTCAAGAAAGGAGAAGACTAGCATTTCTAGGGACTGAGATGTTGGAATAAGAGGCTTAAGGTTGAGAAGTCTGTTAGATATGCACATGGGCGTGTTAGTAGGAAGCTTGAGCAGCACGTCTGGAATTCAGCATGGAGGTCCAGGGAATGGAGAGTTACCAGCCTAGGGAAGGGATGGAAGACATAAGGGCAATTTTACAAGTGAAATATACACTAGGCATGGATTTTAATTTTTAAATTAAAATATTTATTTATTCACTTGGCTGAGCTTCCCTGGTGGCTCAGTGGTAAAGAATATGCCTTCCAATGCAGGAGACATGGGTTCCATCCCTGGGTCAGGAAGATCCCCTGGAGAAAAAAATGGCAACCCACTCCAGTATTCTTGCCTGGGAAATCCCATGGACAGAGAAGCCTGGTGGGCTACACTCCATGGGGTCTCAAAAGAGTCGGACACGACTTAGCGACCAAACGATTTATTTGGCGCTGACAGGTCTTAGTTGTGGTGTGCAGGGTCTCCCTCTCGTCACACAGGATCTTTCGTGGCACCCTCAGTATCTGTGGTGCGAAGGCTTCAGAGGGCTCAGGCTCAGCAGTTGTGGCAGGTGGGTGTAGTCGCCCCTGGGGTTTGTGGGATCCTCCCAGGCGGCAGTAGTGGCAAAGAACCCACCTGCTAATGCAGAAGACGTAAGACACTTGGGTTCAAACCCCGGGTTGGAAAATCCCCTGGAGGAGAGCATGGTGACCCACCCCAGTATTCTTGCCTGGAGAATTCCATGGACAGAGGAGCCTGGTGGGATACAGTCCATGGGGTCACAAAGAGTCGGACACGACTGAAGTGACGTAGCACACATGCGTGCGGAGTCTTAGTTGCCATCCAGGCATCGAACCAGTGTCCCTGCATTGCAAGGACTTTTCTTAACCACTGAACCACCAGGAAAATCCCTGGTGCATATCCCTAGGCATCAATTTTAGACTTAGAGCTTGAGGTTCTGTAATATCCATGAAGATCCTACTTCAGTGTTTTTGTAAATTTTGGATTTTGTATGTTGAGTTTACTTAAAATAACACAAACATGAAGAAACACACAATTACTTTCAAATGAGTCAATTTCGTATTAAAATCCTCAGTATATATGTATCCACATGCACAGAATAGAAATAGCACTAACATTTGTTTTCTCACAACAAATATTCTGAATCTGAAATTAAACTTCACCACCTCTTGGGTTTTGGATCAAAATCTTGAGATGATTTCTTTGCTCCATTTCCAACTCAGTTCTTTGCCATCTCTCTGTAATTGGCATCCCAGATTCCATTTTGCAAGGTGCAGATCTATGTGAAATTCCCCCCAATTTTTCCCCTCTCAAAGCCAAACTTTGAAAGGGTGGTATATAAGTGACTTGGCAGGGGCAATCTAGAGTAGCTAAAACTCTGATGCTGGAATTCTACTCATTAACAAGTTGCTAAATAATTAATAGGTTTGTGTTTAATTGCTTCTGTGTATATAATCTTGCATTTTCTGAAACCATCATTAATTTTCAGTTAGTTCCACTCGAAGTAACAAGGCCTAATGCTTCCAGTTGGAAAAAAATGAATATTTATGAACATTTATTCTATTGGAAGCAAGAGGAAAACTAGGATTATTCAGATCCTTAATGTTGAAAAAGCAGGGTGCAGGAGGGAGAAACTTGTCCATCTTAGAATCTGACAGTATGTTTATTTGGCAAGTTTAGATCTCTGGCCTCAGCTAATTTCTCTAGAGAGCTTGTTAAATTTTATTTTAAGTGGAAATTCTATTCTCAAAAATCTGGTTTTCTAAAGACTGCACTATGGCACACCTTTCACATAAATGGTAAGCAACGAAGCTGGTCTGACTTGGATGTCAGTGGCACAATGTCTGTCACTCGGGCACAAGTGAATGGTCATTTGACCTAGGAGTGTGAGATCACTGATGAGAAGAAACTGACTCTCTGGAGCCAGGGACCTTGCAGCTCAAACTGACAAAAGTCCTTTTGCAATGCAGTTCCTGTGTAGACATCTCTTGCCTTAGCTCTGCCCTCACAACAGCTGGAAGACATCAAGGGGATGCAGACTGACATTTTTCAGTCTTCAAAACAGAAGACAGTCTCCCATCAGAGAGGCTTTAAAAATATGTCAGATGATTGGCAATGCTATTTCTTCCTTTTTAGCTCTTGTGTTTTCCAAATGATTTATCATTACTAGGTAACACAGTAACACAGAAATATTCACTCACCGAGGCTCTTAAGAAAAAGATGTTCAAAAGTCATTCTGAGCTTATCTGGTTTTGCCTCACTGTTTCACTGACTTTCTTTAGAGACTGGAAGGAAAAGAAGATAATTCTACATGTGGGTCTCTAACCTGTATATTGCTGAGTCTTGAGAGTTTCTGATTTATATAAAAATGGTAACCTATTGGATGTGGTCTTCTGGGATCTGTATTTTCATGCAACTTTATGTTTCTAAGATTTATCTTGTTGTATGTATCTATGTGGGCTTCCCAGGTGGGTCTAGTGGTAAAGAACCTGCCTGCCAATGCAGGAGATGCAAGAGATGCAGGTTCAATCCCTAGGTCAGGAAGATGCCCTGGAGGAGGGCATGGCAATCCACCCCAGTATTCTTCCCTGGAGAATCCCATGGACAGAGGAGACTAGCAGGCTACAGTCCATGAAGCTGCAAAGAGTGGAATTGACTGAAGCGTCTTTGCATGCATGCACACACACGTATCTATGTATGTGTATGTGCTCAGTCATGTCTGGCTCTTTATGGCCCCATGGACTGTAGCCTGCCAGGCTCCTGTGTCCTTGGAATTCTCCAGGCAAAATACTTGAATGGATTACCATTTCCTATTCCAGGGGATTTTCCTGACCCAGGGATGGAACCCATACCTCTTTTGTCTCCTGAATTGGCAGGCAGGTTCTTTACCATTAGCACCACCAGGGAAGCCCACATAGATACATACAACAAGATAAATCTTAGAAACATAAAGTTGCATGAAAATACAGATCCCATAAGATCTATGGATCTATAGCTCATATACAGTATGAATCTATAGCTCATTCCTTTTTAATGGTACATCACAGAGGCTTGTTTTCTCACAATATTATACTATCAGCATCACCCATGTTGCTGTGTTAACTATAGTTCATTCATGTTTAATGGTATTTAATATCCTACTGTGTGGGTATACTACATTCTTTACCACTGTCCTATTAATGAACCTTTGGGTTGTTCCCAGGTGTTTTTTTTTTTTTTTTGCTAATCTGAACTGTGCTGGGTCCTGGTGCCCCTGGGCAAGAATTTCTTTTTTTCTTTTAATTCATTAATTTTATTTATTTACCTTGGCTGTGCTGGGTCTATGTTGCAAACACAAGCTCTTTGTTGCGCTGTGCAGACTTCTCTAGTTGTAGCTCAGGGGCTTAGTTGCCCTATGGCATGTGGGATCTTAGTTCCCCAACCAGGGATTTAACCTTTGTCTCCTGCATTGGAAGGTGGGTTCTTTATGTCTGGACCACCAGGGAAGTCCCAGGAATTTCCTAGGGTGCTAGAAAAATTTATCACTAAGTCCTCATATATGTGTATGCTCAACTTTACAAGACATGCCAAATTGTTTCCACAGTGGCTGTACAAATTTGTACTGATCACTGTTTCATAAGTTTATTGCATGTATGCGTGCTAAGTTGCTTCAGTCAAATCCTAATCTTGGTGACCCTGTGGACTGTGGCCTGCCAGGCTCCTCTGTCCATGGGATTCTCCAAGCAAGAATACTGGAGTGGGTTGCCATTTCCTTCTCCCAGGAATCTTCGTGACCCAGGAATTGAACCTGTGCTTCACACGTTTCATGAACTGGTAGATGGGTTCTTTAACTCTAGCGCCACCTGGGAAACCCATCATAAGCTTATTAGCTGCTGCCACACCCATGAGTGGAGAAGGCAATGGCACCCCACTCCAGTACTCTTGCCTGGATTCCATGGGCGGAGGAGCCTGGTGGGCTGCAGTCCATGGGGTCGCTAAGAGTCGGACATGAATGAGCGACTTCACTTCCACTTTTACTTTCGTGCATTGGAGAAGGAAATGGCAATCCACTCCAGTATTCTTGCCTGGATAATCCCAGGGATGGGGGAGCCTGGTGGGCTGCCATCTATGGGGTCGCACAGAGTCGTACACGACTGAAGCGACTTAGTAGTAGTAGTAGTAGTAGTATACCCATGAGGGTAAAACGGCCTATCATGGTATCTGAATTTGCCTTTGCCTGGTTTCTAACGAATTATCCTCATTGTTTTTTTATTAGACATATGTGTTTCTACCTCTGCGAAATGACAGTTCAAGTCCATTACACATTTCTCTCCTGGTTTCTTTTCTTCTAGGACTTCCCTGGGTGGCTCAGACGGTAAAGCGTCTTGCTTATAATGCGGGAGACCTGGGTTTGATCCCTGGGTTGGGAAGACCCTCTGGAGAAGGAAATGGCAACCCACTCCAGTACTCTTGCCTGGAAAATTCCATGGACAGAGGAGCATGGTGGGCTACAGTCCACTGGATCGCAAAGAATCAGACACGACTGAGCTACTTCACTTTCACTTTTCTTTTCTTCTTGTTGATTTAAAGGACTTTCTCATAGATTCTAAATAATAAAACCTTTTTGTTTTCAGTTATATGTGTTGAAAATATCTTCTTTCCAGTTTTAACTTTCTTTACAGTAGTTTTAATACATTTTAAATGGCAATTTAGACAGAAGTATCTATCTTTTAAAGCTATTTAATATTTTTGGTTCTATTTAAGTGCTCTTCCCCTTTTCCAAGGTCAGAAAGATGTTATTCTGTATTTTGTTTTAAACACTTAAGAGTTTACATCATTAAAAAAATCTCCAATTAACAAATGCTGGAGAGAGTGTGGAGAAAAGGGAACTCTCCTACCCTATTGGTTGGAATGTAAGTTGGTGCAGCCACTGTGGAAAATGGTATGGAGATTCCTCAAAAAACTAAAAATAGAGCTACTATATGATCCAGCAATCCCACTCTTGAGCATATATCCAGACAAAACTATAATTCAAAAAGATACATGCACCTCTATGTTTATAGCAGCACTATTCACAACAGCCAAGACAGGGAAGCCACCTAAATGATGTCCATCAAGAGATGAATGGATAAAGAAGATGCATATATACATAGCACTCAGTCATAAAGCAAGAATGAAATAATGTGGTTTGCAGCTGCATGGATGGAACCTAGAGATTATCATGCTAAGTGAAGTGAGCCAGTTAACAGAGAGAGACAAATACCATATGATATCACCTATATGTGGCATCTAAAATATGACACAAATAAAGTTATCTACAAAGCAGAAACAGATTCACAGTCATAGAGAACCGACTTGTGTTTGCCCAGGGGGAGAGGGGTAGGAGAGGGATGGATTGGGAGTTTGGATTAGTAGATGCAAACTATTACATAGGATGGATAGACAACAGGGTTCTCCTGTATAACACAGGGAACTACATTCAATATTCTGTGATAAACCATAATGGAAACGAATATAGAAAAAGAATGTATGCATGTATACTGAGTCACTTTGATGTACAGAGAAATTAACACAACACTGTAAATCAACTATATATTAATAAATTCTAGAATCAATAAATTTTATTGATTTTTCATCAATTTCAAGATCAATAAATTTTAGAAAATCTAACATTTTAGAGTTCTGATTTTTACTTTTAATTTTGTATAACTTGAGGTCGATAACCTAGTTCACTTTTTTAAAATATGGATAACCAATGGAACTAGTGCAAGTTCCTCCTCCCCCATTAGTTTGCACTGTCATAACTTTTTATCATGCATGGGTCTAATTCTAGACTCTCTATACTTTATGTCCAGCCAATTTATCACCTTCCTTGGCAACACAACCTTGCCCTACTTGGGGCTGCTTAATGGTGAGTGCTGACAGGTGGTGGAAACCCTACATTCTTGTCATTGTTTTTACTGTCATTTTTGGTTTCCCACACGTCCAGGTATATTTTATAGTCAATTTTTCAAGTTCCATAGAATTCATATTAAAATCTGAATTGGCAATATATTGCACCCATACATCAATTTAGGGAGGATTGATGTCTTTTTGATGTTGAATTTCCTTACTAGGAACATGGGCAGATTGCACTCTCTAAAAAGAAGCTATTAAGAAATAAGAGTGGACAGTAATAAATACTTCTAAACAAGGTTTCTAAAAGGAATATTCTATAGACAGCTAGAGAGCAGAGTGAAAATGGCTCAGAACCATCAATGAGTTGGGAGATGAAATGAGGCAAAGAGAGAAACAAGGAAGAAAAAATTAAGAGACATGAGTAATACATCCAATTTATCATCCAATAATGGATGATTCAGAACAGAAAAGAGCAAAAAATTAATAACAAAACAACAGAAGAAACACCGTAGTAGTAAGAAAGATTTGAATCAAAAGGACCCATTGAATGCTAAGTAAAACACACAACTGTACGTAGCCCTAAATACAGCTAAACTATTTTGAAATTCAAGTTAAAAAAAAAAACTAATCTAAAAATGTATAGAAGAGAAGCAGACTATTTTCCAAATATCAAGAATTAGAATGGCATCAGTTACCATTTTCTGGCCTGAAAGTCTAAAAACAGTGGGCCTGTATCTCGGAAGTTCCAAGGGCAAAGGGTCTGAACTGAGAATTCTATAGTAAGCCGGAGTGAGTCAAAAAAAGAGGGCAAAACTCTCTCCCAAACATGCAGATTTTTAAAAATTGTAGTACCTACAAAATATTCCTGAAAGGAAATTGTCCAGCATTTACACCAGCAGAACAAAAGTTGGATCCAAGAAGAAGCAGGCATATTGCACAGGAAAAGTACAGCTACAAGGAAAAAAGTGAAATGAAGAAGAGAGAAATAAGATGCAATATTAGTCAAAACCTTCAAAATAGTGTTAATGTCTAATTTTGAATAAAATTATTATGCAAGGTTAAAAAGACTCAAAAAGTTAAAATCAATTTTTAAACATAAAAGGTTTGAGTTTAAAAGTTTAATTTTTATGTGAAAACCGTTTGAAACTAAAATTTGACAAAACTTTGAATAATATCGAGTTTACAAAGAGATGGAATATAGAAAGATTTAAGCTGTCTTATAAAGAGGTTATAGAATCTGATTAATTTTAGAAATTTACAAGAAAAAAACATATATTGGTTCATTGGCAAAAATTTTACAGGTAATTACTAGTTTACCAGAAATAGGGTGCAGATATTCCAAACCTCTGGAGGGGAAATGAAATAAAACAAAGTTAATAAATAATGGAATAAAGCAATAAATAATAATAAATAAATAATATATGATAATAATATTTTGGCTTACCTGGTGGCTCAGTAGTAGAGGCTACCTGCAATGCAGGAGACCTGGGTTTGATCCCTGGTTGGGGAAGACCCCCTGGAGGATGGCGTGGCAACCCACTCCGGTATTCTTGCCTGGAGAATCCCAGGGACAGAGGAGCCTGGTGGGCTACAGTCCATAGAGTTACAAAAAGTCGGACATGACTGAAGCAACTGAGCACATGTGCACAATAATAATATTTAATAATAATAATTAATAAAGCAAATTTCAAGAGGGAGGAAGAATTGAGACAGAAATACCAAGATGATAGGAATGAAAGAAGATGTGATTTCAATAATTGTGAAAGAGTGAAAATGCAGGTTAAAGCCAAAAAAATGTTCTTTACCCTGTAAATGTCCTCTACCCCATGAATCAGAGCTCCTGGGAGAACCACCTTTCCGTGTCCCCTTATCCATCTCTCCCTTTTTGTTTGGCAATGTTCTGAAACCAGAGTCTCTCCTGGTCCTCCATGGACCACCCCATGACAATCTGACTATTTCAGAGAGAAAAGTCCTCTTGTCAAGTTCAAGGGATAGTGAAGGCTCCAACTGGTGTCCAACTGGACTTTCATACAAAAAAAGAAGGTTGCATGAGAGCAGAAACTTTGTTTCCAAAGATATCTGGAGCTACTGCTTGCTTTGCTAGGGCCTTTTAGCCACAGTGTGGTCCATTGTCCAGGCCTCTGTCCCTTGTATCCAAAGGCTGGTGTTGCTCCTGTGCTCCTGTGCTGCTGATCTGGGCCCACTGGGAGGCGGAAACAATGCCCTGCTCAAACAGGAAAGAAAGAATCCCAGGTATCAAGCCATGCCTGTTCCATTTAACTACAGGCAGGTAGACACACGGTGAAGCATCGTGAGCTGTTGTTTCTGAATGCCAGGAGGTTCCCGCAGCTCAGCTCCAGCACAGCATTGTAGTTATTTTAAGACGAAACAAATCACTGATTCTGTGATAGAGAAAGAATGTCCCCAGGATGCAGCACTGGCTGGCTTGCCTTCTCTTATCCTGCACAATCCTTCTTTTCAACCACAATTCCCACAGAGCAGAGTCTAGATCCGATGAAAACTTAGCCAGGGTCCTTCAGGTACTGTAAGGCAACCGTGATAGGCAGACCGGACTCATGGGATGGGCACCAAGGGTCCCAGGTGGCGGCCTCAACTGGGGAGCCCAGCTCATCACCTCACTTCTCCACCCACAACCTTCTGCCTGTGCTTTCTTCCTCCAGACTTTCTCTCATCTTTTTTTTCTCTGTCTACATGGGCTTAACCTGCTCCTCATCCTTGTCCCTTTGGAAATCCAACCCAGGCAGCAAGGAGATTCAGAGTATAGAAGTTAGGATTAGAATCAAAGAGCAGGATTCAAACTCAGCATTGGCTGGGTTGTATGGCCACAGTTCAGTTCGGTGCAGTCGCTTCAGTCATGTCCGACCCTTTGAAACCCTGTGGATAGTAGCCCTCCAGGCTCCTCCATCCATTGAGTTCTCCAGGCAAGAATACTACAGTGGGTTGCCATGCCCTCCTCCAGGGAATCTTCCTGACTCGGGGATCGAACCCCTGCTCCTTTATGTTTTCAGCACTGGCAGGTGGGTTCTTTACTACTAGCGCCACCTGGGAAGCCCTACAAGAACCATAACCACCATTTATTCTGTGCCTGGGTAGTTTGTCACTAAGCATTCACCTCAATGCTGAGATTAGGTATATTATCTCTGTTTCACAAGTGAGTTAAATGTGTGTCCAAAAGTTCAAGGAAGACCTCATATTGTATGATTCCATTTGTGTGAAACTTCAAGAATTGGTAAATCCATCGAGACAGAAAGCAGATTAGTGTTGGGCTTCCCTTGTGGGTCAGCTGATAAAGAATTCACCTGCAATGCGGGAGACCTGGGTTTGATCCCTTGGTTGGGAAGATCCCCTGGAGAAGGGAAAGGCAACCCACTCCAGTATTCTGGCCTGGAGAATTCCATGGACTGTGTAGTCCATGGGGTCGCAAAGAGTCAGATGCGACTGAGCGACTTTCACTTTCTCTTGCAGGGGCTGAGGGAGGGAGGATGGGGAGTGACCACTTAGTGAGCAGGGCTCTCTGTCGGGGTGGGGAAAATGGTCCAGAACTTGGAGGTGTTGATGGTTGCACCATATGATAAATTTACCAAATGAAATTGCTCACTGAATCTCTCATGTTAAGACAGTTAAAATTGTCAATTTATGTTGGGTGTATTTTACCATAATTTTTAAAATGTTCAGGAAAATCCTGCAAGTCTGAGTTCAAGGCACGTGGTTTTACTCATTCAGGTTGGGTCCTTCCTTAGCTGCCCTGGAACCTGGAGGGTACAATGCCTCATGGGTATCACATCTTTTTCTGGGGCCCATTGCAAAATGAAAATGTAGCATCCCTTGTGAGAAAATTACTCAGAGTATCAAGACAACAATGAGAAAGCCTTAAGCTTAGTGCTGGGGCCTTTTGAATGTGGGACCAGGTGTGGCTGCATGAGAAAGGCCCTGAAGCTGCTTCACAAGAGATAATGTGCATGAAACTGTTATGTTGGGATCTCAATGTGCATCATCGCTGAACCAAAGGCTGCCTCCCTGGCATATCCACCCTGGGCACCTGGACCTTCCCTGAAGTTGTGGGGAGGGTTTACCTGCTCCAGACACTTAACAGTTCTTGAAAGGGTTCTTTGTGTCAAACATAACAAAGATGGTGAGAAGAGAGAAAAAAAGAAGTAAAATCCATCATTTTAGCCAACTGGCAGCATGCCTGTTATAGAGTAAATATTAATTCACTTAATCCTCAAGCTGAAACACTAGCAGGACCCTGTGGGGCTCCTGGACACAAAAGCCTTTCCACAGGGCTTCATTCACCCTCCTTGACCTTGCCTGAATTCCAAAGGGCAGGTTCAAACAGTTGCTAATCAGGAAAGGGAGGGGATGTGAAGACAGGAAGAGCAGAAAAGAAACCACAGGGCAGCCTTGGGGCAGAACCTGGTTCCCCCTCAAGGGAAGCACAGAACAATATCTTTGAGTTGTTCAGCAGAAATAAAACCCCCACCAAATGGAAAATGTTAACTACTTAATGAAGCACTTTTCATTTCTAGGAGAAGGTCACAGTTCAATAACCTCAAGAACCACAGAAGTCCATCAGGAGGCCACCTGATACTGGATTATCTCTGGATCGAAGGAATGCAGACCTTGCAGGCACCCTGATCAAACCCCACTGACCCCACCCGCCACCACCACCACCTGCCCCGGGTTGGGACATACAGTATTGAGGACATTAACCTGCTGTGGTCCCCTTTGGCTGGCAAATCAATAAATCTATTCTTTTCTAGTTCCCCCAAATTCTGTCTCCAAGATTAAGTTAGGTGCCAGTGTACAGATGCCAATTTGGGGTGTCAAAGCCACCTGTGAGATGGTTCTTGTTAGGATAAGACAAGGTCGGCAGCTGCTTGGCATCACACTGCTGGTCAGTCGTGGAGCCGGGGTGTGATCTTATCACAGCACTCATGCTCTGATGGCCATCAAGTGAAGCCCGAGATGGAGTCCATGTGACGGAAGGACACAGATAAAGGCAGTTCTGTGGAAGAGCTCTGCCACTGATGTCTGACTCCTCCCAATTGGAAACTGGAGGAACTCTCAGCCAGGTGCTGCTCAAGAGAGCATCTTTGTTTTGGACTTAGCCATGTCGACTAAAACAGATGCACAATGTGAGGGTTGCACGTTAAATTTTATTTGGGGCAAAATGAGGACTGCAGCCCAGGAGACAGCACCTCCAATAGCTCTGAGAGACTGCTCCAGAGAGGCAGTGGGGAAAGGTCAATACATAAGATTTTGGTGAAGGGGGTGTTCAACGTATCCAGCCCGTACTTTACAAAAGGTTTTCTGCTAGTCACAAGGAGCTGATGTCACCATGAAGGGATTTAGTGCTTTTCTAGATATGAAGAGGTGCAAGGGTTGGGATCAGGAAACCAGTTCCTGAAAATATCTAACTGTCTAAAGACCTTTCCACCAGGAGCACAGAGTGCCTCACTGTCCACCCTGAATTTCCCTCAGGGGGTGTTGAAGTGTGGCAGCTGCAGCGGCACAGAGTTCAGTCTCCACAGAGGCAGATGGCAAACACCCTTGCTGTTGTTCAGTCACTGGCAGATGCTCTCGTTGAGTGCCAACTTGTAGTTGACACCGGGATATTTCTTCTCTAGGTCCTCCCTGCCTCACACCTCTGCTTCACATTTTACCTTGGGGTGCTTCATGCCACATGGAACATTCTTGATCTCTGAATTTGCAGCTGTTTGAAGTTACAGCTAGAGTCCAAACT
Organism: Bos indicus; assembly: GCF_029378745.1. Taxonomy (NCBI): domain Eukaryota; kingdom Metazoa; phylum Chordata; class Mammalia; order Artiodactyla; family Bovidae; genus Bos; species Bos indicus. The sequence continues at coordinate 48,885,013 of NC_091775.1, forward strand.
TCATCATCTCTCTGTACAGTGAGTTTTAATTTACTTTGGCTAAAGTGCCTTCTCTGAGTGGCCCAGCGGCATCCCCAGTTTCTCTGAGATCCTGGGGTTAAGGGTGGGAGGACTGTGTGCTTCCGTTTTCTCTGGTTTGTCCCAGAGAAGGAGTTTCAGGTTCCTTGATTGTTGCAGGAGAGATCAGCATTGACAGTGTGGAGCTGGATACAAACTGCTCCTACTCCTCCCCATGTGGAGTCCCCACATTGCCCACTTCCCAAGGTTACAGCAACCTGTTCATCTAATTGCACCCAGTCAGCCTGCTGCTGCTGCTAAGTCGCTTCAGTCGTGTCTGATTCTGCGGCCCCACAGATGGCAACCCACCAGGCTCTGCTGTCCCTGGGATTCTCCAGGCAAGAACACTGGAGTGGGTTGCCATTTCCTTCTCCAATGCATAAAAGTGAAAAGTGAAAGTGAAGTCGCTGAGTCGTGTCCAACTCTTCGAGACCCCATGGACTGCAGCCCACCAGGCTCCTCCGTCCATGGGATTTTCCAGGCAAGAGTACTGGAGTGGGGTGCCATTGCCCTTTCCGCCCAGTCAGCCTAGGAGACTGCAAAGCATTACATAATAGGCATTTCTCCAAAGAATATATACAGATGGTCAATAGGCACATGAAAAGACAACATCGCTAATTATTAGAAAAATGCAAATCAAAACTGAAATGAGGTATCACCTCACCCAGTCAGAATGACCATCATCAAAAAGTATACAAATAGTAAATGCTAGAGAGGGTGTGGAGAAAAGGGAACCCTCCTACACCGTTGGTGAAAATGTCAATTGGCATAGCCACTACAGAGAATAGTATGGAAGTTTCTTAAAAAAACTAAAAATAGAGCTACCATATGATCCAGCTATCTCACCCTTGGGCATATATCCAGAGAAAACTGTAATTCGAAAATATACACAATATGCTTATAGCCAACTTTCAGAGCCCAGATCAAATGCTCCCTCTTTCTCATGGTTTAATTTCTCTTTGCAAGGATTCTGGCCCATGACATGTCCTCAAGGAAATGAAATCGATAAGCTTTGGGGGAGAAGAACAAATAGAATGCCTAACCAAGAATGTGTTAAAATATGCATTGCAATCACACATTCTCCAAAAGACCCTAAATGACATAGCAGTAGCATTGTTTCTGGAAATATAAGGTCTATGCAGGTTTGGATTTTCCACCATGTGGAGCAAAAGTGAGAATTTTTGTATGGGAACAGGGTTTGCGTGTTGGTCTTTGCTGACAGGGAGTGGACCCTGCTAAAAAAACCTTTTCCATCACTTGCTGCTTAAGGAACCATGGAGGTTGGCAGAGATCACTTTTGATAAAGTGTGCACAAGTCCATGCTTGAGCCTGACCGACACTAAGTTCTCAACACACAGTGGATCTTCAGAGAGTAGGTTCAAGTGTCAGGATGGGTAAATGCTGTGCGGGGCTCTGTGGGGCTGCCCCTGAGCGATAGCGTTCCTCCAGCTGCCTATCAGGGCTCTGTGTGGGCCTCCTCCGCCCATCCTCTGCAGCTGGGCAGCCTCATGGGCCCCCCGCTCCCTCTGCTTGCCTGCTGCCTGTCAATCATCTTTTCTCATCCGAATCCACCTGTGTCCTGTGTGCTCCCCCCTCACCCTCTGCTCTGTTTTATTTTTTTTGTTGGTCTGTTTTCAGTCCATCTCTCTTCTCATTTGTTGCTTTCTGGAGATGTTTCACATTACCCCAGTGGGTTATTTTTCATCCTGTGAGGACGAACAAGGCTCACCCCATGCATAAAAACTTACTGTTCTCTAGACCCGTCTCTGTGCAGCTGTGGGCAGGTCCCTCCTTTTCTGCATCCCTGAGGATGCTCTGGGTGTGCGTCCTTCTGCAACAGCAGATCTCCCTCCATGTTCTTTGTTGTCAGCCTTGTGTCTCCCTGTAGCTCCAGAGACACCGGGATACTCCGTCCAGAGCATCCCTCCACCCAGTCGGTGGGTTGTGCACTGCATGGAGTAGGGGTCTCCCCAGTTTCTGGACCTCTCCATGTGCTTTTTATGGCACCTTGTCCTTGCTTCTCTGGCCAATGTCATGCTGACATTCTCCCTGATACCCAGGGAGGTTGCCTATAAATGGTGGATGACGAGCATCCTTTAATTTGGGGGGAAGGGCAAAAGCAGGAACAGATTTATGCAGCACAGTGCTTTTCTAATGCCTGTGTTGCTTTCTCAAGGAGTTGAACATAGTATCAAGCATCTCATCCTTAGGCGATCCTTTTCTTATTTTCAGTTAAGAAACCAGGGGAATAAAGAAGCTATTCCTAGGAACTAGAACTTTAAGAACCCATGAATTTTACTTACCAGTTAGAAAACCAGTGTGCTAACTGGTAATATTTTCAGGTATCATTGATAAGGATACCATTGGTATGGATCTGGCCGTGGCACTAATGGTAAACAACCCGCCTGCCAATGCAGGAGATTTAAGAGACATGAGTTCAATCCCTGGGTCAAGAAGATTCCCTGCAGAAGGCCATGGCAACCACTGCAGTATTCTGGCCTGGAGAATCCCAAGGACAGAGGAGCCTGGTGGGCTATAGTCCATGGGGTTGCAGAAGAGTTGAACATGACTGAAGTAACTTGGCACTTGGCACATCACAGAATCTGCCTGCAATGCAGGAAACCCGGGTTCAAATCCTGGGTTAGGAAGATCCCTTGGAGAAGGAAATGGCAACCCACTCCAGTATTTTTGTCTGGAGAATCCCATGGACAAAGGAGCCTAGTCAGCTACTTCCCATGGGTTCAGAAGAGCCGGACATGACTTAGCAGCTCAACCACCACCACATCATTGACAGAGCAGGTTTAACAATAACAAGAGGGCTTCTCTGGTGGTTCAGATGGTAAAGAATCTGCCTGCAGTAAAGGAGACTCTGGATCCTGAAGACCCCCTGGAGAAGGGAATGTCTATCCATTCCAGTAGTCTTGCCTGGGGAGTTCCATGCACAGAGAAGCCTGGTGGGCTGCAGTCCTTGGGTTGCAAAGAGTTGGACACAACTTTCACTTTTTCAACAATAACAAGAATAATGAAAATAATGATAACCCCAGGCTGGACACATGGTAAGCCTCTCCTAAGCAAGCATCCCCTAAATAAATATCATCTAAGTGTGGAGGAACAGTAGATATCTATTAGAAATCTAATAGATGTTAAAAGAGCGTCTGCAGTGAACCCTTGACAAGCAGAGAGCTTTCTTGCTTTTCTGAGAAAGATGGCAGGAGTGATTTGGGGTGGTCAGGCGCGGCATAACGATGCTCTTCGGTTGCTCACTAAAGTTCACCCAGTACCACTGTCAGGTCTTCCGGGTGAGCCTGGGACAGCAGGAAGGGAAGGTGTTTTTAGGAATATTTAAGATCTAGTGTTTGGGGCTGTGTGCCGCTGCTCCTGGCAGATTTGAAATATCAAAGGCTAGAACAAGGCCCTGGATTATCAAACAGAGACCCTGCAGGAGACAATTCAAAAGTCACAGACATAATTTAATGAATCCTATCTCATGACTGAAGGCCCCCCACCGCGTGTCAATAAAATTTTCAAAGTGCTGGCGAAGATGTCAGATGTATTTTTAATGGAAACTCCCTTTAGTTGGGGAAGCAGAGGAGGGACAGAGAGGAGTTCTGGAAATAAGGACAGTAAGCCCTTGATATATATTAGATAATTCTGCTCTCGTAACAACCCTAGGGCATCCCAATTTTACGGATGAAGAAACTGAGACCTACTGAAGTCCCACAACTTGTCCAGAGCCCTGCAGCCAGCAAGTTGCAGAGCTGGGACTGGAGCACATGTCTGTCCACTCGGAGACGGGCTAGGACCTGGGACACTTTGCTGCAGTGCTGCTCCTAGATGTATGTCTCCTCAAGCAACAAAATACAATCGGCATGAGTGCATGCTAAGTTGCTCCAGTCGTGTCTGACTCTTCGTGACCCTATGTAGCCTGCCAGGCTCCTTTGTCCATGGAATTCTCTAGGCAAGAATGCTGGAGAGGGTTGCCATGCCTTCCTGCAGGGGATCTTCCCCACCCAGGGATGGAACCTGTGTCTCTTATGCCTACCTGCACTGGCAGGCGGGTTCTTTACCACTAAGGCCACCTGGGAAGCCCAAAATACAAACTCTAAGGGACTAAAAATAACCGTGTGCATGCGCAGCTGGGACCAATTCAGGACAAGATACAAAAAGATCCCCACCCCCCAAAAAGGCAACTACCACTTCTTAAGAGCTCAGAGCAGAAACAGGGTGTCAGGAGCAAAAGCAGGGTACTGTACACGCCCCCTGCACTCAATACCACCGGCTGCTGCTGCTGGTGCTGCTGCTCTGGCCCAAGCCCTGGACAGATACCTACCTTCACCCCATTTAAGGAACAAGCTTGCCCCCCCACCATGAGGAGCCAGCAAGGGAAACTCTTACTTGTTCTCACTCCCTCCTGTGGCCTCAGGAGCCCGTAGAAAGCCTTGTCTGAATTTCTTGACTGACATCTAATCAATTTCTATTGATTGGAAAAGGCCCAGGACCTTGCTAAGTTTCATCCCCAAAGCCTGTGCTGCTTACTATCCTCTGAAGGACTTCATAGGATGGCTTAGTTCCCGGGCAGCGTTAGGCCTTCTGTAACAGATTGCGGGAAACAGAAACCACCCGTGTGTTCGCCAGAGTTAGCATGGCACGTCCCAGAATGCACTCTTGGAGTGCTTAACTTTTGCCAAGTAAGTGGCTGCGAAGAGCTTGGAGCAATTTGTTTCTCACTGTGACTTCACACCTGCACCAGGAGCCCAGACATAACACAGTTCAGTCTCGATCGCGGTTTTGCAGATCTCTGCACGCCCCACTCAACAGATGTCTCGTGATTCTGCAATATTTCCAACTGTCAGAGCTGAAAAAGCAATAAATAATAATGTTTCCACATTTACATAGCAATTGAACACACCGCATAGTAGAATGACTTTGTTCCTTTCCATTTCAATATTTTGTAATGCCTTCTGAGTTCTTGGGACATTTGCATATCATTCCCAGGATGCTTGTGGAAAGCAAATATTTAGACTACGGGGACATTTACTCAGTCTCAGAGTGTATTTTTTTCTGGAAAATAATTGTTACTTAAAGCAGATGGTGCTACTGTCTCTGGTGCACAGCTCGTAAGCCTCCTTAATTTATTTCTACATTCTTGGTATGGTGCTATCTTTAAAACATTCCTTACGGCAGCCACAGATGTGTGTGAATTTTTGACCATCTTTCCCCCAACCCTTTTTTTTTTCCTACTGAAGGTCTGTACTGTGCTGTGCTTAGTTGCTGGGTCATGTGCCACTCTTTGCAACCCCATGAACTGTAGCCCATCAGTCTCCTCTGTCCATGGGATTTACCAGGTAAGAATACTGGAGTGGGTTTCCATTTCCTACTCCAGAAGGTCTGCACAGAAATAAATTAATCCCAAATCAGTTCCAGTGTGAGTATTCCTTGATTTAAAGTGTGCTCTCTGTTATATGGCCATCACAACAAACGCTCAAGAATCTCCTTGGAGATTGTGATGTGCTGGCATGTCACACCACCCAGTGCTGGGAAGGAACAGACATGATTCTATCTGGAAAAACTTCTGATTATTCTGAAACTTTGTTGGAAAGTTGGTGGTGACTTAAGACCTTTGTCATTCCAGGCTTTGCAGCATTGAGTGAAGGTGAGAATTCCAATGAGAGGCATGAGCTTGGTGGTATTAGCTGTGCCTAAGTCTCAGAATCCATGAGTTTTCTCCAATGTGGTCAAAATTTGTGTATTGGGAGGAACACAGGGGTGGTGGCAACATAAAGAATTGCAGCCTGGGGGCGGGGCATGGTGGGAAGAATTGGGAGATTGAGACTGACATACACACACTATTGATACTATGTGTAAGATAGATAGGGCTTCCCTGGTGGCTCAGTGATAAAGAATCCGCCCGCCAATGGAGGAGGCGCAGGAGATGTGGGTTCTATTCCTTGGTCAGGAAGACCCCCCAGAGAAGGAAATGGCAATTCACTCCAGTATTCTTGTCTGGAAATCCTATGGACAGAGGAGTCTGGCAGGGCTATACAGTCCATGGGTTCGCAAAAAGTTGAACATGATTTAGCAATTAAACAACAACAACATAAAATAGATAACTAATGAGAACCTACTGTGTAGCACAGGGAACTCTACTTAATGCTCTGTGTTGATCTAAATGGGGAAGAAATCCAAAAAAGAGGGGATATATATGTACACATAGCTGATTCGCTTTGCTGTATAGCAGAAACGAATACAACATTATAAAACAACTATACTCCAATGAAAGTTAATTTAAATATTTCCTGTTGTTCTGTTGCTCAATCATGTCTGACTCTGCGACCCCATGGACTGTAGCATGCCCAACTTCCCTGTCCTTCACCATCTCCTGGAGTTTGCTCCAACTCATGTCCATCAAGTCGGTGATATCATCCAACCATCTCATCCTCTGTCATCCCCTTCTCCTGCCTTCAATCTTTTCTAGAATCAAGGTCTTTTCCAATGAGTTGGCTCTTCATATCAGGTGGCCAAGTATTGAAGCTTCAACCTCAGCATCAGTCCCCCCAATGAATATTCAGTGTTGGTTTTCTTTGGGATTGATGGATTTGATCTCCTTGCAGTCCAAGGGACTCTCAAGAGTCTTCTCCAACAGCACAATTATTTAAATAAATATGTATATGTATTTAAATATAAATTAAATGTAAAAATAAACATATTTAAATATAAATTAAAACATGGTCATAAAAAGAAAGATACAACCAGACCATTGAAAAGGCAGCTTAGAACTTGCCCACCCGAGTGGATATCCTTTGGTAAGCAAGATGCTGGGCTTAATCACAAGGAGTTGCATTTCATTTAATTTAGCTTCCCTGATTATCGAAAAATGGTTACAGAAGATTAAGCTGTAAAAATAATGGCATTAGCAAATAGCTAAGGGATGTGGTGATCCATCAATCTACAAGGCACTGGGCACCTCAGCTTCCTCTGACTCGATTATTAATAATACTGAATAATCATAGCGGGGCTTTAGGAGCAGCTTTTGCTCTGGAACTCCAAGGCGCTGTCCCAGCATTAACCTGTTCACTCACATACCTTTGCAATTTTGAAGTCCAAGGTAAAAGAGCGACACACGTCAGTCGTGAGCCTCATGGAGGGGGGAAGATGGCTCACAGGTGAATGTGAGATCTCCAATCTAAGGTCTCTTGAGATGCCTCTTGGTTGGGTTATTTTCCACCCAGTAAGGGGTGCTGGGGCTCTGTGCAAAAGGGTCACAGTCTCTGGCTTTTAGCACTGGCCCTGTCACTTCCTAAGTCTCAGCTGACCCATCTATTAAATGGAGGTGAGTGATGGGGCGAGATTAAGACCTTGAGGCTTTACCGGTTGCAGTACATAAGGTGTGCAAGCCACAGCATTTAGAAAGTGATCGATAACTCTGCATTCCACACCTTCTATTTGCAAAATGGGAAGTCTAGTCTTGCCCTTTCTCACATGAGTATCCCGAGGGCCAAATGAGGACCAGCAGAGATTTATTGAACAGACATTAACCTGGTTTCCAAAAGGTCTTTGGTACCAGGATGGAGCCAAGTACCTACAGCCAGGAGCCGAGCCCTTGAAACTCATGCCCATGTTGGCAATAGAGGAAAAATACTGTAACACTCTGTACCATAAGGGAGGGGTTACCAGGGATTCCACAGACTCAGAGTGGGCAGAAAGCTAGCATTCTGATTCATTCATTCAATCATTTACTCATTTGTTCATGCAAGAAATTTAACTGAGCACCTACTATGCACCTAGATCATTAAAGAAGGCTGAGTGCCGAAGAATTGAGGCTTTTGAATTGTGGAGCTGGAGAAGACTCTTGAGAGTCCCCTTGGACAGCAAGGATATCAAACCAGTCAATCCTAAAGAAAACCAACCCTGAATATTCACTAGAAGGACTGATGTTGAAGCTGAAGCTCCAGGAGTTTGGTCACCTAATGCGAAGAACCAACTCATTGGAAAAGACCCTGAGCCTGGGAAAGATTGAAGGCAAAAGGAAAAGGGGGCAACAGAGAATGAGATGGTTGGATAGCATCATCAACTCAAAATACATGAGCCTGAGCAAACTATGGGAGATTGTGAACAGAGGAGCCTGGCGAGTTGCAGTCCACGGAGTCACAAAAAGTTGGACATGACTTGGAGACTGAACAGCAGCAGCAACAGGCATTATTCTAGGTTCTGGAATTAAAGGAGGAAACAGATCAGCTCCCTTATGTTGATTTCCTTCTCGAAAGAGGATAGACAGGAAATAGAAGCATGAAGTTCAGGTATGTGGTTGCCTGAGAAAGCTTCCTCCACCAAGGGGATCGTGAGTGACCAGCACCCATGCTTCAGGGTTCTGAATCTGTCACTGAATTTGTGCCCAGGTCACTCTTCCTGTGGGCTGCTCCTCGGATCTGAATGCTGGGCTCCTAATGCAGACCGGGTGCTGAGAGCTGAGGGACCCCCCACTTGAACACTTGGGCTCAAGGACTCTCCAGTGGCTTGGCTGAAACCCCCTCCAGAGACCACCCAGAGTTCTAGGCTCTCACCTGCCTTCTCACTGTTCCCACTCACCTGGGTCAGACCTGAACTGGCCCCAGCCACGCTCCCAGCCTTTTCCACCTCCCTCCCAGTTTCTTTGACTGGCATTTCTCCTAATAAAATGCTGCATGCTTAATCACCTCCACTTCTGGTAGTACCCAGATTACTGCAGATGTTTTGTAGAATAAAGCAGGGAAAGGAGGAAGAGAGGAATAGCATGTGAGGAGCTCTGGGAACTGGCCATTTGAACATTGGAAGCAGGAGAGCCCCTAGCAGAGAGAATGTCAAGGCAGTGCTCCTGAGAGATAGTCATAACTGGCGTCTATGTGGCTAAGGGAGAAGCCCAGTGTGGCTGGAGCAGAGTGAGTGAGAGGGAGGGTCAGGGAAGGGACTGACCAGCCCTGTTCTTTTTTTTTAAGCACTAATAAGTGATTTATTGATTTACTGTTTATTTAATCACCAGGTCGTAGTTGTGGTACACAGGATTTTAGTTACAGCATGTGAACTCTTAGTTGTGACATGTAGGATCTAGTTCTCTGACCAGGGATGGAACCCAGGCCTCCTGCATTGGATTCCTGGAGTCTTACTGATGAACCACCAGGGAATTCCCTACCCTTAAGTCTTTTAGACCAATTGTGGCAAGGATTCTGGATACCATCTGAATGAAAAAACAGCCATTGGAAGCTGAAGTGCTTTTGTGTGTGTGTGAGTCATGTCCAAATCTTTGCAATCCCATGGACTGTAGCCCTCCAGGCTCCTCTGTCCATGGAATTTTCCAGGCAAGAATGCTGAAGTGGGTTGCTATTTCTCCTTCCAGGGATCATCCTGACTCAGGGATTGAACCCAAGTCTCCTGTGTCTCCTGCATTGGCAGGTGGATTTGGTACCACTGAGCTGCTTGGGAAGCCCGGAAGAGCATAATGAAGACATGATCTTGGTAGTTTTAGAAGATTCTCTCTGATGTCTGGCTGAGAAGAAAGCTGTGCATGATGGGAGAAGGGGGAGTTATAAGGGAAACAGAAAACTGGTTTGAGGTCCACGGCAACCCCTCAGAGCAGAGGCGCAGGTGGCTGGGGGCAAGTTGCAAGGATCTATTTGGCAGATAGAGTAAACTGCAGCTTCTGAGGTCTGGGGACAGAGTGCATGAAAATGTGTCTGGTCAAAGTGAATCAGTGGGAACCCTGTTTGTTAGTGCGGGGACACTGAGAAGAAGCAAATTTAGGGGGATGTCAATGCCTTTCTTTTGGAGATGCTGACTGAGAAGCCTCGAAGACATCCACATAGAAATGTTTAAAGGTAGAGGGACACCAAATCCAGACCTTGGGGTGATGTTGGAGCTGGAAGGACAAAGGAAATATGTGGTCTTTGGAGGTGAACCATGAATGAGGGTGAACTTCTCATGGTAGAACATTGGTGGAGCACAGGACAGGTCACAGGTGGGAGGCAGGTGCAGCAACCCTTCAAGAGAGCACCTGGGAACCTGATAGGCCAGGTGAGACCTGATGACAAAGAGCTTCGGGCATTGGCTTTGAAGCTGGTGGCTCTTCTGTAGGTTTCCAGAGCCACTGAAGTTCCACAGAAGGGAAACCGTGAGTTAGAGACAGGTTGGGGGTTGAAGGGAAAGGGGTGATCTTAAAGTGATTCTAACCAGTTGGTGACAGGAAGATTAAATGGAATGTGGCTTAACCTCCTACTTGGAAGGGTCTATCACATGAGGCAACTGCCTGGGAGTGAAATGATTGAGGCCAGAAGAGCTTGGGAGGTGAAGATGGTTTAGTGAGTGTGGCCAACATGAAGCTGAAAGTTATGTGAACAAAACTGAGAGGATTAAAAATGTGAGAGTCCTCAGAAGAGGCCCTTAGAGACCTAATCCAGTGCAGGCTCTGAAGAATTAGAAGTCAGGTCTAGGAGAAGCTGGACAGAGCCCAGACAAGAAACACAAGGGAGCACTGCCTTTCCAGGAGGTTGATGCTGTTAGACGTACAGAGGTTAAAAAAAAAAAGAAAAAAAAGGTAAGAATTCATTTCTTCATTTGACTAAATTTATAAAGTGACAGCAAGACAAAAAACCCAGTTCTGTGTGGAGTCCTGCCCTGAAGAGTCTTAGATTTTCTGGTTAGGTGCATTTATTTTTCCCTACATTTGATGATTAAAATTTTCAAACATGGAAATTTGAAAGAATTATCCTGTGAACAGGCTATTCTGGTGGCCAAGTGGTAAAGAATCTACCTGCCAATGCAGCAGATGAGGTTCAATCCTTGATCTGGGAAGATCCCCTGGAGAAGGAAATGGCAACCCACTCCAGTATTCTTACCTGGAAATCCCTATGGACAGAGGAGCCTGGCAGCCTGCAGTTCAAGGGATTGCAAGAAGTCAGACATGATTTAGTGACTGAACATTCTGTGAACACCCATGTACTCATCATCTTAATTCTACAATTAAAATTTTGCTATTTTTGCTTTATCATCAATATATCTATTTATTTATCTATCTAAAATCCATCTTACCTTTTGTGCATTTCAAAGTAAGTTGTAGACTTAGTCATGTCTGACTCTTTGTTACCCTGTGGACTGTAGGTCACCAATCTCCTCTGTCCAAGGAATTTTCCAGGCAAGAATACTGGGGTGGGGTGCCATTTCCTCCTCCAGAGGATCTTCTTGACCCAGGGATCAAACCCATGTCTCTTGCCTCTCTTGCATTGGCAGGTCAATTCTTTACCACTATAACACCTGGGAATCCAGACATCAGTGTACTTTCTCCTACATATTTCAGCGAAAATAGTTAATGATATTAACTAGAGTTGAATATTTATTTATGAATCACTTTAAGATGGGTATTCCCAGGTGGTGCTGGGAATCCTCCCACCAGTGCAGGAGACATAAGAGATGTGGGTTCGATCCCTGGGTTGGGAAGATCCCCTGGAGGAGGACATGCAACCCACTCCAGTATTGTTGCCTGGAGAATCCTGTGGAAAGAGGATCCTGGTGGGCTGTAGTCCACAGGGTTGCAAAGACTTGGACATGACTTAATACACACACAAGATGAAATTTACTTAAAGTAGAACACACAGATTTTCTAAATGTTTATAATCATATTTCTTTTGGAGAATTTCCTTTTCTCTCCTTTTCTATTTTACTGTGGTAAGAACATTTATCATGGGACCTGTCCTCTTAACAAGTTTTTAAGTGCATATAAATGATTAACCAAAGGCAGTGCTGCTGCTGCTAAGCCACTTCAGTCGTGTCCGACTCTGTGCGACCCCATAGACGGCAGCCCACCAGGCTCCCCCGTCCCTGGGATTCTCCAGGCAAGAACACTGGAGTGGGTTGCCATTTCCTTCTCCAATGCATGAAAGTGAAAAGTGAAAGTGAAGTCGCTCAGTCGTGTCCGACTCTTAGCGACCCATGGACTGCAGCCTACCAGGCTCCTCCGTCCATGGGATTTTCCAGGCAAGAGTACTGGAGTGGGGTGCCATCGCCTTCTCCTAAAGGCAGTACAGTAGATCTCTATAACTTATTTATCTTGCATAACTGAAACTTTGCATCTGTTGGACTGCAACTAATATAAAGCCTTCTCCACCATTGTGTGAATGTAGTAAAGTCTGATTAGCTCTTTTCCTTGTGATGGGGCTATTTCTAGTTTTTGACTATGATGACTCAACTACTATGAACATTCACACACAATTTTTTTATGGTCATATGTTTGTATTTATCATGTCAATAAACCCAGGATTGGAAGGTTGGTGGTTTTCTAGATTTTATGAGAAAATGCCAGACCATTTTCCTAAGCAGTTGTGCCATTCCACACTCCCATCAATGATGTGTGAGCATTCTAGTTGTCCCCCTTCCTTACCAACATATTGTGTTGTTAGTCTTAATTTCAGCCACTCTGATGGGTGTGCTAGCACATTGTGATTTTAATTTGCATTGATAGGATATTGATTGATACTGATATGATGACCAATGATGTTGGGCATTTTTTTATGTGTTTAGTGACCATACATATATCTTCATATGTAAAGTATTTGTTCAAGTATTTCTTTCTTTTTAATTAGGTTACTTTATTTTTTTCTTTTACTTTTAAATTATAGGAGTTCTATAGTCTATAATGCATTTTCTATTTTATTACTTGTCCATTCATTTTATTAACTGAGTCTTTTTATAAGCAGGAATTTTAAATATTGATGAAATCTAGCTTTTTTTTCTTTTATGGTTATTGCTGTCTACGTCCTACTTAAGAAAATGTTGCTTTACCCTCATTTCACAAAATATTTTCCTGTAATTTTTTCCTTCTACAATTTTTTTCTTTATAGTTTTATGTTTAAGTCTATTTCAAACTTAAAGTTTGTGTAAAGTATAAAGTGGGCTTCTCTGGTGGTTCAGATGGTAAAGAATCTGCCTGCGATGCAAAAGACTCAGGTTCAGTCCCTGGGTTGGGAAGATCCCCTGTAGAGGGGAATGGCAACTCGCTCCAGTATTCTTGCCTGGAGAAGTCCATGGACAGAGGAGCCTGGTGGGCTACAGTCCATGGAGTCAGAAAGAGTCAGACATGACTGAGCAACTAAATAATGCTTTCATTTTCACTTTTTCAAGGTATGAGGTAGAGATGAAGATTCATATTTTATAGTATGGATATCTGTTTCAGAACCATTGGTCACAAAAGGATATTATTTCTCCATTGAATTACCTTGGCACTCTTGAATATCAGCTAACCATATATGTGTGGGTCTCGTCTAGACTTTACATTCTATCCAATCAATCTTATGTCTATCCATACGTCAACACTACACTGACTTGGAATTAGGTACTGTAAGTTCTCTATTTTTTTTTTTTCAAATTCCTTTAGAAAGGTTCTTTGCATCTTCATACAGATTTTAGATTCAGCTCTACATATCTTACCTTAATACTTGCTGGAATTTAGATAATTAAATTGAATCTATAGATCGATTTTGACAGAATTAATATCTTAATGATATTAAGTGTTCTATCCCACAGACATCTCTATTTACTTAGATCCTCTTCCATTACTTTTAGTAATATTTTATAGTTTTCAGTGTACTGCTCCTGCACATCTTATATTAAATTTATACTGGACTATTTTGTAATTCCAAAGCTTTTGTGAATGAGATTGATTTTTTTAATTAAATTTTCAATTGTCCATTTCTAATTTATAAAACTACAATTGATTTGTGAGTATCTCCACAGCTTGTCTCCTGTGACATTGATATATTTAATTATTGGTTATGGTAGTTGCCTATAGATTACTCATTATTTCTTATTAAGATAGTCATAACACTGTGAGCAGAGAGAGTTCTTTTTTCTTTCTAATGTTTTTGCCTTTGTTTTTCTTGACTCATTACAATGGATAGAATACCTACTAATGCCAAATGAAAATGATGAGAGTAAATAGCACTCTCTGTCCTTATTTTAAGAGGAAAGCAGTCAGTAATATAGTATTTTGTGTGAAGATAGCTATAGATTTTTTTTTACAAGTCCCTTTACAGATCAAAAAATCTTTATATCCTCATTTGATGGGTTTTAGCATGAACTGGTATTGAATATTATCAGATGTTTAATTACACACTTGATTTTACCTTTAATTGTGCTAATATGGTAAATTCTGTTGATTTTTCACATATTGAATTCATAGTATAAGCTAACATAATGTATTATCTTTTTATATATTGCTGACTTTGATTTGCAGAACTTCATGGATTTTTTTTCTTTTTAATAGATTTTCATATTTTAGTATCTCAGTTATGCTACCCTCATAAAACAAATTTGCATGTATTTCCTGCTTCTGTAGTTTCTGAGAGAGTTTATGGAGGATTAATGTAATTTTTACCTTGAATGCTGGATGGAATTGGCCATGTGTAACCATCTGAGCATTAAGTTTTACCTTTTATATTATAAAAAATGGAATCATTTTGCTTAACAGATACTGGGCTATTTGAGTTTTCTATTTCATCTTATGAGAGTTTTGTTAAGTGGTATTTTTCAAGAAATGTGTCTATTTCACCCAGGTTTTTTGATTTATCAGCAAAAAAAGAAATACTTTTAGTATTCTATTACCATTTCTGTAATGTTTGTAGGATTTGTAGTAATGTACTCACCTCTGATCCTGATATTAATTTCTGTTATATCTCACTTATTTCTCAGTTAGCTTCAGCTGTATTATTTTCTTGATTTTTTTCAAAATATAAACATTTGGTTTCATAATTCTTTTCTGCATTTTGTTTTCTATTTTGATTTCTGCTTTTACATTTTTTATTTCTTTCTTTTTATTACTCTTGTTCAAGCATTTTTAGATTGAATCATAGACCACTGATATTAGACTTTCGTTTCTTTCCAGCATAAACATTTAAAACTATATATTTCCTTGTATTACTGCTTTTGCAGAATCGTATAAATTTTGTCACAGTGTATTTTAGTGATCACGCAGTTTCCTTCTCAGCATGGTGGGGAGAAGGCCAATCTGTGCTTAGTCTCCTTGGACTTGGCTGGCTGCCATGCACATTCACAATTCAGGGGTCATCCAGAGATTTTGGCAGCATTTGTATGAAGAATATCTTGCTCCCTCTTTGAGGCTCTCTTCCTTCTATGACCACCCCCTCCCATCATTTTTCTAGTTTTTGCTATTGCCCCAAATTCTTCCCTTGGCTTTTCAGACCTGCAGGATGTTGGTTTCTCAACCTAAAGTCAGTGAATTAATGAGAACTCTTTCAAGCACTGTGAGGCTTCTGATATTATTTTTCTCTCAACCCCACAGAAACTAACCTCTGCTAGGGTTGGAGGAGTCTCATCCTGGCCAGCTACTCATGGGGAATCCCCTCTGTGCCTCTGTTGCACCTCCTTGCTCTCCAGGGTCCTGCCTCACAAATTCCATCTGCTCCAGCAGCACCAAACTCCAATCTCTATGTCTTCAGCTCAGTGGGACCACTGGGCTCTTCCCTGTCCCCAGGAAGAGAGCTGGGCTGAAAGTCAGATTCACCTCATATGTTTTCTTCTCTCAAGAGATTTTGTTTCTTCACTTCTTTCCAATGCCTGAAAACATTTGTCTCATATGTTTTGATTTGTTTGAGTTTATAGATGTTGACAGCAGGAGAGAAAGTTCAGTGCCACTTGCTCTTGCCAGAAGCAGAAGAACATTCCTAAAATGAACACAGACAAACTCTCTCTAATCATGGCCCAATAATGAGTCTTATCCAGGCAGGTACTTGGTCACGAAATTAAGACATTGTATAAGACTGTCAGTTGTGTCCTTTGGAAATCAGCTCCACAGATTTCCCTTCCTCATTTTCCCAAAGATATCATCGGCCATTTAGATGGAGAGTCTCTCAGAATTTGACCTCTCAAACAAGAAGTCCATCAACCTCTGGTTCCCATCTCCCTTCCAAGCCTTATTTCAATATCTACATTTGGGAAACAGATATTAAACTCATTCACTCAATGTCTCTGCCTTGTCTCCACATTTCTAATTGTAGGATGATACAAGCATCCTTGACTACCCTCGACTGAAGCAATCATTCTCCACTCTGACCTCCTGTCATTACTGTCTGAACAATTCACTTGGCAATTAATCATATCTTGCCTTAGGTTATTTCTTTTCTCATTGTCTAGAACTGACATTTGAATCTCTTATTATATAAGTGTTCACAGAAATATCTTACTACACCATTACAAGGTAAGCTTCTTGATGGCAGGGCCCATAACGCTACAACCAGTACCCCGCCTAACATAGGGATGTT
Organism: Bos indicus; assembly: GCF_029378745.1. NCBI lineage: Eukaryota > Metazoa > Chordata > Mammalia > Artiodactyla > Bovidae > Bos > Bos indicus. Next base: position 48,901,368 of record NC_091775.1, read on the forward strand.
GTGGGTCAAAGAATATATCTATATATTGATCATGGTCACATGCTTGCTAATGAGAATGTTAACTTGTTCTGGGACACAGGAAATTACATTTACAGAAGAGCCAAATTGGATGCTAATGCACTAATTTAACAGACCTAGTGCATGTGTCGGAGAAGGCAATGGCACCCCACTCCAGTACTCTTGCCTGGAAAATCCCATGGATGGAGGAGCCTGGTAGGCTGCAGTCCATGGGGTCGCTAAGAGTCAGACATGACTGAGTGACTTCACTTTCACTTTTCACTTTCATGCGTTGGAGAAGGAAATGGCAACCCACTCCAGTGTTCTTGCCTGGAGAATCCCAGGGACGGTGGAGCCTGTTGGGCTGCCGGTCTATGGGGTCGCACAGAGTCGGACACGACTGAAGTGGCTTAGCAGCAGCAGCAGTGCATGTGTAGACCCAAATTACTTGTCCCTTTGGATTAAGAAGGAGGCTTGTTTATCACCTCTCCTCTTGAGGCTTACATTCAGACAGAGGAAGCTTTGACTTTCTGGACTCTTATCCCAGGACGTTAGAGAGTACCACACACTATCTGAGCTGGTCCTGGATCCCTTCTTCACTTTTCTCCCTTAGTGGTGGAGTTTCTGAGCTACGTAAGCAGACAGGAAATACCTGCTTCTCTGCCTCCTTCTTTCTATCAGTCTCTTAGGGCTAGGGTTCCCCAGTGATGGTGCAGGTGTAAAAGGTGATTTGGGGAGAGACAAGTGGGGAGAGGGAAGGAATCTGTTCTTTGAATCTGGGCTGGGGTAGAGATTTCAGAGGGCAGGGAAGAGGTCTGGTGGTATCTGAAAGTTTCAACAGCTGATGGAAAAAATCTCTAACTCGAATCATGACCATTTGTTTTAGCTATGGATTCTTTTATAGCCATCTCAGAATGGTTAGTGGTAAATGTAAGTCCTGAAAATGTTTCCCAGATCCCTGAAGGCTTTGCTCAGCTGATCAAAGAATATTTTTTTGAAACTTTAAAGACATCATGCAAATGTAGGAGAGATTAACAGAATGTGGGAATGGACCCAAGGTGGGCCTGCCTGTCCCATTCCCTCCGGCTCTGAAACCCATGACCTGGGCTGCAGGTGTACTGGTGGTCCTCGTGGTGAGCGGGGAGATGTGTTTCCTCATGTTCTGACAGGTATTTGGGTTTCCTGCAGCATGTTTAAAACCAATCATTCCCTCCCTCTCTCTTTCCTTGTCTTCCTGCATCCCTTCATTCTCATTCTTTCTCAGTTGAGAATACTTGAAGCTGTAAGCCTGAATATGAGACTTAATCCATGTGCCCATCTGTCCCAGCTCACAAGGAGCCTGGAATAAGTCAGTGCCAGGGTTAGGTCACCTCTTGGCAATGTCAGGACTCTGAGCCAGTGGTCTCGGTTAACTTTTGAACTTTATCTTATGGTTTGAAGATTGTCATATATACACTACCATGTAGGAAACAGATAGCTATTGGGAACCTGCTGTATAGCACAGGGAGCTCAAATTGGTGCTCTGTAATGACGTAGAGAGGTAGGAGTTGGGGGATGGGATGGGGGTGGGAAGGAGGCTCAAGCAAGGGATGTATGCATACCTACAGCCAATTCACACTGTTGTACAGCAGAAGCTAACACAACATTGTAAAGCAATTATTCTCCAATTAAAAAAAAAAAGGTGGCAGCCAAGTTCCAAGTGTTAAAATCTCACACAACTGTGTTCATCAGGGAGAAGAGGGTAGAAAGGAAAGGAATAAAAAAACATTCCCCCTTATTTCTCTCTCCTTTATTGGGAAGGAGACCTTTCCTGGTAATCTCAAAAAGTTGTTGTTGTTGTTGTTTAGTTGCCATACTGTATCTCTTTTTTGACCCCGTGGACTGTAGCTCACCAGGCTCCTCTGTCCATGAGATTTCCCAGGCAAGAATACTGGAGTGGGTTGCCATTTCCTTCTCCAGGGGATCTTCCAGACCCAGGGATTGAACCTGCATCTCCTGCATCAGCAGATAGATTCTTTACCACTGAGCCACCTGGGAAGATTAATACCAAATAGATCTCCTAAATCACCGGAAACAGTTGGCAAAGAGGAGCTGGAGTCCCAGGGTTGTCTTAGAGCGAGAATGATGCATCTTTAGGCCTGGGGAAAGGACCCCTGTCTCATGAGCGCATAAATATATGTACCCTAACCTAAAAACACTGGAGCTATAATAGAACAAAATAGATAGAGAATGACCCAGGGGAGAAGTTAATACTTCATATCTTTTCTCCTTCATACTTCAAAGAAGGTCGAGAATCAGCCTTAACACAGTTGACAACTCTACTTGGTTTAAAGAGGGCTCATGATAGCAGGTTATTGTGTGAAAGAGAGCATGCAGTGTGGAATGAGAAGTTTCTGCCTCAAATCCTGGCTTTGCTACCAATTAGCTATAAGATCTTGAGCTGGTTACTGAACTCACCCTGGCCTCAGATTCCCAATATGAAGTAGAGATAATGTTGTCCTTGATGAGGATGCAAACAAGCATGGGTACCACTTGTTAAGGGCTTGTGTGTGTGTTCCAGGAAAACTCAGCAGTGGCCACAGGACTGGAAAAGGTCAGTTTTATTCCAGTCCCAAAGAAAGGCAATGCCAAAGAATGCTCAAACTACCATACAATTGCACTCATCTCACACACTAGTAAAGTAATGCTCAAAATTCTCCAAGCCAGGATTCAGCAATATATGAACCATGACATTCTAGATGTTCAAGCTGGTTTTAGAAAAGGCAGAGGAACCAGAGATCAAATTGCCAACATCCGCTGGATCATCGAAAAAGCAAGAGAGTTCCAGAAAAACATCTATTTCTGCTTTATTGACTATGCCAAAGCCTTTGACTGTGTGGATCACAATAAAATGTGGAAAATTCTGAAAGAGATGAGAATACCTGACCTGCCTCTTGAGAAACCTGTATGCAGGTCAGGAAGCAACAGTTAGAACTGGACATGGAACAACAGACTGGTTCCAAATAGGAAAAGGAGTATGTCAAGGCTGTATATTGTCACCCTGCTTATTTAACTTCTATGCAGAGTACATCATGAGAAACACTGGGCTGGAAGAAGCACAAGCTGGAATCAAGATTGCCAGGAGAATATCAGTAACCTCAGATATGCAGATGACACCACCCTTATGGCAGAAAGTGAAGAGGAACTAAAAAGCCTCTTGATGAAAGTGAAAGAGGAGAGTGAAAAAGTTGGCTTAAAGCTCAACATTCAGAAAACTAAGATCATGGCATCTGGTCCCATCACTTCATGGGAAATAGATGGGGAAACAGTGTCAAACTTTATTTGGGGGGGCTCCAAAATCACTGCAAATGGTGATTGCAGCCATGGAATTAAAAGACACCTACTCCTTGGAAGGAAAGTTATGACCAACCTGGAGAGCACATTCAAAAGCAGAGACATTACTTTGCCAATAAAGGTCCACCTAGTCAAGGCTATGGTTTTTCCAGTGGTCATGTATGGATGTGAGAGTTGGACTGTGAAGAAAGCTGAGCACCAAAGAATTGATACTTTTGAACTGTGGTGTTGGAGAAGACTCTTGAGAGTCCCTTGGACTGCAAGGAGATCCAACCAGTCCATTCTAAAGGAGATCAGCCCTGGGTGTTCATTGGAAGGACTGATGCTGAAGCTGAAACTCCAGTACTTTGGCCACCTCATGCGAAGAGTTGACTCATTGAAAAAACTCATGCTGGGAGGGATTGGGGGCAGGAGGAGAGGGGCATGACAGAGGATGAGATGGCTGGATGGCATCACCAACTCAATGGAGAAGAGTTTGAGTGAAATCTGGGAGATGGTGATGGACAGGGAGGCCTGGCAAGCTGTGATTCATGGGGTCGCAATGAGTCAGACACGACTGAGCGACTGAACTGAACTGTGTGTTCCAGGCACTGTGAGAGGCAGAATTTTAAAATGCACCCCCTAAATTCTCACCTCCTGTGTGAATTGCAATCTGTACAAGGCCCTCCTCTAGAGTTCCAGCAGGATGTCACTTCTAAATGATATTATGTTGCAAAGGAAAAAAGATTTACTTAAGGCACCTAATCAGTTGACTTTGAGTTAACCAAAAAGGAGATCCAGTTCAGTTCAGTTCATTTCAGTCGCTCAGTCATGTCCTACTCTTTGCGACCCCATGAATTGTAGCATGCCAGGCCTCCCTGTCCATCACCATCTCCCAGAGTTCACTCAAACTCACGTCCATCGAGTCAGTGATGCCATCCAGCCATCTCATCCTCTATTGTCCCCTTTTCCCTCCTGCCCCCAATCCCTCCCAGCATCAGGGTCTTTTCCAATGAGTCAACTCTTTGCATGAGGTGGCCGAAGTACTGGAGTTTCAGCTTCAGCATCATTCCTTCCAAAGAACACCCAGGACTGATCTCCTTCAGAATGGACTGGTTGGATCTCCTTGCAGTCCAAGGGACTCTCAAGAGTCTTCTCCAACACCACAGTTCAAAAGCATCAATTCGTTGGCGCTCAGCTTTCTTCACAGTCCAACTCTCACATCCATACATGACCACTGGAAAAACCACAGCCTTGACTAGATGGACCTTTGTTGGCAAAATAATGTTTCTGTTTTTCAATATGTTATCTAGGTTGGTCATAACTTTCCTTCCAAGGAGTAAGTGTCTTTTAATTTCATGGCTGCAGTCACCATCTGCAGTGATTTTGGAGCCCAAAAAGATAACGTCTGACACTGTTTCCATTGTTTCCCCATCTATTTCCCATGAAGTGATTATTCTAGGTTAAAAAAAGTGGTCATTCAGTTGTATTTGACTCTTTGTGACACCATGGACTGTAATCTGCCAGGCTTCTCAGTCCATGGAATTCTCCAGGCAAGAATACTGGAGTGAGATACTATTTCCTTTTCCAGAGGATATTGCTGACACAGGGATTGGAACTAAGTCTCCTAAATTGCAGGCAGACTCTACCATCTGAGTCACCAGATGAATCTGACCCAATCAGGTGAGTTCTTTCAAATAGGACCTTCCTTGAAGTCAGAAGCTCCAAAAATCAAAGACTCTTTCTTTTGCTGGCTTTGTCATGAACCTCCCAGAAATACATTCTGCCACCCATCTGAGGGAGCTTGATAGTGGGTCCTGCCCTGGTTGAGCCTTCAGATGAGAACCCAGCCCATCAATACCTTGATTTTTTTTTTTAAAGAATTTTTTTTTGTGTGGGACATTTTTAAAGTCTTTATTGAACTTGTTACAATACTGCTTCTGTTTTATGTTTTCAGCTTTTGGCTGAGAGGTATGTGGGATTCTTAGCTCCCTGGGCAGGGATGGAACCTACACCCGCTGCATTGGAAGGCAAAGTCTTAACCACTGCACCACCAGGAAAGTCCCCAAGAGTATTATTTTAAGCCTCCAAATTTGTGGTGATCTATTATACAACAGTCAAAAAGTAATGTGGGTGGCAGGCTAGACCCTTTATAGATCTTACCCATCTGAGGCTCACCACATCTCATAGGATTGAGACCATCATCTCTTGGATCTATGGATGGATGAATTACAAGCATATGATATCAGCTGTGTAATAAGCACACTATCCAGGCACCAGTCTGACTCTGTTTCTCTTGTTACCCATCTTCAGGTCTGCTTCTGCTTCCTGGCTCCTTTAACTTAGAGAAGACAGTTGGATGAAAGTAGGTGGAACTCCAGCTTGGTAATGGGATTTCTTATTGACCGCATGGCAAGCAGCATAGTTACAGATACCGTGGCCTCACCCTTTATGTCACAAACTCCATCTTGGCACCCAGTAGGCATTCAGTCTTCATGGATTGAATTAAGTTCGGGGAAGTGAACTGAGGAAGCTGCTTGAAATAAAACTTTTAAATTGTTTGAAGTTGCTCCTTAGCTCATGCTATGCTGAGCTCCAACTGCAGTGTGTAATTGGGTTTTGATGATGCCCTACTCAGCATGAGCATTTAGATCTGCAGTTCCCTGTCTGGGACAGCAAGGACAGAATTTTCCCAGGCATTGTGATTCTTATTGACCTAAGCAGTGTTGACTCTCATCTCAGGCCCCTGCAGTTCAGGGTCCCTGGGTTTATTAGTGCAGACATGAGTAGAGACTTGGGGTTGGCAAGTTCTGGAGCACTGGGTCCTTGCTCTTTGTTTTGCATTTTCACATTGTGGGGGGAGTGCGTTTGGAGTGGACTCAGGGGCGCATGTATCTGGCTCTGACATCTTGCAATCAAAGAACATTTTGCCCAACCACCTTTTCATGGAAGACTTGATAATATCTGATTTGGAAGTGAATAAACAGGAAAATTCTTCTTGAGGGAGAAACAAACAAAATTAAGACAAGCCAGGGAGGCTGGAGCCAGATGAATTGCCCCTATGGAGCTCAAGAAATTAACCCAGCATGGAGGTGATGTCTTCCCAAGTGCTGTGTGCATGTGGCCCAGAGGAAGTCTGTCCCTTGCTGACTCTGAAGTAGAGAGAACACTCTCTTTTGGAAATTTGCTTGCACTGTCAACCATGATCTCTTCTTCTCTGTAGTCCAAACGCATATGCAAAGGGGATTCATCAGATAAGTTCATTTCATCATCCTAACAACTTCTTGGCCTTTCAACTCAGTGAATCTGGTGAGCTGCCCGCAGCTAAACAGGTGGGGCTAAGGCTTTTGCAGAGATTTCATCTGCGGTTCTGTCCACTCAGAGCGGCTCTGGTCCTCCTCTGAGATATGTTTTTAAGTTCCCCATCAATATCTTCTCTGGTATGACATACTTGCTTTGGTGCCACCTTTGTTAATGAGCATTGTCCTCCATCAATCGGAAATCAATCCTTTCTTCCCCAGGTGAACTGGAATGGAAATTATGTTGAGTTTTGTGCAGAAAATTTCCCATTTATTATTAGTTTTATTTAAGACTCATTTTTTTCTAGGAAAATTTTCATAATTCTATAATGCCTTGTTACATTTAAAAATATTTCGTATGAACTTACTAGAAGTATACTTGTTTGAGAGTCGTGTTGTTATTTATGACATTTCTGGAAACAAGAGGATGACATCAGATTGAGTTGCAGGTGAAGGAAGCCTGTGGCATTTGAAGGTGATGCATTTGGTTCCTAACCAAAGACTCCCAGTAAGCACAGTAGCAGGAATGCAGAATGCTGCCCCGTTTCCATACAGCCAGTCTATTTAAATGCCAGTGGTCTCCAAGAGCTGTGTCTTGCAATTCCAGGAGAAAATAATGCTGAAATTAATGGATAAGAAATAAGAGCTCTTTTGAGAATTTAGCAGAGCTTTGTCCTGTGCACTCAGGAGAAACATCTATTGTCTGTGCCTGTGCTAGGGGAGGTCAGGACCTTTCTGCAGAGTGAAGGTGGCCAGGTGCTCTCTCCAGGTATGTCAACGTCTTAGCTCTAAGTCCAGACCACTGGGCTCCCACGTGTGGAGTTTGGGCTCTGGTTGGTCCACAGTGGACTCTCCCCACATAGAGAAGGCAACAGCTGGTCCTATCAGGGGCTGCTTTGCTCTGCCATGGGCCGTGGGGTGGGGATGAAGACAGGAGGCACCATCAAGTAACACAAGAGGAAGCAGCGCTTCTCACAGTGGGTAAGATGCTCCATGGAATTTTTTATTGGAAAGGCTGAAAGTTTGACTAGCTATTTACATAGCATAGGCAGAAGTGCAGACAAAATAGCTTAAGTAAAATTTTCAGGGGAAATGAGACATTGAGTGGGTGAGTGTTCTCAAAGCCTTGAGGTCTCCTGGTGCCCCATTATAAGCTCAGCACCCCATCCTTGCTTAGAACATGGGTCTACCTTGGACTCATCCTTCCTGTGTTGGTTCATACACTTCCCTTATTTGAAGTTGCTCTGTTCTCTGCATAAATCTATCTTACAGACATTGTGGTTCTAGGACTCTGAATTTATTTAGCCCCATTCCCCCCTAAAACCCACTTCAGCCCATAAATATTCAGTAGGTGTCTACTATTTGCACTGTATGGCACGTGGGCAGGAAAGAGGGCCAAGTAGCAGATGTGTGTTTGTGATGGAGATAGGGTAGGGTGAGACCTCCAAATATAGGGAGTATAAGACCCAGCCCCTCTAGGGGGGTGGTTGTTTGCTGCAAGCTCTGGCTAGGGAAATGAGACAAAGACAGTTACATGAGTGAACCTGAGGCATCGGCACTAACCTGCTCATGCCATGGTTGATTCCAAATACATGGCTCAGTCAGGTGCATGGAGTTAAAGGTGGTAAAGTTATGATAGGGATGGGGAGGTGTACTGCAGGCTATGGTTGGGAGGAGGGGTATGGACCAGATTTCCAGGCAAGATGAAGCTTCAGGTCTTGAACAAAGAATGGAATTGAGAAGCATGGGAGGAAACACCAGCAGGGGGATAATGTGTGTAAAAGTATGGAGCGAACCAGCCTTGAAATAAGGGTGAAATTATCCAAGATCGGCAGCCCCAGTGTTATCCTTTATGATGCTTGCTGGTGTGCTGTCCTGTGGGGGATTCGATTTAGGTTCAAAGTCTTGGATACAGGAAAGCCTCTTCCAAACCTGCTATTTGTTTGAACGAGGGCATTGCTAGGAGATTAGAAGCATCCTGCACTCCTTCTGAGGGCTTCCCCGGTGGCTCAGATGGTAAAGAATCTGCCTGCAATGCAGGAGACATGGGTTCAATCCCTGGGTTGGGAAGATCCCTTGGAGGAGGGCATGGAAACCCACTCCAATACTCTTGCCTGGAGAATCCCATGGACAGAGGAGGAGCCTAGTGGGCTACATCCTATGGGTTGAAAAGAGTTGGACACAACTGAGCGACTAAGCACTCACATATGCATCCCTCCCGTTGCATCACCCAGGATTCCTTCCCTCTGGATTTGGCCAGTGGTTTAAGGAGAAGGGCAAAGGTGAGAAATATCGAGTATGCTTCCCGCCTCTCACCCCCTGCTTTAGCATCATAGCAGTTGTGAAAATGGCTACAACTTCCTCCAGCTGATCCCTTTTCCTAAGTTCCTCCTCTCATGGGCTCTGATGACACGAGGCTGTGGCTAGTAAAGCCTTCTACTCCTGCTGGTCCCAGCTAGTTCCTTTGCCTTAATCTGTCTCTGTTTTTTGTTTCCTTCTAAGGACTGACTGATACAAATTCCTTTCCCACCTATTGAGCACCTGTATCAGACAAATATTTTTCTGTATAATAACAGAAACTGTTTTTAAATATCTTATCAAGTAAAACAAATGTGTGGCCTTATGAAGCCAAAGAGCTCAAGGTTTGCATCTAGCTCCAGGCACAGTTGGATCCAGGTGGCCTGCGTTTCTTGGCTCTTCTTTTTACCGTGCTGGCATCACCCTTAGTTAAGTTCTTCTCTTGTAGTGGAAAGATGGGGCTCAATGGTTTTCAGGCTGATGACTCCACCAGCTAAGCAATCACACTGCAAAAATATCTGTTCCTTCTCCCAGAGTTCCAGTAGATTTTTGAGGTTCACTCTGGTGAAGCCTTGCTCGTATATTCTACTACTCAAGTGGAGGTGGGAGGGGGAGAAGAGGTGGGAGGAAAGTGAACAGTGGACATCCCTTCCCCATCACATGCAATGAGAATGGGGGAAGTAGACTTCCCACTGAGAGGAGAATGCTGGGCACAAAGTTAGGCCATGAACTGAGCTGTGTACTGAGACATCTCAACTCCATGGTTTTTTTTCTTCCCAACCTCCTTCAATAACCATGCTCTGTCAAACCCTTCTTTCTTTACTTAATGATGTCTTTGTAGATTTAATTGACAGATCTAATTTCTAGTCACTATTGTTTATGAAAATCAATCCAGTTCAGTTTAAAACTCTCTTTTGGTAAATGTTTCAAAACACTTTCTAATCCCGTGTGGGCCAGACCCTCACATAAGGGGCTTAGAAAATGGGTATGCATGTAGGGGGTGGCATGTAGGGGTGCTCACTCCTGCGGCTTTGTGCTTTTCTATCTGCTAACACTTCTGAAGTGGAGGATCCAGGGGAAAAGAGATAGCGACACAGTGGTCATTTAATGCAGGGAGCAGCTATTGGTTGTGGGTGAGCTGTCCCTGGTCTTGAAATTCTTCCCTTGGATTTTGTCAATTGCTGATGGCCTCCCTGATGGCTCAGCAGGTAAAAAATTCTGCCTGCAATGCGGGAGACCTGGGTTCGATCCCTGGGTTGGGAAGATGCCCTGGAGAAGGAAACGGCTACCCACTCTAGTATTCTGGACTGGAGAATTCCACGGACTGTATTGTCCATGGGTTCGCTAAGAGTCAGGCTTGACTGAGCAACTTTCACTTTCACTTTCTGTGTAGAGGCTGAGTGTAGTTTCCTTGGGGTGTTGTGTTCATGTTTCTGGAAGAGCCAACGTCACTGAGGATGGCTCAGAAAAGTGTCCAGGTCTCCATGCCCCACCTTCCCTAGCTTCAGCATCCCCACAACTTCTGCATCTCCCCCAAACCTTCTAGTTCTTTACATAAAACCACTAGAACCCCAGGAGGTTTCTCTGTGCACCCTGAAGGCTGTGGGGGTGGGTGTGGTCAGGACAAAGGGGGAGTTGCTCTTACTCCCTTCACAGAATTGTTGTACATCCCTTCCATCTTGCCCTGCTGGAGCTGATATCTCATCCAGCTTTCTCCTTTCAAATAATTTTTTTTTTTTAAGGGCATGAATCTATGTCCACATGTGCTCACCTCCAAAACTCAGAGGACTCATGCTGTGTTCTCACTAGGACCCTCTTACGATCCCCCAGGACCAGAGTGGGACTGCAGGTCTTGCAGCTCAACAAGGTCTAACCGGGAATGAGCAGCTGTTTAGTCATAAGTGACCACAGAACCAATTGTCCAAACCTAGACACTTGGTGAGAGTGAGAGGGACGCTATGGTGGCACTAGTGGTAAAGAATCAGCCTGCTAATGCAGGAGACATAGAGATGCAGGTTCGATCCCTGAGTTGGGAGATCTCCTGGAGGAGGGCATTGCAACCCCCTCCAGTTTTCTTGCCTGGAGAATTCCATGGACAGAGGAGCCTGGCAGGCTGCAGTCCACGGGGTCACAAAGAGTTGGATACGACTGAAGCGACTTAGCCCTGCAACAATAGTTGAATCTGTTCCAAGCAAACCAGGTTGCACTACTGACCTATTTATTATCTATAAGCAATTTTTCTATAGCACTCCACTCTCTATTTGGTTTTAGGGAGAGTAGGGTGAAGCTCTCATCCCCTATTGTAAGGGGAGGAAGGGACCTCTTCCCATAGTCCCATGTTCCTGCTCCTCAACTCCAGCCTGACCATCTTGATGACTCTGGCTCTGTTTCCTTTATTTATGCTCAAGGCAACAAGTTGGTGTGACTGCGGATGGGAAATGGCTGTATTGCTTGAGTAAGCTCAGATGAGGTGCCTTTATGTCTTCCCAGCTCTCCTTAACTGTGCTGGAGTCTCCTTTACTTGGCTTTGAGGCCACAGCAGCAACTTTGAGACCACAGGAGCAGTCCCGCTTGGCACGTACTGACCATCTTTCTCACTAGCAAGCAACAGGAGAAAGCCTTTGGCCAATTTAAGTAGAAAATGAATTTATCCAAGGACATTGCCTACTGAGCCCTCTGGGAGGGCCAGAGAACCAGGCTGTGAGCTGCATGTTGAAATCACATCCCAGACCTGGTCCTGCAGCACTAACCCACTGATCCTCCTCCATGGCTTTGTTGTTAAAACCTCTGCCACTGAAGCTGCTCAAAACGTGACACACATACTGCTCCTCCCCTCTTGCTGGAATCCGTTCCCCACATCCCTGCTTTAAAATAATAATTGGAGGATAATTTCTTTACAATGTTGTGTTAATTTCTGCTGTATGACAATGCAAATCAGTCATATGTATACATACATCCCCTCCCTCTTGACTTCCTCACCCCCCTAATCTACCACTCTAGGTCTTCAGAGAGCACCAAGCTGAGCTCCCTTGTGTTAGAGAGCAGCTTTCCCCTGGCTATCTATTTTGCACATGGTATTGTGTATACATGTCAACACTACTCTCTCAATTCGTCCCACCCTCTCCTCCCTGTGATGGGTCCACAAACCCATTCTCTACATCTGTGTCTCTAGTTTTGCCCTGAAAATAGGTTCATCAGTACTATTTTTCTAGATTCCATATATGCACATTAATATATGATATTTATTTCTCTCTTTCTGACTTACTTCACTCTGTATGGCAGGCTCTAGATTCATCTAACTCACTACAATTGACTCAACTTCATTCCTTTTTATGGCTAGTAATAATCTATTGTATATATGCCTCTCAACTTCTTTGTCCATTCATCTATCAATGGACATCTAGATTGATTCTATGTCCCGACTATTATAAATAGTGCTACATTGGGGACCATGTATCTTTATGAATTACGGTTTTCTCAGGGTTTATGGGCTTCCCTGATGGCTCAACTGGTAAAGAATCTGCCTGCAAACTGGAGACCTGGGTTCAATCCCTGGGTTTGGAAGATCCCCTGGAGAAGGGAACAGCTACCCACTCCAGTATTCTGGCCTAGAGAATTCCATGGAATGTATAGTCCATGGGGTCACAAAGAGTTGGACATGGCTGAATGACTTTCACTTTCACTTTTCTTTCACAGGGTTTATACCCAGTAGTTGGATTCTTGGATCATATGGTAGTTTTATTCCTAGTCTTTGAAGGAATCTCCCATACTGTTCTCCATAGTGGCTGTGCCAATTTACATCCTCAGCAACAGTGCAAAGAGGGTCCCTTTTCTCCACATCCTCTCCAGCATGTATTGGTTGTAGACGGTTTGATGATGGCCATTCTGACCATGCCTGCTTTTATGCACCATCAGTTGCTGAATCAAAACCTGGGTGTGTGTATCTGGCTGCTGGAGCCTGGGTCCTGGCATCAGAGGAGGAGGGAGGGCAAAGATGGTGAACCTGCACCTTCTGGTGGGAGGCTGCCTCTGCATCCCAAGTGCTGTTTCCATGAGCACAGAGAGAAGCTTCAGATTCTGTGTGATCAAAAGTTGTGCAGGATCCACCCACCCAGGGTGATTAGCTGAAAGATGGCCCCCAAGAATATCAGATCTTAGTCCCTGGAATCTGTGACTATGTTGCTTGGTATGTCAAAGGAACTTTGTAGATGGAATTAGATATTTATGGGGGAATTGCCCTGGATTATCTGGGTGAATCCTAATGTAATCACCAGGTTCCTTATAAGAAGGAGGCAGACGGGGGTGTAACCACCAAAGAAAGAGGTTGGAGGTATATGAGGAAGGGGCCATATAAGCCCAGCAATGCAGGCGACTTCCAGAAGCTATTGACAGAAACGTCAAGGGAGAAGATTATCACTGAGAGCCTCCAGAAAGAGCTTTGATTTTAGCCCCAGCAGACTTATTTTTAACTTATGGGCTCCAGAACTGTAAGAGAATAAATGTATATCAATAAAGAGACTAAATAAAAGCCACCCAGTTTGTGATCATTTGTTACAGCAGCAAATATTTACATCAAGTAAATATGTGTGGACTGAACTAAAAGCAAGGGAGAGTTTTTCCAGCGATTTGAAGGCACACAGTAGCTGAGAACAGCAAAGTCTGGGCCTTCAGTTACTCCTGCTGGAGAGAGCAGTCTGAAAAATCATCCTTCTCTCATGCTCTGTGGCCTTGGAGTGTCAACAGTAAAAGAGAGAAAGATCTTTCCAAACCTCTCCCGGAGAAGTCAGAGAAAGGAGAATTGTTTGAAAGCAAGAAGCCATTCGCAGGCCCATGATTGAAAAACAACTCATGCTCAGGGGCTTAAGATATCTGAAGGAAACAGCAGTGTTTAGAGAGGAATTGTTGAGGAAGTAGCTCTTATATCAGCTGGAAAATTCAGCACACCCTGTTTCTGGTCTCTTGCCAATGGCTGGGCCTCTTCGTGAGCCTCCACTGGGGAGAAAAGTTCCTCTCATTGGGCTCCTCGGGGTTTAAAGCTCTGTTCTCTGCCACAGGGCTCCCTCTCCCCTCTATCCTGTCGTGTTCTCACTGCTTCAGGTGGTGTGGGGAAAATAGTGGGATTCATGGTTTGTTCTGAATTATAGGGTGTGTAAGTAGGGATGGGGGCCAGCAGAAATGGCTCCATTTTCAGCTTCATGTGTATTGGTTTCAAAAATCAAAATGTATTACTGTTTCTCCCACTGTATAGACTGTGAGCTCTTTAAAAAGCTTCTTAAAAAATGGCGGTTCCATTTGGGTGACCCGTGTTTTTGCAGGAAATAGTCAAGTCCAGGGTCTAGAAGAGAAGGTCTTGGGAGCTCTGGTTCCCTGGACTGTCTGACCTCACGGCTGTCCCCACTGTGTTAGAGGCTTGGCTGAAACTATACATTAAACCAACTATCTCAGCTATGAGGAGGCAGTTAGCTCTACCAGCACTGGATTAGAAGGGCGGTCCATTTAGCTGTTGTTCAGTCGCTAAGTCATCTCTGATGCTTTGCCACCTCGTGGACTGCAGCATCCCAGTCTCCTCTGTCCTCCACTATCTCCCGGAGTTTGCTCAAACTCATGTCCATTGAATTGGTGATGCTATCTGAACATCTCTTCCTCTGCCAGCCCCTTTTTCTTTTGCCTTCAATCTTTTCCAGCATCAGGGTTTTTTTTTTCCAATAGTAGGTTGCTGCTGCTGCTAAGTCGCTTCAGTCGTGTCTGACTCTGTGTGACCCCATAGACGGCAGCCCACCAGGCTCCCCCATCCCTGGGATTCTCCAGGAAAGAACACTGGAGTGGGCTGCCAATAGTAGGTTAAGTCCCTGCAAAGAACTACTGCACAGCTGTTAAAATATATTTATTTGTGCTGATTTAAGGTTCACAGTATTTTGCTTTTTTGAGATGATACTTTTTTGAGTGTGTGTGAAAATGTGTGTGTGTTCACTGGATTTAGGGAGGACGTTTGTTATCCGTGCATTCTTATGTGCTATGTGTGCTGCGCTCAGTCACTTCAGTCATGTACAACTCTTTGTGACCCAGGAACTGTAGCATGCCAGGCTCTTCTGTTCTCCACTATCTCCCAGAGTTTGCTCAAATGTGATGCTATCTAACTATCTCATTCCTTGCCAGCCCCTTTTCCTTTTTGGAATATCCATGCTTATTTATTTGTTTGTTTGCTCATTGTCTGTTTGCCAAAGCCTTTGACTGTGTGGATCACAATAAACTGTGGAAAATTCTGAAAGAGATGGGAATACCAGACCATCTGATCTGCCTCTGTATGCAGGTCAAGAGGCAACAGTTAGAACTGGACATGGAACAATGGACTGGTTGCAAATTGGGAAAGAAGTACATCAAGGCTGTATATTGTCACCCTGCTTATTTAAGTTATATGCAGAGTACATTATGTGAAATGCCAGGCTGGATGAAGCACAAGCTGGAATCAAGATTGCTGGGAGAAAAATCAATAACTTCAGATATGCAGATGACACCACCCTTATGGCAGAAAGTGAAGAGGAACTAAAAAGTTTTGTGATGAAGGTGAAGGAAGAGAGTGAAAAAGCTGGCTTAAAACTCAACATTCAGAAAACTAAGATCATGGCATCTGGTCCCATCACTTCATGACAAATAGATGGGGAAACAATGGAAACAGTAACAGACTTAATTTTGGGGGGCTCCAACATCACTGCAAATGGTGACTGCAGCTATGAAATTCAAAGACACTTGCTCCTTGGAAGAAAAGTTATGACCAACCTAGGTAGTGTATTAAAAAGCAGAGACATCACATTGCTGACAAGTTCTGTACAGTCAAAGCTATGATTTTTCTAGTAGTCATGTATGGATGTCAGAGTTGGACCATAAAGAAAGAGTTGATGCTTTTGAACCGTGGTGTTGGAGAAGACTCTTGAGAGTCCCTTGGACTTCAAGGAGATCAAACAAGTCAATCCTAAAGGAAATCAATCCTGAATATTCATTGGAAGGACTGATGCTGAAGCTCCAATATTTTGGCCACCTGATGCAAAGAACTGACTCCTTAGAAAAGACCCTGATGCTGGGAAATATTGAAAGCAGGAGGAGAAGGGGATAACAGAGGATGAGATGAGTGGAAGGCATCACCAACTTGATCGACATGAGTTTGAACAAACTCCGAAAGTTGGTGATGAACAAGGAAGAATGGTGTGCTGCAGTCCATGGGGTCGTAAAGAGTTGGACGTAACTGAACAACTGAACTGACTGTTCATTGTCTGTGCCCCTTGGCCAACAGAACCTGAATCCCCTGCAAACTCAGTGAATACCCATGGCTTATTTTGTTTATGGTATAGACAGAGGGCAAATAAATCTCCTTTGTCTGTCTTTGTATTTATATGTGGTGGGAAACCCAATGGGCTGACACACTGGCCTCTCTCCCTCACTTACTTCTTGGGTGACTTCTGTAGTTGGGAATTTGGAGCCAGAATGGGTGCTGCGAAGCTCCCCCGACAGGGTCTACCTGCCTAGACAGACTCAGCTGCAAGGTCTCTGCCCTGCAGGGGGCTGGGTTGCTTGCATTCCATCCATACTTGAAACTGGATGCTTGATTTGCCCAATTCTGGCTTTGGTGTTACAAGTCCTTTATTGCTGCACTGCCCCAAGCCAGCCTCTTTCGGCATTGATGCCGACGTTCTGATCATCTTTGTAATCCTGTTTCTATACCTTTATAGCTCCCAACCTGGTCAGATGGCAAATGGTCCTCTGTTGGACTCCTTGAATCTCCTGTACACAGACGCATCTGAAGTACCTGGAATAGTACCTGACATACAGTAAGTACTCTATTTTTACTGTTTAAATAAATGGATTCATGGATGAATGAATCCAAAGCTTATTATAGTATTGCAGATACCAGGTCTCATAAGTATTGTTGAAGTAGTCCATTAAGTTAAATAGATATCTCCAGAATCCCTACTAAGCATGTAGCATGTTTTCTAGGTCCTACCTGTATTTTCTGGATTAGTCTAAGCACTTAACACTGATCTCAGGATGACTCTGAAAGGGCTGAATTAGTGTGGTACTGTTAGTGCTGATTATCTCAGCAAATATCATTACCAGCTAAAACTTCGATCCTCCAAGCAAACCAGCCAATGAGATCCCTAAATCTGCCTACCACTCATGTTCATCAGAATCCCCAGTTGAAGGTACTCTGATGAAAGAAAATGAAGTTTGGTTTTCTCTCATTTTTGTCTTCTCCCATCTGGGTTTGCTTGTACTAAACAAAACAGAGGTTTGACTATTCAAAATAAGAGTTTTCTTTACTGATTTTCACTGATATTACCAAGCTTGACTCAGTTGTCCTAACGACCTAAATTTGAGAGGAATTTGTGGGTTTAATCCCTGGGTTAGGAAGATTCCCCAGAGGAGGAAATGGCAACCCAGTCTAGTATTCTTGCCTGAAAAATCCCATGGACAGAGGAGCCTGGTAGGACAAGAGTTGGACACGAATGAACATTCACATTGGCAGTTTGGCTTGGAATTGGTTATGTAGGTGGATAATAAATCAATCTGAATTAGGTAACTGTAAATAGCAACATAATGTGTGTGCAAGTGTGTGTGTGTCCAGATTTTCTTGGTTTAAGAGCTTGGATTTCTGAATAAGCCCGAGGAGAATGCCACTGAGGACACCTCCTGTAAGTGCATGTCCCAGATGATGGATGGGTCTTGCTGGTGCTATTTGCTGGGACAGATTCTTTTATTGGAAATGATACAGGTGTATCCTAATAGGACGTTATGGATCATTTCCTTGAATAACTCTCTTTAGGATTTCAGAAAATGGGTGCTTAGGGAAATAGAATTTAAGACATTAAAGCAGGTTTTCTGTGTATTTGGAAACTTCCCAAACCAGATATGAAGCCTATCAAACATGTCTGAGCCTTTTGGATGAAACAGGGGCAATTTCCATTTTCATCAAGAAAATGTAAACAAGAAAAAACTGACTTATCTGTTTGCCTTGTAGAGTGTGTTATGGACTAAACATGTGTGTCCTCCACCCCTAGCCAAATCCATTTGTTGAAATCCTAAATCCTAATGTGACGATGGTAGGAGATGGGGCCTTTGGGTGGTGATTAGGTCATGATGGTGGAGCCTTATGAACGGGGTTAGTGCACTCTTAGAAAAGACCCCAGAGAGCTCCCTTTACCCTTCCACCACAGCCATCTATGAACCAGGTTTTTCCAGTATTCATGTATGAAAGTGAGAGTTGGATCATAAAGAAGGCTGAGTGGTGAAGAATTGATGCTTTCAAATTGTGGTGCTGGAGAAAACTCAAGAGTCCCTTGGGCAGCAAGGAGATCAAACTAGTCAATCCTAAAAGAAATCAACCCTGACTATTCACTGGAAAGATTGGTGCTGAAGCTCCAATACTTTGGCCACCTGATGTGAAGAGCTGACTCATTGGAAAAGACCTTGATATTGGGAAAGTTTGAAGGCAAAATGAGAAGGAAGCAGCAGAGGATGAGATGTTAGATAGCATCACCAATTCAATGAATATGAATTTGAGCAAAGTCTGGGAGATAGTGGAGGACAGAGGAGTCTGGCATGCTGCAGTCCATGGGGTTGCAAAGAGTCAGACAGGACTTAGTAACTGAACAGCAACAACAATGTGAACCAGGAAGTCAGGTCTCATCAGATGCCTTGATCTTAGACTCCCAGCCTCCAGAACTGTAAGCAACAAATGTTTACTGTTTAAGCCACTTAGGTTATAGAGTTTTTGTTATAGCAAGCTGAAGTGATTAAGACAGTACGTATATGTGCCAAGAAGTACATCCACTAAAACCTCTAAATCTCTGATATTTGGATGGTCTAAAACCCCAAACTCAGCTGCCTGTCTAGAGCATTATGTTACCTCTGTCAGTATTTCAGTTAATAAATGTCATGCAGGAAATAGCCTTCCTAGATTGACCAGACCTGGAGGAACCATCTGCCATAGTCAGGCCAGGGATGCCTGTCTAGGGATGGGACCTGACTGCGCATTGGTTTCTCTTCCATATATGACTCGCCCATATTTGGAGGAAATTTTGATTGCTGTGCTTCATTTTGTGTCTTTCCCTGCTGAGGAACTGGAGTGAAAAAGCAGGTACAAGGAGGTGGTGTTTGAGG
This sequence comes from Bos indicus, assembly GCF_029378745.1. Taxonomy (NCBI): domain Eukaryota; kingdom Metazoa; phylum Chordata; class Mammalia; order Artiodactyla; family Bovidae; genus Bos; species Bos indicus. Next base: position 48,920,426 of record NC_091775.1, read on the forward strand.
GAACTAATTCTAATAGGGCTTCCCTGGTGGCTCAGACAGTAAAGAATCTGCCTGCAATGTAGGGGACCTAGGTTCGATCCCTGTGTTGGGAAGATCCTCTGGAGAAGGCAATGGCTACTCACTCTAGTATTGTTTCCTGGAGAGTTCCATGGACAGAGGAGCCTGGTGGGCTACAGTCCATGGGGTCCCAAGAAGTCGGACATGACCAAGCAATTAACTTTCACTTTTTCACTTGTGCATCCAGGAGAAGGATTTCTGGAAACCCCCTCATAGAAGACTTAGGAATCTAATTGACTTAATTACAGGTTGGAAGGGAGAGAGTTACCATGTACAAGCCAAGAGGGACCCAGATGTCACTTTGAATCATTTTGCCCCCTGGTAACTGTTTTCAAACAGGAGAAACAAAAGGCTTGAAGCTTAAACAGAAGCAGCCCAGCTGGAAGCAGACGAACTCACTGACACTATGGCAATGTGACCACTCTAGCCATGAATGGCTGCAGCCTGCTCTCAGAGGCCCTGGTGAGCCTACATTCAAGGTCAAGTTAACAACACACACCTTCCATCTTCTGTATTGACAATGAGTGACAGTAAGCCATGGGCTGGCAGGGCAATCTCAGACTGGATCCTATGAGCAATCAAAGAGGATTAATGGGCTTCTGCAGTTTTGGATTTCACTTGCATTGGAAATAAATATTTGCACGTTCCTGGGGGTATATTCCAGAATAAAATCTATAGATATATAGATACATATACATTTATGCATACATTCATATTCTTTTCCAAATTAGATTTAACCATATTTTCCCCCAAGCATCTGACTATGGCTTTTGCACAATGTTGAGAAGAATAAGAAATGGGTTGACATGTTATTTGAATAAATCCAAACAGAACCTTTTAGTCATCCTGAAAATATGAAGGCTCAGACCGTCTCACCTTCACCTGTCCTAACAGGACACCATCCTCTTATTTTACTTTACCAGTCAAAACTGGGTCATGACAGTTATAGAATGTTCATCCCAAGGCTACCCAGGGGTGATGAGATAGGAACCCAGAATACCTGAGTGGTTCATCTTTAACTCAGTGTCAGTTCAGTTCAGTCGCTCAGTTGTCTGACTCTTGGCGACACCATGGACTGCAGCAAACCAGGCTTTCCTGTCCATCACCAACTCCTGGAGCTAACTCAAACCCATGTCCATTGAGTCGGTGATGCCATCCAACCATCTCATCCTCTGTCATGTCCTTCTCTTCCTGCCTTCAATCTTGCCCAGCATCAGTGAGTCAGTTCTTCACATCAGGTGGCCAAAGTATTGGAGCTTCAGCATCAGTCCTTCCAATGAATATTCAAGACTGATTTCCTTTAGGATTGGCTGGTTGGATCTCCTTGCAGTCCAAGGGACTCCCAAGAGTCTTCTCCAACACCATGGTTCAAAAGCATCAGTTCTTCAACATTAGTTATGGTCCAACTCTCACATCTATACACGACTACTGGAGAAACGATAGCTTTGACTAGATGGACCTTTGTTGGCAAAGTAATGTCTCTGCTTTTTAATATGCTGTCTAGGTTTGTCATAGCTTTTCTTCCAAGGAGCAAGCGTCCTTTATTTTCATGGCTGCAGTCACCATCTGCAGTGATTTTGGAGCCCCCCAAAAATAAAGTCTGTCACTGTTTCCACTGTTTTCCCATCTACTTGCCATTAAGTGATGGGACTGGATGCCATGATCCTAGTTTTTTGAATGTTGAGTTTTAAGCCAACTTTTTCATTCTCCTCTTTTACTTTTATCAAGAGGCTCTTTAGTTCCTCTTTGCTTCTTGCCATAAGGGTGGTGTCATCTGCATATCTGAGGTTTTTGATATTTCTCCCAGCAATCTTGATTCCAGCTTGTGCTTCATCCAGCCTGGCATTTCACATGATGTGCTCTGCATATAAGTTATGTCTCTGTAGTCTCTTTGTTCTCTAAATATTGTCCTTTGAAGAGGGATAGCCTGATTATTTAGCTTAAAAAGATACATGTTCATGACATCTAATCTAACACAGTAAGTAGAGGGTGGAAGGTGAAATGTTTCTGGCACTAACATCACATTGTCTGTTCACAGCAACTCTGAAGACACAGGCACTGATGCACCTGGGCAGAAGTGAGTCTTTTCCAAATAGAATAACACCTGCCTGGAAGCTCTGGCATCTTACTTGGATGCTTTGGCAGATTAAGCCCTTCAAGATTAGGGACCATGTCTTGTTCATCTTTGTTCAGCTCAGTGCCTGGCTTATTGATGGAAGATGCTAGTCTACCATTCAATAAGAGAGTACAGAGGTTGCAACTCCTGTGCCCACTCTGTCTACTCTGGGACCTTTGTAAACAGGGAATTACATGGACGATGCAAGATAAGATACAGACCAAGTTTGTGACCCACAGAACCCAATATTAATTTAAGTTGAAGAAGATAAGACAGAGTGTTTATCTGGGAGACCATGGGGGTTATCTCATTTGAAATAGTATCTGTTCTGTCATGTTCTACTAACAGGAAAGAGAAACAGGGAATAAGAATGTCTCTCAACAGACTTTTGAGTAATTAAGAGAGGCAGGGAATTCTGGGTATGGAAGAAGACATGACCATGTTCCTGCCTGCAGGAGCCTTGGCCCTTTAAGGGAGATGTGCCACCCCCTCCCTTTACCTCAGCTCACACTGTACTGTAGATGACCCCAACAGAAGGGATGGCAAAGCTTGACTGGGAGAACACAGAGAAACTGAGCAATGTGACTGTGAGAATATAAGAACACCTCTTGGAGGAGGTGATTTTTTCAACTGAGCCTCAAATAGGGTGTCATTTGAACATTTGGGGGAGTTCAGAAGGGCATTCTAGATAGGAGGAGCCATGGAATCCAGAGCATAAAGTCAAGAGGTCACCAAATAAAGCACACAAGCAGTTAGATGATAGCACAGCTTGGGCAGATGGAGGAAACAGAGAGTCTGACTCATGTGCCCAGGGACCCCAGACTGCACACTTGGTGCTGACTCTGAAGAAAGGATCAGAAATGCAAAGACTGATGAGCAGATATGGTATTTCCCGTTATGATGCTTTCTGTTGAGCTGGAGGGTCAGACAATAAGTGAAAAACACATGATTAAATGCACAATTACAAATTGTGTGGGACTCTAAATGAAAATGTAAAAAGGGTACAGTGACTAGAAACACTAGGAGTCTGTCTTACAGAGTGACATAAGTCAGAGAAAAACAAATAATGCACATTAACACATATACGTGGAATTAAAAAAATGTACACATGAACCTATTTTCAGGGCAGGGATAGAGATGCAGATGTAGAGAACGGATGCATAGACATGGGTGGGAGTGGGAAGGGGAGGGTGGGGTGAACTGAGAGATTGGAATTAACATGCATACATTGTGCATGTGTACTAAGTCACTTCAGTCATGTCCAACTCTTTGCGACCCCACAGACTGCAGCCCGCCAGGCTCCTCTGTCCATCCAGGTGAGAATACCGGAGTGGGCTGCCATTTCCTCCTCCAAGGGTTCTTACTGACCCAGGGATCAGATCAAATCCAAATCTCTTGCATCTCCTGCATTGGCAGACAGGTTCTCTACCACTAGTGCTCTCTGGAAAACCCCATGTATACACTACCATGTGTAAAATAGAGAGCTAGTGGTGGGAAGTTACTGTATAATGCAGGGAGTCCTGTGGTGACCTAGGGGGTGGGCTGGGGTTGGGTAGTGAAGTCAAGAGGAAGGGGCTATATGTATACATATCGCTGATTCACATTGTTGTATAGCAGAAACTAACACAGCACTGTAAAGCAATTATACTCTAAAGAACATGAAAAAAGAACATATCAGAAGGTGACCACTTAGACTTGGCAACCCTGAGGAGAGAGCTGAGAACAGAAAGGCAGAACAAGAGGCCATCCAGGGAAAGGGTAAGAAGAAAGGACCCCAGGCAGAGGGGATCCCATGAGATAGGAATGAGTCTGTGCATCTATGGAATCAATGAGTCCAGTATCACAGAATCTTAGTGGTCAGGAGGAAGTATGCCCCAGGATGGAGCTGGACAGGGTACATGAGCCAACCATGACCTTGTTGGTCATGGGAGAAGCCTGTATTTTGTTTGGAGTGCAGTGAGGTGTCGCTGCAGGGTGTAAGCAAAGGAATAAAATTCATTTTTTCACTTGGTCTTTCAGGTGGGACATTGTCAAAAAGCAGAGAGAACTCTGAGAAAGATTTTTCAGGGATCTGGGTGAGAGATGGAGGTGGCTTGGACTAAGGTGATGGTTGTAGGTAAGGTGATGTGACTTAGAGCATTTGGAAGGCAGAATTGATGAGATTTGCTAGAGGGTTGGGTTGGGATGCACTGGGAGGAAGAGGGCACAGTTTAGGATGACTCTGAGTTTCTGGCTTGAGAATTTGGCATATGATTATGTCGCTTATTAAAATGTAAATGATAGGGTGTGGGAGGTGCAGGTGAGAGGGTGAATGAAGATCGAGATCTCAGCTTTGAATGTGAAATTCTAGAGACAGCAAAGTTAAGAAGCACAGCTGGAGTGGCTCAGGGGAGAGGGCGCTTCGGTGGGGATAAAAATACGGGTTTATTGTAGGAATGCTACTTAAGGCCACAGGATGAGATGACTGGGGAGATGCAAAGATAAAGAGGAAAAGGACAGACCTTGCAAGAGGCCATCACTCAGAAACCAGAGTAGGAGGAATCCCTGACAATGAAAGCGAAAGGGAAACCAGACAGTAAGTGGAAAACCAAGACAGCAGTGTTTGCAGACTGAGAGACAGAGTTCAGAGGAGGAAGGAAGGGGGCATCTGGGTTATATTCTGCTGCGAGAACACATCAGGGGACAGGAAATTTTTCCTGTGTGCTTTGTAACTTTAACCCAAGCCTGGATATTCATTGGAAGGAATGATGCTGAAGCTGAAGCTCCAGTACTTTGGCCACCTGATATGAAGTGCTGATATTGGAAAAGGCAATGAAGCTGGGAAAGATTGAAGGCAGAAGGAAAAGGGGGCAACAGAGGATGAGATGGTTGGATGACATCCTTTCTTGTTGTTCTATCGCTAAGTCATGTCTGAATGATTGTGACCCCATGAACTGCAGCACGCCAGGCTCCTCTGTCCTTCATTATCTCCTGGGTGAGTTTGTTCAAACTCATGTTCATGAGAAAGTCCTGAACAGAGACTGCATGTGGGAAGTAGGGGAGAGATGATCCATTCACATGTCTGAGAGGGCAATGGGACAAACGTTCTTTACTTTTTAAGAAGCTTACTAGAGCTTATTCTATGCTAATGGATAAATGATCAAACAGAAATTACTAATGTAGCACAAAGGGAATGACCTAAGGTAGAGCTCCTCAACTATTTTGGTATCAGGAAGCAGTTCTGTGGAAGACAATGGTTTCACGGACCTGGGGGTGAGTGTGGGGATGGTTTGGGGATGATTCACACGCATTACATTTGCATTTACATTTACATTACATTACATTGTGCACTTCATTTCTATTATTATTACATCAGCTCCACCTCAGATCATTAGGTGTTAGATACTGGAGGTTGGGGACCTCTGCCCTAAGAAGTGAAATCCTTAAAAAATGGAGGATAAAAGAAGATGTGGCTGTATACATACAGCAGAATATTACTGAGCCATAAAAAAGAATGGAATAGTGCCATTTGCAGCCACGTGGGTGGACCTAGAGTTTATCATAATGAATTGAAGTAAGTCGGAAAAAGGCAAACATCATATATCACTTACATGTGGAATCTTAAAAAATGATACAAATGAACTTATTTGCAATGCAGAAATAGACTCACAGACATCAAAAACAAATTTATGGTTGCCAAAGGGGAAAGTCAGATCAGATCAGATCTGTCACTCAGTCGTGTCCGACTCTTTGCGACCCCCATGAATCGCAGCACACCAGGCCTCCCTGTCCATCACCAACTCCCGGAGCTCACTCAGACTCACATCCATCGAGTCAGTGATGCCATCCAGCCATCTCATCCTCTGTCGTCCCCCTCTCCTCCTGCCCCCAATCCCTCCCAGCATCAGAGTCTTTTCCAATGAGTCAACTCTTCGCATGAGGTGGCCAAAGTACTGGAGTTTCAGCTTTAGCATCATTCCTTCCAAAGAAATCCCAGGGCTGTAGGTGGGATAAATTAAGAGTTTTCAATTAAAATATACACACTGAAAAAAAGTGAAAGCATTAGTTGCTCAGTTGTGTTCGACTCTTTGTGACCCTGTGGACTGTAGCCCACCAAGCTCCTCTGTCCACGAAATTCTTCAGGCAAGAATACTGGAGTGGATAACCATTCCATTCTCCGTGGGGTCTTCCCAACCCAGGGATTGAACCCACGTCTTCTGCATTGCACACAGATTCTTTACCATCTGAGCCGTAAGGCAAGCCCAAAATATATATACATATATATATATGTATATATATATAAAATATATAAACAACAAGGTCCTGCTCTATGGCACAGGGAAATATATTTGATATCTTGCAATAACCTAAAATGGAAAAGAAACTGAAAATTAATATATATATATAATATAACTGAACCTATCTAAATATCTTTATCTGAATTGCTTTGCCATGCACTTGAAACTAACATTTTAAATCAACTATACTTCAATTAAGAAAGTGATGGGCCACTTCTTACTTTGTAAGAGGAGGAAAGTAGGAGGTATGTGGGCAGGGTTTAAATTTGGCCGAGAAAGATGCAAGTATTGCTGGAGGCTTCTGCAAGGTGAGGTCATCAGAGCAGTGAGAATGTGGCTGAAGAAGAGAAGCAAGAGGAGGAAATGGTTGTGTCAGGAGCTACATGAGCAATTGGACTTGCCCAAGGACCAATCCAGTGCTCAAGCCAAGGTTTCCTATCACAGATTTAAAGTAAGCCAGTCAGGGATGGACCTAGAAAATGTCATAATAAGTGAAGTAAGTCAGACAGAGAAGGAGAAATATCATATGACATCCCTTGTATGAAGAATTTAAAAGGAAATAATACAAATGAGCTTACTTAAAAATAGACTCACAGACTTAGAAAATGAACTTGTGGTTGCTGGGGTGGGAGGGTGGGTAAGAGGGAGACTTAGGGAGTTTGAGATGGTCATGTACACACAGCTATATTTCAAATGGATAACTAACAAGGATCTATTGTATAGCACATGAAACTCTGCTCAAAGTTATGAGGCAGTCTGGATGGGAGTGGGGTTTGGGGGAGAATGGATACAGATATACATATATGGCTGAGTCCCTTTGCTGCTGACTTGAAACTACCACAACATTGATAATCAGCTATATCCCAATACCAAATAAAAAGTGAAAAAAATTAAGCCAATCAGCTAGTCTTTATTTTTTAACCCCCAGAAGATTTTTGCCTCTTGGGTAGATGGTAGGACTTAGTTCCAAGAATCAAGGGAGGATGACCAAGGAAGTTGAAATCATTTACAAAGGGTCTTATTATGACGGTCCTGAAATCCAAGTTGGAATGGGCAGAAGGATGAGACCAATTCATTGGAGACCTCTCAGGATTAAGGGACTATTTTATAGAAAGTCCTGGAACAAGACATTCAGAGACTAAGGCTGGAGAGGGGCCTTGAGAGCCTAAAAGTTCAGTCCTTCTGTAATCCTCATCAGCTCCTTGAGAACACCCCCAATCAGCATGCACTCAGAGTGAAAATACAGTGCTTGCCATGCAAATACAACTGCAGGACAAGTCCTCAGTCTCATTTCACTTCTACTGAAATTGCTACTTCTAAGTCCCTCTGCTCTTGCATTGACCTGGGGACCTCAGGGCCACAGAAAACTGTCTTGAACCTTCATCAGCAACCATCCATGGCTTTTCCATTGGATGAGTCTACAGTCCAATGTTATACCGTTCCTCCCCACACCTGGGAAATCAGCAGCACCTGAGATGCTTCCGCTCTCCTGGCTCTGGTGGCTATTTCCTGTGGTCTCTATCTAATGTAACCAGTGCAGCAGTCAGAATTTCAAATCATCTTTATTGCTGCTGCAGATTTTATCAGCTGCCTGAGAACAGTCTTACCTCCACATGATTACTAAATGACAAACGTTTCTCTCCTTTTCCAACATTTTCTCTAGAGGGTTATTGATGTCTCAGAGAGCAAAAAATTCCAGAAAATACGGTGTCCTCAGCCACGCTGGAGTGGCCTTGTAAAGATCAATCTATAACAGTAAAAACATGATCTATAAAGGCAATAGGCATAGGAGAGAGAATGGTGAAAGTTACTGGCAGAAGATAAAATTGACTTCATAATGGGAACAGAGGCACTATAAATGCCCTCATAACTGCCCAGAACCCTGTGGACATAGCTTGTCACTTGCTTATTTAGTCAATATGTTGACTGTTTATCTTTACCGCGTATCAGAATGGTCTAGACCAGGTTATTTTGGTTAAAGTGATTTTCTTTGCCAGTGATGAGCAGTTGACACTGTGGAGAGAAACCTGTTATTTGCAAAATTTAGTTTTGGCTGAATAAGGGCCAATAGTTTCCTTCTGAATTAAAGAGAAAGTGGATTTATTAGACAGGTCTTCTACTAACGGATCTCACAGCCCCTTAAGCCGATTTCCCCTTGAGTCAGATGTAATAAACAGTGGTTTCGACCTCGCGTGCCTTAGTTGGGATCAAGGCTGTGATGTGTGGCTCTATTTTTTGGAACATCAGGTTCTTTCTCAGATAAAATCCTCAATTCCGGAGAGCAGAACTGCTTTGTGAAATTAGTTGGTTTTCTCTAAATGAACTGCAATGACTAATTTTATATGCCGACGTAACTGGATCACAGGGTGTCCAGATATTTGGCTGAATATTACTTCTGCATGTGTCTGAGAGGGTGAAATTCCAGGTGAAATTAGTGTTTGAGTCAGTGGACTCAGTAAAGCTCTTTGCCCTCCTCCATATGAGTGGGTGTCATTAAAGCTATGGAGAGCATATGCAGAAGAAGAAGAGAAAGGAAGAATTCATTTCTTTCCACCTGATTGCTTGAGCTGGGTGTTCTATCTTCTTCCCTGGACACTTCTGGTTCCAGCCTTTGGAAATGAACTGAAATTGTATCACCAGCTCCCCTGGGTCTCCAGCTTGCGGAGGGCAGATGATGAAACTTCTCAGCCTCTATAGCAAGCCGATTCCTCATGGTAAATCTCTCCCTACAGATATATCCTGTTGGTTCTGTTTCTCTGGAGAACCCTGGGTAATACATGGACCGATTGCTCTGGTATCAGGAAGCATGTTCAGGAGAAGCAGAGCCCTCATAGTGCTGCCTTGGCTGCTCACGCTCACTAAGTTATTGGTTTCCCTTTGCTTAAAGAGAGAGCCTAAGTTGCCAGCGAGAGACCATGGCCTGCTAGGAGAGGTCCCTGCCTTTTAATTCAGACTATTTCCATATTTTCCTGCACATTCTCAGGCTCCAGGTAAAATGAACACCTTCCTCTTCCTCAAATCCAACTTTTGCTTTTCCAACTCTATTTCTTTTCTCTTGAAAACACCTCTCCTCAGAGCAATTATCCTTTCTCAATGAAAGCCTCTTTTGATCCCAAGTGTGTTCACTCACTTATTCATTCCTATAATAAATATTTATAGTACACCTTCCATGTATCGGGTGCTTCACCTGGATAGACTGTTCAGAATTTCTGTGGTACTTTGCAGAATGATTAAAATATTTAACAAATATTTCATGAATGAATGAATGAATGATTTGCAATTTGATTTTAGCTTGTTGACCTTATAGCCTCTTGGTTACAAGCTCTGTATGGACTCAGTGTGTGGGTGTTACTCCTACTCCCTGTGAATGTAGTAGACGATTTATTGTTTTAAATTAGGTAAAGTGAACTCTGAGGTCAATTAAATCAGGAAAATCCATCAATTGAATTAGCTTTCATCATGTCCCCAAATCGAAATTATCATAGGGGCCACATTCACAATACTGGATATCACCAGTTCATTCTTGCTCAGTAATTTACTCTTGGTGATAATCAGCCAGCTATTCTAGTATTTCCAGTTATCTTCATTCACTATCTGACTTGACTAGCAATCTTTCCAATACTGATAGGCATTAAATATTCTGGTCCAGTCCTGTGAGAGACTGTAAATGGAGTAGATTAGAATATTTTATACAAAGCTACTAGGACTTCAGTCCTGCTGTTTTAGTTTCAAGCTATAGCCAACACACGGTGCTCACTGTCAGTGCTGTGTCTGTGTGCCCATGTCAGTGAGAAATCCTTGTCAAATTAGCTCCACTGGGTGAATTATGAGGGCAAAAATCCCAAGAACTGAAAAGGATTGCCAACTCCTGAGCAAAGGACAGAATACACTAGAGTCATGGGAATGAAGGTCAGGGAACGACCAGACACCACATATTTGGAGACAGAGACTGGCCACTGACATATGCACATGTTCAGTATTTGCTGAATTAATAAAGGACCCTACATAGTCTCTCAGCCTGCACCCAACTTTTCCCTCAAGCTCATCCTAATAGAAGGATGCCCTTCTGAGCAAGAGGGGATTGTTTGTAAAGCAAAGATTGTGTTTTTATTTTAACCTTGGACTGGCAAAAGATTCAAACACTAACAGAGCTTGATGAATTTTTGTTGGATAGAGAAGTTGATGCATATGTCCTTCAGGAAGGTGACTTGGAAATCGTCCCTATGATTAGGCTCAAAGAAGTGAGTGTTCTGTTGATAAAATGACAAGCGCTTCCGTATTTCCATTAACCAAATGAAATCATCTGGAGCATCTTGAGAGAGTAGAACTTTATGTAGCTAAAGGTTATTCTAATATAAAGGTGCTTCTGACTCCATAGATGTCCAGCAGAATTTTGGATGTATCAGGTGCCCATCAATAAATTACCTTTCATTTCATGTCCTTCTAAGTAGGATCTCAACTCTGCTTTGGGTGTGTTCAGTTGCTAAATCATGTCCAACTCTTTGTGACCCCATATCCACTTTGGAAGTCTCAGGTTGCTGATCTTAACAACTCATGAAGGACACAGAGAGGCCCTGGTTTTATCCAGGATGTTTAACATGTGTGTGTCTTTCCCTAAGAATTTGCATGTTATTCAGAGAACTTTTTTTCTGTATCATGTGATTGGGACAAATGGAAAAATAATTATCTTACATAATAAACAGCCTACCTCTTTGCTTTCATCTGGCTTAAGTGCTTTCTCAAAGCTTTGGAAACCAAGATCTAACAGAGTGCAGTCAAGCTTCCTGGGAACCAAAAGAGTAGATCATGGTGGGAGACTGAGAGCCCCCAGGAAGATGCTCTCCACCCTAAAAGTGAACACTCGATGGACAATCTCCTTTACTGTCAACTAGGCCACTCTGGCTGTGCTTGAGAAACACTTAGAGAACTCCTAAGAATGACAAGAGTATCCAGCCCTCACATTAATGCCTCCGGCCACTGGTCAGATTGGAAAACCACATTATTTAGAGGACACTGGGTAAATCATTCAGAAGAGTCTTTCTGCAGCAGTGGAAGTTAATTAGCCCTAGACTAAATGCTGCTCTGATCTAATCTAACAAATCTTACAAGCAAGACTGTAAAGGACTGAACTGTTTCTGAATAAATGTCCATCACTTTAAAGGGTAAAATTTACAATATCTAAAATCCAATCATGAGTTACCAGGCATGCAAAAAAGCAGAAAACATGAAATATGAGGAGGAAACAAATTCAATTGACATTGATACAGAACTGATACAAATTACAGAATTAGCAGATGAGGATATGAAAGCAATTATTGGAACTCCATTCTATGCTCAAAAAGTTGAGTAAAGACACTGAACATATTAAAAAGATTGAAATCAAATTCCAAGAGATGAAAACTATAGTGTCTGAGATGAAAAATGTACTGGATGGGATAAATGGCCAATAGATGTTGCAAAATAAAGCAAATTAGTGTGTCTGAAGATATTAATACTAACTACCTAAAGTGAACCGCACAGAGAAAAGAGGATCAAGAAGAAAAGAACATCTGTTAGCTGTAGGAAACTTAACTTAGTCTAATATATGCATAACTGGAATCCTTGAGGAAGAGGAGGAAGAAGGAGGGGCAATAAAAATATTTAAAGAAATAATGGCCCAAATTCTTCCAGAGTTGATGAAAATTCTCAACACTATATTCAAAAACTCAACAAACTCAGAGAAAGTCAAAATAAAAGAAACATGCTTTAATTAAAAAAATTGTATTAAGGCATATTATAATCAAGTTGTTTAGAATCAGTGATAAAGAGAAAAGTCTTAAAAGTAGAGGAAAAGGGCATAGGTTCAGAGGAACAAAGATGCAGATGACAGAACATTTATTCTTGAACCTTGTCAAGCACAAAAACAGTGGAGAAACATCCTTAATGCAATGAAGAAAATGTTGTCAAGCTAGAATTACATTCCCAGTGAAAATACGCTTCCAAAATAAAGGCATAAAAAGACTTTTTGAGACATAAAAAAAGCTGGAAGAATTTATCATTAAGATTCATGCTAAAAGAAATGTAGATAAACAAAAATGTCCTACCATATATCAGGGAACTATATTCAATCTGTATATATGTATATTTAATATATGCATATTTATTTCATACATACATCTTTTTTCATATTATTTTCCATTATGGTTTATTGCAGGATATTGAATATAGTTCAATTTTATACATACAACTGAATCACTCTTCTGTATACCTGAAACTAACACATTATAAATCAACTATACTTCAATAAAGAACTTTTTAAAATGTAAATAAGAGTCTTTAAAACTCTTTAAAACTTGTAAGTGGAACAGAAGGAAACTGATATCAGATAAAAATATAGATCTACATAAAGAATCAATAACATCATAATTGGTAATTACATGAATAAATATAAATATGTACTCTTTTTTTCACTATTTAAATCTCTTTAAAAGAAAATCACTTAGAAATAATAAAAATTGAATTTGGGATTTACAACATATAAAAATGTAAACAATAATAGCAAAAAGCTAGGAGGAGAGAAAGGTAAGTATACCTTTTTTAAGTTCTTATACTATATATGAGTAATATAGAAGCATTTGAAGGTATACTATCATATGTTAAAGATGTAGATAGTAAACCCAAAAGTGACCACTGAAATTAAAAAGTGAAGAGTTATGGTTAAAAGCCAACAAAGGAGATGAAAGAGAAATCAAAAATAAAGTAGAAAAAGAAGAAAAAGAGAATAACAGCACAAACAGAAAACAAAGAAGACAATAGACTCAGATCTAAGCTTTATTGATAGTTAAAATAAAAGTAAGTGGCCTAGGGCTACCCTGGTGGTCTAGTGGTTTAGAATCTACCTTGCAATACAAGGGACACCTTTGATCCCTGGTCTGGGAAGATCCCACATGCCTTGGAGCAACTAAGCCCATGCTCCTCAACTACTGAGGAAACATGGGTGAGTCCCAAAATAATAATAAAAGTGAGAGGATCCAGACGGGAAAAAAATAGTATATAGTATATATATATATATATATATATATATATATATATATATATATATATATATATAGTATATAGTATATAGTATATACTATGTAAAATTCCTATTGCATAAAACTCTATAAATACAAACTAACAGTCACAGATCATGGTTGCCAGTGTGACCGTACCTAGAGAAAACTAAGGTGAAATGGGGCCAGTGGGGTGGGTTCCTTCTCCCATGCAACTGGGGTCCTTAGAGAAGAGGAAGAGACACCAGGGATGCGCACCGAGAGGGCGCACCATGGGAGAGGGCTGTTGTCTACAGGCCAAGGAGAGAGACCTCAGGAGAAACCAACACTGCCCCCACCTTGATCTCAGACTTCCACTTCCAGGAGTGGAAGCAGACATATTTCTGTTGTTTAAATCAGTAGTTTGTGGTGTTCTGTTGCGGCGGTTGTAGCAGACAGGTACAGGGGGCTTCTAGGCAGTGGTGTTTTCTAAAGCTCCCAGGAGCTTCTCATGAATACTGTACCCATGCCACGTGGTATTAGGCCAGGTTGCCTCCTTGTCCATTGCAGACTCAGCTGGACTGTGCTGTTTGGGCTCCTTGATGATCTGACGCTGATGTCAGGACTTTGTTAACTGCCTTTGGGCTTGCACTTCTCTTTCTGTGGCCACATGTATCTTACACCTAGATCTTTTTGCACAGCAATCAAACAGGTTATTTATCAAAATAGAATTTTGCCACCATTCAATTGAACAAATACTTTGTGTATACTCCACTTTAGATAGCAAAAGTTGTAATAAGACTTGGCCAGATAAGATGCATAACTTTCTACCATTGAAATTTCATACCCTCCGAAATATCTTTGGGACTTTCCAGGTGGCACAGTGGGAAAGAATCTGCCTGCCAATGGAGAAGTGGGTTCGATGATCCCTGGGTCGGGAAAATCCCCTGGAGAAGGAAATGACAACTTGCTCCAGTATTCTTGCCTGAAAAATCCCAAGGTCTGAGGAGCCTGTCGGGTTACAATCCATGGGGTCACATAGAGTCAGACACTATTGAGTGACTAAGCAGGCATTCACGCACAGCATCTGTCTACATATGGCATTTTACAGCGTCCACCTGCACATGGCATTTTAAGCAAACTGAAAATGCTTGCTCCATGTAGCTGTATTATAGCCAGGTTTTGGATATTCTGTTTGTTTGCATTTTTACATTAAAACAATCAATGAGCAATTTATATAGGAACTGTTGACTAATTCTGAAAACACCCAGGCTCCTAAAATGAGTGCAAAGGATTTGAGTCGCAGAATTAAAAGCAGGTTCAGACGGAGTCTTCAAGCCAAGAGTAATAATTAGTGCATGCACCATAAAACTGAGTTTTAATTAAATATGTCTTTGAATAAGAAAGACGTTTTATGAAGTGTTGTGCACGTGGAAAGCTCTCGAAATGGCACTGATAACACCCAGAGAAATGTCAAAGACTAGAGAACTTTAAAAATGTAACTCATTTTAAAGGGAATCCAAAGTAGAAGAGCAATAATTCACTGAGACATACCCTGACTCTATTCCATTTACTCTTAAATGCACAGAATACCATCCACGAAGATTCTCCAGTGGCCATACTGCATCTCCCCCATTGCCTGTTCTACTTTGCCTTCAGCACACTGTCCAATGCCAGTGAGCACACAGCAAGTGTCTGCCTCACTGAGCTTTGAGAAAACACTGAACTTTTCTACCCCAACACGTACTTAGTAGAAGGGTCAGATGGAGAAAAGTTAGTAGCTGTCACTTTAATATTTCATGCACAAAAAAGACCCGATTGCCATCTAGGTACATTGCTCTGTTATATTGTTTCCAATTAAAATGGTCCTAAATGAATGTTTAATGACAGAACATGGTGTCTCTGCAGATTTAGAAGCTGCAAATTAGGCTGGCCATCTCCATCAGGAACATCTGTCTGCCTCCATATGTGCTGTGATAGATGGAGAGAGGTGATCTTTCCCTGGGTCCCTGCAGATGCGCGGTTCCATTCGGTGGCTCCTGAAAGTGCAGCTCTGAATCCTAATGACAATCAAGCATTTAAGCTTTACAGGATGTGCCAGCTTGATTTCCTTATGGCTCCAAACTGACATGCCAGATAGCTGACATCTTCCTTGATGAAAGGTAGAGAAATGGAGGTAGTGTGGTCCTTGTAACCAGTGAGATGCCCACTTTCACTCATAATGACAGTGGACAGCATTACCCTCTGGTGGCCCAGGGACATTGTAAAAGAGCCCTTCTCCAGTGCCTCCAGTCCACCTGCCAGCTCATACTTCCCTAAGGCAAAAACTCGAAGAAGAAAGAGAAGTTGGAACATGAGACAACCACTCCCGACACTCAAGCCAATAGCAAGTGGGTTTCTTTTTAAATTCAAAATTCTTTTAAAATGCACTTCCTACTTAGCAAATCACTTCTGGCTCATTCATACCACACACAATGTAATACAAAAAACATCTATTTGATATGACAATGTCTGTGATGCACTGTCTCCTTCTATGAATAAACAGTAGCTTTCAGCAAAGATAAGGCATTGCTTACACACTAATAAGGACTGGAATTACAGTGAAATTCTAAATGGATGGTACTTATGGTAATTAGTTAAAAACTACTGACAAACAAAGTCCCCAGCTAGAATAACATCATTCAAACTTCAGCCTTCATTAAAACGGAAGCTACTGATTCTTTGAGAAAATGGTCTTTGTAATTTCTTATTTTCCACATGAGGGGAATGTCTGCAGCTGGTGCAGAGTCTGGATCTTGCCTGGTCCCCTTGTGGGGCTCCCCAGCCCCCAGACGTACCTGCTCTGGTACCCAAGATGCTCTCTTGGGTTGAAGGAAGTGATCCACACCCACCATCATCTCTCTTTACACTGCTGTGTCAGACAACTGACTTCTCTTGGGCCTCCCTTTCCATGCATTCTTCACACTGCTCTGGTGGTCTTAACCATTTCCTGTCAACTTCACTATACTTTGAATAAGATCCAATGCCTTCCTGTGGCCAGCAGACTCTGTGGCCCTCAGCCATGACTTTATTTTCCCTGAATGCCTCCTACCATCCTCCCCTCTATTCTTCCCATCTCCTTTCTTCTTCTCCGTGACACCAGCCTCACTCCTGGTTCTATACTCAGTGGGCTCTTCAATCCCTCTTCCTGCCAACGCTGCCTCCCAGTCCTCTTATGGCAACAACTTGGGGGCATTCGGGACTCCCTTTGCATTCTTGTTACCCTATCTCACGATTTTGGTAGATCAAGTATTTTCTGTCTCTACAAAGACAGCTTAGTTTTCAATGCTTTGCACAGGGTCTGATATAGAGAATACCCTCAATTAAGAATGTTGACTAAACTTGGCTCAAGATGTATGGTAATGAGAGCGCGTTGGCATGAGAAGTTCTTCATGTTACAGAAATCCTGCATACTCACTAATGTACCCCAAGACAGACAATCTCAGAGCATGATGACTTTTCAACTCAGCCACCATCTTCACTGACAGCTTACCAGGAAGTAGGAGTAGCAAGGAGAGTAAATAAAACCCAAGTTTCATCTGGGATCCTGTCTTCAGATGTCAGGAAACTATACTTCTGGTTGACAATATTACAAACTGTGAGTTGTGTTGAAAGACTGGTCTTTGTAGGGTCATCCCAGAAGCCAATCATTCCATGAGCTAGAAGATGCAATATTCATTAAAGGGTCCAGCATTCAATGAATATGCTCTCCAAAGACTTTGGTTCAGTAGCAGCTTGGCAGTTATTGTCTTGAAACAGTCAAGAAAGAAAGTTCTTCATGCAAGGAGTATGTTTTCCTCCATCAGTACAATGGGAAGGGCAGCAGTCATTTCGTTCAAATCAGAGCTCTTAAGAGAGAAGAGAAATACAATGACTTATAATGAATGTCTTTCTGATGTCCCGGCCAGAGTCAAGTTCCTGGCCCAATCTTTCTCTGTGGAATTTACTTCTCTGTGACTTGAGTGCCAAAGCGCTGCTCAAAAATTCTTTCTTCCCTGATGACTCTCGTGTGTATGTGTGTGTGTGTGTGTGTTGGGGCTGGGGAAAAACAGCCACATTCTACCATTAGTTCAATTCAGGTTGGAATGGACAGGGTCTAGCTCTGACCTTATCAGGTTTGTAACCTTATCAGGTTTAAGATCTCATGAAACAATTTATTGTTAGCAAACCATGTTCATTAACACATCAAACATGATTAGAAGGATTTCTTAGAAGAATCTGCCTTGGAAGGCAGGGGCTGGGTTTGGTCCCTAGTCGGGGAACTAAGATCCCACACGTTGCAGAGCAACAAAGCCCAGGAACCACAACTAGAGAGTCCGTGTGCCACAGTGGAAGACTCTGCGTGATGCAGTGAAGATCCCACATGCCGCAGTTAAAACCCAACGTAGTCAAATAGAAGTTTTTAAAAACGCATGCTTAGAGAAGACAGATAAATGCCTTATAAATAAATCATCATTTTAAAGAAATGATTCCTAAAAATACATATGAACAATGCAAGTCACTCAATAGGCTGATGGGCAAAGAATATAACAGACAATTCATCAGAGGAAACCTGAACAGCCAAAATGCAGGAAAAGATATTTAACTTCATTTGCAATCAAGGAACTGTTTATTCAAACAGTACTGAGACACCACCTTACACCAATCATATTGGAAAAAAACAAACACAAAGCTGTCTCATTCCATCAACTGATAGGAAGCATCCATTTTTAGGTGTGTTGGTGATCACATTGGAGGATACACATATCCTGCTGCTGCTGCTAAGTCGCTTCAGTCTTGTCCGACTCTGTGCGACCCCATAGATGGCAGCCCACCAGGCTCCCCCATCCCTGGGATTCTCCAGGCAAGAACACTGGAGTGGGTTGCCATTTCCTTCTCCAATGAATGAAAGTGAAAAGTGAAAGTGAAGTCGCTCAGTCGTGTCCCATTCTTAGTGAGCCCGTGGACTGCAGCCTACCAGGCTCCTCCACCCATGGGATTTTCCAGGCAAGAGTACTGGAGTGGGGTGCCATTGCCTTCTCTGACACATATCCTAAGATACAGCAATTTCACCACTCAGCAGGCATCCTCAGGGGGCATTAGGATCTGTGCATTGAGAAGTCACAGCCAAGTGATGGTAACTCTAAGTGACTGGAAACTATTTGAATGTCCACCAATATGAAAATGGATAAATAGATTTTAATAAACCATCTGAGCCACCAGGGGAGCCCTTAGATTTTAATATGCTCGTACAGTGGCATGGGAATCATCCAGATATGTATGTACCTGCACAGGCAAACGTAGAAACAATGGTCAGAGAAAGAGCAACAAACGATGCTCACAGAAAAGAAAAATAAGGACCAAACTGAAAAGCGTAAAGGAGGGATTGAAAGATCATTAGTCTCATGTCCCGATACAATTATATTAATCTTTCAGTAATACTGTCTTCCCACTTTTATATGTATATATAGGCTTCATATTTATTTTTACAGACTGTGTATGTATCTTTACATACACATTGCATTGTATATAAATTTATATATTTTTTAAATTCAGAAATAAATCCATAGCACATGCCTTTCCCCAAGCTCTTAATATTCTGCAAAGGCAGGCTTTTCAATGGCGGCTGGAGAGACTCCACGCTTGGAAGTTTTCACGTCTCAATTGAACTGTGTCTGCACCGAGAGTGATTTTCCACCATGGGGCAGTGGTCACCGTGAGTTCATAGATAAGACACAGTTGAATTAATTCCCTAAATCCCCACTCGCTTCTAGAAAAGATTAGAGGGTGAATTAAACGAGCAAAAGGACAGTAACGAAGTGATGAAATCTGTGTGAATGATTCGGGGGCAGGAAAAAGAGGAGGAAAGTTAATTGTAGCTTGAAAAGTTCTCAAGAGAGGACGTGCTGTGACGGCAGAGTATGAAGCTTTGTTCTGAACGTCGTGGCAGGAAGGAAAACGGGTGTGTGAAGAGGTTCATGGCCTTGGCATCTCAAACAGAGAAGCCCAGCACTCCTTCTAACAGGGATTTGTCCTGTGGGTCATCACACATTACTTTAACACTGCAATGACCCATATTTTTATTATTCTGAACTTGAGGCCCATCAAGGGCAAGCTATACATTGTCATTTAAGGGAATAATCAGGACTGAAGCAGAAGTGGGTAGCTTCAAATGAGGCTTGCCCCTTTCATGGGTGAGGCTGGAACTCTTAACTAGCAGCCCTGGGATGACATAATTGGTTCTCAATTATGTCAGCAGAGGCCTGGATGGATGTGGGATAGAATGTACCTGATGCAAAGAGCCAGCTCATTGGAAAAGCCCCGATGCTGGGAAAGACTGAAGGCAGGAGGAGAAGAGGGCGACAGAAGGGGACATGGTTGGTTGGCATCACTGACTCAATGGACATGACTTTGAGCAAACTCCAGGAGATAATGAAGGACAGGGAAGCCTGGCATGCTGCAGTTCATGGGGTCGCGAAGAGTCGGATATGACTTAGCTACTGAACAATAGAATACACCTTCAGAATGGAATATCTGCAGGGTGCTGTGGGGTTGTCGGTCCTTCCCTTGGCCTGTTGTCACATCCTACAGATCCAGTCCCAAATTCCTAGCTCAGGAGAACCTTACCTGCTCCCAAGGCTGCTTCTGCTCCTGCAAAACAGAACCCACTACACCTCTGCCTCCTACAGCACCTGGGGATCCCTAGTGATCCTGGCTCATCTCCATGTGCTTCATTTTCTTCTGATCTCTGAACTCCTGATGCCAATGAAGTAACATTTTTGGATAGAAGATGGTAATCTGTTTAGATTGTTTGGGGTGTAAAGGAAACACAGTTGGTATTTGGGATGGAAACTCAAAGTCAGACCTGGTATCCTTGGTAATGGACAGCTAGCTCACTTCTGGGATAGTGTGCGAAGTTCAAGACCTTTCCCAAGGAACATCTATGGACTGACTAGATGAGATGACCAGGCCTTGAGAGTTTTCAAGGTAGGAGTTACTCAGCTTCCATCTCCAGGATGGAAGAATCTTTCTAGGACTCCACTGTCTTGTGGGATATTCACAGGATATTCTGTGAATTAACTCTTACTCCATCCTTAGAGTTTTGTAAATGCTTCCCCCCAAATAGATTAGGTTTACTTGTTCAAGAAGCCTTTGACACCTCCCAGCCTTTGAGGATGCCATCTGTCTCCCTCGACCCCATCCCTCCCCTGCTCTGAATCTTGTGATCTACACCAAGGGCCTGGAAGCCACAGTGAACTTTTACAGCTTGGCTTTTAACTTGTTCCTGTCTATAAAATTAAACACTGACAATAGATTAATAAGTGCTGTAAAATGTCTTAAATTCTGAACCACTCGCTCAATTAGGTGGAAAAAACATAACAACGTCTAACTGTGGATTGCTCCGGATTTGTGCAGAGTGTGAGATTTAAGGACTGCAGTTTATGGAGAGGCAATCTGGGATGGAGCTTAGAGGAGAAATAGAGGATGATTCTTCCTGGTGAGTAACAGCATTACAGTGCTCTTATCACCCTGGCTCCAGTCACCATCGGCTCTCACGGATTACAGCAGTGACCCATGAAATGAGCCTGCCAGCTTCCCTCCAACCACCTCCCTCATTCCTGTCTCAGTTCCTATATGGAGGGACCCTTCGTGAGATCATGGCCAGATGGCTTCTTTGCTCAGAGTCTGCCAACAGTGCCCTTCCAACAGTGTCTCTCATAGTCAGAGTCTGGTAGCTCAGACGGTAAAGAATCTGCATGCAAAGTGGGAGACCTGGGTTTGATCCCTGGGTTGGGAAGATTCCCTGGAGAAGAGACTGGCCATCCACTGCAGTATTCTTGCCTGGGAAATCCCATGGACAGAGATGCCTGGCAGGCTACAGTCCATGGGGTCGCAAAGAATCAGACACGACTGAGCGCCTAAGCACACACCTCTCAACGTGGACTCTCAGACCCTGCAGGATACATCCTCCATTACTTATGCAACTGTAGAGGACTTTCTCTACTGCCCTTAACCATATGAACTTACAGCCAGGATCCCCATCCTCAGAGATATAATACCTGATGATTTGAGGTATGTGCTTGTGCTCAGATGTGTCCGACTCTTTTGTGACCCCACAGACTGTAGCCACCAGGTTCCTCTGTCCATGAAATTTTCCAGGCAAGAATACCTCAGTGGGTTGCCTTTTCCTCCTCCAGAGGATCTTCCTAACCCAGGGATTGAACCTGCATCTCTTGCATCTCCTACATCTGCAGGAGGATTCTTTATTACTAGCACCACCTGGGAATCCATGATGATCTGAGGTGGAGCTGATGTAATAATAATAAAAATAAAATGCATAGGAATTGTAATACACTTGAATCAACCCCCCATCCACAGTATGTGGGAAAATTGTCTTCCACAAAAACAGTCTCTGATGCCAAAAATGTTGGGGACAACCTCCTGGCTGGATTTTCCCCTTCCCTTTCTTGCCTATTAGGCCCTAATAGATATCCTGCCAAAAAATGTTCAAACTACCACACAATTGCACTCATCTCACATGCTAGCAAAGTAATGCTCAAAATTCTTCAAGCCGGGCTTCAGCAGTACATGAACCGTGAACTTCCAGATGTTCAAGTTGGATTTAGAAAAGGCAGAGGAACCAGAGATCAAATTACCAACATCTGTTGGACCATTGAAAAAGCAAGAGAATTCCAGAAAAACATCTATTTCTGCTTTATTGACTACGCCAAAGCCTTTGACTCTGTGGGTCACAACAAATGAAATTTCTTAAAGAGATGGGAATACCAGACCACCTGACCTGCCTCCTGAGAAATCTGTATGCAGGTCAAGAAGCAACATTTAGAACTGGACATGGAACGGTTACAAATTGGGAAAGGAATATGTCAAGGCTATATATTGTCACCCTGCTTGTTTAACTTTTATGCAGAGTACATCATGTGAAATGCCAGGCTGGCTGAAGCACAAGCTGGAATCAAGATTGCCAGGAGAAATATCAATAACCTCAGATATGCAGATGACACCACCCTTATGGCAGAAAGTGAAGAGGAACTAAAGAGACTCTTGATAAAAATGAAAGAGGAGAGTGAAAAAGCTGGCTTAAAACTCAACATTCAGAAAACTAAGATCATAACATCCAGTCCCATCACTTCATGGCAAATAGATGGGGAAACAATGAAAACAGTGAGAGACTTTATTTTCTTGGGCTCCAAAACCACTGCAGATGGTGACTGCAACCATTAAATTGAAAGACATTTGCTCCTTGGACGGAGAAGGTGATGGCACCCCACTCCAGTACTCTTGCCTGGAAAACCCCATGGACGGAGGAGCCTGGTGGGCTGCAGTCCATGGGGTCGTGAAGAGTCGGACACAACTGAGCAACTTCACTTTCACTCTTCACTTTCATGCATTGGAGAAGGAAATGGCAACCCACTCCAGTGTTCTTTCCTGGAGAATCCCAGGGACGGGGGAGCTTGGTGGGCTGCAATCTATGGGGTCGTACAGAGTCGGACACAACTGAAGCGACTTAGCAGTAGCAGCAGCTCTTTGGAAGAAAAGCTATGACCAAACTGGGCAGCATATTAAAAAACAGAGACATTACTTTGCCAACAAAGGTCCATCTAGTCAAAACTATGGTTTTTCCAGAAGTCATGTATGGATGTGAGAGTTGGACTATATAGAAAGCTGAGTGCCAGAGAATTGATATTTTTGAACTGTGTTGTTGGAGAAGACTCTTGAGAGTCCTTTAGACAGCAAGAAGATCCAACCAGTCCATCTTAAAGGAAATCAACACTGAATATTCATTGGAAGGACTGATACTGAAGCTGAAACTCCAACACTTTGGCCACCTGATACGAAGAACTGACTCACTGGAAAAAACCCTGATGCTGGGCAAGATTGAAGGCAGAAGGAGAAGGGGATGACAGAGGATGAAATGGTTGGATGGCATCACTGACTCAATAGACATGAGTTTGAGTAAGCTCCAGGAGTTGGTGATGGACAGGCAAGCCTGGCATGCTGCAGCCCATGGGGTTGTGATGAGTCGGACATGACTGAGTGACTAAACTGAACTGAGATATCCTGCCCCACTTATCAGACCTGGGGGGTTACATCCTCTCACCCATTAAGTCCTTCACAATTTGGCCCTTGGTACTTAACAAACGTACAAAATATTGACCTGCTGCTGCCTATCAGACCCCATAGGATTTTGTCTCTATCACCTTGTATCCTCTGTTCAAACCCATTGCCCTCTTCGCAGCATCTCCAGAGCATCAGGCTGCTCCTACCTCAGGACTTTTGCACTTGCTCCTTGTGTTAGCTGCAATGCTCTTTCCCCAGACCTGCACTTGCTCAGTTCCTTCAAGTATTGATGGAAATGTCCTTCTCAGTGAGGCTTTCCCAGCTATTTTGTTTCAAATCTCAACATCC
This sequence comes from Bos indicus, assembly GCF_029378745.1. NCBI lineage: Eukaryota > Metazoa > Chordata > Mammalia > Artiodactyla > Bovidae > Bos > Bos indicus. The sequence continues at coordinate 48,944,332 of NC_091775.1, forward strand.
TTCTCCCTGTCCATCTCCTTTGCTTTGTTTTCCTTCTGGTGACTTACCTCTGACATCCTCCAGTCTTCCTTATCCACCTGAACTGTCATTGTTCCATCGCTGGAGTGAAGCAGGGATGCTCTTCTGTGATTGTGTTCCTTGCACATGTCATATGGTGCTTGGTAGCTGTGGCTGAATGGATCAGGGGGTGTATCAGCATGTCACTGTTCTCTATCACACAGGCTTGGTGAAATAATGAACTCTTATCAATAAACAACAAAAGCCCTGGGTACAGTCACTAATATACCAGCTCATGAGCCTCCTGTGGGATGGGTGCATTGAGGAACACATTTTGAGATGACCTCTGAGTTCTTCCTGAGCACCCGCCCCTGTGGAGAGAGATTGGGGGACGTTGGGGCTGCCTTTTCAGCTGTGTCTTAGGGTCTCCAGGCCATCCGCCTGGGTTCTTGGACTTGGTTCAATGAAGAACTTGAGTTTCACTGTGGTGCTTATCAGACCCGTGAGGGAGACTCAGGGCCTTCCTGGCCATCCCCCTAGGTTTCTCTTCCTTTCTGATGACCCAGGCAGAAAGCAGCTCATCAGATGACCATCACTCTGAGTCACGGGATCACATTTTGGAGCCAGCAGTCTTTGAAGGAACTGGATTCACTGAGGGTCCTGTGGTTAACAGTGCCCTAACTGGGCAGAGACGGTCCCTTTGGCCTGGTGTCCAGAGCTGCTTCTCCCCAGTGGACAGGTTCAAGGGCATTTATCATTGCAGGAGCCCTGACATCCATTTTCAGAAGAGATATATCCCTCTTTTAAAGAGTCATCTATTTTCCCAGCTAGAGACCCTGATTTATCCTTCTTCAGTATGTTTGTCCTGGTCCTCCTCCTCAGATACTCCTTTTCTCCCAAATGAACATAAATGTATGCAGAATTCTCCCCTCCCCTCCCCTCCCCTCCCCTCACTGGCTCACAGACCAGGTGAGGGCAGCAGTTGCAGGTGAGCTGCCATTGCACCCAGACAGTGAAGCCATTGTAGACTGGCTCTGATGTGGTTCCCAGGCCCCAGCTTCTGGTGTTTACACCGTCTCTCCTGAGTGCAATGCATGCAACCAGGGACTTGAACTTAGCCAATAGAATGCAACCACTGTAGAGACACAGGCATGAACAAATATATGGATAACAAGGTAGAAAGGGAGGAGTGGAATTAGAAGATGGGGTTGACGCATATGCACTACTGATTTATTGTTCAGCCGCTAAGTCATGTCCAACTCTTTGTGACCCCGTGGACTGCAGCACGCCAGGTTACCCTGTCCTTCACTATCTCCCAGAGTTTGCTCAAACTCATGTCCATTGAGTTGCTGATGTCACCCAACCATCTCATCCTCTTTCCCCCCTTTTCCTCCTGCCCTCAATCTTTCCCTGCATCAGGGTCTTTTCCAATGAGTTGGCTCTTTGCATCAGATAACTAAGGAGAACTTACTGTGTAGCACAGAGAACTGTGCTAATGCAGCGTGGTGACCTGAATGGGAAGGAAATACAAAAGGGAGAAGATATATGTATAGGTACGGATGATTCACTTTTCTCTACAGCAGGAACTTACACAACATTGTTAAGCAACTATACTGCAGTAAAAAATAATTTAAAAAAAGAATGCAGCCACTATAACAGGACGTATGGGATTCCTTGTATGTAATCCTGTTATATAAGATGGTAAGGTCTGTCTTTCCAGGTGACTCACTCCCTTTCTAGGGGAAGAGCAGCTTCCTGCCTCCAGCTAGTGGGAAATGGAGGCCCTTGGTCAGGCAGCCTGGAAAGAACAGAATTGTGCCAGTGAGCACAGTGCTTGGGGCAGACCTTCCCCAGTCCAGCCTCGAATGAGGACTCAGCCCCAGCGGACAGCTTGATCACAGCCTTGCTAGTGACCAGCTAAGCTATGCCTTGACTTCTGACCCTCAGAAACTGCCAGATGATAAACATGTGTTGTTCAAAGCCACTGAATTTATTACAATATTGTTATGCGGAGATAGATAACTAAGATGTCTTCTCTTCACAAGTGTTTCTCTTCCTAAGAGCTTTCACTTTGTTGTTGTTCGGTTGCTAGGCCATATCCAACTCTTTAGGACCCTGTGGCCTTGCCTGTCCCCCACTATCTCCCAGAGTTTGTTCAAATTCATGTTCGTTGAGTCTGTGATGCTATTTAACCACATCATCTTCTGCTGTTCCCCTCCCCCTTTTGCTTTCAATCTTTCCCAGCATCTCGGTCTTTTCCAATGAGTCGGCTCTTCACATCAGGTGGCCAAAGTTTTGGAGCTTCAGGAGCAGTCCTTCCAATGAATATTCAGGGTTGATTTCCTTTAGGATTGACTGGTTTGTTGTCCTTGCAGTCCAAGGGACACTCAAGGGTCTTCTCCAGCACCACAGTTCAAAAGCATCAGTTCTTAGGCACTTTCATTTACCTGATTCCCTTTAGACTTCTCAGGCACTGTTGTGCAATTTGACCAAAGTACTCCAGTATGGCTCACGAGAATACCTTGGCCACCCTCCACACACACGCACTTAGGGCCCAAGACGGTTTGAATTCAAGCTATGTCCTTAGGTGAAGCTCTCTGTGTCAGGAATACGAGTGACCTCCTGAATGCAAGAATGGTGGCAAAGAGAAACAATATGGCACCCAATTCTTTCTATCCTTGTAGAGCTCAAGTTGCCAAATTCTAAATTTCAGTTTTGTCCTTGAAGGTGAGGTGTTTATGACACTGCATGGTCTGAGTGCCAGCATCCTAGGATTTTAGCTGATAAATAAAGTATGTTCCTTTGCTACACAGTTGAAAAGGTGTCTCAATCATGGGGTTATTTGATTATAGGATGAGGCAGATATACAACCAGCTTTCAAACATAGAATGAGGAATAAAACTCACGCTGCAGATGTCACAGTGTGCCAGGTGCTGAACTAGGCGTTCTGCACGCACTTGCATTAAATTTGGCCTCAGATAGACTAAGAGATATGATGAAGATTCATGTGCCATCCAACAGCCGGGAACAGTAAATGCCCATCAGTGCTGCTGTGGGTTTCAGCTGCTGCTCGCTGTACTAGATGCTTTATATGCATTATTTCATTTAAATCTAACAACAGGCATAGGAGGTAGAATCAATGATTTTCCTTCTTGCTTTTTTAGAGAAAGTGAAATTGGGCCTTAGAAGTCCAATCATTTGCCTGAGGGTGTTGATGCTCAGACACTGACTGGCCTCCTGGTACACGCACATTCCTTGACCGTCTCCATGTATTAACTCTTTAGAAAGTGGCAGAGCTAGAAACCAGAGTCAGAGCTGTATGACTCCACTTTATCCTAAATTATGCTGCCTCTGCTTGAGGGAATTTACAAAGGAAACAGTGCGCTGGATGCCTAAGGCCCTGGAAGCCACCATTTACTTCACAGCTGGAATTTCCTTAGGGCATATTTGCAGCTATGCAACTTGGGAAACTCATTTCTGTCATTTTCCCCTTTCGCTTTGTTGCTTTATGCATTCTCACAATCCAGGGATGGTAATTCATGAATCTGAGCAACGTCTCAGATTCAGGGAAGGACAGAGAAATCTGGCTTGCTCTGGTCCATGGGGTCACAAAGAGTCAGACACGACTTAGCAACAGAACAACAAAGTTGTAAACTCCATTGGTTCCGTGACTTGCTGTCTGACCGATTCTTTCTTATTTTTTAAAATATTTTTTTGGATGTGGACCATTTTCAAAGTCTTTATTGAATTTATTACAATATCGCTTCTGTTTTATGTTTTGTTTTTTTGGCCTCAAGGCTTGTGGGATCTTAGCTTCCTAATCAGGGATCAAACCTGCACTTCCTGCATTGGGAGGTGAAGTCCTAACCACTGAACAACCGGGGACATCCTGACCAGTTCCTGAAGCTGGTACCAACAGTCCCCCTCTTTGCCCGAGAACCTAAAACTCACGTTGTTGGCTGTAAAACAGTGGACACAAAGACAGCACGAGAGCACTCATCATTCTGAACGCAGCAAAGCACCGTCAGCTCCGCGGAAATTAACCACAGGATCGAATGATGGAAAGTCACATCTTTTGCTTTAAGATTTCTCCCGATGAAGGGCAATTTGTCATTTATGGGTCTGGCTGAGTTATATTGTTTCCTATTAAGATAAGTCTAAATGAATCTTTAATGGCAGAACACTGTATCTGAACAGATTTAGAAGCTGCAAATTAAACTGGCCGTCTCCATCTGGGACATCAGCTTCCTCCCAGAGCCATCAATCACCCCCAGAATGGGTGAGCTGCCGGAGGTCCCCACAGATGTGCAGTGCAGCTGGAGGGACTGCACCCCGGAATGCTAATCTTGTGCGGTGCTGTACACTTGGAGGAGGCTCCTGGGAAGGCACGGCCAGCTTGGAGTCAGGGTTCTTGGTGCTCTTCTCCAGTCTCCCTAGTCTCTCTAGACTGCATTTCCACCCAGATGCTGGCATCAGCCTTTTCTCTGATGTCTCCTCGGCATCTATCCCGCAGAGCAGATAGCAAGAAGCTCCCCAAATTCACATGATCAGACCATCATATTTGTTTGAAACCTTCCCAGACACCCAACTTGTCTTAAAGTAGAGATCAAATTGAGGCCATTGCCTCCAGCATCTTGCTTGATGGCCCTGCCCAGCCCATCCCGCCACATGCCTCCATTGCTCCCTTGTTCTCTCTTGCGGTCCTGCTGGATATTCTTTAGGGCCTCTGGTCCATGCGTGCTCAGTTGTGTTTGAGTCTTTTTAACCCCATGGACTGTAGCCCACCAGGCTCTTCTGTCCATGGGATTCTCCAGGCAAGAATGCTGGGTTGCCACTTCCTCCTCCAGGGGATCTTCCTAACTGAGGGATGGACCCAGCATGTCCTGCGTCTCCTACATTGGCAGGTAGATTCTTTATTACTGAGCCACCAGGGAAGCCCTTAATGCTTCTGGGGCCTCATGTTTTCTCTTGTCATGAGGGCTTCTGAACTCTCCCTTCCTGCCTGGGACACTCCTTCCTTTGGCCCACCTTGCTCATTTCCCTTTTCCTAGCCACTCACTCCCCAGCCATCAGGCTTCTACTGACATATGACTTCCCCGGGGACACCTCCCTCCATACCTGCACAGGTGAGGCCTGGGTCACCCATGACCACCTGTCCCAGCTGCAGTTGTGTGTGTGTGTGTATGGTTATGTCACTGTGACCTTTCTTCCTCATGAGATGGTGAAGCCTGTGTGTGCCCATCACGCTCTTCTCTGTATGTTTTCAGTCATGATGCCAGCACCCTGCTTGTCCCTTGGCAAGCCCGGGGCGAGTCCCTGCAATTGAACACATCAGACGCAAAGCTGTCATTCCTTCCAGCAGGAGAGTGAAGGGTGGCTTTTCAGCTCTCTTTTATCACCCTTCTTTCATGGGTGTGTGGATGTACATGTGGATAAAAACAAACACCAAACTCCAGAGAGAGGTAAGGAGATGCAGGTGCACTCCTGCCATGGTTACTGACCAGCTGTGTGTCCCTGGGCCAGGCAATTCACACGCTGGTCCTTACTGCCCCATAAGTCAGAGAGAAATAACAGTGCCTGTCCTGTGGACCCTCAGGGGTATTCTTAGGATCACAGGGACACTGCAAAATTGCTCTGGAAAGGACTGAGAGCTCTGCAGATGTGCAGTGGTCGACAAATTCATTAAATATACAACACACTTTTCTAGTTTGTGGTTCATGGATACAAAGCCACAGAAGATATGCATGTGGGCAAGGCAGTCAGGGAGTGGGGTACCAGGCCACCTTGACCCTGCACTTAATCAGGGTTTGGAGAAAAGATAGAGCCGGACAATTGGATTTTAGGATGAGAGTGAATCGAATATGTGTAAGTCTCCCAGGTGGAAAGTGACACTTAGTTAGGCTTTAGAAGGAGGGAAGAAGGGCTCTCAGCACTACCTCCCCTGTAATAGAGATGGTGGTGATGTCCCTGGGGGTCTAGTGGTTAAGACTTTGCCTTCCAATGCAGAGGGTGTGAGTTCAATTCCTGGTGGAGAAGTTAAGATCCCACATGCCTCAAGGCCAAAAATAAACAAAACTTGAAACAGAGGCAATCAATCCTAAAGGAAATCAACCCTGAATATTCATTGAAAGGCCTGATGCTGAAGCTAAAACCAAATACTTTGGCCACCTGATGTGAAGAGCCAACTCATTGGAAAAGACCCTGATGCTATGAAAGATTGAGTGCAGGAGGAGAAGGGGTAAAAGGATGAGATGGTTGGATGGCATCATCAACTTAATGGACATGAACTTGAGCAAACTCTGGGAGAGATAGTGAAGGATGGGGAAGCTCTGCATGCTGCAGTCCAAGAGGTTGCAAAGAGTCAGACACGACAGAGCGACGGAACAGCAGCACCATTTATTTATTTGGATGTGCTGGGTCTTAGTTGTGGCATGCAAGATCTAGCTCCCTGACCAGTGATCAAACCCTGGCCCCCTGCATTGGGAGCACGGAGTCTTAGCCACTGGACCACCAGGGAGTCCACACCTTTAGGATTTTTATTTATGGGTGTGACTGAGTGACACCACATGGAGGGGCCAGTGTTGTTGAAAGAACATGACATCATACCCTATGGTGCCACATGGAGGGCCCCAGGTTTTGGTCCAGAGCCAGAAGCAGGAGTGAGTGAGGAGACCTAGGCCATGGTTTCTTGGTGTCTCCATGGGAAAGACAGGGCAGGGTCAACAGTGGAACTGTCCAGTTTGAATAATTCCAGTGAGCTTTGGGCTCGAGGGGTGTCCTCTCGTTGCCTGGTACCTGGTCTGGGGTGATTTGGGGAAGGGGAAGTACTGGCTTGTGGGTGAACGTTAGAGAAAGGGGGGTGATCGGGAGCATAGATCAGAGTTTGGTGGGTTTGCATCTGAAAGGTGTGCTCCAAGCCCTTTGCTATCTTCGAAGATTTGGCTGTCCTGGGCGCAGTCTCTCCCCAGCCAGGAAGATGGTAAAGATGTCAAACAAAAAATGCTGGAGAGAGTGAAGAAAAGGGAACCCTCCTACACTGTTGGTAGGAATGTAAATTTGTGCAGCTACTATGGAAAACAGTATGGATGTTCCTTAAAAAACTGAAAATAGAGCTACCATATGATCCTGCAATTCCATTCCTGGGCACATGTCCAGAGAAACCGTAATTTGAAAAGATACACACACATACACACACACACACCAGTGTTCATAGCAACAAAATTAACAATAGTAAAGACATAGAAGAAGCCTAAATATCTATGGATTGATGAATAGACAAAGAAGATGTGATACATATATACAAGGGAATACTATTCAGCCATAAAAAAGAATGAAATAATACCATCTGCAGCAACATGCATGGACCTGAGAGTGTCATACTGAGTGAAGTAAGACAGAGAGAGACAACTATCACACGATATCACTTATATGTGGAATCTAGGTGATATAAATGAACTTATTTACAAAATAACAAAAGAGGATTTTTAAGATGTCAAAACATCATAAGACACAGAAAATTAAAAATAGGATTAACTCAGCCTTCTATTGATGATATTAAGCTAGGGGAAATGAGGGAGCCCACATCCGCCTCCTGAAACTCCTCTTCCCCATGTGTCATCCTTGAAGGAGAACTTCCTATCTTTGGGGCTGTTTAATTCATGGTGGGTGATGGAGCCTGGTGAAAAAGGAGGTACCATTGGATACTGGTGGTCTTATCCCTCTCCTATCAAATGCCAGTGTTCAGGGTGTATCCTTGAGATGCTTTTATTACATCTACAGCATGGACTCTGGTGGTACTCAGCAGCTCCTGCTTCCCAAGCTGATCTGCTTCTGCTCTTGGCTTCTCTGACCCCACTTCTGGGACAGCCAGATTGTTTAGTCCCATTTTCAGCAGAAAGTGGGCCTGGCAGAAGCTTGGAGCTGCAGCTGGACACTCTTAGCCCATCTCTGTGACACGTGGCAGATGCTCCTCACATGTATGATCTGTGCCCCTGGGCATATGCACCCCTTTGCAGCAGCCCTCGAATCAGTCACAAACTCCTGTATTTGAAGGGCATGTACAGCTTTGGGGCGTGTTTTAGATGCATTATTCTGTAGCTTCTGTATGGTTCCCAGGACAGAGGACATGTTTCTGACTCCATCTGCTATGTCCCCATCCAGAAGGCTGCAGTGGAGGCAGAGGACTAGTTCACCACATCTCCTTTCCTGCTGACACATGGATACCTGCAGCCCCCAACATCTGGGTGGGACCCTCTGACTCATGTTGTCCACTGAGATGAGGATGGAAGGGATGTCCACGGTTTCAAGGTGGCCTTCTAAAATGTCTGGGGATTCTCTTGCTGTTGGACAGATGCAAAGAATCTTGGGGATGATTCTGAGGTCTCACAGAAAAAAGAACCACAGGAAGGATGAGAGGAGCGTGGCTCCCTGACTTATTACTTGGAAGGCTGTCTGAACCCAGCAAGAAGGACATGAGGAAAATGCAAAGCTCTTGTGCAAGGCGACTGACATCTGGGGACTTTTTGTCATGGAAGCAAGAAGTAATCCCTCTAACTAGTCCATGAGGTTAAGAATGCAAGTGAATGCGACTGTGTTACAGGGAAGAACAAAACCTGACTCCATGCTAGACCTGTTTCATTTACGTTAACATTTGCCTCCCATTGCTTTTGTTCACTAAAATGATAGATACCATCCATACATAATGACCTGTCTTGGGAAACCCTGCTCCTCTGCCTGAATACAAAAAAACCAAAATGTCTTTGTTCAAGACCCTGTCCATCTGTGAATGGCTACAGGATGGAAGAAATGAACACATTCCCTCCCAGAGGCTGGCCATTCCGGGAATTATTTGCAAGATTAGTGTCATTTTCACTTTACCTCCTCACCTTCCACCATCTCTGTTCTATAAAAAAAGCTAGCATCAAGACCCTGTCAAGATGATTATTTTGAAACATTAGTCTGCCATCCCTCTCAGTTAACTGGCTTTCCAAATAAAGTCATATCCTTTTCCTCAGTACCTCATCTCCAATTTATTGGCCTGTTTTCTGGCAAGCAGAGTGAGCTTGGACTCAGTAAACAATGTAAAGTTAGAATCAAGTCTGATCTTGAACCTGATCTAGTGAACTTAAAAAAAAAATCAACATTATTGAAGTGTATTGAGGCATGCAGTATCACAAACACATTTTAAAGGCACAGTACTCGACTTTTGACAAGTATATTTACCCAGGCATCCACCACCACCATCAAGATGTTACAACCTGCCCATCTTCCCAAAAGTCCGCTTGTGCTAAAAAAACCTCACAAAATGAATGACTTGCAGAATTTTATTCTTATCTTCCATTCATACAAGTCATTTTTTGAGGGGGGAGTTGCCTAATTTATCATATATTGTGAAAACTATTTCATGTTAAGCAGAAATGTGATCTGAGAGATGTGACCATGACCATGTTCATCAGCTTATGAACTGCCCAGAGACTGACCCGAGCCTGTGGGAGTGGGATTGGAGGGGAGCAAGTCCCTGACTGTACACAAGCCATGGAGACAGAAGGAAATAGCTCATTAGATGTGAATTATAGCAAAATTAAGGAACAAAGGTGACTTAAGCTTCTCATCTGGCTGAGAGCTGAACGTGGCAGGTTTCAGACATGCTGCTCATGGATGTGGTGGCCTGGGGACATCCAGGTGGTGTTCTGATTGGCAATCAGGCATGTGGCGCTTTGGCTCAGGAGAGGAGCTAAAGTTGGAGGTGCAGACTTCAGAGTCACCTGGTGTTTGTGGCAATTAGAAGCACAGGATGACAGGAGAATACGCAGAGCGAAAACAGAGCTGAGGTTGGGGTCCTGAGAACTATCGCACTTGAGGGAAGGGAAGAGAAAGGCTGCAAGAAGAAAACAGGGGGAAGAGATCCAAGGAGTGGGAGGACCGCCCGAGTATCACCGCAGGCAGACACTTTCCTTGACCCTGGTGATGCCTCCTCCTCTGTTCTTCCCCAGGGAGGCTGCCCTGTGTGTGTGAACCCCGGGCCCTTGTCGGTCCAGATGAGCTTGGCCATCAGGGAACAGTTGTAGGAGATGGGGCAGAAGGGGAGGCTGCAGTATTTACTCCACTAGCCCCCACTCATGGTCACTGTGTGCTGGTGGGGACCTGGGTTGAAGACACAGCTTCCACCAGGTGCCTCTCCTGACCTGTCTCTGTCTCTCTGGGTCCCAGGAGCTGTGTGTTCCCTCCCTTCAGCCCAGAAGGGCTGAAGTAAAAGCCTAGCTGTTACTAGCCCAGGACACTGCCCACACCTTTGTGAAAAGTCTGTTTCCTAAATTCTCCTCGAATACCCATTTTGAATGTGCCATCTGTTTCCTTTTGGAAACTGATACTGACACCTGTCACTGGTTTAAAAAAGAAATTTACCTTCTATCTATTCCTAACTGGTCCCCCCAAATCCACTCCCAACTGCTGCCCAAGTTTCAGAAGTTACCTCCTTCCTCATGCCAAGGGGTCACCACCCAGAGGGGAGGCATGTCTCCCAGGACTGGATCACTACAAATAGATGATCAGGTGATCAGGTTACCCCAGAAGATTGCAGAATGGAGCTGCCCAGTGGGTGTGGCTGCAGGTAACACATACACACACATTTCAGAAGCCAGGAAGCATCTAGCTCCCTGGAAAATCTGTTTGACACCCAATTCTACATATATCAGGAATTATCCAAAAATGTTAAATGTAGTTTTTTTCCCCTCACTTTCCTTTCAGTAATGGCTCAGACTCTGGACTCCTTTTCTGAGCTCCAGGTTCTTTGTGAGGCCCCTTTCAGAATGCTCATCATTTTCTCCCTCTGGGTGTTGCAGGTTTGGGGCTCAGCTCCCCTCCTCCCCTGCAAGGGCAGGGGTGTGTCTAGTCCCCCTTCTCCCTTGTAACAGCTCTGATACCTGGCAGGAAAAATGACTGCCACAAAAGTTCCATCAGTACCCCCACCCAGAGGCAGGGAACTCCTCTTCTTATCTACAGATGGATGGCCCTACTGCTCTGCATTCTTTAAGTGCCACCTTCTTTTGATATTGTCTAAGTTTATTTTCTCTGTGATTGAACAACGTGGATGTGTTTCTAAACTCTCAATAATTAATTATGGCAAGAAATATACAAACCATAAGAAGAAACTTTAGAACATCACTCCATTCATCCTTTGGGATAGGCTGGTACAGCTGTCAAAGAAAAGCGGGATTCATATTTCACCTAACTCTTTAAATAGCCATTGCTTCAAAAAAAAAAATCAAATTATCTCTGAAAGAGAAATCAGAGGCTGATAAAGCCAGAGGGGGAAAAAGCAATCCGGCCAATGACTTTGCCACAGGGACTGAGTCAGAAGCAAGGAGAAAAACGATATGACAGCGGCAGCCTCGTGTTCAGTCTCTCCTAATGTATTCAGATTGTCTGTGAGAAGACTTGTTTTTAAGTGAAGTTCAAAAGCCCATTTAAAAAATACCACTCTGTGCTGTAAAGCCAGAGCTGCGGTTCTCAAATTTGAAAAGAATTCTCACTAGCTGCCGTACATCAGCTGGATCACATCCGATTGTAACCCTGCATGTCATTTTATCACTTAATGTGACATTAAGAACATGGGCAATTTCCACATCAGAAACCGCAGAGCAGAAAGACACTCAATTTCCCCAGAGGAAGCTCAAGTAGTGCATTAACAGTGTCACAAACAGCTCTGGACACCCAGCAATGCTGAGCTCCAGGGCTCTGGACGGATGGCTTAAGTCTGTCTGGCGCCTTGTCCCCTTGCCCTCTGTGTGGCCAGTTAAGAGAATTGTATTGACAACTGCTGCTTTTCTGGCACTGTGTGTTATTGAATTGTCTGAGCTCATGTGCAGTTGTTGTTCAGTCGCTCAGTTGTGTCCGACTCTTTGCAACGCCATGGACTGCAGCATGCCAGGCTTCCCTGTCCTTCACCATCTCCTGGAATTTTCTCAAATTCGTGTCCACTGAGTCAATGATGCCATCCAATCATCTCATCCTCTGTTGCCCCCTTCTCCTCCTGCCCTCATTCTTTCCCAGCATCAGGGTCTTTTCCAACGAGCTGGCTCCTCACATCAGGTGGCCAAAGTATTAGAGCTTCATCTTCAGCATCAGTCCTTCCAGTGAATATTCAGGTTGATTTCTTTTAGGATTGACTGGTTTGATGCAGGACCCAGGACAATTTCACCGCAGGGCAAGGTCTTTGTGGGTGGAAACACATCAGCTTCATCTACAACCAGGAATTCTCCCAGAGTGAGCAAGCCTTTAGTCAGTCCACAGGGTCCCTGCTGGAAGGCCCTTTATGGGGGTAACTGCTCTGTGTGACCAGATAATGTTCATCTGAGTTGACAAAATATCACAATGTCATCACCGAAGACATTCTCAAATATGTCTGTAATAAGTGTGTATGGTGTCAACATGGATTTAGAATTTGATGTGGGTGTGAGTCACAATTTACCATAGTAGACACTGTAAGGAAGGGTCATCTGATCACACACCCCACTGTCCTGGCATCATTTAACCCCCTGGGGGTCAGATCAGGGCACCAGAGTAGCATCAGAGAGAAGACTGTTTGGGGAGCAGGTGCAGAACCCCTGCCCCAGGTAAACAGCTGGGCTTTGAGTGCGTGAGCTCCTACTGCACTGCCTGCATTTCAGCTTGATGGCAAGTGGGTCTGAGACAAAAACAGAGGCTTCAGTTCTTAGTGTCTCTTAACTAAGCTGTGTGGGCTGACTTGTGTCCCAACCGTGGGTATACATCAACCTCCTCACTCTAGGGACTCATAATGTGACTATATTTGGAGTCGGGTGCTTACAGAGGTCGTGAAGGTAAGAGGGTCATGGGGTGAGGCCCTAATCCCATATAATCTAAAAAGCCTCTTGATGAAAGTGAAAGTGGAGAGTGAAAAAGATGGCTTAAAGCTCAACATTCCGAAAATGAAGATCATGGCATCCGGTCCCATCACTTCATGGGAAATAGATGGGGAAACAGTGGAAACAGTGGAAACAGTGTCAGACTTTATTTTTCTGGGCTCCAAAATCACTACAGATGGTGACTGCAGCCATGAAATTAAAAGACGCTTACTCCTCAGAAGGAAAATTATGACAAACCTAGATAGCATATTGAAAAGCAGAGACATTACTTTGCCAACAAAGGTCTGTCTAGTCAAGGCTATGGTTTTTCCAGTGGTGATGTATGAATGTGAGAGTTGAACTGTAAAGAAGGCTGAGTGCCGAAGAATTGATGCTTTTGAACTGTGGTGTTGGAGAAGACTCTTGAGAGTCCGTTGGACTGCAAGGAGATCCAACCAGTCCATTCAGAAGGAGATCAGCCCTGGGATTTCTTTGGAAGGAATGATGCTAAAGCTGAAACTCCAGTACTTTGGCCACCTCATGTGAAGAGTTGACTCATTGGAAAAGACTCTGATGCTGGGAGGGATTGGGGTCAAGAGGAGAAGGGGACGACAGAGGATGAGATGGCTGGATGGCATCACTGACTCGATGGACATGAATCTGAGTGAACTCCGGGAGTTGGTGATGGACAGGGAGGCCTGGCGTGCTGTGGTTCATGGGGTCCCAAAGAGTTGGACGCAACTGAGTGACTGATCTGATCTGATCTCATCTGATAGAAGAGCAGATCAGAACACAGAAACACGTAAGGGCATGGGGAGAATTCGGCCATCTACACACCCAAGAGAGGTGTGGAAACATCCCTTCTGACACTTTGATCTTGGAGGCCCAGGCTCTAGGACTGAGAGAGATCAGTGGCCCTTATTGAGCTGTTTACATTGCCCCATCTGTGGTGCTAGGTGACCATAGCCCGAGCAGACTGACCCAAGTAAGTGCTCAGGCAAAGTTCCCCGTTGGTGGTGAGGCCAATGGTGGAAAAGACAACCCGAGAGGGACAGGGTGAGTGGTGAGGAAGAGGGGAGGGGATGGTATGGAGATTTCAGTCCTTCCCAGCTTCCCAGGGTATGGACTTGTGACTTGTCCAGGAGAGGGCCATGGGGGCAGAAGAAGCAGAGAGACTCTGACCCCATAGAAGATCTCCAGGAGAGTACCCTCCTGCTCCTGCCTGACCCTGGGTGAGCATCAGGTCTCTCTGTGTCATTTCAGGGTCCCTGAGGCCATGGGCTGCAGCTGATCTTATTTCTAGTCCACCTACACAGAAAGGAGATATCCTTGTACCTGCCTGCCCCAGGGTAAATTCATAGCCCTCACATGCCTCATCCCTTCTCTGACCACCCTTGATGGGACCATGGGAGGACCCTGGGTGACCCAGGCTCCCCTGGAGCCACTCACGCCTCTCCCATGAGGGTTTGGAATTGGTGACTATAACTTTGTTTTTCAGATCAGGAGACCTGTCCCATGTAGGTTCTGAGGTGGACCAGATGTCTTTAGAGCGAGGAGCAGGGGGTATACTCAGAAACAGAAACAGAGCCATGGGGACATCATGCCCAGTTTCCCAAAGCTTCTCCCAGAAGCTCCCTTGCACACCAGCTCTGGGAGACATCCCGCAGCTTTTTAATAAACATCCACCCCTGCCCCTCTGTTTCTGTGGCTCTGGCTGTTCAGGCTAGCTTGACCAGGCTACCAGGACTTGCAATCCTGAAGGCCCAATTAATTCTGGCTGCACACCAACATTCTTTTATTTTCTGTGTACCGAAGCAAGTGACAAACACATCTGATTGCAGGATTGATTTCTGGTCCATTCGCTGTTGGAGAAGCATGCCAGCTCACTGTCTGAGGACTCCCAAGAGCCCAAAGGTCCAGGACCTCCACTGCTGCCTCCTTCTCACGACCCCTACCTGGGACTTCCACAGGGCCTCTGTGCTCATTTGTTTCTGGGGTGTTCAGAACTCAGCTCAGCATGAGAATCAGCTGCTGGACTGAAGCAAAAGCCACCTGGATGCCATTGGAGACCACACGCTTTTCCTATGCAAGAGAATTTGTCTTCCAACATAAATATGCTTCCCCCATGAGGCCCTAATTACTCCAGAGAGAACCCGTCTGCCAATCAGCAGCAGACACCCGACTCAGGTTGATAAGCAGAGCAGATTTCTCCAGCCTTAGTCCTTCGAAGTATTTACTCTGCTCAAAAAAGCCGTTGTCCCCTCCGGGCTTCCAGGGCTGTTTCTCCCTCCTCCCCTCCTCTGCGTGCACACACACCTAAACTGATGCTCCAGTCCACTGGGGCTCCCTCCCTCTCTCCACTCCCCCTTTTCCTTTGTTTCTCTCCTACCAGCCTACCATAATGCAAAACAGAAACGAATATTCAAAAAGCACTTTCTGTTTTTAATCAGGTTTGGGGAAACAAGCCTGCATGCCGCTTCCCCAGTCAATAAGATGTTTGACATTTAGCAGGGCCTCGGTGAAATCTTGTCTAACAGCTCCATTTTTAAATGCCACTCCAGGTCTCCCATCTCTGAGTTGTAGAAAGCACTTGTCCTGCAAAGTATTATCATTGGTAAAAATATTAAGCAGAATCTTCATCTACTCAGAGTCACCGGGTAATTTGGCTGGAATATAGATCACCCACCACCCCCGAGGGGGAGCAGCTGGCATCTCCTCTGGGCGTGAGGGTGGCTCACAGGAGGAGGGGATGGACCGGGGATGGGGGTGCTCTGCCTTGCCCCCCAGGTGTTCATGCCACTCCTGCACTGTGTCCTTGGGCATCTCCTGGGCACTTTCTGGAATCCTGTGACAGCTAATGTCTATGATGGGGACTCAGGCATCGGGAAGAGCTTGGGTCCCAGTGCAGGAGACTGGCACTGTTTCCTGGTCGTGTAGAAGGCACTTGCTGGTCAGTGGTGTCAGGGCCTCTGGATGCCTCTGTGTAGGGATGGCAAACTTCAGGCAGCTAAGGTGAACAGACACGCATCTTTCAAGGGAATTTGCACCTTTATCAGTGTTCAGCCCCAGCCTGCCTTTATGTCAGCTGAGGGCGAGGTGAGCTCCATGTGAACAGTTTGAGCTCCGAGGGTGGCCGTTGTAGGTCACCTTTGTTTTATGTGTCCTCTGATTTATCCCTAATGCTTGAATATAATCAACTATTGCCCTTAAAACACTTCCAGAACTCAGGCATGAAAACACACTTTTCTTTGATCCCTATCACTGTCTCCTCTAGAGGGGCGTCTGGGTGGGCACTGCTTGCTGGAAACCCTCACATTAACCAGGAGATGTTTAAGGAAGAGTCAACCTACTTGGGCAGACTCCAGGAGACAGTGAGGGACAAGAAGGCCTGGTGTGCTGCCGTCCATGGGGTCGTAAAGAGTCAGATACAACTTGGCAACTGAACAACAGCAGCAGCAATCTACTGAACCTTGAACTTGAACTCTGTTTTGTTTTGTTTTGTTTTTTAAGTTTTTGATACAGCATTGCTTCTGTTTTAAGTTTTGTGGGTTTTTTTTTTTAGCCAGGAGGCATGTGGGATCTTAGTTCCCTGATAGGGACTGAACCCTCACCTCCTCATTAGAAACCAAAGTCTTAACCACTAGACCATCAGGGAAGTCCCTGAACTCTGGTTTTAAGAGGTCTAGAGCCACATCCACTCTGCCTCTGTGTGAGGGGATTCCCACCACTGGAAAAGGGCTGTGTACCTCTATTGGAAAAGCTTCCCATCGCTGGAAAAGGACCACGTGCCTCTCTCTGCTGTGAAAGTTAGAGAAGGTCTCCTGCAGCAAAGAGTCGCCTGGCTCCAGTGACTTCATCCCACAGGTAGTAGGAGGAGGCAGTAAGAAGTTGTTGAAGGTTTTGAGTGAGAGACAGTTTCAAAGCGGTGGTCAAAGAAAGTGAGTCGACTGGAGACGCTGGATGCGGAATGCAGGATGCAGGTACAGGATGGCAGTGCAGGGGTGGTCCGTGCCCTGGAATCCTGAGCCACAGGGTGGACGGGCAGGAATAGACACAACAGGGTAGGTGTGAGACTCTGGGCGTGCGGCTCACGGTTTAGCTGGGCAGGAGTCAGGAGGAGAGACCCCGAGGGCACCCAGGATTCCAGGGGCATGCGGGGACCTGAGAGTGTGGGAGACGAGGCTGCTGGCTGGTGGGCTTGGGCTTGATTTAAGCCCTTTTGCTTTTGAGATTACTGGATGTGTACTTGAATTTTTGCCTTTGAGTAGAAGGGGATATGGCAGCTCTTCCTTCTGCTTTGGCAGAAAGGGGTTGTCTGGCTTGATCAATGAGTCTGAGTGTGAGATGGTATTCTGTGCATCCATTGAGGACCCTGAGGTCTGTGGCAGAGGTGGGGGGATGTGTGTATGTGTGTGCTCACACACCTGAATTGTCTCATTACTCTACCTGGGGTTTCTTTGGACCGAGCTCAGATTTTTAGCTCAGATTATATTCAGATGAACCTGGCCATATGGTAACATTGATTATGTGCACCGTGTTTGTATGTGTGAGCATGTGTCACCGTGTGCTCAGCCCCTCAGTCGTGTCTGACTCTGTACGACCCCAAGGACTGTAGCCCACCAGGCTTCTCTGTCCATGGGATTCTCCAGTCAAGAATATGGGAGTGGGTTGCCATGTCACTGTATGTGCACATATGTGAGACAGAGGGAAGGTATGAACAGCACAATGTGGGGAAATGTCTTTATGGAGAAACAGATGGCCTTGGGAAACAGGGTTGAACCCAGGAAACCTTCCAGCTGCAGCGGTGTCCCCTGGCATGCACCTCCAAAGACACTTGAGCAAATTCTGTCTGATTGCACTCACTCCAGACCTTCTTACCCAGATGAAGTAAGTATGAAACAGACGCTTCTGCCTAATGAGAATTTAAATTTCTAACTTTGTTAGAGGCATGGGGATGGGCGTGATGTACATTGCTAATATTCAGAGTGAGAAGAGGCTGCCCAGTGCCCAGCTCTCCCCTCCCTCCTGAGTCCCAAACCAGACCCAAACAGTGCAGAACTCAACTGGGACATTGATATGGGCATCTTTATAACAATAAGAACCTTCTGACTCAGAGTCCAACTGGCTTCCCTGAGTCCAAGAGTGTTTATTGAAAGTCTTCTGAGTGTGAGAAGGACGACCTATCCCTGGAGAAGCAAGACTCTGTTGTCTTGACTCACGGGAGAGCACAGAACCTGGGGCATGGTCTTGGACTCGCTTCTGCCACTGCTGAGCCCTGTGACCTGGAGCAGGTGACTGAACCCCATGGAGTCTCCATGCTCACGTCTGTGAAATGGGACCACATATCTGTCTCTTGAGTTCTTGTGAGGACTCACTGGGTGATGTACGGAAAGCATTCAGTCCCATGCCAGACACACAGTAAACACCCAACTAACATGATTTGAAGAAGTGTGCTCACACACCCAAAACGAAAACGATGCTTTCAGGGTGACGTCATTTATTATTTTCTGGAATTACTTTTTAGAAGCATTCATAAGCAATTATTTATTGGAAGGAATGATGCTGAAGCTGAAGCTCCAGTACTTTGGCCTCCTGATGCAAAGAGCTGACTCACTGGAAAAGACCCTGATGCTGGGAAAGAATGAGGTCAGGAGAAGGGAGCGGCAGAGGATGAGATGGTTAGATAGCATCACCAACTCAATGCACATGAATTTGAGCAAACTCCGGGAGATAATGGAGGACAGGGAAGCCTGGCGTGCTACAGTCCATGGGGTCACAAAGAGTCAGACATAATTTAGTGACTGAACAGCAACAACATAAGCAATTTCAAAGGACTTTTCCACATCTTTGTTCCTAGGTGGCTTATTTTTATGTTGCATTAGTTCTAGCCTACCAAAATCATTTTGAGAAGGAGGTTTATGCATCACAAACAACACTCTGTCCTTGTGTTTACAGAATCGATGCCGAGGGTGCTCTGAGATGGGCAGAGGAGAGGAACTGGGTGGGCAGAAGAGAAGCAGGATCCCGCTGGTGGGCCTGGACAGGTGGCCTCCCTGAATGGAACTCGCCTGAATCCCTGGCTTATGGCTGAAATAAGTTCTGCTCCTTCCTGCAGAGTTTTCTCTTCCCAAACCCAGCCTCTTGGGTTCCTCTTGGCGCCTTGGTCCTACAGAATCCTCATCTACTCTGTGCTCTGTTGGTGCAGAAAAGCAAGACAGGTGGGTCATCTTGGTTTTGTTTGTTTTCCTCCTATTCTGGGATCACCCCCCACCCCCCCAGAGCTGGCTATGCTGCAAATCTGTGCCCCTGCTATAGTGGTACCAGGATCACAAAGAGTAATAAGGACCCCAACATCTACAGAGGCCCCCATATCACCCCAAGTGTGTGTGGGTGTTTGCTTTCATCACCCAGCACAGCAGAGTTGTTCTGATCCAGGATGACTCCTGGGGACACACACTGGGGGTGAGGTGGGGGATCACTTGCCCAGCTGCACAGTGAGGACTGGGCAGAGCAGGATGGGGATGACCCCCTCCGCATCCACCTCCCACTGTGTGGTGGCCCCTCCTTGGCCCCCTCGTGGCTATTATCCTGAGCTGGGGGCTGCTTTAAGGACTCCTCAAAGCATTGGCATTCGGAACTCAGGGAGAATTCAGGCTTATCTAGTTTTACATAAAATGAAGGAGCAGAGGAAAAAACTCATCTCTTGGGAGATGGGAGAAGTTGATGGTCATCCCCGTTTCAAACCCACCTGGGCTTTTGTGAAATGTGCCCTTTGAAAATGATGGCTCTTATCTCAAATTCTTGCTGCTAACTTCACTTCCCTATGGACTCGGGTTTGACCCCTGGATGGGGAAGATCTCCTGGAGGAGGGCATGGCAACCCACTCCAGTATTCTTGCTGCTAACTTCACCTCCCTGCAGAGCCCAGGCACAGATTCTGAATCAGTGCTTCCCTTCGTATCATCTTTGTGATCATGGAAAACTGCCCTTGGCTATGACATCAGTGCTTTAGGACCAACACAAACCCCCTCCTTAGTTTGGAGTTTTATCCTTGGGAATTAAGCTTCTGGAAGTCATGTGGCTAGTGGACTCATTGGCCATGACTTGACCTGCAGGCATCAACCAAATGAGGACTTACTGAGCAATCAGTGCCTCCATGTGCTGCCGTGACTTCCACGCACCCCGGCCCCCGCCCCACTGATGGAGAACGAGTCTTCCTGCCTGACTTCCACAGCAGGTTCACACTTTGCCCCCAAGTCAGGGTGCACACCAGAGCCACAGCTGGTCATAGACAGAGACCATGCCTTCAGCTGACATTGTTTTCCTGGCATCACTCTAGCATTGCCCCCACTGGCTTGAGAATATCCTACAAAAGTAGCCTTAGAACAAGGTGTTCCCTGGCTCTTGTATCCTGTACTATTTTTTTTTTTAATTTATTGGAATATAGATGATTTACCATGCTGCATTAGTTTCGGATGTACATCAAGTGAATCAGTTATACACATACATGTGTTCATTCTTTATCAGTGGGCTTCCCAGGTGGCGCTAGTGGTAAAGAAGCTGCCTGCCAGTGCAGGAGTAAGAGTTCCATCCCTGAGTCAAGAAGATTCCCCTGGAGGAGGGCATGCAACCCACTCCAGTGTTCTGGCCTGGAGAATCTCCCATGGACAGAGGAGCCTGATGAGCTATCGTCCATAGGGTCACAGAGTCGGACATGACTGAAATGGTTTAGCATGCACATTCTTTCTCAGACTCAAATAGGTTATTGAAGTGAAGTTGCTCAGTCATGTCCAATTCTTTGCGACCCCATAGACTGTAGTCTAACAGGCTCCTCCATTCATGGGATTTTCCAGACAAGAATACTGGAGTGGGTTGCCATTTCCTTCTCCAGAAGATCTTCCCAACCCAGGGATTGAACCCCGGGTCTCCCGCATTGTAGGCAGACACTTTACCATCTGAGCCACCTTAAGGAATACTAAATAGAGCTCCCTGTGCTGTACAGTAGGTCTTTTATTTTATATATACTAGTGTGTATATATAAAATGTTAATCCCAAACTTCTATCACTTCCTTCCACGTTTCCACTTTGGTAACCATATGTTTAATTTTGAGATTAGTGAATCTGTTTCTGTTGTATAAATATGTTCATTTGTATCATTTTTAATTAGATTCCACAAATAAGTGATATCATATGATATTTGTCTTTTTCTGTCTGACTTACTTCTTTAGTATAATAATCTCTGGGTCCATCCATGTTGTTGCAAAAGGCATTATTTAGTTCTTAAAAAAACTAAAAATAGAGCTACCATATGATCTAGTAATACCACTCCTGGGCATATATCCAAGAAAAACCATACTTTGAAAAGATATGTGTACCCCAGTGTTCATAGCAGCGCTGTTTACAGTAGCCAAGATGTGGAAACAACCTAAGTGTCCATCAACAGATGAGAGGATAAAGAAGTTGTAGAATGTTATTTTGCACTAATCTTAATGGTGCTTTGCTCTCTTGCTTGCCAACCTTTCTGAATACACACAGTACACCTTTTTGAATGTTTATTTTGAAGTGATTTTCTCTTTACAAAAAAAGTTGCATCAATATTACAGAGCATCCGCTAAAACCCTTCACCCAGCTGGTTTAATTACCCAAACCAGGAAATTAACCTCAAGATGATGACAGCATCTCAGTTCCAGACCTTATTTAAAGTGTCCCAGTTTGTCCTTAAATGTCACTTAATGGTTCCAAGATCCCACATTGCCTTCAGGTGTGAAGGAGCAAATTTAATGTGCTCCTCCATCCATGGGATTTTCCAGGCAAGAATACTGGAGTGGGTTGCCATTCCCTTCTCCAGGGGATCTTCCCAACTCAGGGATCAAACCCGGGTCTCCTGCATTGTAGGAAGACTTTTTACCACCTGAGCCACTAGGGAAGCTATATAAGTAACACACTCACATGTCAATCAACTTAGACGTCTGTATAGGCATCTATGGACAACTGCCCACATGACCTCTCATTAGGTGCTCTGATCTCAGAATTTCAAATTGAGTGTTTAGTTTGCCACTGGGGAAAAAAGGTTAGCCTGTAGAGTTCTTGGGGGGACTCCCTGGTAGCTCAGATGGTAAAGAATCTGCCTATAATGCTGGAGACCCAGGTTCAATCCTTGGGTCAGGAAGATCCCCTGGAGAAGGGAAAGGCAACCCACTCTAGTATTCTTGTCTGGGAAATTTCATGGACAGAAGAACCCAGCTGGCCACAGTCCATGGGGTCACAAAGAGTCAGACAAAACTGAGAGCCTAACACGTGGGGCTTCCCAAGTGGTGCTAGTGGTAAAGAATCTGCCTGCCAAAGCAGGACACATAAGTTTCCAGGGTTCAGTCCCTGGGTTGGGAAGATTCCCTGGAGAAGGAAAGGGCAACCCACTCCAGTATTCTTACCTGGAGAATCCCATGGACAGAGGAGCCAAAGAGTTGAACACTTCTGAAGCTATTTAGCACACATGCAGAGTTCTCAGACTCCCTGAAATTTGCAAGAAGACACTCTCTCCTCAGAAGCGTTTTTCTGCTTAGTTTTTGACACATCTGTTATTTTCAAAAACAAATAACCTTGAGCTTCTGTCCTGCTTTTCCGATGGAAAACATGACAGTAAGTCTTTTATAATATATCAGTAAATGGTGGTTCCCCCACATAAATACAACCTTCCCTCCACGGTGACCGAATCTTACTTTGTCAGAAGAGCATTTATGTTCCTTTGCAAGAAAGACGCTGCGGAGAGTAATAATGGAGAAGCTGACAGCGGTGTCCCCTGACTTATTTTAAAGAATAAAAATAAAATATATAGAGAGATATGCAGGGTTTTTTTTTTGAAAAGAAAATGAATCATTCTTTGAAAGTTAGTCAATCTCTTGGGGGCACGGTGTGGAAAATTAGGTTTTAATGGCTTTGAAATTGAGGTTCCTTGGGTCAATAGGACTGGATACTTGAAGTAAAATGACAAATCTATTAGAAGAAAATCAAGCATTCTGTCGCCCGTAAGAAAGGCACTCAGAGGACAGAAAGCATTTTCTTGGAACTCTTCTCGCACTAGGCGGGTGGGGGTGCGGGCATCAGAAAAGCTTGGGCTTGGGCTCACTGATTTGAAATCCCCTGAACAAGCATCACTCATGGCCTTCTTATCACACCTGGAGTCGGAAAGTTTCCCGGTTCCTGGCCACAGCTGCACAGTTTCATTGAAGGTAGAAGGCAAGGCGTGCGTTTCACGTGCATTTAATCCTAACACTGCATGGAACGCACTGTTATTTCTCAGCTGCTGTCCCACCACCGGTCTCAGTGTGAGTCTGTCTAGCTGCCTCAGCCCAGCCTGATGTGTCGCTCTCACACTTTCAGTGGGTTGTGAGGCTGGCAGAGCCACTCTGTGCAGGAGCCAAGTCTGACGGTTGTCTTGCGTTTCTGAGTCAGAATCTTATTTTCTAACGTTATGTAGAAATGAACACACAAACCATCTATGGGCCACATCCATTAATGAAGCCATGCATTTCTTTCTTTTTTTTCCTTTTTATTTTTTTAAAGCTTCATTTTCAATAGTACATGTACATGGTACATAATTCAGATGATTATCTGCAGGATAAAGTAAACCTCCCTCACTGGGCTTCCCAGGTGCAGTGGTAAAGAATCCACCTGCCAATGCAGGAGACACAGGGACTTAGGTTTGATTCCCAGGTTGGGAAGATCCCCTGGAGCAGGAAATGGCAACCAACACCATTATTCTTGCCTGGGAAATTCCATGGACAGAGGAGCCTGGGGGGCTTCAGTCCATGGGGTGTCAGAAAGTTGGACGTGACTGAGCACACACACACAAGGTAAACCCTACCCTCCCTGTCCACTAGCTAACCTGTTCCCCTCTCTGGAATCCATCATCATTACCAGTTTTCCTGGGTATTTAGGAAGTTTTCTGTGACAGTCTGATGTGCAGATATATGCTCTGAGTCAATCTTAAATTTAACTAGGTTCTTTTTTCTTTAGGCCTGACCTATGAAATGTAATGAGTGGTATTTGTACCACTTATGACGCTATTCCTTCATGTCCAAGTTCAGCCTTCTTCACTGCCCACTTTGACTTTGGAGGATGATAGTGCAGTAGAAATGGCTGCAGTAGCAGTCAATGGAGGTTTCCAGAAACTCAAAGATCTTTCTTTTTCAATCAACCACAAGGTTACAGAGGAAGAATATAGAAACTTGTTTTGAACAGTGGACAATGTGTCCAACTCGCTAGAGGTAACTATTTCCAGGCATTTCAAAGAAGGTATCAAAGCTCAGGCCACACAGTCAAGTCTTTGCATCATTGTGTGTTATGACTGCCAAGTCTTGTGAGACTTACCATGATAGGTCGCCTCCTGGATGCAACAGAAGCCATGCATTTTGTGATTCCTTCACCAACAGTTACTTTGTGTTCATGAAGCACTGGATGCTGTGTTGGGTGATCAGGATACAAATGTGGACCTTGCATTCTTATACTTAATGGTCTAGTTAGAGAAGCATCAATGGAAATGCAGATTTATTGTTGCTGTTCAGTTGCTAAGCCATGTCCAACTCTTTGCGACCTCATGGACTGCAGCATGCCAGGCTCCACTGTCCTTCATTATCTCCCACAGTTTGCTCAATTTCATGTCCATCAAGTCAATGATGCTACCTAACCATCTCATCTTCTGCTGCCCTCTTCTCCTTTTGCCTTCAATCTTTCCTAGCATCAGGGTCTTTTTCAGTGAGTCAACTCTTTGCATCAGGTGGCCAAAGTATTGGAGCTTCAGCTTCAGTATCAGTGCTTCTGAAGAATACTCACGGTTTGTTTCCTTTAGGATTGACTAATTTGTTCTCCTTGCTGTCCAAGGGACTCTCAAGAGTCTTTTCCAGCACCACAATTCAAAAGCATCAATTCTTTGGCTTTCAGTCTTCTTTATGGTCCAAGCAGATGGATACAGGCTATAAGGCAAGTACTACATAATGAGATCATTGGATCAAGTGGCTGGGCATCCACTAGAACAATGTTCCAGGAAACACGCATTGAATTTCAAGGAACCACCTTCACCACCATTACAAGAAGAAGACTCCTCTGACTTTCCAAGTGAGCCACTGAGGAGTGGAGACCCATGGCGCTGGTCCCTGGTCACTCAACTAATGGGAACAGATGGGCAGTGTACCTCAGATACTCCCATATTCTTCTCACTGGTGAAAATGGGTTTCCTAAGAAGCTTCTGCTATTTATTCTTAGTCTGTTGGGAGAAGGAAAAAGAGGATGAGATAAGAGCTACAACAAATCTAGACAGCATATTAAAAAGCAGAGACATCATTTTCCTGACAAAGGTCCATATAGTCAAAGCTATGGTTTTTCCAGTAGTCATGTACAGATATGAGAGTTGGACCATAAGGAAGACTGAGTGCTGAAGAATTGATGCTTTCGAACTGTAGTGCTGGAGAAAACTCTTGAGAGACCCTTGGACAGTAAGGAGATCAAACCAGTCAATCCTAAAGGAAACCAACCCTAAATATTCATTGGAAGGACTGATGCTAAAGCAGAAGCTCCAATACCTTGGTCCCCTGATGCAAAGAGCTGACTCATTGGAAAAGACACTGATGCTGGGGAAAACTGAGCACAGGAGGAGAAGGGGGCAACAGAGGATGAAATGGTTGGATGGCATCATTGACTCAATGGGCTTATATTTGAGCAAACTGTGGGAGATAGTGAAGGACAGGGGAGCCTGATGTTTTACAGTCCAAGGGCTCGCAAAGAGTTGGATATGACTTAGTGACTGAAAAACAACAGCAAGAGCCTGGGACTCTGCAGAGCATAGCAGACGTGGGGCGGGGAGGGGCGAGTTGAGAGGAAAGACAGCACAGGCGTGAGGTGCAGGATGGCTCCATCCAGTGGGACAGCTCTCTGACTTTGTTGGAGGAAACTGTCAGTTTTCTAGTTCTGGTTAACTTTGTCTTGATGGCTTTCAGTGAGGCAATGGAGCCCTTTCCATCACATTTCCTGGAGACAGGAGACTTTGCTAGGGAAGGGGGTGGGCGGATCAGTTCAGAGGCAGAATTAAGATCCAAAATCCCCTCCTCTGGATCCACACCTACCCCCCATCAGGAGTTCATCCCTTCCAACTCCCTGTTTTGTCCTCCCAGGCTGCAAGAACGCCCCACTGCCTGCTGTCTGCAGAAGGAAGGAAGGGAGAATGGGGAGAAGAAGCGAATAAAGGAGGGAAAGAAGGAGGGAGGGAGGGTGGGAGGCAGGGAGCATTCTTAAAATTGAATTATTTTAAAAGTAGGAACCATTTGGTGTCAATTAAATTCTGCCTCAGCTCCTGAGTGGTGACTCATGTGGTGACAATCTCAAGACTCAGTTTACTGGCACCCAGAGCAAAGATGCCAAACCATCTAGACACAGCAGCAGTTCTTGGCCACCACTGCCCTGCCCAGGGTTGGCCCTGTTCCAGGAGCCACATTAAAGGAAATTTGACCAACCGGAGCACTGTCAAAAGAGAAACGAAGCCAGCTTTCGGAAGGGGAGAAGGATGGGTGGGGTGGGGCCAAGTCACCAGCAGATGTGTTTTGATCTCAGATGAGTCAGGGGGTTCACAGGGTCTCCTCACAAGTGTTCAGGGTCTTCTCCTTCTATCTCCTGCTTGCCTCTCCCCTCCTCCTTACACACACACACACACACACACACACACAGTGTTTGCATAATATGGTGGGGCTTATTCCAGGTACTTGTGATGGAGAAATGGCATGTGTGACTGTCGCTCTCAGTATCTTTAGTGTCCACGTGGTACTGGCAGCTCAGGCCTTCGTTGTGGTGGCCATGGGGTACTGGCAGCTCAGGCCTTCGGTGTGGTGGCCTGGGGTCCTCAGTCCCCCAGGCTGTGTCCACTCCCCTGGCTGAGACCCCTCGCTCTGCCCACACTCAGAGCCTCCCTCCTACCTCTGCGCTTTGTTCCTGCTGTTTTCTGTCTGGTCGCCCTTCCTCGCTCTACTGCCCTGTATGTTGTCCACTTTTTTTTTAATGTATCATTTTATTCATTTGTTTATTCATGGCTGTTCAGGGTCTTTGTTGCTGCACAGGTTTTTCTCTCGTTGCGAAGCCTGGGGGCTACTCTCTAGTCGTGGCGGGCAGGCTTCTCATTGCCGTGGCTTCTCTTGTGAAACCTGACTCTCGGGTGCTCAGACTTCAGTAGTCGAGGATCAATAGTTGTGGTGCACAGGCTTAGTTGCTCCATGCCATGTGGGATCTTCCCAGACCAGGGATTAAAACTGTGTCTCCTGCATTAGCAGGTGGATTCTTTACCATTGAATCCCCAAGGAAGCCCCGCTGTCCACTTTTAACCCAACGGGAAGCCCCAAGCTCAGGCACCCTCAGTTCCAACCAAACTCAACTGACTTCCTCCCCCCTTGATAGAAGGAGCCCCTCCGCCTGGACACTGCAATCTTGGAAGAGTAGCTCTTGGCATAACAGTGGGGTCCCACTCCAGACAATTGAACCAGGGGTCCTGAGTGATGTGACGAAGATGGGAGTTTCTGGGGTGCTTAGGTGAGGAACCTGAGCTGTTTGAGGCCAGCACAGGGTTCCAGGTGGGGAATGAGGTGGCCCGATTTATGTTGGATAAATAGAAAAGCATGTATGCTGTGAGAAAGTTGACAGGGAGGGAGATTGTGGGTGGAGGAGCTGGACAGGAGGGCTGTCCACAGCAGGCTGGAGATACAACATCTCCAGTGGAGAAAACAGCTGGGGTGGGTCTGCTTTGTCACATTCCTGCCTGTTCATCTGTGGGCTAGGATTCTGGGCATCAGGCTTGCCTGGAGAAGGCGCTTGATAAACACTGAGATAAATGGATGTAGCTTGAAAATTCTGCCAGTGATTCAAATGTTATTACAAGTTATACGCCTGTTTGGTTTTTATCTTAATGAGTTTCCTCTGTTAAATAAAATCATGGAATCGGAGAGCTGGGAGCACCCAGGGTTTCAGCATTTCTTTAACCCCCTGTGATTGTTTGGTAAACATAAACATCTGGTCTCCCCAGATTCCAAGAATGAGCCCACCCTCACCCCTGAGATGCTCCCAGGAATCTATCTAATGATCTCAGGAAATTTATCAGAGGGAGGACTATTTGTCCTGGATCCCATAGCTGCTTGGCGGTGGGTTTGGGATTCCAAAGGCTCTGTACCCTCTGGAAAGCTGCCCTTCCACCCCCTACCCTGGGCCTGCCACTAGAACCTGCTTTTAAATATGAAAATTACCTTTCTCTAGACTCTCAGACAGTGCTAAGCAACAGAGCCTGGGAGTTCATTTAGTGAACAAATGCTACTTTTCTAGACCCAAGAGGTTAACCTGGTGCCCTGACTTATGTTCCAGAAAGACACTGATTGTGATGGAATTATGTTTAATAGAAAGTTGCCACCCCTTCGCAGAGAGGCTTGTAAACATTTGGGAGAAGGTGGCAGTTAGAGAAAAGTCCTCTCTGACCTCCCTCCTCCTCTTTCTTTCACTAATTAAAACACAGCCAATGCCAATTAAAACAGAGCAAGAGCTATTATTGTTTTTTGTTTATCCACAGATCCAGGATAATGCAGGGAAATGAGATGGAAACTCCCTGCCTCCCAGCTTGGCCATGGGTTTGCTGGGACGCATGCTCTGCTTCACTGAGAAAGTGGTGCGCAGAGCTGGGGGTGCGGCTACATACCTGAAGTGGCTTCCCATCATGGGCCAAGTGACTCTCAGGCCGGCAGGTGCCAACAGCCACTGCTGGAGTTGGTGGGTCTACAGTCTCTGAAAGTTGCACCTTCTGAGCCCCTGGGGTGTGAAACACAGACCCATCCCTACTGCCCCCACCCGCAGCTCAGGCCCAGGAGGGAAGCTGGTGCTAGCACCGTGTGAGCCACTCAACACCACCCCTCACCTACCGCTGCTCCCCAGAGGCTGTGCTGAAAGTCCCTAGAATGTGTTGTCAGTTTGGTCTCTCAGTCGTGTCCAACTCTTTTGTGACCCAGGGACTGTAGCCCTCCAGGCTCCTCTGTCCATGGGATTTTCCAGGCAAGAATACTAGACTGGGTTGCCATTTTCTTCTCCAGGGGAGCTTCCTGAGCCATGGATGAAAACCGCATGTCCTGCATGGACAGGCAGATTCTTTACCACTAAGCCACCTGGGAGGCTGCCCAGAATGGTGCCACTCTCCAAATAGCAGAGCACTAACCAGCTCCCTGAACTTCTGGGGTCCCTTAGGGAAGCTCTTTGTCCTCTCCTTTTTGCTCAAGGTGAAGTGTTTGTGATTCTGCACTTGTTCAAAAGTCCTGAAAGAAGCAGAGTGTGGTGTGAGCTAAATACATGACCTCAGGAATGAAGTGAGGTTGGGGGTCAGAGGGAGCACCCCAACCTGCTCGCCTCCTCTTGAGAATCAGGAACATGGACGCCTCCTGTGCAGCATCATCCCTGGATAGACATTGTCACCCCATGGAAGTGGTGGGTGCTGCACCTTGTGCAGAGGCTGCCCCAAAATGTCAGACATACCTGGAGCCATCCCTGGGCCGAGCGGGGGTGATGAGTCAGATGTGGGACAGGTGCGTTACCATGAGTCTAGCAACTTTTGCTGCACTTTGGAAACACCTAGAATGGTTTTTAAACTCCTAACTCCTGGGCCATGCCTGGACCACACTCAATTAAATCAGAATTTCCTCTGAGCTGCCCCAATTCAGAAGGATTGATTTAATGAAAACAGTCTTTCTCACCTCTGCTGCATAAAGCCTAGTAATTCCTAGAGGGTGTTGAGGGACCATTAATAGACTGAATGGGTCCTTTCCAAATCTATATAGTGAAGCCCTAAGCCCCAGGAAAATGGTCTTTGGAAAAGGGCCTTTAAGAAGTGACTGAGTTTAGAGCAGGGGTTTCCCAGGCAGCTCAGTGGTAAAGAACCCACCTCCCAGTACAAGAGATACAGGTTCAATCGCTGGGTTGGGAAGATCCCCTGGAGAAGGAAATGGTAACCCACTCTGGTATTCTTGCCTGGGAAATCCCATGGACAGAGAAGCCTGGCCGGCTGCAGCCCATGGGGTTGCAAAAGAGGTGAACATGACTTAGCGATTAAACAACAACAGCAAGGTTTAGAGCAGGTCATGAGAATGAGGCTCTCGTGGTGGGACCGTGTCCTTACAAGAGGAAGGGACCAGAGCTGGCTCTGTCTCCAGGCTACAAGTGCACGATGAGAAGGCAGCATCAACAAGGCAGGAGGAGTCCTCACCAGGAACCAAACCTGCCTGCCAGCCCCTTGACCTGGGACTTCCAGCTTCCACAGCTGTAAGAAATACATGTCTGAGATTTAAGCCACCCAATCTGTGTCTTTGTGCCTGAAGTGACTAAGACAAGCCCACAATGAAGGATTCTGTGTACAAATCCTTCTGAAAAAGCTGGTTGTGTCTTGGAATGTTCTTTCACATCCATAGCATTGTCACCCCTCACTCCGAGAATGGATTGTGCCCCTCAGAGCCTGGCAGTGTGTCCAGAGCCCAGGTGTAGATGGATAGAGCATCTCAGATGCCTCCTGAGGCTTCCATCCCTGCCAGAGTCAGAAGGCAGAAGCCAGCAGGACAGGCAGAGCGAGGCACCCCACAAGACCTCCATGGTTTGTGCATCAGACCAGAAGGACCAGTGCTATTTGTGTAAATCCTACTTTGGGGAAATGAGGTTAAAGACAAATCCTTTTGTAAGGGCAGAGACAATAAACACTCATGACTCATAGCCAGACTGCCACGTGCAAGGTGCTGCATTGGGTGTAAAATTCAGGGAGGGGAGATGCACAGGTGATCCTGGACTCTCATAAACACCTCCTGCCCACTATCTTCTCTGAGCTGGAAGGGGGTGTCTCAGACCAGTAAGGATGGTGTGTGTGTATTTGGATGTGTGAAGGGCCTGAGGCTGATGGAGCAGCAGGTCCAGATATAGAAGGTGTGGTTCTCACCCAGCTTGTCTCTACGTCCGCGTGACCTGGATCAAGTCCTCACCTTCACGTGGAAGCTTGGTCATGGGCAAGCAGGCTCAGGGAGATGTCAGTCCAAATACCAGCCATGATCACCAGGGGGATTTCAGAAGGTAGCAAAGCATTTGCTGAGTTCATGAAAACAGGGATTACAAATGTATGAGAATCCCCCAATCAGATGTAGAAGGATTTCTGTACAGGAAAAAGATATCCCCTTCTAATTAAAAGAAGCATAGTTAAGATCCAGGATCACAAACAGACTTCATCATGCATCCCATTACCTGGTGGTGACTCCCAGGGATGTGGTGCCGGGAACAATCATGAGGCTAATTCTTGATCCCAGAACCAGAGGTGGAATCAGTTGTTGATGTTTTTCATGGGAAGATGTTGATGGTGATTGGCCACATCCAACCCATTGGTCTCAGCTGGATTCTTGTAAAAAAAAAAAATCCTCTGTATTTTTGCTTAGCCAGAAACATACTTAGTCTGCCTAGCAAAAGATCACTATCTTTTCCAAGAAGGCTGTTATCTCCCAGAAGGCTCAATCAGCAAATCTAAGGATACGAGACTGTGGTCAGCATGATCCAGTGGGGTGTTCCCTCCTCGGAGGCTTCATAGCTGAGTTCGAGAGTTGAGATATATCCAAGGAGGCAACTTGGAATTGTCCCCAAGTTTGGCCAGGAATAGCACTTATTAGAAAAGACCCTGATACTGCGAAAGATTGAAGGCAAAAGGAGAAGAGGGCAGCAGAGGATGAAATGGTTAGATAGTATCACCAACTCACTGGATATGAATTTGAACAAACTTCAGAAGATAGTGGAGGACAGAAGGGAGTGCTGTATTCCAAAGGGTCTCAAAGAGTCAGATATGACTTAGTGACGGAAGAACAACAACAACTACAAGCACAGCCAGGAAGACACAGGACAGTCCATGTGAGAGTTGCAAGCATTCAAATGATTTATTTGGCTTAAGATAAAACGAAAGAAAAAAACTCCCATGCTCTTTCGAATCTGCTTACTTGCATTTCATCTCCTGGTAGCAAGAAGCACTTCAGCACTAAAGATCAAGCTGGTTTTTTAATAACCAGAGTGAATCAATGTCCTCTGATCTTTCCTAATTTTACAATAAGGTGATTACCAGGTATCCGTGGTTTAAATATTTATAGAAATGCAGAGAAGCTGCTAATGGCTGAATCAGCTTCAGATGGCAGGTGATGACAACATGCTTAATGAACACAGATTCTGCTTAATGCACACAATGAGAGAAAATGCTGTGACAGGGATTTACAATGGAATCTAAGAATGAGACTCTGAAGAGCTGCTGCATTTGCTCCTTGGCTTCACTTCTATTGGAAGAGTACAGGTCTCATCTCCCTGTTGGAAATCGTGCCCAGCAATGGATGCCCTTGACACTGATATCCGTTGAGAAAGAGTAGGACCAAAGAGATGGATGCCTTCTGCAGTCTGTAGAAATGCCTATACCTGTTATTGGACTCCCCAGTGGAACTGATGTCCATTGGCATTAACTCCTATTCCTTAAGTGAGATTGCTGTTGAGCAGTTTTCATTCTGTTTTGCAGACAACGAAAGTTATGCCAAAGTGGTGACTGTCCCTGAGTCCAAGATTACATGGTGATTGGCCTTGAACATCAGAGCCCAGGATATTCTGATTCCAGTTCCCTCACATTGTTCCCCTTGGAACATCCATGCCACCCAGCTCCCAGGAGGTGTCTGCCTAGCTTTCAGGCATCATTAGGGCTGAGCCCTTCATCTTCCAGAGAAGCTCCTCAGATCCAGGCTCCCTCAGTGGACGGGCATCCTCATGTGCAGAGAGCAGCGTCCTGTGGGGACCCAGGCTTGATAGCTCATCCTGTCCTGCAAACAAGCAGAACAGCTATCCAAACTCTGTGCTGGCACAGACACTTTTTCTTCCCAGGAGGTTTAAGCAGCAGCTGATGTGCGGGAGACGGGAGTCGGGGTCTAGGCCCTATTCACCCTCTCCCTGTCCACAGCCATGCTGAGCCAGGGGCCAAACCCACTGCAGGACTGTGACTCCCAGTCTGCTTGTGCTATGAGGCCATTTATGTTGTGTTCAGATCAAGTCACATTCTCCAACTAAATGAACTCCTTTGAACACCAAGTAATATTTCAAGCTTAAATGGAATTAAGCAAAGTGAACTCTGAAAGTCAATACAAAATGAAAAGAGAAAAGGTATTGTGTTTTCAGTTCTTCTGTCTTCTGAAGGTGCCAAGCATTAGGCCAGGCCTCTCTGTTCAGGTGGGATGTGGGATGTAAAGGTGGTGAAGCCAAACCAGCATCAGATGGACAGTCCCACCTGGTGTCATGTGGGGTTGAGGGAAAAGGAGAGAATTCCCTCATGAGACGCTGCTGTGCTCTCATATACACTGGCTGCCCACCCACCTCCTGTTTCCAAAACATTGTCCTCCTGTTTTGGGAATCAAAATTCTAACTTTAACTCTAACTGAGAAAACTGCTGGTTTGGGGGGAAAGATCAGAGGATAAAGTAAAAAGCCAGGGTCTTCTAACATTCTATGAACAATCTGGCTAACAGAAGTCACTTTCTGGGACTGCCCTGATGGTACAGTGGCTAAGACTCAGAACTCCCAATGCGGGGGCCCAGGTTCAATCCTTGGTCAGGGAACTGGATCCTATACACTATAACTAAAGAGTTTGCATGCTGCAACTAAAGATTCCGAGTGCCACGACTAGGACCTGGCACAGCCAAATAAATAAATGAAAGTGTTAGTCGCTCAGAAGTATCTGACTCTTTGTGACCCCACAGACCATAGCCTGCCAGGCTCCTCGGGATTTCCAAGGCAAGAATACTAAGTAGGTAGCCATTCCCTTCTCCAGAGGGTCTTCCCTACCCAGGAATTGAACCAGGATAGCTTTTCAATGTAGGTGAATTCTTTACCATATGAGCCACCATAAATATTACAAAAAAACAGGAGTCATGTTCTGTCCATTAAGCCAAATTGTTAGTGGGTCGTTTGGCCCATCCTATTCAGCCTCAACTCACCGGGAAGCTTTCTTTTCACTACCAAGAGAATGGGTTTCTCCACATGATGGAAGACACACTCTTGTAGGTCATCCTCTCTTAGAAGTCACCTGCTTCAGCATCTGCAGAATGCTTGAGGTCCTTTCCAGTGTTTTTGGCAGCAGGAAAACATCCGGGGTTGCGGAATAGAAAAAAGCCTCATCCTGGGTAAACGCACGCCAGGCTGAGGTTCTAACCACCCACCTGGCCTGACATGCAGCTGACAACATCATTGTGGCTTTAAAGCGGCTTCCCTGGTGGCTCAGATGGCAAAGAACCTGCCTACCATGCAGGACATGAAGTGTCCCTGGGTGGGGAAGACCCCTTGGAGAACAGAATGGCTAGCCACTCCAGTATCCTTGCCTGGAAAAGTCCCTGGACGGAGGAGCCTGGCAGGCTTGCTAGGGGTTGCTAAGACTTGGACATAACTGAGCAACTAACATGAGAAGCCTAGGCTAGTTGGTGTCCAGAACTGGCCTGGCGCTTTCTGCCCCTGCCAGCTCAGGCCCCTGACCTAATTCAACATCTAATTGTGCATACACCTGAGAAAAACAAATGAAGACACTTGCTACCTGTCAGCATCATTAATTTCGTGGTGATTGCTCATTAAAATGGTTTGTTTGTACTAGGCTGTGCTAGCCGCCCTACCCTAATTAAACTGTGGAGCAGAATCTGCTTATAATTTGCTTGTGGGATAGTTTAGGACATCACTGTAATCTATTTCACTCTGGCTGGGCTTGGATGCAGCATTTTCCCTTTGATCATCATCCTAACCTCTCCCTGGGGAGTCCTAAGTTTACCTGTTGCTCTGGACTTCTTCCAGGGGAGTTGAGAGTATGATGACGCTGACCCAAACCAATATCTTCACTGCAAAAATGTTGCCTGTGAACATGTGGGACAAGGATGAAGACAAAGCAAAATCTTTTAAATGAATGGAGTAGCTTGACCTCATTTCTTTTTCATAAGAGCTAACCATTGCATAAACAGTGACAACTGGCCTTTATAGAATGCTTATTGTGGGAAGGCACCACACCAAGTATTTTAAGGAAATTATTTCAGGATTTCCCTGGCAGTCCAGTGATTAAGTATCCTCCTTTCAGTGCAAGAGAGGCAGGTTTCAATCCCTGGTCAGGGAATTAAGATCCCACATCCTACAGGGCATCAAAGTCCACACACCACAATTTCTGAACCCATGTGCTCTGGAGCCCCAGTGCTGCAGCTCTAGAGAATCCCCCGCACCACAGCTAGAGAAACCTGCTCACAGTAACGAAAGATCCTACAAGCCTCAACAAAATGCCCCGTGCCACAACTAAGATCTGATGCAGCCAAATAAATGAATGTGTGCTAAGTCACTTCAGTTGTGTCTGACTCTTTGCGATCCTGTGGGCCTTGGCCCAACCAGCTCCTCTGTCCATGAGATTCTCTCAGCAAGAGTACTGGGGTGGGCTGCCATTTCCTTCTCCAGGGTATCTCCCAACCCAGGGATTGAACCCACGTCTCTTATGTCTCCTGCATTGTCAGTCAGGTTCTTTACCACTAGTGCTACCTGGGAAATCCTAAATAAATGAATAAATATTAAAAAGATTGAAGGCAGAAGAAGAAGAGGGTGACAGAAGATGAGGTGATTGGATGGCATCACCAATTCATGAACATGAACTTGGGCAAACTCCAGGAGATGGTGAAGGACAGTCAGCCAGACATGACTTAGTGATTCAACAACAACAACAAAAATAAATAAATAAATAATTTTATGTAACCCTTATAAAGTTGGTTCCATTATTGTCCATTCACTCATGCATAGGGTACCTGGAGTGCTGATTCTGTCCCCAGGCTCTTTGTTAAGTGAAATGAAGTAAAGTGAAATAGCTCAGTTGTATCTGACTCTTTGCGACCCCATGGACTGTAGCCTACTAGGCTCCTCTCTCCATGGGATTCTCTAGGCAAGAATACTGGAGTGGGTTGCCATTTTCTTCTCCAGGGGATCTTCCCAACCCAGGGATCAAACCTGGGTCTCCCACATTGCAGGCAGTCGCTTTAACCTCTGAGCCACCAGGGAAGTGCTGGGAATTAAAGGATTCACATAAATGTACCTGTTCTTGGGAGCTCACAGCTAAGCAAGGATGATAGCCCAGATCTGAGTTGAGTCCTGAAAATGCATGTATGTATGTTTATGTGAGTTTGAGTGACTGTGAGTGAGTGTGTGCACGTGTGTTGGGTTCCTACCTAGGCAAGCTCATTGCCCAGCCCTCGACACAGGTCTGATGTTATTGTCCCCGAGGGTCTGTCTTTTCCCACTGCCCGGAATTCTCCTTCTGGACTTCAGAGTGGAGAGAGATTGATGTTTCTACACATTGAATTATGCCAACCATACACATTTTATTAATTTATGGAAAGTCAGATTGCTTTAACTATTACACTGAACTTCTGTCCTCCAATAAATGGCTTCATTTCCTTCCAAGGATAAAGCACTCCAGTGTTTTCGGCTGACCAATTCAGCTCAGGGCGCTCTAATGTTTTCTGTCTACTTGGAGGACACATACTTCACCAGGATGACTCTGGGGTAATGACACCAAAGGCCCATTTCTAATGACTGTCACGGTCTTGGCAAAATGCATTCCATATATTAATGCTGATGCCTTTCCCTGAGCTGGGTTCATGCTCTGGGGGAACAAATGACCTTTTCTCCCAAGCTCTCCTCTGCTTGTGACTTGAGAAGAAATATCTCCTTGTGTAATGCCAGGGTTGAGAACAGCCCCTAAACATGGAGAAAACAGCCTTGTTCCTCACACAGTAGACATATCAAAATAAGAAGGTCCATCTGCAGAGGTAGCCAAAGACTGTTAGAAATACCAGCACCCCGTCTGGGGGGCAGCAGATCTTCATTTACCATGAACCTGAGAGCATCTCACAGCTGCATGATAGCCGTTAAGTCTATATTCCTATCTATAATGTGGGATTCTTTCTTAAAGAGGACCCGTCCTCAATTTGAATAAGCATGAGGTCCTCTGAAACCTGGATCTGGCCTAGGGGAGATTAATATCCTAGGTATGGACGTTCCACTGCATTGGGATCTTGGGAAAAGAAGGATGAACCATTGAACATATTGAAGGGAAGCAAAATATGCCAGCTCCACAAGCACTAATTTGGCAGAAGGATTGTTTTGAGCCAATAGAGAGGGAACAAATATAAGGAAAGCTCTCTGTCCTTCTTGTATTTTCCTAAAAGCAAGACTTAGATTTGTGAAGGTGTTCTTCTCCTCTCTCTACAAGAAAGGACAAGGCCTTAATCACTAGAGTCAATTCGTGACCCCAATCAGCAGCAGAGACAGCACCAGAGGGATCCTCAAAACACACTTTATTCACTGGCTCTTGACTTCCATTAATTCCCCATATATTTAGTTTCCCACAACTTGCCACCTTAGAAACTCAGAGTCCTTTTCCGTTGTCTTGTCACTTTTCTCTAAATTCACTATTTCACTGCTAAGATTTTAGATAAACCCAAGTTCTAAGCACATTTGGGTTACTCATCACTGGGTGCCCCTGTGAGTACAGGTGTAGATGTGTTGTTAAACATCTGCTTGCTTTTCTTTTGTTGCTCTGCCTTGTGTTGGTCTGTTTTACAGTTGGAGAACCTAGAAAGGCAGAGAGGAAGAGTTTTCTCTTCCCTTGCAGTTTTCAGTCCTTGCTTTCCTCTTCCTAGGAAGAAGGAAGCAAGCTTGCTCATGACATAACATGTTCTGTGAACACCCAACTGCAAAACTGGTAAAGTCCAAGTTGGGGACGCTCCAACAACCTCTGTAACAGAATCAGCTGGGAAGATATTAGAAGTCCCCCTGCAAGCTCCACCTAGATGATGTGAATCCGAATTTCTGGAGGTAGTAGTGATCCTAGTGTGCAGCACACACAGCTGTGGGGGTCTTGTCCTTGCTCAATGGTGGAATCCCATGAAAAGTATTAAAAATGCAGATGTCTGGGCCACATCCATGCCCACATCAATCCAAATCCCTGGACTTGGATTCAGGTGACTCCATACCCAGACTTTGTGTGCCTGGATGCTGAGGAGTATCCAAATTGTAACATACTGGGCTAGCAAATTAAATGTTGGATGGGGTGGGGGTGTATACGAGGGTGGTCAGAGGTGAAGCCATGTGGGATTAATCAAGGAGTCTTCCTGAGTGCTGAGGTCAGATCAGTCTTGAAGGAATAGGGTACACTCAAAAGGTATACTTTTTCATCCAAATATCTAGCTAGACCAGGTCCCCACATCTTTGAATGAGAAGTCTCAGAAAGAATCTCCAGGGGTCATAGGGGTCTCAGTATATAGGCAAAAGGAAATCAATCCTGAACTTTCATTGAAAGGTCTGATGCTAAAGCTCCAATACTTTAGTCACCTGATGCAAAGAATCGACTAACTGGAAAAGACCCTGATTCTAGAAAAGATTGAAGGTAAAAGGAGAAAGAGGCAGCAGAGGATGAGATGGTTAGATAGCATCATCACTGACTCAGTGGACATGAATTTAAGCAAACTCTGGGAGATAGTGAAGGACAGAGGAGCCTGGTGTGCTGCAGTCCATGGAGTCTCAAAGGGTCGAACATGACTTAGCAACTGAACAACAAAAACAACAGCTGTACAGGTAGGAACTCATCCAGAGTGAAAACCATGAATTTTACTTTTAATGTCTGAGTACAACTAATACTAGATGCCACTTTGGCCAGCTTTTACCACCTTGATATTTGGAATTTTAAGAAATCATAGGTTAGTGAACAGCAAACCCCTTTTCCAAGCTGATTCAAGTCTGTAACTAAGGATGGAGAAAGTGTGTAGATTTGAGGAAGTTCAAGAGTTAATTTCCACTGGTGTCATCTTTTCTCTACAGCTACTATTATCATCATCATTTTTTATAAAACAGTAGTAGTGTGTCCGTGCTCAGTCATATCTGATTCTTTGCAACCCCATGGACTATAGCCTGCCAGACTCCTCTGTCCATGGGTTGCCATTTCCTTCTCCAGGGATTGAACCAAGTCTTCTTCATTGGCAGGCAAATTCTTTACCACTGAGCTACCTGGGAAGCCTTTTATAAGACAACTTTAATGTAAAACCCAAGGAAAGGGACTTCCCTGGAGGTCCACTAGTTAAGACTCCATATTTCCAATGCAGGGTGTTTGGGTTTGATTTCTGGTTGGGGAGCTAAGATCCCACATGCCATGCAATGTGGCAAAAAAAAAAGAAAGAAAGTTTAAAAATAAAGATACTTTTAAAAAAACAAGAAAGATGGTCAAAATCATTTTTTGATCAAGAATGTTTCAAGGAGAGGCTCAGAGTTTTGCCATTGTGGATGTGGGTGTCAATGGGGAGACTGGCGCTGCTGCTATAGCTTAAGAAGGCATCAGCTGAAATGAAGAAAAGACACCCTGTAAGAAATCTCGGTCGACATGGAATCCACTGGTGGAATTTTTTCCCACCCTCATCCTCTCCACTCCCAGAGAAATTAGAGAAACAGTGATGCCTTCAAGAGTAATAAATAAATCAGTGGTGCTGATAGAAATAATGGACTAGAGATCATTCACAATCTTGTTATGAGTCCCATCTCTGGGTTGATAAAATCTGGTGGAAACTGCCATTGTTGTAGGAAATTAAGAACAAGCTCATTAGCCAGGCGATTTACGCCTTTCATATGAAGATGACAACTTCCCGGACTTGGAGGCGAAAGATCTTGTATTCTTTCCAGCACATTTTCCTGATCCTTATCTGCTCTTGATAAAGAAGTTCTGAGAGTGACTTATGTTGTGAGGACAATGACAGGGAATGGTTTTCTCAGCCCTGGTAAATGAATATGACCTATAAGAAAAATACTCTGGGTTATGTTTACTTGAGGAAATAAATCTTTTCCTGGGCACATCTTTCTTCTCCATCCTGTCAGAAGAGAATTCACTTTCTCCTTTCATTTTCCTCAAGTTTGCCGCCTACTCCTAACCTCCTTGGCTAGAAGTGAATGAAAAATAAACGTTCAGCTGCTGGCTTCAGCCATTCCAACCAGGGTTTATAGTTTTGGAGGGGAAGCCTAGATTTTCCTGGGGTTTTATCTGTCTCCAGATGTCCTGTGTCCCTCAGATCTGAGAGGGTGGGTATCGAGTCTCTGGCCTCTGAGGAGATTGTTTGCTGTGAATCCCAGATGAAAAGAAAATTTCTCACAGCTCCAGATAATTATCTATGAGCCTTTTCAATCCCATCATCACCCTACTTGATTGACCCCTAATGCCCAACCAACACAGACAGACTCAAAGGATAGCCTCATCATTCCATAGTCCAAACCTCTCACTAATAAACCAAATAGTGGTTGATTTCTAGAAACCGTTTTTGAACCTATGTTTTTCCAGCTTCTTCTGCTTCTCTGGACATTTTCAAGAGACCCTCTACTGAGGCCATTTTGAGCTGGTGAACATGACTGCCCCAGGTTTCCACTGCTGGGATTCTACTTTCTCATGCAAAAGTAAAAACATGTAACAATTGAGTCTCTATGCACAGGCACTGTGCTGGCAACTTTACATCTTTTCCTTTGCTTCAGAGCGTTCCATCCTCCTATTTCACTTTTGAGAAAACTGAAGGAAAGAACAGTGAAGAAGCTTGCCCAAAGCCACACAGCTAACAGAGAAGGGTTGGAACAATGACTCAGTTCTGACGAGCCCCAAAGCTCTTGCTGCACTTCTTCACAGAGTTCCTCCCTCTGGTCAAGGGAGAAGGGAGTCTTCTCCTCAGTTCAGTTCAGTCGCTCAGTCCTGTCGGACTCTTTGCGACCCCATGAATCGCAGCACGCCAGGCTCCAGAGTTCCTCTCTCTGGTCAAGGGAGAAGGGAGGCTTCTCCTCAGGGATCCACAAATATTCAAGTCCTTCTGGAAAACTGCATTTATTCAAGCCCAGAAGGCATGTCTTTTTTC
This sequence comes from Bos indicus, assembly GCF_029378745.1. Classification (NCBI taxonomy): domain Eukaryota; kingdom Metazoa; phylum Chordata; class Mammalia; order Artiodactyla; family Bovidae; genus Bos; species Bos indicus. The sequence continues at coordinate 48,985,188 of NC_091775.1, forward strand.
AGTCCCAAAAGGGGGGCATCGGTTGGGTTGGATCAGACACACACATCCACTTCTTTCTGGATGGTGCTCTTCTGAGCAATCTCATCAATACAGGACAAAGAACATGCTGCTCTGGAAGCAGGTCCCAAGAGCTCCGCCTGGGCACAGAGACCTGTATCCCTGACCAGTGTACCTGCCCCCAGGGATGAAGCCAAATCACAGCTTTCTGCCCTGGAATTCTTTCAGCACACCTTGGGGAATAAATTGAGAGGACTTGAGTGCTCTGATTGTCTGGCTTTATTCATGTGGAGTCTAGAGGAGGAAGCTTGCTTCCTGTTTGGCCAATTTCCAGAACTTTCTTCCTACGATATATATATAGCTCTCTCTAAAAATTACTCACCTGGGGCTTTTGATGTTTTCAGAGAGATCATCAGTGTTAAGTGTTCATTCTTCTAGGTTCTCATGGCTCGTCCATGGGTAATGTTAGACCTTTAGAAAACATTTTACTTGGAGCTTATAACACATTTATAATTTGTGTGAAATGTCCTGATATAACACTACCTCTTCAGCTTTCACTGAAGGGAAATAGAAGCAATGTCCATTTGAAAAATATTTTTATTTCTTCCCCACAGCAATAGTCAGACATCACTTGTTATGTTAACCCTTCTGTCTTATCAGGATTTATGTCATTCCTCTGGAAGGTGCTGTCAAGTTTCGCTCCAGCAGCATGCTTATGCATCCCTTTATCAGACAAATTCTATGATATATAAAAATCTTCATTTTCAGCTTAACCACCAACATATTTAGCTCTAAAATTAGTGCTCAATTTCAGACGCAATACCACTCTCAGTGCTCAGTATAGGTAAATCTTTCCCTGTTTGCTAAGTTATTAAACAGTATATGAAAATATTGATTTTTTTTGTATTTAAAATGCATGCTTGTGATAGGTTATTTGCAGGGTGCAAAAAAAAAGAATAAAGTGAAAGAAAAAGTAATACCTCAAGCATTGAAATCCCACCACTGATAAGAGAGATAATAAAGACATAATCAAACACTTGGAGTTCTCTGGCTTTAGATTTGTAATTTTAAAATTTTCAACTATAGTAGTAGTCATCTCAAACTTCCATAACAGAATAACAAAATACCACAGAGTGGGCGGCCCAAACATCAGCCCTTTATTTCTCAGAGTTCCGGAGGCTGGGTGGCCATGACGAGGGTCCACTTGGTCTGGTCCTGGTGATGTTTCTTTTCCTGGTTTGCAGATGGCTGCCTTCCAGCTGTGTCTCCTTGTCTCTGGTGTCTTTTTTTAAAAATAAGAGCACTATTCACATCACGGGGACCCCACGGTCATGATCTCATCTAAACATCATCATTTCTATGAAATAAAATTCATATTTTATGGCAAAACAAGAAAAATTTAAACCTAAAACATTTCCTCTGCCCTTCAGCCTTTTTTCCTTCTCTCTACTATGCATCAGGTATCTGCATTAGACTTGACCAACCTCCCACATTGGCAGAAATACCTGCTCTTCCATAAAGAGCAATGTTCTCCCAGCACCAAAAAGATAATACATTTTCAGGTGAACAGCAAAAGGACTCAGCTATACATATGCATGCATCCATTCTCCCCCACACTCCCATTGCCTCTCATCTGAAACTATCACAACACTGTTAATCAGTTATACCACAATACAAAATAAAAAGATTTAAAAAAGGATAATGCCTTAAAATGTAACATTCCTTCTTGATCTTGTAAGGAGCCACAATGAGTCTTAGATCTAGATTGTGCAAACTGTCAATAATATGTGATTTAATGCTCAGCTCTCTGTCTCAAAAAAACATGTATAACTGTTTCCTGACTTCTAATGGTCCTGAGAGCTTTCTGAGATGCTGTTCCTGGATTATAATCCTTAAATTTGGCTCGAATAAAAATTTCCAATTCTTTCTTAGATCGACTGATTAGTTTTGCATCAATACCTCCTAAAGATTACATCTGCAAATTCCACTATCTCGGGGGTTAGGACATCAGCATATTAATTTGTTGTGACACAAATATTTCAGTCCATAACAGCCATCTTGAACAAAGCCAGGTAGATATCTGCTCTTAAGGTGCATTTGTGGCACATAAATACTGAGACCACCTCTGTCAAGCTGGAAGGGTTGGGAGGAAAGTGAAAAGGGAGCAGGGACTGGGGGGACAGTCTTGGAGTCCACAGGCACACACAGCCCCTTACCTTCAGTGCCAGTACCCGTCCACCTGCCTCTTGAGAAACCTATATGCAGGTCAGGAAGCAGCAGTTAGAACTGGACATGGAACAACAGACTGGTTCCAAATAGGAAAAGGAGTACGTCAAGGCTGTATATTGTCACCCTGCTTATTTAACTTATATTCAGAGTACATCATGAGAAACACTGGGTTGGAAGAAGCACAAGCTGGAATCAAGATTGCCGGGAGAAATATCAATAACCTCAGATATGCAGATAACACCACCCTTATGGCAGAAAGTGAAGAGGAACTCAAAAGCCCCTTGATGAAAGTGAAAGAGGAGAGTGAAAAAGTTGGCTTAAAGCTCAACATTCAGAAAATGAAGATCATGCCATCTGGTCCCATCACTTCGTGGCAAATAGATGGGGAAACAGTGGAAACAGTGTCAGACTTTATTTTTTGGGCTCCAAAATCACTGCAGATGGTGATTGCACTCATGAAATTAAAAGACACTTACTCCTTGGAAGAAAAGTTATGAGCAACTTAGATAGCATATTCAAAAGTAGAGACATTACTTTGACAACAAAGGTCCGTCTTCAGGCTATGGTTTTTCCAGTGGTCATGTTATGGATGTGAGAGTTGGACTGTGAAGAAGGCTGAGTGCCGAAGAATTGATGCTTTTGAACTGTAGTGTTGGAGAAGACTCCTGAGAGTCCCTTGGACTGCAAGGAGATCCAACCAGTCCATCCTAAAGGAGATCAGTCCTGGGTGTTCTTTGGAAGGACTGATGCTAAAGCTGAAACTCCAGTACTTTGGCTACCTCATGCGAAGAGTTGACTCATTGGAAAAGACTCTGATGCTGGGAGGGATTGGAGGCAGGGGGAGAAGGGGACGACAGAGGATGAGATGGCTGGATGGCATCACTGACTCGATGGAAATGAGTCTGAGTGAACTCCGGGAATTGGTGATGGACAGGGAGGGCTGGCGTGTTGCAATTCATGGGGTTGCAAAGAGTCGGACACGACTGAGCGATTGAACTGAACTGACCCGAACTGACCCTTTCACCTGGATCACATTCCTTCCTCCTTCATCTCCCCAAGCAGAGACCTCCCTCATCCTTCTCAGAGCAGTGCTAAAAGTGCAGGAAGCCTAGTGGATAGACCAGGTGGTGGCAATGGGGAAAGAGAGGGAGGGACAGGAACCACAGAAAGGTCTCAGTCTGGGATGAGTGATGGTTGAAGAAGCAGAAGGAGCCATTCTGTCTAGGGTGGTCTCACACTCTGGGCTTCTGTCTGCCTCTGAGTGTCTGGAATACCATTAGATTTTAGAGACACAGAGCCCGGTTTGGAAGACAAGGATACTCCTGACTCCTGACTCCTGACTCCACAAACAAGCTGGCGACTTGTTTGTGTGTCAGTTCTTTAACTTCCTCGTCTGGACCCAGAGTAGATAATCCTACATCAGGGAGATAAACGCAAATCTTGGCATCTTGAGACTCATTACCTGACCTGCATTTCCTGCCTGCCCCCTCCCTTTTCAGCTCCCTCTCTCTCACCTCATCGTCATTACGCAAGTTCCTGGGACTGGATAGATGCTGATGACAATATGTGAATAGATCAGGGGATGGGAACTCCCTCTCCTATTACCAACTCTGCAAGCCCTGTTCCCCCACCCACACCCTCTTCTCCCTTTGTTCCTGCTCTTAAGTCATTGAAAGAAGTGGCTGTTTACAGGTTCAAAATTAATCCCTCCGCTCTTCCTCTGGCTTTTATTTTCTCTCTACTTCCACTTTCTCAAGGAGTTTAATCTCTAATTAATCCCACCCTTCTATGTTTTTAACCAAGCCTCTTCTCATCAACATTTCAGCACAAGTTGAGAAAGTTTAACCTTAAATAAAATCCCCTGGACTCACATTTTTTCTCCGTCATTTCCATAAGTATATGCCCTCTGCTATCACTCTTTTCCATGAGTTGCTTCCTTTCTTCTGCCTTCCTCTCAACCTTCCAATCCAAGCTTAAGCGTCAGAAATCTGGCTGCCACTCTTGTCTCCTCGCTGAAGCTGCACTTGCCAAATACGAATTTCGTGAAAGCTGCAGTTCAATTCTCAGTCTTGCTCAAGCGGAACCTGGCACTCTGGAACATTCACTCTCTTTCAAAATACTCTCTTCTCCTTACTTCTGTTGCAATGATCATTGGATGGCTAATTCCATCTACTCCAATGGCTTTAATTTTCATTTGTATTATTGAGGACACCCAGATCTGTAATTCAACCCAGACAGCTTCTGAGTTATAGACGTGTACATCTCCGTAAGTCAGGCAGGCTAAGCTAGTCTGCAGTAAGAAAAAAAAAAAAAAAAACAGACAAAAACATCACTGTCAGTTAACCCAATAAAGACTGATATATATGAAACTGTGCATGCCTGGTACACTTTTTCATCTTATAGATGTGTCATTTGTAACAGTATTCTTCAAATTCACCACAGCAGTGGATGACAGGGCTAGATGATCAAGCAAGATATTTTAAGTCAAGCCAGAAAATGGTTGTTATGTGCTGAACTGTATTTTCCACAAATGACAAATTTTATATGCTGAAGTTCTAACCCCACTATTTCAGAATATGGCTGTATTTGGAAGTAGGGCTTTTAAAGAGGCATTTAGTTTTACTCTGTTTTTTAAATAAGTTCACTTGTGTTATTATTTAGATACTGAATATAAGTGATATCATGGTATTTGTCTTTTCTGTCTAACTCACCTAGAGAATGAACTTATGGTTACTAGGGAGAAAGGGCAGGGGGTGGATAGATTGGGAATTTGAGAATAACATGTATAGACTGCTATATTTTAAAAAGATAACCAACAAGGACTTACAGTAGAAAGACAGAGGGAGAGCAATTAACCTAAAATGAAGTCATTATATGTTAGTCCCTCAGTAGTGTCTGACTCTATGTGACCCCATGAACTGTAGCCCACCAGGCTCCTCTGTCCATAAAATTCTCCAGGCAAGAATATTGGAGTGGGTAGGCATTCCCTTTTCCAGGGGATCTTCTTGACTCAGGGATCGAACCCTGGTCTGCTGCATTTCAGGCAGATTCTTTACCTTCTGAGCCACCAGGGAAGCCTGAAGATGTGCAAGTAGGCCTTAATTCAAAAACAGTGGTGTCCTAATAAGAAGAGGAGATAAGGACACAGACACACGCTGAGGCATGACCATGTGAGGACATAAAGATGGGCATTGGCAAGTTTGGCAAGACAAGGAGAGAGGCCATTGGCAAGACAAGGAGACAGGCCACAGGGCACCAACCTTGGCCACACCTTGATCTTGGACTTCCAGCCTCCAGGAAGAGGAGAGAATTGAATTCTGTAGTTTAAACTGCCCAGTATATGCTACTTTGTTATGGCAGCTCAAGCAGTTGACTGCAGAGGCTGCCATCAGGGCAACTCATAGCTTCGGGCCAGAACTCAGACATGTGGATGCATCCCACAACTAAGGCAACGGGAGTACTTCCTCCCTGGAGGCCAGGAAGAAGTATCAGCTGGTGAGAACAACAGCATTGTCTTCGCCACCAAACCTGCCAAACTAAGAGCATTGCTAGTGGTCAGTGCCACAGGTTTTGGGGGTTGTGAGTCCAAGAGTAAGATGTCTTTTTCCAAGAGCCCATCCCTCCTCTTGTGTCCCTCTCGTGGTGTCCATCACACCCATCTGTCTGCCACCTGGGGCCGTGCATTGCTTCTTCCCAGTCCAACCTGTCCGCATTGTGATGCATCACCCCTCAACCTCTCAGTCCATCTATGAACTACATTTTCACTGGCATTCATCAACATAAGGATTAGTTAGATGTGCTTTGATTCTTACAAAAGTCCTTTCTTCCATAATGCCTCCCTGGTGCTTTGCCATTGTATTTATGATTGTTCATCTGCTTCAGCTAGACTGCGAGCTTGTAAGGGCAGGGCCAATGTCTTTGTTTGGTATAGTCCAAAGCCTAGCACACAGTAGGTATTTAATAAATGTTTGCTGAATGTTTATCATTTGCCGTCACATCCCTCCTGCCTTACCCTGATGGTGTGGCCCCATTTGTTGCCCATTCCTCATGATTTCATGGGGAACTTCCTTAAATTAATATCCCAGATCCCTCAATGTCTACACATTCACCAGATGGGAAAGATTGTTGTTCAGTTGCTCAGTTGTGTCTGGCTCTTTGTGAACCCATGGACTGCAGCACGCCAGGCTTGCCTGTGTTTCACCATTTCCCAGAGCTTGCTCAAACTCATGTCCGTTGAGTTGGTGCTGTCATCCAACCATCTCAGCCTCTGTCATCCCCTCTCTTCCTGCCTTCAATATTTCCCAGTATCAGGGTCTTTTCTAATGAGTCAGTTCTTTGCATCAAATGGCCAAAGTATTAGAGTTTCAGCTTCAGCATCAGTCTTTCTAATAAATATTCAGGACTGATTTCTTTTAGGATTGATTGATTTGATCTCCTTACAGTCCAAGGGACTCGCAAGAGTCTTCTCCAACACCACAGTTCAAAAGCATCAATTCTTCAGTGCTCAGCCTTCTTTATTGTCCAACTCTCACATCTATACATGACTACTGGAAAAACCATAGCTTTGACTAGATGGACCTTTGTTGGCAAAGTAATGTCTCTACTTTTTAATACATGGTCTAGGTGATTCATCATAGCTTTTCTCCCAAGGAGCAAGTGTCTTTTAATTTTATGGCTGTAGTCACCATCTGCAGTGATTTTGGAGCCCACTAAAAATAAAGTCTGACACTGTTTGCATGTTTCCCCATCTATTTGCCATGAAGTGATAGGACCAGATGGCGTGATCTTCGTTTTCTGAATGTTGAGCTTTAAGCCAACTTTTTCATTCTCCTCTTTCACTTTCATCAAGAGGCTTTTTAGTTCCTCTTCACTTTCTGCCATAAGGGTGGTATCATCTGCATATCTGAGGTTATTGATATTTCTTCCAGAAATCTGGATTCCAGCTTGTGCTTCTTCCAGCCCAGCGTTTCTCATGATGGACTCTGCATATAAGTTAAATAAGGGTGACAATATACAGCCTTGACGTACTCCTTTCCCAATTTGGAACCAGTCTGTTGTTACAGTTCTATCTCTACCTGCTGCTTCTTGACCTGCATACAAGTTTCACAGGAGGCAGATAAGGTGGTCTGGTATTCCCATCTCTTTAATAATTTTCCACAGTTTGTTGTGACCACATAATTAAAGGCCTTAGCGTAATCAATGAAGTAGAAGTAGACTCTTTTCTGGAATTCTTTTGCTTTTTCAATGATCCAACAGATGCTGGCAATTTGATCTCTGGCTCCTCTACCTTTTCTGAATCCTGCTTGAACATCTGGAAGTTCTCCATTCACATACTGTTGAAGTCTAACTTGGAGAATTTTGAGCATGATTTTGCTGGTATGTGAGATGAGTGTAATTGTGCACTAATTGGAACATTCTTTGTCATTGCCCTTCTTTGGAATTGGAATGAAAACTGACTTTTTCCAATCCTGTGGCCACTACTGAGTTTTCCGTATTTCCTGCATATTGAGTGCAGCACTTTCACAGCATCATGTTTTAGGATTTGAAATAGCTCAACTGGAGCTCCATCACCTCCACTAGCATTGTTCATAGTGATGCCTCCTAAGGCCCACTTGACTTCACATTGCAGGATGTCTGGCTCTAGGTGAGTGATCACACCAGCATGGTATTTGGTTCATTGAGATCTTTTTTTGTATAGTTCTTCTGTGTATTCTTGCCACCTCTTCTTAATATCTTCTGCTTCTGTTAGGTCTATACCATTTCTGTCTTTTATTATGCCCATCATTGCATGAAATATTCCCTTGGTATCTCTAATTTTCTTGAAGTGATCTCTAGTCTTTCCCATTCTATTGTTTTCCTCTATTTCTTCTCATTGTTCACTTAGGAAGGCTTTCATATCTCTCCTTGCTATTCTTTGGAATTCTGCATTTAGATGTGTATATCTTTCCTTTTCTCCTATGCTATTCACTTCTTTTTTCAGCTATTTGTAAGGCCTCCTCAGACAATCATTTTGCTTTTTTGCATTTCTTTTTCCTGGGGATTTTTTTGATCACTGCCTCCTGTACAATGTAGCAAATCTCCATCCATAGTTCTTCAGGCACTCTGTCTATCAGATAATCCCTTGAATCTATTTTTCACTTCCACTGTATAATCATAAGGTATTTGATTTTTGGTCATACCTGAATGGCCTAGTGATTTCCCCTACTTTTTTCAATTTAAGTCTGAATTTGGCAATAAGGAGTTCATGATCTGAGCCACAGTCAACTCCCAGTCTTGTTTTTGCTGACTCTATAGAGCTTCTCCATCTTTGGCTGCAAAGAATACAATCTATCTGATTTTGGTATTGACCATCTGGTGATATCCATTTGTAGAGTCATCTCTTGTGTTTTTGGAAGAGGGTGTTTGTTATGACCAGTGCATTCTCTTGGCAAATTCTGTTAGGCTTTGCCCTGCCTCATTTTGTACTCCAAGGCCAAGTTTACCTGTTACTCCAGGTATCTCTTGATTTCCTACTTTTGCATTCCAGTCCCCTATGATGAAAAGGACATCTTTTTTTTGGTGTTAACTCTAGAAGGTCTTGTAGGTCTTCATAGAGCCATTCAACTTCAGCTTCTTTGGTATTAGTGGTTGGGGGGTGAGGAGCTTCCCCTATTAGTGAGTTTGGGTAAGGTGCCGAGAACCATCACCTCATCTTTCTCCTCACTTCTGTTTTGGAGATCTGCCTGGATTAGTCAGCTTGGGCTCTACAGTAGAGCATAACAGACTGAGGGCCAGGGAGGTTGGGGGTTTTAAAAAAATAGACATTTGTCTTCTCACAGTTGTGGAGGCTGGAAGTCCAAGTTCAAGGTGTCACAGAACTGGTTCCTGGTGATGCTTGTGGATGGCTGACTCTGCCTGTGTCTCACATGGTCTTACCTCTGTGGGTGTAAGACAAGAGAAGGCCTCTATCTCTCCCTCTTCTTATAAAAACACTGCCCTGATGATGTCATTCAACTTTAATTACCTCTTGAAAATCATATGTCCAAATGTAGTCACATTGGGTGTTAAGGCTTCAACATAAAAATTTGGGGGTCACACAATTCAGCTCCTAGCACTGTTTGAAGAGAATGTTCCTATGTCTGCTCCCTGCCAGGTGGTGGAAGTCTCACCCCATGCATGGGGATGCCTACCATTAGTTACCCTGGAACTAAGTAATTACAGGTATTCCTGATGAAGTGTGCATCTATCAGCTTTAATCAGTTTTGCTGTAGTAACAAACAGTCCCCATATCTCAGTGGTTATGGATACAGAAGTTCTTCCCACTCACCTTCATGGCTTTCTGTAGGTTGGCTTTAGATCATCTGTGTGTTTTCAGGCAACTTTCCTGGTTTAGATTCCACTTCTCAGGCTTAGAGCAAAGTAAAAGGAGGAATGGCAATACCACTCCTAAATAGTTCTTAAAGTTTTTATCCAGATCTGATTTATGGGTACATCACTTTTTGTCACATTTTATTGATCAAAACAAGTCACATGACCAAGTCTAGCAGCAATAGGGATATCCTTGCTTCATCTCACAGGAAGGGACATCAGAGAGCTGTTCCTAAGCAACAGCTGCAATAGGGAGGGGCAGCAAGTACTTTTAATAAAGAACTCAATCTACCAAAACACCATATATATATATATATATCTCCCTGGGAACTAACGTTCTAAAAACTTGTGGGGTTGGTGGGAATACACTAATGGCAACATTAGGATCCAGGGAAAGCTATCCAAAACCTATGCTATCTTATAAGCAGAGCATCAGTAAAAAACAATACAAGTCCTTAAAAGCCCCTTGCATAGCTGATATGATATGTGAGTGCCTAATAAGTAAAGAAGTGCTCAAGAAAATATAGTCTTTAATGAAAAAGATCAAGGTAGTTTGATAGATGGAGGTGATGGGGCCAAAGCTGCTGAGAACGTTAGCTCAGAAGAGGCAGGTGCAGAAACAGGTCCCACCTTTGAGAGGGTTTCCTGGTCCTATGCTGCTTTACACACATTAGGGAGAACCTAGCAAGAAGAGCTTCCAAGTGGGCAGGTCCTATGGCCAACCTGGACCAAAGGACAGGCCAGTGTAAATACACATCATGTTCCACAGAGCATTATCTCATGGGGACTTTTCTTAGCAGGCAGGTGTGCATTTAGCTGTTGTTATTGCTGGATAGTGCTGAAAATTTGATGTGATAGGAAACTGTTTTACATAGTATTCTAACTTCATCCCTCTATTTAGCAATCAACTATGCAGGAGATCCCCATTCAATTCCTCGGTTGGGAAGATATCCCTGGAGAAGGGATAGACTATCCACTTCAGTATTCTTGGGCTTCCCTAATGGTTCAGCTGGTAAAGAATCTACCTGCAATATGGGAGATCTGGGTTCGATCCCTGGGTTGGAAAGATCCCCTGGAAAAGGGAAAAGTTACCCACTCCAGTATTCTGGCCTGGAGAATTCCATGGACTGTATAGTCCATGGGGTCACAAAGAGTCGGACGCCACTGAGTGACTTTCACTTTAACTTTTCACTATGATCTGATCTACAAATGTATAGACTGATACTCTCCCCAAACATGGTACTGGTGTGATTCAGTTGGTTCCCAAAAATGTCAAAATATGGCACATTGCCTGGAAAGCTTGAAAGCCAGGCAATGTTAGGCACTTGGGAATCAAGATAGCGGTTGGAGACTGGCATTTCCTGTAGGGACTTGATTTGAGACTCTGAGGTCTTATGTGTTAGTCTGAACTATGAAGAATTTTAAGGTTACCTGCTGGTGCAGACATTGGTAACCTATCATCTAGGCAACTTACCATTCTTTATAATATAATGGTTTATACATTTATTGAGCACTTAACATGTGCCTGGCATTACTGCAACCACCAGACACATATTATAACAACTTTAGTATTTTTCCCATTTTATATAGTAGGATGTTGAAGCAAGGAAAATAACTTTGAATTATAATTCAGTTCAGTCTCTCAGTCATGTCTGACTCTTTGCAACCCCATGGACTGTATCATGCCAGTCTTCCCTGTCCATTACCAACTACCGGAGCTTGCTCAAACTCACGTCCATTGAGTCAGTGATGCCATCCAGCCATCTCATCCTCTGTTGTCCCCTTCTCCGTTTGCCTTCAATCTTTCCCAGCATCAGAGTCTTTTCCAATGAGTCAGTTCTTCTCATCAGGTGGCCAGAGTGACTTGAAGGAATTATAATTCCACTCAACTCTATGGAATTATAATTACTACTCTGGAAATTAATAATAGAGGAATTGTGTGTTTAAAAGTGGGATACCTCTATGTTTTATTTAATATCTGCAGCAGGCAGGGTAATAACAACCCCTCTACACCAGCAGATATCCACACCTCCCCCAAATACCCCAATTCTTTAAATATGTCACTTTGCATGGCAGAACGATGGTTGGATGGCATCACCAACTCAATGGACATGAGTCTGAGTAATCTCCGGGAGTTGGTGATGGACAGGGAGGCCTGGCATGCTGCAATCCGTGGGGTCGCAAAGAGTCAGACATGACTGAGCAACTGGAATGAACTGAACTGAACTGATATGGCAGAATGGACTTTGCAGATGTGATTGTGGTTATGGACCTTATAAGGGGGAGATTACCTTGGATTATTTGAATGGGATCAAGCTAATCACTGGAGCCCACAAAAGGAGGAAGAAAAGGAATTCAGGAGCAATTCAGTAGAAGGGGATTTCACAGAGATTCCCAGCAGAGAAAGGCTAATGCATTGAGGCTGGCTGCCAGATAGAGGGGCCACATGCGAAGACTCTAGAGAGACTTCTAGAAGCTGGTGGTGGCAGTGACAGCATCCAGAAAACAGGCATCTCAGTCCTACAACAGCAAGGAACTGGATTATGCCCACAACTTGACTCAACTTGGACATGGATCCTTCTCAGTCTTCTGGATTCCAGCCTTTTGAAACTCAGAGTAGAGAAAGCAGTCTATCCAAGTCTGGCCCTGGCCTACAGAGCTATGAGATAACAGCTGTGTATTGTTCTAAGCCACTGAGTGAGTAACTATTTGTTAAAGCAGCAGTATGCAACTAATACAATGTCACTGGACAAGATCTAGAGAAAAATTGGACCACTGGGCACTTCCCAGGTGATGCTAGTGGTAAAGAATCTACCTGCCAATGCAGGAGATGTAAGAGACACAGGTTCCATCCTTGGGTTGAGAAGATCCCCTGAAAAAGAGTATGGCAACCCACTCCAGTATTCGTAACTGGAGAATGCCATGGACAGAAGAGATTGGCAGGATACAGTCCATGAGGTCACACAGAGTCGGACACAACTGAAGCAACTGACCACACATACAGGCGCAGGCACTTCCCAATCCCAGGCTTCTCCTGGTCCCTTTCTTCCTCATCCACAGGCGACTGGTGAGTTTAGAAGGAGGAACAGGGCCTGATCCCCTCTCTCTACTCTTTGGGATCTTTCTGCTCACAGAAAACAACTATTCTCATAGCATATAGAGGGATCCTGCCACTGTCAGGCTCTAGCTGGAGAATGTAATCCTTTGATGTATGGTTAGCAAATCCATTGTGCTATAGATCTAAAGTTTTATTTCTCAGGTCCAGCTATTTACTAGTAATAAAACTAAGATATTTATTTCCTTCTGTCTGACTTTTGCCACTGACTTTCAAATTGATTCAGAATTCAGGAAAACAGGAGATATTTATTAATCCTCTGAAATCCCAACACATCAATCTGGTCATATCATTCCCATTTACGCTGAACATCATTCAAACCTCTTAGGATGACTTTTAGGGCCCATCATAATCTAGCACTGCATCACTCTCTAGCCCAGCAGGATGTAATAAAAATAGAATGTAAACCAAAAATACAATTTAAAATATTCTGATAGTTGCATGGAAAAAAAAGTATATAGAAGGAGGAGAAATTAATTTTAGTAATATATTCTGTTTAGCCTAATATATCTAAAATATTATCATTTCAACATATTTACCAATGTAGAAATTATTAATAAGATATTTTGTATCCTTTTATCTTCTAGTAATACTTTGAAATTCAGTGTGTCTATATACCTACAGCAAATCTCACTCTGGACCAGTCACATTTCAAATGCTTGACAGCTGCATGCATGACTTGAAGACACCCATTACTGTAGAAACAGCATCATTTTTGGCCATTCCCATCTTTGAAGCATACTCTCTAAAAAGACTGCATTCTTTCATTGTCCCCATTGTTCTTTACTGTCCCCTGCTCTTGATTCCTTGGTGTGAAGCACTCTGCTCCCTCTCTCCTTCTTTGAATACTTTCTACTAATGATTTTGATCCTATCTTTCTCCAGAAAGGAGGGAACTTCTCTGCCCCTGCCACCCCCAAGTTGGTTAATTGCCTTTCTCTGAGTGTGTGGAACATTCTGCACCTCTATTCTCATTAAATGTGCTAAAGTTTGCTCTAACTGGTGATTCCATTTTCATTTAAATAAGGAAGGAAGTGAAATGACTTTAAGAAATTTCCAATTTCAGACTTTTCTTGAAAACTACTGAAGAGCTGAGGGAAGCCTTAAGGTCTAGCAGGCCCAAGATGTTATAGTTCTGAGATGTAAGGGCATCTCAGCATTTGGTCATGAAGGTCTGCTGGGGAGACAGATCTGAATCCACTTGATGTAACCAAAACTTTGGTAAATGCCCCAATTCAACTCCTGTTAATACCACAACCTACTCAAATGAAAGACTGATATTAACACAATACACAATTTCAAGAATGCTCATGGATTGCTGGTGGGAATATACAGTAGTACTACCACACTATAAAACCATTTAGCAGTTTCATATGTGGTTAAAGCTACTGATTCAGGAGAATAAAAATGAATTTCCACAATATTGACTTCTACAAATGCCCAAAGTGGCTTTATTTTCAAATAGCCAAAAACTGAAAATAATTCCAGAATCCATTAGCAGGGAGTGGGGCAATGTGATATATTCATACAGTGAAATACTGCTCAGCAATATTAAAAAACTACTGACACATGTCACTATATTGACAAATCTCAAATATATGATTTTGAACAAGAGATGTCAGAGATGATTGCATTTATAAGAAGTTTCAGAATAGGAGAACTCTGCTATGATAGTTATCAGATCAGGGTTGCCTGGGGAGGGGGAGGTATTGACAAGTTTGCATTTTAGGGAAATGAAAATATTCTAAATCTGAACTAGAGCCGTGTTTATTTATTGATTACACTAAAGGCTTTGACTGTGTGGATCACACCAAACTGGAAAATTCTTAAAGAGATGAGACTGTCAGAAACCTTACCTGTCTACTGAGAAACCAAGAAGCAACAGTTAGAACTGGACATGGAACAACAGACTGGATCAAAATTGGGAAAGGAGTATGACAAGCCTGTATATTGTCATCCTGCTTATTTAACTTATATGCAGAGTACATCATGCAAAATACCAGGCTGGGTGAATCACAAGCTGGAATCAAGATTGCCGGATGAATTATCAACACCCTCAGATATGCAAATGATACCACTCTACTGGCAGAAAGTGAAGAGGAACTAAAGAGCTTCTTGATGAGGGTGAAAGAGGAGAGTGAGAAAGCTGGCTTGAAACATAACCAAAAAAACTAAGATCATAGCACCCATTCCCATACCTTCATGGCAAATAGAAGGAGAAAAAGCAGAAACAGTGATACATTTTATTTTGAGGGGCTCCAAAATCTCTGTAGCCATGAAATTAAAAGCCACTTGATCCTTGGGAAGAAACTTATGACAAAACTAGACAGTATATTAAAAAGCAGAGTCAGAGGTCTATATAATCAAAGCTATGATTTTGCCAGTAGTCATATACAGATGTGATAGTTGGATCATAAGGAAGGCTGGGGGCTGAAGAATTGATGCTTTCAAATTGTGGTTCTGGAGAAGACTCTTGAGAGTCCCCTGGACTGTAAGGAGATCAAATCAGTCAATCCTAAAAGAAATCAATCCTGAATATTCATTGGAAGGACTGATGCTGAAGCTGAAGCTCCAATACTTTGACCACCTGGTAGGAAGAACCAAATCATTGGAAAAGACCCTAATGCTGGGAAAGATTGAAGACAAGAGGAAGAGAGGGCAGCAGAGGATGAGATGGTTGGATGGCATCACCGACTCAATGGACATGAATTTGAGAAAGCTCCAGGAGATGGTGAAGGACAGAGGAGTCTGATGTTCTACAGTCCATAAAGTTGCAAAGAGTTGGACACGACTTAGGAACTGAGCAACAACTCATTGGTCAAAACCCTTCAAACTGAAAGTTTTAAAATGGATGCAATTAACATTATGTAATCATACCACAATAAAGTTAATATTAAAGCATCTTTTATAACAACTAGCTCAGGGTTCCTCAACCTTGGCGCTCTTGGCATTTTGTTCTGCATCATTCTTTGTTTTGTGCAAGCCTGTCTTCCTCATAGGAAAAGGCAATGGCACCCCACTCCAGTACTCTTGCCTGGAGAATCCCATGGATGGAGGAGCCTGGTGGGCTGCAGTCCATGAGGTCGCTAGGAGTCAGACACAACTGAGTGACTTCACTTTCACTTTTCACTTTCATGCATTGGAGAAGGAAATGGCAACCCACTCCAGTGTTCTTGCCTGGAGAATCCCAGGGACGGGGGAGCCTGGTGGGCTGCCATCTATGGGGTTGCACAGAGTCGGACAAGACTGAAGCGACTTAGCAGCAGCAGCAGCAGTCTTCCTCATTGTGGGACATTTAGCAGCCTTCCCTGCTCAAAGCCACTAAACTTCACCATCCAGCTCCCACTCCACCTGTAGTTGTCACAAGAGACAATAAATGTCTCCATCAATTGTCAAATATCACTGTTAGGGAAGAGAAAAACCTTTCCACTACTCTTTTAGATTCATTACCCGAAGTGTTTGAATTAAATTGACAAAAGATAGATATATGGGGAAGAAGTTTATACATGCAAAGTGCATACACACTGAGAATTTAGTGATGAGAAACTCAAAGGAGTTATTGAACTTGGGGCTTGTATACTATCCTAATTGAAGGGGAGCAGTGAATGGCACTTACAAGAAAAAAAATACTTTTTGGGGGGAAAATAGATGGAATTTCAAGAGAACTAATAGCAAATAAGGAAATTTAAGATAATGTTTATCTATACAAGTATGAGTGGTTTTTCCATATTCTTCAGGGTCATAAAAATCTCCTGTAAAAGAGATTTTGATAAGTTTTATTTATGTTCTCCCTTTGGGAGTAATCCACCCTTAAGAAGAATTTATAGCAGCCTTATTTCCCCAAAGTTGCTTTTAGTCAGATAAGAGCACAGGCCAAGGAGAATTCTTTATTTGTTTAATTTCAAATGAATTTAGCTTAGAGTAATCTTTATACCAAAGTGGCATATTTTGGGACAGAGTATTTTGATATCCTTCGTCTCCCCCCAAGGCAAAATTTGCTCCTGGTTGAAAACTACTGTGCTAGCTTAACTCTCCTTGCTTAGACTGTTCATCCATCCACCTGTTTATCTGTTCATCGATCCATCCATCTATCCATCCACAAACTCATCCATCCATCCATTAATCCACTAACTCATCCATCCATCCATTCAGCAGACTTGTTAATTTTTATCCTATGTTTGCATTGTTAGGAGCATCTGAGGCACATCAAAAAACAAAAGAAGCAAATGTCACTGTCTTCATGGAGTTTGCATCTCAATAGACCTAGAGAAGCACAATTTAAATAAATGTGTGTCTCAAATGGATAAAAGGCAAAGTCAAGCTGAGTAAGGGGGTTTAGGAGTGCTGAAGATGGGACTCAGGTTGCCCTTGTTAAGGTATTGAAAAGTGACAATTTAGAAAAGATTCACGCCTTTGGAGGTGATCATGTATGCAATGTTGTTATCTAGGATAAAAATGGTCCAAGAAGAGAGGACAAGGAGTCCATGCAAAATCTGTAGGGCAGTCCATATCTCATATGTTGAAAGTAACTCAACAAGGAGTCCAGCATTTCTGGAGCAGACTGAGGAAAGAGAGAGACTTTAACAAACAAAGTGAGGGAGAACAAGGCAGGGTAAAATTGGGAGATCCCGCAGGTCTGTGTAAGGATTGTGAATGTCCGAGGAAGGGGGCTGCAATGGGATAGCAAGAAGTGGTAGGATTTTAAACATATTTTGAACATGGAGCTAATCAGATTTGCTGATGGATTGAGTTAGTTCCCTGAGGGCAGAATCTGTTTGTCTTGTTCACCTTAATGTGTGGCTAGTACAACTCTTGGTCCATAGACTGGCGTTTGATAAATAATGGATGCATGGATGGATGGGTGAACAGGTGGATATTTAGATGAATGGATGGATGGGTGAATACAAAACTCCCAGCTTTGTTATACATGACATATTGTATTAATATATGATACCATTAGCACACTGCTTGGTACTTCTTAACCATTTAATGAGTGAACAGAAGCTTTTCATGTTTTATTATTTTAAATAAAGTTGCTACTGAATTCTACTCATTACGAAGGATGTCATTCAAATTATTCCCCAACAAACTCTGCTTGGAACCACTCCCCTCCTTGCCTGCAAAGAGCCTTCACTCCCAGCAGAACACACAGGTGCTGAGTGGGGCTGAGTTCCTCTCACTTCCGGATCAGCCACACAGACAATGCACAGTTGCTAACTGCAGCCTAAATGTGGGAACAGCATGCCAGGTAATCAGTCAGGTGGTGAAAATATCACAGTCAGGGTCGGGCTCCCTGCCAGTTCCTGCTCCAGCAGTTACGAATAAGAGCATCAGGACCCGTTCTACCTTGTAAAGTGAGCACATTGGGAGTAGAAGCCATGGTTGCCTGTGAAATTTAACAAATATAAGGTACAATTCTGGAGTAGCAGGTTGCTACAGATAAGCCCTCTTTAAACAGAAACGCTCACAGCATGTGATCAAAATCCTCAGGGCAGAGTTTGCCCGGCCATGGTTCCCTATGGCACAGGGATACCAAACAAGGGCAGAACCCAGCGCCTCTGCCTTCACAAAGCAGATGTACAGACACATAACTTGGGAACACATTGCTTTGTCATGCAAGTGATCACTGATATCTGTACTCAGGAACCTGACTTGCCGGGGACCAGCCCCGGCTGATCCAGGGTATTCGAAGGAGAGATGGCGTAGGCGAAGATCAGGAAACAATTGCTTAATTAAACGTTAATTAAGGATATAAAGAATAATAGAATGAGGATAGCTCAGTGAGGAAATTCAGTGGAGAAAAGAGGCTGAAATAAGGATAGCTCAGTGAAGAAATTCAGTGGAGAAAAGAGGCTGAATAATTCAGCCAGAAGGTAAGAGAAAGAACGACATGGTGCGAACAAGGCCCGCACTTTATTTTCCAAAGTAGTTTTTATACCTTAAGTTATGCATAGAGGATAATGGGGGAAGGGGTAGAGTCAGGCAGCAAGCCAGGCTTTCTTCCTGCAAACATATCATATGCAAAAGCTTAGGTGATTTGCATCATCTTCTGGCCCGGAGGCCTGTTAACATTTTAAGACCCTTTCTTCAGAAAACTTATTTTTCTCTAAAGGTGATTGGTCAGGAGCCACCCTCCAAAAGCATTAGATAAAGTTGCATTCCTACAGCGCAAAGATGTGGTGGGCTATAACAAGAAAAAGAATTAACTCAAGGGTCCCACGTTACAAACATTAAAGCTACTACTTACACCAATTATATAAATCAATACACTGCCAGGGACACAGCAGGTAAGGGATATGGAAACTTAGCAGCAAACATTGGCCCAACAAGCGAAAATCCCTTCACCAATACAATTTCTAATCAATCTCAAAAGAATCTGTGTTTAGACAGTTTAGAACATCTCCTGCCTCTCACAGTTGGGAGGCTCTGAACAATCACATGTGGCCGGAAAAACCTATTCAGGGAGGCTAGAGGATTTCCAAAGGAGTTTGTAGGTTAAACACTGTCACACCCAGGAATTATTAACTGGAACTGTAAGCTAACTCTTTTTTCAGAGAGAGGTAGTGGGGGACAGCCCCCAGTAAAGTCAGAGGTGTAGGTGAAAGCTCAAAGCAGAAAGTAGGCAGACTCTGGTTTTGGGGGTATATGCTCGAGAATTTCCAGGGGGACTCCTGAAGCTCGATCCTGCCTTTGCGTGTGCCGAGCCTCCTTCCTCATGACCTTTGTCATGGGCGGAGCTCCTCACGCTGGCTACCGGCAGTGATAGAATTCCAGTTGAGCTATTCCAGATCCTGAAAAGTGCTGCACTCAATATGCACTCAATATGCAATATGCCGGCTCCCGGCACTGACTTAAAGATATTTCTACTGATTAATGTTCTATCTTTTCTACTTGTCAAGATGACATCAGTGATTCATTCATTTGTAGGGGTAAAAATGTGTTTCAGTGGAAAGTTGCATGGTCTGTATCATGCCCTTCTGGGTTATCAGATTCTAGCCCTGCCCATTATCTCTGAACTATCTGGCAACCATTTGTAAGTTGTGAGAAAGTGATAGATATATAAATGCTATTCTTCCTGATAGTGGTTTAAAATGACTTCTTCCTTCTTTGAAAAACAGTTTTGTCTCTCTTTACAACTCACTTCAACATTCCCTTGTTAGATATAAATTTGTGCTGTTTTGACTTTCCCTTTCAACTGGTTATAACATCCACCTAGTTTTGCATTATGAGTAAAGCAGAATTGTTACCAAGCGTTCATTTTTATACCTGTAGGTGGGTCATGATTTTATCTTTCTGAAAATTACCTTTAACTTACAAAAAATGTTTACTGAAGAGCAGCTATGCAGGAAGGACTCTGCTAGGCCCTAGGAATATAGACCATTCCTGACATAACAACGGTTCGATTTAGTTTTTTCTTTTCACTTTACGATGAGGTGAAAGCAATCCACATTCAGTAGAAACGGTACTTCAAACTTCTAATGTAGATATTTTCCCAGGCTAGCCATACACGACACAATGCTCTTTTGTGGTCCTGGGCAGAGGCAGTCTCATCTCCCAGTCAGCCTCGAGATCCTGAGGGTAAAAATCTGATATACTTAGAATCACTCTATCCCCAGACAACCATTCTGTTTTTCAATTTCAGTAGAGTACTCAATTATAGGACATTGTCAACATTCTATTATGAAATAGGCGTTTTGTTATGTGATGTTGCTCAACTATGAAAGTGAAAGTGTTAGTTTCTCAGTCGTGTCCAACTCTTTTCGACCCCATGGACTGTAGCCCACCAGACTCCTCCATCCATGGGATTCTCCAGGCAAGAATACTGGAATGGATTGCCATTTTCTTCTCCATGGAATCTTCCTGACTTAGGGATTGAACCTGGGTCTTCCACGTTTCAGTCTCTCTTTACTGTCTGAGCCACCAGGGAAGCCCTTATAGGGCTAATGTAAATGCTCTGAGAACATGTAAGGTGGTCTAGGATAAGCCATGATGTTCAATAGATTAGGTGTATTCAATACATTTTTTTCCTTATGATATTTTCAACTTACAAGAGGTTCACTGGGATGAAATGAAGATCTCCTGGAGGAGAGCATGGCTACCCACTCCAATATTCTTGTCTGGAGAACCCATGGACAGAGGAGCCTGGAGGGCTACAGTCCATGGGGTCACAAAGAGTCAGACACGACTAAACATGCACACACAATCCCATCATAAGTAGTGGAAGACCTGTACACTGGTGAATAAGGCAGTGCCTGCTCAGAAGGTAACGGCATTGGCCATCTATGGTGCAGAAGACTAGGAGGACACAGCTACTTCTTTCACAAACCTCTGGAGCCCACACGCCTCTGAGTCTGATGATGAAATCTTGGGTCTCTGTGTGCTGATGCCAGACAGAAGTACGGAAACAGACTTGTAGAGGGTAAAGAAAGAGTGGCTTTATGTCTTTGCCAGTCAAAGAGGGAACATGGTAAGCTTTGTTGTTGTTGGGAGAGATTATATAATACAGCAGGAGTATGTGATAAGGATCAAGGCACTAACCATCTTACATTCATCTTTCTTCTGCAAAGTTTCAAAAGGGTGGGGTTGCTGACAAGATTAGGGTGTGTGCAGGGTATCAGGTACGCTTCCCAGGTGGCTCAGTGGTAAAGAATTTGTCTTCCATGCGGAGACCCAGGGTGGATCCCTGGGTCAGAATGGTCCCCTGGAAAAGGAAATGGATACCACTCCAGTATTCTTGCCTGAGAAATCCCATGGACAAAGGAGCCTAGCAGGCTGCCATCCATAGGGCCATAAGAGTCGGACACAACTTAGCGAGTAAACAACAACAGGGTTTCAGGTAGCTGTGTCTTCCAATCTGGATGAGCTTCTCTGGTCACTTTTTTCTCGCCTCAGGAGGTTTTGTGGCTGCTCTTCCCTTGATTAGCAACTGTTCTGCCCTTTGGAATTCAAGGAAGATCGTGGAGGCTGGAGTCCTGTCTGTAAGAAATGGAGGACAGAAAGGCCTCCATGCCTGAGAGCCCCACTGGGCCCCATTCAATTTTGAGCTGACTTCCTGAGAGCTGAAGCTGGGTTAGCCAATGCCAGCCAGACTTTGTTCTGAGTCAATGTTTTCCATGGCTGATTCAAGCCATACTCTTTGTTCTTGGGGTCACACAGGCTATACATAATTTTGTATACTGCTTGTAAAGTATATCTGATGATTGAGGAAAGCAGTGCATGCTCATTATAGAAACTTTGGGAAGTCCAGAGAAGCATGAAAAAGAAAAAAGAAAAAAGGCATCCATAATTCTGCCCTTTATAAATATAAAAAGTCCTCCCTACTCTCACTTCTTCCCACCCCACCGCCACCTAGCAGACACCTCCACCATCTCCCCAGAGCCAAACCCATACATAGGATCGTCAAAACTCTGATTCTCTGCTTTTGCATCCCAAACTCATCTACTACTAAAGGCTACCACCGGAGCATGACTATTTACACTGAGCAAACATTAAATCTGTTGAAGACTCATCTGCCTCAGAGGCAAGGAGCACCGCAAATAACAAATTCACACGCATTTCCCCAGCACATCTGTTGGCTGTTTAAAAAGAGGAGTTGTCAGACAGTTTTTGTTTCAGAGCCGAATCCACAAATCCTGTCTCTTCTTATATTCCTTCAAGAGAATATAAAAAGCAACAGAGGAGCACCTAAGATTTACAGTAAGTGCTAAAAAGATAAAATATCTATAATATGATATAATTCTGATGTAATGAGCTACACTTGGTATTTCCCAAGTGGCCTGTGGTAACACAGAGTCAGAAATAGACCCAGTCAAGCATGAGTCTTCCATCACTCAAAACACACATGTGCTATGGTGTTGTGAGAGTGAACATGAGATTTCCCAAATTGTAAATGGACGCTTGCACGGTACAACCTGCCAGGTCAGTGACGCACTTAGAAGTTTAAATGCATGAGGATGTGGAGAGCAGATCAATTCTCAGCTTGTTCTGAGGTCATTATCCAAGGTAATGCGTTGGGCATGTCACCGTTAAGATAAATTTTGGCACAGAATGCATCTGAATGCACAATTTGCTTTTATCAAGTTTTAAACCTGCAGCACCTCTGAGACGTCTGTGTGCCACCCTGGTAATCACAGAACAGAGCTGGAAAATAAAAACAAGGGAATAAATTTATATAGTGTTTAGTAAATGTGAGAACAGAACAAAACAGGTGGTTTTTAAATTTTTTATTTTCTATTGGAGTATAGTTGATTTAAAATGTGTTAGTTTCAGGTATACAGCAAAGTAATTCACACACACACACACACACATATATACAGTTATGTTATATATATTCAGATTGTTTTTTCCCCATATAGGTTATTACAGAATATTGAATAGAAATCCCTGTGTTATACAGTAGATCTTTCTTGTTTGCCTGTTTTATTTATAGTAGTGCTTATCTGTTAATCCCAAACTCCTAATCCCCCCTCCCATCTTTCTCTTTGGTAACCATAAATTTGTTTCCTAAATCTGTGAGTCTGTTTCTGTTTTATGAACAAGTTCATTTGTATCATTAAAAACAAATGTTTTTATTTATTTATTTGCTTTTTAAATTTCACAAGCATCCATCTGTCCTGTGGAATAAAGCATATCCTACAGGTTAGATATTTTGATGCCTTGTAGAAGCAGATGAAGAATAAGGTAGCATAATCTCACTTTGCCTTCTGAGTTTGCTGTTAAGAAAACAGATTTCTTTAAAGCTAGTGCTTCCTCTTTCTTGAGTTTTGCAGTATGATTATTACCTGGTTGTCTGATTGAATACATTATATGAGAATAATATATTTCCTGAGCATTTATCGATCTCGAGGTATCTTTCGATTGCTTTAATGCATGTAAGACAGCTCCATTAGACACAAATCAGAGGGACAAACGTTCACCTTCAAAACCCTGTGGACACTGCAGAACTAGTGCCAGAAGAAACGGAACAGAGAAGAGATTGCACCCAATGTGACTTTTTCTTCTTCTTTTATCCTTGACCCACTTAAAAAAAATAATTTTTCCCTAGATACATCTAGATATAAATAACTTTTCATTAATTTTGTCTGAAACAGTCCTTTGAGCTGCTTGATCAGATGGTTGGTTTTAACATAGAAATTTTCCATTTTAAATATTTCTTCCCACCAGTGAGTCTTGTCTTCTCTCCCCCTCCCGCCCCGCACTCACAGGGAACAACCACAACATCTGTTATCTGGGTGGCGTGTCCATCACCATATTCTTCCTCATTCCATCTGTCTTCTTTCTCTGCATTCTGGGAAACTAAATCCAGTGTTCCCTCCTTTTCATTCACTTGACTTCCCATGTGTCATTTTTGCTCTTTTTTCTCCTCAGTGCTGATTTTATTTTTAAGTTAACCATTTCATTTTATTTCCATTTTCTGACATACCTTTTGGCTTATTTATTTTGGCGGCACCTTGTGGCATGCAGGGTCTTAGTTCTTCGACCAGAGGTTGAATCAGTGCCCCCGGCATTGGGAGCTCAGGGTCTTCACTATGGAACCACCAGGAAAGTCCCTCCCCTGTGCTGATTTTCACTTTACTTTTTCACATAAAACTTATGAAATAAGTGAATGAATAAAAGTTCCATACCTACCCACCAAAGAACAGATGAAAATATGTATGAACAATTAAAAGATCTACTATAAAATGTCTATTCATTGACCCATGACTGAGGTCAAGAAACAGATCAGAATCACGAACCAAACTTCCTCCCTTGTGTGTGCTTTCCTCTCAATCCCGTGGATCCACCTCCTTGAATTATCACATTCAAAATTTACTATGAATCATTCCCTTGGTATTTCCCCCTTAATTTACTGGTATTCTTATACTTACTTTCATCAACTTTGTAACTAGATAAGTAGGATAACACTGCTCATTGTTCTATAACTCTGTTCTTTTTTTACATAATACAGAGATTTAACGATGCTGGTGCACACTCTGTCACCCTTACTGTACAGTCAGTGGTGTGCTGGTGAATGTTTAACAACAGGCTCTCTAAAGAACAAAGATTAATATGATTTGCCCATTTCTGCGGTGTAATGTAAAGCTCTTCCAAGCAGAGTTGGGGAAGAAAAGTGTACAATGATCTCTTACAAGGCAGCATAGCTGACTCTAGCGCTCACCAAGAATATTTCACTATGAGAATACACAATTTAATTATCTGTTCTACAGTTGATGGACTTTGGATCATTTCAACTTTTTCACTATTATGGACAATGGTGTTAAAGACTGGTTTGGATATGCCTTGGTGGAAAGAAAAAAAATGAAGGAACAAAGAATGTCACTCATCAACCAGTTATACAAAGAGTTAATTATAAAATGGATAACTAATGAGAACCTACTTATAGCACAGGGAACTCTACTCAGTCCTCTGTGGTGACATGAATGGGAAGGAAATCCAAAAGAGAGAGGATATATATATGTGTGTGTGTGTGTGTGTATAGCTGATTCACTTTGCTGTATAGCAGACACTACTACAACACTGTAAAGCAACTACACAATAAAAATTAAAAAAGAAAACTGCAGCCCACTACAGTTGCCCACTGTTAGTATTTGCTGAAGGGAGTTCAGGATGAGAAAAATATGATGAGGCAGTCTGTGCTTTGCATAAATAGTCCCTAGATGGTTAAGATGCATAGCTCAAGAAAAATTTCAATGACCGCAAATTCTTATATCTTCTATTACATAGAAAAGCACTAAAATCATTAACTCAAGGTATCTGTTCTTTTTGATGAGCAGCAATCTTTTACCAAGATGTATGTTTGACTGCATGTATTTCATAGCCAAGAATTTCATATATACTGCTTTCTTCCCTGCATCTTCAGAGCATTTCCTCACAATTATCTGAAAGGCTGTTTCCCAGACTATGGTCCTCAGTTAGACCCTGAAATAAACTTAAAGTCACAATTTTCCTATTGTGCATTTTCCTTTAGGTCAATATCTTCTGTTGCACATGTGCAAGAGTTTGTGATCTAAACTTTGTCAGAAGATTTGTGCATGCTCAGTTTTCCTGAACATTTTGTAGGAACTATGGCTGAGCACTGAAGAATTGA
This sequence comes from Bos indicus, assembly GCF_029378745.1. Taxonomy (NCBI): domain Eukaryota; kingdom Metazoa; phylum Chordata; class Mammalia; order Artiodactyla; family Bovidae; genus Bos; species Bos indicus. The sequence goes on from NC_091775.1 coordinate 49,010,962, forward strand.
TGCTTTTGAACTGTGGTGTTGGAGAAGACTCTTGAGAGTCCCTTGGACTGCAAGGAGATCCAACCAGTCCATTCTGAAGGAGATCAGCCCTGGGATTTCTTTGGAAGGAATGATGCTAAAGCTGAAACTCCAGTACTTTGGCCACCTCATGCAAAGAGTTGACTCATTGGAAAAGACTCTGATGCTGGGAGGGATTGGGGGCAGGAGGAGAAGGGGACGACAGAGGATGAGATGGCTGGATAGCATCACTGACTCAATGGACGTGAGTCTGAGTGAACTCCGGGAGTTGGTGATGGACAGGGAGGCCTGGCGTGCTGCGATTCATGGGGTCGCAAAGAGTAGGACACGACTGAGCGACTGATTTGATCTGATCTGATCTGATGATGCTTATCAGGACTTCTGTCTGTTTAATCCACCTGCAGTGCAGGAGACCCTGGTTCGATCCCTGTATTGGGAAGATCCCCTGGAGAAGGGATAGGCTACCCACTCCAGTATTCTTGGTCTTCCCTTGTGGCTCAACTGGTAAAGAATCCACCTGCAATGCGGGAGACCGGGATGTGATCCCTGGGTTGGGAATATCCCCTGGAGAAGGGAAAGGCTACCCACTTCAGTAGTCTGGCCTGGAGAATTCCATGGACTGTATAGTGCATGGAGTCGCAAAGAGTTGGAGACGACTGAGTGACTTTCATTTTCACAGTTTGGTGGAGCCATGCAACAAATTTCAACTGAAACCAATGGTTCTATAAAATGAACATGTGTCAGCTAACCAAAGAATGAAACAGCCACTGCTCTTGTAAATAAAGTTTCAAAATAGGCTTTCACTCTTTTGAATAGAATTTCATTTAATTTTGGGCAGAATTGAGAGTTTTCTGTTATTGAAATTTGTAAAAATAAGTGTTATTAATATTCTGTAAATTTCTCTCTGAAAATGTCTATATTTTTGTTAGATTCATCTCTAGATAGTTTTTGATACTGTTGTAAATCTTCTAGCTAAAGGTCTACCTGTTGCTGTTAGTTTATAGAAATACAATTGGATTTGTCTATAGATTGTCTACCTAGTAATTTTACTCTTTTTCTGATAATTTTGACATTTAATCTGCAATGTTTTCATTTTCATTTCAGTAATATTATCTCTAGATAGCATAATAAAGAGTCTGTCTTTGTTTTTGATGTTTGACTGCTGTCAGCTCTGTAGTCTCCTTCTATTTTCTTTCTGCCCCACATTTGAGCAAGCTAATGAGAAAGCCTGTGTGGTCAAGCATGACGTTTGAACCATTCAAGCCCCAGCCCATGCACATGGAAACTTTCAGATTGGCCCCACCACCTAAACACCATGAAAACCCCCAAAACTCCTTTCTGTTCTCACCAGCAAGTCTTGTTATGTGAATAATAATCTTTTTCATTCCCTTTTTGCATATGTGTGGTGTCATCTGTCTCCATAACACAAATTTTGAATACAAACCCACAACATGAGAGCTGTGAGTTCCAGTTTTATTGAGGGACTTACTGAGGACTATGGGCTTCCCAGTACTAGTAAAGAATCTTCCTTCCTAGTAGTAAAGAATCTGCCTGCCAGTGCAGGAGACTCAAGAGAATCAGGTTCAGTCACTGGGTCAGGAGGATCCCCTGGAGTAGGAAATGACAATACACTTCAGCATTGTTGCCTGGAAAATTCCATGGACAGAGGAGCCTGGTGGGCTACAGTCCATGGTGTCACAAAGAATTAGACCTGACTGAGCAACTGAACACACAAGGACACACATGCTGAGGACTATAGCCTTGAGATAGCTTTGAAAAATTGCTCTGAAGAGGGGAAAAGTGAAATCAATATACATCTGACTTTTGAGAAGGGGTACATGGAACCAAGCACACATCTTAGCTGGAGATTAATGCTAGTCACAAGGCACAGATACCTTGCTTGCTAAGTTACTTCAGTTGCATACAACTCTTTGTGACTCCATAGACTGTAGCCCACTAGGCTCCTCTATTCACGGGATTCTGCAGGCAAGAATAAGACTGTAGAGGGTTCCCAGGCCCTCTTCCAGGGGATCTTCCTGACCCACAGATGGAACTCACATCACATTATATCTCCTGCATTGCAGGAGGGTTCTTTACCATTAGTGCCACCTGAGAAGCCCAAGGATACCTTGAAAGTGAAGTGTTAGTCATTCAGTTGTGTTGTCCCCAAGAACTGTAGCTTACAAGGCTGCTCTGTCCATGGGATTCTCCAGGCAAGAATACTGGAGTGGGTAGCCATTATCTTTTCCAGGGGATCTTCCTGATCCAGGGATTGAACTCAGGTCTCCCTCACTGTGGGCAGATTCTTTACCATCTGAGCTATGGATCAGTTCTAGTAAATGATTTTAGTGCTTTTCAAAGTATGGGAAAATGAAAGAAATTGGATTCATAAAACTTTCTCCTAAAAATATCTAACTATGTAAAGGCTTATTCTTCTGGTTTTCCCAGAACACAGCAAGCCTCCTTCCTGACCTCTACCCTAGATTCCTTTCAGGGTGTGTTGAAGGGCAGCAACTGCAGTGGCTAATGACTCAGCCCTTGTAGAGCTGAATGGTGAGTGGACGTTCTTTAGCTGGCCAGAGTTTATTCCATTCCTACAGGGCAACTGTAGTAGAAAATAAGCTTTGTTTCTTTCATTCCACTTTTTATGTTGTAATTTCTTGCCTTACTGAACTGGCTAAAACCTTTTAGACAATGTTAAACACAATAGTGAATCTTCTGGTGTACTTCCAAGAAACTGATTTTAATGTTTCATTATTAAGAATGAAATTTGATGAACTATGTTTCTAAATGTCAGTCAGTTCAGTTCAGTCACTCAGTCATGCCTGACTCTTTGAGACCCTGTGGACCGCAGCACGCCAGACCTCCCTGTCTATCACCAACTCCTGGAGTTCACTCAAACTCATGCCCATTGAGTCAGTGATGCCATCCAACCATCTCATCCTCTGTTGTCCCCTTCTCCTCCCGCCTTCAATCTTTCCCAGCACTGGGGTCTTCTCCAGTGAGTCAGTTCTTCTCATCAGGTGGGCAAAGTATTGGAGTTTCAGCTTCAGCATCAGTCCTTCCAATGAACACCCAGGACTGATCTCCTTTAGGATGGACTGGTTGGATCTCCTTGCAGTCCAAGGGACTCGCAAGAGTCTTCTCCAACATCACAGTTCAAAAGCATCAATCTTCAGTGCTTAGCTTTCTTTATAGTCCAACTCTCATATCCATACATGACTACTGGAAAACCAAAGCTTTGACTAGATGGACCTTTGTTGGCAAAGCAATCTCTGCTTTTTAATATGCTGTCTAGGTTGATCATAACTTTTCTTCCAAGGAGCAAGTGCCTTTTAATTTCATGGCTACAGTCACCATATGCAGTGATTTTGGAGCCCCAAAAAATAAAGTCTGTCACTGTGTCCATTGTTTCCCCATCTATTTGCCGTGAAGTGATGGGACCAGATGCTATGATCTTAGTTTTCTGAATGCTGAGTTTAAGCCAACTTTTCCACTCTCCTCTTTCTCTTTCAGAGAAGGCAATGGCAACCCACTCCAGTACTGTTGCCTGGAAAATCCCATAGGCGGAGAAGCCTGGTGGGCTGCAGTCCATGTTGTCGAGAAGAGTTGGACAAGACTGAGCGAATTCACTTTCACTTTTCACTTTCATGCTTTGGAGAAGGAAATGGCAACCCACTCCAGTGTTTTTGCCTGGAGAATCCCAGGGACGGGGGAGCCTGGTGGGCTGCCGTCTATGGGGTCGCACAGAGTGGGACACGACTGAATCGACTTAGCAGCAGCAGCAGCTTTCACTTTCATCAAGAGGCACTTTCATCATAGTGACAATATATGGCCTTGAGGTACTCCTTTCCTGATTTGAAACCAGTCTGTTGTTCCATGTCCAATTCTAATTGTTGCTTTTTAACCTGCATGCAGATTTATCAGGAGGCAGGTCAGGTGGTCGGGTATTCCCATTTCTTGAAGAATTTTTCACAATTTGTTGTGATCCACACAGTCAAATGCTTTGGCATAGTTAATAAAGCAGAAGTAGATGTTTTTCTGGAACTCTCTTACGTTTTCAATGATCCAATGGATGTTGGCAATGTGATCTCCGGTTCCTCTGTCTTTTCTAAATCCAGCTTGAATATCTGGAAGTTCTCAGTTCACATACTGTTGAAGCCTGGCTTGGAGAATTTTGAGCATTACTTTGCTAGCTTGTGAGATGAGTGCAATTGTGTGGTAGTTTGAGCATTCTTTGGAATTGCCTTTCTTTGGGATTGGAATGAAAACTGACATTTTCCAGTCTGTGGCCACTGCTGAGTTTTCCAAATTTGCTGGCATATTGAGTGCAGCACTTTCACAGCGTCATCTTTTTGGATTTGAAATAGTTCAACTGATATTCCATCACATCATCTCCACTAGCTTTGTTCATAGTGATACTTCCTAAGGCTTACTCTACTTTGCATTCCAGGATGTCTGGCTCCAGGTGAATGATCACACCATCATGATTTTCTGGGTCATGAAAATCTTTTTAGTATAGTTCTTCTGTGTTTTCTTGCCACCTCTTCTTAATATCTTCTGCTTATATTCTACCAAATTAAAGAGGTTCCCTTTCCTTAGTTTCTAATGAAGTTTTGCCATGAATTGATGTTTAAAATTATTGAAAACCTTTCTTCTGCATCTATTGAGACAATCTTATGATTATTCTCTTTTAATCTATTAATGTGGTGCACATGAATTTATTCACAGTGTCTTATTAGTCTATGTTGCAACATCATCCTTAATATCTTTTATCTGTGCATTTTCCCTTTTTAAGATAAATCTTGTCAAAAAGTTATCAACTTTATTAGATTCATGAAAGAACCAGTTGTTAACACTGTTGTCACCATATTTTATTTTCTAGTTTTCAGTTTTTCTTTTATCTTTATTATCATCTTACATCTACTTATTTTGGCTCTAGTATGTTCAATATGTACCATTTTTATTTTCCTAGTCAGCATTTCTTCTACTTTCTATTATGACTTAGTGTATAACTAAATAGTTATTTAGAATGGAGTTTTAAAATATCCAGACACATAGGATTTTTCATAACTGTCTTTAAGAATCAATTCCTGTTATTTTTATTTACATATGTGGTTCATATGATGTCAATTCTTTGCCATTTGTTGGGATTGGGTTTACTACTTAGTGTGTTTGATAAGACTATGTATTTTTTTAAGTGCAGTATTTTATATGACAATTAGGTCAGGTGTTTAATATCAGCCAATTCAAATCTACTATACACATATTTTGTTTGTCAGATTATTCTATCAATTCCTAAATGAAGTGTTAAAAGTCTCCTAGTGTGATTTTGTATCTATGTGCTTCTCTTTTCCTCTTTCTTCCTTACTTCTTTTCTTTCTTTCTATTTTTGGCTTTGTGTATTGTGACCTGTGTGTATATGCTGTGTATCTACTTAGAATCTTCATGCTTTCCTGGTCAATCAAATCACATGTCACTATGAGTAACTTACTCTCAGGTATTAGCTTTTGCCTTCAAGTCCAGTTTGTCTGATATTAAAACAGTGATGCTAGGGGCTTCCCTGATGGCCCAGTGATTAAGACTCCACTCTTCCATGGCAGGGGGCATGGGTTGGATCCCTGAATGGGGAAGTTCCACACACTGAGCAGTGTGGCCAAGAAAAAAAAAAAAAGATATTAGCTTTCATTTGTTACTGTTTGTCAAGTATGCTTTTTTTTTTTTTACCCTTTTGCTTTTAAATTTACTATAATATTATATTTTAGATATGTCACATGAATAGCAAATATGACAATAGTTTTAATGGGGATTGTAAAAGATGATATATTTTAATTTCACATTATATGATTTTATTCTTCATATTTTTCTCATATTCCTATTTTCCTTTTCAGTTTCTTTTTTTAAAGCATATTTTGACTTGATTTGTTTTCTCATTCTTTTCTTCCACCCTCATGCTTTGGAAGTCACATTATTGTGGTTATTGCAGAAATTATAATAGCATACATCCAACCAGTATGAGACCAAACAAGTCAGTCCTGAAATCAATCCTGAATTTTCATTGGCAGGACTGATGCTGAAGCTGAAGCTCCAATACTTTGGCTATCTGATGCAAAAAGCCAAGTCATTAGAAAAAACTCTGAAGCTGGGAAAGATTGAAGGCAGTAGGAGAAGGTGACGACAGAGGATGAGGTGGTTGGATGCTATAACCGAATCAACATCAGTCCTTCCAATGAATATCCAGGACTGATTTACTTTAGGATGGACTGGTTGGATCTCCTTGCAGTCCAAGGGACTCTAAAGAGTCTTCTCCAATACCACAGTTCAAAAGCATCAATTTTTTGGCACTCAGCTTTCTTCACAGTCCAACTCTCACATCCATACATGACCATTGGAAAAACCATAGTCTTGACTAGACGGACCTTTGTTGGCAAAGTAATGTCTCTGCTTTTGAATATGCTATCTAGGTTGGTCATAACTTTTCCTCCAAGGAGTAAGCGTCTTTTAATTTCATGGCTGCAATCACCATTTGCAGTGATTTTGGAACCCCCCAAAATAAAGTCTGACACTGTTTCCACTGTTTCCCCGTCTATGTGCCATGAAGTGATGGGACCAGATGCCATGATCTTTGTTTTCTGAATGTTGAGCTTTAAGCCAATATTTTCACTCTCCTCTTTCACTTTCATCAAGAGGCTTTTTAGTTCCTCTTCACTTTCTGCCATAAGGGTGGTGTCATCTGCATATCTGAGGTTATTGAGATTTCTCCCGGCAATCTTGATTCCAGCTTGTGTTTCTTCCAGCCCAGCGTTTCTCATGATGTACTCTGCATATAAGTTAAATAAGCAGGGTGACAATATACAGCCTTGACGTACTCCTTTTCCTATTTGGAACCAATCTGTTGTTTCATGTCCAGTTCTAACTGTTGCTTCCTGACCTGCATATAGGTTTCTCAAGAGGCAAGTCAGGTGGTCTGGTATGCCCATCTCTTTCAGAATTGTCCACAGTTCATTGTGATTCACACAGTCAAAGGCTTTGGCATAGTCAATAAAGCAGAAACAGATGCTTTTCTGGAACTCTTTTGCTTTTTCCATGATCCAGCGGATGTTGGCAATTTGATCTCTGGTTCCTCTGCCTTTTCTAAAACCAGCTTGAACATCAGGAAGTTCACGGTTCACATATTGCTGAAGCCTGGCTTGGAAAATTTTGAGCATTACTTTACTAGCGTGTGAGATGAGTGCACTTGTGCGGTAGTTTGAGCATTCTTTGGCATTGCCTTTCCTTGGGATTGGAATGAAAACTGACCTTTTCCAGTCCTGTGGCCACTGCTGAGTTTTCCAAATTTGCTGGCACATTGAGTGCAGCACTTCCACAGCATCATCTTTCAGGATTTGGAATAGCTCAACTGGAATTCCATCACCTCCACTAGCTCTGTTCGTAGTGATGCTTTCTAAGGCCCACTTGACTTCACATTCCAGGATGTCTGACTCTAGGTGAGTGATCACACCATTGTGATTATCTTGGTCATGAAGATCTTTTTTGTACAGTTCTTTTATGTATTCTTGCCACTTCTTCTTAATATCTTCTGCTTCTGTTAGGTCCATACCATTTCTGTCCTTTATTGAGCCCATCTTTGCATGAAATGTTCCTTTGGTATCTCTAATTTTCTTGAGATCTCTAGTTTTTCCCATTCTGTTGTTTTCCTCTATTTCTTTGCATTGGTCACTGAGGAAGGCTTTCTTATCTCTCTTGCTATTCTTTGGAACTCTGCATTCAGATGCTTATATCTTTCCTTTTCTCCTTTGCTTTTTGCTTCTCTTATTTTCACAGCTATTTGTAAGGCCTCCCCAAAAGCCATTTTGCTTTTTTGCATTTCTTTTCCATGGGTATGCTCTTGATCCCTGTCTCCTGTACAATGTCACGAACCTCATTCCATAGTTCATCAGGCACTCTATCTATCAGATCTAGGCCCTTAAATCTATGTCTCACTTCCACTGTATAATCATAAGGGATTTGATTTAGGTCATACCTGAATGGTCTAGTGGTTTTCCCTACTTTCTTCAATTTCAGTCTGAATTTGACAATAAGGAGTTCATGGTCTGAGCCACAGTCAGCTCCTGGTGTTGTTTTTGCTAACTGTATAGAGCTTCTCCATCTTTGGCTGCAAAGAATCTAATCAATCTGATTTCGGTGTTGACCATCTGATGATGTCCATGTGTAGAGTCTTCTCTTGTGTGGGTCTGGTAAGACCTTTATAATCTTGAGACATCCTTTTGATTTACTGCAATAACCAATTGAGAAAGTATATAGCTCCCTTGATAACACTAGGAGGTGGGGCACTCTCCACCCCCTTCTAATGTGTATGTCAGAAGCTTTCTCTGTCCTTTCTCACTGTAATAAAACTTCTGCCACTCAAGAGCCCTGAGTGATCAAGCCTGATCCTTGATCTTGAAGCTAAATTTTCTTCTTTGGAGATGACAAATCCAAATCTGTTCACCGTAAGCTATCAAGGGGAGGCACAGAACACTTGTAAACTGTAATAAAAATCTTTTTTTTTTTTTTTTTTTCATATCTGTGCTAATATCTGGTGAGATGTTTACTGGACTGGTATTTGCATAGAAGCATGTTATATTGCCTTGGGTCCCATTTTCTCTCTACTTGAGTGCAATTTGGAATGCATCCTCTAAAGTACAGACGGAAGATAGGAAAATGAATGTGGATTATAGTCAAATTCTCAGTGTCTTTCTTGTAAAGCAGCTCTGCTAGGCTGAGATGAAATTATCTCTTGAGCCTGCTACCTGTGGTCAACACCTGCCAGAGTATATGTCACTGACAGAGCAACCTCGATCTTCCCCAGTTCTGTCCTTTTACTTTAGGGGAACTGCAGTTCTTGCTTGGGAGAGTAGGACATGTATCTTCCTGACAAAAGGTGCCCCCATGTTAAAGAGATGGCTGTCCAGTTTTCTAGTTGATAATGCAAGGAAGCAGATAGTCAAATGTTGCTAGTGATTCTGGCCAAGCTTATTAAATTTTAGTGAACCTATGAAGTTCATCCAGAGATGATGGTTTCCAATTTACTATCTTCAGCTTTGAGAGTGGAGAACTTTTTCTCTGATTCTAGAAAAATTTTGATAATCAAAGCGAGTTCTTGGTAGTGGCCTAATTTTTTTCCTTCTTAGCACTATCCAAAGTCTTTTAGTGAAAAACTCCTCACCAGATGTCATTTTAAACCATGAGCCCCTGCAGGCACAATGGATGGAAAAGTCAGCTTCCTTGGAGCCTTTGAGATTCAATCTACAGAACAATTTCCAGAAGGCTTCCCATTTTGTGAAATGGCATATGGCCGGTGCTTGAAGCAGGCCTGGATGGTTTCCATGTGAGCATGAACTCCCATGCCTAGAGTGAGGTGTTGTGCTGAGACTCCAATGCCAATGTGTTGAGATAATTATAATGATGGTGGTGGCATGATGATGATGATGATGTAATCAATAAGCCTCTTCCAGATGGAACTTTCTCTGTTGCTTCATCTAGGGTTTGGTAATTACTTGCAAGAGAGACTCTGATGAGTCTTCTCAATGTGGTTACTTTAATTAAATGGAACTTCTGATATTTTGGTTTTACTCCCTGTTTGATCCACTGCTGGAACTAATGGCTATGAATTACATGCAGAGTTTACAAGACACACCTATAGGCCCTGATGGTGGCACTGACGAGGTCTTCTTGCAAAGGATAAGAACAAGTTGAGGGATGAATCAGGACACAAGCACACCAGTTGCAACCCAAGTCTTCCATCTTTCAAATATCTATTAGGATAACAAAGGTATTGGGATAAAGCAGTCATTATCTCTCCCCTTCCCATTTCAGAGATGACAAACAAATAGGCCTTCTGACAGCTGGGAACTCAAGGAAATATATGGAAAAGAAACAACTATATTCTGGAACTAGAGAGCTACTGTAGAGTTTTCAAAAGGAAAGCAGTGGGGTCCTTCAGGAGATCAGAATGGGAAGAGAGGAAAGAACAGTGCTGTGAAGAAGGCTAAGATCTTCAGTTCCGACATGTTGAAATACTGATGGATAATTGTAATTAGCTTTCAGAATTTTAAATTATAGAAATGATATAAATAATCACCCATCCCAACTTCACTAATGAGAGTACTTGTGCTCAGATACATACACAGGCTTTTGTTAGAGGTCTTTCAAAGTGCACCTGCTAATTAGGTGTCTTGCAGGCAGTGAAGTTTCCTGAGAAGCAAGATTTACACACTGATATCAGATTCATAGGAAGAGGCAACTGGTATCAATGAAAGGTCACTAAAATGAAAATTCAGACATTGGTGGAGTTTGGTTTGCTTTTGTTCAAAAGATTATGCCCTGTCATGTTGCAGGCAGTGGCAAAGCAAAGTTTGCATCCAGGTCTTTTTGATCTCAAAGCTCCTGTTTTTGCAACATGCTACATGACTTCACACAGATGTTCAACACCTATTGGCCATGGGGTCAAACATTATCTGCAGCCCTTTCTTGGTCAATCAGCTACTTAGGTGTTGTGTCAAAGGTGGAAGATTCTCCAGATTCCCTCCTTCTTCTAAAAATAAGAAATAATTAAAGTCCTATTGATATAATGCCAGTGAAACTGGCCATCATTATTTATTTCTGCAAGTCTTAATGATCCAGATAACCATGATTGTTCCTGTTAGCTCACCCAGAGCTGGACATCCTGAGTGTGAAGTAAAATGGGACTTAGGAAGCATTACTATGAACAAAGCTAGTGGATGTGATGGAATTCCAGCAGAGCTGGAATCCTAAAAGATGATGCTGTTAAAGTGCTGCATGCAGCATGTCAGCAGATTTGGAAAACTTAGCAGTGGCCACAGGACTGGAAAAAATTTTCATTCCAATCCCAAAGAAGGCAATGCCAAAGAATGTTCAAACTAACTTCCATTGCATTCATTTCACATGCTAGCAAGGTTATGATAAAAATCCTTCAAGTTAGGCTTCAGCAGTATGTGAATCAAGAACTTCCAGGTGTACAAATTAGGTTTTGAAGAGGTAGATGAAACAGAGATCAAATTGCTAACATTTGTTGGATCATAGAGAAAGCAAGGGAGTTTCAGAAGAACATCTAATTCTGCTCCATTGACTATGCTAAAGCCTTTGCCTGTGTGACTCAGAACAAACTAGGGAAAATTCTTAAATAGTTGGGAACACCAGATCACCTTACCTATCTCCTGAAAAACCTGTGTGAGGGTCAAGAAACAATAGTTAGAACCAGACATGGAACAACAGACTGGTTCAAAATAGGGGAAAGGAGTACATTAAGGCTGCATACTGTCACCTTGCTTATTTAACTTATATGCAGAGTATATCATGTGAAATGCTGAGCTGGATGAATCCCAAACTGGAGTTAAGATTGCGGGGAGAAATATCAACAACCTCAGATATGCAGATGATACCATTCTAATGGATGAATGTGAAGGGGAACTAAAGAATGTCTTGATGAAGGTTAACGAGCAGAAAAAGCTGGCTTAAAACTTAATGTTCAAAAAACTAAGATCATGGCATCCAGTCCCATCACCTCATGCAAATAGAAGGTAAAAATTTGGAAGTTGTGACAGGTTTTCTTTTCTTGGGCTCCAAAATCACTGCAGACTGTGACTGCAGCCATGAAATTAAAAGATGCTTGCTCCTTGCAAGAAAAGCTATGACTATGACTAATTGAGGCAGTGTGTTAAAAAGCAGAGATATCACTTTGCCAACAAAAGTTATATTGTCAGGGCTATGACTTTTCCAGTAGTCATGTAAGGATGTTAAAGTTGGTCCATGAAGAAGGCTGAGCACTGAAGAATTTCTTTCAAGTTGTGGTGTTGGAGAAGACTCTTGAGAGTCCCTTGGACTATAAGCAGGTCAAACCAGTCAATCTTAAATGAAGTCAACTCTGAAAATTCATTGGAAGGACTGATGCTGCAGCTGAAGCGTCCATACGTTGGCCACCTGATGTGAAGAGCTGACTCATTGAAAAAGACCCTGATGCTGGGAAATATTGAAGGCAACAGGAAAAGGGAGTGGTAGAGGATGAGATGATTAGATAGCATCACTGACTCAATGGACATGAATTTGAGCAAATTCCGGGAGATAGCAGAGGACAGAGAGGCTTGGCATGCAACAGTCTGTGGGGTCACAAAGAATCGGACATGATGTGGGGACAGAACAACAGCAACAAAATGTTCTGATTTCTCTGTACTTCATCACTGACACTGTTCATAGGATCTATCAGTAAAAGGGAGTGTCTTAAAACCTCTTCTAGAGGCATTTAGTTAGGAAAGGATCAAGGACCTTTCCCCTAATACCTATCCTGTCTCCCTTTAGTAAAAGAAATCTATATTGATTTGTCAGTAACGCTGCTTCCAGCCTCCCTGGAACAATAAGCAGCTAAGTGTTACCCTGTGACTGAATTCTAACTAATGGTGAGAAAGTGGAAATAATATATGCTAATTCTAGGCTATGCCCTAAAAATGAGGGATATGCACTCCTGTCTTTTCCCCTTTCCCTCATCACACTACAAGAAGGTGGATGTGTAATGGGAGGAGCTCCAACAGCCCTCATAGTCCATGAGTAAGAAGCTTCATATAGAAAGGATGGTGGGACAATATGACAGAATAAACCTTTGTTTTTGATGAGTAGAGAAACCACCATATCAGCTTTGAACTGCCATTAGAACTTTTGAGAATTGTGAACTATCTTATGTAAGCACACCACTCTTATTTTGGGTCATTTTGTTATAAGAACAAAGGCTGCATTCTGGCTATTAAATGCAATAGTTGTCAACCTCAAGAACAACATTTTAGCATGGTTTCCATACATTTGTCAAATAATGTTTATTCCTGTTGATTCCTAGAAATAGCCATAACAGCATAAGGATTGCTAAGGGCAATTATGAACTAACAGAAATTGACCAAAAAAAAAAGATGTCCTTTTCATCACAGGGGACTGGAATGCAAAAGTAGGAAGTCAAGAGATACCTGGAATAACAGGCAAGTTTGGCCTTGGAATACAAAATGAAGCAGGGCAAAAGCTAACAGAATTTCACCAAGAGTACACATTGGCCATAGCAAATATCCTCTTCCAACAACGCAAGAGATAACTCTACACATGGACATCACCAGATGGTCAATACAGAAATCAGATTGATTATGTTCTTTGCAGTCAAAGATGAAGAAGTTCTATATAGTCAGCAAACCCAAAAGTGGGATCTGACTGTGCCTCAGATCATGAACTCCTTATTGCAAAATTCAGACTTAAATTGAAGAAAGCAGGGAAAGCCACTAGGCCATTAATGTATGACCTAAATCAAATCCCTTACAATTATACAGTGGAAGTGACAAATTAATTCAAGGGATTAGATCTGAAGACAGAGGGCTTGAAGAATGATGGACAGAAGTTCATGACACTGTATAGTAGGTGGTGATCAAAACCATCCCCAAGAAAAAGAAATGCAAAAAGGTGAAATGGTTGTCTGAGGAGGCCTTACAAAGAGCTGAAAAAAACAAGAGAAGTGAAAGCAAAGGAAAAGAGGAAAGATACACCCACCTGAATGCAGAATTCTAAAGAATAGCAAGGGGAGAGAAGGTCTTCCTAAGTGATCAATGGAAAGAGAGGTAAACAAAGAATGGGTGAGACTAGAGATCTCGTCAAGAAAATTAGAGCTATCAAGGGAACATTTCATGCAGTGATGGGCACAATAAAGGACAGAAATGGTAGAGACCTAACAGAAGCAGAGATATTAAGAAGAGGTGCCACAAATACACAGAAGAACTATACAAAACAGATCTTAAGGACCCAGATAACCATAATGGTGTGATCACTCGCCTAGAGCCAGACATCCTGGAAATGTGAAGTCAAGTGCACCTTAGAAAGCATCACTGTGAACAAAGCTAGTGGAGGCAATGGAATTCCAGCTGAGCTATTTCAAATCTAAAAGATGATGCTATTAAAGTGAGGCACTCAATATGCCAGCAAATATGTAAAACTCAGCAGAGGCCACAGGACTGGAAAAGGTCAGTTTTCATTCCAATCCCAAAGAAGGGCAATGACAAAGAATGTTCAAACTACTGCACAATTGTACTTATCTCATATACTAGCAAAGTAATGCTCAAAATCCTCCAAGCCAGGCTCCAACAGTACATGATCCAAGAACTTCCAGATATTCAAGCTGGATTTAGAGAAGGCAGAGGAACCAGAGATCAAGTTGCCAACATCCCTTGGATCATAGAAAAATCAAGAGAATTCCAGAAAAAAAAAATCTACTTCTGCTTCACTGACTACACTAAAGCCTTTGACTTTGTGGATCACAACAAACTGTTGAAAATTCTTAAAGAGATGGGAATAACAGACCACCTACCTGCCTTGTGAAAACCTGTATGCAGGTCAAGAAGCAACAGTTAGAACTGGCCATGGAACAACAGACCGGTTCAAAATTAGGAAAGGAGTAAATCAAGGCTGTGTACTGTTAAAGTATCTCAGAATTCCCAAACTGAAAAATCTTATGTAACTCTACTTTCTCCCTTAAATAGAACTTTTGAAAAATTAAATATAAGTCTTGTATCAAACAGTACAGAAAATTTGAGTTATATCTATACAAATGATCACTGAGTGAATGTCTAATTTATCATCATACAAGTTGTAAGAAACAGAATGTTGCAGACAATGTAGAGGCTTCCTCATGCTCCCTCTCAATTGCCATCTCATTTCTTTTAAGTCTTCCCCAAGATGACTACTGTCATCACTGCTAACACCATAGAGAATTTTTTTCAGTTTTGAACTTTATATAAATAAAAAGCATGAGGCAGTCCTTTGTGTTTTGCTTCTGTTTTTCAACATCATGTCTGTCATTTGTTGGATGGATCCTGGTTTATTCAGGTTCTCTGCTATACAGTATTCCACTGTTGATTTATTTGTTCATTCTAAAATCAGTAAACTTTCGGATCATTTCCATTTAGGGATTATTGTGACAAATGTTATTGTGAACACTCTTGTAGCTGTCTCTTCCTAAGCATGCAAATGTGTTTCTGTTGTTCATATACTTAGGAGAGGAATTGCTAGATTATCAGATTTGTGTGTGCTCAATCACTCAGTCATGTCCAACTCTTTGTGAACTGTAGCCTGCCAGACTCCTCTCTCCATGGGATTTTCCAGGCAAGAATAGTGAATCAGGTTGTCATTTTCTACTCCAGGCATCTTCCCAACCCGGGACTCAAACCCATGCCTCCTGCATTGGCAGGTGGATTCTTCACCACTGTGCCACCTGGGAAGACCAGATTATCAGATATGTCTAACTTAATAATCCCAAGAGCTTTCCAAAGTGTCTAAACTAGCTTTCACTCTCACCAGCACTATATGACAGTTTGAGTTGATACTGTTGGATACTTTAATTTTCATTTTTCTGATGGGTAAGAAGTAATATCACATTGTGGTTTTAATTTTCATTTAGCTGCTAACTGTTGAAATTGAATCTTTAGAATTTTTTAATGGAATATCTAGTCAAGTCACTTGTATCTTTTTTATTGGGTTATTTATCTTTATTTTTGTATGATTTGTCAGCATTATTTGTATTTTTTGTGACTTATTTCAGTCTCAACATTATCTTTTGATGAAAAGAAGAGCTTAATTTTGATATAGTCCATTTTTATTCATTATTTTTATATTGAATGAATTTGTGTTTTATTAATAAAAATTCTCTATCCTATTCATTAACATATCCTAACAATGTTTTCTAAATTTATACTATTTTGCCTTTTACATTTAGGTCCATCATTCATCTGAAATTTACTTTTTTGTGTGGCATGACATAAGACTTTGCATTTTTTCCATATATAAATCCAATTGGCCTAACATCATTTACGAAAACACTTGTTTTCTCCCATTATACTTCACCACCATCTTTTCTGTAAATCAGGTATTCATATATTTATAATCTGTTTCTGGACTCTACTCTATTTAACTGGGTTATTTTTTCGTCATTGAGTCAAAGTACCACACTGTCTTAAGAACTGTAACTTAATAAGTCGTGGTACATAATTAAATTATATAATTTATACAAATGTAATGTCATTTAACTGTTGGTAAAACAATTTCTCTATTTTTTATTCTTCAAGAATGTCTTGACTATCTTCATTTTTGTTTTTATTCTTTACTGCTGCTGCTAAGTCACTTCAGTCGTGTCCAACTCTGTGTGACCCCAAAGAGGGCAGCCCAGCAGGCTCCCCCATCCCTGGGATTCTCCAGGCAAGAACACTGGAGTGGGTTGCCATTTCCTCCTCCAATGCATGAAAGTGAAAAGTGAAAGTGAAGTCACTCAGTTGTCTGAGCCTTCGTGACCCCCATGGGCTGCAGCCTACCAGGCTCCTCCACCCATGGGATTTTCCAGGCAAGAGTACTGGAGTGGGTTGCCACTAAAAAAGTTTTCAAAATCTGTCAAGGTGATTATAAACTTTTGAATTTCTATTTGTAATTCTGTTCATCTTGCTTTAAAAATATTTAAATATACATCAGTGAGTGTTTATACTCCGATTGTAAGCTGGTGTTTTTCTCTTAATGAAATGTCTCTGTGTGTCTCTTGCAGTGTGTTTTGCCTTAAAGTTTACTTTGCTTGATAGTAATATAGTTTCACAAAATTTATTTTGTTAATATTGCATGGTATATGTTCTTAAATGTTTTTATTTCAAGCTTTCTGTATTCTTATTTATTTTTATGACTTTTATAGGCATTGTGGTGCTATTTTTATAAAAGCATACAGTCCATTTACATTTAATGTAATTTAGACATTTGGTTTTAAATGAACCATATTAATATTACTTTCTACTTGTCCTGACTATGTTTCTTGTTCTCTCTTTTCGTCTTTCTTTGGACTTATGAAACAGTTTCATCTCATTTCTTTCCACCTCTCCTTTTCTGTTTAGTTGTCAAAAACTCTTTTACTATTCTTCTCATAGATACCTTAGAGGTTACATTTTTCATTATTAACTTATCAAAGTGTAATATCACTTGGCAATTTAATCTCTTCTTGGACAATGCAAGGATTTTAGAATACTTTAACATTTGTCCTTTTCCTAACTTATATACTATTGTTTCTGTGTATTTTAATTTTATGTCTACATTTCTATCCTTTAATTAAAGTGTGCTAAACATGGATTACCTGATATTTACTTGTTTGTAAATAGTTCACTTTCATTCTTGAAAATATTCGCGTTGCACATAGAATTAGATTGACAGTTATTTTCTTTCAGCACTTTGAATGAATATGTCATTGCATTGTCTTCTCTTTATGATTGTTTCTGTTGTGATATGAGTTATAAGTCTAATTTTGCTCTTTTGAATGGAATGTGCTTCTTATTTCTGACTGTTTTTGAGATTTTACTCTTTGTCTGCAGATGATAGCAGTCTTTATCTTGCTGCATCTGTGTGTGGTTTCATTTTTATTTATTCTTCTGTAGGTGTATGGGCTTCTTGGATAAATGTTGCTGTTTAGTCTCTAAGTCACGTTCAGCTCTTTTGTGACACCATGGGCTGTAGCCCGCCAAGCTCCTCTGTCCATGAGATTTCCCAAGCAAGAATACTGGAGTGGGTTGCCATGTCCTTCTCCAGGGGATCTTCCCAACCCAGGGACCAAACCCACATCTCCTGCGGTGGACTCTACCACTGAGTCACCAGTGAAGCCCTCTTGGAAATATAGCTTTATGTATTTTATTAGTCCTAGAAAATTCCTAGACTGTCTTTTCTACCGTATGCTCTCTTTCTTCTTTTTCTGGGACTGTAATTTCAAATAAATTCTCTGGACTTTTCTTATGTTTCTTAGCGTCTCTTTTGCATTGGGCTTTCCTGGTGGCTCAGACGGTAAAGAATGCCTGCAACATGGGAACCTGGCTTCAATCCCTGGGTTCAGAAGATCCCCTGGAGGAGGGCATGGCAACCCACTCCAGTATTCTTGCCTGGAGAATCCCCTTGGATAGACGAACCTGGTGGGCTACAATGCATAGGGTCCCAGACAGTCGGACACAACTGAGCGACTAAGCACATTGTCACTGTTTATATTTCATCCAGGATGTTTTTCTTCTGATGAATAGTCCAAAGTTCTAGTTCTCTTTCCAAGTGTTTTTTACCTATTGTTATATCTGCCCATCTGTCCATTGAGCTTTGACTATCAATCATTGTATTTTTCAGTTTCTATTTTATACTTTCTCATGATCTTTATTTCATTGCCAAATTTTCAATTTTGCCATTTTATATTTTTAAATATAATAATTATGGTCCTTTTAAACTTAGCATCTGATGTTTCCAGTTTCTGGTCCCTCTATAGGTCTATTTTTTTAATATCTGTTATGTCTCTTGGTTTTCATTAGTGTTGTCTGGACTTCTCTATCTGGTTATTTTTTAACTAAGAGTTGGAAGTTGTGTCCAAAAACATTATAGACATAACTTATGGCTTTAGCAATGTTAACTTACCCACAGAGATGTATTGCTGTTGTTCAGCAGCTAAGTCATGTCCCACTCTTTGTGACCCCATAGACTGCAACATGCTAGGCTTCCCTGTCTTTCACTATCTTCCAGAGTTTGCTCAGACTTATGTCCACTGAGTCGGTGATGCCAACCAATCATCTTGTTCTCTGTCGCCCTCTTTTCCTCCTGCCCTCAATCTTTGCTAGCATCAGAGTCTTTTCCAATGAGTCTACTTTTCACATCAGGTGGCCAAAGCATTGGAGCTCCAGCTTTAGCATCAGTCCTTCCAACGAATATTCAGGATTAATTTCCTTTAGGATTGCCTGGTTTGATCTCCTTTCTGCATTTTCTCCAGAGAGGTCTATTGCTTCTTTTTTTTAATTTAGTTTTTATTTTATATTGGCAGACAGCTGATTTACAATGTTGTGTTAGTTTCAAGTGTACTAGATGCATACTGCTTCTGATAAGCCGCTCAGGACACCGGCCATCAGGACCTATCTCAGTCTAATTTCAGAGACTTAAGATACTATGAAAGCAAGGTTTGGTCCTTGAGAGAAATAATGTATTTACCACCCCTCCTCCCTTTACTGCTAGCATGTGTCTCTACTGGAGAAGGAAATGGCAACCCACTCCAGTATTCTTGGCTGGAGAATTCCACGGACAGAGGAGCTTGGCAGGCTACGGTTCATGGGATTGCAAGTTGGACACGACTTAGCACTATCTTTCTTTCTGTGTCTCTATAGAGGCTCAACACTAATTACGTGGATTTACCAGGGCTCCCTACATCGGACCCTCAACTGCAGTATTTGTCCCTCTAGTTCTTTGTGCCTCTTAACAATGTTGTACAGCTTCTTAGCTTCTCAGCTATTTTTTCCAAATCAGTAGCCATCTCCTGGGAAAAAGGAATTCTAAATTCCAGGGTTACCTTTATGGGTTTCTTTCCTCTTCTAGATTTTAGCTCCATAATTCCTTACTGCATTGTTAGCTTAAAATTTTCTGTTCATATTTTCTCAGAAATTCTATTTGTTTTTAGCCAGAAAAATTAGATCTAGTTTCCAAACTCATTACACAAAGAGGAAATCCCTATTTAACTTTCTTTAACCCTTATGGCAGAAAGTGAAGAGGAACTAAAAAGCCTCTTGATGAAAGTGAAAGAGTAGAGTGGAAAAATTGGCTTAAAGCTCAACATTCAGAAAATTAAGATCATGGCATCTGGTCCCATCACTTCATGGTAAATAGATGGGGAAACAGTGGAAACAGTGTCAGACTTCATTTTTCTGGGCTCCAAAATCACTGCAGATGGTGATTGCACTCATGAAATTAAAATATGCTTGCTCCTTGGAAGGAAAATTATGACCAACCTAGATAGCATATTGAAAAGCAGAGACATTACTTTGCCAACAAAGGTCCGTTTAGTCAAGGCTATGGTTTTTCCAGTGGTCATGTATGGATGTGAGAGTTGGACTGTGAAGAAGGCTGAGCACTGAAGAATTGATGCTTTTGAACTGTGGTGTTGGAGAAGACTCTTGAGAGTCCCTTGGACTGCAAGGAGATCCAACCAGTCCATCCTAAAGGAGATCAATCCTGGGTGTTCACTGGAAGGACTGATGCTGAAACTCCAATACTTTGGCCACCTCATGTGAAGAGTTGACTTATTGGAAAAGACCCTGATGCTGGGAGGGATTGGGGGTAGGAGGAGAAGGGGACGACAGAGGATGAGATGGCTGGATGGCATCACTGACTCAATGGACATGAGTTTGAGTGAACTCCGGGGGTTGGTGATGGACAGGGAGGCCTGGTGTGCTGTGATTTATGGGGTCGCAAAGAGTCAGATACGACTGAGCGACAGATCTGAACTGAACTGAAGCCAACATTGATCAAACATACTTAACACAAACATAATTTTTCATGCAAAATTTAAGACACTTGGTGAATACAGATTTTGGAAATGATAATATAATTAATCCAGCACATTAGTATATATCCTGTATGGTATTTTTGTATACAAATGATTCCAAAATATCACATTTACCATTTTACATTTACTATATCACATTTACCAATGTTTTCAGAGAAATCATTGAGCATTATGAACATGATTTATTGTTCTCTTAATGAATCAAGGTCACAATAATTTTTATACTGCTATTCACATTTTAATAATGATATATATCTATATTTATATTTTCATCTCTAATTATTGAGTTATATTTTATTCACCATTTATCTTCAGATAAAATACTGAATATTTTATTCAATGGAACAAGGTCATGATCATCAGCATTAGTTATTACAATTTTCATATGATAATTTTTCAGAGGTTGCCATGGCTTATTCATCCTCACTATTGAGCACCTGATATGTACCAGGAATTATCCGAAGGGTTTTCTTCTACTCATTCCATTCCCCAAAGGGCAGATGCAACAAGTGCTAATTTTACACCTGATTTTCAGATAAAAGGTATAGACTACAGAAAGATCTGGTAGCATGCCAGGTCACACACCTGGGAGAGGAGAGCAGCGGATTCATAAAAAAACTTACTACTTGGCATGAATGGGCCAAAAGAACCCATCATTTGTGTTTTTCAAATGACTAATTTTCATTTTCTCACCTCTCATTTTGAGTATCCATCATTGGATCTCTAAATTACACATGCTTACACAGTCCCAGATGTCACTAGTGGTAAAGAATTCACCTACCAATGCAGGAGAAATAAGAGTCGCAGATTCGATCCCCGGGTTGGGGAGTTCCACTGGAGAAGGAAATAGCAACCCACTCCAGTATTCTTGCCTGGAAAATTTCATGAACAGAGGAGCCCCACTGGCTACACAGTCCATGGGGTCGCAAAGAGTCGGACATGATTGAGTGAGAGGACACACACACACACACACACACAAACACACCCCGTGTGTCTGCTTTGTCCACAGACAGTGAGAGTAAACGTGTTCTGATGCGGGTGGAAGGTGCATCCTGTGATGCAAACACAGACTTTTGCTGCCTAAACACCTGCTTCCGCGGCTCAGAAGGCGATTCTTTGTTTTCGTTTTGCTTACTTCCACATTTTTTAGTGTAACAATTGTTATGTTGATTACATTAAAAAACAGAAGACTGAAAGATGTGTTCTTTATTTCGTTTACCACATTTGCATACATACTTCACGAAATCTCCCCATTTTGACAAGATCCCACAGCAAACACTTGTGACCGAAAAAGACAGGTTTACAAACACAATCCAGTTCAATAGAAACACTGGCTTTGGCACTGCTAACAGCAGCAATCCACCTGCTTTCTAATGTTTAAGTACTGATTCCCAAGAACTGGCAATTTGAACATGGGGTAGGAGGCACTTGGGGAGCATCATTCTGGGAATTGCACATTGGTGTTTTACACTTGAGTATTATCTGAAGATCAGCCCTGAGATTTCTTTGGAAGAAATGATGCTAAAGCTGAAACTCCAGTACTTTGGCCATCTCATGCGAAGAGTTGACTCATTGGAAAAGACTCTGATGCTGGGAGGGATTGGGGGCAGGAGGAGAAGGGGACAACAGAGGATGAGATGGCTGGATGGCATCACTGACTCGATGGATGTGAGTCTCAGTGAACTCTGGGAGTTGGTGATGGACAGGGAGGCCTGGCTTGCTGTGATTCATGGGGTCGCAAAGAGTTGGACACGACTGAGGGACTGATCTGATCTGATCTGATCTGATTAACTGTATGTGGACAATGCGCTAGTGATACAGAAATACAAAGGCGTGCTATCTCACCTATCCCCTAGAGAAAACTTCAGATCAGAAACACAGCTGGGTAAGTGTCCACTGCAGCTTTGCTTGCAAGAGTAAAAACTGGACAGGCTCTCATGTCCACTGGGGATGAAACAAAATAAATCTTAGCATAGAAAAAATGAGATTTTTCACATCATTAAAAATGAATTAAAATAGATTGGTATGTAAATCACAGGTAAATCTTTTAAACAGAATGCTGAATGAAAATAGGTAATTGAAGAATAAAATATATAAATATAAATGAATTATATAATATATATATATTATATACATATTTTGCTCACTGAAGTTCATCTTTCAAAACCTGACTTTCTCATGTAGACCATGACTGTATGAATCCAGGATCTCTAAACGAGATAATAAATAGTGTAAGTATTTTAAAGCTCTTGACCTTAATACATTTTCTTGTTTCACATAGTCATTGTCACTAGTATCCTTATCAACTACTTCCTAAAAAAACAACTTCAGGGCAATGGGGTAAAAATGATAAAAGAGGATGTATGTACACACATATGTGCATGTTTGTGCATGTATGTGTATGTGTGTGTTATAATTCCCAGATCTATAGTGTGTTATTAGCCTGTTTAGACTGCATTAATGAAATATCATAGACCGCATAGACATGTCTTTTCTCACAATTCTGGAGGCTGGAAGTACCAGATCAAGGGGCTAGCATATTTGGTTTCTGGTGAGGGCTCTCTTCCTGACGTGGACAGCTGCCTTCTCTCAGGGTCTTCACATGACCTTTTCTTAGTTCATAGATTTGGGGAAAACTCTCTGGTGTCTCTTCTTACAAGGTCATTTTTCCTAGTAGATCAGAGCCCAACCCTTCTAACCCCATTTAACCTTAATTACTTTCTCAGAGGCATCCCTTCAACTATACCCATACTTGAGCTTAGGATTTCAAATATGAATTTCGGGAGAACACATTGAGTCTGTAACACAGAAGACTGACTTAGACTCATTCAAAAGCAGAACCTCAAGCCTTTAGTTAGTGAAATTGTAGATGCCAGGGAAAGAGAACAGAATGGGATGATAGAAAAACAATTGGAAGAGAAAACCTTACCAGAAGCACAGAGGTGGGAATGTAGTCTTCCAAGGAAGATGCTATCAGGAGTCACCTTCTGCTTAATCAGAAAGCTTGCTCATACAGCAGGGTTAACTCCTCCACATACACCATGCAAAAGTTAACAAGTAATATAAAGTCTCCAATACCTCATCAGAGAAGACAAAGGCCATAGAAAATGTAAGAATAGAGCTTTTCTTGGCAAAATTTTTTGTCTGGGTACAAAGCAAGATGCAATTGGCAGGTGCTGGTAGAGATGAGAACTATTATTCCTACTCACCTGCCAAGACCCAAGGGACTCATTTTTCAAAGGTTTTCCTGAAGGCATCCATTTTTACCCCTATAATTTTTAGGCTCTGTCATAGTAGTTTATGAGAGTAATTATATTTATCCTTTATTTGGCTAAAACTAATGAACCAGTGGTAAACAACTCAGCATTTTCTCCCCTGTTGAATAATGAATATTAATTTACCTGTCAAAAGGGGACTGGCACTCACTACCAACCTTGGCACTGACTCATTTGTATGCCAAGGCATCAGAGGACTACCAGTTTTTGAAAGGAAAGTAGGTTCAGATGTTCTCCCAGAGCTTAAATTGCTGATGGAACCAATTTGTGGACTCAGCCACATGGGCTACCAGGGACTGAGTTTTGGCTCCAAACACCTGACTGGAGCTGGAATCTTCTGATGGCATCAGAGCCTGTCATCCGGCTCCTCAGTAGTTGATTTGAAAATGCCTGTGCTCGGGAAATACATCAGCAGCAAGCATGAGGAATGTGGCCAAGGGCAGTATCAGTACCATCTTTGGTGACATATGGTGGTATCTGCGTTTCTGATGGCGCCAACATATGGACAGTTGGGTTCTCCTCTTGGGAGGAGGGGCTGATGTGTTTAGTTCCATGGACTGGGTTTCTGCATAAACACAGCAGTGCTTCGCATGAGCATTCAGAGTTGGCTTTGTTCTGAGCATTCTTTGGAAAGCATTTATTAAAACTATCTTTCCAGATGATCAACAGATAGTCTGATCTGGCCAAAAGGAGGCAGCAGAACAGACAAATTTCATGGCAGTTTTGTATTTTTGTAGAATTTCAGAAAACAACAACAACACTTTCTTAAATGCAAAAGAGATGACTTGCAGGAAATAGTAGGAAGTTAAATTATCTCATATTATGAGGCAGATATTTTTAATCTAAATTAATCTGGAGTTAATGAGAATGTGCATGGAAGTTGATAAATTATTAACTTTTCTGCTCTCATGAGGGAATAGTTACTCCCCACAGCCTCCAATTCGGCCAAAACTTCAAAGAACCAAGTGGAATCAAACAAGATAGTTTGACACCTCACTTCTTGTCTGCTCCTCTCACCCAGAATCCTGACACAGGGTCTTCCATTGAGAATCACTGCTTGGGTCCAATCTTTCTTTTTTTCTTTCTTTTTAAACTAAGGGGAAAACCAAGGCCATAAAGCATTTATGAGTTAGCCTTGACCTGTCCCTCATTTATCCCTCATTACCAGATGAAAGCAATATATAACTACACCAGTGCAGTATGTCTTTAAATTTAAAAAGGATTCCATCAGTGAATAAAAAGGAGAGAGACAAAGAGAGAGAGAGAAAGGGAGAGAAAGCAAAAGCAGAAATGGGACAGTCAAACAGCTGTTGTGTATGTTAAGAGAGAGTGGATTTCAGGGTCCTCAGCATTCACCTCCGCTTATGACACCAATTTCAAGTTCAGGGATTTCTCAGAACCACTTTTAGTCCCAAAACTCCCTGGAAGAATTCACATAACACAGTGAAAGCTGTAATACACATGGTTATGGTTTATTACAGAGAAAGTTCAGTTCAGTCGCTCAGTCATGTCTGACTCTTTGCGACCACATGGGCTGCATCACACCAGGCTTCTCTGTCCCTCACCAACTCCTGGAGTTTACTCAAACTCATGTCCATCCAGTCAGTGATGCCACCCAACTGTCTCATCTTCTGTCATCCCCTTCTCCTCCTGCCTTCAATCTTTCCCAGCATCAGGGTCTTTTCCAGTGCGTCAGTTCTTTGCATCAGGTGGCCAGACTATTGGAGCTTCAGCTTCAGCATCAGTCTTTCCATTGAATATTCAGGGGTGATTTCCTTTAGGATTGACTGGTTTGATTTCCTTTCTTACAGAGAAAGGACATCCATTAGATCAACAAGAAGAGACACACGAAGCAGAGTCCAACAGAGTCCTAAATGTATCCTTTCACTGTAGAGTCATGGAGAACACAAGGTCCTCATGGGAACAACACATGACAACATGTATAGAGTATACAGAGTATGGCCAACCTGGAAAGCTCACTCAGTCTCGGTATCCAGAGTCTTTATGGTGGCCCCATGGTCAACTGCACACATGGTTGACATTTAGCCTCCTGGTCCTCTGGGAGTAGAGTGGACACTACAAGATCCAAACCCCCATCATAAATTATACTGCTAACTGTCCAGTGGCCAAGGCCCACAGGTGAACAAAAATACTCCCATTAGGGAGGACATTTCAAAGACTTAGAGATGTCTTCTGGGCTTCCCTGGTGGATCTGTAGTAAAGAATCCACCTTCAATGCAAGAGACATGAGCTCATTCCCTGGGTCAGGAAGATCCCCTGGAGAAGGAAATGGCAACCCACTCCAGTATTCTTGCCTGGGAAATCCCATGGACAGAGAAACCATGTGGGCTACAGTCCATAGGGTAGCAAAGAGTCAGATACAAGTTAGTGACTAAACAACAATAAAAGATGCCTTACAGTAGCTTTGGACAAAGACCAAAATTAGATTCTTTACTCTTCAGAAAGTTACAGTCATTCCAATAATTCTAGTATTTTACTGAGGAATTAACCCAATTGAGGTTCAAGAGCAAGACAACAGGTTTAAAGGGTCTTGGGTGCATGCTGGGAAGTTGAGCCCTTATCCTGAGAGCAGCAGGTAACTATCCAGGTGTTGAAACAGGACCAGATATGGGCCCTGGGAAATCGATTACAGTGGCATGGAGGTGGATGAATTTGGGAGTGGGGTGCACAGGAGCAGACAAGAAGAAAGAAAGCAAAAGTAAAAACACCTGATGATATGTCTCTTAATCTCTGGTGGTGTTCAGTTGCTAAGTCATGTCCACCTCTTTGCAACCCCATGGACTGCAGCACACCAGGCTTTCCTGTCCCTCACTATCTCCCAGAGTTTGCTCAAACTCATGTCCATTGAGTCAGTGATTCCATCTAAGCATCTCATTCCCTGTCGTCCCCTCCTCCTCCTGCCCTCAGTCTTTTCCAACATTAGGGTCTTTTCTAGTGAATTGGTTCTCTGCATCAGGTGGCCAATGTATTAGAGCTTCAGCATCAGTCCTTCCAGTGAATATTCAGGGTTGATTTCCTTTAGAATTGACTGGTTTGATCTCTTTGTTGTTCAAGAGACTCTCAAGAGTCTTCTCCAGCACCAGTTTGAAAGTATCAATTCTTTGGCGCTCAGCCTTCTTTATGGCCCAACTCTCACATCTGTAAATGACTACTAGGAAAACCATAGCTCTGACTATACAGACCTTTGTTGGCAAAGTGATGTCTCTGCTTTTTAATACGCTGTCTAGGTTTGTCATAGCTTTTCTTGCAAGGAGCTAGTGTCTTTTAATTCCATCACTGCCATCACCATCCACAGTGATTTTGAAGCCCTAGAAAATAAAATCTGTCACTGCTTCCAGTTTTTCCCCACCTATTTGCCATGAAGCGATGGAACCAGATGCCATGATCTCAGTTTTTTGAATGTTGAGTTTTAAGGCAGCGTTTTCACTCTCCTTTTCCCCCTTATCAAAAGGTTCTTTAGTTCCTCTTCACTTTCTGCCATTAGAGTGGTATCTGTTAATCTCTGAGACAACCAAATTCATCCTCTGGGAAACAGAACTTTGTCTCTGAAGTCCAAACCAGCTTCAGAATTGATCAGAAGAGAAAGTACATTTGCTTTTTCCACTTGATTTATTGAAAGCAGAATTTAAATCTCAAGGAGGGGAAAATATGGAGAAATTGACCAGGTTTTGCTATTTAAGCAGGTTGGATGTTCAGGGTGAGTACATATATAGAACAGAGGGATCATGGGTGAGTGTGTGCTGATTCAGTGAGCACAGCAGAATGTGAGATGGAGGAATGATGCACAGAAGGGAGTGTGTGAATAGAAGCTATGATGG
The DNA here is from genome assembly GCF_029378745.1 of Bos indicus. Classification (NCBI taxonomy): domain Eukaryota; kingdom Metazoa; phylum Chordata; class Mammalia; order Artiodactyla; family Bovidae; genus Bos; species Bos indicus. Next base: position 49,038,495 of record NC_091775.1, read on the forward strand.
GCTGAGTACAATGCTCCCAAGCTAAACATAGGGATGGGAGGCAGAAAGGATGGTCAGAGGGAGGGAAAAGTCCCTACTCTGTGCCATGGCACTTGACACGGGGAAGCTGTAGGTCACCTGAGTTCTCCCAGATAATAATGACTTCTTTTTCCTTCCATTCAGAATAATTTCAAGACCTCCATGTCTCTCTGAATTTTCACTGAGAAATTCACTTATTTTAGCAATAATCTTTTCACAGCATTTCCTATTAGCCATAAGAAGAGCATCTCATTGGTAAGTGAACTAAATCTTTCAGTTGCTGGTCTGTATTCATCCATCCTTGGGAGCCACAAGATACGCTGGTGAGGGAAGGCAGATAGAGAAACAATCTGTAAAGCACAGACTGCACTTAAAATTCTGACTATTTGAATGGGAACACAGTGGTCTCCCCCAGGACTGAGGACTTTGCATAGACAGAGCCCATCTGGGGCTTGTGGATGCAGAACGAGCCACGGAGGCATTCCAAAAACATCTGGGAAGACATCACCCTATGCACATAAAGAGCTACAAAAGCGCTCACTGGCAGGATGTGTTGCAAACCTCTGAGAGACAGAAGAAAAAGAGTTGGACAGTTGGGGCATGCCAATCTCTGAACAAGGAAAGCCTTCAGGAGACTGATGAGTCAGTAAAACAGACAAAGCTTATAGGACCTGTATGAGGTTGCTGAGATGGGACCTGTATTTACAATGAAAGTGAAAGTTAGTCACTCAATTGTGTCCAACCCCTTGAGATCCCATGGACTGTAGCCCACCAGGGTCCTCTGTCCATGGGATTCTCCAGGCAAGAATACTGGAGTGGGTTGCCATTTCCTTCTCCAGGGAATCTTCCCAACCTAGGGACTGAACCCAGGCCTCCTGCATTACAGGCAGATTCTTTACCATTTGAGCCACCAGGGAATCCTGTATTTCTAATAACATGCTGTTATTAATATAATCCAGAGAAGCTGTAAGAAGGGACATGAAATTACTGATTAAATTGCAATGGGCAAAGGTTCTAGTGAAACTTCCCAGGGATATAAATGGGTGATCCTCAAGACACATCTCTGTCCCTCAAAGATGGAAGCTCAAAGCTCCTTTGGGAAGTATCTCCAGGGACTTTGCCCCCAGGATCCAGAAGAGATAAAGGACTGTGACAGAAACACAGTTGAAGCAGCCCCTAGAGTAATTGTCACTGTGCCATGGGTTGTCATTATGGGTGTAATTAAGGATCGGAAGGTGCTCTATTGGGGGAAGCACAGAGTGATTATATAAATGAAGCCTCATAAGATAGGTTAAAGAACAGGTTATTCTAAAAATAAGTAAGCCAAATTGTCCGTCATGTTCAATTTATTTAGCCACTGTTGGAAAGGAAAATTCGCACATGAGGAAAGATAATTAGGATTTCAGGAGATTGTTTTGGTGGCTGTGATTATGGGCAACATTGGAGAGCAGGTTTGATTGATGCTGTCCACATCCTGGTAAGACTTGTGTTGGCCAGTGTGAGCTGGTCTACGTGACTAGAGCCCCAGAGGCCCCTGGATACACTGTCACCCAGGCTTTTAGCACATCTTTTTCTTAACAGTGATGTCTATTGCCAGGGAAAGGCTTTTCTGGACAAACATAGACACTTGCTCAAATAATCAAAATATAATGTAGACATTCACCAACATTCTTTCTTTACACTCCCTTTTGTGATGGGGTTTTCATCAGTTTCTCAGCTACTATAAAAAAAATACCACCGTAGATGGCTTAAACAACAGGAATCTATTCTCTCACAGTTCTGGAGGCTGGAAGTCTCAGACTGAGGTGTAAGCAGGTTTGGTTCCTTCTGTAGCTGTGGAGGTAAGGGGGTGGAGTCTCTTCTTTGCCTCTCCCCCAGATCCCGGTCGTTTTCTGGTGATCTTTGGCATTTCTTGGCTAATGGCAGGGTAATTCCCATTGAAACAGGAGGGGAGAGGACAGGACACAGTCGTTGAAAGAATGACATAGCTCTAGGCAACAACATAAAGTGATGAGAACCAAATGGTTCCAAGACTGCAGCCAAGTTGACTTTCACTAGGCCTTGGGCCACAGTGTAAGCTCATTTTAATACATCAGCATGCTAAATGACATACAGGTGCCATGACTGTTCCACAATTGACTGTAAAGGTCAGTAAGTGAGCGGTGGCCCAATTCTTGGAAATCCCCACCACTTCACCAAAATAGCTGGAATACTCCTCCTACTCATTAGCCTATGAAATTATAGTCCCCAAAACTAACCACCCCATATATCAGGGCCACTCATGGCTTCTGAGATGGCCCACAGTCTGTCTGTGGAGTGTGTATCTCTCTAAATAAATCCATTATTACTTATCACTTTGTCTCTCATTGAATTCTTTCTATAGTGAGACATCAAGAACCTGAGCTTCATTAAGTCCTGAAATGGGGTGTGTGATCTCAGTTAAAAGACCATGAATTCAAGTCCTCATCTGAGTTCCATGGTTTCACAATCTCTTCTTTCGTTTTCCATGGTTATCATTTCCCTGTATCTCTTTACATCATCTCCCTCTCTATGTGAGTCTGTCTCTGTACACATGTCCTCTTTTTACGGACAAGTCAGGGCCACCCTAATGACCTCATTTTAATTTAATCTGTAAAGACCTAATATCTAAATAAACTCACCTTCTGAAATTCTGAGGATTTTAATTTCTCAGAGGATAAAATTCAACCCATAATAGGGTTGCATTAGATTTCTGTAATGTTTGAATTTGAAGGGATACCAAAGTGTGTCATCCACAAATATATCTATTTTTAGTGTATCTATGTAGATTATTTTGAGCTGAAGTTTATTGAGAACTGGAACATGCAGAAAACTCTATAAAAAACTGGGGGAAAAGTTTTCCTATGTTAAAGGAAACTTGAATTTGTAAAGGAAATTTACATTTGTGAGATGTGTACCTCTCCTTCTTAAAGGAAGAGCTTACTGTTGCTGTTTAGTTGCTAAGCAGGGTATGACTCTTTTGCAATCCATAGGCTGTCCATAGGATTTACCAGGCAAGAATACTGGTGTCCACTACAAATTGGCACTTGCCAAGAGAATTTGCCAGTGGCTGAATACAACAAGGGCATTTGCCATCTGCCTCTGTGTAGATTGAATCCTGTTCAATTGAACCTGGCTGCAGCTGCCAACCTTCAACACTCCCTGAGGGGAATTCAGGGTGGAGAGTGAGGCACTCTGTGCTCCAGGGAAACTGATTGAACAGGTCTTTAGACAGATTTGTCTTTAGACAGATCCTGAATTCAGTAACTGATTTCAGGATCCCAATCCTTGCATCTCTTGTCTAGAAAAGCACTAAATCCCTTCACGGTCACAGTTCCTTGTGACTAGCAGAAAATCTTTTGTAAAGTAAGTGGGTTTTTTTTTTTTTTTTGCATTGAACTCCCCCTTCACCAAAAGCTTATATATTGACCTTCTCCCACTGCCTCTTTGGAGCAGTTCCTCAGAGTTATTTGAGGTGCCCTCTCCCAGGCTGCAGTCTTCATTTTGCCCCCCAAAAAACTTTACTCACAACTCTCTTGTTGTGCATCTTTTTTAGTCTGAACTTCAGTAAGTCCTGACATCAAGTGAATGGTTTGTCACGCGAGTGTATGTTCCTCGGTTCTTTGTCTCATCACAACAAAGATTTGGAGCAACGGACATTAAAGCCCTCGGCTTGTCACAGCTCTCCGGTCTTGGACAAACCGTGCTACAGCTCTTAGGCAAATCAGTGTTACAGCTCTATTTTATTTAGTAGATAGCAGGAGAATCCATCCTCGAAGCATGAGGGCATGCCAACCCAAAGACTCAAGAAGAAGAGAAGAGAGTGGAGGAGCACGCGAGGGAGGGAGAGAGAGAGTGAGAGAGGGAGAGAGAAAGAGCGCACGCACATGAGAGAGAAAGAGAGGGAGGAAGCTCTTCGCTCCTCCTTTTATATGTTTTTTTCCTCCACCTGAGCCTGCCCTATGCACATTGGGCTTAGCCAGGAGTGCTGTTTGTTCTACCTGAAGTCTTCACTCTGGTCCTCGGATCTTCCTTTGACCTTCCTTTGTTCTATTTTCGCGGGCTTTTCCCTTCCTTGTCTTTTAGCCACTAGCATTTTGGACTCCTTTTCCCTATTCTACCTATCTAACAGTTTCAATTAAAAGACAGTAGATTTGAGTCCTCTCCTAAATCAGGGACCATGGGTTCAAGTCCCATCCAAGAAAGAATAGGGTTTCACAAGTTTTAACAACATTTTTGAGCTAGTTCTCACTAGGTGCTTTCATGTACACACACAATGCATTTGTTAATAAACTTCCATTTTTCTCTTGCTTATCTGTCTTTGGCCAGTCTCATTTACAAAACTCCAGCCACAAGCCTAGAAGGGTAGAGGAGAAAAACATTTTTCCTCACCAACAATTTCTTCTAGATTATAAGAGAAAAGATTCAAGCCTGGATGACCACATTTTACATGAAGTCACCAAATGGAAACAGGGTGCTTCATGGATGCTCTTGGGTGGATGGCCACCAGGTTTGACCTGTGTATCTATAGGCTCCTCTCATCCATCCACAAACAACTGCTCTGGAAGGTGAGCAATGCAGTGTCTCCCATGAGGCCAGCATGGTAGCTTTTCCTGCCATAGGTTCAGATTCAGGTTTCTGTACCATGTTCTGCCATCTTGCCAAGGGAATTATAGATTTTGCATATAGTAGCACAGAACTATCCAAAAGCAATGATTATAATTATAGTGTCTTCAAACTTGATTTCCTGGCATTAAATGGACTGTGACTGATGTATTTCTGGAGAACATTGCCTGGATCTTTCTTGGTGTAGCTTACGAATAATGATGTTTTGTCCCAATTGAATACAGCAAATTGGGTGCAGTGGAGCAAACACCAGACAGCTCAAAGGTGCCATCATGGCTTTGCAGGGAGAGATGGTTTGGTGAGAACAAATAGAGACAGAGATGGAGAAAGCTGGTGGGGGCATGGAAAGGAGCAAAGGCCCACCCTACTGCTAACATCTGCCCCTGCTGCCCTTCCTCTGATTCCTAAAACTCTGGATGTGGAGCTTAGAACCGCATCAGAGGGTGCTGACTTTAGGGTCTGAATTCCAGATGAGATATGAGCCAGGTGTGTATCTTTGCATGACTGTCTGAGGCTCCTCTTCCTTCTCTGTAAATGGGAGGGTTAAGAACTGCCTTAGAGAATCAGAATGAAATGTAGCTGTGTTGTGAGAGCCTTAGAGTTGATCCCAGACTGTGTTTCTGGTAAACAGTGACTATTTCAGAAAGCCCCAACCTGAGCCTTCTGTGCTCTTAGAAGTGGCTCGCTGCAAAGACCCTCTTCCCACGTGACTTTGATGACCCCCTTGCTTACCTAAAATGAGGCCTGATGTAGACCCTCCAAATTCCCACTCTTTGCCTCACAAATGACTTGCTTATCTGTGTCCACTGATCAAAAAATATAAAATGCTTGTTAGTAAAACTTTAACTGAAGTTGTCTCCTTCCTCTGGACCCGTGGACATTGACCTCTGACTCAGCCTGAGGCAGCCCACAGTCCTTCCTGGAAACAAGCTGGCATCAGTGTATAAGAGTCTCTGATCCACTGTCCCACCAGCCACCCTTTAATCCCTCCCTCCCACACCCCTTTCTTTCTTGTCCTGTTGACACTTCCTCATGAAAGGAAAACCTATCCTGCCTGGCCTTTGAGATACTTGCAGAGCTCACAGTGAGGGTATTGCCCCCGCTGCAATAGACCTTTCTCCTTCTCACACTGATCCTTTTAGAATAGTCTCCCTAATTTAAGTCTGCATTTGTTTTTTACTCACAAGGCATGGGCGACCTGCATCTGACGTGACCTTGCACAAATGTCTCCTTCCCTTGTTCTGTTAAATGAAGATGTTGAGACTTGCTTCAGAGAATGGAAATTAAAGATAATAAAAATGGGGAGATACAAAGACAGGGCATATGGGCAAACAAAATGGTTCCTGTTATAGACTGTTGCTTAGATGACCCTGTAGTCTGTTCTGGGCAATAAACTAAATCTTGAAAACTATAGGATGAGCATGACAACCTTTGGGGCCAGTTCAAAGTCCATGGGAACCTAAAAGATCCTTACCATTCTGTAGTAATTGAGTGGAAAAGCTCTAAATTGAGATTCTGGAAATACTAATAGCACAGCAACAAATCACATTTATTGAGTTCTCCCACAAGGTTTACTTGTAAGTCTATGAATTCTTAAAAGTAGGTGGCGTTTTCTGGTCTCCAATCAACTTCCCCAATAAGCCTATTACCTTTCTGTACACACAGAATTTCAGTGTAAATCAAGGTACTCTGGGGTGAAGGCTCGCAATTAATTGGCATCTTGGTAAATAAAGAGACATGGCCGTATGCTTTGAATGTGCATGGCTAATGCCCTGTCATTGTAAATTAAGGCACAAATTGCTTCCGGAATATTGATGTTCCATGAATCCTGGAATTGCCAGAGAGTGGAGCTGCTTTATGAATGGGACCCTGGTAGGGAGGACATAGGCTTGCATTTCCACTCTCCTCACTCACTGGGAAAATGTGAGTGAAAGGCATTGACTTCCAGGGTTTGACTCAGAAAATTTGGAAACACCCTCCCTTAGAATTATTGCGTGCACTTGTGCATTGACACTCACTCTGGTCTATGAAGTTGTTAATCTACTGTCAATATTTAATTTTCAATATATTAAAAACATGAGCCTTATAGTAACATAAAATGAACACATGTTAAAGACCACTGTTAGTTATGACTGATTCACATTATTGCATGCAGAAACCAACACAAAATTGTAAAGCAAGATTCCACAAATTAAAAAATAAAAAATTTGAAAAGGACCACTGTTTAACACATTTCCTGTTGAAGAAGTCAAGACAATGGTAAAGCTGATTCATATGACATTTAACACACATGAATTTTATAAAACAATAAGAAAAGTTAGAGACTATTTGCTGAAGAAAAGTGCACAACCTGAAGTTAGGATTTTAGTTTTATTTGGGGGGACCTTGCTGAGGACTATAGCCTGGGATGGCAGTCTTTCACATAGCTCTGAGGAACTGTTCTAAAGAGATAAGATGTATATGAGGATTTTTTTCCCCTTGCCTTGGGGAGGGCAGGAGTGGTAAACATGTAGTGAAGAAGTGAACATCAAAAGATTACTGCTAATCAAAAAGAACAGACATTTCAAATGAATGACTTTAGTGTTTTTCTATGTATGGGAAGATGCAAGAATCTGAATTCACTAAAGTTATTCTTTAGATATGGATCTTAACTATCTAGGACAGGTATTCAAAGCATGTTCAAACTACCATACAATTGCACTCATTTCACATTCTAGTAAGGTTATACTCAAAATCCTTCAAGCTAGGTTTCAGCAGTACATGAACCAAAAACTTCTAGATGCACAAACTGGGTTTAGGAAAGGCAGAGGAACCAGAGATCAAGTTGTCAACATTCCCTGGATCATAGAAAAAGCAAGGGGAATCCAGAAAGATGTCTATTTTTGCTTCACTGACTATGCTAAAGCCTTTGACTGTGTGAATCATAACCAACTGTGGAAAATTCTTGAAGAGATGGAAAATACCAGACTACCTTACCTGTCTCCTGAGAAGCCTGGTATGTAGGTCAAGAAGCAACAGTTAGAACCAGACATGGAACAACAGACTGATTGAAAATTGGAAAAGCAACATGACAAGGCTGTGTATTGTCATTGTGCTTCTTTAACTTATATGCAGAGTGAAAGTGGAAGTTGCTCAGTCGTCTCCAACTCTTTGTGACCCTCATGGACTATATAGTCCATGGAATACTCTAGGCCAGAATACTGGAGTGGGTAGCCTTTCCATTCTCCAGGGGATCTTCCAACCCAGGGATCCAACCCAGAGCAATCCATTGCTGGCTTCAATCCTGCATTGCAGGCGGATTCTTTATTAGTTGAGCCACATATGCAGAGTACATGCTCAGTTGGATGAATCACAAGCTGGAATCAAGACTTATGGGAGAAAAAGCAGCAACCTCAGGTAAACAGATGATACCACTCTAACGGCAGAAAGTGAAGAGGAACTAAAGAGCCTCTTGATGAGGGTGAAAGAGGAGAGTGAAAAAGTTGACTTGAAACTTAGCATTCAAAAAACTAATATTGTGGCATCTAGTCCCATCACTTCATAGCAAATAGATGGGGAAACAACTAGAAACAGTAACAGACTTTATTTTCTTGGGCTCCAAAATCACTGCAGATGGTGACTGCAGCCATGAAATTAAAAGACACTTGGTCCTTGGAAGAAAAGCTATGACAAACCTAGATGGCATTTTAAAAAGTAAAAACATCATTTTGCTGAAAAATATCTGTCTAGTCAAAGCTATGGTTTTTCCAGTAGTCATATATGGATGTGAGACTTGGTCCATGAAGAAGGCTGAGTGCTGAAGAATTGATGTTTTTGAACTGTGGGCTGGAGAAGACTCTTGAGAGTCTCTTGGACTGCAAGGAGATCAAACAAGTCAATCCTAAAGGAAATCAGTCCTGAATATTCATTAGAAGGAGTGATGCTGAAGCTGAAGCTGAAGCTCCAATACTTTGGCCACCTGATGCGAAGAGCCAATTCATGGAAAAAACATTAATGCTAGGAAAGATTGAGGGCAAAAGGAGATGGGGGTGACAGAGGATGAGACGGTTAGAAACAATCACTGACTTATTGGACATGAATTTGAGCAAACGATAGGACATAGTGAAGGACAGAGAGCCTGGTGTGCTGTGGTCCATGGGGTCACAAAGAGTGGGACAAGACTTGAGACTACAACTCAAAGCACAGGATGCTTCCTGTGTTTCTCCATCTTGAATGTTCCTCAGGGTGCACTGTGAGTTGGCAGCTCCAGTGGCTAATGACTTGATCCTTACAGTACTGAAAGTGCAGGCAACATTCTTTGTTTACAAAACAAAAGCAGTTAATGCTCTATAGAACAATAAAATCATCACCTTTGAGGCCTGAAATATACAATGCAAATCTCTGGATTACAATGTAACTTCACAGAAACTGAGCAAGGTTAAAACACAAATATTTCCCTAGAATCAATACCATCTGATACAACCCTCTGTGATACTGGAAAAGACCTATGTATTGTATAAGACACCAGCCACAGTCACATGAATTTAGGGAGCATTTGAAATATGGCTAGTGTGACTTGGAAATTGAAGTTTAATTTTCTGAATTTTATCAATTATGAAATTAATAAGTTAATTTGATTAAAGTTTAATTTTAAATAGCCACATGTGTCTGGTGGCTCCACAGCTGGAGGGCAAATTATAATTAAATATCTTTGACTGAGCCTACTATAATCCCCCAAAGTGACACTGCAAGTGTTGCAGATAAGGGGACCCCTTCTAATCTTAGCAAGCCAGGAGTGAGTGGTGGTGCAAAGGGACATCTTAATTCCCTGCCCAGGAATTCAAACTGGGAAGCCAGTATTCCTAGCCACCAGACCAGCAAGGGCTAGAGGCTGGAAGCTATTTTCCATGGATCTTTGCTCTCAGTGAAAAATGCAATTATCACAGAGGCAGAAGCTGTAAATGCAGGTACAAAGTTTATTGTCAGAAACATAGCACAACAAGAGGGAGAGCACACAGAGAAGCAGTTTGTTTAGATGATACAGAAACAAGGCAGAGATTCACTGCTGAAGAGAAAGGATGTGGGCATCCCCTTGTGAGGAGCACAGTAAGGGGGCAGTCAAGTCATTTATTAGGTCAATTCTTCTGGGTCTTTGTCTTCTTTCAGGCCAATTATCTGGTTTCTTTTTCCACATCTGACCTACCGTGGGAGCCTCCCCTGGGTGTGCATCTCAAAGTGGAGTCTTCTGGGAGGAGCAAGACTCATTAACGCCTGGCTTTATCCCCTGACTTTTGACCCACAAGGAGCCTTTCTGCACATGTGTAGTGTCTCTCTTATCCCAAAAAAAGGGGAGTGGAGATCCCTTAATCTTTTACTCTAACAGGATTTTGTCCATCTTTGTCCTTGCCATGACTATTACCTTGACTATTGCCATGACTCTTACCTTAAGGTGTTTACAAGGGACAAGTGAGTGAAGTCACTCAGTCGTGTCCTACTCTTTGTGACCCCATTGACAGACCCCCTTCTCCGTCCATGGGATTTCCAGACAAGGGTACTGGAGTGAGTTGCCATTTTAAGACTAGCTATTTACCCTGTTTCTGTTGTGACTTCTATTTCAAAGGGCAAACAGGAGCCTGATTGTAAATGCCTTAACTGGACCCCACCTATTTTTTTTTGTCTCAAGAAATGCTGCTGCTGCTACTGCTATGTCGCTTCAGTCGTGTCTGACTCTATACGACCCCATAGACGGCAGCCCACCAGGCTCCCCCGTCTCTGGGATTCTCCAGGCAAGACCACTGGAGTGGGTTGCCATTTCCTTCTCCAATGCATGAAAGTGAAAAGTGAAAGTGAAGTCGCTCAGTCGTGTCTGACTCTTAGCGACCCCATGGACTGCAGCCCACCAGGCTCCTCCGTCCACGGGATTTTCCAGGCAAGAGTACTGGAGTGGGGTGCCATTGCCTTCTTCTAAGAAATGCTCACATCTTTGTGCTCCATGAAATGCAAACAGGCCAGTTGTAAATGTCTGACCTGGAACCCATCTATTTCCTGACTCACTTCTAAGGCCAGAGAGTGGGCTCTTGTCTAACAAATGAATTGTCTGAGGAGACACATAAGCTGACAAAGTAAGAGAGTTTATTGGAAAGGGGTGCAAGGGCAGAGAACAGCAGGACAAGAAAACTCAGGAGAACTGCTCTGCCACATGGCTCGCAGTCTCAGGCTTTATGGTAATTAAGTTAGTTTCTGAACTGTCTCTGGTCAACTGCTCTGACTCAGGGTGCTTCCTGGTTGTGCATCACTCACTCAACCAAGGTAAATTCCAAAAAGAATTCTGGGAGGTTGACAGGACACATGGACTGGAGTCTCCTCTTTCCTTTTGACATTTCCCACTTTCTTCTGGTTGGTAGTAGCTTGTTGTTCCCACATTCCTTACCAGGACTTTCTGTTAAAGAAAACTCATGCAAGGGGTCGCTGTCTTGCCTGTCCAGGATGGGCAGTTTCAGTCAGTCCTTCCCCTAACAAAAGGGTCACCTGCCCCCACCTTTGTAACCAATTTTCAAGTTTTACTTTTTCTTAATATAACCTTCATAGATATAACTATTTTGGTTTAAGGAGGCTTTTTATTTTTTTAATGAAATTCATGTTCCTAGTACCTATTTAACTCTTTTTCAGTTCAGTTCAGTTCAGTCACTCAGTCGTATCCGACTTTTTGCAAACCTATGGACTGCAGCATGCTAGGCTTCCCTGTCCATCACCAGCTCCTGGAGATTGCTCAAACTCATGTCCATTGAGTTGGTGATGCCAAAGTAGGCAAATAGATGAGGGCAGGTTTCTCAGGGAGAAATTAAAAAAAGAAGAAGAAGAAGAAATGGTAAAGTGTAGAACAGTTCTGAGTCACTTAAGTGTTTGTTTTTTTCTATTTTTTGAAAATCCCTCCTGGTATTTGTCAACCACCACTTCCCAGGTGAAGGGTAATTCACTTGATGGGGCAATTATTTCATCAAAGTACAGATTGGACAGTCTGGCAAGCATTATATTTACATCATATCAACTTTGATGGTCTTTGATGGTGAAGAGGTCGCAGGGAGGACAGGTGAATAAGCAAGCCCATTGATGTGCACTTTGATGCACATTAGCAGTTCTATTCCAAACTTCTGGATCTGGGTAGATATCTTCACTAGTTCTGTTTTGGGTAGCACATGAGACTTTCTTAAATATAGGTAGACTTACAGGGACTTGTGAGCTCTGCCTAAACAGAAAGAAACATTAGGAGTCACAAAAAACATTGAGATGCATGGTTCTGACTTTGATGGAGCATGAGTGACCCTTTCCTGGGAAGAACAAGAGGACTCTGCCTTTGTGATTCATCAAATCCAGTTTTGTAAGCTGGAGTAACAGGAATGAATTGGATAACTGGCCAGGTTGCCTATTTTTCATTCTACATGTCTGCCTTCCTGGCAGTATGTTGGCATTCCTCTCAGGTTAAGGTGGTTATTTTATTGTTTCCCTTCTTTAGATAGAATTAGTAACAGTTGATGGGTCCTTTACCACATTCAAGATTCTGTTCAAGGCTCTGGAGATACACTGATTAGCAACACAGGAAAAGTTTCTGTCCCAAGAGAGCCTAAATTCATAAATAGATCTTGAAAGTGTCTAAAGAACAAGAAACTGACGTCAACATGACAAAGACATCTGTCTTCATGCATCTGGACACTCCATGATGTTTCTAGAACTGTCTGGGAAAACTAAAGAACATATTATGACTTTTTATTCTCTGATACTTGGAAGGGGCTAATTATTTCCACCTCCCAGCTACCTCTACCCCTCCATATTCAATCTACAAAGAGGCCAAGGGTGCCTGCTAATATATTATTTATCACACACTAGGGATGTCTCTATAATAAGATGCCAAATGCATCATTTCATAAAATTTACTGAGAAGTAGCAAAGAGAAATTAAACATAGAGAGCTGTTAGGTACTATGCAAAATTAAACACATTACTTGCTCCACTCTGCCAGCTCATGTTTCTGAGTGATAAATCCATCTACACTAGAAGTGTGTGGTTGTAATTAATATCTACAGTGTAGACTGAATCATTTTTAAGAGGCACCTGAGCTGGGAAAACCAAAAAGTGTTCCGTTATAAAGGCATGAACTAGTGAAGGAATGTCCTTCCTTGAGGGAGATGAATAGTAACGCCCACCTACATACAGACTGAGCTGAATAATGTTGTGAACAGCTTAGGGTAGCAAAACAGTGAAAGTAGCTCAATGCTCATAATTCTCTTTATCTTGGAAGGAGAAAAACACCCATTGCAGTTGTTGATTTACTCATTAATAGATGTGAAAAATTTGAGATACTGTGTAATCAGCATTCAGTCATTAACCAGAACTTTGTTGATGTCTGTGAAATCTCCTCATTCTCCTTTAGTCACTAACCCCCACAATCAACCCACCCACTCATGAGGAAACACTCTCTTGACTTCTAGCATCATTGATTAGCTTTGCCCTATTTTTTGAACTTTCTATAAATGGAACCTTATGCTATATACTCTTTTGATCTGACTTGTTTCACTAAACATTTTATCTATAAGATTTTTCCTTCTTATGAATGTTGGAGTTTATTCATTCTCTGGGAATGAACCAAAATTATGTTATTACTATGATCTCTGAGGAAATTTTCAGGCTGAGGCTATTACAAATAATGCTGCTGTGAACATTCTTGTGTGTGTCTTTTGAGGAAAACATATGTCTATATCTATTTGGAGTACAAGACTAAGAGTGGAATTGTTGGGATAGACAGTTGGTTTTCATTATTCACAGAACCTGTCCTACAAAGTAACTGCAAACACTGAATTATCAAATACTGAGACATTGCTCCTAGGGGAGATACAGGGTTAGGTTCCTGTGAGCCACATGTTAAAATATTTTCATCACCTGATCAATACATAACTTTGTCTTATGTGTGTTTCTGTTTAAAGACACCTGATTTAATTTATACTGCTAACTCATTAACCTTGAACTCACTGCCAACTGCACTATAACTGGTGCCTGAATGAAACTTATCTAACACATCTGTTTCTCCATAAGGCACATCAAACCTTCTTAGAAACACTGGAAAGTGCTCAACACTATGCTTGGGAGCATTTTTAAAGCAAAAACACCAACAAAGGGCACCAAAATGTGAAAAAACATGACACTAAGTAGTCCATTAAAAGGACAGCTGTTTACTGCACGAGAGCTGAAGCAAGATGGCAGACCATAGTCTTAATTACCTCAGTTGCTCTGTGTATGTCCATGAATGCCAGTGGAAGGCCATAAGCATTGATTTTGGGGTTACAAATAAGTTTTAGAGAGTATATCAATATGCAAATACAGAACCTGCAAATAATAAGAATCAACTGCATATTCAGTTTTAGTAGATATGGACACAGTGTTTCCAAAGTGGTTGTACAAATTAAATTTTTGAGAAATGAGTAGGTGAAACTGACATTTTAAATTTCATTTTTTAAAAGGTGAGTATGACAGCCTTGTCAGTCAATGAAACTATGAGCCATGCCGTGTAGGTCCACCCACGATGAATGGGTCATGGTGGAGAGTTCTGACAGAATGCGGTTCACTGGAGAAAGGAATGACAAACCACTTCAGTATTCTTGGCTTGAGAAAGCCATGAGCAGTATGAAAAGGCAAAAAGATATGACACTGAAAAAATAACTCCCAAGGTTGGTAGGTGACCAATATACTACTGGAGAAGAGTGGGAAAATAGCTCCATAAAGAATGAAGAGACGGAGCCAAAGTGAAAACAAGGTCGACTGGTGGTGGAAGTAAAGTCCGGTGCTGTAAAGAACAATACTGCACAGGAACCTGGAATGTTAGGTCCATGAATCAAGGTAAACTGAAAGTGGTCAAACAGGAGATGGCAAGAGTGAACATCAACGTTTTAGGAATCAGTGAACTAAAACAGACCAGGATGGGCAAATTTAATTCAGATGACCATTGTATCTACTACTGTGGGCTAGAATCCCTTAGAAGAAATGGAGTAGCCATCATAGTCAAGAAAAGAGTCTGAAATGCAGTACTTGGGTGCATTCTCAAAAACAACAGAATGATCTCTATTCATTCCCAAGGCAAACCATTTAATATCACAGTAATCCAAGTCTATGCCCCCAACCACTAATGCTGAAGAAATTGAAGCTGAACAGTTCTATGATGACCTACTAGACTTTCTAGAACTAACATAAAAAAAAAAAATCCTTTTCATTATAAGGGACTGGAGTGCAAAAGTAGAAAGTCAAGAGGTACCTGGAGTAATAGGTAAGTTTGGCCTTGAAGTACAAAATAAAGCAGGGCAAAGGCTAGTAGAGTTTTGCAAAGAGATAGCAAACACCCTCTTCCAACAACACAAGAAACGATTCTACACATGGACATCACCAGATGGTCAATACTGAAATCAAACTGATTATATTCTTTGCAGTCAAAGCTCTATACAGTGAGAAAAAATAAGACAAGCAGTTGACTGTGGCTCAGATGCTGAACTCCTTATTGCAAAATTCAGACTTAAATTGAAGAAAGTAGAGAAAACTACTAGATGATTCATGTATGACCAAAATCAAATCCCTTATGATCATACAGTGGAGGTGACAAATTAATTCAAGGGATTAAATCTGCTAGACAACATGCCTGAAGAACTGTGGGTGGAGATTCATAACACTGCACACGAAAGTGAGTGAAAGTGAAAGTCACTCAGTCGTGTCCGACTCTCTGCGACCCCCTGGACTATACAGTCTGTGGAAATCTCCAAGCCAGTATACTGGAGTGGGTAGCCTTTCACTTCTCCAGGGGATCTTCCCAACCCAGGAATTGAACTGGGGTCTCCTGCATTGCAGGCAGATTCTTTTGCAAACTGAGCTGTTAGGGAAGCCACAACGTTGCACATGGCGGTGATCAAAACTATCCCCAAGAAAAAGAAATGCAAAAAGGCAAAATAGCTGTCTTACAAATAGCTGAGAAAAGAAGAAATGTGAAAGGCAAAGGGAAAAAGGAAAGATATTTCCATCTGAATGCAGAGTTCCAAAGAGTGGAGAGATAGGAGAGATAGGAAAGAGAGATAGGAAAGGCTTTCTCCATGATCAATGCAAAGAAATAGAAGAAAACAATAGAATAGAAAAGACTAGAAATCTCTTCAAGAAAATTAGAGATGCCAAGGGAATATTTCAAGCAAAGATGGGCACAATAAAGGACAAAAATGATATGAATCTAGCACAAGCAGAAGATATTAAGAAGAGATGGCAAGAATACACAGAAGAACTATACAAAAAAAAAAAGATCTTCATGACCCAGATAACCATGATTGTGTGATCACTCACCTAGAGCCAGACATCTTGGATTGTGAAGTCAAGTGGGCCTTAGGAAGCATCACTATGAACAAAGCTAGTGGAAATGATGAAATTCCAGCTGAGCTATTTCAAATCCTAAAATATGATGCAGTGAAAGTGCTGCACTAAATATGCCAGCAAATTTGGAAAACTCAGCAGTGGCCACAGGACTGGAAAAGGTCAGCTTTCATTCCAATCTCAAAGAAAGGCAATGCCAAAGAATGCTCAAACTACTGCACTATTGCACTCACCTCACAGGCCAGCAAAGTAATGCTCAGAATTCACCAAGCTAGGCTTCAACAGTATGTGGACTGAGAACTTCCAGATGTTCAAGCTGAATTTAGAAAGGGCAGAGAAACCAGGGAACAGATTGCCAACATCTATTGGATCATAAGAATGCAAGAGAATTCCAGAAAAACATTTGCTTCTGCTTCATTGACTATGCTAAAGCCTTTGACTATGTGGATCACAACAAATCGTGAAAAATTCTTAAAGAGATGGGAATACCAGAGTATCTTACCCATCTCTTGAGAAATCTGTATGCAGGTCAAGAAGCAACAGTTAGAACTGGACATGGAACAACAGACTGGTTCCAAAGTGGTAAAGGAGTATATCAAGGCTGTATATTGTCACTCTGCTTATTTAACTTATATGGAGAATACATCATGCAAAATGCTGGAGTGGATGAAGCACAAGCTGGAACCAAGATTCCTGGGAGAAATATCAATAACCTCAGATATGCAGATGGCACCACTCTTAAGGCAGAAAGAAGCTAGCTTAAAACTCAAAAAGAAGATCATGGCATCTGGTTCCATTACTTCATGGGAAAATAAATGGGGAAACAATGGAAGCAGTGAGAGACTTCATTTTCTTGGCTCCAAAATCACTGGATGGTGACTGCAGCCATGAAATTAAAAGATACTTGCTCCTTAGAAGAAAAGCTATGAGAAATCTAGACAGCGTATTAAAAAGCAAAGACATCACTTTGCCAACAAAGATCCATATAGTTAAAGCTATGCTTTTTCTAGTAGTCATGTATGGATGTAAAAGTTGGACCATAAAAAAAGCTGAGTGACAAAGAATTGATGTTTTTGAACTGTGATTTTGGAGAATACTCTTGAGAGTCCTTTGAACTGCAAGGATATCAAACCAGTCAATCTTAAAGGAAATCAGTACTGAATATTCATTGGAAGGACTGATGCTGAAGCTGGAGCTCCAGTACTTTGGCCACCTGATGCCAAGAACTGACTCATTAGAAAAGACCCTGATGCTGGGAAATATTGAAGACAGGAGGAGAAGGAGATGACAGAGGATGAGATGGTTGGATGGCATCACCGACTCCATGGACATGAGCTTGAGCAAGTTCCAGGAGATAGTGATGGACAGGGAAGCCTGGCGTCCTGCAGTCCATGGGGTCACCAAGAGTCGGACACGACTGAGTGATTGAACTGAACTGATGACTCTTAATAGGTGAAAGAGTTGTTTGCACCACATTCTCATTGGTCTTTTTTTTTTTTTTTTTAATTTTATAAACTGCAATAGCCTCCTAAGTGGTCTCACATATTCTCTTCCGCCCCAGTAATCCATTCTCCTCACTCAGCAGAGATCTCTTTTAAAATGTAAATACCATGTCACTCTCTTTCCTGAAACTCTGCAATGAATTCCCATTTCATTTGGAATAAAATCCAAACCTGGTTGAGGCCTTTAGTGATCAAGTTTCTCCTTGCCCCTCTGACTTCATCCCCTCTCATTGTGGGTGGTGTCTCACCACAGTAGCCACACTGGACTTGTTGGCTCCTTGAACACGTATGCTTACTTTGCATCAGAACCTCTGCCACTTTCTTTGACTTCTGCCTGAATGCACTGCCCCAACATGTTCTTAAGTGTAGCTATTCTCTTCACTCAGATATACTAGTTTGAATATCTTTATATATTACCTGTCTTCCTCCTAGAGACCTTCTTGTAGGTGTAGTTAATAACATAGTGGTATGAGTTTTCATTTCTGATAACAAATACAGTTGAGCATCTTTGCATGTTTGTCAGCCACGTGGATATTCTCTTCTGGAAGTGCCTGTTCATGGCATTTCCTATTTTTCTATTGGGTTGTCTGTCCAGTGGATATTTAGAAGTTAGTTATCTATTCTAGACATGAGGCCCTTGAAAGACATATGTATTAAGAATATATTCTCTCATTTTGTAGTTTGCTTTTTTCATTCTTTCAGTGCTATTGTTGAACATATGACCTTAATCTTAATATTATATAATTTTATCACATTTCCCCAACATGTTTAGTGCTTTTTATATTTCATAGTAAGAAGATCTTTGAGTATTCCACGTTTACAGAGATGTGTTTGGACATTTAGGACTCTAATGCATCTGGGATTGATTTTTCAGCATGGTGTGAGTTAGAGATGAAAGCCTATTTTGTTCCACATGATGTCAACTTGACTGAGCCCCAGCTATTGAAAAGACCATGCTTCTCTTACTGCATTCCCATGTCAATTAAATGAATTGAGTTAATTATTCAGTATCTTTCCACAAAGAATGTCTCAGCCACAACTGACTTCACTGATAAATTCATCCAAATATTTAAGGGAAAAATAACACTAATTTCATGCAAACTCTTCCAAACAATGGAAAAAGGAAGAACACTTCACTTTCATTTTATAAGACTAGCATGCCTTTGACAACAAACCTGACAAAAATGATATAAGAAAGAAAAATTATAGGTTTATCCCTCATGACCACAGATGAAAAAAAATCTTTAAACAAAATAATACCAGATTGACTTTATAAATGCATTTTTTAAAGGATAATATATCACCAACCACTGGATTTTAGTATATGAATGCAATATTGAAAAAAATCAATAAATAAAAATTGCTACATTTACATAAAAGGATGAAAAATTATGCCTTCACTTCAATAGTGACAAGAAAAGCACTTGACATACTCACCCATTCATAAAGAACTCTCAGTAGATGATAAAAAGAATGGAACTTCCTTTATCTGATGAATGCTGCTTACTATGAACATTATGCTTAGTGGTGAATTAATGAAAACTTTCTCTTTGTAGAAGGAATAAGACAAAAATGAACAATTCAATACAGTTTCTAGGAAAGAAGACTGAAGTCTCTGAATTAATTATAGATTTACTTAACTTTCATTTCAGTTCTACCAGTTTTCTTTAGGTGTTTTCAAGCTTTGTTGTTAGGTACATGCATATTTAAGATTGTCAAATATTCTTAGCAAATTGACCCTTTAATCATTTTTAATGTCTGTATTTATATTTGGTATTAGTTCTTCTTTTGAAGCCTACTTTGTCTGAGATTAAAATAGCCACTTCAGCTCTCTTTGGATTATTGTCTTCACAGTACATCATTTTCTATCATTTTTCTTTGTTCCTTCCTCCTTCCCTCCCTTACTTCCTGCTTTTCATAAAAGCTTTATAGATATACAATACAGTTGCTATAAAATCCACCTTTCAGTTTATACAACTCAATTTTTTTATATTCACAGAGTTGTACCACCATCACCATAATCAATTTTAGAACCTTTTCATCATCATGGAAAGAGATCCTGTACAAACAAGCAGTCACTCTCCACTTTCCCATTTTCCCACTCTCCATCCAGACCCCACCCCTATACCACAGAGCCCTAAGCAACCACGCAACCACTAATCTTTCTCTATAGATTTACCTGTTTTGGACTGTTCATATAAATGTAATTATACAATGTGTTTTCCTTTGTGACTGACTTCTTTCACTTCAGTTCAGTTCAGTTCAGTCGCTCAGTCGTGTCTGACTCTTTGCAACCCCATGAATCACAGCACACCAGGCCTCCCTGTCCATCACCAACTCCCGGAGTTTACCCAAACTCATGTCCATCGAGTTGGTGATGCCATCCAGCCATCTCCATGAAATTACTTAATATCATGTAATTTTTTCAAGGTTGATCTGCACTGTAGCATGTACCAGTACTTCATTTCCTTTTATTGCTGAACAATATCCCATCATAGGCACATCGCATATTTAATTTTCTCCGTTCATTTGTAGATGAACATTATGTGGGCTCCACATTTTAGCTGTTATAGATAATATTGATATAAACACACTTGTGTTATGGTGGATGCACATTTTTATTTCTCTTGGTTAATAGTCAGGAGTGCAAGTGCTGGGCCATATGGCAATTTTCATGTGTAACTTTTGGAGAAACTATCAGGCTGTTTTCTAAAGTGGCTACACCATTTTACACTCCCATTAGCAGTGTCTAAGGTTTTGGATTTCCTCACATTGCCACTAACATTTATTATTATCTAGCTTTTGATTGTAGCTATCTCAAGGGTATAAATGATATTTTTTCATAATTTTGATTTGTATTCCCCATATAAGTAATGATGGCATGCATCTTTTTAATGTGCTTAGTAAATAAATGCTTAGTTGCTCTGTCATGTCTGACTCTTTGTAACCCCATGGACTATAGCCCGCCAGTTTCCTCTGTCCATGGGGATTCTCTAGGCTAGAATACTTGAGTGGGTTGCCATACCCTCCTCCAGGAGATCTTCCCAGCCCAGGGATTTAAGCCAGGTCTCCAGCATTGCAGGTGAATCCTTTACCGTCTGGTCAACCAGGGAAGTCCAATATGTGTTTACCGGCCAGTTGTATACCTTCTTTGGAGAAATATTTATTAGGCTTCTTGTCCATTTTCTGGATTAGGTTATTTATCTTTGTATTATTGAGTTGTATGAGTTCTAAATATAAACATTTGTCAATAAGAAAATAAAAGATTGGACATTAGTGTAGAATGACTTTATTAATTTTGTAATGGGAGAAAGTGAAAGTCAATCAGTTGTGTCCAACTCTGTGACCACATGGACTATACAGTCCATGGAATTCTCCAGGCCAGAATACTAGAGTGGGTAGCCTTTCCCTTCTCCAGTGGATCTTCCTGACCCAGGAATCGAACCGGGGTCTCCTGCATTGCAGGCGAATTCTTTACCAACTGAGCTATGAGGGAAGCCCAAATGAGGTATTATAATAGGAAAAATTCTCTGACCATAAATCTTAAAGCATCTCAGGCAGAAAGGGATTTACTTTACAGGGAGGAATAGGCAAAGATAGAAAAAGCCAGTTGTGGAGACTGAGATGAGCAGATGGTTTGACTGGACAGTTGAGCTTGAAATGTTTGTGTCTGAGGTCAGTCAATTCTCAAAAAGGATTTGTGCATGTTCCAGTGCTTGTCTAAGCTCACGGATGGGTCAAGGCTCAGGGTCGTCAGGAGGAGAGAAGCCTAATTCAAATTTAATCAAGTAAAGTTAGCAAGCATTAAACCCAGATTAATCAGTGTGGCCAAACAGTTTAACCAATTATTTATAAGAAAACAAATGACAGTTTTGAGGGGCTGTGTCTAGCCTTGTCATTAATAAACAAGCGGGTTTTCTTCAAGTATTAGCTAAGTCATATGGAAAAGAGTGGTTATTTGTAGCTAACCATTTCCTGAAATACAAAATGGTGGGGGGATTTCATAACCATTGTTGTTTTGTAGGAACTCACGACTGAAGTGACTTAGCAGCAGCAGCAGCAGCAGCAGGTAAAATTCAAAGGTCTCAAGTAAACTCAAAGTTTTTCATCCCTCATCTTAAGTCTAAATTGAATTTTTTTGCCATCCTATGAGTAGTCTTTTTACTTAATTGGTGGTGTTCTTTGAAGAAAAGAAAATGATTCTTAATTTAATGAAGTTTATTTTACCTGTGTTTTTCTTTGCTTGGTTGTGCTTCTGGTGATGCATCTAAGAAATATTGTCCAATTCACAGTCATGAAGATTTATTCTTAGAGTCTGTAGTTTCAGCTCTTATATTTAGGACTCAATTTGAATTTACTATTGTGTATGGTGTGAGGTAGAGGTGAAAGTTCATTCTTTTACATATGTATATCCAGTTTTCTCTGTGCAATTTATTGAAAAGACTATTATTTCCCCATTGTTTAATCTTGTCATTCCTGTTAAAAGTCAGTTGACTAAAAATGTGAAGGCTCTTTTTGTTTTTCACAATTCTATATTATTGATAAGTGCCCATTCTATGCCAGTACCACATTGCATTAATTACTATAGTTTTGTAGTAAATTCTGAATTTAGGAAGTGTGAATCCCGTAACACAATTCTACTTTTTCAGGATGTTTTGGCTATCCTGGGGCCCTTGAATTTTCATATGAATTTTAGAATCAACTTGTCAATTTCTGCAAAGAAGTCAGCTGGAATTTAGATGAGGATTACATTAAATTTGTAGATCTATTAGGAAAATATTGCCATCTAAACAATATTGAGCCTTTTTAGTCATGACATGGATGTCTTTCCATTTATTTAGACCTTTATTTTCTTTCAACAATGTTTTGAAGTTTTAAGAGTATTCAGTTCAGTTCAGTTGCTCAGTCATGTCCAACTTTTTGTGACCCCTGGGACTGCACCACACCAGGCTTCCCTGTCCTTCACCAACTCCAGGTGTTTACTCAAACTCATGTCCATAGAGTCAGTGATGCCATCCAACCATCTCATCCTCTGTTGTCCCCTTCTCCTCCCACATTCAATCTTCCCCAGTATCAGGGTCTTCCCCAATGAGTCAGTTCTTCGCATTAGGTGGCCAAAGTATTAGAGTTTCAGCTTCAGTCCTTCCAATGAATATTCAGGACTCATTTCCTTTAGGATGGACTGGTTGGATCTCCTTGATGTCCAAGGGACTCAAGAGTCTTCTCCAACACCATAGTTCAAAAGCATCAGTTCTTCAGTGCTCAGCTTTCTTTATAGTCCAACTCTCATATCCATACGTGACTACTGGAAAAACCATAGCTTTGACTAGATGGACCTTTGTTGGCAAAGTAATGTCTCTGCTTTTTAATAAGCTGTCTAGATTGGTCATAACTTTTCTTCCAAGGAGCAAGTGTCTTTTTATTTCATGGCTGTAGTCACCATCTGCAGTTACTTTGGAGTCCCCCTAAATAAAATCTGTCACTGTTTCCATTGTTTTCCCATCTATTTGCCATAAAGTGATAGGACCAGATGCCATGATCCTAGTTTTCTGAATGTTGAGTTTTAATTTTAACTTTTTTACTCTCCTCTTTCACTTTCATCAAGAGGCTCTTTAGTTACTCTTCACTTTCTTTCATAAGGGTGAGGTCATCTGCATATCTGAGATTATTGATATTTCTCCCAGCAATCTTGATTCCAGCTTGTGCTTCATCCAGTCCAGCATTTCTCATGATGTACTCTGCATGTAAGTTAAATAAGCAGGTGACAATATATAACCTTGATGTACTCCTTTCCCGATTTGGAAGCAGTCTGTTGTTCCGCGTCCAGTTCTAATCATTGCTTATTGACCTGCAAACAGATTTTTCTGGAGGCAGGTCAGGTGGTCCGGTATTCCTATATCTTGAAGAATTTTCCATAGATTGTTGTGACCCACACAGTCAAAGTCTTTGATGTAGTCAATAAAGCAGAAATAGATGTTTTTTTTTCCTGAAATTCTCTTGCTTTTTCGATGATCCAATGGATGTTGGCAATTTGATCTCTGGTTCCTCTGCCTTTTCTAAATCCAGCTTGAACATCTGGAAGTTCATGGTTCATGTACTGTTGAAGACTGGCTTGGAGAATTTTGAGCAGTACTTTGCTAGCATATGAGATGAATGCAATTGTGCAGTAGTTTAAGCATTTTTGGGCATTGCCTTTCTTTGGGATTGGAATGAAAACTGACCTTTTAAGAGTATTAGCCTATCACTTTACTGCATAAATTTATTCTAAAGAATTTTATTCTTTTTGATGCTACTGTAAATAAAATTGTTTCCTTAATTAATTTTTTCATATTTTCATTGATACCACATAAAATACAATTGATTTTTGTATATTGATTTTCTTACATCTTGAAGTATTGCTGAACTCCTTTATTAATTCTAATAAATTTTCAGTGTATGCCTTAGTATTTATATACAAGGTCATGTCATTTGCAAATAGGGATAATTTTGTATTTTCCTTTCCAATCTGATTGCCCTTTATTTCTGTTTGTTGACTAATTTTCCCAGCTAGAACACCCCATAAAAATGTGACTAGAAATAACAAGAGTAAAAATTTGTCTTCTTCCCGATCTTAGGGAAAATAATTCAGTCTTTCACCAGTAAGTATACTTTTAATGTAGAGTTTTTTAATGATAACTTTTAACACGTTGAGGAAGTTCTCTTCTCTTCCTAGTGTGCAGAATTTTGTTTTGTTTTTATCATGAAAGAGTGTTGAATTTTGTTAAATCTTTCTGTGTCTATTGAGATCATGTGATTTATATTGTTTAGTCTATTGATATGGTACATTATGACAATTAATTCTTAGATATTAAACTAAACTTTTTTATTCTTGTGCTCTTTAATTTTCACATATTTGTGAATCTCAAATTTTCTTTCTGTTATTAATTTCTAATTATACTCCATTATGATTGGCAGGCATATTTGCTATGATTTCAGCCCTCTTCCACTTATTGATTTTTGTTTTATGGCCAAACACATGGTCTACTCTGAAGAATGTTCTATGTGCTCTTGAGAAGAATGTTTATTCTGTTTTTTTTGAAGGTGGAGTTCTCTACAATGTCATTAGGTCTAGTGGGCATATATTCTTGTTCAAGTCTTCTATTTTCTTGTTGACCTACTACTGGCTCAATTCATTATTTGAAGAGCAATATTCAACTATTTTTGTTGGTTTGTCTATTTCTTCTTTCAATATTGTCACTGTTTTCTTTTTGTATACTGTGGCTCAACTCTTGGGTGCATATATATTTATAATTGTTATATCTATTATTACAGATTCATTTTTTATCATTATAAAATGTTCCTTTTTAGATCTAGCAAAATTGTATGTTTTAAAGTCAATTTTGGCTGACATTAGTATAGTCATTCAAGTTTTCTTATTGTTGCTATTTGCACGTATATAAGTTTCTAGGCTTTTTCTCTTAACCTATTTATACATTTGATTCTAATGTTTGTCTTTTGTTGTTGCTCAGTTCAGTTGCTCAGTCATGTCCGACTCTTTGTGACCCCATGGACGGCAGCACATCTGGCTTCCCTGACCTTCACCATCTCCCAGAGCTTGCTTAAACTCACGTCCATTGACTCAGTGATGCCATCCAACAATCTCATATTCTGTTGTCCCCTTCTCCTCCTGCTTCAATCTCTACCAGCATCAGAGTCTTTGCCAATGAGTCAGCTGTTCGCATCAGGTGGTCAAAGTATTGGAGCTTCAGCTTTAGCATCAGTCTCTCCAATGAGTATTCAGGCTTAATTTCCTTTAGGATTGACTGATTTGATCTCCTTGCAGTGCAAGGGACTCTCAAGAGTCTTCTCCAACACCACAGTTCAAAAGCATCAATTCTTTGGCACTCAGCTTTCTTTATGGTCCAACTTTTACATCCATACATGACTACTGGAAAAACCATATCTGGGACTATATGGATCTTTGTTGGCAAAGTGATGCTGCTTTTTAATACACTGTTTTGTTATAGCTTTTCTTCTAAGGAGCAAGTGTCTTAATTTCAAGGCTACGGTCACCATCCACAGTGATTTTGGAGCCCAAGAGAATAAAATCTGTCACTGCTTCCACTTTTTCCTCAGCTATTTGTCATGAAATGATGGGACCAGATGCCATGATCTTGATTTTTTGAATGTTGAGTTTTAATCCAGCTTTTTCACTCTCTTATTTCACCTTCATCAAGAGACTCTTCAGTTTCACTTCACTTTCTGCCTTTAGAGAGGTATCATCTGCTTATCTGAGGTTGTTGATATTTCTCCCGACAATCTTGATTCCAGATTGTGAGTCATCCAGTCTGCCATTTCTCATGATGTACTCTGCATGTACCTTAAATAAGCAGGGTGACAGTATACAGCCTTAATATACTCCTTTCCCAATTTTGAACCAGTCTGCTGTTTCATATCCAGTTCTATCTGTTGCTTCTTGACCCACATATAGGTTTTTCAGGAGGTAGTTTAGGTGGTCTGATATTCTCATCTCCTTTTAAAAAATTTTTTTATTTTATTTTTTCATTTATTTATTTTAATTGGAGGCTAATACTTTACAACATTGTGTTGGTTTTTGCCATGCATTGATGTGAATCAGCCACAGATGTACATGTGGCTCCCCAACCTGAATCTGCCTCCTTCCTTCCTCCCCACTCCGTCCCTCTGGGTTTTCCCAGAGAAATGGCTTTGAATGCCCTGCTTCACGCATCACACTTGCACTGGTCATCTATTTTACATATGGTAATATACATGTTTCGATGCTATTCTCTCAAATCATCCCATCCTCGCCTTCTCCCACAGAGTCCAAAACTCTGTTCTTTATATCTGTGTCTCTTGCTGTCTTGCATATAGGGCCATCATTACCTTCTTTCCATATATATGCATTAATGGACTATATTGGTGTTTCTCTTTTTGACTTACTTCACTCTTTATAATAGGCTCCAGTTTCATCCATCTCATTAGAACTGACTCAAATGTGTTCTTTTTTTTATAGCTGAGTAATATTCCATTTTGTATATATATCACATTTCCTTATCCATTTGTCTGCTGATGAACATCTAGGTTGCTTCCATGTCCTAGCTATTGTAAACAGTGCTGCAATGAACATTGGGGTACATGTGTCTCTTTTAATTCTGGGTCCTTGGTGTGTATGCCCAGTGTCCATCCCTACACACAACACAACTGAACAAGTGAGACTAAATAAGTGCCCACCTTTGCCCTCCTGTGTCAGGGCAGAAATTAGACACTGAAGAGACTTGCAAACAGAGAAAGCCAAAATAAACAAAGAAGAGGGAACACTCTGGAAGTGACAGGTACAACAAATTAAAACCCTGCAGTTAATACTTAACTGTGCATTTAAGGGACGTGATACTCCCATCTCTTTAAGAATTTTTCACATTGTGTTGAGATTCACATAGTCAAAGGCTTTAGCATAGTCAATGAAGTAGAAGTAGATGTTTTTCTGGAATTCCCTTGCTTTTTCTATGAACCGAGCAATGTTGGCAATTTGAATCTCTGATTCCTCTGCCTTTTCTAAATCCAGCCTGTACATATGGAAGTTCTCAGTTCACTTACTGTTGAAGCCTAGCTTGAAGGATTTTGAACATTACCTTGCTAGCATGGGAAATAAGCACAATTGTACAGCAGTTTGAACATTCTTCAGCATTACCTTTCCTTGGGATTGAAATGAAAACTGACCTATTCCAACCCAATGGCCATTACTGAGTTTTCCAAATTTGCTGGCATATTGAGTGTAGTGATTTAACAGCATTATCTTTTAGGATTTAAAACAATTCATTCATTCATTCGTTATGTACTACTTTCTTTTGTATTAAGTGAATAATTTTTAGTATAAAATTTTGCTTCATTTAGAGCTTGATTCACTATGTTTTTGAGAATTATTTTAGTGGTTACTTTGGGGCTTATTATATTCATGATAACTTATCAGAATCAGATTCAAATTTATGCTAACAACTCCAGTGATATTTAGGCATTGAAACATGTATAATATCATGTATGAAACGAGTCGCCAGTCCAGGTTCGATGCACGATACTGGATGCTTGGGGCTGGTGCACTGGGACGACCCAGAGGGAGGGTATGGGGAGGGAGGAGGGAGGAGGGTTCAGGATGGGGAACACAGGTACACCTGTGGCGGATTCATTTTGATATTTGGCAAAACTAATACAATATTATAAAGTTTAAAAATAAAATAAAATTTAAAAAAAAGAAATTTTATTCTTATTTAACTATATTCTCACTTCTCCCTTTTTGTGCAATCATTATAATACATGTTACATCTATATATTTTTAAAACCCAGCACTACATTGTATAGTTGTTACTTTATATAATTTTATATCTATTATGGAAACTGAGGAAAAAAAGGAAAATAATATTTATATTTTAAAAATAAAATTATATAACTCTAAATAAAATTACATAACTCTAAATTATAAAACTCTATAAATAAAGAGTTTTCATATTTACCATTCTGATTATTTTTATTTTCCTGTAGATCAAGTTATCATCTGGTATCATTTTCTTACTTCAGTGAATCTTTGTTCTCACCCACATCATTTGCATAGTTATTGTTAAATGAATTACCTTTATATGTTTTTATAGATCTAGTAATACAATTATATATATAACATATAGTCTTACACATATACATGACTTTTACAATTGCTTTAATTTTTTTTTGAGCTTTTTTCTCTGTTATACATTTTAATTTTATTTTTTAAATGTAAATTTATTTATCTTAATTGGAGGCTAATTACTTTACAATATTGTATTGGTTTTGCCATACATCAACATGAATCCGCCACAGGTATACACGTGTTCCCCATCCCAAACCCCCTTCCCTCCTCCCTCCCCGTACCATCCCTCTGGGTCATCCCAGTGCACCAGCCCCAAGCAACCAGTTTTAGACTATTAAAGGATGAGAAGAGATGAAATATTTACTTTCATGTTTTTGTTTTGTAATTACATGCATAACTTTACTAATGCTCTTTGCTGTTGTTGGTTTTTTTCTTACTTGATTTGAATTACTGTGTGTTCTCAGCCTAAGAAAAACTAACTTTAGTATTTTTTGTATGTTGGGACTGCTAGCAACAAATTCTTAGCTTTTGTGTATCTGGAATGTCTTCATTTCTCTTTCATTTTTCACAGATAATTTTGCTGGACATAGAATTCTGAGTTTGAATATGGAATATATGAATATGTCATTCCAATGACTTGTGGCCTCCATGGTTTCTGATGAGAAACCAGTTGTAATCTTATTGAGAATAACTTGTATGTGATGATTTAATTATAATGTGCCTTGGTGTGAATCTCTTTGAGTTTATCAGACTTAGAGGTTCTTATATGTGTAAATTAATGTTTTTTTCATCAAATTTTGGAAATCTGAGCCATTACTTATTCCCACATTTTTTCTACTTCTTTCTATACCTCCTAGTGTGTAAATAATAGTACATATGATGGTGTCCCCCATTTTCTGAGGCTGTGTTCACTTCTTTATTTTTTCAATTCCAGAATTTCCATTTGATTTTTTCTATAATTTTTGTCTCTTTGTTGATATTCTCTATTTGATGAAACATTATTTTTATATATTTCATTGGTTATTTATGTATGATTTCCCTGAGTTCTTTCAATATATTTTAAATGGTTCATTTAAATATTTTTCTAATAGTTTCAATGTCTTTACTCAGGGACAAGTGTTTATTAATTGCTGTTTCCAATGTATGAACTATTCTTTTTAATTTCTATTGATCCCTTATATTTGTTGTTGTTGAAAACCAGATGTTTTGGATATTATAATATGGCAAGTCTCTAATTCAGACTCTGTCCACTCTCCCCAGGGTTTGCACTGGTGTTTTTTGTAGTACTTCCTTTTAATTATCTGTTTGTTTAGTGATCTTAATGAAACAATTTTCTAAAGTCTGTATTCTTTGTCACATGTGCCCATGTAGGCTCTTTTCATTGCCTCAGCAATGAAATCAGCAATTAATTCATCTGCCTCTAAAAGTTTTCAGCAGTCCTGTAGTTTCTACCTCAGCATTGGAAGAAGCTCCAAACAAAGACAAGTCCTTTGAGCCAGTTTTCCAGGGAGCCAATGGAGGGGTCAAAACAAACAATTGCAATTCCTTGAGGATAAGGTCTTTCCAACTCCCTCTGGTACTGACTGGTACCTGTACCAGTATTGTGAACTGTTTTCTTTAGAATTACCACTGAATGAGCAGGAGATGACATCAGGGTAAACTAAACACCACAAAGTGTGCTATTTTTGCTTAGATTCAGTTGTTTTTGTTTGCTTGTTTCTTGGAGAGGTTGTTTTGCTTTTTGTAGTGAAGCATTACCATGGTTTCCATAGGCTTTCATTTAATTTTTATAGTTTCAAAAAATTGATTCTAACTTCTTGAGTTCTTTCCAGATTTTTCTTTCTTTCTTTTTTTTTGCATTTGTTCCTTTGTTTTGGCTAATGGACTTATGGCATCACTCTTATTTTCTTTGATGTCTTGTAACTATCTTTTGATTTGACTGCATTATTTTTTTTCTACTTTGTTTTTTCCTTAGTGATAAAAAATAAGTGATTTCAGTTAGTGATTTCAGCACTTATTTTTTAAAACTTCCTTTCTTCTACTTTCTTTTTGGCTTTGACTTAATCTTCTTTTCTAAATCTTTTTCAGACAGAAATTTAGATCTTTGGCATTTCAACCTTTCTTTTCTTCCAGTATATATATTTAAGGCCAGAAATTTCCCTCTAAGTATTATTCCAAGAGTCTTTATTTGCTGTATCACTCATTATCTATGAGATAACAAAATTTTAGGGGGAAAGAGGAAGAACTAATAAAATATTTGACTAATTCTGAGTAACACAGAAAGCAGAAACAAGGAATATTAATCAAGTCCAATTGTAAGTTGTAGGATGGCAGGTATAATCCAATTGTATTAGTCACTATGCCATATATAAATGGACTCCATGTCTCAAGCAAGGTGAAGATAATGATCATCAAACTAGAAAAAAGTTTATATGCTACTTACAAGAGCAATATGCTTTAAACTTGAGGGCTCATGGAGATTGAAGTAAACATAATAGGGAAAGACTAACCCTTGAAAATATCAGTGAAAGAATGCTGATAGAGCTGCACCTAACATTATGCAAAGTAAACTCAGGCAACAGCACCACTAAAAATCAAGACATTTCATCATGTTAAAGGGATTAATCAAACTTAAAGTTATCACAAACCTAAATACACAGGTACCCAATAATCTCAGAATATATGAATCCACAATAGCTGGAACGAGAAGAAAGAAGATCAACACATAACCAATGTGGACAATTTGACAAACTCAGTAATGAATAACATGAGAAGATAAAACCTGGGAAGAAAATATGTCTATATGGAACAACCAATACAAGATCCAATGGATATATAGAAAACATTGAACCCAATACAGAATTTATATTTCTTTTTCCAGTGCATGGGGTCACTTACCAAGATTAACCATATGGTGCCCCATAAAGAAGCCTCAGGAAATCTCATAAGATTAAGATTATTAAAATAATTCAGAGTACATTATCTGACCACAATGGAATTAAGCTAAGAGTCAGTAGAAAATCCCCTACTGCCTAGAAATTAAACAACTCATCTCTAAATAATTCATAGGTCAAGAGGAAATTACTCTTAAAATTATATTTTGAATTGAATGATAACAGAGATATGCCATGTGTGGGTCTCCCCAGCATCCAGCTAACCCAGACTTAATCCTTGCCCAGAGGTATATCTCTAGAAACCTGCTTCAGTGATAAGGCCTGTGTGTGTGTTCCGATTGGCCCATGTCCCTGTTTTGATACATGCTAACGTGCCCGAAGGGCGGCGGCCAAGAGGAGTTACCCCAAGTCCAAGGTCAGAGAGCAGCCGAGGGGAGCTACCCCGCGTCCGAGGCCAGGGGAGGCAGCCAGGAGGATCAACCCCATGTCCAAGGAGCGGTGGCTGCACGTGCACAGGAGGGCCAAGAGGAGCTATCCCACGTAGAAGGTCAGGAAGGGCAGCGGTGAGGAGATACCCCTCATCCAAGGTAAGGAGCAGCAGCTGCACTTTGCTGGAGCAGCTGTGAAGAGATACCCCACCAAGGTAAGAGAAACCCAAGTAAGATGGTAGGTGTTGCAAGAGGGCATCAGAGCGCAGACACACTGAAACCATACTCACAGAAAACTAGTCAATCTAATCACACTAGGACCACAGCCTTGTCTAAGTCAATGAAACTAAGCCATGCCCGTGGGGCAACCCAAGATGGGCGGGATGTGGTGGAGAGATCTGACAGAATGTGGTCCACTGGAGAAGGGAATGGAAAACCACTTCAGTATTCTTGCCTTGAGAACCCCATGAACAGTATGAAAAGGCAAAATGATAGGATACTGAAAGAGGAACTCCCCAGGTCAGTAGGTGCCCAATATGCTACTGGAGATCAGTGGAGAAATAACTCCAGAAAAAATGAAGGGATGGAGCCAAAGCAAAAAGAATACCTAGCTGTGGATGTGACTGGTGATAGAAGCAAGGTCCGATGCTGTAAAGAGCAATATTGCATAGGAACTGGGATGTCAGGTCCATGAATCAAGGCAAATTGGAAGTGGTCAAACAGGAGATGGCAAGAGTGAATGTCGACATTCTAGGAATCAGCAAACTGAAATGGACTGGAATAGGTGAATTTAACTCAGATGACCATTATATCTACTACTGAGGACAGGAATCCCTCAGAAGAAATGGAGTAGCCATCATGGTCAACAGAAGAGGTCGTAATGCAGTACTTGGATGCAATCTCAAAAACGACGGAATGATCTCTGTTCGTTTCCAAGGCAAACCATTCAGTATCACAGTAATCCAAGTCTATGCCCCCAACCAGTAATGCTGAAGAAGCTGAAGTTGAATGGTTCTATGAAGACCTATGAGACCTTTTAGAACTAACACCCAAAAAAGATGTCCTTTTCATTATAGGAGACTGGAATGCAAAAGTAGGAAGTCAAGAAACACCTGGGGTAACAGGCAAATTTGGCCTTGGAATATGGAATGAAGCAGGGCAAAGACTAATAGAGTTTTGCCAAGAAAATGCACTGGTCATAGCAAACACCCTCTTCCAACAACACAAGAGAAGACTCTATACTGGACATCACCAGATGGTCAACACCGAAATCAGATTGATTATGTTCTTTGCAGCCAAAGATGGAGAAGCTCTATACAGTCAAGAAAAACAAGACCAGGAGCTGACTGTGGCTCAGATCATGAACTCCTTATTACCAAATTCAGACTTAAATTGAAGAAAGTAGGGAAAACCACTAGACCATTCAGGTATGACCTAAATCAAATCCCTTATGATTCTACAGTGGGAGTGAGAAATAGATTTGAGGGCCTAGATCTGATAGATAGAGTGCCTGATGAACTATGGAATGAGGTTTGGCATTGTACAGGAGACAGGGATCAAGACCATCCCCATGGAAAAGAAATGCAAAAAAGCAAAATGGCTGTCTGGGGAGACTTACAAATAGCTGTGAAAAGAAGAGAAGTGAAAAGCAAAGGAGAAAAGGAAAGATATAAGCATCTGAATGCAGAGTTCCAAAGAATAGCAAGAAGAGATAAGAAAGCCTTCTTCAGTGATCAATGCAAAGAAATAGAGGAAAACAACAGAATGGGAAAGACTAGAGATCTCTTCAAGAAAATTAGAGATCCCAAGGGAACATTTCATGCAAAGATGGGCTCGATAAAGGACAGAAATGGTATGGACCTAATAGAAGCAGAAGATATTAAGAAGAGATGGCAAAAATACACAGAAGAACTGTACAAAAGAGATCTTCACAACCCAGATAATCACGATGGTGTGATCACTGACCTAGAGCCAGACATCCTAGAATGTGAAGTCAAGTGAGCCTTAGAAAGCATCACTACAAACAAAGCTAGTGGAGATGATGGAATTCCAGTTGAGCTATTCCAAATCTGGAAAGATGATGCTGTGAAAGTGCTGCACTCAATATGCCAGCAAATTTGGAAAACTCAGCAGTGGCCACAGGACTGGAAAAGGTCAGTTTTCATTCCGATCCCAAAGAAAGGCAATGCCAAAGAATGCTCAAACTACCTCACAACTGCACTCATCTCACATGCTAGTAAAGAAATGCTCAAATTTCTCCAAGCCAGGCTTCAGCAATACGTGAACCGTGAACTTCCAGGTGTTCAAGCTGGTTTTAGAAAAGGCAGAGGAACCAGAGATCAAATTGCCAACATCCACTGGATCATAGAAAAAGCAAGAGAGTTCCAGAAAAGCATCTATTTCTGCTTTATTGACTATGCCAAAGCCTTTGACTGTGTGGATCACAAGAAACTGTGGAAAATTCTGAAAGAGATGGGAATACCAGACCACCTGACCTGCCTCTTGAGAAATCTGTATGCAGGTCAGGAAGCAACAGTTAGAACTGGAAATGAAACAACAGATTGGTTCCAAATAGGAAAAGGAGTTCGTCAAGGCTGTACATTGTCACCCTGCTTATTTAACTTCTATGCAGAGTACATCATGAGAAACGCTGGGCTGGAAAGAAGCACAAGCTGGAATCAAGATTGCTGGGAGAAATATCAATAACCTCAGATATGCAGATGACACCACCCTTATGGCAGAAAGTGAAGAGGAACTAAAAAGCCTCTTGATGAAGTTGAAAGAGGAGAGTGAAAAAGTTGGCTTAAAGCTCAACATTCAGAAAACGAAGATCATGGCATCTGGTCCCATCACTTCATGGGAAATAGATGGGGAAACAGTGGAAACAGTGTCAGACTTTATTTTTTTGGGCTCCAGAATCACTGCAGATGGTGATTGCAGCCATGAAATTAAAAGACGCTTACTCCTCGGAAGGAAAGTTATGACCAACCTAGATAGCATATTCAAAAGCAGAGACATTACTTTGCCAACAAAGGTCCGTCTAGTCAGGCTATGATTTTTCCTGTGGTCATGTATGAATGTGAGAGTTGGACTGTGAAGAAGGCTGAGCACCGAAGAATTGATGCTTCTGAACTGTGGTGTTGGAGAAGACTCTTGAGAGTCCCTTGGACTGCAAGGAGATCCAACCAGTCCATTCTGAAGGAGATCAGCCCTGGGATTTCTTTGGAAGGAATGATGCTAAAGCTGAAATTCCAGTACTTTGGCCACCTCATGTGAAGAGTTGACTCATTGGAAAAGACTCTGATGCTGGGAGGGATTGGGGGCAGGAGGAGAAGGGGACGACAGAGGATGAGATGGCTGGATGGCATCACTGACTCGATGGACGTGAGTCTGAGAGAACTCCGGGAGCTGGTGATGGACAGGGAGGCCTGGCGTGTTGCGATTCATGGGGTCGCAAAGAGTCAGACACGACTGAGCAACTGAACTGAACTGAACCAGTGTCAAAATATCCCTCCTCACTGGAGACACCACTGTGTATCTTCTATAGAACCAACACAATACCACAAACCAGTGTTTGCCCTCAGTAAGTCTTTGTTGGCAGAAAATACCTATCATTAACCCCTCTGATTCTCCTTGGTAAGACTATGCTTGCAAGGTGGAAAATGTTCTTTTATTCTAAGAAGGAGAAGAATTTGAAGCTTTAGAAGTCTCTGGTCACCCTAGTAACTAATTCATGTTATTATTCATGCTTTTCAAACTCTTTTAAATCACCACCTCAAAGATACTTGACTTTCAAAGGACAGACTTCTTCCAAGTGGAAGTTTAATTTCAATTACTGTATCTGCAGTCCTATTCAAAATACCCTCAAGCAGCATACTTAACATAAAAGCCTGTTTAATTGCTAGCAAGTGGTAGAATAATCTTTTGAAACAATATAGCAAACATAATTAATTGAAATAATCTCAACGTGTTTCATGTGGTAATAACCACTTATGTAAGAGTAACACCATAGGAAAGAAAGACAGGAGAGAGGTGGTGGTGTATGTCTTAAGTGGCAAGCTTTACTAGTAATTCCTTCTACCCTTTCACCTGCTGGTCAATTTTGTATACTTCTGCACCATTTCAGCTGAATGAAATAATGAATCATTACCATATAAGCTGTTGGATGAATTGAATAATTGGCGGTGTACTTATTATCTTAGTCCTTTGAATTGAATGCATGAAACTAGAATTCAAAAACTGAAGCAGAAGAAAAAACTTCACTGGAAGGTATTTTTTCACAGGAACCAGGAAAACAACAGACTCATTCATTCATTCATAAATTCAAGACCCATCAAATTACTGATTTACACATGGAGTTCATGATTTTCTTTGACTCTACCACAAGGCCTTTCCCCTGGTGCTAGGAGAAATATCAACAACCTCAGATATGTAGATGATACCATTCTTATGGCAGAAAGGGATGAGGAAATAAAGAGCCTCTTGATGAAAGTGAAAGCGGAGAGTGAAAAGGCTGGCTTAAATCTCAACATTCAAAAAATGAAGATCATGGCACCCTGTCCCATCACTTCGTGGGAAATATATGGGGAAACAATGGAAACAGTGACAAACTTTATTTTCTTGGACTCCAAAATCACTATGGATGGTGACTGCAGACCCAAAATTAAGAAAACACTTTCTCCTTGGGGATAAAAGCTGTGACAAACCTAGATAGTGTATTAAAAATCAGAGACATCACTTTGCCAACAGTAGTCATGTATGGATGTAAGAGCTGGACCATAAAGAAGGTTGAGCTCTGGAGAATTGATGTTTTTGAACTGTGGTATTGGAGAAGACTCTGGAGAGTCCCTTGGACTGCAAGGAGATCAAACCAGTCAATCCTAAAGGAAATCAACTCTGAATATTCATTGGAAGGACTGATGCTGAAGCTGAAGCTCTAATACGTTGGCCACCTGATATGAAGAGCTGACTCATTGAAAAAGACTGTGATGCTGGGAAAGATTGAGGACAGGAGGAGAAGGGGCAACAGAAGATGAGACTATTGGCTGGCATTATTGACTCAATGGATGTGAATTTCAGCAGACTCCAGAAGATAGTGAAGGACAGGAAGCCTTGTGTGCTGCAGTCCGGGGAGTCACAAAGTTTGACAATGATTTGGTGACTGAACAGAACAACCACCACAAGGCCACCTAAACCTTGGCCTTGTCTGTCCCAGGCATTCTCTCCTGTCCTCCCTTAGATCCTTTGACAACTCTTTGTAAATAAGGAAGCCCAGGCTCAGAAGCGTGAACTCACTGCATGTCTTGCTAATGTTTGGTGCCTTACTGGGGTGCAGAGGGCACAGGTATCAGTGAGCTTTGGGTTTAAGGAAAGGCAGGAAGATGTGGCTGTTTTGATGGTACCTTGACCTTTATTTTATTAATGTGGACCTTTATTAATGTCTTTACTGAGTTTGTTACAATAATTCTTCTGCTTTATGTTTTGGTTTTTTAGCCAAGAGGCATGTGGGATCTTAGCTCCCCAACTAGGGATCAAACTCACAAATCTTAGGGAAGGTGAAGTCTTAACCACTGGACTGCTAGGGAAATCCCTAGAACTTGTTTTCATCAATTGTGAGATGACAGACACATACAGAGACAGCTGTTTTTGAAAGAAGAGTTTATTACTCACTATTCCCAAGAGGAGGGGCCACATGTCGACTAAAAAAATGCATAACATGAGAGTTGCGAGTTAAGTTTATTTGGGGTGAAATAAGGACTGCAGCCTCAGAGACAGCACCTCAGATAGCTCTGATGAACTGCTTCAAAGAGGTAGTGGGAGAAGGTCAACATATAAGACTTCAGTGAAAGGAAGTTCAGTGAAATCAAGCACTTACTTTACAAAAGATATTCTGCTAGTCACAAAGAGCATATGTCACTGTGAAGGGATTCAGTGTTTTTCTAGATATGAAGAGATGCAAGGATTGGGATTATGAAATCAGTTCCTGAAAATATCTAATTGTCTAAAGACCTGTTCTACCAGTTTCTCTGGAGGACAGAGAGCCTCACTCTCTACCCTGAGTTCCCTTCAGGGGGTGTTGAAGGTCACAGGGTTCAATCTCAGCAGAGGCAGAGAGCAAATGCTTTAGTTGCTGTTTATCAGTCACTGGCAATTGCTCTTGGCAAATGCCAACAGGTATTTGACACACCCCATGCCATGTAGGGCCACATGGGCACCAGAGTTGGTCAGGAGGCAGGAGGGGCAAGGGTACTGCATAGTTTAGAGCCCTAATTGCAATTTACACAAGAAATGGATGAAGAATGGCCTACAATTTTAGGATTGGATAGTTTGAATTATCTCAAGGGTTCTGGGCTATCGAGGTGGTTTCTGGTTATCTGATAACTGGCCCTGAACGGATTTAGTGTAGGGGCTTGGCATATAAAAGTTAGATAAAGGAGGTTGATGGAGAGGAGGGCTTTGGACTGATTGATTTGTTTGTGAAAAATGTGCTTCCAGGCAAGTTGTTTTGGTCTCAAAATTAGAAGACCCTGGAGGGGGGTGTGGCGGGAAGGGGGGGTCTCTTACCTTGGTTTCTCCCAAGGTAAAAGAAACTCAAGTAAGATGGTAGGTATTGCAAGAGGGCATCAGAGGCAAACACACTGAAACCATACTCACAGAAAACTAGTCAATCTAATCACACTAGGACCACAGCTTTGTCTAACTCAATGAAACTAAGCCATGCCCGTGGGGCAACCCAAGATGGGCGGGATGTGGTGGAGAGATCTGACAGAATGTGGTCCACTGGAGAAGGGAATGGAAAACCACTTCAGTATTCTTGCCTTGAGAACCCCATGAACAGTATGAAAAGGCAAAATGAGAAGATACTGAAAAGGAAACTCCCCAGGTCAGTAGGTGCCCAATATGCTACTGGAGATCAGTGGAGAAATAACTCCAGAAAGAATGAAGGGATGGAGCCAAAGCAAAAAGAATACCTAGCTGTGGATGTGACTGGTGATAGAAGCAAGGTCCGATGCTGTAAAGAGCAATATTGCATAGGAACCTGGAATGTCAGGTCCATGAATCAAGGCAAATTGGAAGTAGTCAAACAAGAGATGGCAAGAGTGAATGTCGACATTCTAGGAATCAGCGAACTGAAATGGACTGGAATGGGTGAATTTAACTCAGATGACCATTATATCTACTACTGTGGGCAGGAATCCCCAGAAGAAATGGAGTAGCCATCATGGTCAACAAAAGAGTCTGAAATGCAGTACTTGGATGCAATCTCAAAAACGAAGGAATGATCTCTGTTCGTTTCCAAGGCAAACCATTCAATATCACAGTAATCCAAGTCTATGCCCCCAACCAGTAATGCTGAAGAAGCTGAAGTTGAACGGTTCTATGAAGACCTACAAGACCTTTTAGAACTAACACCCAAAAAAGATGTCCTTTTCATTATAGGAGACTGGAATGCAAAAGTAGGAAGTCAAGAAACATCTGGAGTGACAGGCAAATTTGGCCTTGGAATATGGAATGAAGCAGGGCAAAGACTAATAGAGTTTTGCCAAGAAAATGCACTGGTCATAGCAAACACCCTCTTCCAACAACACAAGAGAAGACTCTATACTGGACATCACCAGATGGTCAACACCGAAATCAGATTGATTATGTTCTTTGCAGCCACAGATGGAGAAGCTCTATACAGTCAACAAAAACAAGACCAGGAGCTGACTGTGGCTCAGACCATGAACTCCTTATTACCAAATTCAGACTTAAATTGAAGAAAGTAGGGAAAACCACTAGACCATTCAGGTATGACCTAAATCAAATCCCTTATGATTCTACAGTGAAAGTGAGAAATAGATTTAAGGGGCTAGATCTGATAGATAGAGTGCCTGATGAACTATGGAATGAGGTTTGTGACATTGTACAGGAGACAGGGATCAAGAGCATACCCATGGAAAAGAAATGCAAAAAAGTAAAATGGCTGTCTGGGGAGGCCTTACAAACAGCTGTGAAAAGAAGAGAAGTGAAAAGCAAAGGAGAAAAGGAAAGATATAAACATCTGAATGCAGAGTTCCAAAGAATAGCAAGAAGAGATAAGAAAGCCTTCTTCAGTGATCAATGCAAAGAAATAGAGGAAAACAACAGAATGGGAAAGACTAGGGATCTCTTCAAGAAAATTAGAGATCCCAAGGGAACATTTCATGCAAAGATGGGCTCGATAAAGGACAGAAATGGTATGGACCTAACAGAAGCAGAAGATATTAAGAAGAGATGGCAAGAATACACAGAAGAGCTGTACAAAAAAGATCTTCACGACCCAGATAATCACGATGGTGTGATCACTCACCTAGAGCCAGACATCCTGGAATGTGAAGTCAAGTGGACCTTAGAAAGCATCACTACAAACAAAGCTAGTGGAGATGATGGAATTCCAGTTGAGCTATTCCAAATCCGGAAAGATGATGCTGTGAAAGTGCTGCACTCAATAGGCCAGCAAATTTGGAAAACTCAGCAGTGGCCACAGGACTGGAAAAGGTCAGTTTTCATTCCGATCCCAAAGAAAGGCAATGCCAAAGAATGCTCAAACTACTGCACAATTGCACTCATCTCACATGCTAGTAAAGTAATGCTCAAAATTTTCCAAGCCAGGCTTCAGCAATATGTGAACTGTGAACTTCCTGATGTTCAAGCTGGTTTTAGAAAAGGCAGGGGAACCAGAGATCAAATTGCCAACATCCGCTGGATCATGGAAAAAGCAAAAGAGTTCCAGAAAAGCATCTGTTTCTGCTTTATTGACTATGCCAAAGCCTTTGACTGTGCAGATCACAATAAACTGTGGAAAATTCTGAAAGAGATGGGAATACCAGACCACCTGATCTGCCTCTTGAGAAATTTGTATGCAGGCCAGGAAGCAACGGTTAGAACTGGACATGAAACAACAGACTGGTTCCAAATAGGAAAAGGAGTTCGTCAAGGCTGTATATTGTCACCCTGTTTATTTAACTTATATGCAGAGTACATCATGAGAAATGCTGGGCTGGAAGAAGCACAAGCTGGAATCAAGATTGCCGGGAGAAATCTCAATAACCTCATATATGCAAATGATACCACCCTTATGGCAGAAAGTGAAGAGGAACTAAAAAGCCTCTTGATGAAGTTGAAAGAGGAGAGTGAAAAAGTTGGCTTAGAGCTCAACATTCAGAAAACAAAGATCATAGCATCTGGTCCCATCACTTCATGGGAAATAGATGGGGAAACAGTGGAAACAGTGTCAGATTTTATTTTTTGGGGCTCCAAAATCACTGCAGATGGTGATTGCAGCCCTGAAATTAAAAGATGCTTACTCCTTGGAAAAAAGTTCTGACCAACCTGGATAGCATATTCAAAAGCAGAGACATTACTTTGCCAACAAAGGTCCGTCTAGTCAAGGCTATGGTTTTTCCAGTGGTCATGTATGGATGTGAGGGTTAGACTGTGAAAAAGGCTGAGCGCCAAAGAATTGATGCTTTTGAACTGTGGTGTGGGAGAAGACTCTTGAGAGTCCCTTGGACTGCAAGGAGGTCCAACCAGTCTATCCTAAAGGAGATCAGTCCTGGGTGTTCATTGGAAGGACTGATGCTAAAGCTGAAACTCCAGTACTTTGGCCACCTCATGCGAAGAGTTGACTCATTGGAAAAGACCCTGATGCTGGGAGGTATTGGAGGCAGGAGGAGAAGGGGACGACAGAGGATGAGATGGCTGGATGGCACCACTGCCTTGATGTACATGGGTTTGAGTGAACTCCGGGGGTTGGTGATGGACAGTGATGCCTGGCATGCTGCGATTCATGGGGTTTCAAAGAGTAGATCACGACTGAGCATATGAACTGAACTGAACTGAACTGATTTATATTAAATGTAGTTAATATTTATTTTCAGTTCTCTATTTTTATCTCTCAGTTTTCTTCAGTGTTGGCTTTATTCTTTTTAGAATCATTCCATTTTCATGGCATTCAATGACAACTGACTGCTTATCTGAATCCATATCAGACTTACAGTTTTTGAACTCAGAGCCACAATAAAACTAATGAAAATCATCTCTTTCCTGATAGTTCTAGCACATTCCTCAGCAGCCTCTGATGAGTTCGTAGGTCATCTTCCCATATCTTTGACATGGTCTTTAGTATAGGAGACTCTTGTAATAAGTACCCCATGAGAAAGAGTAGGAGGAGATATTGGAAAGAATCCTGCACAGACACAAATGAGATGCCCAGTCTATCGTTGTAAGAAATACTTGTTTTGATAGATAGTTAGATGTGGTAGCTAAAGGGTAAAGGAGAGAGAGGTGGCCAAGGTACCAACATATGTTATGTATTGAGTGTTTTGTTGTTGTTGTTTAGTTGCTCAGTTGTGTCTGATTCTTTGCAACACCATGGACTATAGCCAGCCAGGTTTCTCTATCCCTGGGATTCTCCAGGCAAGAATACTGGGGTAGATTATCATTTTCTTCTCCAGGGTCTCTTCCCCACCTAAGGATTGAACCTGCATCTCCTGCATCACAGGTGGATTACTTACCATTGAGCCACAGGTTAGCATGTGCCAGATTTATGGTGAGCATGTAACATGTAGTGTGTTGTATCATTTAATATTCACAAGATCCCTATGAGGTAAGATCAATTGTTACCCACATTTTAGAAATAAAAACCATGAGACACAGTGAATAAGTGATAGAGCTCGGATTCAAAAGCATGAAGATGAATCCAAAGCCAGGATCCTTTGAAGTCACCAAGCTGAAGCTAGTTTAAGCATCAGGAGAGATGATACCGTTTATTTGGAAAATGAACAGTGCTATTGGCTCTTGGTGGTAGAGCAGAGAATCAAGCTACTCTTGGACATGGTAGGTTTGAAATGTCTTTGTGCATCATGAGAAGAAAGATCTATGTGTATGGAGTGAAAAAAAGAGATCTGGGAAACAAATTTGGAGGCATTGAAGCTGTGGGCATGCCTGAGCTCTTCTGGAGAGAGGAACTGGTGAGAGAGAGCAAGGCAATTGGTAACAAATCTTGGGTACTTCCAACATTTCATGGCAAATTGAGGAGAAAAAGAAGAATTTTACAAGGACAGAAAAAGAAAGAAAGAA
This sequence comes from Bos indicus, assembly GCF_029378745.1. NCBI lineage: Eukaryota > Metazoa > Chordata > Mammalia > Artiodactyla > Bovidae > Bos > Bos indicus. The sequence continues at coordinate 49,081,068 of NC_091775.1, forward strand.
AAATCTAATTAACAGAGGATGTTTCAGAAAGAAGGGAGGGTCTGTAGCACTAAATACTCCAACGAGATGAAAATTAGAAGTGGTCCATTGGCTTGAGGAGCATGGTTAAAATAATAAAAACTAGCTTTCTGAGTGGTGGAAGGTAAACTAGATCAAAATGGATGGAGGAGTAAATATGCATGTGTGTAAATAAATTGACTTAGTAAGTAAAAACAGACTTTTCAGAAGGTGTGCAGAAACAAAATAGGGTTTACCAATGAAACTGGGTGGAGATGGAAAGGGGTAACCAGTGGATTCAATTTGAATACGAAGTACCAGTGTAAAACACTGTATGTGAACAGTATGAAAAGGCAAAAAGTTATGACACTGAAAGATGAACTTCCCAGGTCAGTAGGTGCCCTATATGTTACTGGAGAGGAATGGAAAAATAACACCAGAAAGAGTGAAGAAACGGAGCCAAAGCAAAAACAATGCCCAGTAGTGGATGTGACTGATGATGGAAATAAAGTCCAATGCTGTAAAGAGCAATATTGTGTAGGAACATGGAATATTAAGTCCATGAATCAAGGTAAATTAGAAGTGGTCAAATGGGAGATGGCAAGAGTGAAAATGACACTTTAGGAATTAGTGAGTTAAAATGAACTGGAATGGGTGAATTTAACTTAGATGACCATTATATCTACTACTGTGGACAAGAATCCCTGAGAAGAAATGGAGTAGCCTTCACAGTCAACAAAAGAATACGAAATGCAGTGTTTGGGTGCAATCTCAAAAATGACAGAATGATCTCTGTTCATTTCCAGGGCAAACCATTCAATATCATGGTAATCCAAGTCTATGCCCCAACCAGTAATGCTGAAGAAGCTGAAGTTGAAACGGTTCTATGAAGACCTACAAGACCTTTTAAAACTAACACCCAAAAAAGATGTCCTTTTCATTATAGGGGACTGGAATGCAAAAGTAGAAAGTCAAGAAACACCTGGAGTAACAGGTAAATTTGGCCTTGGAGTACAAAATTAAGCAGGACAAAGGCCAACAGAGTTTTGCCAAGAGAACCCACTGGTCATAGCAAACACACTCTTCCAACAACACAATAGAAGACTCTACACATGGACATCACCAGATGGTCAATACTGAAATCATATTGATTATATTCTTTGCAGCCAAAGATGGAGAAACTCCATACAGTCAGCAAAAACAAGACCAGGAGCTGACTGTGGCTTATATCAAGAGCTCCTTATTGCAAAATTCAGACTTAAATTGAAGAAAGTAGGAAAAACCACTAGACCATTCAGGTACGACCTAAATCAAATCCCTTATGATTATACAGTGGAAGTGAGAAAGAGATTCAAGGGATTACATCTGATAGACAGATCTAATCTACAGAGGAGGTTCGTGACATTGTACAGGAGGCAGTGATCAAGACCATCCCCAAGAAAAAGATGCAAAAAGGCAAAATGGTTGCCTGAGGAGGCCTTGCAAATAGCTGAGAAAAGATGAGAAGTAAAATGCAAAGGAGAAAAGTAAAGATATACCCATCTGAATGCAGAGTTCCAAAGAATAGTGAGGAGAAATAAGAAAGCTTTCCTCAGTGGTCAGTGCAAAGAAATAGAGGGAAATAATAGAATGGAAGAGACTTGAGAGTTCTTCAAGACAACTAGGGATACCAAGGGAACATTTCATGCAAAGATGGGCACAGTAAAGGACAGAAATGGTATGAACCTAACAGAAGCAGAAAATATTAAGAAGATGTGGCAAGAATACACAGAACTATACAAAAAAGATCATCATGACCCAAGTAACCATGATGGTGTGATCACCAACACTGGAATGTGAAGTCAAGTGGGCCTTAGGAAGCATAACTATGAACAAAGCTAGTGGAGGTGATAGAATTCCAATTGAGCTATTTTGAATCCTAAAAGATGATGCTGTTAAAGTGCTGCACTCAATATGCCAGCAAATTTGGAAAACTCAGCAGTTTCCACAGGACTGGAAAAGGTCAGTTTTCATTCCAATCCCAAAGAAAGGCAACGTGAAAGAATGTTCAAACTACTGCACAATAGCACTCATCTCACACGCTAGTAAAGTAATGCTCAAAATTCTCCAAGCCAGGCTTCAGCAATATGTGAACCATGAACTTCCTGATGTTCAAGAAGGATTTATTAAAGGTGTAAGAACCTCAAATTGCCAACATTCATTGGATCATCAAAAAAGCAAGAGAGTACCAGAAAAACATCTATTTCTGCTTTATTGACTATGCCAACGCCTTTGACTCTGTGTATCACAGCAAACTGTGGAAAATTCTGAAAGAGATGGGAATACCAGACCACCTCACTTACTTCCTGAGAAATCTGTATGTAGGTCAAAAAACAACAGTTAGAACTGGACATGGAACAACTGGCTGGTTCCAAATCGGGAAAAGAGTACGTCAAGGCTGTATATTGTCACTATACTTATTTAACTTACGTGCAGAGTACATCATGACAAACGCCAGGCTGGATGAAGCACAAGCTGCAATCAAGATTGCTGGGAGAAATATCAATAACCTCAGATATGCAGATGATACCACCCTCATGGCAGAAATCAAAGAAGAACTAAAGAGCCTCTTGATGAAAGTGAAAGAGGAGAGTGAAAAAGTTGGCTTAAAACTCAACATTCAGAAAATGAAGATAATGGCATCCAGTCCCATCACTTCATGGCAAATAGATGGGGAAACACTGGAAACAGTGAGAGACTCTATTTGGGGGAGGGGAGCTCCAAAATCACTGCAGTTGGTGACTGTAGCCATGAAATTAAAAGACACTCCTTGGAAGATAAGCTATGACCAAACTGGACAGCATATTAAAAAGCAGAGACATTACTTTGCCAACAAAAGTCTGTCTAGTCAAAGCTATGGTTTTTCCTATAGTCATGTATGGATGTGAGACTTGGACTATAAAGAAAGCTGAGCACTGAAGAATTGATGCTTTTGAATTGTGGTGTTGAAGACTCTTGAGAGTCCCTTGGACTTCAGGGAGGTCCAACCAGTTCATTCTAAAGGAAATCAGTCTGAATATTCATTGGAAGGATTGATGTTGAAGCTGAAACTCCAATACTTTGGCCATCTCTTGCAAAGAACTGACTCATTGGAAAAGACTCTGACTCTGGGAAAGATTGAGGGCAGGAGGAGAAGGGGACAACAGAGGATAAGGTGGTTGAATGGCATCACTGACTGGATGGACATGAGCTTGAGCAAGCTCTGGGAGTTAGTGATGGACAGTGAAGCCTGGTGTACTGCAGTCCATGGGGTCACAAAGTGTTGGACATGACTGAGTGACTGAACTGAACGGATCAGTGTAAAGTATGTTTTTTCTTTTTTTTTCTTCTTTCCAAAAACATGCATTTTCTGACCTTGTCCACTGAAAGAGCTTTGGAGCAATGATGACCCAAAAGTAAGAAACATTCTGCCACACAGATTGTGGTTGCTAGCTACCGTTTCCCCCTAAAAGGAACCAGATAGTCTTACAGAAATGACTATTTCCAGGTATGAAGTAGAAAACATTTGTACATGTCTGGGACACCTTATTCTTGAAAGCAAGAAAGATTTCAAAGACCCATGGTTCATTCCAAAAGGACATAGGCATCAAAAGAAGGGGCTCTCTGGCCAACGATGAGACAGTTCAGGGCATTGGTAAGATTGTTAATAAAATAGTGTGCTGAGGAATCTGTAAAGAGAGAGAAAAGTAAGAAGGGAGAGGAAAGTGAGTTGAGAGGAATTGGGAATGGTAAGTAGACCAGAGGTTCTGTTGAGAACTTGAGGCACATTGAATACAGGAGGTGGAATATAGAAAAGGCTTTGACTATAGAGAGAGTTTTGAGAAGTGATTGGGTCCAAATAAATCCAATGATGACAATGCCTAAAGGATAAAATCAGGTACAAGCCAAGAATGGTTGGAGAATATAAGTAAAGAGACCTGATCAGCTTGGCTGCTATGGCAAGATCACAGGATGAGGATTCTAAAAGCAGACATTTGTTTTCTCAGAACTCTGGTGGTCAGAGTCCAGATCAAGTGCTGTTAGGGCTGGTTTCCTGTGAAGACTCTCTTCCTGGCTTGCAGATGGCCACCTATTTGGTGTGTCCTCACGTGGCCTCTTCTCTGTGCGTGAGAGGTAAAAGAGAGAACACTGGAGTATTTTCTCTCTCTCTCTCTCTCTTTTTATAAGAACATCCATTCTTTCAGGATGGGCTTCCCTTGTGGCTAAGATGGTAAAGAACCTTCCTGCAATGCAGGAGACCCAGTTTGGTCCCTGAGTAGTGAAGATATCCCCTGGAGAAGGAAATGGCTACCTACTCCACTGTTCTTACATGGAGAATTCCATACACAGAGGAACTTGGCAGGCTACAGTCCATGTGGTGGCAGAAAAGTTTGACATGATTTAGTGACTAACACTTTCACACATTCTTTCAGATTAGGGCCCTACCTTTATGTCCTCATTTAACCTCCCTAAAGGTCTTCTCTCAACATACAGAACCATTGCAGGGGATGAGGGGAGGGTAAGAGCTTCATCCTAAGAGTTAGAGGGTGCTGGGGACACAATGCTGTCCGTAACAGAAGGCAAGGGATACAGAGGTAAGTGGATTGGATGGGATTTGTGATGAAGGATAAATACAAAAAGTGGGCCAGGAGACGAAGACTTGGGTCAATCAGAGTGAGTGACTAGGGCTTTGAAGGTGGAGAACAGTTTAACAAAGTATCAGGGATTCAGGAAACTAGAACATTTTACAAGAGATTGGAGATACCTGAAGTCTGTAATGAAGGCTGAAGAAGAGGTCCTGAGACTTCTTTAGGGTATGAGAGTAAATTGCCCCTCAGATTGTTCTGAGAATACAGTGGGAATTTGTGTTGCAAGTGCTTATGTGCTCAGCTGCCCCCACTCTATTGGAGCCATGCAGCTTAAGTTGGTAGAACAGAAGTAATTCACATCTTCCTCGTCAACATGATCTGAAATCCCCCCTTGAAAACCTTGCCAAGTTTGGTGGAGTAAGTTTAAGAATGACATATGGAGATGAAGAACCTCTTTCTCCCCACATACGTCACCCAACCTTTCATCATTCTTGATTGTTATTCCCTCCTGAGTGCTGGTGATATTTAGAAGTCTGGGCCATGTTTTCTGTAGCAATTATGTGAATTTAGTTAAATGGCCTCACTGTTTACAAATGCTGGTCCAAGCAGAGAGGTGTCAGGAGGCATCTCTTAATTACGCTGCTGTGGGCAAACTGCTGGGAGCTGGGATGTACAATTTGGCTTCCTGGTTTATTCCCTTTCTGACTTTCTTTCAATATAAAGAAGGCACATGAGCAATTTCTGTGCCTATGAAGTATTTTCCAGCATTAATTATTTTTGTTATTAGCTTCACTCCATCGCTATCATTCATCAAACTAATTTCTTTGAAGTATGAGGATGAAATTTCAAATGGGATGTTCAGGTCCTTCTAATTGCACTTGAAGTAAGAGTTATCTGTGAGTCTCTTGTTTGGAAGCATGGGGGTCTTCTGCCATACAAGATAAATCAAAACCTAGGCATCACTGAGCCTTTTTTTTTTTTTTTTTTTCAGCAAAGCACCATGGAAAAGGAAATGAGGGTGAAAAGTGACAAATCAACACAATTAAATCTGAAATAGCTGGCTTCCAGAATAAATTCATTCTTCTGAGTCAACATTGTTTTGATGTTTAGATTAGCTTTGTTTTTCAAACCCATGTTTTCCCCAAACTGATTATTTTCAGTATTTTGTACACACTTGCAAATTTCCAACAGAATGTTAATATCCTCGACCTGTTTCATGAGTCAATCTGTATTGCAGAGCAGACTCATCAGTGCCAGCAATCACAAGAGATGGTCAAGAATGGTGATGAAAAGGGTTTCACCTGTTTCCACATGTCCCTCTGTTCTTCCAGATCCTCAGTTTCACTACCAGCATTCAAGGGGCAGAGCAAATGTGATAAGTCCTGTGCCTAAGCAGCTCACAGTCCAGAGAGAGTGAGTAAATAATATAAATAATGGCCAGATATGTGAGTACTATGTAATGTACTCACATATCTGTAATGTGAGTACTTTATAATGGCCAGATATGTGAGTACCTACACATATCTGGCCATTATAAAGAGGAAGACAGTGAGAAGGACAAAGGGGAGGGTAGACATCCAGCTTCAGCCAGGGGATTCAGGACAAGCTTCACAGTGGAGGAGTCCTTGGAAGTGGATTTTAGAGTGTGCATAGCAGTTGTCTTCCAGTTGGGGAGGTCTCCTGATTGCCAACTTGGGTTGTGTCAAGTCTCTGGAGGATTGAGACTAAAAATTCAAGGTGCTATGGGATTTTTCACTTTCTGCCTATTCTTGAGAATCCCCTGGACAACAAGGAGATCAAACCAGTCAATCCCAAAGGAAATCAACCCTGAATACTCATTGGAAGGACTGATGTTGAAGCTCTAATACTTGGACCACTGATGTGAAGAGCCAATTCACTGGAAAAGACTCTGATACTGGGAAAGATTGATGGTAGAAGAAGAGGGTGACAGAGGATGAAATGGTTGTATGGCATCACAAATTCAATGGAAATGAACTTGAGTGAACTCCAAGGATAATAAGGGACAGGGAGGCCTGGCACGCTGCAGTCCCCAGGATCACAGAGTCATACATGACTAACTGAATAACAACAGCAACCTGGTGAGAACCTTTTGTCCATCTCATAAAAGCCTTTCCATGTCTCACTATGAGTAGGTTACAGCTTTGGAAGTGACTTGTGGGATTTTTCCACACAGTCCAGAATAACTTGCTCTACAGATGCTTGAGGCTAATCTCTTGAATGACATAATTTAATAATCAGAAAAAGATGAGTGAATTTGTTATTCTGGGAGTTTTGTGGGAAAAAAATTGGAGTCAGGTTAGAGTTCATTTTGTATTAATTACAACTCCTATAGGGGAGAGAGAATGAAAGATACTGGAAGACTGATGGCTTCCTTGACAGAAGTAGGCTCAGCTCAAGAACCCATAAGGATCTCTCTTACCCTGATTTCATCTGATGACATGAAGACAGTTTCTGTGTCCAGCAGAGTGCTAATGCCTGGGTGTGTGTGTATGTTTTATAATACTATACTCAGGGAGATAACATGCTTCTGAGGCTGAGATGGATACTGCCTTTTCCTGTTCCTCCTCCTGACATGTTGGAAGACTGTGGTATAGAAAATATATATATATTTGGCCTTTTTATCCAGTTTCTGATTCAGAGATCTTAAAACTCTTGATTAATAAGAGTATCTTTTGTTTGCTAAAGAGATGGCTCATGATGAGCCCCTAGACAGCATAGATGAGGACTGGTCACCAGGAAAATCAGCCAAGTGATTAGTGGTTACAATTTTCAGTCCAACCCCATGGGTAGAGGGGCTAGAGATTGAGTTCAGTGACCAATGGCCAATAACTTAATCAATCATGTTTATCTAATGAAACCTCAATTTAAAAATTGGAAGTGAAGTTCAGAGACCTTCTGATCAATGAACACATTAAAGTGTTGGTGACTTGCCCAGAGAGGGCATGGAAGCTCCATGGCCACCTGCTCTTATATCTTATATCTCTCCCATTGAACTGTTCGTGAGTTGTATCCTTTATAATAAAACTGTAGGAGCAAGTATAGTGCTTTTCTGGGTTCTGGAGTCGTTCTAGCAAGTTGTTGAGTTTGAGAGGGCATTGTAGTAATCCCCAAATTTGTATTCTGCTCAGGAGAAGTTCATGTCACCTGAGGACTCCATTTGCAGTTGAGATCTGAAGTGAGGGGAGGTCTTGTGGAATTAAGCCCTTAACCTGTACGGTATGTCCCTAAGACAATACTTTGTTGACGTGATGTGAAGAGCCAGCTCATTGGAAAAGGCCCTGATTCTGAAAAAGACTGAAGGCAGGAGGAAAAGGGAATGACAAGATGAGATGGTTGGATGGCATCACTGACTCAGTGGACATGAGTTTGAGCAAGCTCCAGGAGGTGGTGAAGGACAGGGAAGCCTGGCATGCTGCAGTCCGTGGAGTCGCAAAGAGTCAGACACGGCTGAGCAACTGAACAACAACAAACCTGTAGGGTCTGAGTAATTCCAGGTAGTTAGTTACAGAAGTGAATTGAATTATTGGAAACACAGCTGGTGTCAGAGAATTGACTGTTTTTGGAAAACACACACACGCCATTTATATTTGTGACAGGGTGCAGGAGACCAGCTAAAGAGGCCATTAAACTCATGATCCTTCTCCAGACGTTAGTCATAAATGCTTTTGTTTGGGGACATATCTATATACAGTCAGACAAAGACTTTGACATGGTAACCCTTTTGTTGTCGTTGTTTTGTTCTTGAGAAAGAGAGCTATGAAAACACATCATGTCTAATGACAGCAGTGAATCCTTGAAGTTTACAATATAGAACATGGAGACTTAAGAAAGATCGTCCAAAAAGCCCCATCCTCTGATGGCCAATGGACCAGTCAGAATAACAATTTCTAAGCTGAAATTAATGAAATGAGAGAATTGCAATGATTTTAAGATCTTTGGAGAAGTATTTCTAAGTACATCACTCTCTGAGCAGTGTTAGAAATACTCTTATATGAATACAGATATTATCTCAGAGTAGGGAGACATGCTGTGGTGTGTCTGAATCACCCCACATCTTTGCTCTGCTCAACTGCTTCTGAAATGTTTATCTGCAATACTATTAAGAAGCCTCTGAGAAAGAGTTGCTGGTGATTGCTAACACACTGCTTTCTCTCTGCTCACTAAGGAGAGATTACGGTTTTCTTTGTAGGTCAGTTCACAAACCTCAAAAAACTAATAAGCTTGGAGCAAAACTCCAGTGGGGAAATGTTTACTTTTTGTTCTTAAACCATCATAGCTGGTTTTATTAACACAGCCCTCATCTGCAAAAGCTTTGTACGCTAATGTGCAGAAGAGATCAGAGCCAGCACACGACTTGTCATGCTCCATAAAAATTTTATGGAAAATAAAATGCACTGTTCAGAAGATCAATACTGTTATTCTCTCTCAGCAAACTGTGAATTATTGTTTTCATAAAATAATAATAATGCCAGCATATTGATATTGAATGGGGAATTGAGTCTGTTGTCAAAAATAAAGTCATATTTAGTCTTTTAATGTCTTCTTGGATAAACACCCACGTCAGAAACCTGGGCATCTGTCACTCTCTAAAGATAATGTGAACCAGAAATCATTTTGCTGCCATGTCCTTTGTTATTTCAGCAGCAGCATTGCTCCTGTGTGCATGACTTATTTCTAAATGGGTAGAAGCTAAGAGTCCATACTGGCCACCCCACGGTGTTGAGAAGCTCTAGAGAATTGTGTGTGTAGAGGGAGAAGAAGATGGAAGAGAAAAGTACCAGAGGACTGGGAGAGATGTGGCTGATGATCTCCAAGGTCACTTTTAGCCCTAATACTACCATAGCCAGGGTCATGCTCATGTCACGGAAAAAGCATGACAGCCACATGGCCTGATATCCATCAGTGGCATGGTGGGCAAACTACCTATCTGAGATGCAGCTCTGCTCAGGAATGTTCTTTCTCCAGGATCATTCTCTGTACATCCCTCAGGCTGACTGGAGAGGATACACATTCACTGTCTGGACCTGGCTTCTTCTGTGTGAACCTCATTACCACATTCACTCAGTGTCCTTGTTTCTTCATGCTGATGACCAAAAACTCTGGCTCTGAATAACTTTGGCCTCTGCCAGTTGAAAAGTCACAATGTTTAGACGGATTGAACACCTTGGTGTTAATGTTGGCATTAAATGATGGCCATCTACATAATTTCTACATCTGCCATGTAGGAATCTCTCCTGCTGCCATTTCTCCATCCCAGGTGATATCCAGCTGCAGAAGGCCACTTCTGAAGCCTCCCAACTGGCAGGTATGTGGAGCCTGGAGTGGGAAACCAAGGTGGATGCCTTGGGGCTCTTGGTTGTGATAAGTTGTGCAGAATATGGTGCTTTCTAGGCTGACAAGAGCCCATCAGAGGGACCCTGGGATGAGGACTGATCAGCACATTTTCCTTAGAGGAAGGAGGAGCTACAGCCTGGTGTGTCATCCCTTGGGAGTGCTGGCACCCAGATCCACAAAGGGCTGGGGAACAGGTAAACGAAGGGCAGAGGGACTGCAGCCCCAGAAACTCCAACCTTGGAGCCCAAGAAGGCTGGGATGAAAGAGCCCTGCCTTTGTGCTTAGTTCCCAGATAGGGAGCTGATGCCTTGCCACCTGCTGCCCAGCAGTTGCAGCCATGAGCTGTTAAAGAAAAATAATAATGCATCCGAAGGATCTGCACCCAGTGTGAGGAAGAAACAGAGCACCCCAGATTGGTGGCGTCTAGGGAGCTGAGACACAGGAGAGCAAGCTGCATAAAACAACAAAGGGCAATAAGATTAAATTACACCATAAGCAGACCTTCTGGAAAACAACAAATTAACATAATATGTTTCTTTAATTAGATGACTCTGTAGATGAAATTTAGAACCCAACTTAGTGGCCTAAAGGAGAGGTCACATAGTAGGGGTCACAGGCCAAATATGGCCCATTATCTGTTTTTGTAAATAAAGTTTTATGGGAACATCATCATGTCCATCAACTTATGGACATGCGTTTGTGTCTGCCTTTGTATTGTAACAGCAGATTTGAGTGGTTGGGACAGACTGCATGGCCCACAAAGCCTAGAATATTTACCACCTGACTTTTTTCAGGAAAGTTTGCCGACCCTTGGGCTATAAGATGAAAGGAATTTCTCAAGACCCAACAAAAAGCCAGAAATGGAAATACTAACAAAAACAGCAGGAGATGTGGAATATCCATCCAAAACAGTAATATAAGAATACTGAGAGTTCCAGAAAAAGAACAAAATCAGGCAAAAGAAGATAATAAAATAATTCTTATGTAAGTCATAGAAGTCAGTTTCCAGGTGACAGGTGGAAGGTGTTTATCATGAGGAATCTTTGCTTCATTCATAGCTCTGACCTAAGTGCCTGAGGCAATGGTGTCTAGAAACTATCTATTCTGCGGGATTTCTTCTCATTCTTTCCCCAATATGCCCTCCACCTTTGCCCAACTTTTCTCTTTTCCAGGAAACTGACCTGGAGGAAACGAATACATGATCCTTAGATCTTTTCTATCCTTCTTTCTCTCTCTCTCTCTTTTTTTTCTTTTTTTTTTTTGCTTCTCTTATTCCTGTTAGATTCTGCCAAGGAGTGGGGAGGGCAGCAGCAGGTCAGAGGGAAGTTGGCCAAGAGACAGTAGCTACTGCCAGGGCGTCTTCTCCATACAGCTCTTTTCAGGTTCCTGTAATTCACCTCTCCAGCTGTGTGGTGCTAACAAAACCCCCATACTCCACAACCCATGTTCCTGTTACCTTGCCTCACCTTTGTACATGCTCCCTTAATCTCCCTGACCCCCAGCTCAAGTTTGACATCTATTTACTGGTGAGATCCTGACATACACAATCGTTTATTGTGGTGAAATATCCATAGCATAAGATTGATTATACCAGCCATTTTAAGTATACAATTCAGCAGCATTAGGTACATTCATGGTGTTGTACAATCTTCACCAAAAAGATCCATCTCCAGATCTTTTTCACCTTCCCAAGCTGAAACTGCTGCTGCTGCTGCTAAGTCGCTTCAGTCGTGTCCGACTCTGTGCAACCCCATAGACGGCAGCCCACCAGGCTCCCCCATCCCTGGGATTCTCCAGGCAAGAACACTGGAGTGGGTTGCCAAGCTGCAACAGTCTGCTTTAAACATGAACTCCTCGTCCCACCTCTCCCAGTCCTTGGCAGCCTGCATTCTTCTCTCAGTCTGAATTTTGACTACCATAGGTACTAATGTAGGGGAATCATCACACATTTGTTCTGTTGTGTGTCGCTTATTTCACTTAACATAATGTCTTCAAGGTTCACCTATGTTGTATCATGTGTCAGAATTTCCTTTCTTTTTAAAGCCGAATAATATCTCATTGTTTCTATCTTTTGGCTATTATAAATAATGCTGCTATGAACGTGGGTATACAAATATCTGGGTCCTTACTTCCAATTCTTTGGGGCATATTCCCAGAAGTGAGATTGCTGGACATTTTTGATCTATTTATTAAATGAATGAATGTGCTAAAGAAAGATTTAAGGAGATCAAATTTTAAAAGTTAATAAGTTCTAAGTAGGATTAATGGAAAAGAAAATACTCTTTGTAAAATTCCTAGTTCCAAGGATAAGAAAAAAAAATCACATGTTTTCAATGAGGAAAAATAAAATAGACAAAAAAGAAAAAAGAGATTTGCCTTCTGGCTCTAATGCACAAGCTTGAATTAGACAAAGCTCCCACAGAGAACTACAAAAGCTGAATTAATAAAATTAATAAATATATTTAGGGAAGTTCTTGCAGAGCTACCAAGGGAACCAGGACTTGAGGAGCAAAAATAATGGCAAAGAGGGAAATGTAGTGGGAAGGGGCTGAGTATTTGCTTTTACTTTTCACCTTGAGATCTTTACCAACTTGTAAGCAGTGGCCCAGAAGATGAGAATCTAACAGAAAATAGCCAGAGGATAAGCAACTGATCAGATCTTTTGACATTCTCTTGTTGGTGAGGAGATTAAGGTAAATTTCAAGACTTGACAGGGTGTTTGTAGTAAGCATACCAAATTTTCACTAGGACTTCTGCAATCTAGTCAATAAAACTAAGAATAAAACAGAAATTGACCAGCATTTATCAAACTGACCCCAGTTCAGAATAAGCATGACCACCAGTTGGTTTAAGGTGTTCAGTTCAGTTCAGTCGCTCAGTCGTGTCCGACTCTTTGCAACCCCATAGACTGCAGCACACCAGGCTTCCCTGTCCATCACCAGCTCCCAGAGCTTACTCAAACTCATGTCCATCCAGTCGGTGATGCCATCCAACCATCTCATCCTCTGTCGTCCTCTTCTCCTCCCACCTTCAATCTCTCCCAGCATCAGGGTCTTTTCAAATGAGTCAGCTCTTCGCATGAGGTGGCCAAAGTATTGGAGTTTCAGCTTCTATGTCAGTCCTTCCAATGAACACCCAGGACTGATCTCCTTTAGAATGGACTGGTTGGATCTCCTTGCAGTCCAAGGGACTCTCAATAGTCTTATCCAACACCACAGTTTCAAAAGCATCAATTCTTCTGTGCTCGGCTTTCTTTATAGTCCAACTCTCACATCCAAACATGACCACTGGAAAAACCATAGCCTTGACTAGATGGACCATAAATATTGAAAATCAGTGATCTAAGTATCAATATCAAGAAGTTAGAAAAATGGAAGGAAATAGAAAAAATTATAAAAATAAAAATACATGCATCATGTGCATGTATACATATAGAGAAAGAAAATCAACAATGACAAAAATTAGTTACTGGAAAAGACTAATATAATGAATAAATCTCTAGCAAGATTAATTGAGAAGAATAAAGAAAGCACAAATCACCATTATCAGATTGAAAGAAAAGATCATCTTACAAAAAATAAAAATAAAATATTTTGAGCCACTTTATGCCAATAAATAAGAAAATGTAGATTAAATGGAAGAATTTCTTTAGAAGCAAAATTTACTATATTTACAAGGAGAAATCTTGTGCCAAAGGAGAAACCTTTATGCCAAAACCATAGAGGAAATTTACAAGACAAGAAAATCATAAGAGAAGGCAATGGCACCCCACTCCAGTACTCTTGCCTGGAAAATCCCATGGACGGAGGAGCCTGGTAGGCTGCAGTCCATGGGGTCGCTAAGAGTCGGACATGACTGAGCGACTTCACTTTCACTTTTCACTTTTATGCATTGGAGAAGGAAATGGCAACCCACTCCAGTGTTCTTGCCTGGAGAATCCCAGGGACGGGGGAGCCTGGTAGGCTACCGTCTATGGGGTCACACAGAGTCAGACACGACTGAAGTGACTTAGCATAGCATAGCATAGCATAGCACAAGGATAAAAATAAAATATTAATAGATGTATAACTGAGAAAAAAATTCAATCAGTAATTCAAACTTTCTTGCAAAGAAAAGTCCAGGACCAGATGGCTATAACAGTAAATGCTTCCAAATATTTAAGAAAGAAATAGCTCCAATACTGCAATATTGTGCAAACTTTTACCGAGAAAACAGAACACCATCAAAATTGGTTATCAGATCTGCATAACTTTGATGCCAAAACCATAGAGGAACTTTACAAGACAGGAAAATTATAAGATGGGTTTTCCATTGCTGACAGTGATTAATTAACTACTACAAGAATTTTCCCTCTTGTCATAAAAGACAAAATAAATGAAAGAACAATTTTTAGATATTGGACACAGGAAGCACATGGCTGTGATCCCTGAGAGAATGGAAACAAAGTAAGCCATGGGATTGTGCCAGCATGGTCTCAGCACAGTCTGAGGCATTTTCCAGTCAATAGTACAGGAAGGGTCAATCCAAATAGAACACAACATGCTCATTGAATTGAGGATAAAGAAATTGGAGTTAACAGAAGCTGAGACAGCTAGAAATAGTAAGGCAGGACAACAGAGAGGAGGTAGCTGCAGAGAGAGAGACAGAGAGACCCAGAGATCTGCAGAAGGTCCCATAGATATGCATCTGAGTGCAGACTGGCATACGTGTGGAATGGAACCCCATAAGGCTGAGAGAAAGAGGGAAAGAAAAAAATGAAACTAAAAAGTAATAAGCTAAAACCTTCTTGCAACACACACAAGGCTGGAAATAGTTTGTGTTTCTTCCAACCAGAGTGAAGAGACACTGTCACATATACAGCATTAGGTAGCGTTCTCAGACATGATTGTTTCAGAACACAAATGAAATAAAGTTAGACTGCATTCTGTTCTAGACACCCTGACAGAGTCCAAAGGCAGAAGTGATAGAGATGTTGAAATTAGGAGATAAAGACATTAAAATGACTAAAAATGACCTCTTAAGTATGCTACAGATGCTCAAGAATGAAGGAGTTACAATGAGGGGAAGCATGAAAGTTTTTAAAGAAATCTAATTTAAGCTATAGAGATGAAAAACACAATAACTTCCATGAAAGATATACTAGGTTGGATAAATAGCAAATTAGATTTAAAAAATCAGACATAGCAATAGAAACTAGCACAAGTAAAGGAAAGGGGGGAAAAAGGTAAAAATTAACAAAGCAACCGTGCTATGGACAATACCAAATTATCTAATATAATTGTAGATATATGATAAAGAAGGAGAGAATATATCTGAAAACAAAATAGTGAAAGTTTTCCAAATATGATAAAACCAAAATTCCACAATTCTGAGTCCCAATGAACCCCAGGGAAAAACCATACTAAAGTACATTATAATCAAATTGTTGAAGAACAGCCATGAAGAGAAAATTTTAAAAGCAGTTGGAGTAAAGATATATGTTACATAAGTGAAAGTCTCTCAGTCATGGCTGACTCTTTGTAACCCTACAGAGTATACAGTTCATGGAATTCTCCAGGCCAGAATACTGGAGTGGGTAGCCTTTCCCTTCTCCAGGGGACCTTCCCAACCCAGGGATCAAACCCAGGTCTCCCACACTGAAGGCAGGTTTTTTTTTCCAGCTAAGCCACCAGGGAAGGCTGGTGTTACGTAAAGAGGAATATGTAATGTTATGTAAAGAGGTAAATATGTAATGTTATGTAAAATATGTTAGGTAAAGAGGAATAAAAATAAGTATGTAAGCAAACTTCTGTCAGAAGTTGTGCAAGCTAGAAGACAAGGCCACTTGTTTGAAATACTAAAAGAAAAAAAAGTCTGTCAACCTAGAACTCTATGCCTAATGAAAGTGTCTTTCAAATGTCTAGGCAGGAATAAAGACATTTTTAGACAAACAAAAGCTGCGAGAATTCATCACTATACAAGAAATGTTATAGGAAGTTCTTTGGAGAAAATGAAATGGTACCAGAAGGAAATTTAGCTCTGCACAAAGAAATTCAGTAGAGTACCAGAAATGGTAAATATGTGAGTAAATATAAGACATTTTCCTCATTTTTAAATATCATTAAAGAAAAGTTGTTTAAGAATAATAAAAAATGTATTTATAACATACATATATTTAAATATACAACAACACAAACTATAAAGAGAAAGAGAAATATATTCTTGTAAAGATTTTACAATGCATGTGACGTGGCATACTATTGTTTGAAGATTCACTATGAAGACTTAAATATGCAAATCCCACAACAAAAGCAACAAAAATTAATAAAATGAAGTATAGAAACAAGTTAATAGAGGAGATACAATGAGAACACAAAAATACTCAAATAATCTGAAAGAAAATAAAACAAAGAATAGGACAGATAGGAAATAAATAGCAACATGGCTGATTTAAAACCAAACATATCAAGGAGAAAGGGAAAATGAATAATCAGATTCTAAATTTTATATGAAAACACAAAGGCCTAATGATAGCCAAAACTACCTTGAAGAATAAACTCAATGATTCTTATTAACAGTTATAGTAATTAAATCTGTATAGTATTCCTGGACAAGTATACAGTAATAGAACAGAAAAAAGAGTCCAGAATCACAGCCCTTCAATTAATGGACTGGAAAAATTAGGTTATCAATTAGTGGCCTGGATCCATTAAATAAACAATTGGACTGATAAACTGAATAACTGTGTGTGAAGGAAAACAATGAAGGCCATGATCAAAACCATCCCCAAGAAAAAGAAATGCAAAAAGCGAAATGGTTGTCTAAGGAGGCCTTACAAATAGCTGAGAAAAGAAGAGAAGAGATGTGAAAGGCAAAGGAGAAAAAGAAAGCTACATCCAGATGAATGCAGAGTTACTAAGAATAGCAAGGAGAGATAAGAAAGCCCTCCTCAGTGATCGATTCAGAGATCTCTTCAAGAAAACTAGAGATACCAAGGGAATATTTCATGCAAAGATGGGCACAATAAAGGACAGAAATGGTACGAACCTAACAGAAGCAAAAGATTAAGAAGAGGTGGCAAGAATACACAGAACTATACAAAAAAGGCCTTCATGACCCAGATAGCCACGGTGGTGTGATCACTCACCTAGATCTAGACATCCTGGAATGCAAAGTCAAGTGGGTCTTAGGAAGCATCACTATGAACAAAGCTAGTGGAGGTGGTGGAATTCCGGTTGAGCTATTTCAAATCCTGAAAGATGATGCCGTGAGAGTGCTGCACTAAATATGCCAGCAAATTTAGAAAACTCAGCAGTGGCCACAGGACTAGAAAAAGTCAGTTTTCATTCCAATCCCAAAGAAAGGAAGTGCCAAAGAATGCTCAAACTATTGTGCTATTGCACTCATCTCACATACCAGCAAAGTAATGCTCAAAATTCTCCAAGCTAGGGTTCAGCAACATATGAACTGAGAACTTTCAGATGTTCAAGCTGAATTTAGAAAGGGCAGAGGAACCAGAGATCAAATTGTCAACATCTGTTGGATCATCGAAAAAGCAAGGGAGTTCCAGAAAAACATCTACTTCTGCTTCATTGATCACGCTAAGGCTTTTGATTGTGTGGATCACAACAAACTGTGGAAAACTCTTAAAAAGATGGGAATATCAGCCCATCTCACCTGCCTCCTGAGAAATCTGTATGCAGGTCAAGAAACTGTATACTTCTCCTTTGCCTTTCACATTTTTCTCTTTTTTTTTCTCAGCTATTTGTAAGGCCTCCGTAGACAATCACTTTGTTTTTTGCATTTTTTTTTCTAACCTGTGCAAGGTTAGAACCAGACATGAAACAACAGGCTGGTTCCAAATTGGAAAAGGAGTCTGTCAAGACTGTATATTGTCACCTTGCTTATTTCACTTATATGCAGAGTACATCATGCAAAATGCCAGGATGGATGAAGCACAAGCTGGAATCAAGATTGCTGTTAGAAATATCAATAACCTCAGATATCTGATAATACCACTTTTACAGAAAAAGAGAAGAGGAACTAACAGCCTCTTGATGAAAGTGAAAGAGGAGAATGAAAAAGCTGGCTTAAAGCTTAACATGGAAAAAAACTAAGGTCATGGCATCTGGTCCCATCACTTCATGGCAAATAGATGGGGAAACAATGGAAAAAGTGAGAGATTTTATTTTGTTGGGCTCCAAAATCACTGCAGATGGTGACTTCAGCCATGAAACTAAATGTTGCTTGCTCCTTGAAAGAAAATCTATGACAAACTTATACAGCGTATTAAAAAGCAGATACATTACTTTGTCCACAAAGTCCATCTAGCCAAAGCTGTCGTTTGTCCAGTAGTCATGTGTGGATGTGAGAGTTGGACCATAAAGAAAGCTGAGTACTAAATAATTGATACTTTTGCACTGTGGTGTTGAAGAAGACTCTTGAGAATCCCTTGGACTGCAGAGATCCAGCCAGTCCATCCTAAAGGAAATCAGTCCTGAATAGTCTTTGGAAGGACTGATGCTGAAACTGAAATTGCAATGCATTGGCCACCTGATGCAAAGAACTGACTCATTGGAAAAGACCCTGAAGCTGGGAAATATTGAGAGCAGAAGGAGAGGGGGATGACAGAGGATCAGATGGTTGAATGGCATCATCTACTTGATGGACATGTGTTTGAGCAATGTCTGGGAGTTGGTGATGGACAGGGAAACAAGGCATGCTGCAGTATATGGGGTCAGAAGGAGTTGGACACGACAGAATGACTGAACTGAACTGACTCCCTTTCACTTCACACCATACCCCCAAATCAATTCCAGGTAATCAAAGAGCTTGATACCAAAGGTACATCAATAAACCTTCTAGAAATTACAGAA
Source organism: Bos indicus (assembly GCF_029378745.1). Taxonomy (NCBI): domain Eukaryota; kingdom Metazoa; phylum Chordata; class Mammalia; order Artiodactyla; family Bovidae; genus Bos; species Bos indicus. The sequence goes on from NC_091775.1 coordinate 49,099,882, forward strand.
GCTTTGACTCATTCTATGTGTGAGAATATTCTATACCATCTTCTAGAAGAATGATATTTTTGCACTTCTCTGTTTGTATATTATAAATTACCTAGGATGGTTAGATAGCATCACCAACTCAATGAAAATGAATTTGAGCAAACTCTGGGAGATAGTGGAGGACAGAGGAGCCTGGTGTGCTGCAACCCATGGGGTCACAAAGAGTTTGACACGACTTAGTGACTGAACAACAAAAATGTACTTATGCATGGCTCAGTAGCATGAGGATGACCTCTGAGCCATATTATAATTCATTCTGTCACAAAGTCAACCTGCAATGTTAACATAGTCAGCTCATTCTTTGAAATCTGCCTGAAGAAGCCAGCCATGACAGTCCCTTCTCGGGTAGCCCCAAGACAGTCTGAGATGTCCTTTTCTGCATTTAATCAAGCCCTTGAGATTATATAGTTCTGCATTTGTTACCTGCCTAGGTAGAGTAGAAGTACTCCAATTAAACACTCACAAAATAAAGAGGAAGACAGATGGTTAGTATCAGGCTCTTCTTTTGCTTCTGAGGAAACTAAAGGCTAGAATAACATGGATGAAATATGGAGGAAGAAGGACTGCCCCAAGGAAACCTGAAACCCTTCATCTGACAGGTGAGAGAGAGCTCCAGCATGCTGGGACTCAGAGACTCTATCTGAGGTTTTTAATATTAAATCTGACAAAAACCTTGAAAGTACACACACACACACACACACACACACAGAGTTAAATGTAAATCTACAATGATAAGCGACTGGAAATGTGTAAAGCAAGTAAAATAACTGCCAAATATGAATCCTGAAATAGAAAAGACATGCTTGCTGACTGGAGTGAACATACTTATAGACTGCCACGGAGCTCTCTCGGCAGATCCGAGGGGAAGGGAGAAGGTGGAAATCAATGTGTTTGAATTTCACATCTGCCTCGTCAGATGGGGTAATACTACTTTGGTGGAAGAAAATAGCTGGTACCTTGTTTTCATACAATAATGAGGAAATGCTTGTTTGATTATGAATATAGCAGATGGAAAAATACTGTGGAACTGGTTACCTCTTGCTGCAAGCAGCCCCAAATGTAATGGCTTAAAACAATGATCATTTCTCATGACTTGTTTAGGTTGACTGGGGTCACTGGTGTGGCTACATAGGAACCGGGGATCCCTGTATCTCTCCCTTTCCGTGTGCATGAAGGTTCTCACAGGGTGTCTCATTCTTAAAGAGCATTGCTGAAGCTTCTACACACAGAGGCAGGGACAAAATTGCAGGGGCAGAAGCCCCAAAGATTATTAAGTCCTCAACTCTATAATTGGCACATCAGCTGCCCTACTGTCTTGGTTGAATGAAGTCATGAGTCCAATTCAGATGGAAGAGGATGTGAACACTGACTCCATCTGTTACTGAACTCAGGTTCAGCTCTTCATTGCTCAAGAACCCAATACCAAGAGACAAGTGTTGGGTAAGAGGAAAGATACCTTTATTGAGGAAGCCAGCAATCCTGGGGAGAAGGTGGACTCATGTCCCAAAGAACCAACTCCCTCTTGACCACCAGGAGGAAGAGTTTTTAAAGGGAAATTTCAAGAGTGCACAGGCAGGGGTTGGGGTTTAAATGTAGAATACCAAAGTTAGCTCTGATGGTCATATTGAAATTAGTCATATGGTGGTCTGATCAGTGTCATCTTGATTGTTTTAAGTGCAGTTCACCTTCAGTTCCAGAGTCAGTTTTTTCCCATTTCTCTGGGGCCAGTTCTCAGAACTGTAGCAATTTATGACATACCCACAAGTTGGTCATCACATAATTAACTTCTTGCACCTAGTTAGTTTTAGTATCTGTAAAGCATCTTGAAGGATATGGCTCAGAATACAATCTAAAGCCCTTGAGGAGGAATTAAATGTTCTTGACTTTGTTTAATGGCTAAATTATTATTAATTTGTTTTATTTGACTGTTTTCCTTCATTTATACATATTCTCATTTCTCTGATTAAATTTATTATTTGGCTAAAGGTTTTTTATAGGCAGGCAGAGGACATGGGGGAGGGGTCTGTCCCATAAAGGCCCCATAGGACCCTGCTGTGTTACACATTTCTTAATGGAAGTGCTATTGGATATGGCTACAGGGAAGTGAGATTTTATTCACTTTTATTAATAAGTGGGCTTTTATTAATATTAAAAGGACCAAATATGATATCCAAATACAGCTTCCATTAGCAACCACAAGTCTGTTGTCTGTGTCTGTGAGTCTATTTCTGTTTTGTAGATAAATTCATTTGTGTGATATTTTAGATTCCACATATAATATACTGAGTCACTTTGCTGTAAGGCAGAGATTGGTATAACATTGTACATCAATCATACTTCAAAAAAATTAAATTAGAAAAAACAAATACAACTCCCAAGTGAACGAGGGGAAAGAGAAGTCAACAGTGATTTGATAACACCATAAAATGTAAATGTAAGAAGGAAATAAAGTAAAAGAAATAAAGCAAGATGGACAGAGTAAAGCCAAGTGACCTTATTATGCACTTATTATGCTGAATATGATGAAGATAAGCTCTAAAGAGAAGAATCTAGTCCAATTTTATTCACCATTAGAAGTTACAGAAATATAAATTATAAACAATTAGATACTATAAAAATAAATCAACAAGTAGATAAGTATTTTATTTTACTTTACTTTAAATAATTTAGATGAGATTTGTTCCAGCAATGAAAGTCTGACGGGATGTTACAAACTCAATTCAACAAAATCAATTCTATTAGAAAATAAAGGAGGGAAAGAATTATAATCAAATCAATGATACTAAAAAGGCAATTATTAAAATTTAGATACCATTGATAATGAAAATCTCTTAGTAGAAGAACTAAACAAATACTATTTAAATATGACAAAAGTATTTACCAAAAAAAAGAAAGTGTACCTGCTCAGTCGTGTCTGACTCTTTGTCACTGTAGCCTGCCAGGCTGCTCAGTCCATGGGATTTTTCAGGCAAGAATACTTGACTGAGCTTCCATGCCCTCCTTCAGGGGGATCTTCCCAACCCAGGGATCAAACCCAGGTCTCCCACACTGTAGGCAGTCTCTTCACCATCTGAGCCACCAGGGAAGCTCAAACCCAACAACAAATATTGCCCTTAATGGACATACACTACATCTGTTTATCTTAAAATTGGTAACTAAGAAATTTTCACTAGCACGGTTATTATTCGACATTGCTTTGTCATTGTAGGAAAGGCAGTGATGATATAAGAAAATGAAAAAAATCAGCACACACATTAGAAAAGAGATAAACCTATCCCTTTTTGTTTATTTTGCAGATGTGGCTGCATAGTAAAAAAAATATTGAAGATACTAATAGTTAAGTAAACAAAGTACTTGAATTAAGAAAGAAATTTGATAAAATGGGTTGCTAAAAGAGAATTATAGAAAACAATAATTTTTCTTTATTATAGTGAAAACACCTGAAGGAAATAAACAATAAAAAAAAGACAGGACTTTTATAGAGAAGAGACAGAGAGAGAAAGAAAAAGAGGGAAAGAAAATGGAGGAGGAGGAGGGGGAGGAGGAGGAGTAGGGAGGGAGGGAGAGAGAGAGGCCGGTGGGGAAACAGAGAGACAGACTGTGCTCTGTGTTGTTTGGTTGGTTGGTCGTGGGAGCTTTTTTGGAAGTTAGAAGAAAAATATCCTTCAAATTCATGTGAAGGAACTGGTACTGAGAAAAACCAACAGCGCTTACCTCTCCTTTTCAAATACCAAAACAGACTGCACACAGTTTACTCTGGTGGAGAGATTGCATAGAAAATCCAAAAGCAAATCTCAGTGTAGGGAACATTTTGCTTTCCTGGGAAGAGGATGGATTAATAAATGGTGCTAGTGCAACTTGCCATCTTTCTGGAAGAAAATAAAGCTCAGCTCCTTCTTTATACCACAAAAATATATGAACTACGAACGCACTAATGACCACTGCAAATCTGTAAAACTTCTAGAGGAAAGAAAGAATTTATTAAGCAGAACCAGAAACCCAGCAGCTATAAGATAAAATATAGATTTTATTAAAATTTTAAAAAGCTTCTGCTGGCAAGAAATTAAAAATAAAAACAGATTTCTAAAATACTAACTGTGTCTATGACAGACAAAGTGTTAATAAGTATAATATAAAAGTCTCTAATATCTGACAAATAACAGGAAGACAACCAAAAATGGGCCAAGTATATTAGTAGGCAATGCAATGATGAGCAAATGCAAATAATTAATAAATAGGGAAAGACTCTCTTACTCATCAGCAGTTGGACAATTTAAAGTCAAAAGGAGGTATATCTTTACAACAATCTGACTGTAAAAATTAATGAGAACTTAAACACTTACTGTTGGCAAGATACTTCAGAGAACATATTCCTAACAGTTTCTAATAGACATGTACATTTTAACAGCTATTTGGAAAGCATTTGACAAAACTAATTAAAATTAAGCATATAGATTCCATCCTAAAACTACAAAAGCTGGTACCTAAAGTTATATATTCATAATTATATAATATGTAATTATTATAGATGATAGATACAAATAGATATGTATATGTAGACAGAAAATAGGCAGATTCTGTAGATTTATTCCTGTGGTTAAAAACCAGGAAAAAAATAAACAGTTTAATGCCTCCAAAGAAAGGAATGAATGGATGAAAAATGGTAACCATTACATTAACAAAATAAGAAATGTTATTCAGAGGTTAAAAGAATAAACTAGTTATAAAGTCATCATTTTAGAAAACATACAAAATTTTAGTATGTATGAAAATATGTGTGCTTTTTTGTAACTGTATGTCAGTGGTGAACTATGAATGGACGTTAATCTACAAACATAGGTTAACATAATTTGGAAGTGGTGTAATTATGGTAGATGGAGAAGGAGAATGGAAGTAGAGGCAGTAGCATGGTGGGAGGGCAGGCAGGGAGAGAGAGAGAGAGAAAGAGAGTGACAGGGAAAGAGAGAAAGGAGATGGGAAGAGACAGGGATCGAGAGAAAGACAGAGAATTTTAAAACTTCAGCATGCATAACATGATTCTGTTATTCATTTATGATTTATGTTAAAGAATATGTGTGTGTATGTTTATAATGAAGATAAATATGACCAAAAAACTTTTTAGCAATGTGCATGCAGATTCTTTCTGTTTGAATTGAATTAACCCATTTCTGTTCTGCTGTGAGAAGCAGCAAAAGGATTTGGCTAAAGGCACATTTGGAGTTAAACTGTTTAGATTCCTATCTGACTCCTCCATGACTGTCTGGTTTGGACCACACTGTTTCACCTCCCTGTGCTTTCTTTCCTTATCTTGAAAATGGGAATAATAATTGTGTCCACTTAGCTTTGTGGTGAGAATCAACTCATTTAAGCACTCAGAGCATGCCTAGTATATAGCAAGTTCTATTTTCTGTTTTCAGTCGTAAGGGAAATCAACCCTGAATACTTATTGGAAGGACTGATGCTGAAGCTGAAGCTCCAATACTTTGGCCACTTGAAGTGATAAGCTGACTCACTGGAAAAGACCCTGATGCTGGGAAACATTGAGGGCAGGAGGAGAAGAGGGCAGCAGAGGATGAGATGGTTGGATGGCATCACCGACTCAATGGACGTGAACTTGGGTGAACTCCGGGAGATGGCAAGGGACAGGGAGGCCTGGCGTGCCAAAGTCCATGAGGTTGCAAAGAGCTGGACACATCTTAGCCACTGAACAACAACAGTAATTTTCTATTGCTAAAATTATTTATAAGACTAGGAAAAACTAATTTTTTCCTTTATTTGTCTTTTATTTGTGCATCTAATAAAAACTCCTTACTAACACTAACTTTTTTCCCCCCAAATCTCTTGTGTTTTATAGATATGCAATTATAACATAGGGAAGGAGAGTGCAATTTCTTCTTTATCCTGATTTTTACCTTTTTCTTTTATCTTCACATTCTCTGAAACTTTGAAGAATGATCAATAACAAAGATGATAACAACTATCTTGTCTTTTTCCTGATTTTAATACATACCATTTCAGTTATTCACCATTCAAAATGATTTCTGATGCTTGTCTTGAACAAATAAACTTTGTCATATTGTTTCTTTTATTTATATTTTACTTGGGATTTTTATTGCTAGTGATCACTAAAATTTCATCAAATGTCTTCTTAGGATCTTTTCACATTTTTTTTTTCCCTTAATAAGTTAAAAAAAATCATGGTAGCAAATTTCAAAATATAAAGCATGTTTCCATTTTAAGAACATACCCTGCTTGATTATAGAGTTCTATTCTTTTTTTTCCTAGTCATTATGCATGTATTTTTTTTGCCACACAAATTTGAGTTTTATTCTTTTGATATATCACCAGCTATATGAATTTCTCAAAACACCATTTGGAGCAGTCAATTTACACTGATAAATGGAGCTGGCCTGTAATTGTCTTTCTTTGCATTGCATTTTGCACTATCTGGAGGAGCTGTGTGCTTTATGAAGTACACAAAGGTGCCTGGCGAGGAGCAGGTTGGGTAGACGTTTCTAATTTGCATGAAGGCACCACAGAGGCTGGAGGTAACCAGGATGTTATAATTGATCATTTCTCTTGTTTCCATATACATTTAAAAGTGTAAATTATACCAAAATTATCTGTTCTTTACATATTAGTTAGACTTATACTGTGAACTAATTTCTTTACAAACAGTACATTTTCAATTGCCTTTACAATCTTTTCTTTGTCAATTAGACAATTCAGCTTTTCTATTTCTTCTGGGGTCAGTTTTGGTGTCATTCATATTTCTTAAAAAATTGTCTCAGAGAAACAGAAGCACCATTACCTAAGGCAATGTTCCAGATATTTATTTTTCAGCAGTGTTGTATATGGGCTTCCCTTGTGGCTCAGCTGGTAAATAATCCACCTGCAATGCAGGAGACCTGGGTTTGATCCCTGGGTTTGGAAGATCCTCTGAAGAAGTGAAAGGCTAACCACTCCAGTATTCTGGCCTGGAGAATTCCATGGACTGTATAGTCCATGGGGTTGCAAAGAGTCAGATACAACTGAGTGATTTTCACTTTCACTTTTCACTTGCAGTGTTGTATACAGGGGCAAAAAAGCTTTAAACAAAGGAAATGCTCAGAGGCTTTATTATGAAATGAGAATAATGTGGAATATCATGCAGCCATCAAAAATAATGAGTTCAATTAGACAGATTTTTGCAATGTTTTGTGGCATGTTAAGAGCAAGATTCCGAAGAGTTTACATAGCATCACCTCAACTTGCAAAATAAGCAATTACCTAGAACTCCTCTAGATCAAGGACCTGTAGTCACATTGGCAGCCTGTATTTAAATCTTCTGTGAAGTTGGTCACCTTCTTAACCTCTCTGTACCTCTGATTCCCCACATGTAAAAATGGGAATAATGTGGCAGCTACTTCTAAGAGCTCTGAGGATTAAGTGGGAGTGGAGAGAAAGTAGTGTCAAGAGCATAGTACATACGCTGTGAGAGTTCACTATTGTTTTGCATGTATTAGTATAAACATAAACACAGATATGGTCACCTTAACACACAAAAAAAGTGTGAATGGATGTACACCAAGTTACCTATGGGGAAGTGAGGTTGATATGCAGAAAAATTGAAAAATGAAAAGACTCTAGATAAAAAAGTGAAAGTTAAGCTTCCAGTTATGTTGAAACATATATGTGTGTGTATGTGTGTGTAGAAATGCACAAAGAATTGTCATCACGCATATTAAAAACTGGGAACCTCAAGACAATTCTGTAAAATGAAATAATGCAAAGAGATCATGTAGAGGAGTCTCTTTCATTCAATTTTTTTTAAAGGAAAAATAGGAACAATAACTGCCAGTAGATTGAGAATATCCAAGGCAGGATGCCAGAAGGCCTGTTGATTGCATTTTCTTGAGTGAAAGAAAGATTGACAAACATCTCCCTCTTACGAAAACAATAACTAAACATGTGGAGGAGAAGGGAGGGGAGCTGTTTAGTAACAAAATGTCACATAAGCTTGTGGTTTTGCAAGTTCTGCTTTGTTCCCAGCCCCACTAAGCCTGTCTGATGAGGCTGGCAGTGCTCACCTGGCAGCCAACCTAAATAGTCTTCAGACCCAGTACTTGCTCACTGAGTCAAGTGCTATCGTCAACAGACCCCATGGCAGGCACTTCATAAGCCCCCTCGGATCATCTGGCATTTCCATCATCTTATGGGGAGGCACCACTATTACACAGCTTCTTATAGATGAGGAAATGAAGGCTCAGACAGGTTACGTAGCTGGCCCGAGGCCACCATGACCGGATGTGGAGCTTGCGCTGTGAGTGTGAAACCACATGAATATAAGCCAAGATGCACACCAAATGTTTCTCTCTTCAGCCTCTTGAATAGGCTTAATCCATCTGGTTTGAAAGAGGCAAAAATTTCCAAACTGTGTTTTATTTACTTACCAAGATTATCTTTAGCATCTTACAAAATAGAACCAGTGAAAACAAAGTTATTTATGAAACTCATGATGTTTTATGAATAAATATTTCAGGAGTGTTTGGCCAGAAAAGCTTTGCTAATATTGCAAAACAAAGGCAGGTGTTAATTGCTCAGTTGTGCCCCTCTTTGCGACCCCATGGACTATAGCCTGCCAGGCTCCTCTGTCCATGGAATTCTCCAGGCAAGAGTACTACAGTGGGTAGCCATTCCATTCTTCAGGAGATCTTCCTGATCCAGGGATCAACCTCAGGTCTCCCGCATTGTAGGCAGGTTCTTTACCATCTGAGGCAACAGGGAAACCCAGAACAAAGGCAAAGATGCTCCTGAATTGAATCTTTTTTTTTTTTTTCTGAAAAGATTTTGTGGACCACAACCACATCTTGCAAAATTTCCCTGAGCAGGCAGTTCTCTGCTGTGGGGTACAATCCCCAATCAGGACCTTTCTTCAGCTGGGACCTCACTTTATCATATAAGGTAATTGCATTCTGGAGTTGGCAATAGGAAACTGGAGCAAATCCCAGGGACCCAGAAATGAAAGCACTTAAAAGTTTGTGACATCTGTTTTTATTAAAACTTGACATCATTTATCAAATAATATTTATAGCAACCCCCTTCTCCAGTTAAAGAGGAGTCTGGACTTGGGAGAAATCATCTCTTATTGGCTTAAGTTACAGAAGAGCCAGGAGTGTACCCATATCTTGGAACAACATGAGCTGGAGGAATTTCAAACCCTGTGAATGTCCACTCCACTCTGGCGCTCTGTCCTAATATTCCAAATATACGTTCTCTGAAATAAAGATTTTTACTCTGGAGAGGCTTCATTCCAAAGTGAACATTGTGTATCAATAAAGCGTTGACAGTATCTATCAGCTTAATGTATTTTCTCATCTTCCAGTCCTTCATATTAGTCTCCAAAAAGGCATTGAAATAGTTATAAAAAGGTGAGCTGAATCCAGAGTGAATTCTATGGAACTTGAATTTTGCTGAATGCTGATTCTTGGTAATTTTTAAGTGTCCCTTGCAAGATCTATCTCTTGACAAGCCCATCTTCCTATGCCTTCAAAAACCTGAGTAGCAATGACTACATTTCATCCCAGGATTTGCCAAGATACCGGGGGCAAAAGGGCTTCCCCAGAGGCTCAGTAGGTAAAGATGCCTGAGGATGACTACAGGGCAAGAGATTAAGGAGGCGTGGATTTGACCCCTGAGTCAGGAAGATCCCCTGGAGGAGGAAATGGCTACCCATGCCAGTATTTTTGCCCTAACAGTCCTGTGGACAGAGGAGCCTGGAGGACTACAGTCTACGGGGTTTCAAAGAGTTGGACACAACTCAACAGCTGAGCACGGCACAGGGGCAAACAAGGCGGCCATGTGAGCTGCTCCTGAGATGTGAAGAGGGGCTACTCGTCTGCCACAGAAAGGGGTTCATCACTCCCAGGAGTTCCAGTCTTTTTTGTTTCATTCTCATCATTTGACTTTGCATGTGCTTTTAATGCTCATATAGTCAAACTGAATGATTTTTATATTTTCTGACTCCCTGATTTTATGTCCATAGGTATGCATGAATTCATATACTTTCTAGTTTCCTTTTTTGAGTTTTATGTTCTTACATTAAAAGAAACATTAGGTACCTGGAGATTTCAACCAATGACACTGTCATTTTTAATTATGAAATCTCATACATGCTGTACCGTATGCAATATACCTGACATGTTAAGAATAGTGAAAGAAATTTCCCGAAAGCAGGATGAATAGTCCCCCACTGCATGGGTGATCCTTCCTTTACCCCAGCCTTACCTCCCAGATGAATTTCTTCCATGACGTTTATTGGCCCCTTGCTTTTCTTTAGAGAATTACTAAATATACACGTGTCCATAAATAATACACTTAGTATTGCATATTTTTTAAGGATCTATTTCTTTGACTAAGCTGTGTGGCATGTGGGATCTTAGTTCCCAGACCAGGAATCGAACCTGTGCTCCCTGCAGTGGAAGCTCAGAGTCTTAACCACTTGACCACCAGGGAAGTCCAGTTTTAATATTTTGAGCCAGTTACCCTTCCTCCGCAATATGGTGCTCCTGCATTACTTCTCCCTTGGGTCTTCATGATAAACACCTATGTTTCTCTCCTTCTGTTCATGCATTCTCTCTGCTGAAGACCCTTGTTTGTTGTTGCTGTTGCTTAGTCACCAAGTCGTCTCCAACTCTTTGCGACCCCTTAGACTGTATGTAGCCTGCCAAGCTTCTTGGTCCATGGGATTCTCCAGACAACAATACTGGAGTGGGTTACCATTTTCTTCTCCAGGTGATCAGGGATCAAACCTGTGTCTCGTGAATTGGCAGGCGGATTCTTTACCCCTGAGTCACCTAGGAAGCCCAAAGATCCTTTTACAACAGAGTTAAAGCCAAGTTCCTTGAGGTGGTAGCTCTCCAAACACCACCTGCTTCCTCTGCCTTCCAAGCTCCCGGGTTTCCATCCATAGACCTCGGCATCTGCTACTTTCTAAATTGCTCACTCTGCTCCCACCTGCTGGCCTCTTGCTGTTCCTCCAATGTTCCCAGCACACCTCCATCTCAGGGCTTTTGCTCATGCTGTTTCATATCTTTCCTCCACATCATGGGACCCAAGCTGGCATCTTCTTGGTTCAATCTTGCCTTCTCCATGAGGCTTTTCAACTTGAACTTCAAGAGATGGCCTTCCCTGTCTGCTTTCCTGCCTCCTGCCTCCATGGCACCATCTCCATCTAACAACTACATATTTAATCATGTATGTATTTATTTTGTCCAGAACATGGTGGTATGTATTTATTTCCACCAGCTTTCAGGATCGGAGAAGGCAATGGCACCCCACTCCAGTACTCTTGCCTGGAAAATATCATGGATAGAGGAGCCTGGAAGGCTGCAGTCCATGGGGTCGCTGAGGGTCGGACACGACTGAGCGATTTCACTTTCCTTTTCACTTTCCTGCATTGGGGAAGGAAATGGCAACCCACTCCAGTGTTCTTGCCTGGAGAATCCCAGGGACAGGGGAGCCTGGTGGGCTGCCGTCTCTGGGGTCGCACAGAGTTGGACACGACTGAAGTGACTTAGCAGCAGCAGCAGCAGCAAGAATATATATATTCCCAATATAGTTGTATATTATAGCCCAATATGGTTTTGTATGTTTCTCCCAGTGAACACATGCAAGAGTCTCCAGGACATTGCTCTCTGAGTCTGTTTTAATCCATGCTTCTGCTGAGCTTCATTGTCTGGCAGGTATTGGGTGACTTCATCTTCCTTACTTTTGCCTGGGCTGTGGTATTAATTCTAGGTGCTGTCCCTTGACCTTGCTGAGCATCTTTTTGTTCTGAAAAAGTCCAGTCCAGCCTTAAAAGGCAAGAGTCATGGCCTGGGGCTGCCTGGGCCCGATTGTCCTTCAGCCGCTTTTCGAACTTCAGAGGAGGGCAGACTCCAGGGTTCATCATGATGATGGTTTCCAAGGCTTTGGTTTTTTAAGTTTGATTTCCCCAAGCCGCTCAGGACTCCTGAACCCTCCCTGCTAAAAATTGTTTGTTATCAGAACCACAATGCATTTTGCAATTATCTTGCCCCCTGGCATCTTCAATTGTCTCCATCAATTCCGCTCCCTGAGTTTGCCTCTTTGGGGAGCCATTCACTCTTTCCAGTCAAGTTCTCTTCATCCTTGTTTGCTCTCAGAAAACGCCTCTTACCTTCTCCTTTTACAGCCTTATCACGGCAGTTTATGGCAGAAAGAGTGAAGCTGACATGTGATGGAGAACCTGCAGAGAAATCCTTTGAGTCCTGGGTTTCCAGGAGACACATGCATTCCTTCCGAGGAATGATGCCAAGATGGTTTTACTCTGTAGATCCAGCATTTTTACTGTAATTCAGGGACATCTGCCAGATTTGTTAACTGGCTGGAGAGACAAACTGGGGAAGCATTTTCTGCTCCAAATCATTTTAGCTTTGGAAAGCGACATGCTGTTTTATAAGTGCACAGGAGAGCCTCACAACTTTCAAAAGTGGAAAAGGAAAAGTGATGGAGGGTGTCCCCGACGTCTTTATAGATGCATTTGGATCTTGACTTGACTGCTGTAAACAAGAGATGCCAAATAATACTGGCCAAAATAAGAATTCATACATTTCCTTCCCACAAAGTGCAGGACTCAAACCTCTCTTCTGTTACCGGGCATCCATCCAATGTCACTGTGATCCTCTGGTCCTCAATTGGTGGCAGGGAGAGAAGCAAGGAGCGGTAGCTTCCTTGAAGGCACAACTTGGAATCAGGATGTATCATACTATACATGGCTGCTTCTAAAGGCACAGGAGACTGGAGAGCTAACCAGCCAGGGGGCCATGTTCCAGGGTGCACACTATTATTCTGGATGAGGGGAGAGGAGTGCAGACCTGCCATGACAGAGAACTCAAGGGTTCCTTATCTCCTACCCATCCAGGTTCTGTGCTTGTCCCCTGTCTGGTTAAGGAGACAGCAGACCTGTTGTCTGTGAACTCTAGGAGGAGACACATAGTCTCACTTCCAAGATCTGCTGCTTCCCAGACACAGGCTTTGGGCAGATGGTCCAACCTTGACTCCTTAGTTGCTTCATCCGTTAAATGGAACAACTGACTCTCCATCATAGAAGTGGTCTGTTTTTTGAATGGGTTTCTCTATTGTTCTATCTTCTTAATTTTCTTAAGAATATTCATTTGGGCAGCAAGAAGATAAAACCAGTCAATTCTAAAAGAAATCAACTCTGAATATTCATTAGAATGACTGATACTGAAGCTGAAGCTCCAATATTTTGGCCACCTGATGCGAAGAGCTGATTCACTGGAAAACACTTTGATACTGGGAAATATTGAGGGCAAAAGAAGGGAGTGGTGGCAGAGGATGAGATGGTTAGATAGCATCACTGAGTCAATGGGCATGAATTTGAGCACACTCTGAGAGATAGTGAAGGACAGAGGAGCCTGACATGCTGCAGTCCATGGGATCATAAAGAGTCAGACATGACTTAGGGACTGAACAACAACAACAGGGCTCCCCAAACTCAGTTTCAAGGAAGTTGGAACTTGCCCCTCTCCAGGTTTCTGTCTATCTTTTGCTGCCTTGGGCATCCTGCCCTTGCCAGCATCTCTGAGGTTGTGATCTGAGGTCTTGTGATCTGCTCCTTGCCACATCTCTGAGGTTCCTGGAGGCCCTGACTCCTCTTGGGTCCTTACCTCTCTGTCCAAGCCCCTTGCTCTCCTGCTCTTCTGAAAAATAGGCAGGCCAGCCCTGGGGCAGCTGATGGCAATGCAAGGTGCCCCTCCCTCTTCTGCCAGCTTATCTATCAGCTCATCTCTGTTCTGGAGGAAATGTGTGTGTGCGTGCATGCACGCGCATGTGTGTGTATGTATTGGGGTGGCTAGTCATTAACAAAAGCACTGTGCTCAGATATGGAGCTTTAATGGAACCAGGCTCTTGGCTTCATGATTTTATTTCATATCCAGCAAGATTCAAGATTCCAGAGTGACCTGCTAGTGCTTCCTGGTTAAGGGTTCTGGATCAGCCACCTGGTTCTGTCCAGTAATGGGATGGCCAATGACTCAGCATCCCTGGGATGAGTTTCCTCATCTGCAAGACTGAGGAAAATAGTGACACTTACTTCATGGGGTTAGGATTAAATGAAATGACACATGAAAACACTTAGGATATTTTCTGGCAGATCAGATCAGATCAGATCAGTCGCTCAGTCATGTCCGACTCTTTGTGACCCCATGTATCGCAGCACGCCAGGCCTCCCTGTCCATCACTGACTCCCAGAGTTCACTCAGACTCATGTCCATCGAGTCAGTGATGCCATCCAGCCATCTCATCCTCTGTCATCCCCTTCTCCTCCTACCCCCAATCCCTCCCAGCATCAGAGTCTTTTCCAATGAGTCAACTCTTCGCATGAGGTGGCCAAAGTACTGGAGTTTCAGCTTTAGCATCATTCCTTCCAAAGAAATCCCAGGGCTGATCGCCTTCAGAATGGACTGGTTGGATCTCCTTGCAGTCCAAGGGACTCTCAAGAGTCTTCTCCAACACCACAGTTCAAAAGCATCAATTCTTTGGCACTCAGCCTTCTTCACAGTCCAACTCTCATAAATGAATGTTACCTACTGCTGCCATTGGGCTTCCCTGGTGGCTCAAACAGTGAAGAATCTGCCTGCAATGCATGAGACCCTAGTTCAATTCCTGGGTTGGGAAGATCCCATGAAGAAGGGAATGGCAACCCACTCCAGTATTCTTGAATCCCATGAACAGAGAAGCCTGGAGGGCTACAGCCCATGGGGGTCTCAAAGAGTTGGACACAATTGTGTGACTAACACTTTCACTTCACTTTTCACTCTTACTATCACAATCAGGAAATCTCAGGTATTTCAGTAGCCTCTGCTGTAACCAAGTAACACAGAGTGGCTTAGACAACAGAAATGTGTTGTCTAGAGTCTTGGAGGCTGGAAGTCCAGGATACAGGTGTCGGCAGGGCTGGTTCCTCCTGAGGCCTCTCTCCTCGGTGGGCAGATCGCCTTCTTCTCCCTGTATCCTCACGTGGCCATCCTTCTGTGAGTGTCTGTGTCCTGATCTCCTCATAAGGACACCAGTCGCACTGAATTGGAACCCACCCTAATGACTTCATTTTAACTTGATTATCTCTATAAAGAGCTGATCTCCAAATATGGTTA
Source organism: Bos indicus (assembly GCF_029378745.1). NCBI lineage: Eukaryota > Metazoa > Chordata > Mammalia > Artiodactyla > Bovidae > Bos > Bos indicus. The sequence goes on from NC_091775.1 coordinate 49,115,097, forward strand.
CATTTGAAAGTACAGGTATTTAGGGCTCCAACATATGATTTTGGTGGAGACATAATTCAGTCCATAACATCAGGTTTTGGGGATTTTGATTTGCTCAACGGATGTGTTTGGGTGGCACTTTTTTCCCCCCTAGAATCCATTATGTATATTTTTTCTTAATTAAAAGAAAGAAAAAATCTGAGTTTTCCTCTTCCTTATGCAAATACGATTTGCTTTTAGATGAGAATAAAATCATAGGAAATGGAATCTGCACCATTAGAGATAGAAATGGTAATGAGTTTTAATAGTGCATTTTGGTTTTCGGTATTGAAATGAACTTACTGCGGCTCAAAGTTATTAGCTCTCCAGTCACATGACAGACAGCTGTAGAACTTTTAAAAAAATAAAAAGAAAGCTAAAACCTCTGAGCATTCTTTAACATCAGCTGTCAGCTCTGACACTGGGCTGCAGACCAATATTACATGGCAGCTAATAAAGCAATGAGCTTAAATTGGGTATAGGCTATTGATTTAAAGCACAAGTATGTAGATTAAAATCTAGCCCCTGAGAATCCATTTTATAAACTCAGAGTATTTGTCTTGAGAAAGTGAAGCCTAAAGTGGGAAGGAGAAGGTTGCTAAGTACCAAGGGAGTCACTGAACTAGTTAAATTCTTAAATGGTAATTGTCAGTCTTAACTGCTGGGAGACAAGAAGGCTGGAGTACAGGAGAAAAGATGACACCAGGGACAGATCAGGTGATGGTCCCTTCCTTTGGGCTCCTTGTTCTGTAAATAAGTAGACTCGTCTCTGCAGGTGGAAGAAACATCTGAGAAATTGACCTCCACATCGACATTGTTTGTGGGCTTCCCAAGTGACACTTTTCTTTTCCCAGGTAAAGAATCCACCTGCCAATACAGAAGACCCAAGAGACAGGGGTCCAATCCCTGGGTTGGAAAGATTCCCCCTGGAGGAGGGCATGACAACCCACTCCAGTAGTCTTGCCTGGAGAATCCAATGGACAGAGGAGCCTTGCGGGCTACAGTCCATGGGATGGCACGGAGGTGGACATGACTGAAGCAACTTAGCATGCAGTTGATTCTATTTGTACAACTTTGTACCTTTGAGTGTATTTTCATTGTAAGATGAGTGTGTTTCTCTGAGAAATAAAAGAGACTCAAGAAGTAAAATCATTGCAGTTCTAAGTGTGGTATGAGTCTTTAAAAATACAGCACAAATAGTGGTTTTTTAAAAAAATATCTATTTATTTATGTATTTGTCTCTTCTGGGTCTTAGTTGTGGCATGATGGATCTTTGATCTTTGTTGTGGCTTGCAAGATCTTTAGCTGCAGCATGTGGGATCTAGTTCCCTGACCCAGGATCAAACTTGGGACCCTTGTATTGGAAATGCAGAGTCTTGGCCATTGAACCACCAGGGAAGTCCCCTAACTAGAGATTTTGAGCAAACCTTTTAATAGAAATAGGGTTTCTCAGGTGGCTCAGTGGTAAAGAATCTGCCTGCCAATGCACAAGACACAGGAGACACTGGTTCGATCCCTGGTTGGAGAAGATCCCCTGGAGAAGGAAATGGAAATTAATTTATATGGTACAAATCCTTCACCAGCTACCCACTGTCTGATGGATTAAGACAGAACATCCAGGGAACTTCCCTGAGTTGCTATTTCCAAAGTCCACATCTGACAGCTGGTGCGCAAGGCTCATTTGAGGAGCTTGTCCAAAGCTTGCTGCCCTGTCCTGTCCCCTTCTCACCCTCAGATTTCATCTCAGGCAATCATGGGTCTCAGTTCTAGATGCCTATCAGCTTTCTGAGGAGAAATATCACATCTTTCCAGGTGGTGCCTGAAATCTGTAAGAAAGGGAGCTGATACTGTTTCAAAGTGGGCTGGGCTATTTTTATGATTGTGTGCAGAGCATTCTGGAAGAAACAGCCCTTGGCTTCCATCAGTCATCCATCCTCAAAGCAGAGAGCAAGATAACATTCTGCACTCTGTGTGTTCAGATTATAGTTCCTGACTGAAGTTTCCGGGTTGTTGACAATGAACCGAGTTGATGGAGGGATGATGGGTGGGGAGAGGTGCAAAAACTTGCTAAGCCAGCCAGGGAAAGGAGGAGAGAGAGGAATCTGGGTGGGAAAGCTACAGTTGCAGGCCCCCAGATCCTGAGGAGGGGGTGCATGATGAAGCAGAAGCTGTGAATGTGAGCTGGGAAATGTCAGCAGGTTGGTTTCCTTATAAAGAGACACCTGCAGGGGCAGAGAAACACACAGGGGTTGGGAGAGGACTGATGGTGGGCAAGGGTGGGGACGGCTGGCAGGAGGCTGGCAGGAGGGCCCAGTGGTCTGGAGCAGGGGGTGGTCTGCTTGGGGCTCATTTGTTTCCAAGTCTTTTCCCCCCAAGCTGTGCCCTTGGAGACATAGAGGGCACTTGTAAGCATCTGTGGGTGTAGCTTTGGCTCCTTAGGGAAGCAGCTTTGCATGATGAAAGAATAATTCAGAGTCCTATGTCTATTGCCGCTCACCTGTGAGGGTGACTGAAATATGTTTGAGTGAAAGCTGGACTCATCCAGGAATGGTGAATGATTCCCATCTTTAGTGCTGCCATGCTGATGTGCAGAAAGGTCTGAAATGAGGCTGATGGAAAAGTCTCATTTTCTATTTCTTCATTTCCCATTCATTCTGCAGCCTCCACCTGTCCCCTCCTCCCCTTCCTCCCCCTCTCTTCTCCCTCTCCCTCCCCCTCCCCTCCTCTCCCTCTTCCTCTCCCTCCTCCTCCCTTTCCAGTTCCCTGAGCTCAGGCAAACAGCCTCGGTGCTACCCTAAGATGTCGTGGGGATAGCTTCCCTACACCTGCTCTTGAGTGCCTTCCTATCACCTGTTCACCTGCTCAAAAGGTGTCCAATTCCTTTATGCCAGATCCTCCATGAACCCTTGCTGCAGGACCCCGCCTTCTTTGTGCCTCCTCTGCCTCCTTTACTGAAGTTACAGTGCACCCTCAGGATTGTACCCTCAGGCAATGTTTTCATGAGTGGTTACGTGGTGCCTCCACCTCCATTTGGACTGTAAGCATGTTGGGTCCAGAAGCTGCTTCACCATGTTTTGTAGCACTTCTCTGAGCTCTAAGGATGCTCACCCAGTGCGTATATGGTAGATCCTCCAATTTTGCTGGGTTCCAGAAAGAACCTGCTCCACAGTTGATCCAGACCATGCCTCTAGACTCTTACCTGAGGTGTGATAGAGAGTTCAGTGGGGGTATCCTTCAGGAGTGCCCCTGGGATTGGCCAGAGGGCAGTCCCCAGCCCTGCCAGCCCAGGCTTGTTGATTCCCCTCTCAGGTCATTGTCAGAGAAAGTGTGAGCCCTCATGGTGATGCCGTCCCTTGGGGGTGAGGTGGATGGGATGCTTATGTGTGGCTGGAGCCCAGCAATCACCCTGAGCTACTGGTTGGCTGAATACAGAGGGAACCAGGTTACAGCCAAAGACACAGCAGCAAGTGACAAAAGACCTGCAACCCTTGTTGCTGTTGGGAGGTGTGCCTCTGAAGCTTTTCCAGCTCTTCCAAGAATCTCATAGCCCAAATCTCATTAGGATAACAAGTTAGGGAAATTTGGGAATGACCACAGAACACATTCAACTTGCTAATTAAGAAAGGAAGTTGGGCCTTGTGTTGACCCCAGCATGATGTGAGCTTCTGGAAAGCGTATTACTTAGAAACGGGTACCCAGGGGGCTGTACATAGGCAAGGGGCAACCTCAGTAGCTTCCTTGAGTGTCACAGTCCTCAGATAGTTTTCTCAGTTCTGTGAGGACTGTTAGTGTGCAAATCTTGTTGTGGGGGCCCATACGTGATGGGTTTTTTAATAAAGTTGAAAGCTAGTGTGTGTTTGGGGTACATACATATTCATTCGTGTGTATTTGATTGTCTATCTCGGCTTCCCAGGTGGCTTAGCGGTAAAGAATCCACCTGCCAATGTAGGAGATGCAGGAGACAGATTTCATCCCTGGGTCAGTGAGACCCCCTGGAGGAGGAAATGACAACCCACTTCAGTATTCTTGCCTGGAGAATCCCATGGACAGAGAAGCCTGAGAGGCTACAGTCCATGGAGTCACAAAGACTTGGATACAACTGAGCACACATGCACACATGTGCAACTCTCTATCCACCCCTCTATATGCGCACAACAGACACACACACACACACCCGCCCGTCCATCCATCTAGACACAAACACATGTGCACATATCCATCCATTCACCCAGACAGATAGACAGACACACATGGACACACACATACACATGTCCATCATGTTCACCCATCCATTCATCCATTCTTGTACACATATATACATACACACACTCACATTCACCCTTCCATCTTCCATCTTCCGTCTATACAGATATAGTCCGTCTTCCATCTACATAGATACATCTTCCATGTATATAGATACACACACACACACTAACATATTCATCCATCCATCTAGTCATCAAGACACATACACACACATAGAACCATCTATCCATCCACCCATCCATCATCCATTTATCCACCTAGGCACAGTTACACATACTCACATACATCCATTCATCCATGTAAACACACACATTCACACACACACACATACACTCATGCACACACACACCCTTTTCACTGAAGACATCTAGCTAGACTGATGAACTCTTAATGCAGCATGGTGGTTGGCCAGCAGGACTCTGAGCTGATTGGGAAAGTGACTTCGATTAGACCATGAGGCCTCTCTGCTGGATTTGATGCTTTGTTCCTAATGCAGCATGAGATCCTGAAATTCTTGCTCACTGGTCCTCTGCAATCCTGCCATCCTGTGTGTGGCTTAATCACTCAATAAGGAAAGAGAATTTGGCCTGCGTCTGTTCATGGAGAGAAAATGAGGATGTGCAGTTGTTAGAACGCTGTGGGGTCCACCGTCCTGCTGCAGTACAGACTCCTTTCTTCTTGAGCAGAACAAGAAGTTCTGTGCTGATATGATTTTTACATCTCAGAATGAGCTAGCAGCAAAGTGTGGTGAGGGAAGAGATGGGACTTGAAACACACCTGTTAGCAGCAGTCCTACTGTGAACAATTAAACCACTGACAAAGGAAACAGTAGCTTAATCATCCTGTGTATTAATATCCCTAGCCTCAATGTTCCCCAATGTTTAAAACAACAAAAAGTGCTTTTGGAACCTATTGGAAACCACTGGAGCCTACTAATGCATGCCAGCTCCTGGAGAGCCTTGAAATTGAAGTCAATTTGCCTTAATAAAGCTGTTTAACATTAATTTAAGGTGGACCTATGCCAGGTTTGAGAAAATGAAGAAAAATGGAGTGGGTGGTTACAACGAAGCATCCTTCTGGGTTAAGAAAGAGGGGGACCCCAGTGCCTCAGCTCCACAAAGCTATAAACTACTCTGGGTTCTATAGGAAGCAACATTCTCCCACTGGCATCTTGTGCTTAGAGTTTTGAATCCTCACACAGTTTTGATAGAGTTTAACCCCTTTAAGCTGCTATAGTAGAGGTAACAAATATTAAAATGTTGTTATATAAGGTCCAGTGAAGATCATGAATTCCTTGAATCTTTTGAAAGTCTTCTTTCTGTCAGGAAGTGATATTTTCATAAATTAGAACAATGGTTGTCAGGGACCTTGAGTTGGGGACAGGAGGGAGTTGATGGAAAGGGAGGTTTTGTATCTGATTTTTCTCGTTCTGACTGTTTCTACAAGAGGCCACATCAACCTTGCTGGAAAGCTTGCCTCCCAAATTAAGATTTTGAGAGTTGTCAGGATTCAGAAATGTCTCTGCTAAGTTTGCTGAGGCAAAAAGGATTTGTTGAAAAAAATCCCTTCACTCCCTGTCTTTGTTCTTAAATTCAATCATGCTATTCAAAGCGCAGTAAATATTTAGAAGAAATAAAAAGTCCAACTTGAGGGACTTTCCTGGTGGTCCAGTGGTTGGAGATTCACCTTTCAATGCAGGGGGTACAAGTTCAACCCCTGCTCCAGGAGCTAGATCCCATATGGTTCACAGTCAAAAAACCAAAACATAAAACAAAAGTAATATTGTAACAAATTCATTTTTAGAAAATGGTCCACATTGGAAAAATAAATAAGTTAAATTGAAAGTCCAACTTGAATACACCCTAACAAAGCATACCCTGAATACTCACTGGAAGGACCGATGCTGAAGCTGAAGCTCTAATACTTTGGCCACCTAATGTGAAGAGCTGACTCATTGGAAAAGACCTGATGATTGGAAAGACTGAAGGCAGGAGAAGAAGGGGGTGACAGAGGACTAGAAGGTTGGATAGCATCACTGACTCAATGGACATGACTTTGAGCAAGCTCCAGGAGTTGGTGATGGACAGGGACGCCTGGCCCGGTGCAGTCCATGGAGTCTCAAAGAGCTGGACACAACCGAGCACCTGAAAGGCAACAGCACAGTGTACCCTCTCCTGGTTGAGGCGGAATGTTCCAGAGAAAACTCTCTGAGATTCCAAGATGGCCATCAGATTACCTCAATGCTTGGCTCCCTGGTGACAGAGTAGACTACAACTAACGAGTTGCCCCGGTGGCCCAAAGTGATTTTAAAAGCGAAAATGCTCTTAAAAGGAAAAGGGTGGTTGTTATTCCGTTCCTTTGTACCATGTTGCAACGTGGAAGCCTTTGTCAGCCTCCTACGAAGGCTAATTTTAGCTATTTGTTGAGTTCCTACTACATGCTGGGCACGGTGGTAGACATTTAAGAATCCATTAAATTATGTTCTGCTCATAATAGTCTGGCAGGGGTGGTGTGATTCTCCTGTTTTGTGTATGAAGACAATGAGATTTGGAGAGGGCAGGCAGCTCGGCCAAGGTCAGATGGCTGGCAGGCAATGGAGCAGGAATTTGCATCTACAGAAAGGCTCTGTTTCATGGCAGGCTCTTCCTCATCTCCATAACCATTGTCACAGGCTTCACCATTGTCATTTTGTTGTTTTGCTTAGAGGCTAACGTGGGGAGGAAGCATCACTTCCTGCAAATTACGCCTTTGCCAGGATGAAATATTAGTCATACCAGCATAATGGCCTGACGTTGCTGTGTGCTCTGAAACTTTCCAAACAAGTAGAGGGGAAAACAAGAGCCAAAGGAAAAGCTCTGTTAATTCAAAGAGACAGCATGGACCCCAGTCTTGGAAAGGCCTAAATGAAGGCTCATTGAAGGCAGAAATAATTGAGGTGGAGACCCCATACACACAGAGAGGGTAGGTAAAAGGATTTCCCTGTGTCCCAAGGCACAATGGCAAAGTTAGTGACAGTGAGGACCCATTCATTCATTCATTCTTTCATACAATCAGCATTTATTGAGTAGGGAGGGAGCTATGCCTACTGAAGAGAGAGCTCAAAGAGACGTGGAACTTACATGCTAATGCGGGAAGCAGACAACAAATTAATGCATAAACATGTATTCCATCATTTCTATGGAGAATCACTGAGAAGAGAAAGAGGGGTAGGAGGTACCAGGCTGGCGTGGGAGTGGCTCCTGTGTCTGATAGAGTCAGGGAGGTTCTGCTCAGAATGTCAGGGATGAGCAGAGGTTTGAGGAAGAAAGGAGATATGTGGACTATCTTGGGGAATTTCTTGGAATACGTGAAAAACACACTTTGCAATGGAGGGAGAGCCAGTGCAAAGCCCTGAGGCTAAAGGATGCTTTATGTGTCTGAGGAACAGCAGAAGGTGAATGAGATTTGAGAGGAGTAAACAATGGAAATGTTGTGTTGATTAAATTCACAGACATAGCCAGGAGCCCATCATCTGGGACCTTGTGGATCATAGTAGGAGCTTTGGGCTTAACTCTAATTGAGATGCAAACCATTGGGGTGGTGAGTAGAGGATAATCCCTTAGAAGAATCGCTCTGACTAAACTACTTACAAGACAGTCAAACACAGAAACACAATCCAATTGGGAGGTTCTTGGTCTAGGTGAAACCTAGGGATACTGATTAGGGCCTGGCACAGCAACAGGGCAGAGGATGAGATGTGTTCAGAGTCTGGACACAATTTCAAGGTAGATACATCAGGGATTGCCAACAGATGGACTGTGGGGTGTAAGGGAGAAGAATGAAAGTTAGTTTTTGCCTGAAAATCCAGAAAGATGGCGCTGCCATCAACGGAGATGAGGGAATTCATAGGAGGACCAGTTTTTGAGGGTTTAGTAATCAGGACTGTGTCATGAATGTGTTAAATTCAATCTTGCTTTTATATTGCTAAAGAAGATATGGAACAGGCATCTAATATCCAAGTCTGAAATTTTGGAGTTTAAATGTGGGGGTTTTGGGAGAATTTAAAATCAAGGGATGGGGACTTCCCTGGCAGTCTAGTGGTTCAGACTTCACCTTTCAATGCAGAGGGTGTGGATTCGATTCCTGGTTGGGGAGAGATCTCATGTACTTGGGGCCAAACAAATAAACAAAAAGAAAACAAATCATGAAAAGACTGAAGCAATATTATAACAAATTCAATAAAGACTTAAAAATGGTTCACATCCCAAAAAAGGTTTAAAAAATCAAAGAATGGGATTTAGACAGACAGGGCAAGAAAATTCTAAGGTGGATTTCATGATCCACCTTTCATGATCACGTCTGTGAGGGATACCCACACCCCCAATGAATGTAAGTGGAATCTATGGCCTGTCTCCACCCAATAGAATATGCAAAGGTGATGAGACATGCGATTACATTACCACAATTTTTACAATTGTTACATTGTAACACTGCCATGCGTGTCTTGAGAACACTCCCACATGCTGGCTTTGAAGACACAAACCACCAGTGAGCTACTATTTGGAGATAGCCACTTGGTGAGAGGGCTTCCCTAATGGCTCAGTAATAAAGAATCTGCCTGTCAGTACAGGATATGTGGGTTTGATCCCTCAGTCAGGAAGATCCCCAGGACGAGGAAATGGCAATCTACTCCAGTATTCTTACCTGGGAAATCCCACAGACAGAAGAGCCTGGTAGGTTACAGTGCATGGGTTTGCAGAGTCAGACACGACTGAGCGACTGAGCATACACGCATCTGGTGAGGTGCTGACAACCAGCAAGAAAAAGAGCCCTTAGTCACATGAACTTCAAGGAGCTGCAACAACCATGAGCTTATGGGTCCTTCCCTAGTTGAGCTTCAGATGGGACCACAGCCCAAGCTGACACCTCCATTAAGACTTTGTGTCTCCCCCAGCAGAGAATGCAGTCAAGCTGTGCCTGGACTCCCCACCCATGGACACTGCAAGACAACACTTGGGTTTTGGAGAAAGCTTCTATCTTTGTAGTCATGTGTTATGTTGGAATAGAAAACTAACACAAGAGTAAGGGCGGAAGCAGTGTGGCTGGGGTCAGAACTGGGGTCCCATCCCCGGTGGGCTGCCACAGTTAAAAAAAAAAAGAAAACTAACACAAGAGAGAAATAGAGAGGTCAAGATATGACCTCCAAGTGGGACCTGTGGCCTTTCTTCAGAAGGGACTCTGGAGCCAGGCGGCCCTGTGGCATGGAGAGAGCACTTGATAGTGGTGTATGGTGTAGCCTGCAACTCGGGAGACTGCAGAGAACTTCCACCAGCCCCAACTGTGCTGCTTCAGATCCGTGCCAGTGGATCTGAATTCAGTAAACTGGGCGGTGAGGGGCTGACTGGCAGGTGCCCAAAAGCCAGCCCATCCCTCAGGGCTGCATGGTACACACTGCAGCAAATTAGCTCTAAATAGAAAACAGAACATATGGATCAGGAGATAATGTTTCCTTATAAGTGACAGCCCTCTGGGCTACACACCCTCCTGATCTAAGAGGGTTTTGTTCTCTCTTTCTTTTCCCCATCCTGCTCCTCCTGTCCAAGACCAGGAGCCAAAACTCGCCTCCCGTTAGTGTTCTCAGTGGTTATTTGCAGAGGGATTCTTATTGTAATCTCCAAGGTTTGCTGTTTTGTTTTCCAAGTTGCAAAGGGCATAAGCTCTCAGGTATCCCTGTTGACTGCCCGAGCAAGTGGCTTCTGGCTTCTCTCTACTGAATTCCGAAAAGTGCTGCTTGGTTTCCACGCCAGCTCATTTTGTTGTTCCCTGGGGCTACGTCTTTTCTCACTGATGGAATATTTATAGACAACAGGAGAGATGACGGTGACTTTTCTAATTACACACCATCTGAGGAGCCTTCTCATTCATTCGACCAACATTTTCTAAAACAAAAAAGTCCTTGACCCAGAGATGCAAAGAAAAGTGAGACATGAGCCCTGCATGGACACTGGCATCATCATCTAAAGAATTGCTTCCAACACCTTGAACGACCTGAGACTTCACACCAGGGAGCCAAACCCTGGTCCTTTGGTTTACTTCCTGCTGACCATTCATCAGCACCTGCCTCCCTCAGTAAACGTGGGCAGGAAATGAGTAAGTCGGGCCAGCTCCTCTCCCCACTTGCCCACAGAACTTGTTTAAAATGATAGTTTGGTCAGGAAAGAGGCAGATGTGAAATGTCTCTAAATATACAATTGTTCCACTATGTAAGAGGGTTCACGATGGGGAGAGGATACCCCTTACCAGAAGGAAGATGACTTTCCTGGGTTTTGTAGCTTGCATAAAGAGTGTTCTCACAACTATGGAATTGATGGGAACAAAAATAAGGAGTTAGATTAGATTGTTTTAAAGACTGAAAATGGTTATTGCATACAGGATAAGCTACATCTCTTCCAAAGGGCTCTAGCTTTCTAGAGCTAGAAATCTCTATGTAAGAAGTCCTTGCTCCTTCAAAGAAAAGTGATGGCAAACCTAGACAGCATATTAAAAAGCAGAGATATCACTTTGCGGACAAAGGTCCATATAGTCAAAGCTACGTTTTTTTGCAGTAGTTACAGATGTAAGAGTTGGACCGTAAAGAAGGCCGAATGCTGAAGAATTGATGCTTTCAAACTGTGGTGCTGGAGAAGACTCTTGAGAGTCCCTTGGACTGCAAGGATATCAAACCAGTCAATCCTAAAGGAAATCAACCCTGCATATTCACTGGAAGGACTGATGCTGAAGCTAAGCTCCAATACTTTGGCCAGCTGATGTGAAATGCCAACTCATTGGAAAAGACCCTGATGTTGGGAAAGATTGAAAGCAGAAGGAGAAGGAGGCAACAGAGGATGAGATGGTTGGATGGCATCATTGACTCAATGGACATAAGTTTGAGCAAAGGCCAAGAGATAGTGAAGGACAGGGGGTCACAAGAGTCAGACACAACTTAGCAACTAAAGAACAACATGTAAGAAATCAGAAACATGTGTCACAGGGTTTTGTGAAGAGGTAACTCATACAGTACAAGAACTAGTCTTGTGTTTTGCTGGAAAGATCAAAATTTCATTCAAATAAGTCTTTTTTATTTAAACTCTTTATTTTGTATTGGGGTAGTTTTAGGTGATTAACAATGTTGTGGTAGTTTTAGGTGAACAGCAGAGGGACTCAGGCATACATATTTGTGTGTGTGTTAGTTGCTCAATCATGTCCAACTCTTTGCAACCCTGTGGACTATAACCTACCAGGCTCCTCTGTCTATGGATTCTCTGGGCAAAAATACTGGAGTGGTTTGCCATTTCCTCCTCCAGGGGATCTTCCCTACCCAGGGATTGAGCCCAGGTCTCCCACACTACAGGCAGATTCTTTACCATCTGAGCTACCAAGGAAGCTCCAGGTAGCTTCATATATATGTATATGTATATGTGAGTGAAAGTCACTCAGTCATGTCTGACTCTTTGCAACACCATGGGTTATACAGTCCATGGAATTCTCTAGGCCAGAATACTGTATTGGGTAGCCTTCTGCAGAGGATCTTCCCAACTCAGGGATCGAACCCAGGTCTTCTGCATTGCAGGTGGGTTCTTTACCAGCTGAGCCACAAGGGAAGCCCAAGAATACTGAAGTGGGTATATACAGGCATACATATACATGCATCCATTTTCCCCCAAAATCCCTTCCCATCCAGGCTGACACATAACATTGAGCAGAGCTCCCTGTGCTCTACAGTAGGTCCTTGTTGGTTATCTATTATAAACAGCAACATGATTCAGCCCCCAACAAGCAAGCACTGGCTGCTGTCCCAGGTGCTGGAGATGATCAGCAGTGGTCACAACATACCCAAGTTCTCACTCTGTTGGCTCCTACAGTCCATAGAGTCTTGGACTGCACGGAGCTCTGCTAAAATGGGATTCAAGAATATATTTAGTCACTGATCTTCCATTTTCTGGGCTTTGGGAGACCCTTCAGCCTAGATTTTGCAATTTGTCAAATTTGAATCTATCCCTCCATAGTGTGTGGGAGGTAGAGGTCTGAGAAAAAGAGACCTACTATACTTGTCCAAAGGATGTCTTTGTTCCTTTGACATTAAAGGTGCAAGTCTCATTCTATGAATGAGCAGGCCTTTAGGGTACAAATATGCAGACTCAACTTGAACAGATCATTTTTCTTACAAAGCCACAGCCCCACATCAATGTTGCATACATGTCTCTAGAACAACCAGTGAGCATCCCAGTGATCCACCTCTTTTCACACAGTTAAAGAATGCCTAGGAATAATGTTCCTAAACAAAGGCACGTTAGGTGTTTTAGACACACTTTAAATGAGATTATTATAGACTGAGAAACATTCCTGCCTTAATTAGAAAAAAATCTTGGCGCTCATACTGGGAAGCTAATTGGCTCCATCAAAGCACTGAATGATTCCTAATTTTGCTAGTTAGAGGCACACCTGGTGACTCTTCTCTCAGTGGTACCCAAAGACTTGGGCAAAGAAGCTATAAAAAGTAACAGCTGCAGTGATAGCAAGGCTTTAGATAGACACAGAACTGAGACCTTGCTGATGGGCTTCATCCCCAGGCACTGGGTTGGTGGGCAGGCTTGGTGGGTGACCCAAGAAAGCCGCAGACAGAGGGACCAAAAACAGAAGGGACCCAATCAGGAGCAGTCTTGTCTCTAATAGAACTGAGGAGGCTTTGGCTGACGTAGAGTGTCTTTGAGGATGGAACTGCGAGGGCAGTCAGCCACCTGAAATAGTTTCCATCCTCTTCATACAAAGACTGGAAGCCAAGAGAAACAGGTATAAAGGTAGATGTGGACAGAAGACATTTTAGCCACTGTGACTCCAAAGGGAGGGAAGACAGCAATGAGGAGGAGGTCTCTAGCCTTTAAGTGGGTGATTAGCAAACTGTGCAGCACACCCTGTCCTTCTGAAGAGCTGATCTAGATGCTGAGTCATGGACCACCCTGGGAGAGCCTGATCCAGGGGCTTGGAGGGGTCTCAGGGCTGGGGGTGCATCCTCGTCACCATCTGGAGACTCATGCAGCTAGCCTGCCCCCCTCCCTATTTCCTGTGTCTACACGGTGATGCATGGAAGCCTTTGGAGTATAGACCACATTTAGCAGGGTTGGGATATGAACCAGTCCCTGTTACATGGGTGGGTGATGATGTCCCCTTATTCTGAAGCCCTTCAAAACTGGCTTTCCATTAAATGGAAATGATTTTGTGAGTCCCACCTGGCACTTCAGCAGAATGGGTACAACATCATGAATCTGTCAAAAACAAAACATTCTCACCCAAGATGATGAGTAGAAAAGGCTTTATCTCTGAGTCTAACAGAAGCTTTCTATTTCTTTATTGCACTAACATAGACAGTAAAAAAATACACACACAGGAAAGACTGACCATCCTTAACCATCCTGCTTCTTATTAAGACATCTGACTCCTCTGTCCTTGACTTACCTTGTAATTCAGGAAATCGCTCCTGATAACTACTGTTCCCCCTCCCCTGCAGCAAACTCGAGTTTGCACACACACACACACACACGTACAAGCTTTGCAGATCACTTATCTGAAAGCAGATGTTTGAAGACTAGCCTCTCACCTGGGAGACTGTCTGTAGCTGAATTTGTCTCTGAATGAAGCCCTTTGAGTAATTGCTGTATTATGTAAGCACAGGCTAGTCTATCACTAATAAGGGAAGTTGTTGAAGCTGAAACTAGCCCACCAGGGGGATGATGCTTTTCTACCCTCTCCTTCTTCATGGGGCTTTTTTTTTTTTTTTTTTGAAGGGAAGATTTTTTACTATTGAGCTGAAGACTTCAAAAACATTTTGCCAAAGTAGGGCACAGGTGACTTAACCAGGTCAAACGACTTTTTAAAGGCTTATACTTAAGTACTAGTCTTCTTAGTTAATATCCCTCAGACTTCAAAAGGTATATATATATATATATATATATATATATATATATATATAAAGATTCAGAAGGAAATTCGGGGAGCTCAGGGGGGACTGGGGTGGGCAGCATTCCCTTAACTTAGACCATGGTGACCCAGATCATTAAAGAGTGTTTTCTTCATTTTTAGATTGGCTGACTTTAAAAAAAAAATTCTTTCTTTGAAAACACAAAAAGAATGTCTTAGCCTGAGACAAAGGCTTTAGTTCAGTTCAATTCAACCTCTCAGTTGTGCCCAACTCTTTGTGACCCCATGGACTGCAGCACACCAGACTTTCCTGTCCTTCACCAACTGCCAAAGCTTGCTCAAACTCATCTCCATCGAGTCCAAGATGCCATCCAAGCATCTCATTCTCTGTCATTCCCTTCTCCTCCTGCCTTCAATCTTTCCCAGCATCAGGGTCTTCTCCAATGAGTCAGCTCTTCGCATCAGGTGGCCAAAGTATTGGAGTTTCAGCTTCAGCATCAGTCCTTCCAATGAATATTCAGGACTTATTTCCTTTAGAATGGACTGGTTTGATCTCCTTGCATTCCAAGGGACTCCCAAGAGTCTTTTCCAACACCACAGTTCAAAAGCATCAGTTCTTCAGTACTCAGCTATCTTTATGGTTCAGCTCTCACATCCATACATGACTACTGGAAAAACCATAGCTTTGACTAGATGGACCTTTGTTGGCAAAGTAATCTCTCTGCTTTTTAATATGCTGGTCAGTTTTGTCATAGCTTTTCTAAATTTTTTTTGCACCTTTTTTAAAAGGTGCAAGCATCTTTCAATTTCATGGCTGCAGTCACCATCTGCAGTGATTTTGGAGCCCAGAAAAATAAAGTCTCTCACTGTTTCCATTGTTTCCCCATTTATTTGCCGTGAAGTGATGGGACCAGATACCGTGATCTTAGTTTTCTGAATGTTGAGTTTTAAGCCAACTTTTTCACTCTCCTCTTTCACTTTCATCAAGAGGCTCTTTAGTTCTTTTCTTTCTGCCATACGGGTAGTGTCATCTGAGTATCTGAAGTTATTGATATTTCTCCAAGCAATCTTGATTCCAGCTTGTGCTTCATCCAGTCCAGCATTTCTCATGATGTACTCTGCATATAAGTTAGATAAGCAGGATGACAATATACAGCCTTGAAGTACTCCTTTTCCTATTTGGAGCCAGTCTGTTGTTCCATTTCCAGTTCTCATTGTTGCTTCTTGTCCTGCATACAGATTTCTCAGAAGGCAGGTAAGGTGGGCTGTTATTCCTATCTCTTGTAGAATTTTCCAGTTTGTTGTAATCCACACAGTCAAAGGATTTGGCATAGTCAACAAAGCAGATGTTTTTCTGAAACTCTCTTGTTCTATTTTAATAATCTAATGGATGTTGGCAATATGATCTCTGGTTCCTCTGCCTTTTCTAAATCTGTCTTGAACATCTGGAAGTTTACGGTTCACGTACTATTGAAGCCTGGCTTGGAAAATTTTGAACACTACTTTACTAGAGTGTGAGATGAGTGCAATTGTGCAATAGTTTGAACATTCTTTGGCATTGCCTTTCTTTGGAATTGGAATGAAAACTGGCCTTTTCCAGTCCTGTGGCCACTGCTGAGTTTTCCAAATTTGCTGGCATATTGAGTACAACACTTTAATAGCATTATCTTTTAGGATTTGAAATAGCTCAACTGGAATTCCATCACCTCCACTAGCTTTGTTCATAGTGATGTTTGCTAAGGCCCACTTGAGTTCACATCCAGGATGTATGGTTCTAGGTGGGTGATCACACCATCATGGTTATCTGGGTCATGAAGATTTTTTTTTTTGTACAGTTCTTCTGTGTATTCTTGCCACCTCTTCTTAATATCTTCTGCTTCTGTTAAATTCATACCATTTCTGTCCTTTATTGTGTCCATCTTTACATGAAATGTTCCCTTGGTATCTCTAATTTTCTTGAAGTGATCTGTAGTCTTCCCCATTCTATTGTTTGCCTCTATTTGCACTGATCATGGAGGAAGGCTTTCTTATTTCTCCTTGCTATTCTTTGGAACTCTACATTCAAATGGGTATATCTTTTCTTTTCTCCTTTGCCTTTAGTTCTCTTCTTTTCTCAGCTATTTATAAGGCCTCCTCAGTCAACCATTTTGCCTTTTTGCATTTCTTTTTCTTGGGGATAGTCTTGATCACTGCCTCCTATACAATGTCATGAACCTCTATCCATAGTTCTTCAGGCACTCTGTCTATCAGATGTAATGCCTTGAATCTATTTGTCACTTCTACTCTATAATTATAAGGGATTTGATTTAGGTCATACCTGAATGGTCTAGTGGTTTTCCCTACTTTCTTCAATTTAAGTCTGAATTTTGCAATAAGGAGTTCACGATCTGAGCTACAGTCAGCTCCCAGTCTTATTTTTGCTGACTGTATAGAGCTTCTCCATCTTTGTCTGCAAAGAATATAATCAATCTTATTTTGGTATTGACCATCTTCAGTGGGAGTAACTTATTTGTGGTTCCAGGTAGAGGGAGAGAGGACCAGGAAAGGAGGAAGAACCAACACAAAACACATGCTAGTTATGAAATTCAGCAAATAAAAAATCAGGCTGCCCAGCTAAGTTTGAATTTCAAATGAACGACAGATATATCTCTTAGCATAAGTATATCCCATGCAATATTTAGGATACACTTCCACCATTTCTTTGACTGAAATTCAAATTTACCCAGGTATGCTGTACTTTATTTGACAACCCCAACAAATAGGATCTTCTAAGAATCAACAGAGGATGAGATGGTTGGATGGCATCACTGACTCAATGAACATGAGTTTGAGTAGGCCCCAGGAGTTGGTGATGAACAGGAAAGCCTGCTGTGCTGCAGTCAATGGGGTTGCAAAGAGTCAGACACAACTGAGTGACTGAGCTGAACTGATGAGTTGGGTCTTAGAACCACCTAGTCAGGGGCTGAGTGGAGGGGTATCTGTCCTCATCAGACAAGGGTTCCATATTGCATGGTATCTCTTCCACACTTCTGATTGTTGACGTGAGAGAACGCATCAGGTTTACACAGGGTTCCCACACCCACTGGGCATCAGAGAACTTTGGGGATGGCAGTGCAAGTCAAGGTGGCCTCAGTCAAGATGCTGGCACTTTCATAAAGCCAGCCAAGACAAGGCAAACGCATCCCCATCGCAGCAGCTAGAAGAAAAGTGAAGCCAAGAGGGTCTGTTATAGGATCTAAGAGACGTTTGAAGCACACAGATCCCTAGAAAGGACAGAGAGCAGGTGTAGGTCTCAATGATTCATTTATTGGTTCACTGAACACGTACTGACTATGGACTTGCTAGGTGCAGATGAGCATGAGAGACTTTCGTAATAGAACAAGAAATAAACACTTTTTTGGTATAATTATTTTGCACCTTGTAGACAGCTAGACGTATGGAGGACTTAACATACCACAAGACAATCTTCACTAATGGGGACAGGAAGAGATGGATGAATGCTCCCATTCAGCCCCTGAACAGTTGGGTTAAAGACACATTTCATGACGTTTCTCAGAAGGTCTTACCTTTTAGAGTTGCCAGATAAAGTACAGAACACCCAGCTGAATTTGAATTTCAGATAAATAACAAATAACTTTTAGTATATCTCCAATATTGCATGGAGTATATTTATCCTGCACTGTCCTGCATCTTCTGCCCTCCTCAGAGACACCGATGGACAACTCAGAAGATGGGCTATGTGGTGACAAGCATTTCAGCTGTGTTGCTCACTGCTGTTTCCTGTTTTCGTGGAACAGGACCTGGTACATTGCAGGTGCTCCTGGATGCTCATTGTTCAAAAATTCTCACTCTAAAGTGAATAATTCAGTGTGTAACACATCATAAGCTCTCAGGAAGAGGGGAGGGCATTGCAAACTCTGAGGCAAGAAAGACACGGCACATTTGAGGATGGAGGGAGAGGAAGGGCAGTGTGGTTAGAGCATGGACAGCAACCAGAAATCCTGAGAGAGGGTGAAGGTGGGTAGAGACAAGATCACAGGAATCTTGAGTCATGATAATAGCCAAGTATGTTTGCCCAGGCAAGTAGGAAGCCCACACAGGGTTTTACACAATGGAGAGTCATAAATATCCTCATTTTTAAAATTAAACTTTTCATCTTGACATAATTATAATTGACCCGTGAATGTAAGAACAAATACACAGACACCCCATGTTTTCCACAATGGTAACATCCTGCAAAGTTACCAGACAGTCTCACAACCAGAATATTGATGTTGATAAAATACAGAACATTCCACCTCCACAGGGACATTAACACTGTTGCCCTTTTATGACCACATCCACCTCCCTCAGATCTCCAACTCCTTCTCAACCCCTGGCTACCACAGACATTGCCCTCTATTTTATAATGTAGACATTTCAAGAATATTACATACATGGAATCATAAAATATGTAACCTTTGGGACTGGCTTCCTTCACTCAGCATAATTCATTGGAGATTCAGGCAGGCAGCTGAGTGTGTCAATAGTCTGTTCATTTCCACTGCTTATAGTATTACCTGATGTGGTTGTACTACAGATTTTGTGCCGTTTACCTATTGAAGGAGATTGGACATTGGATTGCTTCCAGTTTGGGGGTTATTAGGGGATTAAAGCTGCAATAGACACTTCTGCCCATGTTTTTATGTGAACATAGTCTTTATTTCTTTGGGATAAATGCCCAGGAATGCAGTTGCTAGATTTTATGCTATTTACATGTTTAGCTTGTAAAGAAAATTCTAAGCTTTTTCAGAGTGACTGTCCCATTTTCAGTTTTCACTAACAATGTGAGTGATCAAGTTTCTCTGCATCCTTGCCAGCATTTGGAGTTGTGGATTTTTTTTTTTTTTTTTTTTTTTCTTTTAGCCATTCTGAAAGGTGTGTAGTGTTATCAACCTGAGATTTTAATTTGCATTCCTTTCATGGCTAATGATGTTGAACATCTTCTCATGTGGTAATTTGACATCTGTGTAACTTCCTTGGTGAAATCTTTCTTCATGGCATGTGCCCATTTTCTAATTGAATTGCTTTTTTTTTTCCCAAGCACTATTGACTTTGGAGAATACTTTGTGTATTTTAGATACTAGTTCTTTGTCAAATATGTGGTTTGCAAATATTTTCTACCAGTTTGTAACTTGCCTTTTCATCCTCTTAACAGGGAATTTCACAGAGCATAAGATTTTAATTTTGATTAAGTCTAATTTATCCAATTTTCCTTTTATGGATCATGCTTTTGGTGTCAAATCTAAGAACTCTCTGGCTGTCCTAGACACTGAAGTGTTTCCCTGTGCTTTTCTCTAAAAGGTTTATAGTTTTACATTTGATTCCATGATCCATTTTGAGTTAATTTTGTATAAGGTGTGAAACTTGGGTTAAGCTTTGTTTTTTTTTCTACTGTGGATGTCTACTTGTTCCACTACTGTATTAGTTTCTGGGAGGTGAGGGGTCTGTTGTTAACAAAGCACCCCACCCTGGGTGACTTAAACGGTGGACATTTGTTCTCTCACAGCTCTGGAAGTCAGAAGTCCAAGAGTAAGGTTGTAGCCAGGTTGGCACCTTCTGAGTCAAGGAGAGAGACTCTTATCCAGGCTTCTCTCCCAGACTCTGGGGGTTGCTGGTGATCTTATGTTCCTTAGATTATAAAAGCATCATCCTGACCTCTGCCTTTATCTTCAGAGAAATGGCCTCTCTCTGTTTCTTGACTTCCTTGTCTCTCTGAGTCTGGCTGTCTCTGTGTTGAGATGTCCCTTACTATAATAACACCAGTCATATTGAATTAGAAATCACCCTAGTAACCTAATTTTAGTTGGATTACTTATATACAAACCTTTTCCCCAGATAAGGTCACAGTCAGAGGTGCTGAGTTTGAAGATTGCCACAAACCTTTATTGGGGAGATGCAATTCAATGCATGAAAATGCCCTTTGATGAAGAGTTTGTCTTTCCTCCATTGAATCACTTTTGCACCCTTTTCAAAAGTCAATTTGGAATATTTTTCTGGACTTACTTCCAGTTTTCTGTTTTGTTCCATTGCTCTATGTGTCTATCTTGACAATACCACCTACTGTAGATAAATATAGCTATATAATAAGTCTTGACATTGAATAGACAATCTTTCCTTTTTATTATTCATTTTCAACATTATGTTAACTATTATATTTCCTTTGTCTGGTATTCCTACCTATTTAATAATTTCCCATAGTTTGTTGTGATCCATGCAATCAAAGGCTTTAGCATAGTCAGTGAAACAGAATTAGATGTTTTTCTGGAATTCTCTTGCCTCTTCCATGATCCAGTCAATGTGAGCAATTAGATTTCTGGCTCCTTTGCCTTTTCTAAATCCAGCTTGTACATCTGGAAGTTCTTGGTTCATGTACTGCTGAAGCCTAGCTTGAAGGATTTTGAACATAACCTTACTGGCATTTGAAATGAGTGCAAATGAACATTCTTTGGCATTGCCCTTCTTTGGGATTGGAAGGCAAGGAAGAAGTGATGTTTTCAGATTGTGGTGCTGGAGAAGGCTCTTGAGAGTCACTTTTACTGCAAGGAGACTAAACCAGTCAATTCTAAAAGAAATCAACCCTAAACATTCACTGGAAGGACTGATGCTGAAGCTGAAGCTCCAATACTTTGGCCACCTGATTTGAAAAACCAATTCATTGGAAAAGATCCTGATGATGGGAAAGATTGAAGGCAAAATGTGAAGGAGATGGCAAAGGATAAGATGGTTAGATAGCATCACCTACTCAATGGACATGAATTTGAACAAACTCCAGAAGACAGTGGAGGATAAAAGAGCCCAGTGTGCTGCAGTCCATGAAGTCACGCAGAGTTGGACATGACTTAATGACTGAACAACAAAAGCTCCTTTATCTTTGGGTATAAACTTTAAAATAATTTTTCTATATCTACAAAAATATCTTGCTAGATTTTTATGTGAATTATGCTAAACTTGTGTATCAATTAAGGAAGGATGGAAATATTACTGTTTTTAATCTTCCATTTAGTGAACACAGTATCTCTCTCCATTTATTTAGATATTTGATTTCTTTCATCAGCATTTCATAGTTTTAAGTAAACAAATTCTATGTGGTTTGTTAGAGTTACAACTAAATATTTAATTTTAAGTAACTATAAATTGCATTGTATTTTAAATGTTGGTGTCCATGTATAACACATTGCTAATATATAAAAATACAATTAACATCTACATGTTTACTTTGTATCTTGCCACTTTAATGAACTCATCTATTTGCTCTAGGAATTTTTTTGGAGAGCATAAGACATGAAGAGGAATAACTAGCAGCTGCTGGCAAAATCAGACAGTGAGAAACCTAGAAAGGTAGTTCTGAAATTAACCAAAGAGAAAGTCTAAAAAACAAAGCTATGGGGGAAAAAATCTACTCGATGAATGAATTCAAGAAACTAGAGAGAGCTGAAGAGAACAATGAAATCAGCTAAAATGTTATAAAATGGATAAATGTTGTTATAAATGGATAAATGTTGCACAGAAGAGAAGGGGAAAAAAGGGAAGAGATAATGGAGATTGCTAACAAAGAGAAAATAAAGATTGACAATGAAGATTGACACTCTAAAAGAAGCTTAAAAAGAGATCATGAAAAAAGTTTAGGTGTTGTAGGGGTAAGACATAAAAACAAATCCAAATCTAGAAAGTGTAATGAAATTGCAGGAGGCTAAAAAACAGGAGAGGGAACTTTAAAAATTTCCAGAAAGAAAAGAAAATTATGTATAAATGAATAGCAATTAGAATGAGCACATAAATGCCATAAAATCTTGGAAAGGTAAAAGATTTTCCAAAGACAAAGAGGAAATCATAATCAATCTAGATTTCAATGTTGGAATAATTGTGATTCAAGCTTGAAAGCTGAATAAGAATATTCACACATGTGTTTCAGTCATATAAAGACCAAGAGATTTTTATATTCATTGGTCTTTCCTTAAATAACCTCAAAGGGAAGTTATTTTTATAAAATAAAACATGTAAACTAAAATAAAATACATAAAATATCAAGTGTTGGCAATGATGTTGAGAGACAAGAACTCTCATCTGTAGTGGTGGGATGCGACATAGTGATTACCCTCTGAGAGAGCACAGGGCATTGCCTAGGAAAGCTGAGATCTGTTGTTCAATTGCTAAGTCATGTCTGACTCTTTGTGACCCCATGGACTCCAGGCTCCTCTGTCCTCCACTAGCTCCTGGATATTGTTCAAATTCATGTTCATTGAGTTAATAATGCTATCTAACCATCTCATCCTCTGCCACCTCCCTTCTCCTTTTGTCTTTCATCTTTCCCAGCATCAGGGTCTTTTCCAGTGAATCAGTTCTTAACATCTGGTGGCCAAAACATTGGAGCTTCAGCTTCATCATTGGTCCTTTCAATAAATATAATAATAATATATTTCTGTAATATCCTTAGGATTGACTGAGGTATGTAACCCCAAAACCCAGAAATGCTGTTTTTTCCTTATATCCTACACTAGAAACTCTTCCAGCTGAGCTATTTCAAATCCTAAAAGATGATGCTGTGAAAGTGTTGCACTCAATATGCCAGCAAATTTGGAAAACTCAGCAATGGCCACAGGACTGGAAAACATCAGTTTTTATTCCAACCCCAAAGAAAGGCAATGCCAAAGAATATTCAAACTACCACACAATTGCACTCATTTCACATGCTAGCAAAGTAATGCTCAAAATTCTCTAAGCCAGGTTTCAACAGTACATGAACTGAGACCTTCTAGATGTTCAAGCTGGATTTAGAAAAAGCAGACAAACAGAGATGAAATCGTCAACATCCACTGAATCATTGAAAAAGCAAGAGGATTTCAAAACTTCATCTACTTCTACTTCATTAACTATGCTGAAGACTTTGAATGTGTGGATCACAACTGTGGGAAATTCTTCAAAAGATGGGAATACCAGACCACTTTACCTACCTCCTGAGAAATGTGCATGCAGGTCAAGAAGCAACAGTTAGAACTGGACATGGAACAACAGACTGGTTCAAAATTGGGAAAAGAGTATGTCAAGGCTGTGTATTGTCACCCTGTTTATCTAACTTATATGCAGAGTACATCATGACAAATGCCAAGCTGGATGAAGCACAAGCTGGAATCAAGATTGCCAGGAGAAATATCAATAACCTCAGATTTGTAGATAACACCACTCTTATGGCAGAAAGTGAAGAGGAACCAAACAGCTTCTTGTTGAAAGTAAAGAGGAGAGTGGAAAAGCTAGCTTAAAACTCAACATTCAAAAAACTAAGATCATGGCATCCAGTTTCATCACTTCATGGCAAAAAGATGGGGAAACAATGGAAACAGTGAGAGACTTTATTTTCTTGGGCTCCAAAATCACTGTAGATGGTGACTGCAGCCATGGAATTAAAAGATGCTTGCTCTTTGGAAGAAAAGGTATGACAGAACACCTAAACAGCATATTAAAAAGTAGAGACATCACTTTGCTGACAAAGGTCTGTCTAGTCAAAGCTATGGTTTTTTCCAGCAGTCACGTATGGATGTGAGAGCTGGACCATCAAAAAGGCTGAGCACCAAAGAATTGATGTTTTTGCATTGTGTTGGAGAAGACTCTTGAGAGTCCCTTGGACTGAAAGGAGATCAAACCAGTCAATCCTAAAGGAAATCAATCCTGAAAATTCATTGTAGGAACTGATGCTGAGGCGGAAGCTCCAACACTTTGGCCATCTGCTGCTAAGAGCCTACTCATTGGAAAAAAACCCTGATGCTGGAAAATATTGAAGGCAAGAGGAGAAGGGGATGACAGAGGATGAGATGGTTGGATGGCATCACTGACTCAGTGGACATGAGTTTCAGCAAGCTCTGGGAGATGGTGAAGGACAGAGAAGCCTAGCATGCTTCAGTCCATGGGGTTGCAAAGAGTCAGACACAACTGTGCAACTGAACAACAAGAAACACTTACTTGCATGCAGCAGGTGATGTATGCAAAGATCTCTTTTGTGATGAGGTCAATTAGAGGGGAAAATGTGAAAAAACCTAATGTCACCAACTGAGAAGTATGTAAATACATTATAGTGTAGTCTTATGATGGAGTACTGCCCAGTCCTTGGGAAGATGACTGTGTTTTGCTTGAATCAGCTCAAAAAATGAAGTTGAATTTTCAGAAGCATAATATTAATAGACTGACATATACAGAATTGTCAACCTTATAAAAATGTTATACAAAATAATGCTAACAATGTTTCATCTTGTAACATTATACATGTGTATGTATGTGTGCATCAGTTCAGTTCAGTTCAGTTCAGTCCCTCAGTCATGTCCGACTCTTTGCGACCCCATGAATCACAGCATGCCAGGCCTCCCTGTCCATCACCAACTCCTGGAGCTCACTGAGACTCACGTCCATCAAGTCAGTGATGCCATCCAGCCATCTCATCCTCTGTCATCCCCTTCTCCTCCTGCCCCCAATCCCTCCCAGCATCAGAGTCTTTTCCAATGAGTCAACTCTTCACATGAGGTGGCCAAAGTACTAGAGTTTCAGCTTTAGCATCATTCCTTCCAAAGAAATCCCAGGGCTGATGTCCTTCAGAATGGACTGGTTGGATCTCCTTGCAGTCCAAGGGACTCTCAAGAGTCTTCTCCAACACCACAGTTCAAAAGCATCAATTCTTCGGCGCTCAGCTTTCTTCACAGTCCAACTGTCACATCTATACGTGACTACTGGACAAACCGTAGCCTTGACTAGACGGATCTTTGTTGGCAAAGTAATGTCTCTGCTTTTGAATATGCTATCTAGGTGTTGGTCATAACTTTTCTTCCAAAGAGTAAGTGTCTTTTAATTTCATGGCTGCAGTCACCATCTGCAGTGATTTTGGAGCATGTGCATAGTAGGCATATAAAAGCTTTGACTAAAAGGATGTTATTTGTTAAAGAAACATTCATTCTGAGACTTGTTACAGTGGTAAGGAAGATTTTACTGAAGACTATTGCAATATAGGAGAAAGGTTGGACTAAACCCCAAATATAAGAGATAAGTGGGGATTTATAGCTAAGATGTGGGTGTAGGTGTGAGTGGATGGAAAATTATGAAGAACAAAAACATTAGGGTGGAGGGGTTCTTGCTAGAGTGATTTAACAGGATTTCTGCTAAAGGCAGACTAAGGTAATCAGCTACCGAAGGTGGGAGCATTCTCACCTAATTGACTCATCAGGATTCTTATTACCACTGCACTTAGCAGACTGAAGATAGGGCCCAAGGATGAGGCCAGGTGGAGGACAAGGCTCAAAGAGGCTGCCCACTGTTTGGTCAAGGGGAGAGTCTTAATCACTACAAAGAGTTGGATCATGGTTCCTACTGGAATACTTCCTGTGGAGAGAAAAGGTGGGGATGATTCTGAAAATGGATTCAAGGGGAATCAAAGGGACTTTATTGCTTTTATGTTCAAAACAATTTGAATTGAAACAGCAAATGACATTCTAAAAATATGCTGAATACAAAGGAGTTTGTGACATTTTTCTGTGTATTTTTCTATGCTTTGAATTTCAATAGATTGGATGAGGCAAGGTAGACACCGAGGCAGCAGTGAGAGGTTCTGGCAGAGATGTCAGTTGTTCACACCAGGACGGTAGGGCTGCACCTGGAGAGGAGGCTGTGGTCCAGACAGAAGCACAGGGACCCAAGAACAGCAAGGCCACTGTATCACTTATCTACTGCTGACAACCACACACCCCAAAACAAGAGAAACCTTTCCCCCCTCTGTGAAATGACCCACCAGTGCTGTTAGGCTTGCCTCATCTCATTGGCTGCATTTGGAGGTGCTTACCTAAGGGTCAGCTGCAGTGCCTGGCATGGCCCAACCATTCCTTCTTTGTGGTCCTTCATGCCATGGTCATCTTTGATGACTGGGTTAAGCCCCAGTGAAGGAGCACTTATCTAGTCTCTCTGTCCCATTTGCTGATGAGCCATTGCCCAGAGCAAGCCACAGCGTGAGATGAAAACAGACAAGTGAACAGTGGACTGATCTACTGGGGACTGCTACTCCCACAATCTACCACAACAATCTTAAAATGAGTAAGATAGTGTTGTATTGACATAGGCATAAAAAAAGCAACACATTAAAGCCAACAACAACAGCAGGGAAGGATGAAACAGATGAAGCTATAGAAGAACAAGGAGGGATAATTTGCCTTACCAAGAATTATCACAAATGGTGAAAAAGGATCACTTTTTTAAAAACATGTTGTCAACAGCACTAACTATGAAATAAAGGATGTATAAATTTGATAATATTAAAATTAGGTATCAGAAATAATATATCTGGAGGTTTTTTCATTTGTTTGTTTTGTTTTTATTGTTGTTTCATCAACAGAGAACTAGTGTCCAGATAAGGGGCTTCTCAGGTGGCTCAGTGGTAAAGAATCTGACTGCCAATACAGGAGATGCAAGAGATGCCAGTTGGATCTCTGGGCTAGGGAGATCCCCTCGAGGAGGAAATGGCAACCCACTCCATTATTCTTGCCTGGAGAATCCCATGGACAGAGGAGTCTGGTGGGCTACGGTTCAGAGGGTCCCAAAGAGTTGGACCTGATGGAAGAGTCTTAGCGTGCTTGTCCAGATGATTGAGAGAATATGGATGATCCATCAGGACCCATCCACAGCCTCTGTTCTGTATTCTTTTATGGGATGATGATAACTTAAAAAAACTACACAACGTGAGAGACGCATGTTTCATTGGAAGCGAAATGAGGGCTGCAGCCAGGGAGATAACACCCCAGATAGCTCTGAGAAACTGCTCCAAAGAGGCAGGTGAGAAGGTCAGTATACATGTGATTTTGGTGAAGGGAGAGTCCATGCAATCAAGCACATATTTTTTCCAGAAGGTTTCTGCTAGCCACAAGGAGCATATGTCACCATGAAGGACTTTGGTCCTTTTTTGATATGAGGAGATACAAGAATTGGGCTCATAAAATCAGCTCTTAAATATATTTGTCTGAAGACCTGTTCTGTCAATCCCACCTCCACTCGCCCACGTCCCCAGCACACAGGGCCTCTTTTCTGATCTCCACTCTAAACTCCTTTCAGGGGTTGTTAAAAATCAGCAGCTACAGCAGCACATGATTTAATCCTTGAAAAAGTAGATGGCATGTGCCAAATGGTAGGTGATGGGATGATAGTGAGAGGTTGTAGGAATCAACCTGGAGAAGATGGACAGCCCATCAAGCTTCATCCACAGCCACTGTTCTGTTTTCTTTCTTGGGATAGTCAGTTGGATATGCCACAAGAGGAGGCAGAGGAGAGACACAGGAAAAAAACAAAGTTTATTACACTTAGGAGTCCTAGATGCAGGAGCTAGGATGCCATGTGGGGCCACATGCTGAAGCACCAAAGTGGTCAGGAGGCAGAAGGCAGGAGCAGAGTGGGAGTGGGGAGCTTTTTGAAAGTAAAAAGTGTTGGTGGCTCAGTTGTGTATGACTCTTTGTGGTCTCATGAACTGTAGCCTGCCAGGTTCCTCTGTCCATGGGATTCTCCAGGCAAGAATGCTGAAGTGGGTTGCCATTCCCTTCTCCAGGGGATCTTCCTGACCCACGGATGGAGCCTGGCCTCCTCTTGCATTACAGGCAGATTCTTTACCACCTGATCCACCAGAGAAGTCCCAGGGAGAATTTAGGTAAGGTCTTTATTGGGGTTTCTGCAAAAAAGGCAGAATAGGATGAACAGCTTAGGACTGGCTACATCTGAATAATTCTGGCTAGCTTTGGGCTATAGGGGTGGTCTCTAGTTACCTGGTGCCTAGCAATATTCCTT
The DNA here is from genome assembly GCF_029378745.1 of Bos indicus. Lineage (NCBI taxonomy): Eukaryota > Metazoa > Chordata > Mammalia > Artiodactyla > Bovidae > Bos > Bos indicus. The sequence continues at coordinate 49,143,153 of NC_091775.1, forward strand.
TGATTAAAGCACTACGGTTCAGCAGGAATATTGCCTCCTGGGATGTTGGGCAGGAGAAAGAAGGTCTGGCTCTGGGTTAGTCACTTTGCATATAAAGGCCTGCTCCCTGCTGGGTCCTTTGCTCTCTCTGTGAATCTGCTGGCTCAAGAAGGGGCAATCTCTCCCAGCTAGAAAGATTCTTTTGTTATTGTTCTCTTGACTTGTTTTTAGGATGCTGTAACATCTTAATATGCACAAAATTAAAAGCATCTACAGTATTAAAAGCATCAAAAGCCTCACAGGCATTATATAGGCATGCCAAAAATGATGAAATGCAGTTGGTCAATAAAAGTAAATAAAAAGCCACCAACCCGATTACCAGGAGCTTCCCTGGTGGCTTAGATGGTAAAGAATCTGCTTGCAATGCGGGAGATTTGGGTTCAGTCCCTGAGCTGGGAAGATCCCCTGCAGAAGGAAATGGCTAACCACTACAGTAATCTTGCCTGGGAAATCCCCTGGATAGAGAAGCCTGGCAGGCTACCGTCCATGGTGTTGCAAAGGGTCAGACACGACTGAGTGACTATCATTCATTGTGACCCTGAACCTCATTACTGATTGGGAAAATGCAAAGCAAAACCACAATAAGATACACTGCAGACCTCAGAAGGGTAAAAGCTTAAAGACCTGACAACGGGAGGTGATGAGAAAGATGAGGAGTTGCAGGGGTTCCCATTTCCTCTTGGGGGCTATACATTTTATACAGGGGACCCGCAAAGGGAATTTTCAGAGCAGCAAACTGACACCACCCTGGATGTCTATCAGCTGTGTGGCAGAGAAGTGAATCAAGGAGTACTTGAAATGGAAATGAATGTTACAGCCAAAAACACTCACCAAGAAATGATAAGCTACAGAAGCAAGTCACAGAAAACCCATGAGGTCTAATTCTTTTTATGTATGATCAGTAGCCGGTGGAATCTATGTTCTGTGGTATAGGGCTCTGTATGTGGGTGGCAAGGCAATAGATAAAAGCAAGAGAATTGTTGTTGCAAAGGAGCAAGAGTATGATTGGGGAAGGAATGAAGGAGGGACAGGCCCTCTAAGACTCTGGCCAAAATCTGTTTCTTGGGTATCTAGTTGCCCCCTTTGTAATTTGTCTTAAAAAGAAAGAATAACGAGAGTTGAAAGGGAAGAGTGGGTGAAAAACTTCAGAGAAGGGCCCCTGCCACAAGGTCAGTGGCTTTTGGGTACAGGCACTGGTGACAGAGGAAGCTGTATGAACAGCAGGATGTCTGGAGATAAAATTGGGGTGATTCAGTGATGGATTAGATGGGGAGGTGAGGAGAGAGAGTTGGGCGAGGGGTTCCTAGATTTCTTTTTTTCTTTTAACACTTTATTTATTTGGCTGCACTGGGTGTTAGTCACAGCACCTGGCATCTTCCACCTTCTTTGGGGCATACAGGATCTTTAGTTGTGGAATGCAAACTCTTAATTGCCACATGTGGGCTCTAGTTTCCCAACCAGGGATTGAACTCGGGTCCCCTGCACTGGGAGCATGGAGTCTTAGCCTCTGGACCACCAGAAAAGTCCCAGGATTCCTAGATTTCTGGTTTACTTCCTAGGTTCATGGTGATTTGTCCTCTTGAATAAGTAAGGGCTCTTCACTTTTTGACTCGGTGGTGTATTGGAGGTTCTTGGTCAAGGAGACATCAGCCATGTGGTCTTGGTGCTCAAAGAAGTCACGGGAGCTAGAGATGCAGCTTTTAGAAATGCCCGTGTGCAGTTTTGGCAAAGCCGCGAGTGTGGGTGAGAGAGCCAGGGGGCTGGGGGCAATGAGAAGAGATGGTCATCTGGGCCTGAGTCGACGCACACACACCTGCAGGGTATGGCAGCCCAGAGCCCATGGGGAGTTTGAGGAGATGATGATAGTTTAATGTGATGAATGCAGAAAGGTGGGGTGTGATGAAGTCTGAGACACATACCTTGGATTTAAGATTTGAAGATAACTGGTGGCTTCAACCAAAATTGCCTGGATGGTGCAGCTGGGGATGGAAGCCAACTAGGAGAGGGTAATGTGAGGCTGGGGGGAGAGGCAAGGTGCCACCCTGTCCATTAGCAAAGACAGCACACCTGCCAACAACCAGGCTTCACATACGTGCATCATCCATGCCATGCTGCCAAGGAGCTGTCAGTTATATCTGTCCCTGCATCTCTAGCCCCTGGGAAAGTGGTCTGGCACACAGTAGGTCCCCAATAAAACCTGCTGGATGTGGATGAAGCATATCCCCCAGTTTCCAGCATCAAATTCACCCAAAATGATGTCATTTAATTTCCATTTCACGCAGCTGTGTTTCAAATATTTACACCTAAGCAGAGATGCACACTAATGGAAGGTTCATTCATTATACACACATTGTTTTAAACAGCCCTGTAATCATGAGATGAATTCATAGCAAGAGGAAAACTAACTGCATTTTATCATGTCAGTAATTGAGAGTTAACACCAGAGCTCTCTCTTGCCCTGGAGGGTTGGACACCTGGGAGAGTGTTGTAACAAATGTCAGGGAAGGAAGCAAAGTGACAGCCATCCCATTGAGGGCCAGATTCTCAAGCATCCTCCATCTCAATCCTCAACTACTCCTCTGAGTGAGCAGGTGGGTCCCCAACAGCACATGGGGAGCCTCGTGCTCGAGGGTCCACAGCTGGTCCTTGGCAAAGATGGGATGCAGAATGCATACCCACATGTCTCAGTTTACAGCCTTTCCACTAAGACCCATAACCTTCCAGAACTACCCATACTCAAAAGAGTAAGTTCCTGGCATGCAATCATCAATCATTTTCTGGAGGCAAGGACAGCAAACCAGCAACTTTCCAAGGGCTGTCAGTGACTTAGCACACACCTGGGAGTGTCTCCAGATATTTTTATCCCCACTAACTTCTTGAGCAGTTTCATAGTTTTAAGAGAGAGTTTCCTGAAGCGCCCCAGGAGAGGCCCGGCTTGTCCAAGTACTGCTTAGAAATCAACACAGGAACGCAGTTTAAGTAGAGCTAGAAAACACTTTCCTGAATTAGACCAAATCAGGCACCTGCCTCTTCTAGAAAGCTTCCCTCGATATTCATCCAAATTTCCATAATACACACTTCCAGAATTGACAGTGTATGAGCATCCTGCCTTGTCCTCCTTTGTCATACTGTTATTTCAGGTGGCTTTGCCAACTTGACCAAAGTTCATGGTTCCCTGGAGGGCCAGGAGGGACCAGATCTACCAGGGTAATGTTTTGGAGCCTACAACCCCATAGGGCTGGTTCAGTTCAGTTGAGTCCAGTCACTCAGTTGTGTCACACTCTTTGTGAGCACATGGACTGCAGCACACCAGGCTTCCCTGTCCATCATTCCGGAGCTTGCTCAAACTCATGTCCATCAAGTCAGTGATGCCATCTAACAATCTTATCCTCTGTTGTCCCCTTCTCCTCCTGCCCTCAATTTTTCCCAGTATCAAGGTCTTTACCAATGAGTCAGTAGTATTGGGCTGATAGTATTTTAATTTTTTTAATTGGACTATAATGGCTTTACAATGTTGTGTTAGTTTCTGTTGTACAACAATGTGATCAGCCATGTGCTTATTGCCCATTTGCTCTGTCATGCTCAACTCTTTGCGACCCCATAGACTGCAGCCTGCCAGTCTCCTCTGCCAGTGGGATTTTTCAGGTAAGAATACTGGAGTGGGTTGCCATTTCTTTCTCCAGAGGATCTTCCCAACTCAGGGATCAAACCTGTGCCTCCTGCAAGTCTCCTGAATTGGCAGATGGATTATTTACCACTGAGCCATATATATATCCCCTCCCTCTTGAGCCTCCCTCCCACCCAGCCCTCTAGGTCGGCACATAGCACCGAGCTGAGCTCCCTGTGCTCCCTGTGCAGCTTCCCACTAGTTATCTATTTTACACATCGTGTATATTTGTCAATGCTACTCTCTCAATTCACCCTCCTCTCCTTCTCCCGCAATCCCCGCCCTGTGTCCACAAACCTGTTCTCTACATCTGCACCTCTATTCCTGCCCTCCAAATAGGTTCATCTGTACCATTTTTCTTAAAATAATAAAAGCACAGACCCTGAATGCTTAACCTGGGTCATTTATTTTCATCCTCACACTCAAAAATATTTTTAAGGAGAGATGCTCTTTTTCAGGCCCATTTTATAGATGAGGAAACTGAGGCCCATGGAGCTAAAACCACTTGCCCAAATCACACAGCTCTTCAATGAGAGGCAGCCAAGATTCCAACCTTGGTGTCAAATGAAACTTCCCTCAGAGGGTGTCCCCCTACCTGACTTGCTACCTGTTGCCTCTAGCACCCCAGACTTTTTAGATGAAGGTAAGGTTTGAAGAGGAGTTGGTGACAAGTCAAGAGTCGCTCCAGCTTCTTGCTCAACTGTCATCTCAGGTTTAATCTGGAATTTTCTGTTTCCCTTTGCCTTGCTCCTCAGCTGGGGCTTTCTCATTAAGAGAACCAAGCATATTTGTTCCCCTGCTTGAAGCTGCAGAGGCGAGAGATTTAAATCTGGGTGCGCTGAGGGGACATGGGGGAGAAAACAAAAGAAATAGCAGTTTTGAAAGCGCACGGATTAGCCCAGAGGCTGTTCTCTGTTTTCATCTTTCCCTTCCACACAGAGGGTTTTATGCATAGCCTCTCCCACTCTTTTTATTATTATTATTCCTCATCAATTACAGAGGCCCATTTGCAAGAGACGACAGTGAGCAGAGATTGGGCGGTGGATGCTTTTATATGCAAAGTGTGCCTCTTAAAAATGGAAATAAACAGCTTTTGCTTGGAGTGAAGCCTTTGACTTTGCAGTGGAGAGTCATTCCTGACTCTGCATCTTAGCGTTGAGGGAAACGTCAGATCCAACACAAACTGAGATGACCCAGATTGGCTGATGGATGCTATTTTGGGTTTTATTTTTATTTTCCGACTCCAAATGCTATAGACTAAAACACGGATTTGTTCTCGGCGTTGATTCCTGAGATGTCTGCACACATTTTAGGTGGTTAGAAGAACACGGTGAAAGGGGAGAAACAGGAAGGAAAGCAGCAGAGCCATTTGGAAAAGAGAGGAAAGTCTTCTGTAATTTCCAAAGCTGTGATTTATTGCCATATTCAGAAATTAATTATAGCCTGAGGTCCCTGGAACGAAGTGGGGTGGGGGAACCAATATGACAGTTCACATCTGGTGGGAGACACAGCTGTTCCCACTTCGGAAAGCTGCCCCATCCCCAGCTCCCTGCAATAAAGCAAATGGCCCTTCCTTGCGGGCTGTCTCCTGGGGCCAGAGCACCAGCAACATTTGGAACATCATCAGCATCTTTTCTCCCTATGGGTCCTGGGGAGAAAATCACATTCTTGATACAGCTGGCATCCGGGGCTGCAGTTTTAAAATGAAGATATACAGCCAGTGGTCTCTGGTCTCTGCTCAAGGTAACCTCTGCTGACTCATTATGTGTTTAATAAGATCTCTCGTCCAGGCAATGAAGGATGGATTTGTGCTGAGATCAAGCAGGGCTAGGTGAAGGAGAAGGAAGAAGAGAGGGCTTTAGAACTGAGCTGTTTTTACCTCCTTAGAATCTGTGGCCCTCACCAGTCATCAGCCATCCGCTCTGAGTGCTACCATCTCTCCAAACAGTAAGAATCAGAGGAGGCCAGGGCTCTTTGCTAATAGTCTCCCTTATCTGCTGGTGCCACACAGACCATGGAAGTAGCCTTTCACCAAGTTTACAGCAAAATTCTTTCCCAGATGGACCAACGATGTAGCCTCATGCTCCCCTCCTCAGCGCAGCATCCTAGGACAATAATCAAGAAACCGGGGGATTATTAGCATTTGGGGGTATTTTTGGAGGCGTGCAGGGCCCTCTGGGGCTCCTGGGCATAAGGCCTTTGTGTCCCCCATTTCTTTGACTATAGGGAACAGCCTTCATTCAGCCTCCATGACCTTCCCTGAGTTCCAATGGGCAGACTCAAACACTTGTTAGTTAGGGAAGGGAGGGGATGCGAGACCAGGGAGAAGCAGTTAAGAGCAGCCTTGGCACAAGATTGTGTTTCCCCATCAATGGATACACACAACAGTATCTTTGAGCTATTTTACAGATACTGAAATCCCCTTCAGTTGGGAGAAATTAACAATTAACAATGGAATACTGTCCACAAGCATGTAGACCCCAGGCCAGTGGGACCTGAAAGCTGACAACATGGAGCCCCCTGTTTATCTCACCACAAACCATCAGAAGAGTGTCCACAAGTTGATCATGCCCTCTTTGGACAGTTAATATAAAACTTACTATCTTTCCCAAGTGGGGACACACGGTTTTGAGTGCCTGAGTCCACTATGGCCCCCCTTGTCTGCCTGGCAAAGTGATAAAGCTACCCTTTTCTACTTCACTGGAAACTCTGTCTGTGACATTTGATTTGACACCTGAATATAGAGAAGTTACAGAGAAGGCAATGGCACCCCACTCCAGTACTCTTGCCTGGAAAATCCATAGACAGAGGAGCCTGGTAGGCTGCAGTCCATGGGGTCGCTAAGAGTCGGGAACAACTGAGTGACTTCACTTTCACTTTTCACTTTCATGCATTGGAGAAGGAAATGGCAACCCACTCCAGTGTTCTTGCCTGGAGAATCCCAGGGACGGGGAAGCCTGGTGGGCTGCTGTCTCTGGAGTCACACAGAGTCGGACACAACTGAAGCGACTTAGCAGCAGCAGCATAGAGAAGTTGAGCTTTCGGCATCATTTTTTTTTTTCTCCCAAGATTATGAGACTTGAGTAACATATTTTTAAAAATACCTATTAGGTGTTCAGCTATGAGTGATACAGGCCAAGTTCAAGTTGTCTTACTCTTCAAACAGAGTTGAATCAGTTGAAGAACCGAGGCTGTGTAAGGAGTGGACATGGGGGAAGTGGGAGTGAATGCCCCAGAAGACCAAGGAAGGTAGAAGATCAGCGAAAATTGCCCTCCTCCCTCTCTGGTCTCTGCTGGACCTAGGACTTAAATTGATATAAGGCAGATGAACAAGAGAAAAGCATACAGATGTTCACATTTACAGGGGAGCCCCCACAGGAAAATGAAGACCCAAGGAAGAGGATAAAACTTAGTGCCCATAAACCAGGTTGAATAAAGAGGATGATTGCAGAAAAGAAATCGGAACAGAGGGGGAGACTCAAGGATGGCGGGAGTCATTCTGACAAATCTGTACAGATTTCTCTCTCATCCTCAACTCCCATCTCTGGGGATAAGAACTTTTCTTTCCTCTTGATACAGACAGTGTATCTTCCACTTAGGAGTTTTATGTCCTGCTTTCAGGGAGAAAAGGGGTTCAGAGCATCTTTCTTGCACCTGCTATTTTTCAAGTGCCTTTAGCTCAAAATAATTCTAGGCCAAAAGGGCATATTTGGGGGTATCATATTCTCCCACCCTTCATAGGAATTTGCAAAATGAGATAGCTTCAAATCTGCTCCATGGATCTCAGCTGGGACTCAGTGTTTGAAGAGAGGGTGTCTCCTTGGAGATAGAGGTATTCAGGCAGAACACAGTTAGGGGGTGTTTGGTGCCATAAGCCTGGTATGTCTGGGGATTTAAAGGACCCTCTGGTTCGACACTGTGCTCTTTGGGAGATCATAGGAAATTGCAGTGTCTAGGTAGGTTGTGAGCAGATGCAACCAGATGGGGCCAACCAGCTAGAGGAGATAGCAGATTCAATTCCTCCCAGGATGATGGCAAAAGAAACTCTAAACTCAAGTTCTAAGCTGACTGCTCACTCATTCCTGCAGCGCACTAACAGTAGGATTGAGAACAGCATCTGGTGTCACACAAGTGAGGCGGTAGCCTTTGAGCCAGTCCACAGGCAGCAGCCCCTGCAGCCCCTTCACTCAGTCTGGGTATGATTAATTCCCTTGATGGTCAATCTTCCTCTTCCCATCCTCCCACAGCCGGCCGCCTCTCCTCCTGAGCCCCAGGGGGATCTGCACACTGCAGGCTCTGTGTCAGGATGCTTGTGAAATGAGATGGAACACACAGATGCTGGATCTGAGCAGGGGGCATCCAGGGTCCCAGCAGTGTGGAACGTTCCACTGTCTCAAAACAGATGAGAAGGAAATGAAAGTCAGCCAGACAGAGACTTTGTTATCCAATATCTAAGGTCTCTTTTAGAATGTTCATAGTCACACTTCTCACATATCTGGGAACTGAGAGAAAGGGGTGATCCTGGGGACCAAGGTCAGGTGGGGAACTGTGTGGGGGAGCGGACCCATCCTTTACAAGGTGGATCCAAACCCCACCATGTCCAAATTCCATCCTGGCAGTGCCTTGTGACCCAACCCTAGCAAGATGCTTACATCCTCAGGAGCACCTTTCCTTACTGTAAGAGAGAGCCAGGGAGTAGCTTTGGAAAGGTGCGGATAGGAGCCCAGAGCCCCTCTTCTGCAGACCTGAGTGAACACTGGTCTTGGCATCCCATTCTCAGGAACTCCAGGTTATAGGGAAGACAATATGAGACAATAGGGCTGTCAGTCAAGCCTGTTTTCTTGCTAGATGTTCTAGCAATCCTAGAAGGAGGTCAGTTTATGTCTCACCTTCTCCCACATGAAGCTCTGCCTGTTCATTGAGCCAAGGTAAGAATATTGCTAAAACATCTCCCAGTAACATTTTCTTTCTCCCCAACAAGCTTCTAGGTTTCTCCGCACAGTGATAAGGAATTCTCTTGACCAAACTTTAGTTTTAGCAAGAGTCTGGCTTAGGCAGTCTAGGAGAATCCCCATGATAGAGATAGAGTGGTGTGGTGGTAGTTTAGTGACTAAGTCATGTCTCACGACTGGAGACTCCATGGACTGTAGCCCTTGAGGCTCCTCTGTCCATGGGATTTCCCAGGCAAGAATACTGGAGTGGGTTGCCATTTCCTTTTCCAGGGGATCTTTCTCATCCAGAGATTGAACCCATATCTCCTGCATTGGCAGGTGGATTCTTTACCACTGAGCCACCAGGGAAGCCCCTTTCGCTAATATACATATGATTTAAATCACACTGTGATAGTCCCAGTTAAACCATATAGAGTCAAAGGAGAAACTAATGATGTAAGCCTTGACATCTGCCCAAGAATGAGGAAGATAGTGGTCTTCTTTCCTCTCACCTCCTTTTTTTAAAAAATTATAAAAATGTAACCCTCGTTGTTCTCAGGGCTACATTCCCTTGCCTCCCTGCTTGTATATCTCACAAGTGTCCCATGTTAACAGACTTACTCTTTGCCTATCACTTGGCCTCATACTGAATTCTTTCTGTGACTAGACAGAAGAATCTGAGCTTCAGTAAGTCCTGACACCAAATGTGCAGTTTTAATTAAAAGGCAATGTGTTTGAGTCCCCTCCTGGTCAGGGTTTGTGGGCTCAAACCAATCTGAGTCTTAGTTTGAGGCCCACCTAAGAAGGAATGTGGTTTTAACCACTTCTTCAAGGTCCAAACAAGGTCCTCCTGATGATATTTTTATCCAGTGACCCCTTTGCCCTCCTGTTGGCTCTAAACCCCTTTTCCAGTCTCCTGTTGTAACTGACCTGAGTTCAGTCTCTTGCCTTCACTGTGTTAGCCTTGACCCCCATGGCAACAGTGCTAACATGTGTCTTCCTTGCCCACTGGACTCTGTCCACTACAAGTTTTCTTTCATAAATCTATAACCAATCATTCCCACAAGGAAAGGCAGGAACCATTCACTGCTTTGCTTTTCAAAGTGAGAAACCCAAGTACATCCCACAAGGTCATGAGTCACGAGGAGTGAATGAGAGATTGGAACTGCTGCTGGCCTGGAGTAGGAGCCCCTAGCAGTGTCAGCCCCTTGACATTTGCTGTCCTCTGCAGTCAGGATGGGAAAGAGGGAGCTGGAGGGTCAGGGAGTCTGCAAAGACCATGTTTGCATGTCATTGTTCAGTTCAGTTCAGTTCAGTTCAGTTGCTCAGTCGTGTCCGACTCTGCGACCCCATGAATCGCAGCACGCCAGGCCTCCCTATCCATCACCAACTCCCGGAGTTCACTCAGACTCACATCCATCAAGTCAGTGATGCCATCCAGCCATCTCATCCTCTGTCATCCCCTTCTCCTCCTGCCCCCAATCCCTCCCAGCGTCAGAGTCTTTTCCAATGAGTCAACTCTTCACATGAGGTGGCCAAAGTACTGGCATTTCAGCTTTAGCCTCATTCCTTCCAAAGAAATCCCAGGACTGATCTCCTTCAGAATGCACTGGTTGGATCTCCTTGCAGTCCAAGGGACTCTCAAGAGTCTTCTCCAATATCACAGCTCAAAAGCATCAATTCTTCACCGCTCAGCCTTCTTCACAGTCCAACTTTCACATCCATACATGACCACTGGAAAAACCATAGCCTTGACTAGATGAACCTTTGTTGGCAAAGTAATGTCTCTGCTTTTGAATATGCTATCTAGGTTGGTCAGAACTTTCCTTCAAAGGAGTAAGCATCTTTAAATTTCATGGCTGCAGTCACCATCTGCAGTGATTTTGGAGCCCAGAAAAATAAAGTCTGACAGTGTTTCCCCATCTATTTCCCATGAAGTGATGGGACCAGATGCCATGATCTTAGTTTTCTGAATGTTGAGCTTTAAGCCGACTTTTTCACTCTCCACTTTCACTTTCATCAAGAGGCTTTTTAGTTCCTCTTCACTTTCTGCCATAAGGGTGGTGTCATCTGCATATCTGAGGTTATTGAGATTTCTCCCAGCAATCTTGATTCCAGCTTGTGTTTCTTCCAGCCCAGCGTTTCTCATGATGTACTCTGCATTTAAGTTAAATAAGCAGGGTGACAATATATAGCCTTGACATACTCCTTTTCCTATTTGGAACCAGTCTGTTGTTCCATGTCCAGTTCTAACTGTTGCTTCCTGACCTGCATACAAATTTCTCAAGAGGCAGATCAGGTGGTCTGGTATTTCCATCTCTTTCAGAATTTTCCACAGTTTATTGTGATCCACACAGTCAAAGGCTTTGGCATAGTCAATAAAGCAGAAATAGATGTTTTTCTGAAACTCTCTTGCTTTTTCCATGATCCAGCAGATGTTGGGATTTGATCTCTGGTTCCTCTGCCTTTTCTAAAACCAGCTTGAACATCAGGAAGTTCACGGTTCACATATTTCTGAAGCCTGGCTTGGAGAATTTTGAGCATTACTTCCCGCCTTTTCTATACAAGCAAAGCACAGCATAAGGAGCAGGACTTCCCCCAGCCTTGTAAATAAAGATTCTAATTCTGAAAGAGGCAAAAGGTAGGAAGGATAAGTCCAAGGGCAGAAAATGTAATTGCAGAAGCTGGTGACTTCTGAGTGTTTCCCACAAGTATTTGCTTGACTTGAAGTATTAATTAGAAGCATTATCTGATAATTATTTTCTAATTATATGTCTTTGCATCTGTCATCCCACACAATAATTAGCTATGACATGTTTAAAACCTGAGAGATTATTCTGAGATTTGAAGGACCGGAAGGGAGATTGACAGGGATGAATCTGTAAGAGGGTCAAAGGTGAGCATAAAGGACTGGATTCATGCATCTTCTCATGTCCATGGGTGTGGGACTCAATAGCATAAATTGCAGCTTCTAATTAATCTACACTCTGGTGTGTCCAGGTTTCTCTCATGGCTCAGATGGTAAAGAATATGCCTGTAATGCAGGAGACACGGGTTTGATCCCTGGATCAGAAGGATCCCCTGGAGAAGGGAATGGCTACACACTCCAGTATTCTTGCCTGGAGAATTCCATGAACAGAGGAGCCTGGTGGGCTACAGTCCATGTGGTCGCAAAGAGTCACACACAACTGAGTGACTAACACTGGTTTGTTCATCTATTACCAAAAAAACAAAACAAAACACTTAATATTGAGTGGGACACCCAGAAAGCTCTGAAATGCTTGCATATCCATTCATTTTTCTACCTCCTACCAGCATTTATTTCTTGCAAAGTATGGAACATCACCCATATGAATTAGCCGTTTGAAAGGGAAACCATTAAAGGCATTAGATATCTATTTGGAAAACCATGGATTCAATTTAGATTGTTGCCCAAACAAAAATTTTCCCCAGGCTTTTAGTTTTATATACCATTTCTCTTTACAAATATGTGTTTGTATAGGAGGCAATTAGAATCTTTTCTAAGTTATTTGTGCAAAGAAAATGAATCGGTGCTTTTTTATTTCAATGTAAATAAAATGAGCTGTAATAACCCCCAATTAGCACATTAAAATAAGTTGAAGATTTGTTTTATCATTTCATTGTAGAGGAAAAAAAGGCAGCAATGAGAACCTTATATTAGTGACAAAAGCAGAATCAGTTGTTTGCCTTGAAGAACAGAGAAAATCTAATTTAAAACTCTTTGCATCGTTGATAATTAATTTCACACCAAACATGCCATTAGAAGGTCTATAAAACATCTGATAGTTTTTAAAAAGCCAAACCAATGATTTTCCCCCTAAATGAGAATGTCGACACTAAAAATTTAGCATGCGTGATGAAACTGGGAGAGGAACAGAGCCAAATCAAAAGTTTTGTCTTCCATTCTTCCTTTCAAAGTTGGCAACTCAAGGCATGAATTCTAACTTTATCAAGTGAGGGGATAATTGGGACCTTTTAGACAATGAAAGTGAAAGTCTCTTAGTCTGACACTTTGCTACCCCGTGGACTATACAGTTCATGGCATTCTCCAGGCCAGAACACTGAAGTGGGTAGCCTTTCCCTTCTGCAGAGGATCTTCCCAACTCAGGGATCAATCCCAGGTTTCCTGCATTGCAGGAGGATTCTTTACCAGTTGAGCCACCAGGGAAGCCCTTTTAGACAATAAAGCGCACCAAAAAAGTAAGTGAATAATCAGGAAACTCAGGGGTGTGGGTGGTGTGTATGGTACATGTGCATGTGTTTGTGGATGCAGGAGTGTGTGTGTGTGTGCACGTGTGCACATGTATGTGCCTGTGTGTGCACTAGTGGTGTTCAGAGACAGAAATAAGGATGATGTGAGTCAAATATTGTTTTGAGTACATATAAATATGGATGATTAAGAAATCTGAGATAGGCAACTTCTTTTGGGGTTCTCAGTGTGGAACAGACTTATAGTAGATGACAGGCACTATTTAAACTACACTTGAGTAAATTCACCCATCCCAGAAGAATGTTGTCCCTGAAGGATGGATAAGTCAGGGTAAACACGCCAGTGCATGGACATGTGGTTTAGCATTCAACTTTTTGTTCCTTAACCAAAGCAGAGACAAAATGAGATTTTTTAGGTTTGCTAATAAGAATAAACTGCAGAAATTATCCAACAGAATTGTCCTTTTGCTGTGGCCATTGATGCAATTCTCAATTTCAGGATCTCACTCCCAATCCAAGTTTGTATTTGGTGGATGATCAGCAGGCATGCAACCAATCTAAGAGGTCTCCTTATCTGTCCAAGTAGAAGTCTGAGCTTCAAGGAGAACATTCATTGGAATGACACTGGAAAGTAGAATCAAGGAGAAATTCTTCTAATACCCAGGAATTAGGACAGCCCTAAGGAAGTAATGGTTGTTGTTGTTCAGTTGCTCAGTTGTGTCTGACTCTTTGTGGCCCTGTGGACTGCAGCATGCCAGGCTTGCCTGTCCTTCACTACCTCCTGGAGTTCACCCAAACTTAAGGAAGTAGAAGGATGAATGAATGGAAAATATTAATAGCTTCATGTGCTTCTTGATAGGATTAAGTATGACTTTTTGTAGTGTGATTTGTTTTCCCTTATGCCAGTGGGCTTCCTGGTTGCTCAGATGGTAAAGAATCTGCCTGCAGTTCAGAAGACCCGGGTTCAATCCTTAGGTTGGGAAGATCCCCTGGAGAAGGGAATGGCAACCCACTCCAGTATTCTTGCCTGAAGAGCTCCATGGACAGAGTAACCTGGCAGGATACAGTCCATGGGGTCGCAAGGAGTCAGACACAACTGAGTGAATAACAGTCTCACTTATATGCTAGTGGAAGATGAGAATTTCCAGGAGAGAGAAGGTGAGGAGGTATGTCGAAGTTGGACCCCATGCCCTGCATTAGCCAAGGGACACAGGAGGCTTTTGACTGATGTGACAGCTCCACAGAGATGCATGTCTTAAGGAACTGGAGTTCCCTTCGAGGAAAATCCAGGTGCTGTCACCAAAAAGGGGAATTGGCATTCAGTTTCATGTCCCTCTCTGAGGTTCTTGAAGTACACTGATCGGTGACCAGTTCCTGGGCTAACCTTCCTTGACCTGTGGCAGTCTTTGACCTCATAAGTCTCCTACCCTTCCTAGGAACACACTTGTCAGTTGGCTCACTCATACCGCATCTTCCTCAGTTTCTTTCCACTCCCTGGCTGCTTCCTCCCAGTTCTAGGATAAAGGGATCCATCCTTGTTCAACTTGGCTATCCTGAGGCCAGACTCCCATCACATCTCCCCAGACCACCCAAATGGCCCCTTTTCAGGTTTTTCTCTCACCACTACTCCCCTCTAGTTTCATCCCAAATAGAACATGCATTCATCAACACAGTGGGGTCCAGTCCCCTTTCTGCCTGAACCCTATAGATGGTTCCCAACAAGCTCAGAATCAAACCCCAAGGACTCGCCATGGCCCATTTTCCTTTCTGACTTCATCCCTATCTGAATCCCCTCACCCACCTCACTGCTGACCTTTGTGCTTTCTATGCCTCCCCCAACTTTGCCTCAGTCTGGGTGGCCCTTCCGCCAGATGCCTCCTCATGCCTTGCCCTCTCACTTTCAGCACCTTGGTCAGTGGTCAGGTTCCTGGTGAGGCTTTCCTGTACTGTGCTACAGTGTGCTTAGTCGCTCAGTCATGTCAGACTCTTTTCAACCTCATGGACTGTAGTCCACCAGGCTCCTCTGTCCATGGGGATCCTCCAGGAAAGAATACTGGAGTGGGTTGCCATACCCTTCTCCAGGGGATCTTCCCAACCCAGGTCTCCCATATTGCAAGCGGATTCTTTACTGTCTGAGCCACCAAGGAAGTCCTACCATCTCTATTTATTCTCTCCATACTCATTACCACCACATTAATACATTTTATTATTTTACCCATTTATGTTGCTTATTGCCTCTCTCCTCAGAATAAAGTTAACTCCCCAAGCATGGGAAGCTTTGTATAGTTCTGTGTATTTTGTTTGCCGTTCCATCCCCAAAACCTAGAATTATAATTGGCATGTGGTCAGTGCTCACAAAATACTCATTAAATTAATGAATGGACTTGTG
Organism: Bos indicus; assembly: GCF_029378745.1. Classification (NCBI taxonomy): domain Eukaryota; kingdom Metazoa; phylum Chordata; class Mammalia; order Artiodactyla; family Bovidae; genus Bos; species Bos indicus. Next base: position 49,158,409 of record NC_091775.1, read on the forward strand.
GAAAACTAATACTATATCATAAATTAAACTAACACAGTGTTAGATATTCGCTCAGCTGGTAAAGAACCTGCCTGCAATGCTGGAGACCTGGGTTTGATCCATGGGGTCACAAGGAGTCGGACACGATTGAGCAACTTTCACTAGGCATTGAATAGACATTTGATGTACTTATTTAGTAAAGTAAGAAAGAGGTCATTGGTGATTTCCATTTACTTTATCTGAATCAATTGTGGCTGCCAGCATCCTTGGCTTGTGGCTATATCACTCCAGTCTCTGCCTTCTGTGTCTGCTTGTCTGTCTTCCTCTGTGGTTCTGTTAATTAATGTAAGGACACTTACCACTGCATTTAGGACCCACTGGGTTAAGATAATCCCCTCTCAAGATCCTAAACTTGTATCTACAAAGACTTTGCAAATACAGTAACATTCAGGGTTTTGACGTGAATATCTTCAGGAGAAGGGGCATTTTATGGTTAACCACAACCCCAATAAGGCAATTACTATGGCTTCTTGCACATCTCAGTTGGGGAACTGAGTCCTGGAGAAGTGAGATAACTCACCCAACGATAACGATAACAGCCAGCAAGAATAGAACCAGTGACTCAGACCATATGCTCCACCACTGTCATTGCCCTGTCACAGTCATCTCAGAGGGTGCGGAATCCCATTCTATTCTAATTCTACAATTCCGATTCTTAGTCTAATTCCACACCCTAATTATTCAGGTCCAGTTGGAGTCTCATCTACTTCTGAAGGCATCAAACATCATTAAAGTGTCTTCAGAACCCAACAGCCAGTGAGGGATGCAGCCTGGGCCAGGAAAACCAAACCCAATAACACCCCAGCCATGAATCCCTCCATAATGAGATCTCAGTTATCATGTTCTGAGGGGTCCCTGATATTTTCCTTCTGCCCAGACCATCCCCATGGAGTTAAGATTCATGACGGTCAGGGATTTCCCTGGTGGTCCAGTGGTTGCAACTCTGTACTTCCACTGCTGGAGTCACAGGTTCAATCCCTGGTCAGGTCAGGGGAGCTAGGATCCTGCTTGCTGTGTGGCATGACCAAAAACCAAAAATAAAAAGATTCATGATGGTCAGAGCGAGGGCAGGCACCCTGACAGCAGAGCAGTGCAGACAAGAATCTTTTCTATGCTGGAAGAAAAAGCCACACCCGATACATTGGGACACACTGCTATCTCTTGTCTAGAAGCTGCCAAGTGGAGGCCACAGCCAGGACATGCCGAAGCAAGTCCACATATCACTGGCTTCTGGCCAAATCCATCAACAATACAGCACTGTTCCACTGGAGGCCCTCATTAAATGTCATCTCATTTAAGAGTTGGAAAGGATGTGTATACCACCAAGTTCAAGGCCCTTATTTAGAAGCAGGGCATTTGAGGCCCAACTAGCCTGAATGACCTTGCCTGGGGTACAGAGTGACTCATCCAAGTCCCAATTCAATGCCTACTGAGCGGCCGTGATGGTGAGGGTCATTCCTGCCCCTTTCTGTAACCTCCACACTGATGGGGATGTTTGTTTTATTCCCAGCACAGGAAGAAGCTACAGTGGATCCTTGGTGAGCTGAACCTGCATTCTCAATATGAAGCACTGAACTCCGCTCTTAGAAGACCCCCAGGAGCTTCTCCAGGGCTCCTATGGTTCCCGTTGTGACCTGGTAGTGTCTCCCAACCCCCGGCTTCATAGTTGGCAGTGGCTTTGAGAAGCTAACCTCTACCTGTGGTCTCTTTGTAAGGGACCTAACCCTACTAGTACCCCAGAGCAGTGGAGGTGCAGACCCCTGGAAACCTTGTGCACCCCTTGAGTGGCTGCACCTCTCCATCTTGAAGATGGGACCTTTTTCTTAATTAATTTTTTTTTTGAAGGATAATTGCTTTACAGAATTTTGTTGTTTTCTGTCAAGCCTCAACATGAATCAGCCTTAGGCATACATATATCCCCTCCTTTTTGAACATCCCTCCCATCTCCCTTACCATCCCACCCCTGAAAAGGGGACTTTTAATAACAAATAGAAAACATATCATTCCTCCCCAGTCACATGCCACTGGCAGGAAGGGTAATCCCCAACCTTAAAGAGCCCTTGGTTTAGTCAGGAAGAAACACAAGCAAAGAGATGATGGCCATCCAGTGCTGCTGTGATGGGGAAAGAGAAGAGGGGTAAAGAGCAGAAGGCATAGTCTTAGAAGGCTTTCTGGAGGAGGTGGTGATGAGCCTTGAAGGACTTGAAGGAACCACTTAGACATAGGAGAATGGGAAGTGATTTCTGGGTAGAATAAGGCAGTTTGATCAAAGGCAGAAAAGTGGAAAGACCTATGTGTGTTAGTTTCCTGGAGCTACTGTGACATATTCTCACAAACTGATGGCTTAAAACAGCACACAGTTCTGTGCTTACAGGAGGCCGGAAGCTCAAAATGAAGTTGTCAGCAGGGCTGCACCCCCTCTGGAAGGTCTAGAGGGGAATCTGTTCCTTGCGTCTTCCAGCTCCTGATGGCTGCTGGCGATCTCTGTGCCTATAGTCATGTGGCTCCTCCTCTGTGCATGTGTCAAGCCTCCCTCTTGCCCCCTCTTATAAAGACACCTGCGTGGCATTTGGACCCACTTATATGACCTGTGATAATCTCTGCATCTCAAGATCCTTAAGTAAATCACTCCTGCAAAGACCATTTTTCCAAGTGAGGTAGCATTCACAGGTTCCAGATATTAGAACCTAAACCTGGGGGCTGTTATTCCCCCATCACATCATTTCATGGGGATGGGACCTGGCAGCTGTTTGGGTCAGCATAAGTGGGGCTCAGAGCAGGGACTATGGTAGCACCAGAGGCAGGGCAGGTACTGGGCTGCAAAAAGCCTTGTACATTCTGCTGAGTCTCAACTCAGGTCAGATTCCCAAACACTTATTGAACCAACTACCCTTATCATGACCATATCTTTCACTCTCTGGGCTTTGGGAAGTTAAAGCAACCAACAGTCCTGTAGATAGTCACCCATTCCACTCCTGGACATGTATCTAGAGAAAAACATGATCTGAAAGGATACATGCAGGCCAAAGTTCATTGCAGCACTATTACCAATAGCCAAGACATGGAAGCAACCTAAATGTCCATTGACAGAGGAATGGATAAAGAAGATGTGGTACACATATGCAATGGACTCTTACCCAGCCATTAAAAAGAATGAAATAACGCCATTTGCAGCAATGTGGATGGACCTAGCAATTGTTATACTGAGTGAAGTAAGTCAGACAGAAGGAGAACTATTGTATGATATCCCTTATATGCAGATCTAAAAAGAAATGATACAAATAAACTTAATTACAAAACCTAAACAGGCTTGCAGACTTAGGGAATGAGCCTACGGTTGCTGTGGTACGATAAGTGGAATGGATAGTTAGGGAGTTTTGGATGGACATGTACACATCGCTAAAATCAACATGAACGACCAACAAGGTCCTCCTGTACAGCACATGGAACTCTTTCAGTGTTATATGGCAACCTGGATGAGAGGAGGGTTTGGGGAAGAATGGATACATGTATATGTGTGGCTGAGTCACTTCACTGTCCATCTGAAACTATCACAACATCGTTAGCTGGCTATTCTCAAATGCAAAATAAGAAGGTGTTTGGTTTTTTTTTACTACCAACAGCTTTGCAGCTAACCATCCACATTTTCAACCACCCTTCAGCCAGTCATCCAGCAAAGGCTTTTTAAGTCAGAAAACATTTTTCTCTCAACCTTCCCTTTCTTGATGTACAACATGAAGTGGATTCACATCTGGTAGGAACCCAGCTTCCACACTTCCTTGCACAATAAGTCCCCTCTGTTTGAATGAGTTCCATTCTGAGAGGACATTCCTTAGTCCAAATTGTTTATAAGTCCAACAAAGTTAGCCTAGGTACCCAACTAACACAGTTGGCTGTATAGTCCTGTATGGTAATAGGTTTATAATACTTTTCAATAGATAATCCATTAAAAACAAGCACACACAAAATATTTTTAATTTTATAGTACAGTACCTCGAAAAGTACAGCAGTACAGCCCAACAGCTGGCATACAGGGCTGGCATCAAGTGAACTGGCAAGAAGAGTTACTGATTGGAGGAAAGAGAGGAGGTAGGAGATGGTAGAGGTGAAGGATCATCAGCAATAGGAGATGGAGGGCAAGTTGCAATTTCACTCACACTAGCCGTTGATGGAACACATGTTTGCATATTTGAACATTCACAACTTGAAGGTTTATACGTATGGGGTTTTCTGTAATGGTCACATCACTAAACCTCTGTAACAGTGAGCACTTTTGTGGAGCCCATGCAAGGCATAGATGAACACATTTCATTCTCACAACAATCCTCTGGGACAGGTAATCCTATTATCCCCAACTTGCAGGTGAAGTAAAGGAGACTCAGATAGGTAACCCGTCTACATAGTGGGGAACTGATGGAGGCAGGAAGCTAACCCAAGAGGCAGGCTGCCTCCTGCTTTCTTAACCATCATGCTCTAAATCCAGCCTCTCAGATTCATCACCTTCCATCTCATGGGGAACTCAAAGTATGCACTGCCCAGGGGAGTCTGAAGATGCAAGTGGGTGACCCGGGTAGGACTGAGGGAGCTCCACACTGGTACATACTCAGTGAATGGTTGTTATAACTACCCAGTTTTGTGGGTAGAGTGAGGGGGTTCTGCTAACGCTGGACAGTTCCCCAGGGTTAGTTAGCTTGTAACTAGGTGAAGAAGAGGCAGATGCATTGGGAAGGAAATGTCCAGGGGAATCTCTCTCTGGATTCTTTTTATAAAGATATTTCTTTCTCTCCCTCTCTCTTTTTTTTCTGGCTCTGTTGGGTCTTAGGTGTGGCACACAGGATCTTTGTTGCATGTGGGCTTCAGCTGTGGCCTGTGGGCACTGGAGCTCCTGGGCTCAGTAGTGGTGGCAAGCAGGCTCTGTTGCCCACAGCATGTGAGATCTTAATTCAACCAGGGATTGAACCTCCGAACCCCGCATTGGAAGGCGGATCCTTGGACCCGTTATTCTCAGGTTCCATTGCCACCTTTACATGGTGCTCTCCCACAGTGCATCTCTTCCTTCTGGGCTTCAATTCAGCATCTGGGGCCACTTGAAGAATCCTTCGATTAGATTCCTGGGCTGCTTATAGCTGGGATGTGCCCTTCTCCTCCTGGGGTAGGGGGAGAAGGGTCTTCAGGCTGGGAAATTAGAACAAGGAGATATTCTCTAATTTAATTGCATCTCTGCTGGTAATTCAGAAACCATCATTTGCACACGTTTCTGAAAGGCTTTTCAAAGAATTTAAACACGCCACTTAAAATTCTCATTATGGTGGGAAACGGTTCCTTGGGGGCCCAACAGTTTCCTTTTGGTCTCACAATCCCTAAAGGTACAGATTTCAATTTAGAGCTTTCCACGTGGAAGCCGTGAGCCTCACGTGTAGCTCCGTCCCCACAACTGGGCAAACTCACTCATTTCCAAGTCATATGAGCACGAGAAAGCATTCATCAAACTTCCGTAATGTAATGGTCCTTGCTTCTGGGATGAAATGCAACAGGTAGATAGAATTACATCTAATGCATATTTATTGGCCAATCTGTTCGTTTACTGAAGAACATTAGTACAATTGGTAACAAACTTTCTGTTGATTTATATGAGTTTGTACAAAACTGAAGGGGGCCCTGCACTTTCCCCAAACCATGATTGCATTTCTCAGGAGAATCTCACTTTCAAATGATCTTGTTAGATATTGTTAGAAATTGATACACTTGCATACCATGAATGTTAACGCTCAGAAAACACTCAACAGTTAATTAGCGCCCCTGAGTTTTTCCCTAATTAATCAGTCATGAAAGAGCAACTCCAGGTGACTTTTCTGTGGCTGAGCATCAGCCAAAACCTCTGTATTTATTAATCTTGATGACCCGTCAGTCAGCTCAAGCAGGCTCCTTCAAAGTGACCAAAAACCAAGAGCACGCTGGGGACTCAACCTGTGTCAAGTTGAGAGTCCTTTGGACAGACAATTAAGTTATTCCCAGTTCTGTCCATACTTCTTGACACATTAAACTTCAGAAGTGGCTTAGGGTCCACTAAAAGTTAGCATTCCTAAGCTTCTTGGTGATGCCTTTCTGAGTAATCCAAAGAGTTTCATTCATGAGTCCTCAGTGAACACTCCGTGCACACCCAGCCCTGCAGACAGACAGACAGACAGAGAGCTGAGGCCCTCCGTGAGGTGGATGGATGTGCTCACAGGGACAACAGGGATGGTGGTGACTCCAAGGTCCAGAATGGGTGGGGTAAGTTTGAGGAAAGAGAAATCTAAGGGGAAGAAGCAGGAAAGCAAATTACCCTTGACCCAAATTCTGGTAAAATGGAAGCCCATCTCAGGAAGGTCAAGGATCATGTTTGTAGACTTGAGTGCTTTGGAGAGTATTGAAAATCCTTGTGTGTAAAAATGGGGCAGAACAGGATCAAGGAAATGATGAACATTTGCTCTGACTGGAGACCATGGAGCATAAATGATACTGGCTCCAAGGGGCATCCAGAGGGGTCCCAGGACACCAGCCCCGAGGGTAGCCATCCAGTACCTCCACGGTGTGGCCACTGGCAAGAGCAAGTCTCTTTGAACATAAGAGAGCACTCTGGACCTCCTCCCTGCCAACAAGCCATGGTGCATCCCCTCCACCCCCCGACCCTTTCCCCAAGGTACCACTTTCTGGTTGCTTTTGCATTTAGAGACCCTTTCTAGGCAGGGGCCCACCTTGCATCGCACCTGGGTCTGATGCTTGGGACTTTGGTCTAGGGCTTAATTTGTCTGTTTAGGGAAGGGAGGTGTTGAGCAGATGGAGTAATTGGTCACTGCTTCCCAGGGACACAGATAATAAATGAGCTCGTCCCCCAGCTAAGCGTCTGGTTGTCAGAACGGCCACCCATCCTCAGCTCCCATCGATGCTGCAATTAGTGATTCCAGAACCAAAGCTTACCAGTTTGGAGAGTTGAAAGTTCATTAACAGTTTAAACAAATTCATTCATTTAGGTTTACCTTAAAGAGTTTCTGTAATCGCCCTCATTACATTTTTTAATGGGATTGGGAGGATAGTAATTAGGAAAACTCTTCTTCAGTCAGGGGCACTTGGGTGTTGTACACAAATATGTCACCCTGTCACACACCCCCATGATCTGGAGGTGACTCACCCCTGAGTGTCAGCCTTGGCTGTGAATCACAGCCCACAGAGACATGGAGGCATTCAGCTCAGGAAGAGGAATGAATGGCCTGGCTGGGGAGCAGGGTGAGAAAATTTCCGGCCGCCAGGAGAATAATTTTTTTTTTTAAGCTTTTTTGCCTTGATCCTTAGCCCCAAGAGTCCCATATTGTTGGCCAGCACGGCCTCTGTGCCCACTGCTTACCATAACAGTTGGAACATTGACTCCAGAGTTTCTATTATGATTTCCAAAGACAGATGAAGACTGTCTCTCCACGCAAAGTCACAGTCAAGAATCTGATGATGTAGTTAGCTCAGACATTTCATTAAGTAGAATATTGTCCATGAGATTAGGAGAAAAGTGTGTTTCTGTAAGATCATAATGGATCCAGCTTTGTTTTAAATGGACGGCAATAAAGACGGGCACGGCACGGATTTCACCGTTGAAACACATAAGTGGGTTCTGATTCATTTATACTTCCTTGGCATTGCAGCATTTGTGTCATAAACTAGTTTGTAATAAAATCTGCAAATAAAATTTCTGATGGGGAGTGTTTGCCATGCACAGTGGAAATTTCCTGAGCTTCTGGCTTTGGGAGTTTTACTCTTGGTATTCCCAGCAGTGTTGTTTGAGATGCTTTAGTCTTCTTTCCTATTGGGAAGGAAAAACGCTCTGGAGAAAACACAGGAAGCTCTGGGTGCCCAAGGGTGCAGGCCCATCTCAGCTGTGGGATCACCATCCACAGACAGAGGCCCTCCAGGTAAGTTCAACTTCCTATAATCTTCCGGCCTTTCCACTGAGTCAGCCCGATCTAAGTCACTAGCCCCTCAGTCTCAGCATTGGAGTCTGGCATTTTAGGAGAGAAGAGACTGATACGGACTCACAGAGCCTCATAGGAGGCTCACCCTATGCCAGCTTCCTAATGCTCCTGGGGATAACTCCGGACCCACCTTCAGGAAAAGCAACATGAGACGCATCTTAGGATCTCCCCAGTGCAAGGTCACCTGGAAATCTCCCCTCATTCATCTGCCTCGGAGTCCAGCGTCTCCTGTTTGAGACCCACTGGAGGGTGAGGGCACTGTCTTGGTCCATCCTGGCTGCTATAACAGAACACCATTGACTGGGTGCCCTATTGACAACAGACAATTATTTATTTTTAAAACATTTTATTTTGTATCAGGACATAGCCAATTAACACTGTTGTGATAGTTTCAGGTGAACAGTGAAGGGACTCAGTCATACATATATATATGTCTTTTCTCCCCCAGACTCTCCTCCCATCCAGAGTTCCACACAGCACTGAGCGGAGTTCCCTGTGCTCTACAGTAGGTCCTGTATGCTGCTGCTGCTGCTGCTGCTGCTGCTGCAAGTCGCTTCAGTCGTGTCCGACTCTGTGCAACCCCACAGACGGCAGTCCGCTAGGCTCCCCGTCCCTGGGATTCTCCAGGCAAGAACACTGGAGTGGGTTGCCATTTCCTTCTCCAATGCATGAAAGTGAAAAGTGAAAGTGAAGTCGCTCAGTCCTCTTTACGACCCCATGGACTGCTGCCTACCAGGCTCCTCCGTCCATGGGATTTTCCAGGCAAGAGTACTGGAGTGGGGTACCATTGCCTTCTCCGTCCTGCAATACTACCACATAACAATTACATTGGTCAGCATTGAGAGAAATAACTGAACAAATAAATTGGCTCGTTGAAATAGCAGCCAAGAACAAGAAAAACTAAGAGTCCTTGACGTATCCAAATCCTGTATAGGTTATTCATTTTAATTATAGCAGTGTGTATACATTGATCCCAAACTCCCAAACTATCCCTTTCTTCCATCTACTCCACTTGGTAGCCATAAGTTCACTCTAAAAACAACAGATATATATTCATCTGTTAATAAATATTTAATAAATCTGATTTATTTATCAACAGTTCTGGAGGCTAGTAGTCCAAGATCAAGATATGGACACATTCAGTATTTGGTCAGAACCTTTTTCCACATGGCTGCCTTCTCACCGTGACTACCCATGTGGTGGAAGGGGCAAAAGAGCTCTCTGGGGTCTTTTTTATAAGGTCACTAACCCCATCCCGAGGACTCCACTCTCATGACCTCAGCACCTCCCCAAGGCCCCATGCCCATACATCACTTTGGGAATTAGGTTTCAAAATACGAATACTGGGGGGACACAAACTTTCAGTCCATTGCAGGGACCATAACTGGGAGCCTAGAATTATCCTGTTAAAATGTCAAGTGACCAGGAAGTGTGCTCTCTGCCACTTGCTATCCCATCTCTGGCTTGGGAGGTGATGGTTAGGGTGGGGACCGCAGGGGATGAGGAAAAGCAGGCCCGTGGGGCAGAGGCCCTGCACCTCCTAAAGGCAGGGTCTGATGTGAGAGGCCCTGTGGGTCTGGACTCAGTCCTGCAAGCACCGCCATCTACTGGGAGCAGAGCCCTGGTGTGGATGTGCCAGTATCTGCTGTGGGGAGCCTGAAGGGTCTTCTGAAAAAGATTCAGTTGGGTGCAGTGTCATGGTGTGAGCCTGCCTGTGCATTTCCTGGGGCTGGGACGAGGCCCCAGATGGGAGGAGAGGTGTGGAGCATCTTACCGACCATTGCTCTGAGCTCACCCACATTTATCTTTATCTGTACATGAGATGCCTGTTGAAACTGACCCAAGCTGGAGGCTAGGTGGGTAGACCTGTGGTTGGTGCCCTCTGAAGATCATCTAGAGGGTAAGATGTATACAAAATTTTTTGCATCAGTTTGAAATTACTCTACAGGTTTTTAAAACTTATTGCTCCCCCTTTGCACACCCTTCCATGAATTTTGATGAAAATTCAGGCCTGAGTAGTGTGCTTCGGAAGGTAAAAGATGGGCTTCCGCACCAAGCAAGACTCACGCCTTGCCTGGGACTGAGGTTCCTGTGATTTAGGGTGATTATGGCTCAGCTGTAATGAATGCATATTAAGCTTTCCTTTCGAACCCACAGAGCATTTGATTCATAAACAAATTATTCTGAGCCTGTAATGCAGGAGAGAGAAATAGCAGCTAATTTAACCATTGAATCAATGGTGAGACAGTGCAATGTGGATCGCACAATTTGAAGTATAATGAAGAAAATGAACGTGATAGCAAGAAGGCGGGATGCTTGTAAGGGCAGCTGAGGGGCCCTGCAGTGAAGATGGGAGCAGACAGCATGGTTAGGGTGGTGTCCATGCCAACAGAATGCCTTCCCACTCAAACAGCTACCCAGCCAGCCCTCAGGGGAGGCCATCAGACAGTGTTTGACAGATGCTTGGGGTAGGGAGGATGAGGGTGCCCCAGGAACAGCAGCAATGGTGGAGTCAGTCAGAGTGTGAGCCCAGTCTCCCTCACTGTCATTGCTGAGCTTCCCTGGTGGTTCAGATGGTGAAGAATCTGCCTACAACATGGGAGACCTGGGTTCAATCCCTGGGTTGGAAAGATTTCCCTGGAGAAGGGAATGGCTACCCACTCCAGTATTCCTGCCTCGAGAATCCATGCACAGAGGTGCCTGGTGGGCTACAGTCCATGGGGTCACAGAGAGTTGGACACGACTGAGGAACTACACTACTACTCACTGTCATGGCAAAGCTGCAAACAAGCCACTGGATCTTCTGAGCCCCAGTTTTCATCTGCAGAACACAGCCATGATTTAGAAATTAGAACCAGACTACACAGCATGAAATGCAGAGTTTCTGGCTCTGAACTCTGTTTCTACCTTTTGATTGGCCTTAGGCAAGTAGCGAAAACCTGGCTTTGCCTCAGTTTCCCATCTGCAAAATGGGTTAATGAGAGTGAAATAATATAAGTCAACAGCTAACCGTGGCACATAGCAAACCCACAATAAGCAGAGTTCACAGTTCATCAGAAGCTTGTTGCACCCAAACTGGTCACAAGCATCCAGCCCCATTCCAGGTTTGCTCTCATGCTGTTGCTGCTGCTGCTGCTGCTAAGTCGCTTCAGTCGTGTTCGACTCTGTGCGACCCCATAGATGGCAGCCCACCAGGCTCCCCCATCCCTGGGATTCTTCAGGCAAGAACACTGGAGTGGGTTGCCATTTCCTTCTCCACTGCATGAAAGTGAAAGTGAAGTCGCTCAGTCGTGTCTGACCCTTAGCAACCCCATGGACTGCAGCCTACCAGGCTCCTCCATCCATGGAAGTTTCCAGGCAAGAGTACTGGAGTGGGTTGCCATTGCCTTCTCCACTGCTCTCGTGGAACCCACATAAATGTCATTTTCTTCTTTTCCACAAATCCTAGATCTCATCTTCCAGTTGCAGGCTCCCTTCATCTTGAGATGATTCTCATTCTTCCATTGTAGACATTCTGGGTTTTTTTATATACCAGTTGCTTGAATCTCCACTTCTGGATGTGCTTCACACAATTTGGGCATACATTTTTGAGTAGTAATTTCCCAGAATGTGTCCCATGGTGCATGCATCCCCTCCCGGGGCATATGAAGGGGACAAAGAGTGGTCCCATAGCCCCACCAGCAGCTTGCAGCCTCCCATGATCCACTGGTTACCCACCGCCCAACTTCAAGGAAATTTTGTTGTTGTTCAGTTGCTAAGTCATGTCCCATTCTTTGCAACCCCATGGACTGCAGCACACCGGATTCCTCTATCCTCCACTATCTCCTGGAGTATGCCCAAATTCATGTTCATTGAGTCGGTGATGCCATCCAACCATCTCTTCTTCTGCTGCCTCCTTCTCCAGTTCCCTTCAGTCTTTCCCAGCATCAGGGTCTTTTTCAATGAGTCGGCTCTTCACACCAGATGGCCACAAAGTATTGGAGCTTCAGCTTCAGCATCAGTCCTTCCATTGAATAATCAGGGTTGATTTCCTTTATAATTGACTGGTTTGACCTCCTTGCAGTCCAAGGAACCCTCAAGAATCTTCTACAGCATCACATTTCAAAAGCATCAATTCTTCAGTGCTCAGCTTTCTTTATGGTCCACATCTCACACCCATACAAGACTACTGGAAAAGCCATAACTTTGATGTTTACTGCCACTCAAATGATGATCAAAGTTTGCTCCATCCAGCTTGGGATAGCACCAACTTCCAGGTGATGGGCACAACCATATTTCTTTTCTGGGTGTTGGTATTTCACCCTGATCTTGCCACCTGATTACAATGTTTTTTGCCTGAATATCATCTGGAATTGCTTGACTTGGTGAACCCGTGTCTTCTGACTCAGAACCTGTTTCTTCCTGACTTGACTCATAATTTCCCATTTCAAAAGGGTGGGGGGGGCTGAATAAGCCTGTGTCTGGCAATATTATGTAAATATCCACACGCCAAAAATAGTTTGCACACATCAGAAGGGCACAGAAAAATGTTCCATCACATTTGCTAAACCTCTAAATCAAAATTTTATGATGCCAATGAGTTTGCTCAGTCTCCAGTCTGGTGATTTTTATGAGATTCATTTTTTCTAAAAGGAAAGAGGGAGGTGAAATAGGAGTCATTAGCCAGGTCGTCTCAAAGGATAAACACAGAGACCCAAAACAGGAAACGCAAAAAGTTTAAAGGCAGCTGCACCATTTTGAAACAATCAGATAGAAAATAATAAAGCACAGCCACTCTTGGTCAATGTCAATCATGTCAGGATGGCAGACTTAGGGAACTCAGGCTCCTAAGACTCCCTTCAGACCCCGGAAATGTACTGCATTTCACGGTTACAGTTTCAGGAGGTGGCACCCATAAGAGCCTGTTAGTCACTCACTCGTATCCAACACTTTGCGACCCCATGTACTGTAGCCCTCCAGGCGCCTCTGTCCGTGGAATTCTCCAGGCTAGAATATTGGAATGGGTTGTCATTTCCCACTCCAGGGGATGGTCCTGACTCAGGGATAGAACCCAGGTCTCCTGCATTGCAGGCAAATTCTTTACCATCTGAACCACCAGGGAAGCCTTGATGACAGTAATTCTCGAGATGCAGGATGGAGCTTCAGATTTTATTTCATCTGAGGAAATGAAAGACAGTCATGAATGTTTCTGTGATGTTAACTGTGGGCAATGCATGTTGTCAAGCACTTCATTTTGTTGGTTCTGAGCATTCATACAGTTGACGACGCTTTTGAGTTAAGAATGTGAGGGTTTCCCTGGTGGCTCAGTGGTAAAGAATTGGCCTGCCAGTGAAGGAGACATGGGTTCAATCCCTGGTCTGGGAAGACCCCACATGCTGCGAAGCAAGTAGACCCATGTGCCACAGCTACTGAGACTGTGCTCTAGAGCCTGAAAGGCACAACTGCTGAAGCCTGCATGCCCTAGAGCCCATGCTCTGCAGCAGTAGAAACCACCACAGTGAGAAGCCTGTGCACGGCAACTAGAGAGTAGCCCCTGATTGCCAAAACTAAAGAACAGCTTGCACAGCAACGAAGACCCCGCACTGCCAAAAACAAATAAAAATTTTAAAATTACCAAAAAAGAAGGATGTATGTGCAGCTCAGGCCCTTGGAAGTTAGGGGAGGGGAGGGAATGGGAGGGGAGCCCTGGTGCTCATGAGCCAGGAGACCATACAGTCATGGACGATGGGTGTGTTGACGATGCCCAGGGTCCCGACGGTGAATCTGACCAAAGGCTTCTGAAGACAGATGGTTGAAGAATATGGCTGAAGGGGCAGCATGATGCCAGGCTTCTGAATTCAAGTGTGGGCTTCTCATTTTAAAAATTGAGTAAGGGTAGGCTTTACAAAAATCATCAGTCTTTATAATTGAGCACCAGAAAATGGTCAGTGGGCAGCAGTCAGTGGCTATATAATTAGGAAGGCTGGGCTCATATTGGCTGGCCATCTTGGAGCTCTGGTCCTCAGCAAGGGTCCCTCTTCTTGCCCCCAAGCCTGCCCAGAGCACAGCAACACCATCCTGCCCCCTTAGTGCTGTGCCACCTGTCCACGACCTTCCTAAAGATGAGATTCAGTAGATCATGCCCTTGGCAGATTCCTCCTTAGCCATGAGCCAAGCTGATGCTAGAGTAGACACTCAGTTGAAGGAATGAATGAATAGATGGAATGAATGCATTGATGAGTAAATGAATGAATGAACAAATGAATGATCAAGTGTGGAATCCTTAGTTAAAAGATTTTCTCAGACAGTCATTGTGAAAGTCTAGTGCAGGAGGACTGGATATGTTGCTTGTATGCTCAATATATTCCATTTTATTTACAATATTGCTATAGATTAAATGTTTATGTGCAACAAATTTCATGTGTTAAAATCCTAATCCCCAAGGTAATCATGTTGGGAGACAGCGACTTTGGAGGGTGATTAGGTTTAGTTCCCTTATGAATGAGGCCCAAGAGAGGCAGCTCACCCTGTCCACCATGTGAGTTTTACAGTGAGAAGACGGCCATCTGTGAATCAGGAAGTGAGCGCTCACCAGATGTCAAATCCAACAGCAACTTGATCTTGGGCTTCCCAACTCCAGGGCTGTAGGAAATAAATTTCTGTTGTTAATTAGCTACCCAAAAGCTGGTATTTTTGTATTCACTGCTATTGAGCCTACTGCAATGGGAGTTCCACTAACTATTTGTGCATATGAAACTGTTAATAATTCATGACAGTTTAGGAGTAGGGGTTACCACTCTTCCCACTGTGGACTTAAGACAATGAAGGCTCAGAGTGGCTGAGTGTCTGGTCACAGAGGGTCACTGGATCTCCTGACTCCAGACCCTGCACCCTGCCTTTCTTCACTTTGAAGGAGAATCTGATCACACAAGACTGGACACACTGAAGCTCAAATGCTTCTCCAGAGGAAAGAGGGAAGGTGGCTGCTCTGGGTGATGAACTCCTAAAATTTGTGGGGTTCATTGTTTGGGGAAGTCCTCACATGGTTAACAGGAAAGGACCAAGAGGCCCACAAGGATGCTGGCTATCTCCCTCTAGGACTGCCCATGATGCAGTCATCAGGACCAGATTTTCCTGTAAGGTCACTCATTCATTTCTTCACTCCTTCATTCACCAAACAACTGTGAGCTCTGTGTAGAGCTCAATACAATCAACAGAACGTGTCTACATACAGGGAGATATATTGTAAGGAATTGGCTTAAATGATTATGGATGCTGGCAAGTTTCAACAACTGCAGGATTGGCCATCAGGCTAGAGACTCAGGAAAGAACTGGCATTATAGTTTGAATTCAAAAGCTGCCTGATGCAGAATTCTGTCTTGTTTGGGAGGATCAGTCTTTTGGTATGCTTATATCTTCAACTGATTAGTTGAGGCCCATACACACTGGGCGGGGGTGGGGGTGGGGCAACCTGCATCACTCTGAGTCCACAGATTAAAATGCTCATCTCATCCACAAACATCCTTCTAGAAACATCCAGAATAATGTTTGACCACATCGGTGGTACCTTGGCCCAGTCAGCTGACACATAAAATGAACCACACCAAGCTATTTTAGGCCACAAACAGAACTTTCTTGACTGTGGTATAGATAGATAATTAACAGTAATGCTGTGTGTTAGGCAGTATGTGGGAAGGGGTGACTTCAAATAGTGTATCAAGGGTCAGGCTCCTTGAAAAGGCACATGTGAGCCCAGGGTGAAGGGGCCAACTGAGAAATCCAGGTAGATACTCAGGGGTAAGGACTTTGGATGTGAGGGAAGGAAAAGCAGGGAGATGCAAGGGATGATGGTGGAAATGGTGGTGGAAGAAGTCTTTAGGGCCAGCTTGAGAGCCCCTAGAAGCCTCTTTGTTTCTCCATATGTTCATCACATTGAAAGGAATGAGGACTTGAGAGACAGATGAACCTGAGCTTTCCTGCACCCTCACTGCATGTCTCTTGGTCTTGGTTTCCTTAACTACAAAGTCAGATGCAAACAACCTTGGATGGTGGCAATGGGACTTAACCTAGCCTCCTGGCACTGTATCTCAAGACTGGGAATCACTACAAGGAGAATTTGATCTTCATTGCTTTTGTCTGGGGCTCAGAAGACCTTTTAGAGCATTTGCAATTTGAGTGAAATGGTCTTTAAGCCAGAGCTTCCCACTGGTAAGGAATCCGTTTCCCAATGCAGGAGATGCAGGAGATTGGGAGATGTAGATTTGATCCCTTGGCCAGGAAGATCCCTTAGAGAAGGAAATGGCAACCCACTCCAGTATTCTTGCCTGGAGAATCCCATAGACAGAAGAGCTTGGAAGGCTACAGTCCATAGGGTTGCAAAGAGTCGGACATGACTGAGCTACTGAGTACTCAAGAAGGTCTTTAAGCCACATAGACATTTTAAACCACAGACATCATTTCCTACATGCTGTATTATTAATACAATGGAAACTATTGGCACTGATGAATACCTTTTCGGCAGATTGGGGATGAACTTTCTTCTGCCTGTGCACACATCTGAATTGTGTATGCAATGTCAATGATTAGGAAGTTGTATCTCTGAATCAGGATGATACAAGCTCAGCCTTGTAAAACTGTGCCAAGGAAGATTCTTCTCCATCTCACCCCGGATCTGCAGCCCCACCAGGGGCACTGGGAAATACAAGAGACAGGGGGTGTGCTGAGCATAGGAGTCACAGGGGACTGATGACTCATCTTAGAGCTTGTCATAAATTGTGGAGGCCTCTTGCCCAATTCTTTTTAGAGTTCATGATAAAGCTTGTAAGCTGTTATGACTCAGTGATTCAACACTAGACCCACATTTACTGCTTTTCTGCTTTCAAGCTTCTAGATCAGCCTATAGGAGAAATATCTTGAAAATTAGAGGCTAAAAATTGTCTCTATTTACAACTTATATACAGAAATCAAAAATTTAACGTTTTGCCCCCAAAATATTGAAAACTAAGGTTCTTGTAAGATTTTTTTTTTTTCTTTCTACAGGTTTCAGTTGCAATTTTGGTGTTCCTGATTCTCAATTCTTATTGATTTTGCTTGAAGACAGTGAGACGGAATAATTTGAGACTTGTAAAATAGACTGGTACTAATAGAACATCAGCCTTGTTTTGTTTCCATGCATGATTTCCTTGAGGAAAGAGCTCTGCTGGTTTCAAAGTGGTTTGACAAGGATTCCTTCATGCTTCACTGCTAATCAGCTCTGGCTCTGACTATCATTTTCTCAGAGGTGCGTTTAGGGTTTGTTTTCCATTGTCTTGAAGGAAGTGGAATTCCTGTGTGAATTACAGAGACGAGAGAGGGACCCAGGGCAGCATGTGGTCCCTACATCAGGTGTATGGCCATTAGCCTGCTTCTCCATCTGTCTAATCCTCTCTCACAAGACGCAGGAAGGAGCGGTGTTTGATGAATGAAATCAGGCCAAGGAAGTAGAGAGCTGATCCCCTGAGACTGTGTTTAGGGGTTTCCAAAAAGGACACAAACCGCTCCCAGGACTCGTGCCTCCTGGGGCATCAGCTCTAGGGCCTCCAGGTGCGCACTGGACCCCAATTTCAGACTGATCTTCTAGGCATGGACCCTAAGCACTACTCACAAACTGCTTGCAAGCTCAGACAAGGACCCCTTGGCAGCTTCTGTGTTTAGATCTAAGCTTCCAATCAATTAATAACAAAACAGCAGTGTGGAGTTTAGAGGAGTCACCTTAAATAGTGTTGACAGCGGGCAGCTTGGTGCTGTGGCCATGGCCCCCCCAACACCAGGGAGGGGAGGGTCTGACTCCCTCAGCATTTTCAATCCTTTGCCCTCAGGTCCTAACTGTGGGTTCACACTGGCCTTTCCAAGTGAAAAGAATCCAGAATTCCACGTGGATTGTTGACATCTGTGCAGGTGTCATCTTTAGAAGTATGTGGGTGTTAGGAGGTATGTGAGAGACAGAGAGAGAGATTGAGATTCACCCCCTTGGCTGGCAAACACCTAGAATAAAGTTTCTTGATGCCTTGTTTTTGTGTGACATTTTGAAAAGATTAGTGTGTAGGTGTCCAGGTATTAATATTGATCGCTGCTCATTCCTTTGGGTAAACAGTGGCTTGAACACACCACCCCTTGATTACTTCAATAAGAAAGAGCAGGAGAAGAAAATCGTCCTTTTTTTCATCTTTACATGATGTAGAGGCTCTGGATGGAGGGCGTGCAAGTGGCGGCACACACGGGAGATTTCAGCTGTTGTGAGGGCACGTCGGTGGGCCCCGCTGACGCCCCCGTTCCCTGCAGAGGCACGGTGGCTCTCCAGGCTTCGGTCTCCCCAGAGGTAAACCCAGCGGCCTGGGGTACGATGGAGGCCGGGGGCTCCAGGAGAGCATAAGTTTCCTGGACCACACAGGGGGTGCTGCTGCACCCCATTTCTCATGTGTCCCTGGTCATGGGAGGCCCTCCAGCTGCCCTCCAGGTCCTCTCAGCCTCTTAGGAGGGACACGGTCTCTCCTGATCCACTAGGACATGCAACTTGGTTCAGATGTCTTGGCAGAATGCGAAGAGGACCTCCCAGGGCAAGCCTGGTGGGTGAGGTTGTGTCGCCTCCCATGGGAGTCCTGGGGACTCTGCAGTCAGACTGGGGAGCAGAGGGGAGCCATCGTGTGCCTAACACACTGGTATTAATCACAGCATTTATTCCTATAATTATTCATTTATTTAGCCTGTGTGATTGAGAGTGACTCCACTTTGGCAGGGTCTGTACTATTCATGGGTGGTGATTAATGTTAAGGGGTTGGATGATTAAAGCTCATTTTCTTTCTAGGGTTTCTCGGAAGGACAGCACATCATTTGGGGTCTTGACAGGCGGTTCCCAGGGGCGCAGGCTGGGGGCTCCCCAGGGCTCCCTTCTCTAATTGCTTTCCAGAGTGGTTTTGCTCTAATTGGCTGCTGCCAGTGGTCCTAGGGACCAGAGGCTGCATCATTTCAGTAACTGAGGATCTCCGTCTCCACTGTCGATGCT
Source organism: Bos indicus (assembly GCF_029378745.1). NCBI lineage: Eukaryota > Metazoa > Chordata > Mammalia > Artiodactyla > Bovidae > Bos > Bos indicus. The sequence goes on from NC_091775.1 coordinate 49,177,468, forward strand.
CTCTTCTTCCAGCCAAACAGCAACTAGCGATTGCAGCCAAGCCCTCCTGTAGAGCCTCTCCCTTCCTGATGCCCTGGGTGTGCGTTTGTCAGCTGTGTTTAGCCAGCAGCCCTTCTGGGCAGACGCTTGGGTTGGGATGGGTGTCAGGGTCAGCCTATAAGTCAGGATTCTAGCGTGTCTCCAGAAACTTACCCTATGAACCAGAGTTTTCCTGGGAAGATGAATGGGCGGATAGACGAGCAGCTGTCCAAGTGGACACTCTTCTGCACCTGCACCAGGCTTGCTTCTGCTTCGAAGGCACCAGGTGTCAACTGAGGGAAAAAAGTACACAACCTGAAAGTTGAGAATTACGTTTTATTTGGTTGATTTTCTGAGGGTTTAAGCCCAGGAGGCAGCCTCTCAAAAATGGCTCTGAAGGACTGCTCCAGAGAGGTAAGGGAGGAGACAGGATACACAGGAGTTTTTGCGGCAAAGACCAGCTAGTCAGAACATCAAAAGGTTACTGCTAGCTAAAGAAAACTAGACGTCTCAGATTAATGAGTTTAGTGTTTTCTTTTTAAAAGAGTTTTTTTGTTTTGTTTTTAGTTTTTGTTCTTGTTTTTAAGAGAGAGAACAGTTAGATTTTCAAGAGGTAAACTATGCTAGTCACTTGATTGATGGGATATATCACTTGTTGCTGGTTTTGTTCAGTTGCTCAGTTGTGTCTGACTCTTTGCAACCCATGGACTGTAGCCCCCACCAGACTCCTTGGTCCATGGGATTTCCCAGGCAGGAATGAACCCACTAAAGTGGGTTGCCATTTCCTACTCCACAGAATCTTCACGACCCAGGGATCGAAACTGTGTCTCCTGCATTGCAGGCGGATTCTTTAACACTGAGTCACCTGGGAAGCCCCAGTGCTTTTCTATGTATGGGAAGTTGCAAGAGTCTGGGCTTATTGGACTCACTCCTTTGATATGCATCTTAGCTCTCCAGGGCCAGTGTCTTGTTCTTTCTCCATCCTGAGTCCCCACAGGGTGCACTGTTAGCGGTGGTTTCGGCTGCTGAGGGCTTGGCAGTTGACAGCTTCTTTGTCTCCATTCTGAGTCCCCTCAGGGCTTATCATGGTAGCGGGGAGGGAGATGCGTTGAGGGGTGGGGGGTCGGGGCGCAGGCGGGGGGTGGTGGCAGTGGCTTGATGGCTGCAGCATCCTTTGTCTGCTGATACTGCAGCACCACTTTTCATTCACACAGGTATATCTTACTGGATTCCTGGAACCAGCGACACCTACGAAGCATCTCTCGGGCATCAGGAAGCTCGAGTTTTCTCCTTCCTGAGTCAGAGACATGATAGAAGGGCCACACCTAAAATAATGCCAAAGAACTTTGAAAATGGTTGCTCCTAGAGTCATCCGTAGCCTCTGGAGAAGTTGAACTAAACATCTCCAGGACTCCATCCTGGTTCTAACCACAGGACAGGACAGGTTCCATCTTCAAGGACCAAAGGGACCCAGAACACCATCGCACTCCAGTCAGTTGTCCAGGTTCCTGCCCTCTGTCCTCACTCCCTGGGTTTTGTTGTAGTACTTCTTGGTGAAAATGTCTTGCTTTTGGAAGAGCTTAGTCTTGAAAGCTCAAAGCATTCCAGTAACCAAGGTCCCTGATCAAGCACCCTTCCCCCTTCCATGTGCTAGAAGCAACAACATCGGGGAAATGCCCAGCGTGGTGCCGAGAACATGAGAGAGACCCATGCATTTCTGTCCCCTCTACTGTCACTGTGGGGTGCAGGTGGCCATGTGCCCCTGTCACCCTGGGGACACATGTGTCACCATGAGCACAGACAGCCATGAACTTGACCTTGGCTGCCTGCAGAGGAGGCTTAGATATGGGTGTGTTGTCAGCCAGTGGACATCAGCACAACATCAAACAGCATTAAAATAGAACACTGAGCTGAGAGAGAAAATAAGAGGCCACTTCCTGTGGCTGCAGAAGGCAGGTGAAGGCTGGAAGGCCATCAAGGAGGAAGATAGCTGATGGGACCCTCAGAAGGACAGGATGCTGGTGGGTCTCCAGGGAAGAAAAGTTATGACAAATTTAGAAAGCCTATTAACAAGCAAAGACATCACTTTGCCAACAAAGGTCCATCTAGTCAAATCTATGATTTTTCCAGTAGTCATGTATGGATATGAGAGTTGGACCATAAAGAAGGCTGAGCACCGAAGAATTGATGCTTTTGAACTGTGGTGCTGGAAAAGACTCTTGAGAGTCCACTGGACTGCAAGGAGATCAAACCAGTCAATCCTAAAGAAAATCTACCCTGAATATTCATTGGAAAGACTAATATACTAAAGCTGAAGCTCCAATACTTTGGCCACCTCATGCAAAGAGACTACTCATTGGGAAAGACCCTGATGCTGGGAAAGATTGAGGGCAGGAGGAGAAGGGGGAAACAGAGGATGAGATGATTGGATGGCATCATCAGCTCAATGGACATGACTTTGAGTAAACTCCAAGAGTTAGTGAAAGATAGGGAAACCTGGCGTGCTGCAGTCCACAGGGTCACAAAGAATTGGACACAGCGGAGAGACTGAACCACAAAAACTCCAGGGCAGGAAGAGCATGCCTGGGAGGAAAGGGTGTTTGCTGAAGGCAGAAGTAAGGGCAAGGATGAGCAGGACCCCACCTGGACTGAGGGGCAGGTGGGCCAGGCAGAGCTCAGGGAAGGCAGCCAGGGGAGACTAGTCAGATCATTTTAGCAAGAAGCCCCTAAGTTTCTGGTTTCTGGGGTGACCAGTGTGGTGGAAACAGTTTTGGGCAAATGCTGATGATGCAGGACAGGAGGTGGGGGAGGCTTCTCAGAGTCCACTGCAGGACAAGGAGGCAGGACAGCTCTAGTCATCCTGCCACCTTCTCACTGGCATTTTCCCACGAAAACTCCTGTGGACTCAGGTTGGAGATGAAGCTACCCAGCCGAAGCCATCAAGGCACTGGTTTGGGGTGGAGGGGGCAGCCTCTCTCCCCCAGGGATCAGCTAGGGGGGAACACTCATTATTCCCCAGTGCCTCCCAGCCCCCCAGGCCTGAGCACCCACTCAGACAGAACCAGCTGAGTGATTAGGTGATGTGTTTTATGTGGTGGATAAGAGGAAACGCAGAGCAGGGAGAGAGAGCAGAGTGGTCTCCTTGCCAGATCACAGGTGAAGCCTCTGCAAGGTAGTGTCCGAGCAGGTGGACAAAGTATCAGAGCTTCAGCTTCAGCATCAGTCCTTCCAATGTATATTCAGGGTTGATTTCCTTTAGGATTGACTAGTTTGATCTCCTTGCAGTCCAAGGGACTCTCAAGAATCTAGCCCTAAATCTAGTGGCAAGTGTCCTTATAAGAGACACACAGAGTAGAAATACACAGGAAAAGGAGGAGGCCATGTGGAGACGGAGGCAGAGGATGGAGGGATGCAGCTACAGGCCAAGCAACACCTGGGTCACCAGGAAGCAGAAGTGAGGAATGGACTCTTTTTACAGCCTCTGGAGGGAAGATGGCTGCCAGCATCTGGATTTTACATTTCTTCTCTCCAGAATTTTGACAGAACAAATTTGCATTTTTCAAAGCCCCCCTGGCTTGTGAGACACTGTCACAATGGCCCTAGGACAAGAATACAGATACAGATGCGAACTAGTGGCATCAGGACTGCTGAGGCAGCTTTGGAATGCGTGTTCTTGCATCCCACTGTTGAGTTAGCATTTAAGGAATCCCATCATTTTTAAAGGCTCCCAGATGATTCTTATACATGCTGTCCATGGACTTGAGCTTGAGAACCACTGTTCTGATCCAGTCCTCTCTTTAAGCAGTTGCAGGAAGAGAATCTCCTCCATGACCGGGAGCACACTGGGAGTACAGGGTCCTAGTCCCAGCAATATCACCAACTCCTTACTCACAATGCTTTGATGAATGACTGGTGGATGGGCCAACAGTGTGGGTGAGGGATTTCTCAGCCTTGTCTCCCCTGGCTTCTCTAGAAAACAGGCTCAAAGCTGGGCTCAGGGACCCTGGGGAGGGGACCAATGTCTTTACCTTCAAGAAAGATGACTGGTGCTGACATTCCCACATTTGTCTCTCCTTATCCAAGCCTCCTGCCATTTTGGAAAACCACAGCTGGCTACTGACTTCTCCCTTACCTTTTCTTGCATTGTTTCTTCTTAGATGAGATTCAGGTTAAATGCACTTCCAGGTAGACCTGGGGAGGAGAGCATCAGCTCCACTTTACTCATTAGAGTAAAAACATAATCTCATAAAGTCCTAAGGACAGCAAGGACAGCCTCATGCAACTCAAGTATCCATCTGTTGACCCTCCCTTCCCCTCAGGCAGAAGAAGGACCTCAGCCCACTGGATAGGGTCAACCTGGGAGCCCTAAGAAGCAGCACTGCTGTTAGACGTATGATTACTATGTCAATATTACTACCACCATTTAGTTAAATTAAATCTACTCTTCAACTATTTTTGTAAGAAATCAATATATGGCACATGTATCTCTCTTTGTCCTGTCTTATTCTTTTCTATTTGGATACACTTTAATCATTCTATATAATTCAAAAAGGAAATCGAAAATGAAAGCTGCCAGGATTAATTTGTCACCAATCAATTTTCTCATATTTGGGACAATCACTAATGCATCGGAGCCCACCCACTCTCACCCTCCCCACTTGTCATAATGGACTTTGGTCGATATGACTTTTGATGGCAAAACTCACCCTCTGCGACCTTCTTGTGAGCCCTCCTGTCATCCTGTCTGTGGCAGAGACAGTAAATGGTTGTGATAAGCTATTTTATGTTATGATGTGCATTCTTTAATCTGAAATATGTTTGCTCCCCCTGCAAATCCCACTGCAAAATGAAAGTCACTTTTCTTCATTGATCAACAAGAGCCTTTACTGACAGTCACAGTGCCAGGAGCAGGAGATATGGATATGAATGAGCCACAATCTTATCCATGGTCTTACTGGGGGACAAGAGGAACCCTGCAATTCCCAGTGTAGAGAGGCCTGTGCTAGGGATACACAGCTGGGGCTTTGGGAGTGCAGAGGGAGAGCCCTGCCACCAAGGAAAGGATGGCTGAGGAAGTGTTTTATGGGGAACTGTAGGTTAACCCAGAAGGACCTTCACATCTGGCAGTGGAGGTTGGCCAGTGGGGAGGCTTCATAGCACAACATGTCCTACGACTCTGAAGACCTGAATTCAAATCTTAAACCCATAATTAAGCAGAATCTCATCCCTGACTCCAAGCACATTAGGAGTTCAGGGTCCTGGAAGAAGTTCTATTACTAATGTCTCACTTGGGGCTTTTTGCTGAATGGTTAGTGGATGGGCCAAGAGTGTGAGTGAGGAGTTTCACAGCCTTGCCTCCCCTGATTCCTCTAGCCAACAAGCTCAAAACTGGGCCCAGGGACCTTGGGAATGGGGGACAAATGTTTTTGCCTTCAAAGAAGAAGAAGAAGAAGACTGGTGCTGACATTCTCACAAGCCTCCCGCCACTTTGGAAAACCCCAAATCGGTAACCACTTATCCCTCACTTTATCTTGCATGATTTCCTCCTTAGCTGGGATTCAGTCCAAATGATTTGTGATGCATTGTACTTCCAGGTAGACCTGGGGAAGAGAGCATTAGCTACACTTTAATCATTAGAGTAGTGAAATGATCCCACAAAGTCCTAAGAACAGTGAGAACAGCCTCATGAAACTCAAATGTCCATCCCTTGGCCCTCTCCTCCCTTCAAGACTTTAGCACCATGGATGGGGTCAGCCAGGGAGACCTAAGAAGCAACATTGGCCTTAGTTATATGATTACTATATTCCTAAGCCTCAACTTCCTCATGTGAAAATGGAAATGGTAATTTTACTCTCTTGGCAGAGTTGTGATGAGGTTTAAATGAGATAATCCATGCAAAGCTCAAAACCTAGTACATGTCCGGCAGACTCTCAATGCGTCAAATGTCACTGCATCATCACAGGCTTTGTCTCCATCATCACAGGCTCTATTTCCATCATCACTATGGCTTCCATTGTCTGCAAACCCCCAGTCCCCCAAAACAACATGACAACTTGAGAAATCTTGTACATAGCACCCAACCTGGCCCTGTGTCAGGTTAGGGACATGGTTACCTGGCAGATGTGCCTTCTTCATCCAGTTGATAACACTTGCCTTTTAATGTACCATCAACAGAGAAAGGGCTACTAGGAGCTCCTCATTACAGGACTGATTTTGGTAAATGTTCTGTACATGCTTGGGAAGAAAGCACCTGCTCTGGTTGTTGGATACACACTCATGTACCACATTCATCAGTGACATTATTTAATTTTTTCTTCCTTTAGAAATTTTGCCTGCTTTAGTCATAATTTTGGTAAAGATCCAACAGGATTGTGGATTTATCTATCTCTCCCTATAATTTCATCAGTTATTGCCTTATATGGTTTGCAGCAATTTTATTAGGTGAATACAAAGTGGAATTGTGATGTCTTCCTGGGAAATTGACCAATATATCATAATGTATTAACTCTATTTCTTTTAATGTAGTTTGGTATTATATGCTATTTTTTCCTGACATTAATATATCTATCATACATTCTGCTGCTGCTGCTGCTGCAGCCAAGTCACTTCAGTCGTGTCCGACTCTGTGTGATCCCATAGACGGCAGCCCACCAGGCTCCCCCGTCCCTGGGATTCTCCAGGCAAGAACACTGGAGTGGGTTGCCATTTCCTTCTCCAATGCATGAAAGTGCAAAGTGAAAGTGAAGTCACTCACAGTCGTGTCCGACCCTCAGCGACCCCATGGACTGCAGCCTACCAGGCTCCTCCGTCCATGGGATTTTCCAGGCAGGAGTACTGGAGTGGGGTGCCATTGCCTTCTCCGATCATACATTCTACTGGTTCTTAATTGCATGGTCTAACTTTTTCCGTCCCTTTGTTTCTAAACATTTATCCTCATTTTTAAGGTGGGTTTCTTATAAGCATAAGTTTGAATGTCTTTTTAAAAATTGGATCTCACAATCTATATCTTGCAAATTTAGTCCATTTACATTTGTTGTAATTACAGATATATAGCATTCATTTCCACAATTTTACTTTCTACAATTTGTGTACTTTTACTACATTTCCGTCCTTTCTTGCCTCTCCTTTTTTGAGTTTTTTTTTTTTTTTTTTCTAGCTGTGTGACTTTGGGCAAATCACTCAATCTCTCAGTACCCTTATCTATAAAAGTAAACATGGTAACAGGGGCCCACATCAGTGAAACATTTTAAGGATTACATGAGATCCTATATGAAAAATTTTAGAGTAGCACCTAACATCATTAGCATAGTCTTTGCACTTTAGTTTCTTATTTCTCTTTTTCCTTTTTTTTTTTTAGCTTAGAATTTATGTACCATTTCTACTCTTTCAGTAGTTTTCCTTGGAAATTCATCATGAATGCTTAATAAAGCCTAAGGCAACAGTACAACCCCCAAGTAACCAAAGCAAGAGCCTGAAAGCTGCGCTGCTTCTGACCTTGACATTTCTACTCAAAATTCTCATGAATTAGAAATATTATTTTATTCAAATACTTTTCCTATTAAAAATTATTGTGCACCAACTCTGTGCCACACAGTGTTCTGGGCTCTGAGGGTATAGACAAGGCTTTTTGGATTTACCCGTTTCATTCTTCACCATCCCTTCTGGTGCTCACACCTTCTTTCTGGAATCATTTTCCTTCTCTTTACAGTATAATTACTTCCCAAGGTTAAGTGGAAAGGTGGTAAATTCACTTTGTTTTTATTTATTTAAAATATCTTTGGGCTTCCCTGGTGTCTCAGTGGTAAAGAAACCATCTGCCAATGCAAGAGACATTGGTTCAATCCTACGTCAGGAACATTCCCTGGAGAAGGAAATGGCAACCCATTTCAGTATTCTTGCCTGGGAAATGCCATGGACAGAGGAACCTGGTGGACTACAATCCATGGGGTCCCCAAAGAGTCAGACATGACTTAGCGACTGAACAACAACGTATCGTTTTTTTATCTTTTGCTGAAATCATAGTTCTAGTCTAATGTTAAATTTCTCTCAAGGGTTTGAAGGTGTGACTCCACTTTCTTCTAGTTTCCATTTTGCATTTTGAGATCTTTTCTGTCAAACAAATTGTCACCCCTTTACAGATTTTTTTTTCTCTTTGGGTATCTCTAAGTTTTGCATCTTTCTGTTTGGTTATCTGCACTTTTACCACAAGGTGCCCAAGAGAGTGGATTTTTTTTCCACTTATTCTTGCGAGGCAGTGTGCTTCTTACATCTGTGGATTCGTATCTTCCAAAAACGCTGTGAAACCCTTGGCTATTGCATCTTAACATATTATCTCTTCTCATTTTGAGGTCTTTTCCTCTTCTGGAACTCCAGATAGATTTACACTGAAGTCTTCCACTCAACTGTCCATACCTTTTGATCTTTCTTGTTTCTCTTCTTTTTAATTCTCCATGGTATATTATGGGTTACTGCTTGAGGTCTATCTTCCTGTTCATTAATTCTTTCCTCAGTTGTGCCCAGTTTGCTTTTTAACAAAGACACTAAAATTTGCATTTAAATAATTTTACCCTCAATTTCAAAAAGTTCTGTTTTTTTGCTCAGTCTACCTGTTGCTGCTTCCTCATTTTGCAATTCTATTTTCATTTTTTCTTTAAATGTTCCTCACACTGTTACCTGGTATTCTTCTCATAATAATTTTAGCATTTCATCTCTTGGGAAAATAAATCTGGATGCATTGTTTTTGCAGATTTTCACTCTTGGTAGATTGTCCTGGTGATTGTTGATCATGAAATCAAATCAGTGAACCTTCCTGTAGGCACCTAAATGGAGAATATTCTCCTCAAAAGAGGATTTTTATTCACTTCAGCCCTAAGTCTGTGGAAGCCATCACTCATGGTTGCTCTATCTTCCTTCCACAACTCCAGGCTTTATGTGGAGTCTTGGAGTTAATTTTTCTCCTTGCTCTTGGCTTCCTGCAAGGAAGCTTTGCTACACACATGGTTCACAGCTCAGGGGTTTTGCTTTTCTAGCTCCCCCTTTTAAGTCCTCTTTAAGTTTTCCATGCAAACCCAGTGAGGCAATAAAAATTATGCTTTATGCAAGAACCAATTGTTTTGTAGCTAAGAGGCTCCCAAGAATATCTCTCCATTTCTCATTGTCATAATCCTTGACTGAACATTAAAGGGAAATGTAATTATGAGTATGATGTCATTGACAAAAAACCAGTAATGTATCACATTTCAGATGATTCCAAATGAAGCTTTGGTCTGTTTCTCTCTGCTCACACTTTCTTATCACCCATTACACAATATCATGGTTTAAAGGTGATCCTACAAGGCTGTAGGATCCACTAGGAAGTAAAGTGTAGAAGGGGAGGACTTCTCCCGAGTTATTCACCAATGTTTCCTCATCATATACAGCAGTCTCTGGCACATAGTAGAAGTTCATTAAATATTTGTTGTCTTCTGAATGTATATCAGGTTGACTTTCAAAGACTTCTTCCAAATTAAGAAGAAAACTGAATTCTCATGTGCTATCTTCCCATGCCCACTGCCACACACACACACAATGCTAGTATTTGGGAGAATCTGGGCATAATTTCAATACCTTTTTGACATTCTGCATGTCTTGTTATGTCTGTCTGCAGGCTGTGCACACCCACAGGAGAGGACCAGCATTCTACTGTGAGATGTGACTATTCCTAGGCCTGTCTCATTGGGAATGTCTTCCACAAAGTATTAAGTCACCACTTGTTTTTCAAGTCTCATCTGGAGCAGAGCTTCAAAATCACCTGTAAGACTTGTTCAGACAGAAATTGCCGGCTCAACTCTGAGAGTTGCTAATTCAATAAGTCTGGAGTGGGGCCCAAGAACTTGCAATTCTAGAAGCTTCTGTGCCACCACTGGCCAGTGTCCACGCATTGAGAACCCCTAATCTAGGGTTTTCTCATGTAGCCATCCATTGGGCCATCTCACTCATTTGGAGGTGTCTCCAACTGGAGTCTTAGAAACCTGTGTAACTCCCAACAGGAAAAACAATGCTTGTTCTTTTCTATACTTTCTGTAATGGGGGCATATTTACTTTGTACTTTTAAAAAATCCAACTAAACATGTACTAAACACACACATATCCACAGCACGAGACCCTTCTGGATCATTCTAAATTCCGTCCATGGTTGTGCCTTTACTGAAAATTAACTTTAAAACAAAGTGCCAAAGCAAGCACAGGAGAAGCAAGTTTGATGGGTACAAATTGCAAGTTCTCATATGCAAATGCATAATAATCAGTTGTTTCAGCAGCACATCTTTTATCCCGTCCCTTCTGGAAGGCTGACACCTCCTGCCTTGTTTTGTTGAGAAGATCGATGGTCTAGGGTAGGGATACAGACAAAGCTCTCAGTGTTCTCTTTCATCCACTGCTCATCCCAGAGCACAACCACTGTAATAAATGCAGTGTAAAAGATGGGGTGTCAGCATAATTAGTTCTTCAGCAGAAAGATAGTTGGTGATTTATAGACAAGCGTCCATGCATCCCTTTGTTCTTAACCTAAAGTCAATAGCAAAATGAGAAAGTCCAGTGGAGATTCATGGACAATCCAGTTTAGTTGTCTTATAGACAGAGTATCACATGTCAATATAATATTACTATCATCCAGAAAAAAAAGAGGTATTATAAAAACCTTGCCTCATTTTTCTTTGATCATTTACTGTATCTGGACCCTGACACATTAGCAATGCTGATCAGAAGTTGTGTCTCTCTTTTCTCACCAGGACTCCCTTCCTTCTTTTGCCAAATTGAAGACTCACCTGTACAGAATGCTCCTCCCTGTTGGCACAGAGTGTGAAAGTGCTGCCCATACACTGGTTGGCTCCTAGGGGCCACAATCCACGGTGCCTTCTATCCATGCCGTGCTGCTGAAGGCCATGCTCTCCCCTCCCTCTGGCTGAGATGAAAAAGGTTTTAAAGTGAAGCAGCTCAAATCCAGGCTGAAGCCATGAAGGGGACTCTGAGCAGGTGAAGACACTTTCTCCCTCTGCCTTTCCCTCTCCCAGCCCAAGGTCTCTTGCCACAGGTACACAGTCAGGGGTGTTTGGGGGCAGTCATTGCTGGGTCCAGAATTTGCATGTGTGCTGGTGCAATCGGGTAATAAGACAAAAAAAAAAAAAAACCAGCCAACCAAAATAAAACTTTTTATTCACTGGAAAGACTGATGCTGAAGCTGAAACTCTTGTACTTTGGCCACCTGATACAAAGAGCCAACTCATTGGAAAAGATCCTGGTGTTGGGGAAGAATGAAGACAAAAGGAGAAGGGGGCAGCAGAGGGTGAGGTGGTTAGATAGCATCACTGACTCAATGGACATTAATTTGAGCAAACTCCAGGAGATAGTGAAGGACAGGGAAACTTGGTGTGCTGCAGTCCATGGGGTCCCAAAAAGTCAGACATGACTTAGTGACTGAACAGCAATAACATCAATGATAAGGCAGAAACTGGAGAATGTAGTTTAGGGTTACAGCCACAGGGACATCTTGATTCTCAGCCTCCAAGTGAAACTTACCTACCCCTGGGTCATCACAGGCAGTGCTGTAAATGGAGCAAGGTGAAGACAGAACTAAGCCATCTGAGCCACTTCCTTTTCCCAAACTCACCAGTGATTGTTGTCTAGGGGTCAGGGGAGGCCATGGGTATTATTGTCCTTTCCCAGGGAAACATGAAGCCAAGAGAAGAAGGTTCTGCTTCACCTACAACTTCTGATATGGACTCAAGATTCTATAACAAGAGGGTCCGTCTTATGAGTGGTCATGGGGTCATGTGCTGAGTGGTAACTGCTGGCATCCAGCTAAATGCCCGGCAACTCACATTTGTAGAGACATCCATAGGGTGTCACCTCTTCTGCCAAGAGAGCTGGGGCTGGGCAGAGCTGCTGCGGGCCATTTCACAAAACGAGGCACACTGTCCTGCCTTTCTCTTGCATGGTAACGATGTGGGTTGAGGCAGAGGTCTGGTGGAGGAGGGTCACAAAGACTTCCTCTATTCCTAGTGCTGGGGATGCACTGGTCCTTCTGTGCAAACAGGAGCCTCTATCAGCAGAGAAGGGAAGATTAGGCCCAGCCCTCTGTCTACACATTCCCCCTCGAGACCCCTGCCAACACAAACTAGCATCAATGTCCCTCTCAGGTTCCCTGTCCTAACCGCCTTGGTCCCTTAGTCCAGCCCATTCATTTTCATCTCAAAGGAAGAAAAAGTCTCATTTGCCTTGACCAGTGTCCACTGAGCCTCTCGTGTACCAGATTAGTCTTTTTTTAGGGCCAGAAGAGAGACTCCCAACGTTTTCTGAAATGGAAATAGAATTCCCAAGAAAGAAAGAGTGATGGGGAGGGGAAGCTGTGCAAAGGAGAAAGGAGGGGGTCCAAAGGAGGGGGTCCAAAGGAGGGTCTCCATCACCAGGCTCTTCTAGAAAGCTGGGCGGTGCAGAGCAAGCCTGGCTGATACTGGCAGCTGCCTCCAAAAACAGACCAGGAGACCTTTCTTCTTCTAGAACTGTCATTCTCTGAGGTCATATACAGCCTCCAGCATCCTCTAGGCTCCCCTCTCTAAACCCATTCATAGTAGGGGAAGGTAGCCTTTCCAGGGGGAAGCTTTGAGCATCTCTCTGAGATGTTTAGCAGTCAGGGTGTATGAGGGTGTGGAGTACAGTGACCAGGAGCACTCCAGAGGGTCCCTTCACTTCTTTACAAGGAAGGGACTTTGATCTCCCAGGCCACGTTCGTGTCCTAGGAACCGACACTTTGATAAAGAACATGCACTTATTTAGTATTCATTTGGTTGCACCAGGCCTCAGTTGCGGCATCTTCATTCCAACACACGGTATCTTTAGCTGTGGCGTGTAGTTCCCTGGCCAGGGATGGAACCCAGGCCCCCTGCACTGGGGTCCCGGAGTCTTAGCCACTGGACCACCAAGGAAGTCGCTGATAAAGAAACTAGAATGATGGAAGAGGAAACATGTTGAGAAAAAAATAAAAAGGCCTCCTGGTTTTCTAACACATCCCCAAATCCGCACTTTTTTCTTACTTTATCTCTTCCTTATAGCCCTTGCTTTGTGGATGTCCCAATTCATCATTTTCATCCTATCCGTGATGTGGCACCTGGAGGAGGAGACTCCTCAGACTCTCACAATTCAGTGTTTGTGCAGATCACTGGACGGATTTATGTCTTTAATTAAGGCAGTCTTTCTGGGAAAGCACTGGTTAAACCGCGGAGCAGATGGGGCATTGCCCATAGGAGGGTATGCTTTTCCGTTTAATTACAGCTACAGGGGCAGCAGCGAAGCAAGTATTTTCCGTGGATTCAGACAACTGCTGAGGCTGTAATTTAGGCATCCTGATTGTGCTGTTTGTCTCCCCACACTGTCCTTGGGCCTTTGCCTTGTGGTCAAATACAAGTTTATAATCCACTTCCAACCAGATTGCATGCAAGAGAATTATAGGCATTTTTCTAAAATAAAAAACACATCTCCATATATAAGGACAATTGCATTCCTAGTAGCTCACATTATAGTAATAGTGGGAAACAGTTTCTATTATAAGTTTCTTTTTGATCGATGTAACTCACTCTGAAAATGTCTTTGGGGCCTAAATCATTTCCTGTTGGTCTTGGCCAGAAAACAAACTCTTCTTCTTTCCTTTTCAAAAGCTTTTAGAACTTAATCCACTTAGCCATCTTGGGAATAATAAAAAGCCAGGGGAGGAAAACAAACCACAACGGTCATGATTCTGTTGACTCACAGCATCATTCAGGAGCGAGCCAGAACTATAGCTCTCAGCGGTGACTGGGGGGAGTGGATCCCAAAACACGGGAAACAGCAGAAGTCCCATCTGAATAGAGAACCACAAAGCTTCTCTTGAGGACTTGAACATGCTATGACCTTGGGCCACAGTACATAACAAAATTCCGATCTTATCCTGGCTGGCCCCATGCACATCGTTTGACCAAGTTAATTCCTTATTGAAATGAACACATCCTTCTTATCTCACCGGAGGGAAAACACATGCTTTCTCTCATCTTACACCAGGGTTAACGACCCAGATGGGATAAAGGCATCCTCGGCTGACCGTGTGGCTGACATTCGTGTCTCTGCTTCAGTCAGTTGGTTTCATCTTCCCTTTGATTTCACATCACGCACTCCAATTAAATTTCACCAATATATTTGGACCTGCTTTTTAAAATGATTTTATTTATTTATTTATTTTTGGCTGTGTTTTCACTGCTGCATGGGCTGTTTTCTAGTTGCAGCGAGTGGGGGCTACTCTCTTGCTGTGGTGTTCAGGCTTCACATGGTGCTGGCTTCTCCTGCGGCAGAGCAGGGGCTCTAGGGTGCTCGGGCTTTAGTAGTTGTGGCCCATGGGTTCAGTAGTGAGGCTCCCGGGCTCTAGAGCGCAGGCTCAGTAGTTGTGGCGCATGGGTTTAGTTATAGGACCCGCTTTTACAGGTAAGAAAGTGTCCTAGGAAAAGACCAAGAAGCTCTCAGGAGACTTGCTGTGTTTGATTTAGTCGCTAAGTCCTGTCCAACTCTTTGCGACCCTGTGGACTATAGCCCGCCAGGTTCCTCATCCTTGGGATTTCCCAGGCAAGAATACTGGAGCGGATGGCCATTTCCTTCTCCCATGGATCAAACCCATGTCTCCTACATTGCAAGCAGATTCTCTACCACTGAGCCACCTGGGAAGCCCTGCTGGAAAACTGGAGTGTCTGTTCAAATCAACCTTGAGGGTACACTCCCAAGATTTTTCCTGTTGAAATTTAAGATGAAGGTCAAGTCTTGATTGCAGTCTTTGTCACTAGCTGAATGGAAGACAGACCTAAGAGCCACCTGACCAATCGCGTGAGTCACGAACTCCACAATACCCTTCCTTGTTACAGAGTTAAAAGTTGCATCACACCCCACTCTCCTAATTGCAGATGAGCTCTGGGAAATTGATGCTAGCTTAACATCCTACCTGTGGATTCCATTTTCATATCAAGAAGGGACAGACTCTGAAGTATGAAACCTACACATTCTATGCACCATATTTAAGCTGATGTCACTGCAAATGTTCATTGCATGATCTGAGAAGTGAAATACATGTACATTGTTTTTCAGTTGCTAAGTCATGTCTGACTCTTTGTGACCCCTTGAACTGCAGCATGGCAGGCTTCCATGTCCTTCACCATCTCCCGGAGTTTGCTCAAACTCATGTCCACTGAGTTGGTGATGCCATCCAACCATCTCACCCTCTGTGACCCCCTTCTCCTCCTGCCCTCAGTCTTTGTGCACATACCCATAACAAGCACCTACAGCATGCAGGTACCCATAGCTTGCA
This sequence comes from Bos indicus, assembly GCF_029378745.1. Taxonomy (NCBI): domain Eukaryota; kingdom Metazoa; phylum Chordata; class Mammalia; order Artiodactyla; family Bovidae; genus Bos; species Bos indicus. Next base: position 49,192,844 of record NC_091775.1, read on the forward strand.
CCCACAGCATGCACACACCCTCCTGAGGTGCTGAAGATATTCTCAGAACACTCTGACGTCTGAGTCCCTGCCTGCTCGCTCCCTCCCTGACCCACAATTTTTTCCTCGTGGTTATTCCTTGTGCAAAATTAACTTGCACAAGACCGTTTCCCATAGGTCTTGGAAAAGCTATTTGTCACAGACCTGCGCCTATGATGTCTAAGATGACCCTGCTGGCTTCATTACCCATGAAAGATAAGCTTGGAGCTAGTTCCCAGTGGGGCGCCTTGGCAGGTCCCCGTGGGGATCAGTGATAACTGTCTTCAGGTTGACAATCTATTTCTGTGGAACAAAGCAAGGAGACTTAGAATGTGTGAGCTTTAAATCTGACACTCCCTTGCCCTTGTTTGTTTTTGAGAAGCACCCGGTTCTTGTGGATGGGCTCCAGGGCTGGAACCGGAGACCTGAGTTCAGTGCTCATCCTTGGCCGAGTCTGGCTTCCTCAGCCATGAATCAGAATTGGACATTGCTAGCTTAGCCATGGGAGGGGCCAGGCAGGAGGGTGCTTTAATCTGAAGTTGTGTCTCATGTATTCTATTCTTAAGCACTTCTTATAGTTCATAACCATCACTGTAATTGGTTCCTAGTGATCAATGTGAATGTTCCTAGGACCCAGGAAAGGGGGAGACACAGTGTCCTGGGCTTTGTCTGATCCAAGTGACTTTAAATGTTGGGAGAGATGGGACAGGACAGCAAAGTTGTTTGGTCAGTTTTTCTTCTTGTTGAAGTATCTTTATGCACTCTCTCAGGCTTTCCAGGTGGCTCAGTGGTGAAGAATCTGCTTGCCAATGCTGGAGACCTGAGTTCGATCCCTGGGTCCAGAAGATCTTCTGGAGAATGAAATGGCAACCCACTCCAGTATTCATGCCTGGAGAATCCCATGGGCAGAGAAGCCTCACAGGCTGCAGTCCATGGCATTAAAAAAAAAACTCAGATATGACTTAGCCACTAAAAAACAACAATGCTCTCTCTCAGTTGAATGAGCCAACACACACAAGAACATAAAGGGTAGAAGAGATTGGATTTGAGCCCAACTCAGCCCTCCTCATTCCCAGGCCAGGGGTTTGTCCGTTAGAGCCCACCTGTGAGCCAGCCTCTGAGGTTTTCACAATTTACCTCCCCTCCGAGGTCTGGGAGAGACCCTGCACCCTCCCTGTGCTGAGGCCCAGCTCTCTAGGAGAATTCTTAGAAGTTTCCGTGTACTTAGAAGTTTCCTTGGGAAACACATGTAAATCCACATTCTGCAACTCTGGCCCATGAACACAGCAAAACATGCTGACTATGCCTCACTGGGGGCTCAGGCAAATGCAAGAAGTCCACCCTTTTATGGGACACATCTGTCAATTAAAGTCAATTTTCCCCATGGAAACTGACTGGCAAATGAAAAAGTGAACCACACACTAGAATTATTTTACCACAGCAATTGTTTTGGCACCAAGTACAGAGAACCACAACTTGTAAACCCAGCCAAGCTCTGACCCACAGACACTACCTGGGTGCCAGCCAGCAGGCTCATAAAATGCCCTCCAAAGCCCTAATTAGTACAACTTTGTCCAGCTCAGGATCTACTGGTGCTAAGCATGGAAATGCTTATTCTCTGGGAATTAATAAATGAACACCTGATAACAACCAGGAGTAATTGCTCTACCACCAAAATCTAATTTCTGTGAAAACACAGATTCCTCAAGCTTATGAAGCATCAGGAACACAACAGGTCCAAGGTCCAGGTTAAGACTGTGCCCAGGACCCTGATGATGGTTGAACAGGAACAGTCCTGCATCCTTCTAAGACCGTGCCCCCAGCCATGATAATGGTTGAACTGGAATAGCCCTGCATCCTTTACAGCCTGGATTAATAGTCCTGTTAATGAGGAATGTAGAAGATGGAAAGGAGTCATCCTACTGGACTCCATGGCATCAGGAGACTTGTGCTCAATGGTTGAACTAGAGCAAATTGTCTCCCTTGTCTCCAGCAGTAGAAATGACCAGTTAGTCCCCTGGGAACTCCCATGCTTGGCCCAGAAACAAGAGTGATGTGAAGCTCACTGGCCACAATTGAGCTTCCTGTGCCGAAGAAGAGAGTCTACTCGAGTCCTGAGACACCCATGATGGTTAATTCCAGGTGGCAACTTGACTGGTCACTTCGCCCAACTTTCAGTCAAACACTAATCTAGATGTCTTGATGAAGGTATTTTTAAAGCTATTAACAGGGTGCTTTTGAACTGTGGTGCTAGAGAAGACTCTTGAGAGTCCCTTGGACTGCAAGGAGATCCAACCAGTCCATTCTAAAGGAGATCAGTCCTGGATGTTCTTTGGAAGGAATGATGCTAAAGCTGAAACTCCAGTACTTTGGCCACCTCATGTGTAGAGTTGACTCATTGGAAAAGACTCTGATGCGGGGAGGGATTGGGGGCAGGAGGAGAAGGGGACGCCAGAGGATGAGATGGCTGGATGGCATCACTGACTCGATGGATGCGAGTCTGAGTGAACTCCGGGAATTGGTGATGGACAGGGAGGCCTGGCGTGCTGCGATTCATGGGGTCGCAAAGAGTTGGACACAACTGAGCAACTGAACTGAACTGAACACTTAAATCAATAGCCTCTGAGTAGAACACACCTTGGAGAAGGCAATGGCACCCCACTCCAGTACTCTTGCCTGGAAAATCCCATAGATGGAGGAGCCTGGTGGGCTACAGTCCATGGGGTCGCTAAGAGTCAGACACGACTGAGCGACTTCACTTTCACTCTTCACTTTCATGCATTGGAGAAGGAAATGGCAACCCACTCCAGTGTTCTTGCCTTGAGAATCCCAGGGACAGGGAAGCCTGGTTGGGCTGCTGTCTATGGGGTCGCACAGAGTCAGACACGACTGAAGAGACTTAGCAACAGCAGCAGCAGAACACACCTTGGATTTGTCTTGAGGCTCAGCTGGTAAAGAATCCACCTGGAATACAGGAAACCTGGGTTCAATTCCTGTGTTGGGAAGATCCTCTGGAGAAGGGAAAAACTACTCACTCCAGTATTCTGGCCTGGAGAATTCCACAGACTGTATAGTGCATGGGGTTGCAAAGAGTCAGACACAACTGAGTGACTTTGACTTTCACTTTCAGAACACACATCCTTCATAGTGTGAGTGGGTGGGCCTAGTCCAATTTGTTGAAGGCTTTGGGAGAAAAAGACTTGGGTTCCCCAAGGAAGATGGCCTTTTAAAAACATTATTGAAGTATAGTTGATTTATAGTTGTGTCAATTTCTGCTGTACAGCAAAGTGATTCAGTTATAGAATATAATATATATTCTTTTTCATATTCTTTTCTATTAATGATTTATCACAGGGTATTGAATATAGTTCTCTGTGCCATATAATAGAACCTCACTGTTTATCCATTCTATATAAACCAGTTTGCATCTGCTAACCCTAAACTCCCACTTCATCCTTCCCACACCACTTTCTCCCTTGGTAACCACAAGTCTATTATTTATGTCTTTGAGTCTGTTTCTGTTTCATAGATAAGTTTATTTGTGTTGTATTTTAGCTTCCACATATAGTGGTATCATATGATATTTGTTGTTCTCTGACTTACTTCATTTAGTATCAGTTCAGTTCCATCGCTCAGTCATGTACAACACTTTACGACCCCATGGACTGCAGCATGCCAGGCCTCCCTGATCATCAGCAACTCCTGGAGCTTACTCAAACTCATGTCCATTGAGTTGGTGATGCCATCCATCCATCTCACCCTCTGTTGTCCCTTTCTCCTCCTGCCTTTAATCTTTCCCAGCATCAGGGTCTTCTCCAATGAGTCAGTTATTCGCATCCGATGGCCAAAGTATTGGAGTTTCAGCTTCAGCATCAGTCCTTCCAATGAATATTTAAGACTGATTTCCTTTAAGATGGACTGGTTGGATCTCCTTGCAGTCCAAGGGACTCCAAGAGTCTTCTCCAACACCGCAGTTCAAAAGCATCAATTAATTCTTCAGCACTCAGCTTTCTTTATGGTCCAACTCTCACATCCATACATGAATACTGGAAAAACCATAGCTTTGACTAGACGGACCTTTGTTGTAAAGTAATGTCTCTGCTTTTTAATATGCTGTCCAGATTGGTCATAGCTTTTCTTCTAAGGAGCAAGTGTCTTTTGTTTCATGGCTGCAGTCACCAACTGCAGTGATTTTGGAGCCCAGAAAAATAAAGTCTCTCACTGTTCCCATTGTTTCCCCATCTATTTGCCATGAAGTGATGAGACCGGATTCCATGATCTAGTTTTCCGAATGTTGAGTTTTAAGCCAACTTTTCCACTCTCCTCTTTCACTTTCATCAAGTGGCTCTTTAGTTCTTCACTTTCTGCCATAAGTGTGGTGCCAACTGCATATCTGAGGTTATTGAGATTTCTCCTGGCAATCTTGATTCCAGCTTGTGCTTCATCCAGTCCAGCATTTCTCATGATGTACTCTGCATACAAATTAAATAAGTAGGGTGACAATACACAGCCTTGATGTACTTCTTTCCCGATTTGGAACCAGTCTGTTGTTCCATGTCCAGTTCTAAATGTTGCTTCTTGACCTGCATACAGACTTCTCAGGAGGCAGGTAAGGTGGTCTGGTATTGCTATTTCTTTAAGAATTTTCCACAATTTGTTGTGATCCACACAGCAAAGGCTATGGCATAGTCAATGAAGCAGAAGTAGATATTTTTATGAAATTGCTTACTTTTTCAATGATCCAGCAGATGTTGGCCAATCTGCTCTGGTCCTTCTGCCTTTTCTAAATCCATCTTGAACATCTGGAAGTTCGTGGTTCACGTACTGTTGAAGCCTAGCTTGAAGAATTTTGAGCATTAATTTCCTAGTGTGTAAGATGAGTGCAATTGTGCAGTAGTTTGAGCATTCTTTGGCATTGCCTTTCTTTGGGATTGGAATGAAAACTGACCTTTTCCAGTCCTGTGGCCACTGCTGAGTTTTCCAAATTTGCTGGCATATTGAGTGCAGCACTTTCACCGCATCATGTTTTAAGATTTGAAATAGCTCCGCTGGAATTCCTTCACCTCCACTAGCTTTGTTCATGTGATGCTTCCTAAGACCCACTTGATTTTGCATTCCAGGATGTCTGGTTCAAGCTGGGTGATCACACCATCATGGTTATCTGGGTCATGAAGATTTTTTTTTTTTTTTTGGTATAGTTCTTCTGTGTATTCTTGCCACCTGTTTTTAATATCTTCTGCTTCCGTTAAGTTCATACCATTTCTGTCTTTATTGTGCCCATCTTTGCATGAAATGTTCCCTTGGTATCTATAATTTTCTTAAAGAGATCTCTAGTCTTTTCCATTCTATTGTTTTCCTCTATTTCTTTGCATTGATCACTGAGGAAGGCTTTCTTATCTCTCCTTGCTATTCTTTGAAACTCTACATTCAAATGGGTATATCTTTCCTTTTCTCCTTTGCCTGTTGCTTCTCTTCTTTTCTCTGCTATTTGTAAGGTCTCGTCAGACAATCATTTTGCATTTCTTTTTCTTGGGGATGGTCTTGATCGCTGCCTCCTGTACAATGTCACAAACCTCTGTCCATAATTCTTCAGGCACTCTATCAGGTCTAATCCCTTGAATCTATTTGTCACTTCCACTAATTATAAGGGATTTACTTTAGGTGATACCTGAATGGTCTAGTATTCCCTGCTTTCTTCAGCTGAAGTCTGAGTTTGGCAATACCCATGCTGCTGCGAAGGGCATCACTTCCTTCTTTTTTGTGGCTGCACAGTGCTCCCCTGTGTGTTTGTGCGACACCTTCTTCATCCATTTCTCTGTCCACAGACGTTTAGCTTGTTTCCTTGTCCTGCCTATGGTGAATACTGCTGCAGTGAACACAGCAGTGCATGTATCTTTTTGAATTACAGTTTTCAGATGGCCTTTGAAACACCACCACGTCATCAGTGTTCCTTGGGTCTCTGGCCTGCCTGCTTGCCCTGCCGATTTAGGACTTGACTGTCTCAGAATCTCAGAGAGATGATAGAAGGAGACATATTTGGAGATACAGATACAGATGCTGATACAGACCCCCTACTGTTTGTGTTTATTAGGAGGACTCTGACTAACACAGACCCCGTGGCCACACCCTGGTCTCCCCCCACCAGCCCTCAGACAGCCTTCAGTCCCATCTTGGAGAAGTTTGCTCTGGCTGTGGAATGCCTCTGTGCTCTGAACAGACCTCTAACAACAGCAGGAGGCTCTGAGGGAGGCACTGCCCCCCGCCCCCCCAGAATACCATCTGTTGGTTCTGAAATCATCCTAAAACCCCATTCTATCATGTTTCTCCCTCAACTGCTCAGAGATCCAAGGATGTCTGCAACCAGAGAGAGAACTTTAGGACACATGGGCATGGTGTTGGTAGCACAGGGCACTTCACCCCTGGCTTCTACCATCATCTTCCCGCTGATGCTGTCTTCAGTAGAGCTGGGCTTTCCCTCAGCCAGAACTATGCCCAGGCTCATAATTTTTACCAGACATACAACTAATACTGTTACTGTTCAGTAGCTCAGTCATGTCTGAGTCTTTGTGACCCCATGGACTGCAGCATGCCAGGCTTCCGTCTCCTTCACTATCTCCTAGAGTTTGCTCAAGTTCGTGCCCATTGAGTCAGTGATGCCATCCAACCACCTCATCCTCTGTTGTCCCCTTCTCCTCCTGCCTTCAATCTTTCCCAGCATCAGGGTCTTTTCCAATGAGTCAGCTCTTCACATCAGGTGGCCAAAGTATTGGAGTTTCAGCATTAGTCCTTCCAGTGATTATTCAGGGTTGATTTCCTTTAGGACTGACTGTAGTGTTTAATTTAAAAAGAAGTCTATATGAAAATAAATATGAAATGTTAATATTCAAGAGCTTTGCTAGTTTAAGAGCTGAGTGCTGCTCATTCTCTCAGTAGTGTCCAACTCTTTGCAATCCCGTGGACTGTAGCCTGCCAGGCTCCTCTGTTCATGGGATTCTCCAGACAAGAATACTAGAGTGGGTTGCCATGCCCTCCTCCAGGGGATCTTCCCAACCCAGGGATCGAACCCGTGTCTCCTGCATCCTCTGCATCAGCAGGTGGATTCTTTACCACCACACCACCTGGAAGAGTTACCTTGAACCAATATTCCAGGGACAGTTATCATTATTCTGCCCCAAAGGCTGTCCACCATGAACAAAAACGATAAGTGTTTTGTCCCTTGCAAGAGCCCCATTTGTTGCAGAGCTTGTAATATGGCTGGAAATCTGCTCCTCTCCTTCTGCCATATGTTTGCATATTCCACTTGCTGGTGCTCTGGCTGCACTTGGTCATATGGAAGCTTCCTTCCAAATAGTCCATTTAGATGCGTCAATTGCCCAAGCTGAAGACTGTTAGGCTCTGAACATCATGGAATTCAGGATAAATGGAGTAGATGAAACATCTGATTTGGAAATATGTTGTTGAAACTTGTCCAGTCACAAATCACAGCTCATCTGAGCCTTCGCTTCTTCTGCCAGAGGAGAAAGAACATGGTGTGTGGGGGTGATGGGGTCACTGTGTGGGGGGAAGGAATGCCAAGGTAAAGACAAGCCTGTGTGCACACTGCAGACAGCGCCTGGTCACCTCTTGCAAAGGGTCTGTCACTCCCAGGGAGGGTGGAGTCCAGAAGCTGCAGGACTGCAGGGCAACAAAAGTTCAAACATCCCAGGGGTGTCTCTGCTCAGCCACGCATGAGCTGGGTGGACCTGGATGAGTCACTTTGGAGCTGGTTGGAAAGGAGTTTACATTTGGCTCTATCTCATTTCCAAGGGTCTCAAAAGAGGTATACAGTATATAATCACTTGGATCCTCTGTCTCCTCTCAAATGGGGCAAATAATTCCTCATGAGATTGTTGGTGGAAGTCAAGGAGATCGGAAGGAGTCTTGCAGGTACATCCCAGAGATGCAGAGATGGAAGTATCTTTATCTTGGACACATGAGCTCGACGTGTGCACCTTACATCAAGGATGCCTTGAAGGGGAAGGAAGTGGGGATATGAGTCTGTGCAGGAGGGGTTGAGGGTGGAAGATACTTTTTAATCTACATATCTTAGGTTCTCCGACTGAGGACCCACAGTGGGGTGGACCAAAGTCAGATCAATAAGAGAAAAACAAGCAGAAGTATATTAACATGTGCCTTTGGCATAACATCCGGGAGCACCCACCAATAAGTGAACTAAAGGGACAGATAGAACTTGGACTTCACACTAACAAAATAAAAAGAGTTTGGGGCTTCTGGACAGGGGAGTCAAGCTGCGGTAGGGTGACTGGGGAAAGTTTGGTAAACAAGTGCTCTTCATTGAGGTTCATTGTGCAGATGAAGCTGGTGCCTTCTCCAGGATAAAAGTTGTAAAGGGCCCTCCTGTTCCAGGTGCAGAGGGGATATATCTCCACAAACGGTGATGTCCTCTACATAAGCAAGTTTTCTTTACAAAAGGGGGAATCTGTGGACTGCTTTTAGCGTGTGCTGGTTCTCATTGGCTTTTAGCTCAAAATTGTCCATGTGCCAGAGTTATATTTTAGAGTGGCAAATGCTGGTACTTCTCAAACCCTCGGAGGCTTTGTGGCTGCTTCTGCATTTATTCTGTCCCTGTTTCCCGGAGGCTTTGCTTCATTGTCCTGTAAACTCCTCAGGGCTATGTTTAGGTTAACCCTGTGGTTAGATTAGATTAACCCTGTGGTTAGGGTTAGAGTTAGATTAACATTAGCAAATTTCCTTCACAAAAGGGGAATATGTGCCTTACCTATGTCCCCTCCAACAGGTGTCCCAGCACCGCTCCATGACTTATCAGGGACAGATGCTCCTGTTAAATAAAGAGAGTGCTGTTATGGGGTGCTGATGGAAGAGAAAGTCAGGGACCATTTGGTGCAGTAGCTGGTAGGGCAGGTCCTGGAAGTAACACTACGCCCTGAGACCAGCAAAGGGGGAGTGAGTGGCTGGAGTCGAGCCCAAGCCCCCGACACTATGGATGCAATGATGGGATCTGGAAGATGCCTGCTGGAGTTGAGGACACCCTGAGCTTGTGAGCCCACTACACCAGAGTCTGTCCAGGCTGCGTCCCTCCTGGTTGTGCCATCTGTAAGAAGGGAATACCTTCATATACTCTTCAGTGACCAGGCAAGTGGGAGACCCGAAGCATAAAACAGGGCTGACTACCAGGATGCAAGAACAATTTTTTTTTTTTTTAATTGAAGTATAGTTGCTTTGCAACATTATGTTAGTTTCAGGTGTAGGGTGTAGTGGTTCAGTGTTTGTGCAGAGTGTTATGGCTGTATTCCCCATGCTGTATTGACACAATATATCCTTGTTGCTTATCTACTTTATGCATGGTAATTTGTATCTGCTTGGGGTCTAATTTCTTATAAGTGTCAGCAATTTATCCTTGGAAGAACAATTGATTAGGCAAAGAGGACTCTCAAGCACCACCTTTCAAGGCTGTGTTCTACTGGATAAAAGCATTTACAGGGAAATGTCAGAGACTTAACAGACCACCTCTCCTCTGAGTGCAGGCAGTGAAGAGACAAAACTCTTGCCTCAAGGCACAGAGGGCTGGTGGTAGCATTCCAGGCTTCAGCAGGAGGGTCACTTTTCTGAAAGATCCCCGATTCCCCCAGGTCCCTCCAGTCCTTCCTGAGGGTGAGGCTGCAAGGGTAAGGAGGTGGTTTGCCCAGGTTATTAAAAGCAAAAGAATGGTCAGTGCACTGCAGGTGTCCAGGGATAAAATTCCTCCCTAGTGAGCAAGCAGTTGTCCCCACGGCAGAGTCCCTGGGGCAGAGTGTGGATGGCATCACTTTGTCTCCCCACAGATGCCTTCCTATTCTCCCTGGGCTTGTCTTCCTGGCCTTGAATACTTAAGGCTGACCATGGCCTGACCTTGACTAAGCAATCCTATCTCTGTCACATATTTGCAGAGCGACACCAGGTAGCAGCTTGTTTGTTACCTGTAGGGCTGTGCAGCTCACGTTGAAGAGCTGGATTGTTATGCATTACCTGTTTGGAGGTAATAGTCCATCTTGGAGCATGAGGTAGAGTTCCATGTGAAGAATTTAGTGCAGAGCAGGGGCGAGGGGGTTCAGAATCGCAAATGTGCTGCTGACGTGACCCGTGGCTGCTTCCTGCCGAAGACCCATCCTAGCAGCACCTCTCTGCACCAGAACAGCAAGGTTTCATTCTCTGAAAACCAATTTGCATTCCATCTCTCCCGCTTTCTTTTAGGCCTAATTTTATGAGCGATTGCTTTGAAAGGAAGGGATGATCGCCCATTTACCGAGAGGCCATGAAATTCCTAATTGCCTTTCCAGAGATTTCTTCTTCCTGGCCCACAGCAGTCTTAGTCTTGTGTCTTCATTATCTCCTCCTCCAGCTGGCGGCTCCTGCTTTTCAACCACAGTCAGCGATTCCTCCCGCCGAGGCAAGCTTAGACCTGAATCCACATTCCTCACAGGAATTGAGGGGCCTGTCCCTCCCCCAGCTTCATCTCTCCTACTCATTCACTTCCTACTTATGCTCCAATCCCACTGGGTGCCTGTGATTGGGGGCCTTTAGCTTTACTGAATCATACAATTTATTGAAGTGTACAAACAAAAGTATACATAAAGAAAGATATACAAACAATTGCATTCATCTTGATGTGTTTGGACAGAAGTAAACACCTGTGATACCAATTCCACAATCAAGGTACCAAACACACCCATCACTTCAAAAAATTTCCTGTGTTCTTTATTTATAGCTTTTGTTTTTGTTTTGGGTAGGAACATTTAATATGAGATCTTTGTTGTTGTTCAGTCACTAAGTCATGTCCGACTCTGTGACCCCATGGACTGCAGCTCCCCCATCCTTCACTATCTCCCAGAGTTTGCTCAAATTCATGTCCATTGAGTCAGTGATGCCATCCAACTATCTCATCCTCTGTGGCCCCCTTCTCCTCCTGCCCTCAATCTTTCCCAGCATCAGGGTCTTTACCAATGATTAGGCTCTTTACCAATGATTAGGCTCTTTGCATCAGGTGGCTAAAAATGGGAGTTTCAGCCCAGTATGAAATCTAGCCCTCTAATATATTTTGAAGTCTACAATACAGTATTGGTAACTCTAAACACAGTGTTATAAATCTCTGGGACTTTTCATCTCACAGAACTAGAACTTGGTACCCCTTGGCCATCACCTCCTCCCAGCCCCTGGCAATCACTTTACCCTCTTGCTTCTATGGGTTTGACTGTTTTAGATTCCAAATATAAGCAAGATCTTACAGTATTTGTCTTTCTCTATTTGGCTTATTCCACTTAGCATAAAGCCCTCCAGGCTCACCTATACTGTCACAAACATCAGGATTTCTCAGTGTTTTAAAGGCTGAATAATATTCCATTGCGTATCACATTTTCTTTATGCATTCATCTGTCAGTGGACATCGGGGTTGTTTCCGAATTTTCATTATTGGGAATAGTGCTGCAGTGTAGACAACTCTTTGATCCTGATTTAATCGTTTGGGATATATACCTAAAAGTGGAATTGATGAATCATACCGTGGTTTTATTTTTTAATTTTTTGAGGAATCTCCATGGTGTTTTCCAGAGCAGCTGCACCAATTTTGATACCCACCAACAGTGCCTGAGGGCTCCCTTTTCTCCAAATCCTCCCCAGCACTTGCTATCTTTTGATTTTTAATGATAGTCATCACAACATGTGGGAAGTGACATCTCACTGTGGTCCTGATCTGCATTTCCCTGATGATTAGTCATGTTCAGCATTTCTTTCTGTGCCCTATTGCCATTCCTGCAAATTCTTTGGAGGAATGTCTATTCAATTCCTTTGCTCATTTTCCTTCCATTTTTAACAAGCTCAGCTCCCTCTGCCCCAGGGCCTTAGCACATGCTGTCACCTTTTCCTGGAAGGTCCTTTCCATGACTGTCTTCCATGACAATCACTCCTGATGACCCACTCTGGACACCCCCTCTCCCAGCTTCACCTCTCCTACTTACCCACTTCCTATTCATGCTCCAATCCCACTGGCTACCTATGACTGGAAGCTTTACTGAAGTATATAAACAATATACTTGTCCAACTAATTACTTTAGTCTTCATGACACTTGTCGAAAATTTACTAACACTTATGATAATAAACTGATCATTATTTTAAAAAACAGCAATTCTTTTGCTTAACTTCCTTCTGTCTACTTCCCAACTGCTCTCTGTTCAGAGTCACCTTTAAGATGAATGGTCTAAGGCAAAGTGAACTAAGGATCAGTCTCCTGAGGCTGACCTTTCTTTCTTGCCCATGCCCTCACCCTTGCTCCACATAAATAAAAGGAGCCCAGGCAGCACCCACGTGAGTCAGCACAGCAGGCTCAGGGATGGGAATCCCACCGCCTCTCCACCTCTCCTGCTTCTCTGTTTTTACAAGGTTATTACAGACCCTTCCTTGGAAACCCAGGGCCCCAGGAGATGCAACAGCAACTGCCATCTTCTCTCTCCTGCAGTGGCACCTTCGGCTGTAACCCTTGCTGAAGGCATCCTAGAGACAGGTGTCCACCACATTCTCTCCCTCCTGGGTCCCACCCTGACCTCTGGACATTTCCACTCGGGGTCCCACCCCTTTCTCTACCTGCACCAATGGCAGCTCCAACTCCTACTGTAAATCCAAAATTTAAAAAAAAAGAAAGAAAGAGGAAGGAGAAAAGGAGGGGTGGAAATCTTGGCATACTCCCTTTGATCTCTCTTTCTTTTTAAAAAAAAATATTTATTTTATTTATTTGACTATGCCAAGTCTAACTGTGGCATGCGGGATCCAGTTTTTCCAGCAGGAATCAAACCTGGGCCCCCTGTACTGGGAGCATAGAGTCTTGGCCACTAGACTGCCAGGGAAGCCCCTGACCTTTCTTTCTTGCCCATGTCCAGTTTTTCCAGGGTTGTCCACTTCTGGGGCTGGACATGGGCTGCTGAGCCATATTGCGGAGACTCCCGTTTGTCATTTAGCTGCAATAAAGTACTCCAGTAGAAGTGGTTCCAGCACCTGTTCACTGAATCCTCATCCCTGGACCAGCCTCTGGTCGCCTTACGCTCCTCTGGTCAGAATGCTTTCCTGCATAGTTTCTCTCCTAAGGATAGAACACAACACAATCTTCTATTATTTCTAAACTTGCTGCCATTTTTTAAAAAATTTTAATAGGGAACAGCTCCACTTTTTTTTTTTTTTTAGAGAAATGTTCTTTATGTAAATGCAAATCTAATGAATAAGCAAGTAAGTGTCTGCCATAAAGCATTTACTGTCTTGATTCAAAACACAAATCAGTTCCTACACTTCTGGGTTTGATGGAAATGTGGCTGGGAGGCAGATGAAAGGCAGCCCAACTTTTAGAAAGGAGTCGGCGCCCAATCTTGCCTCCACCCTCCCTCTTTGTCTCGTTTCCATAACGAGCTGGTCCAAGTTCACCTTTAAATGTTATCAGAAATAGACTGGCTTGTTGCCTTTCAATTCCAAGCTGACGGTGCCACTGGTTGTGAACAGAGAGGTAGTTTCCTGGGTGAGATGGAAAGAATTTGTTGATGGGGGTCTAACCTAGACAGCATATTAAAAAGCAGAGACATTACTTTGTCAACAAAGGTCCATCTAGTCAAGGCTATGGTTTTTCTAGTAGTCAAGTATGGATATGAGAGTTGGACTATAAAGAAAGCTGAGCGCAGAAGAATTGACGCTTTTGAACTGTGGTGTTGGAGAAGACTCTTGAGAGTCCCTTAATCTGTAAGGAGATCCAACCAGTCCATCCTAAAGGAGATCAGTCCTGGGTGTTCATTGGAAGGATTGATGTTGAAGCTGAAACTCCAACACTTTGGCCACCTGATGCAAAGAGCTGACTCATTTGAAAAGACCCTGATGCTGAGAAAGATTGAGGGCAGGAGAAGAAGGGGACGACAGAGGATGAGATGGTTGGATGGCATCACCGACTCAATGGACGTGCGTTTGGGTAGATTCCAGGAGCTGGTGATGGACAGGGAGGCCTGGTGTGCTGCAGTTCATGGGGTTGCAAAGAGTCGGACATGACTCAGCAACTGAACTGAACTGCTCTATTCTGTGCACAGGGTGGTGCAGAGTTAATGCACAGACTGAGAGCATTGGGAAGGAGGGTATCACTTAGATTTATTGTTATTAATACAGTAGGATCCACATAATCACTGCTCCCTTAATAAACAGCATGTCTGCTTAACTGGGACAACGGCCAGGGGACTTCGTATGCACTTCACACCCACTCATTTAAATGATGAGTCCAAACCCTTTCTCTAGGCTTGCCTCAGCACCTGCCTGTTGCACCCAAACCTCTGGTATGCCCCAAAACCTCGAGTGGATCAACCTCTTACCTCGGCCCCAGTGTCTTCAAGGTTAAAAATAGTAACATAAACAACAGTATGAAGAGCAACTTACTGTGTTCCAGGCTCTTCCATATATGTGGTCTCAGCAGCCTTGCTGGGCTGGTCCGAGCACAAGTACCTGCCCATTTTGGCCTCAATAAACAGAAGCTAAGCTTCCCTGGTGGCTCAGACAGGAAAGAATCTGCCTGCAATGCAGGAGACTTGGGTTCAATCCCTGGGTTGGCAAAATCCCCTGGAGGAGGAAATGGCAACCCACTCCAGTATTCTTGCCTGGAGAATCCTATGGACAGAGGAGCCTGGTGAGCTACAGTCCATGGGGTCACAAAGAGTTGGGCACGACTGAGCGAGTAACACACACACACACAAACAGAAGCCAGGGAAGAAATTAAGCTCTGAGCTGAGGTTCCACAGTTGGAAACAGCAGATGGAGGGTTTCCACCAGGTCTGCCTGTTTTGCAGCTGTGTGTTCCTCCATCCTGACATGCCCTGGTCACTAGGATTCCAGGCACCCTCCTCCCCACAGCCTTTTCAGAGTGAGGGGAGTGCATCGTGTAGCAGAGAGACTTTCTTCATTTGGGTATCTGCCTCACGAGGGCAGGGATGGGTGTAATGAATGAGCTGTCAAGCCTGGGGAGTGATTTTTATTTTTTAAGGAGAATGCAAAACAGATCAAAACATCCTTTATTCTACCATCGTTTCCTCAAAGAAATAACCTTAGCCTGAAGGTAGAAATCAATGTTCAAAGCCCTTACCCATTTTTTTTCACAAAGATAAGCACTGAATGCTGTTTAAGAACCCACTGCTGCTGGAAACCAGGTGGCAGTCAGACCCTATTCAAGCCTTTTGATAAATTATTAGTCAAAAAGGAGAATTAAGTGGGGATAGGAACCCCAGGAACAGGCTAGTGATTCTGAGGAGGTTGGAGGTCCATGAGCTGCCAAGGCCCCATAACTCTGATATTCTGAAACCAGAGTCCTCTCCACCCCTGACTCATGGAGTTCCCAGTGTCGGGATCCCTTGGTGATGCTGATGAACATTGGAAAAATTTTTCATTCAATTTAAACTACATGTGTGTTTGTAATTTGCTTACTGCATGCTGGGAAATGAGCTGGATGCTAGGCAGGCACTAAAAACGAACAGAAGAGGGGTTTTCATCCCTTTGGCCAGTAAGGAAAGCAGATGTAGCTGTAATTCATATAGATCACAGCTGACACTCCGTCTTCATAGCATCACCTGTGTCAACAGGGCAGGTAGACTCGGTATCTGGAAAGAAGCTAGTCTGGAAGACTGTGGTTTGGAAGGGGCAACATGGTGTGTGTGTGTGTGTGTGTGTGCTGTGCACTCGAGTGGAGGTGGCAGGAAAAGGGGCCAGCCCTCTGTTTTGTCTAGGAGTGCACTTTGTGCTTCCCGCTAGTCCAGCACAGCTAATGAAGTTGGAGACCAGGCCCTTAACTGCCTTTAAGGTCTCTGCAAAAACCTTAGTCTTTCTTCCAAGTCAGCAATGCAAATGCATAGCTGATAACTTGGAGCTGGGGGAAGAGTACTCCCTTCCCTCCGTCCTTCTTCTTTCCCTCCTCCCTCCCTCCCAGTCTGATTCTTGCTGGCCGAGTGCTTCTGGAGCATTTTCTGTGTCCTGGCACCCTCCTCACTGACACTCTCCTCACTCAGCTCCATCCAGATCTGCTGAAGGATGCTCCATGATCTCGGGTATGCCCCTGGCCACTCCATGAGCCAGCTTCCTCCCTGTAAAACGAGAGTAAAGCCCCCTTCAATCCCCAGGCAGTGTCCTAAGATTCAACAGTAGAGATGAAGACTTGGGTGAAAGTTAGACTGCACTTGCCCATAGGCCAGGAGGAATTTGCTGAAAAGAGCAGTAATGAAGTCACTTTAAGATAAGTAATTTATGATCAACGGTTAGGTGGTTAGAGCGCTCCACATGCCCTCTGATCTCACTCTCCACCAAATCTTGGCTGCCCTCAGGCGGGTCACTCTTGGCCTTGATGAAGGTACTAGATGGTTTTTGCAGGGAAACCAGTGGGAACTGACACCCATGTATGCTGCTGCTAAGTCGCTTCAGTCGTGTCCGACTCTGTGCGACCCCACAGATGGCAGCCCACCAGGCTCTGCCGTCCCTGGGATTCTCCAGGCAAGAACACTGGAGTGGGTTGCCATTTCCTTCTCCAGTGCATGAAAGTGAAAGTGAAGTCGCTCAGTAAGTGTCTGACTCTTTGTGACCCCATGGACTACAGCCTACCAGGCTCCTCCGTCCATGGGATTTTCCAGGCAAGAGTACTGGAGTGGGTTGCCATTGACACCCATGTATAACTCACTGTATTTGTTTTCTGGAACTGCAGTAACAAGTACCATAGCCGAGGTGGCAGCAACAACAGACGTTCGTTTTCTCAGAGTCCTGGAGGCTGGGCTTTGGGAATCAAGGTGTGGGCAGGGCTGTCTCTCTGAGGCCTCTCTCCTTGTCTTGCAGATGGCCGTCTTCAAGAGTCAGCACTGTCTTCTGAGCACTCTGGGCACAGCTTCTGTCCCCTATTGGGGTGCAAATCCACATGAGGCCATGATGGCAGAGACTGTCCTGATTGGTGTTTGCTATGCCCTATGCTGGGTATCTGTCCTGAGCTGGGTGCTTTGTCCTGTTCTGAGTGCTCAGCCTTGTACTTGGTACTCTGCCCTGTGTTGAGTATTCTGTGCTAGGTACTTCGTCCTGAGCTGGGTACTTTGTCCTTTCTGGGTACCATGTCCTCAGCTGGATGCTTAGCCTTGTACTGGGTACTCTGCCTTGTGCTGAGAATTGAAGAGCCTGTATTATATCTCCCTCCTTGCTGAAAGCTTCCTGGGGTCAGGATCTATAAGGGGTGAATTTTTCTTTCCCCCACACAGCCCAGCACTCCTGTCTACAGAGGAAGAGCTCACAGGCTGTCTGTGGAATGACCTTTAACACACAAAGTTCCCACTATGTGCCCAGACTCATGATGCGTAAGGTGGACAAGGGTCACCCAAGGAGAAAACATGTGCAAGCTTTGAGGAGACACTCTACCTCAAAGATTTTCTTTTCCTAAGACAAAGTCTTAGCAAGCAGGCAAGACCCTGTAAGGAAAGTGAAGCCTGAGAGGGTGAGTCAAGGGAATCTAGGCTCAGACACAGATAGCCTTCAGCTCCCCCTTCCCCTGTCACCTGTCCCTGCCCTCCTGCCCCTTGCCAACTGTGACCACCAGGAGAGGATGGACTCCCTGGGAGCCCTACAGATGCTGCCTGACCATGTCCTTGGGAAAGGCAGGAAAGTTCCATCAGAGGCAGCTGGGAGTGAATCAGTTCACACAGGCCCAGTTCTGGGATTCTAGAAAGTTAATGTGTTCCCTTCCCTTCTACATGGCCTGAGAGGAACCTGGCTGTGGTCCACGGGGAGCAGTGCCCACTGCATTCCTGTCTGCCTCCAGCCTAATTTAATTTTGAAATTACATTTGAAAAAAGTGTGAAAATACCAGTTGTGTGGCATAATTTAGGAAGCCCATTTTCTATGGGTTGCCAGCCAATGCAGTGATCTGGCTGCAGAGACTTCATATCGCAAGGCTCCAAATGACAGCCCATCCCTTTGCCCCACCCCTCCCAGTCACGGCCATTAATGCAGAGGACGTGCCCACGAACAGATGCTGGGCAGTGTTCATCTGGGCCCCCAGAAGATGAAGCTCTTGTTCTCAGGAAGTCAGTTCAACATTAGAAACAAGGACATGGGACTCGGTTTGTGGTCCAGAAGATGCCCTGCTGACCATCCCTGGCCTTGTGCATACATCCCCACAGCCATGGTTTGGAAGAGCAAAGAAATTATGCTGAGATGGGATGAGGTAACACCCTGGAGTCATTATTTTTCTCCTTCTAGAATTTATTGCAAACGAGTTGTTAGGCTTCAGGGAGCTTAAATTTTGCACCATCAACTTTCGGCATAAAATATTAGGAGGAAATAGTTTATACACTCTCATCAGACTCTTTAAGGGCTGTGATTCTCTCGATGCCAATTAACATTGGACAAATTGACCAGGGAGAGACACTGATGTACCCCAGACATCCCCTCAATCTCCAGTCTAATCCCAAATCCTCCACAATGGCTGATGAAGCCCAATTATACCAACGTTCTTGTCTGTACATGACCAAGCTGTGATTACAACGATCTCGCCCATCAAAAGAAAAATATAGCCATCAATGTACATCTAAGCGAGTACAAGACCGCCCACAGAATTCTAAGTATTCTCAGAAATCCCATCTAGCCACTAAAATGCTCTGTGATGCAAATTAATTTACTGAACAGAAATATTCCAATAAAGTTGGCTATAAACTGAGCATCTGTATTTAAAAATCATATTTTCCAACTCACCTATGCGATGAAAAGCAGAATATATTTCCTCAAGGGAAAAGCAACGTCTCCAGTAGGCCTGGCAGACGAGGGATCCCTCACTGTGTCTGTCAGCAACCGCATCCTCTGTTATTCCCAGGGCATCTCTCTATTTGCCTTTTCACAGGTGCTCTCAGTCCTTTTGAGGGGTTAACGGACACCCACCCTGTGACAGGCACTGTTCCAGGGACACAGCTGTGGAGAATCCAGACAAAACCTCCTGCCCTCCTTTGCTTACATTCTAGTAGGGCTGTTCTGTGCTTAGTCACTCAGTCATGTCTGACTCCCTGCGACCCCGTGGACTGCAGCCCTCCAAGCTCCTTTGTCCATGGGGATTCTCCAGGCAACAATACTGGAGTTGGTTGCCATGCCCTCCTCCAGGGGATTTTCCCAACCCAGGATCAAACCCAGGCCTCCCACATTGCAGGCAGATTCTTTACCATCTGAGCCACCAGGGAAGCCCTCTAGTAAGGCAGATGGATGTATTGAACAAAGTAAGGACACAGAATACATAGGAGGTTAAAACGTGATGTGTGCTAAGGAGGAGACAAAAGCAGTCAAGCAGGGAGGTGCCAGAGGCCAGGAGGTTGCAAGTTTGTGTGCAGGGCCCAGGGAGACTCTGAGAAAATGCCAGAGAAAATACCTGGAGGATGAATGTCTCCCACCAACCCCCGGGTATGTTCAGGGAAGAGCTCAGAGGCCAGTGAGTGGATGAAATAAACCAGCAGAACTGACATGAAAGAGGTAACAGAGTCCTGGAGGCCTGGACTCATAAGTCAATGGTGTGAACTGGCTTTTATTATAAGCTGGTTACTTTACATTCTAAAGGTCACTCCATCCTCTCACTCAGGTGGCATTGGGGCAGTGGGCAGTCCCACAGGTTCCTTGTCGCTCAGACATGGAGGAGCGCCTATCTCCAGCACTTCTGTAGTTTCAGAGTGTCTCCCCATCTCCTGTGTGTGAGCACTTACAGGGGGACCCAGAGGGGACACACTTGCTGACGGCTTCTGCAAGATTACGTGCCCTCCGTGGACCTCTGTGGCTCCTGGGCTCCTGAGCACTCTGCATCATCCCTCCCTTAAGGCTAAGAATCTGAGCAGCATGGATTTGTGACCTGCAGAGAGCTTGGGTCAACAGATAAAACCTGAAACAATCAAGCGGGTGTTTCAACAAGGTAAAGAGTCACCCCAATGTGACTCGTTTTTGAAGAAACAAAAAAGACCCCATTGCTAGCTTTCTTGTCCAACAGGTCTTGCTCTGAGAAAGGGCTCCTGGAGGACTGGGTTGGATGTCTCATGTTTTTCTGGTGGTGGATGGCTTCCATTCATGGGAAGAACTTGTAAGTAGAAGATAGAAATATTTTTATTGTTCTTCCATGTCCACTTATCCTAAAGGCCACGTACCCTAAAGGCCACTTACCCAGGATATATGGGCAGCGCACTCTTTCATTCAATTGTGAGCACAGAGATGGCACTTCTGAGGAGTGCCCTCTGGAGGGCTGAGAGAGCCCAGCAAGCCTGACCCTCCAGCGCCTCTACGCGGTCACCACTGCTGTGTGTTCCCGTGGCCTCATGGGGTCCCATGTGGGCAGCCCACGGGACTGATTGCTTCCTCAGCGGTAGAAAGTGGGGTCTGTGGCTGGCTCTGTGAGCTGTTCAGATCCCAACTTAGCATTTGAGAGTGACATCAGACCCCTCCCCTCCTGGTCCAGCTCCCTTCCCTGAGGAATAGTTGAGCACCAGGAGTTATCTCCAGATGCTGTGGGCTATCTGACCCCTAGGAGGGAGGCCTTAGAAGGAGCCAGCCCTGTCGCACTGGGATCTCAGACCTCCAGCCTCCAGAACAGGGAGCGTGTGCTCTGTTGCCTAAGGTGCCCTCTGTTGCAGGGATTGGTGATGGGGCCCAGTGACTAATCCACGGCTCTTCCAAAGGGACAGGGAGGAGGGAGCCCAGCTTCCAACCCTCAATGACTGTGCTGTGAATGTTTGCTGGTATCACACACCCAGGAGATGAGGTCACGTCCCCAGAGAAGGGGTCTCTGAGGAGTTAGTGGACTGAAGCCTGGTCTGAAGGAGAAAAGGATTTCACTGTCCTGGGCAACCACCAGGTGTGTCTCCCTTGCCTCCACCTCTTCCAGCTACCCCGCCCCGCTTCTGGAACCTTCCTCTCAGGTCTCCACAATGCCTTTCCCTGAGTCTCCTGTTGGAGAGAAATAAATCCAACCAAGTAGTTCACACTTGATGAATTTCTCTCCTATTGCTATTGGTAAAATTCAGTTTTAAAAATAAAAGCCAGAGCTTCCCTGGTGGCTCAGCAGTAAAGAGTCTGCCTGCTAATGGGGGACAATTACAATTGCAATGGCAACTCCTGCCAATGCAGATGGGTTCGGTCCCTGATCTGGGAAGATCCTATATGCTGCTGAGCAGTGAAGCCCAGGCACCGCAACTACTGAGTCTGTGCTCTAGAGCTCTCAAGCTGCATACCCTTCTGGCCTGCACACCCTAAAGCCCGTACTCCTCTACAAGAGGAACCACCACAGTGAGAAGCCTGAGCACGGCAACTGGAGAGTAGCCCCCACTCACCACAACCGAAGAAAAGCCTTCACAGCAGTGAAGACCCAGCACAGTTCAGTTCAGCACAGTCAAAAATTAATTAATTCATTAAAATTATTAAGAGGGAAAAAAAAGCCAACACAGTCTTTTAAAGAAAAATTTTAAAAAGCCCAAAATCAAAAGATAGAAAGGAAAGAAAAAGAAAGATAGGCAGGTGTACCCAAAGGGAAACATACGCTAACTGAGCCTTTCTCTCTCCAGTAGGGCAGCAGCACAGAGGACTGACTCCTGTGGCAGGTTTCCTGCCTGACGGTCACCTCTAAGAGACCCCAGCTGTGGCCAGCGGGTCAGGCCATCTGTCCATGCAGCCCTGCTGGCTAAAGAATGAGGTGGAAATCTTGGCATTTGCTCCTGTATATTTATGCAGATTCTGCTTGTTCTTTTCCTCTGATCTGTAAAGATGAGTAACCACCTCAAACACCCATCTTACGAAATGAGTTACCCCCTTTAACCAAAAGATTCTGATTCTGATGGAAATTCGACGCATCTATCTGCTTGGAGACGGGCTCCCAGCTTGGTAGGTCCCGGTGGAGCCTCAGGGCCCCCCAATTTCACCTGGCGGTGGATGGAACAACTGTGTTCCCGTAAAGGCATTTGTTGAAACCTAAGCCCTAGTGTGATGGTATCAGAAAGTGGGGCCTTAGGGAGGTGACAGGTGCCTGGTGCAGGAGACCCCATAGAGCTCCTTCATCCCTTCCACCAGGTGGGGACATGTGTCCTACTGGCTCCTTGATCTTGGACCTCAGTCTCCAGGGCTGTGAGAAGTAAGTGTCGTGTCTATAAGCCCCCGTCTCAGGTGCCCTTTTACAGCTGCCTGAATGGACCCAGACCAGCCTCCTGTTGCCATAGCTACCAGTAAGGAGGGTGCACAGTTCCCCGCCAGGGGCATCGAGGCAGGGGGTTTATAGGCCGGAGTCCTAGAAGTGAGGAGACAAACTCACTGAGAGCATGATCCAGGGATCCACAGGTTTCTTTGGGAGGATCATATTTTTATTCCCTGCAGAGCTGAAAGCCTGTCACTTAAACATGCCCCTGATATTTACTTACCATAAGTCACAACCACTTGTTCACTAGCAAGGAGGAGAGGGTTGGGATGTCACCACTGGCTGGGCTTTGGGCAGCAGGGACAGCCTGGCATGGCACCAGCATCCCACACCAACTGGTGTCATCCCAGGTTTCAGGTGGGCAGAGGCCAGGTCAGCACGTGCATGTGTGTATGCCCACGTGTGCATTTCTGGTGCCCAACTCTGGAAACCGGTATTGGGACTTGCCTCCTACCTGTGGTTTTGGTCTCTGGTTTTGGTCTTTGGTCCAGCGTTCCCTGCAGAGCTGTTCTCCCCTTCTGTATCTCTGCCCTGAAGAGGAATCGAGAAGCAAATGGAACTCGCACACCAGCAGGAGGGCAGGGGAAGCAGAGACTGGCCACCTGGGAGACACATCCACAGAAGGTGTGCGCTCAGCATACTGCTGCCTGCGTCTGGAAACAAATTCACAGCTCCTGCAGCCTCCCCAGAACTAGGGGAGCCATTCTCGGAGCAATTAAGGCAGGCATTCCATCTTAAGGTGAAATAATCCAGCCACCTTGCAACTCTCATCACTGTGAACAGCGCAAGTGAGCTTTCTCTTCCCCTCCGATATCAGTCAGCTGGAAAACCGTGTCTGGTTCAGCTGTAAGCTTTGGACTACGTGCATACGTGTGTATTTTTTTGTTTGTTTCCCAGAAAAGGAAAACCACTGTGAGATGCAATTTAACATGTAATTTTATTTGCCGTGGAGGAGTTTGAGCAATGATTGTATTTGCTGTGGAGTTGAAATGCATAAAGAGATAAATGGCTTAATTTGAATCAATATTAATTTAGTGCAATTTACTTCTAACTTTACTTCACAGCAAATGAAATTACTCTGCTCAGGAGTCACTTGAAAACTTTCTTAGCTCAGGAAACTGAGCTAAGCTGACATGACTGTTCGCTGATGAAGGCATCAGGCCTCCTGCTCCAGTTCGGACTGATGTAGGTGAGCATGAGGTGTTGAATGATAAGAAACTTCCAGCAAAACCCCTCAAGATGTGATCCAGGAGCCCACCTGTGTCCCTCCGCATCCTGCTGAGACAGTCCCTCATGACAGAAGGTGGGATTTGGAAACAGTGGCAGAGAAAGAGAAGACAGCCCCTGGCATGTTCTCTACCCAGACACCACCCATGACAGTGCTATCCCATCGTGGAAATGAGCTCTGTATTAGCTGCCTGTGGTTTCCCAACTGAAAGGCTTGTGTGCTAAATCACTTCAGTCATGTCCTACCCTCTGTGACCCCCTGGACTATAGCCCACCAGGCTCCTCTATCCATGGGGTTCTCCAGGCAAGGATACTGGAGTGAGTTGTAATGCCCTTCTCCAGAGGATCTTCTGGACTCAGGGATCAAAGCCTCGTCTCTTAAATCTGCATTAGCATGGAGGTTCTTTACCACTAGCGCCACCTGGGAAGCTGAAAGCCTTAAACAACAGAAATTTACTTTCTCCCCATCCTAGAGGCTGGAATTCCAAGATCAAAGTGTTGCAGGGCTGGTTTCTCCTGAGACCTCTCTCCTTGGCATGTAGACAGCTGTCTCCTCCCCGAGGGCCCACATAGTCATCCCTCAGGGTCTCTGTCCTAACCTCCTCTTGTAAGGACATCAGTCGGCTTGCATTAGGGCTCACCCACACAACCTCATTTTTATTTAACCATCTTTTAAAGGCTCTGTCGCCTAATACAGTCACATGCTGAGATCCTGGCTGTTAGGTCTTCAGTATATAAATCAGAGGGAACACGAGTCAGCCCATAACAGGTGCGGGCAGTACTGTGGAATTTCCTGTTCAGATGATTTACTCCATGGCCTGACATTCTCCCCAGTGATGACTAGATGAATTGTAGATCAACATTATTGACCTCTTGACATAACCATGGGGAATTTTCTGGCAGAGTTTATGCTATTTATTGACTCAAATGGAGCCCACGTTACCCACTGCTTTTCCATTTTCAGTATCATTGCTGAATTCAGGAAAACATGCACAGTGGATTGAAAAACTGAAGGAGAAAACCTTGGGGATGGTCTAACCCTGGGCTGGCAAATAGGCTTTATTTCCACACCAAGTGTGTTTCTCCTGCTTGAAAAGACATGAGGGTGGGTGATTAATCATGACATGATTAGTCATGCCTTCCATCAGCACAGGATGAGAACGGTGGTGCATAGGTCTTATAGCTCCCAACCCTGGCCTGATGGAAATCCCCAACAGAAACTGGTGGCCAGAATGGGGAAATGACAAATAGGTGCCCTGCAATTTGGGTAGCATTTTAAATTCAAGCTCTCAACTTGTAATGGCCCTTCTATCACATTCACACATTGGCTTTTCATGATTAAAACACCAAACCAAGATTGTTGTTTAATATTTTCTTGAAATCATGAGTAAAGGAAATTGTTCTGGGATTTGGGAAATTGTTTGACTGACCACATAGGAATCCAGATCTCTGTTGTGCTGGGGAGTAGGCTAGATGATAGGATTACAGAGATGAATAAGATGTGATTAAGCCCACTCTTTAAGATGCAAGGCAGCAAAGGAAGATGCTATCATAGAATTAAGTGTAAACTATTTTTCTGCTGGTTGGTGGGTCAGAGAAGCATTCACAGTGAAATGTATAGGTTGACTCTTGAGGCAGGAGCAAAAATCCTTTGGCCAAAGAAAGGTAGAGGAGGAGACTCAAGAGAATGGATACAAGGAAGCAGTGATTCAGGTGAGAAAGATCAGGGCTTGTCCAGAAATAGGTGCAGCAGCAAGTCCTGTGGGGGCAGAAAAGGGGACTTGGATGGAGACCTTGGTTGTGCCAAGCTTTGCTGTTTCTGCAGCCGTGTCTTCTGCCATGTCCTTTCCAGGCTTCCTCCAAAGCCACTCAACTCTCTCCCACATCTAGTAATTTATGGTGTGACCTCAAGAGGACTGTGCCTGTAGTACTCTCCTTTGTAAAGAAGATCCACTGTACCCCCCGGTTCCATGATTCCCCAGAAGAACTCACAGAATTCAAACAAAGCCACGGTGCTCACAGTTACAGTTTATTACAGAGAAAGGATACAGACTGAAACCAGCAAGGAGCAGAGGCATGCAGGATGGAGTTGGAGAGAAAGCAGACGCAGGCTTCTGGTTGGCCTCTCCCAGTGCTGTTGTGTGGACAGAGCTGCATCTGCCTAGCAAGGAAGTGTGACCACACATAAGAAGGGTCAACAACCAGGAAAGCCCATGGTGCCTTGGTATTGGGGGTTATCCTGGGGGTCTATCCTGTAGGCATGGAGCACACACAGGGCTGACCTGAACTGCCCAGTATCCAGGCCCCCGGGGGCCAAACTGATATCCTCTGACCCAAGGCCCCCGCTAAGAATCCCACTCTCTGGCCTGGCCCAAGGCCCAGGGTAAACAGATGCTGAAATGGACAGGAAGCCCCAGAGCCATGAAGGTGAGGCTTGTGCATGTCAAGTATCGGGACGTCACCCTTTCCTGCCACCAGGCCTCTCACACCCTTTCCTGCCACTTCCCAGCAGTTCCCCTGCCCTGTGCCTTCACTCACCCCGCTCTTCAAGGTATCCACTCTCCTGAGGTCACTCTCTCCTCTGCCACCCCACCTAACTCTGTTGTCCCACCCAACCCACCCCGCTGCGATTCAAATCCAAACTTCTCCTCCCTAAAACCTAAAACTGACCTGTTTAAACCATCTCACAGAGGTGTGTGAGCCCAGACAATGCCCAGGACATTTTATGTTGAGCATTTTCATCGTTGTTCATCTGAAAGTTCCCACCTCAGTGTGATTTTCAAAGAAGAACCCAAAACCACATGTGTGACATCCTGGAGGGAGGAGGAGCCACGGAGTGTTCTGTCAACCACCCTCGCCCACGGAAAACATCCCGCATGCCTCCGCCCAGCCTACAAGGCTCCTCACACCTGCTCCTCAGTCTCTGCAAGCTTATGCTTTGGGGCATCCCTGAGTCAGGACCCCAGAGTCTCAGAGGATGTGGAATCCCCTGCCTTGTTTCGTGGTGGAACTCTCTCTTTGCTCCTTTCTTCACCCAGACTCGTCTCCAGTCCCAGCTCAGAGGTCATTTCTTCCAGAAACCCTTTCCTGATTTGTGCTCATTTTCCCTTCCCACCCTGGTGCCCCCGGAAGGGTCTGGCCTCAGCCAACCCTGACGTCACCTGACCTCTGCACTTGACACTCAGTGTCCAGGATACATGTCCACCTGTAAGTGACCTGGTCTTCCAGACAAGGAAATAAGTCTGTGGGCACCTTAAATATTTACTTTTTCTGGATGAAGATTAAATAATGAAATGCCTGCTTATTAAATTTCTTCTTTATAATCCATATGTAGAATTAAACAATGTATTAATCATAATCATTTTTTTTACCCCTGCTCATAATTCATCAGGCAGGCATATTCAGAAACAACATGTGGCATCTTTGGGGTGAAGCCATTCCTTGGGAATCTAACCATTTCCTGTCTGAGCAGTGGAATCTTGGAGATTTGAGGATTCTGATGTGCCTGTCATTGGAAATCATGTATGAAGCCACAGGCTCATCTGATAACATGAGGGTGGTTTTTGTCTTCATCCCCTGCAGGGGAATATGAGTGGTCCTACGCACTGTGCTACATCGTAAAGTCAGTTTTAATAGATTTCCACAACAGCAAATGGTACTCAAAATCGTGAGGCTGTATACCGGGAATGATTATACATAATACTAATAACAACAAATGACAAGAATAACTTTAACAACAACACTAAGTTGAATTCCTCTGAAAAGTGAAAGTGTTAGTTGCTCAGTCGTGTCCTACTCTCTGCAACCCC
Organism: Bos indicus; assembly: GCF_029378745.1. Taxonomy (NCBI): domain Eukaryota; kingdom Metazoa; phylum Chordata; class Mammalia; order Artiodactyla; family Bovidae; genus Bos; species Bos indicus. Next base: position 49,220,130 of record NC_091775.1, read on the forward strand.
GTGGACTATAGCCCACCAGGCTCCTCTGTCCATGGGATTCTCTAGGCAAGAATACTGGAGTAGGTTGCCATTCCTTTCTCCAGGAGATCTTCCTGACCCAGGGATTGAACCCAGGTCTCCTGCATTGCAGGCAGATTCTTTACCGCCTAAGCCACCAACGAAGCCCCAAATTCCTCTGCCTCTTCCTTTTATACCAACAGATTCTCTGGTTTGTACTCTGGATGCATCTGAGAACAGCACTGATTGAATCACTTCTGGCTCAGGTGTCCTCCTCTAGGACTCAGTGATTCAGAATGAAGAGATCACAGAAGTCCCCTACCCCATGGGGGTCTTTGTGAGGATCTGGATACATGGACGCTGTCTCCTGATGGAAGAACAATTTCCTGGTGGTCTGTCTGTTTGTAAAGTCCCCTCTGCCTCCAGATTAGGGGTGCTGGCTCCCAAAAGTTGTCTTACCTCTGCAGATAGCACCTGGCATTGGCTGGATAAAGGGTTAACTGACTGATGAATCCATTCCCAGGGTTAATCAGTCAAGGAAATTTGCTCTTCCTGGAACTCAGCACCCTGGTGAGAGTATGGAGCCCACAGGCCATGCCTGGCTTGTCCCCTGCTGTCTGTCCAGGCCAGACCTTGTTCACCCAAGGACCTTGTGTGACCCCATCCCACAGCTTCCAAGTCGTCTGAGAGCAAGCAAATCAGGTGCTTAGAGCCTTCTGAGGCAGAGCTCAGGGGTACAAGACATCCCCCATGCCTGTATACTCCCCAAATTAGATCTAATGGAACTGAAGCCACGCTGCACCCCAGGAAGTAGCCCAGGCAGGTGGTGATGTGCTTAATGGAAGCCAGCACCCGTGTGCTGTCTGCACTCCTGAGGACAGCAGGTTGATTAATGGCATTTGGAAGATGAATGCTGGAAAAAGCAGCCTGACGCCATCAGACTTTATCTCGGATGATGTCTCTCCAGCAACCTACATTCTGAGATGCTTTTCTGGGTTACAATAAAGGGTCTACTGAGAAGCAACAGGCATGCCCAAGTGGGCAGTCAGAAGTGTGCTTGGGAAGGGGGCAGGAGGGGCACAGGATGCTGGTGTCTGGATGCTGGGTGGAGACGGAGTGCGTGAAAGGCTTTCCTTCCACGGGCCTGACCTGTGGGTGAAGGGTGCGGTGAGGGCAGGAGGGAGCCAGGCTTAGGAACGCTGAGAAAGGAAATTGGTCATGTCTCAGATGCAGGAGAGGGCAATGACACCCCACTCCAGTACTCTTGCCTGGAAAATCCCAAGGACGGAGGAGCCTGGTAGGCTGCAGTCCATAGGGTCGCTAAGAGTCGGACACGATTGAGCGACTTCACTTTCACTTTTCACTTTCATGCATTGGAGAAGGAAATGGCAACCCACTCCAGCGTTCTTGCCTGGAGAATCCCAGGGACGGCGGAGCCTGGTGGGCTGCCGTCTATGGGGTCGCACAGAGTCAGACACAACTGAAGCGACTTAGCAGCAGCAGCAGATGCAGGAAAAAGCCAACTGCATCACCCACCTGCTCTGGGTCAGATGTGGGGATGCTGCCTCCCCTGATGCTTTTCCTTATAATTCTTTGAGCATCCCAAAGAGACCAGATTGTCACTGAGCAGCTACACCCCCTGCCAGAGCCGTTCTACCACGGTGACATCCAGGAAGCAGAGAGACACAAAAACTATCCGGAGCTGCCAGCAGCCCCGCCTCCAGCTCCAGGCTGTTTCCAAGGCTGTACCTCCTCCAAAAAAGCTTGTGGTTTCCTTTCCCCGTAGCTGCTGTAATAGATCAAACTTGGTGGCTTAAAACAACACACATTTGTTCTCCTACAGTTCCAGAGGTCATCAATCCAAAATCCTTTTCACTGACCCCAAATCAAGATGTCAGCAGAGCCACACTCCCTCCGGAGCTCAGCTGGGCACAGGGGAGGTTGTTCCCAGCATTTTCCAGCTTCTAGAGCCTAGTTCCGTGCTCTATGGCCTCTCCCACCATCTCCAAAGCCAGCAGGGTCGCACCCTGCTTCATATCTTTCTCCACCTCCTTCCGCTATCATTTTAGCCTCCATCTCCATTTTCCGAAGACCCTTCTGATTACTTTTGCATCCTTCGGTCACATCTGCAAAATTCCTTTTGCCACATAAGGTAACACAGATTTGGGAGATTAGGATGTGGGGACCACTGAGGGGCATCCCTCAGCCCACCCCAACAAGCGACCCACAATCCACTACCGACCGTCAATCTCTGACCTGCAGGAGTGGACTCTTCTCCTCTCCCTTGTACCTCTCAGCACCACCCCCAGCTCTTCCTGGGGGATAAAATGGCCACAGTAATTTGAAGCTTTGCCTGTAACCTCTCTCAGGTTGAAGAATTATCAGAGCATAGTCAGTCTTGTTGTTGTGCAATATACATGCCCCTAAAAGCCATGGTTAAACTAACTCACCTGCCATGACCAGGTGAGTGTGTAGGAGCCAGGGTGGGGGCGAGACAGCCCAAACCTCAATGGAGAAGCAAGCAATAAAATAATAAACAGGGCAGTGCCTGTAAACCGTGTCAAATAGCTGGGAAAAGCGCAAGTGGTATGCTTAGCCACTCAGTCGTGTCTGACTCTTTGCAACTCCATGGACTGTAGCTTGCCAGGCTGCTCTGTTCATGGGATTCTCCAGGCAAGAATACTGGAGTGGTTTGCCATTCCCTTCTTCAGGGGATTTTCCTGACACACTACAACAGATACGGCTCCTCACGCTGGAGAAGCCCTGCAATTTGCTGTGGATATGGATGTGGGGAGGACTGCAGCTCCCCAGCTGTTGTGGGGCTGGAAGGAAGGTGGTCTGGAATCAGATGGGAAGTTCTAACACCCGATCGGATGGGTGTGACTCAGAGGGCTCGGTCCACTGAGGAAGGTGTTTGAGGGGCGTGTGTGGGTTGCGGAGTGCTCCCTGCGTTCACTTCCATCCATCTCCTGTTCTGTTCCTCTGTCTCTTCCAGACAAGTTTGGGTGCTCAGCCTCTTATTTGTGTCCCACTCTTTGTGACCCCACAGACTGTAGCCCGCCAGGCTCCTCTGGGATATTACAAGTGAGAATATTGGAGTAGGTGCCATTCCCATCTCTAGGGGATCTTCCTGACCCAGAGATCAAACCCACATCTCTTGTGTCTCCTCCATTGGCAGGTAGATTGTTTACCTCTAGCACCACATCACGCTAAGATGGGTTCCTATTGTATCAACCGAAGTGGAACAAATTCTCCTTTGCCCAATGCCTCAGGGGTAAAGAGTCCACCTGCCAATGCAGGAGACACTGGAAATACGGATTCCATCCCTGGGTGGGGAAGATCCCCTGGAGGAGGAAACGCACTCCAGTATTCTTGCTTGGAGAGTCCACTGGCTATCAGGCAGCTGGAGAAAAGCAGGGCTCCTTGTGTGCTGGGCGGGAGGCAGGGGGGTGCATGCACAGACACACACACACACACACTCATGTGCACGCACACTGGCACTTGCTCAGTTACATCTCCCAAGCCCTCACCACCTCACCACTGCCCTTACCATGCTGTTATTTATTCTGTCTGCTTATAAAGTTTCCTCCACTTCTTGACATGCCCTAGAGGGATGAGGCCCTTGACTTTTCTGAATAATATGCATCCCTCCAAAGGACCCAGGCGGTGAAAACTGCAGAGTCAAAAATATGGCCAAAGAAGAGGGGGGCATGGCCCAGATGAGGGGGCCGGTGATTAGAATGACCAATGTGTCAGGCACGAAATAGGAGCTCCTGGTATCGACCCAGCGTCCAGAATAAGGCCCCTTATATCACTGCAGGAAATGGGCAATTTTATGCCAACTCGGAGCAGTGTGTCTTGAGGTAATGGTGAGTATAATTCATGTCATTTGCACGGCCCAAGACCTGCTTGCAAAGGAAATTTCAGCCTGAGCTTAGGTTTCCTGGCTTCTAGGTTTTAAAGCCAGACTATATATATATATACATATATGAATGGTAAAATATTTGCCTTGCTCTCAGGGGAATTAAGTGTCTGTGAAAATAGCCAGATGGATGGTCCTTGGAGATAAAAGATGCCCTCCTTCTGTCCAGATGAATCAGCCTGAACCCAGTTCCTGGTTCACACCCTCTTCCTCTCTCTCTCTTTCACTGTCTCTCTCTCTCACACACTGAGGAACGATGCCTCTTCTGTGTTCTCACCCTTCATTCGCAACTTCTTTGCTCTGTCGTGTCTGCTCACCTGGGCAGGTGCCAGCAAATGCCTGAGGTGAGCCCACAGAGCAAAAGCGAGAAGCCAGTGGGGCCAGGAGGCCGTCCCTGGAGCGTGGCTTCTCGGGATTCTTGGAGGAGAACTGGCTCCTGGGGGAAAGATAGTGGCGGGGCTGTCTCCCAGAGGAAGAATTAAGAAGCAGGACTCTGCAAAATTGTCTAAGAAGGACCCTATCCAGCAATCTCTGTTACTCTAGATCCTCTAAAATTATACATCTTTTCCTGTATCGTCTTCATTTTCTATGATGCATCCATGTTATAAATATTGTTGGCGTTGTTCAGTCGCTAAGTCATGTCTGACTCTTTGCAGCTCCGTGAACCGCAGCAGGCCAGGCGTCCCTGTCCTTTACTATCTCCCTGAGGGTATGGTTAAGCAAGGTGTCATGAGCTACTACTGTGCATGTGCTCCATACCTGCTCCTTTCAATCTTAGGGATTCTTTGCTCCAACTCATGTCCATCGAGTCAGTGATGCCATCTGACCAGCTCATCCTCTGTCGCCCCCTTCTCCTCCTGCCCTCAATCTCTCCCAGCATCAGGGCCTTTTTCAGCGAGTCAGGTCTTTGCATCAGGTGGCTAAAGTATTGGAGTTTCAGGTTCAGCATCACTCCTTTCCATGAACATTCATGGTTGAGTTCCTTTAGAATTGACTGGCTTGATCTCCTTGCTTTCCATGGTACCCTCAAGAGTCTTCTACAGTTATAAATATTATAAAACAAAAATGAATTTTTAAAATTTGACCCCAAACCCCACCAGACAGAAGTAACTACTGTTAGACATTTGATATATTTTGTTTCACTCTGTTCTCTAAGTAGACACACATTTGAGTCACTCACACACAAATACGCACATTCATGCTTTCGAATGAGATCATGGTGTAAATAATTTCCTTGTCAGCATTTGCCAGTCGCTTCCCAGGTGGCGCTAGTGGTAAAGAACCTGCCTGCCAGTGCAGGAGACGCAAGAGACACGGGCTTGATCCCTGGGTGAGGAAGATCCCCTGGAGGAGGAAATGGCAACCTGACTCTAGTATTCTTGCCTGGAGAATCCCACAGACAGAGGAGCCTGGAGGGCTACAGTCTATGGGACTGCAGAGAGCTGGACACGACTAAGTCACACACACACACGTATACTATGTTACTTACCTTCCCCCATAAATCGGAATGGAAGCACACTCTAGTGTATTGTAGTTTGGCATTTAGCGTCTTTTATTTACTATTATGTTAGTTTCCTCACTAGTTAGTTTTCAAACCACAGTTTAAATGGGAACGTCACTGAAAGTTTCAGCTGTTTCTCTATTGCTGATTACACAGATGAGTAGTGGGTGTTTTGTTCTCCCAAGGGATGCTACTGTGAGAACCCACCAGTGTAAGTCTTTGCACAGATAAGAACATGGCTTCAGGATGGATTCTCAGCAGGAACCTGCCAGAGGAGATCTTTCTGCTAAATGGTCTTCTACAAAGCGTTCGCTGATTTCCATTCCCACCAGCAGGGCACGGCAGTGATATCTCACCCAGGTTCTTCAACACTGAATACTATTTTCCTTTTTTAGTTTCTTTGTTTGTTTTGGCCAATATAAGTAAAGATTCGGTGATCCTTTTTCATTTACTTTCCTGCAGACTTCCAGGGGTTCACAGAACTCAGTGACTGCACCCGCCCCCTCCCCCCACCCCTCGCCACCCTGCTTTGCTATCCACTGCTCTCTGGCAGTGCTGGGCATTCTCAAGCATTCTGGCACCTTCTAGGTCCTGTCTAGCATCTCCACATCTTAATGTTGCTTTGAGGGTTCTGGACTCTATTTTCTGCTCTCTGGCCAAGTCTCTGCTATCTCCTTGACTCAAGCCCCCTCTGCCCTTCCCCTGGACTTCTGCCATGCTTCCTTATCCAGGTGCCCACATCCATCATGCTGGCTCTCACAGCAGCTTTCCCCTCCCCCACTGCCCTGTTGTCTACCTATAACACAAATCTTATAGCATTTACAAGCCGCTGCAATCAGCAATGCTTCCACTTTGCTCCTGGGCTAAAGATGAATCCTCATGTGTCCTCGTGGTCCTGCAGTCAAGTGCCTCCTCCCTTCTCATTCCTGCTTTCCTTCAACCCACCTGTCGTCATACCCTCCCGCTCCATCTCTCTCCCACCATGCTCCTTCCCCCTCCCCCACCACCACGTCCCTGACTCCATCCTCACTTCCGGTCCAGTGCTGCCTCCATTACATGTCCATTCTCAAGTTAACTCCCCACTCAGTCCTCAGGTTCAGCTTGGTACCTGGCAGATGCTTCTCTCCTATTGGTGAGTGAATAAATGGATGAGTAAATGAATTTCTGACCTTGATTATGTGGTTGCAATATATTGCACCACAAAAAGCACCTTCTGGTGCTTCCTCAGCTACCAGAAAGAAAAGCCATCTCTTATGGGTTGAATTGTGTCCCCCCGAAAGATATGTTGGGGTCCTCACCCCCAGGACCTCAGAATATGACCTTACTTGGAGATGGAAGATGTAACCAGTGAAGATGAGGTCATCCCAGACCAGGGTGAGCCTAATCCAATTTGACTGATGTCCTTATGAGAAGAGAAAACAGACCCTTGGAGGGAAGACGGTCATGTGAAGATGGGGCAGAGCCTGGAGTGACGCCTCTAACAGCCCAGGGATGCCAAGAAGCTGCGAGAGGCCTACAGATGGACTCCTGACCTCCTGAGTGCTGAGATGAAACCATTTCTGTTGTTTCAGGCCACCTAGTTGATGTTTGTTAAGCTGCCCTAGGACTTTCATACCATCCTCCCTCAAGTGGCCATGTACACATGTATTTGGGAACAAGAAGGCCATGACTGCGTTCGGGTGCTGGGAGGGGACCACAGGAGTCAGAGGGCCCATCTCTGGAGCTCCTACCAGGAGATGGAAATGAAAACACAGCTGGTCTGGAACAGAAGGTTGACCGGGTCACTGGGGGCCCAGGGCCACTTCCTTCCAGAAGACCGGGGATCTGTCCACTGTCTCCAGGACCCTGGGCCTACAGCCTGCGAGACAAGGGCTGTCTGTTCCCCCTTGAATGCTGGAGCTGGCCCCAGTAAGGCTGCCGGGCGGATGCAGAGGACAAGGCCCATCACTGTGCCTCCCTGCGCCTCCTTCCAGAGCGGCGACAGGCGGTGGTTTTATGTCTTTGTGCATTTGCATTCACGGATATTGAAAGAGCCCACTGCAGAAACGCATATTTAACTGCTGCGCACAATGTGTTTTATTGGCCGTGTAGGCCCTTTTGTAATATCCTCTGGAAATTCATATTAAAGGAGATTTCAAACCCCAATGACTGACCTGCAGCCCTATGGTCCCTGTCTGTGAGAAGCCTTTATTTAATAACAAAGCGTCTTATTTAAAGTCGGGCCTATTGATGAGATAGCCCGGGAGGCGCTAGCGTTTCGGGAAGGCAATATTATATGTATTATTGGCAGAATCAACCGCTGTGCCTCTGTCGGGCCAATTTCCCTTTTATGTTCTGGGCGCTTAAAAACCCTTAGAAGACTCTCGTGTACTTTCCAGCAAAAGCGTGTCGCAGATTTCTGCCACTTTTGAAAACCTGAAAGTCTATGTAAATCATGTCCTGAAGCAGCCCTTCAAGCTGAAAGTGGAAATAATGCACATTTGGTTAGAAAGACGTGTTCTCTTAACTCAGTACAAGACTGTGAATGAGGGGATGGAGGTGAGCCGGCTGCAGAGACTGGTATCCACTGGCATCGGAGGATGCCCTGATGTGGGAAAATCCTACACACATCCCGTGTCAGGAGAATAGAGAGGAAGGGCAAAAAGTGGCTTCCTCTTACAATATGGAAGGAAGAATAAGGGGGGGCGTAAAAAAGGGTTTCTACACAGTTCCTATGACCCTGCCCATGAAGCCCTGGAACTATGCACAGAACCCTATCTCCCCAAATTTATATAATTAAGTGCTAACCCCTAAAGTGTGAACTTGGAGACGGAGCCTCTAAGGAAGAATTAAGCTTAAGTGAGATCATAAGAGTGGAGCCTGAACTCAATAGGATCAGTGTCCCTCTAAGAAGAGACCCCAGGGACTTCCCTGCTGGTCCAGTGGTTAAGACCTCACTTTCCAGTGCAGAGGGTGCTGGTTCGATCCCTGGTCAGGGAATTAAGGTCCCACATACCTTGTGGCCAAAAAAACAAAACATAAAGCAGTATTGTAACAAATTCAATAAAGACTTTAAAAATGGTCCACATTAAGAAAAAGTCTTGAAAAGAAAAGGAGAGACCTCAGACAGTCTTCTCCATCTGCCCCCATGTGAGGACACAGTGAGAAGACAAGCTATCTGCAAGCCAGGATAGCTTGGAATCTACCAGCACCTTGATCTTGGATTTCCAGACTCCCAAACTGTGAGAAATAGAAGTCTGTTGTTTAAGCCTCTGGTCTGCGGCATTTTGTTACGGCAGCCAGAGCAGACTGAGTGATGCCAGGTCAGGCCTATGGCCCCCTCACTGGTGCCCACCCACAGGAAACCGGCTTTAATCCCGACAGCATGCATGGCCATCCTTGAGCTCTATCCAGGACCTCATTTTGGGACCCTGCAGCAAACAGAAGCCCCCAGTAGACACAGACGGTGGGGTGAGATTCCACAATTAGAGCCTAGCTTAGCATATCCCAGGACTTCTGTGTCTCCTTTCATTTGACTGAATACAGAAGGGGTCTGGCCTCCAGCAAATGCCCTTCCGTTCCTCTAAAAGGAGTTTGTTTAAGCCCAGAGAGTCAAAAAGTCAACAAGGAAGGAAGCAGAACCAAAAGGGCATGAGGGCTGCCGGGCTCTTTCTCTATTTCATCTTTTCTGTAATTATGCAGGAAAGCGATGCTGTGGGCTAAGGCTTGGTCTGTCCTGAATAGTTAATAATGCCTGTGATTCACCCTCCCTGGCTGCAGTTTAAAAATGCAGAGTATGTTCAGGGACAGTGACCCCCTTGACCTACTCGCCAACAGAAAAATGAGAACAAAGTAAACGTAATAGAAACTCCTGCTCCAGCACAAGTCTTCCTTGTTCTGAGCCCAGATCTTGAGCTCTTGTGTGATCAGGGCTCTTTGATGAGAGTCTTACTGATGATGGAGGCCAAGAACCCATTTGGGCCCTGCAGCATCTCACCTATCAGGACTAAGTCCATGGGGCAGGTGTGGGTTAGAGCTTTTCCTGCAGGGAAGGTAATAGTTACCATCAGTAATGCTATCTTAATACAAAGGCCAGGACACAGGGTTGCTTGATTATGGGGCTCTGAAAAGGGAAAGTGTTAGTCGCTCAGTCGTGCCCAGTTCTTTGCAACCCCATAGATTGTGGCCTACCAGACTCCTCTGTCCATACAAGTCTCCAGGCAAGAATACTAGTAGCCATTCTGTTCTCCAGACAGGATTCTATGATGAAATAAAAAATATATTTCATGTTTGTCTTTGGTTCTTGGCAAGCACTTTAGAAATCTCTGGACTGTCTTAAGTGAAAGGAGTTTGGGTTTATAATGAGGTGATGGAGGTGGGCCCCTGGATAGTTTCACATAGGGACTGGTCACCAGAAAGACCAACCAAGTGATTAAAGGACTGGGGCTTTGAATCAGCCCAGCTTCCAGGAGGGAATGATCCTGGGGATTGCATTTAATCATGGGGCCCATTATTTAATCCATCTGTTCTATGTAGCAAAACTTCAATCAAACCTCTGGGACACTCAGACTCCAGGCAGCTTCTTAGTTGGTGGACACATTGATGCACCAGTTGCAGGGACACACTTGGACTCCCCAGGGAGAGGGTCCAGAAGCTCTGAGCTCTGTCCACAGACCTTGCCCTTTGGGCCGCTTTAGCATGCTTGTCCCTCTGTGTGTCCTTTTACAATGCAGTGCAGTGCTTTCTTGAGTTCTTCCACTAGTGAATTATCCAATCTCCTCTGAGGAGGGGTCTCAGAAGCCCTTGAACTCATAGCCAGTCCGTCAGAGGTGCGAGTGACCTGGGGAATCCCCTTGGAGTGCATTTGAAGCTGGAGAAAGCCAGCCCTTCATCTGTGGGGTCTACGCTAAGCTGGATGGTTCGAGTCAGAACTGTGTTGCATTCCACCCAGTAGGGGTGGAAACAGTACAGACTCAGAGAACAAAGGAAGAAAGAAAGCTGTGTGGGCATAAAACACAGAAGGGCTTGACTTCTCTGAGGGGCTGCTGCCCTCCCTCTTGGGGGTCTTCGCTCTGCAGAGAGGGCGGGGTTGCCTCTCTGCCATTTAGGAAGTCATCAGCCATCACGTTTCCCCCTTGTCTGAGCCGTGCCATTGCAGGGCAGGAAAGTCCTCAAACTGTTGTCACAAAGAAACAGTCCTGGAAAACCAGTTCTGCCACTGAAGGCAGGAGGCGGGACAAAGAGAGACAGTCTGTGTCTACCAGCCAGTGGTCCTCATGGGCCCTGGGAGCTGACTGTCTGGATGACACTTGCTTCTGAGGGTTTGGGAGTGCAGACAATAAGTGCTTGCCTGAGGATTTCTTGTAGAATTTTAAATAACAAATATTTAAACGTCCACCACTGCATAGGGGCAGGTCGTTGCTTACAGCTGGGTCGAAGCCCAAGAGGGGAATGGGCGGGGGCTTATTCCTGACAGCCATTGTGGCTAAGACTGGAGCCAGGCAGCTTCGAATCCAAGCTCTGCTTTTTTGTTGCTGATGACCTTGAGTCCTGCTCCGAACCTCGGGGCGGTGGGGGGGGTAGGGGGCAGGCCATATCTAATCACTATAATGTGGTCAGTAATAACATCTCTTACTAAGTAGTGTTTTTTCCAAGACGGGGTGAGATGACAAGAAAAACTTCCAGAACTGGCCTGACATACAGTAAGCACTCACTAGATGTTTTGCTTGCTTTGTCTTTGTATTTAAACCAGGAAGCCCATATGGTCATCCAACTCTGCATCTCAGTGTTCAGCTACAGAACTTGTAGCTGAAATACAGAACATGCCAGCAGAGCACAGAGAGCCCTAGGAAATGGGCGGCTGGTTCCCACACGACTTCCCAATGCCGGCAGGAGACATTGAGGGCATCCATCACTTTTACTCCCTCTTCGAATTCTTGCACGAACACTCCCCATAATGCACCCGCCGTTTGAGCTGCAAGGCGATATTTACAGGTCCAATAAAAGCTGACAGAAATGGAAGCCGCGGCAACAGGTGTAGACTTAACCAGTTCGCTGCCAGCTCCCTTCTCCTCCTCTGGTTTCAGCCCCGAAGCTCAGGGAGCTTCCTCACTTCACCTCTTCTTTCTGGGCAGGGACTTAGCTTCTGGGGAAGAGCTGCCACATGAGGATTCCTGAACCACAGGCCAGGGTGACCAGTTCACGAATTCCTTCACAGTCACAGGGGAGAGAACATCTAATTCTTTACTACATCAATAAATTCTGTGTCCGATTTATCTTCCATAGGGCCAACATTAATATTTAAATCCTCCATGAATCATAAATCTATCATCCATCAAGAAAAAGCAGTGCCAGGAAATCAAAAAAGACCTCATTAGCTGAGACAGAATGAGTCCCAGGGACCCTTCACGTGGTCAAACAAACCATCTATAGTCAGATCATTGTTCTAATGGGCCCATGGCGACCTCGGGTCAGCCTTCTGAATCTAAATTGGCCTGTGATGGGCTTGTGATCACCATCTGGAATGACTGGGGCAAACGGAGACTCAAACTATCCACACAGGAAGATGGGTAAGGAGGTGTGTGAGAGCTGATGAGCTAGAAGGAGCCTGATTCACAGCCCGGGAGCTTAATGGGTTCTCCAGGTGGGTCCTCCAACCTTGCAGCTAAGACAGCATAGCCCCCACCCTCTGCTGGGTACCTGTGCAAGAGAAGGCCTGGCTGGGGGGCCACCCAGTGGGATTTGCATTCCCCTGGGAATGGACCAGAGCAGGTCTAGTGAAACACTTCCATGGGGACTCAGAAGAATGATGTCAGGTGTGGTCCATGCAGGAGGTCCCATCTTTGGGAATTTCCCCCAGAGGTCATGGACCCTTTCCTTGGATGCAATCGCCATGACAACAGAGCTTCAGATTTTCACACTGGTCTTGTGAAATTAGGCCAAGACATCCAGGCTGATTGTAGGGAGGAGTGGGTAGCTGGTTCCTGGGTTACCTGTGGGAGTCCCATATAGTGAGTCAAAATGTACCATCTGAATAGAGCATGCTGGCCTAGTTTTCAGGGTTGATGGAATGGTCAGCCCAGACCTAGGACCCTTCTGAGAGTAGCCACTGAGTGTTGGGGAAATCAGTCCTGCTCATCTAAAAAGCGAGATTTGTTCTTGTCTTAGGGACTTCCTGCTTCCAATACCTGCTCACAAAAGTTCAAGAAGTCCAGGTTTTCATACTTCAAAATACGTAAATGTTAATCATGAAATTCCAGCAGGCACATTTACACTAATGGAATGAAGTTGGTCACACCTGGAGAAGTTATTATTTGTGGTTACAGGTATGTGCTCAACTGTGGGATCATGGCCCCCTGAATAGATTTGTGATCGATCTACCTTTCAAAAATGTGATATGAAATGATTATCTGCTGTTACTAATAAATATTCCCCCAGTTTTACTGAAATATGATTGACATGTAACATTGTCTAAGTTTAAGGTGTACAATATGAAGATTTTATGTGTGTATACATTGCAAAATGTTCACCACAATAAAGTTAGCTAACTCCTCCTTGTACTCACATAACAATCTTTCTCTTTGTTGCAAGAATATTAAAGATCTCCTCTTTTATTAAAAGGACTTTGCTGATAGCTCAGTTGGTAAAGAATCTGCCTGCAATGCAGGAGACCCTGGTTCAATTCCTGGGTCAGGAAGATCCCCTGGAGAAGGGATAGGTCACCCACTCCAATATTTTTGGACTTCCCTAGTGACTCAAAAGGTAAAGAATCTGCCTGCAATGCAGGAGACCTGGATTGAAGCCTGGCAAGCTATAGTCCCTGGGGTTGCAAAGAGTCAGACATGACTGAACAACTTTCACTTTCACTTCTATTAAATAGCAACTTTCAAGTATCTTATACAGTATTATTAACTATAATCACAACACTGTACCGCAAATCCTCAGAACATTTTCATCTTATAACTGGAGATTTGCACATTAGCCCAGCGTACCCCAATATCCCCACCCGCTCACACCCTGGTAAGCACCACTTTACTCTCTGTTTCTATGAGTTCAGCTCTTTTATTCCACCCGTAAGTGACACCATATAGTATTTGCCTTTCTCTGACTTACTGCATTTAGCGTAACGCCCTCAAGGTCCATCCATGCTGTGCAAAGGGCAGAATTTCCTTCCTTTATGGAGTAATATGGAGTAACAATATGAATAATATTCTTTTGGGCTTTCATGATAATTCTGTGGCAAGGAATTCACCTGCCAAACAGGAGATGTGAGTTTGATCTCTGGGTCAGGAAGATCCCCGTGGAGAAGAAAATGGCAACCCACCCCAGTTTTCTTGCCTGAGAAATCCCATGGGCAGAGGAGCCTGGTGGGCTACAAGTCATGGGGTTGCAAAAGAGTCGGACACAGCTTAGTGAGTAAATAATGAAAATATTCTATCATATATAGAGTTCACATTTTCCCTATCCAATCATCTGTTGATGGTCACTTAGGATGGACACTTATCTCTTAGAGATAGTGACTTTGGTTCTTGTAGGTAAATACCGAGAAGTGGGATTGCTGGACCAAATGGTCTAGTCTCTTTCAATATGACTCTTCTCCCAGGAGAGTCACCCTGAATACCCATGGCGATAAACACAATTTTCTGGGGGGATGGTCTCCAGCTTTCACTGGACTATAAAGGCCCTTACTGTTTAGACTTTAGGTGAACATACCTAATAAAAGAGATGTAGGAGGTGCTTACTCACAGGTTAAAAATAACAAAAATAAGCGACAGGTGTTTACTGTACAACACAGGAAATTATGTCCAATATCGTCTAATAACCTATAATGGAATATCACCTGCAAAAAAAAATGACTCACTATGCTGTATACCTGAAACTAATGCAGTATCATAAATCAATTATACTTCAATAAAAATTAAATTAATAATAACAGCAAAGGAATTGCTAAATACCAACCAGGGCCCATGACAGAAAGTAAAATAAAATCACAGGTGAGAAATGAGGAAGGAAGTCCAAGGGAACATGGGGAGAGTGAGAGGGTGCCTTTTGTGGGGCTAGGACCAGAGCCTGAGGAATGGCATTTGGCATCCTCAGGGAGTGTCAACTTAGGAAAAATGCACAATGTGAGAGCTGCAAGTTTTATTGGTGGCAAAATGAAGAACAGCCCAGGAGACAGCACCTTTCACACAGCTCTGAGAAACTGCAAAAGAGGCAGGGGGAACAGTCGGAATATATCTGATTTTGGTGAAGGGGGAGTACATTCAACTAAGCACATCTTTTTCCAGAAAGTTTCTACTAGTCTCGTGAAGCCTTCGCTAGTCACAAGGAACAGTGTCACCATGATGGATTTTAGTGCCTTTCTAGATATGAGGAGATACAAGAATTGGGCTCATAAAATCAGCTCCTGAGATATCTATCTGCAGACCTGCCCTGCCAGTTTTCCCTGAGCACAGAGTGCCTCATCTCTGGTGCCCACCCTGAACTCCTTCAGGGAGTGTTGGAATCAGCAGTTGCAGCTGCACCTGGTTGGTCCTTATGGAGGTAGTTGACAAGTGCCAGTGTGTAGTTGACAGGGGCATCAGAGACTGTGCTGTGCGGACAGGACAGGGGCTCCTGAGTTTGGCCTGGAGCCAGGAAGCCTGCCAGCCCTGCGGAGGGATGAGGAAGGTGCTGGGACTGGACAGTAGCTGGAAAAAGCAGCACCAGTGAACACCGAGACCCCCAGACCATGGTCACACAGGGTGTGGTGTTCATGTGCACCCTCGGTTTTGTTGCAGACACCCAGGGAGAAATTAATAGAACTTTCCGTCTGGGTCTGAGTGGGTAAGGGATTTATTTGTGTCACACAACCAGAAGTGGGGCAGGAATGGCCACAGTGGGTCATCAGGAGCCCAACAAGATGAGAGCCCACTCTCAGATGTCCCTTACCCACCCATCTCTGTCTGGGTCTGGGTGGCCGGGCCAGTGGCAGTTGCTGGCTGTCTGGGAATGAACATGCTTGCCAGAGCTGATTGCCAGCAGACCTCAACCAAGTTTCTGCTGGTAAAGAGAAGAAAGGGAGAACCCAGCAGCCCCACCAAACTCCAGGGAAAAGATCCCTGGAGAGAAGAGACCCCAGTCCAAGACCAGAGCCTACAGGTCCGATGAGCACCGAATCAGCAAAGGGAAGTGGAGATGATAAGAAAAGAGGAAGCGATTTCAGGATGCTGTATAATTCCAGGGGGTATAAGAAGTGGGGAGAGCCAAAGAAAGCAAACATAGCAACAGGCTGATTAGCCACAGACTGTTACCTCTGGAAAGAGACTCTAGCAGACAGACTGACTCAGCTGACAGTGAACAGGGAAATTAGAGAGATGGCGGCTTGGAGAGAGAGGCAATCAGAACCTGCTAGGAAATGGGGAAGGACAGGATGAGAGACTCATGCATTTATCTAAAGGTGTATGACAGAGAGAAAGCATTTGAAGTAAAAAATCACTGCCTGTTTTCAAAAGTGATGGAAGAAGTGAGAACTCAGATTTATGAAACCCAAAAGTGCTGAACAAAAGAGATAAGACAGATGCACACATGCACACGTTATAGTAAAACCACTGCTGACTTTAATAAAAAAGAAAGCATGACACGAGTATCGTGAGGTAAGTTTTCGTTGGGGCAAAAAGTTCTATAGCTGGGGACAGCACCTCAGATAGCTCCTAGAAACTTCTCCAAAGAGGCAGGGGGAGGTTAGTATATATGTGATTTTCATGAAGAGGGTACACGCAATCAAGCATATATTTTTTGCAGAAACTATTTGCTGGTCACAAAGAGCAGATGTCACCATGAAGGAAATTCCTGTTTTTCTATATATGAGGAAATGCAAGAATCGGGCTCATAAAATTGGCTTCTAAAAATATCTACCTGAAGACATATCTGCCAATTTTCCAGAGTGCAGAGAGCCTCATTTCTGTTCTCCACCCTGAACTCCTTTCAGGGGTTGCTGAAAATCTGCAGCTGCAGAAGCCCCTGATTCAATCCTTATAAAGGTAGATCACTGTTGTTTAGTAGCTAAGTCATGCCTGACTCTTTTTCAACCACACGGACTCTAGCCCACCAGGTTCCTCTGTCCATGGAATTTCCCAGGCAAGAACACTGGAATAGGTTGCCATTCCTTCTCCAGGGGATCTTTCCGACCTAGGGATCAAAACCACATCTCCTACACTGGCAGATGGATCCTTTACCACTGAGCCACCGTGGAAAGTCACAGAGCTACATAGATGGCAAATTCCAATTTGTAGTTGACACTATCAAGCCTCAGTGATCCAGAGAAAGCTGTAAAATCCTCATATCTTCATGGAAAAAGGGAAAAATCCTAAACTGTACCAGAGGCAAGAAAAAAATAACAAAAGAACAGTAATAATATTGAAGGGACAACCTCCCTTAGCAGCATTAATAGTGGAATGCAATAAAACAAGTCCTTAAACAGGGAAGGAAATAACTATTAACCTAGAAATTCTACATCTTGTTATATACCCTTCAGACAATTTCAGATGCAGATTGTAAGAGTTCACTACTCATTGTTTGCTGGTCAACAACCCTTTTTGAGAGAAGTATTAAGGGACACACCTAAACAAGTAGGAAACTAAACCCAAAGGAAGAAGTAAGAATGCACAAAAACCTATGTAAATAAAGTTGTCAACACATTGGTAACTCTATATAAAGAATAATATTAAAGAATAAATGGAGGGTTTAAAAACAAGATGGTACTGAAATATTAGCCAACAGAAACATGAAGCGAGATGTTAAGACAGTTTGGAACTAAAGTATTCTAACTCCTGGTGACATATAGAAATGTTGTTTAGTGTTACCAGGCTTTGGTAATAGACATGTTAAAATTTAACATTAGAAATCATTAAAGAAAAAATTAAAAAAAAACTGTAGAAAATGTAAGTATAAAACCAATGGATGGGGAAAAAGAGAAATAAAGAAAACTGTATCTACACAATAGGAGATATGAAAGGAAAGAAGAAAGAAAATTACTGTTCTAAATAATTTCAGTGGTGTGCAGTCATCCTTAAAATGTGTTAGACAGATTTTTATTGTTTGGTATTTTTTAAAAAATAATCCCCTATTTTTAGCAAAATGTGTCCTAAATTTCTGGCTCACTCCGTCCTCCTAAAATGACTCTAGATTGGGAGGGAGTGAGCAGCAGTTACTTTGTGGTCTAAAGCAACTGAATGTCAGCCTTCGTGAAGCCCCTCCCCTGTGACACCAGGGGGTCACCTGACCTACCTGCCTGCCCAAATTTTGATGTCACCCCCTATGGCTAGGCTCTTTGATCCATGTATTGACTCAGCCACAGATTTTATTAAAGATCACAAGAATGCTTCATTTCATTAAGTGCCTCCTAAGTGTCAGCCGTGTTCACATGTCATCCATTTTTTCAAACTTTTTTATTAAAGGATAATTGCTTTACAGAATTTTGTGGTTTTCTGTCATACATCAACAAGAATCAGCCATCGGTACACCTAAGTCCCCTCCTTCCCAAACCTCCCTCCCATCTCCCTCCCCATCCCACGCTTTAGCTTGTTACAGAGCCCTTGTTTGAGTTCCCTGAGTCATACAGCCAGTTCCCATTGGCTATCTATTTTACATATGGTATTGTAAATCTCCATGTTACTCATGTCATCCATTTTTAATGGATAACTGACAAGTGGAAATGTTGTTCGGTCATTAAGTCATCTCCGACTCTTTGCGATCCCATGGACTGCAGCACGCCTGGCCTCCCTGTCCCTCACTATCTCCGAGTTTGCCCAAGTTTATGTCCATTGTGCCCATGATGCCATCCAACCATCTCATCCTCTGCCACCCTCTTCTCCTTTTGTCTTCCATCTTTCCCAGCATCAGGGTCTTTTCCAGTGAGTCACCTCTTCACATCAGGTGACCATCAGGTACTGGAGCTTCTCCTTAAGCTTCCAATGAATATTCAGGATTGACTTCCTTTAGGATTGACTGATTTGATCTCCTTGCTGTCCAAGGGACTCTCATGAGTCATCTCCAGCCTTTGCAATTCAAAAGCCTCAATTGGAAATGTATCCCCATTTTAAAGATGAGAAAATTGAGGCTTCAAAAGATTTGCCAGGCTAGTAAGTAGATATGTGGCCTGATTTCTCCCAGGCTTTTTACTCTAATTTCATTTCTCCCTTTTCACCACCCCAGTTAATGCTCCACAAGAGATCCCAGTTGGCTGCCCTCTGCAGAGGGACAGTGGTGTCTCCTGGTGAAGCTGAATCCAGCCTCTGTACCCCAACCCTGAAATAATTCCTGGACACAGAGTTTTGGGTGAAGTAGAAAAGACAATTTTATTGCTTTGCCAGGAAAAGGGGGTCATAGAGATCTAACGCCCTCAAAACTGCGAGTCCCAGCCTGGAGAGGGTAGTGAGGAGCTTTATAGTCATGGTTAAAGAGGGCATAATCAGCTTGTGGACATTCTTCAGACTGGCTGGAGGTGAGGTTGGCTGGAGGTGAGGTAGTCAGAAGTCAGCACCATTAACCTTTTGGTTCCAACCAGCCTGGGGTCTGTGATTTCTCCCATCTGATGGGGGTTTCAGTATCTGCAAAACAGCACAAAGATATTGCTGTGTGCTTCCCTCGAGGGGGAACCAGGTTCTGCCCCAAGGCTGCACTGCTGTTTCTTGACTGCTCCTCCCTTGTCTCTGCATCCTCTCCCTTCCCTGATTAGCAACTGTTCTAACCTGCCCTTTGGAACTCAGGGAAGGTCATGAAGACTGAAGCCTATTTCCTGTAATCTAGAGAAGTGGCAAACAAAGACTTTTGTGCCCAGGAGCCCCCGCTCACTTTCACGGAGATGTCAATCAATGAGGGAAAAGCCTGGCTTACTCACAGGATCAGGACTTGCGCTTCAGGGTTTCTCCCAGAATCCCACACACAGTCCTTCCCCAACTCTAAAGGGGCTTAGTTTCAAATGGAGAGGAGGGGACAGGAGAGGGGTGCAAGGCTGTTGCTGATGAGGTCCCCAGGGCCCCCGTCTTGTCTCTGTGCCAAACCCCACATTTCCAGCACATTCTCTACAATCCTTCCTCTCAGGGTCAAGTTGCCCTCTTGTTCTAAATGCTCATGATTCCTCTGGCAGGTGTCTGTAGGACTTCAAGGATACTCAGGCTAAGGAGCCTCTTCTGAGTCTGCTTCCCAGTAAGCCTGCCTCCTCTCTCCAAAAAGAGTTTGTGCATTTACTTCATTCTTTAAGCTCCAGCTACCAGCCAAACCCTGGAGAAAGGCTTAGGGAACACAGTGCAGGGGGTGGAAGAGGGGGCGGGGAGGGGACTGGCAATACCTCTCCCCTCTTGGAGCTCACACACACGGGAAGATTGACCATGAACAGGACATACCAAATAATGGAGTCGTGTGGCAGATCAGGGGTGACGGCCACAGTGGGGCAGGGGAACTAGGATGAGAGAGTGGGGTGCCCGAGCAGTGATGCTCTATCTGTGCATCACGTGGTTGTAACGGATAGACTTGAGCTTCCCCCAAATCCTTATAACAAAAACTTAACCCCCAGCATGACCACATTTGGAGATGGGGCCTTTAAGTGGTGATTAAGGTAGAATGATGCTGGAGCTGAAGCTCCAATACTTTGGCCACTTGATGCAGAGACAAATCATTGGAAATGACCGTGATGCTGGGAAAGATTGAGGGCAGAAGAAGAAGCAGGTGACAGAGGATGAGATGGTTGGATAGCATCACCAACTCAATGGACATGAGTTTGAGCAAACTCAGGGAGATAGTGAAGGACAGGGAAGCCTGGCATGCTCAGTCCATGGGGTCACAAAGAGTCAGACACGACTGAATGACTGGACAACAATGAGGTAAAATGAGGGCCTATGAGTGGGTCCTAAACCAATAGGACCAGTGTCCTTATAAGAAGAGTAGAGCAGGACACAGACATACACAGGAGGATGACCATGTGAGGACGCAGGGAGAAGACGGCCATCTGCATCCCCAGGAGAGGCCTCAGAAGAAACTAACCCTAGCCACACTTGAATCTCAGACTCCCAGCCTCTGAAATGGAGAAAATAAATTTCTGTTGTTCAAGCTGCCCAGCATGTGATGCTTGTTATGACAGCTTGACCTGCATCATGGTCACTGAGAAGAGAACATCTAACCCCAAGACTAGAGGATGGAGGGGGCTGGCCAGGAGCCCCTCTGGGGACCGAGGGAGCGAGAGGTACCTGGGACAGTAGGGAGGAGGCCAGTGGCTGCAGAGAGGGAGCCGGGGAACCACAGGGGAGTGGAGGGGCAGGGCCTGGCCAGGTTGGACCTTGAGACACAGCCATGGAGCCATGATCACGCCCCTGACATGCGTCCTTCCTGCCACCCATGGGTCGCTGAGCTTCTTGAGAATGGAGATGGAATCTCCACCATCCTGACATCCCCAGAACCATGCAGGAGCTTAGGACTGCTGAGAGAAGAAACTGGCAAATGGACGGTGGCCCCTTGCAGAGGGTGCCTGTGTGGGCTGGCTGGCATGGCCACAGTCACCCTGACCTTGAGGACTCAGAGCCCGTAGAGCTGGGGGCTGTCAGGTCCCCGGACAGACAGGAGTCTTCGATGGATTGAACATGAGCCACACGCAGGACCCACATGCCCTTTCACAGACATCTCCATTGCCCTTGCATATAATTTTGGTGTGTGTTGCCACAGTGTGGGGGCAGAGGAGTTGGGGTCACTGGTTGGGCAGCAGCTCCAGAGACTTCTTTGACCCCCTAGGTCACCTGAGTCTCCCTTGAGGCCTCAGCTCACATCCTCCAGTCCCTGGAAACATTTAGTTTAGATTTTAAGGCTGTAAAACACTTTTCTTTTGGCCAGAATCATTGCAAACACACGGATAATTAAACATATCTAGAACCAGAGCTCAGATTCCACATTTACTTCCGCACAATAGGAGTCGAGATGCGTGGGGAGAATGACAGTGTGTGTGTTTGGTGGTGGTGGAGGGGGAACACTGAATATCATATTTCTCCCTGCCTATATTCTGAGTCATTTAAGAAATGATTCAAATGATTAAAACTATTAAAAAGCGATGTTAGGATTAAGGTTGAGTCCATATTGGAGAAGGTCACTTCTACCTGTCACTATGAAAGGGAACATCAGGAGAGAAGAAATTTCCATACTCCCCCGTAAAATACACACGCAGAATGGAAGGAAAAGTAGCAAAGAAAAGGCCGCCCCACTCTTCTGAAATTAATGTAGCTGCTGTGGTCACTTTGTATTGATTCACTTAGATAATTAATGGTATTTTGATCTACTTTCTCTTTGCCTTCAGTTGTCACGTTGCCTGCTTTCTCCGTGACGCCTATCAGTTCAGTTGAGTTCAGTCGCTCAGTTGTGCCCAACTCTTTTCGACCCCATGGACTGCAGCATGCCAGGCCTCCCTGTCCATCCCGTCATTACCAAATATACAGACCCCTGGGCATCACCTGTGAGCCATTTCAGCAAAGTTTGTGGTGATGGGTCAGGAGCCTGCAAATCAGCTGTGTCCCAAATCACCACTGTTACCTGAGCAGAGTAGGGTGGATGAATCCTTTGAAAATCGTCTGGAGCAAGGAACTAAAAGCACAAACTATCATAATTGCTGACAGCATGGTGAGTCCTTTCACAGGGGATGCCGGGGGTCCTTGATGGAGAACAGAATTCAGAGGTGTGATTAGCTAAATTTAGCCTGGGACACAGAAGCCCACCACTTTGAGCTCTACCTTGCTTTGACAAATGATGAGCTCGGAACCACTGCCCAGCTTTTGATTTCATTCCCTTGGTGGCTGAAGGACCCAGGAGAGAATTACTTTCAGACAAGGATCTCCTGTGTTTGCATAGACACATTTCCATGAGGCTGCAAAAGCAAGCTTTATCAAATTGCCTTTGAAATATAATGCTTTGATTTAAGGGCAAGAATGTTTTCTAAGCCTTAAAAATGCTTTGCAATTTGAGACCACAGGAGACAGACAGCAGGACAAGAAGCAGGCAGGACCCACCTGCTTTCCTCCTCACCTGTGGACCCAGCAGTTCTGCGTCAGAAAACCTGCAGAGATCAGAAGGGACCTGCTGGCCTAGTGGGCTCAGTCTGTTGCAACAAAACAACACAGACCAGGAGCCTGAAACAACAGACATTTACTTCTTGCAGTCTGGGGGCTGAAGTCTGAGATCAAGGTGTCGGCAGAGGTATTTCCTTCTGAAGTCTCTCTCCTTGGCTTATGTTGTTGTTCAGTGGGTAAGTCATGTCCAACTCATTGCAATCACAGCATGCCAGGCTTACTGTCCTTCACTATCTCCTGGAGTTTGCTCAGATTCACATCTATTGAAGGTGATGCCATCTAACCATCTCATCCTCTGTTGCCCTCTTCTCCTTTGCCTTCCATCTTTCTCAGCATCAGGGTCTTTTCCAATGACTCATCAGGTGGCCAAAGTCCTGGAGCTTCAGCTTCAGCATCAGTCCTTCCAATGAATATTCAGGACTGATTTCCTTTAGGATTGACTGGTTTGATCTCCTTGCAGTCCAAGGGAATCTCAAGAGTCTTCTGCAGCACCACAGTTCGAAAGCATCGGTTCTTTGGCACTCAGGCTTCTTTATGGCCCAACTCTCACATCCTTACATGTCTGCCGGAAAAACCATAGCTTTGACTATATGGAACTTTGTTGACAAAATGATGTCTCTGCTTTTTAATATGCTATTTAGGTTTGTCATAGCTTTCCTTCCAAAGAGCAAGCATCTTTTAATTTCATGGCTGCAGTCACTATCTGCAGTGATTTTGGAGCCCAAGAAAATAAAATATGTCACTGTTTCCATTTTCTCCCATTCTGTTTGCCATGAAGTGATAAGACCAGAGGCCATGATCTTAGTTTTTTGAGCCAGGCTGTCCTTGGCTTATAGATAACAAATTTTCCCCTATGTCTGCTCATGGTCCTCCCTTTGTTTGGGTAAGAATCCTAATCTCCTCTTCTATAAGGGCATCTGATTTTAACTTGATTACCTCCATAAGTGTCCTTCTTCAAATACTGTCACATTCTGAGGGGCTGAAACTGTCAACATACAAATTTGGGGGAACACCATCCAACTCATAACACCTGATGTCTCATTCAGTTCAGTTCAGTCACTCAGTCATGTCCGACTCTGCACCCCCATGGATTGCAGCACACCAGGCTTCCCTGTCCATCGCCAACTCCTGGAGCTTGCTCAAAACTCATATCCATTGAGTCAGTGATGCCATCCAACCATCTCATCCTCTGTCGTCCCCTTCTCCAATGGTGTCTCATGGGGAAGAGCAATAACAGAAAACCTGAATCCCTGAGTGGCCAGCAGTATGGCTACAGTTAATGCTGTAATAGGGAGGAACAAATCTGACTCCATAGCAGATCAGTCTCTTTCACTTTAACCTTGGTATCTGTTGATTTTGCTACAAGTTAAGAATGCTGTCTATAGCCTGAAATATACAAGTCAGCCACTCCACAAAGCTCTGACCTTTGACTTTTAAAGGTATAACACTTCCATTCACAGAGAGATACAAAGTTGGAAAATAGAGAATAACATTTGTCTTTCTGGAGGTTTAAAGGAACATGGTGACCTGACCTGTGGAGAGCTGTGAGAACAAAGAATTCCAACACCAAAAGGTTTGTAATAACCTAACCACACCCACTTCCCTTTTAGTATGAAAAACCTGAATTCTAGTCGTCTGGAACTAGAAGCCTGAAGACGGTTCTCAAAGATGGTTCTCTGGAACACTAGTCCACCATCTTCTCAGTCTTCTGCCTTTCCAAACAGTATCTTTATTTCTTGCCCCACCACCTCATCTCTCTTCAGTGAGCAATACGAGCTTGGTCTCAGTAGCAAGGTCCCAGCTCTTATGTTCGGAGGAACGCATTGCGTGGCTTCCTCTTTGGGGGATGTTTCAGCAGGATGCTGATCTGCTCACACAAAAGGTTTACATCTTTCCAGGCTCCACCCATCCTGGTCGAGGCCGTGGGCAGGATGTGTGCCAGGAGGTGTGTGGGCTAGGATGTGTGCAGGCCAGGACGCGTGCACACAAGGATGTGGGTGTGCACACCTGCAGGGCTAGCTTCCATGGAGACTTCCATAACACCCACCTCCTCAGAATATCCTATTCTAATAGCCCACAGGCCCATTAAACCCCATCCTACCCACCAGCAGATAAAGCGCTGAGATGGGAGAAATTCAGATAAGAGACATATTAAAACATAATAACAATAACATTCTTTGATGAATGTTTCCTCATCAAACCTCCAGAGCAGAAGTCTGAGAGTATTAAGAAGGCAATTGTCGGGAGAAAAAAAAACAGTCACTTATCCTTTTTAACCTATAGGATCCATTTAGCCAATTAATCTTATTTATAAAAGGATAAGCAAACAATTTAATTTATGTGGTTTCAGTTCTGATCATTTTTCTGCTGTTAACAGACAGGGCCATTCTTCCCGATAATTAAGACTCTTAGAGTCAATAAGACCCCACTATTAAATTTAACTAATATTGATGGTTAAAACAGCGGTTGCCATCTCTACCGCCCGCTACTGGCCTCCTGCTCTCTGTGCGAACAGTTCAAGTGTGGCTTCTCAGCACCTCTGGCCTCATTAAGCATCGTGTCCTTATAAATCACAGGCTCTGGCTTTTGTGAGCTGCTAGAGGAGGAAAGGGAGCCGGATACACAGGGATTCTTCTCACTGGGGAGAAGTCAGATGTGGATGCAAAGTGCTTTTAGTTGAACCTGGAATTATTTACAAACAAACCAAATAAAATCCTCTGGGCCCTGCTTCTTAATCCTGCACACTCTCTCTTCTTGCTTCCAGTATCTGACTTCTCAACACATAGGTGGTCACAGGGGAGGAATAACTTCTCTGCCTACTTAGGTTCAGTGGCTGGAGACCCTGTGAATTAAGATTGACAACAGATTTAGTGGGAGAAAAGGCAGGCACATTTGTCCATTTTTTTAATTTGACATGTGCAGGGGCAGCACAGGAAAAGGTGAATACCCAAGGAGGGGTGGGATTTGAGAGACGATGTGCTGTTTTACTAGGGGATAGGAAGGGCCATAATTAATTAATGATTGAATAATTAATTTGGAGAAGGCAATGGCACCCCACTCCAGTACTCTTGCCTGGAAAATCCCATGGATGGAGGAGCCTAGTAGGCTGCAGTCTATGGGGTCGCTAAGAGTCGGACACGACTGAGCGACTTCCCTTTCACTTTTCACTTTCATGCATTGGAGAAGGAAATGGCAACCCACTCCAGTGTTCTTGCCTGGAGAATCCCAGGGACGGGGGAGCCTGGTGGGTTGCCGTCCATGGGATCGCACAGAGTTGGACACAACTGAAGTGACTTAGCAGTAGCAGGAAGGGCCAGGGGCCTCTCCAGTGGCTCAACAGTAAAGAATCTGTCTGCAATGCAGGAGACCGAAGAGGCACCAGTTCACTCCCTGGGTCAGAAAGATCCCCTCAGTAGGAAGTGGCAACCCACCCCAGTACTCTTGCCTGGAAAAGACCATGCACAGCCTGGTAGGCTACAGTCTATGAGACTGCAAAGAGTCATACATGACTGTGCATCCAACATAGCCTGAGTCACGTGTGTTCTCCTTACCAACTCCTGCAGGTGGGTCTGGGGAGGCAGAGGTGTGTGTTGGTGGAAGGTCTATACCCTGGAGGGCAGGGTCAGAGAGTAAGTGAATGAAATACTATGAAGGAGGAGGAGCCTGGAGGGGGCAAATGCTCTGCTGAGAGCCAGCTCTGTGAAGCTGTGCAAAAACACAGCCTCTGAAGGAAAGAAGAGCTTGTCCCAAGGCCCTGAGACAGGCATGAAGCACAGGAGCATGAAGCATAGAAAGAAGAGCATGTCTGGAGGCTGAAGAGGGAGGTGAGGATGCCCTGGGGAGAGGAAGGAGGTCAGTCAGCTGGCCTGCAATGCTTAAAGCCTCCATCTCCTTGTCCTGAGTGTGTGGTACCCATCTCAGGGAGCTGTTAAAAGTTTAAATAAGACTATTGCTGTAGAAACAGCCAGCAGAAAATCTGGGCAAAAAGTAGGTGATGGTAAGTGTTTGTTGAATAAAATGAATGAATGATAGGTTATCTCAAGGCATGACTATTGTGAACCTCTGTCAATAAGGAGAAATCCTTGAGAGACCTAGTCAATGCCTCAATTCTGGGGTTCAAAAGCACCAGGGTTGGCCCTCCTGAGTATCTAAAGTCTCCCACAGAACCCCTTGACTCCTGACTCCAAGACTTGGTGTTTCTTACACCTAGCCCTGTCCATTCACTTACTGTGATTATACTTTGGATTCATAGAGACATTTGCATTCTGAGATGAAAACTCCTAGAGGGTATCAATCTTTATATTGCTGTGTTGGCAGTTCCACCCAGGACTCATTTTCCACATTAAAAAAAAATTTAAACCAGGCAATGGGGTGCAGAGATGGATAGTCTGTGATCTGCAGCTTCCTTCCAAGCACACTCACAAAAAAGAATTCTGAAATATTGCAATATTTAAACTTGCTCTCTAGAATTTCCACAGTCTGCTGTGGAATGTTTGTTTGGTCCTGCCACTGAATTAGACAATTGACATGGACCCTACACTCCTCCTTACCCTTTCCCGTGTTTATGGCTGAGATTCCTGAAAAACCTGAGTTGAGTCTCAGAATGGTCAGGGAGTAAAGAGCCTCCTTACCTTTCCAGTTCTTTCAAATATAAAGATTCTTAACAATTCCCAGCTGAAGAAGTCCTTCTGGATGCTTGAATCCAGACCCTGGCGTGCTTTCTGGACTAACAGTGTAACCATTTCCAGCATCACTGGACTGTTGATTGCTTCCAAGAAAAACACTCATGGCCATCAGGTAAGTGGGTCCAGATCCACAGCGATAATAGGAGTGAACACTTACCAGCCAGCGATCCAGTGGACCTGGGAGCTTACTTGTAGTGTTTCCCCATTACACTGGTGTAAATATTCCCACCAAGCAGTTAATTGGCTAATTCCAAGTTACCCACAGGACATCAAGAGATGCTCACCATCAGTCCTTGCAGGTCAATGTGAGCTCGTCCCAGCCACCACTGGAAGCATCTGCTTTCTCCAGATTCACTGCTTTGGAAAATTTTCATCTGCCATTTGACCCTGAGGTCAGACCTGCTCCTTTAATGTGTCTCTCCCATATGTATAACATCAACCAGTTTCTCCCAAGAAGGTAACAGCATAACAGATGAGACAGGGAGGTAGAGCTGATTACCTGTCAGTGGAAGAGGATTCTTCAGCTGTATCCATGAGGTTGAGCTCCTTGGACATTCCATAATGAGGTGTCTTTCTTAGATTCAGCCCCTCTCAGATGCAGGAGTGTGGGATGAAGCTTTAAGGGGAAGGGAGGGGTGACTCACTATTGACTGCCCCACATTGGTCCTCTCACAGTAAAGATGTGTCCAGAAGCAACATAAGAGGACAGTTCACATCCAGGAGCTTCTGCTGGTCCAAGGCAGTGGGGAGGACTTGAGGAGGTGGGTACCAGCCAAGTGTCATCAGCATATGCAACCTACCATAGCATTGTCTTTTGATTCTTTGTCACAGCTTTTTCCTTTGCCAACTCTTCTCAGGTCTATGTACTGACTGCCATCCCAGGTGTTTAAGCTCTTGGCTCCTTTGGCCAGCGAGTTGCCATGGATATCATCAGATTTCATAAAGAAGAGGATTTTGCTGGCTCCAAGCAAATCCAGCGACCTTATTTACTCCACGCCCAGCAGTGTATAAGTAAGCAGACACCACTTATTCTCCTCTCCACTTTCCATTATAAAAGGGATGTCATCACAGTACAGAAAATACGGAAATCACTGACAAAGTAATCTTTAAAATACTCTACTCTCTTACCACCCACCCTCAGTATTTGGTGTATTTCCTTCAACCACATTTCCTATGACTTTTCACACAGTTGCAGTCATACTGCTCACATCTTTTGGGATCTTGCTTTTTAATCAACATCATGTTTTTTTATGTTATTACATAGTATTCATATTCATCAATATTTCTTTTTTTTTAAATTGAGTTTTATTGTTGCAAGTGACCCAGGCTATAAAATCTATTAATTCCATAAGATTTATTATTAAAATCAATAATCAAATTCCTGCCCACTTTTCACTCCCAAGTTTATTTATCATTTTTTAGCAATTTCTTTTAGTTTTTATTCCTATGTTCCTAAATATCTGTACCTGTTCATATCTATACCTGTTGACTTTTCAACTTGAATCATTATTGATTGTCTTACCACTAGGAACAAGAAATACTGAATCCCTGTTGCGTACTGGTGGGAATGTAAATTAACACAGCAACTATGGACAGCAGTATGGAAATTCCTTAAAAACTAGAAATAAAATACCACATGACCCAGCAATCCCACTACTGGGCATATACCCTGAGGAAACCATAATTCAAAAAGACACATATACCCCAATGTTCATTGCAGTACTATTTAAAATAGCCAAGACATGGAAGCAGCCTAGATGTCCATCAACAAATAAATGGATAAAGAAGTTATGGTACGTGTATACAATGAAATATTACCCAGCCATAAAAATGAACAAATTTGAGTCTGTTCTAGTGAGGTAGATGAAGCAGGCCTGTTACACAGAGGGAAGTAAGTCAGGAAAACAAATATCATATATTAATGTATGTATATATGGAATCTAGAAAAATTATGCTGATGAACATATTTGCAGGGGAGGGATAGAGATGCAGACATAGAAAACAGACTTGTGGACACAGCAGGAAAAGAAGAGGATGAGACAAACTGAGAGAGCAGCATTGTAAAATTACCAAATGTAAAATAGATAGCTAGTGGGAAGTTGCTGTATAACACAGGGACCACAACTTGGTGCTCTGTGACAACCTAGAGGGGTGGGAAGGGGTGGGGGTTGAGCGTGAGTTTCAAGAGGGAGGAGACAGAGGGCGAGTCTCAAGTCCGCGAGGCATTCTGGGGATTGTAGTTCCGGGCTCGCCGCGGGGGACTCCGGCTCTGCGCTCGGCCGCGCTCTCGTGCTCCGGAAAAAGAAAAAAAAAAAAAAGAGGGAGGGAACATATGTATGCTTATGGCTGTTTCACATTGTCGTATTACAGAAACCAGCACGGCATTGTAAAGCAATTATCCTCCAATCAAAAATAAATTTAAAAAAAAGAAATGCTCAGCCACTCATCCTTCTTACTCCCACACACATCCACTCCCCACCCCTCCATTACTCATCATCCCACCATGAGGTTACAGTCTGCTTAGATCCACATTCAGCATTTACATCTTCACATCCATGCAAGTATGAATGGTAAGGTGTGAACCCAATACACTGAACACCAGAAGATGATTTTTCTTTTCCTAAACAACTGTTTGTTCTCAACAGAGTTAATTATCTTCCATGCTGTCTCTTGGTTTCTGTGGTTTGTCTTCTTTTCCACCTTCTCTTATAGAAAATCTCTCACGATCTCTTGCCATTTCACTCAACCGCATCTGGTGACCTTCATCTTCTAGGAGACATCTTCCCAGTCTTCCAGCGTGTTCTGGTTAACTTAACACTGTCCTGACACACATCTGTCATCCTGGGGACAACACCCTAGGGACCCACCTCTCTTGTGTCCATCTCCATTTCCTGACACCATGACGTCTTCTGTATGGTTGACTCCCTCCTATTGATGGAGCACCTCCACTAGCAGATTTCAGAGAAAAGGGACATGAGACTCAGTGTCTAAAAATGTCACCCTACACTCATTCTTGACCATGTGGCTGAGTATAGACTGCTCTTCCACTAATTTTTGCTCAGAATTACAGATGAGGAGAGTGAAAAAGCTGGCTTGAAACTCAGCATTCAAAAAAACAAAGATCATGGCATCTGGTCCCATCACTTCATGGCAAATAGATGGGGAAACAGTGACAGACTTTTCCTAAAGGAAATCAGTCCTGAATATTCATTGGACAGGACTGATGCCAAAGCTGAAACCCCAATACTTTGGCCACCTGATGTGAAGAACTGACTTACTGTAAAAGACCCTCATACTAGGAAAGATTGAAGGCAGGAGGAGAAGTGGATGACAAAGGATGATGTTTGGATGGCATCACCAATTCAATAGACATGACTTTGAGCAAGCTCTGGGAGTTGATGATAGACAGGGAAGCCTGGCTTCCTGCGGTGCTGCAGTCCTTGGGCTTGCAGAGTCAGACACAACTGAGCAATTGAACTGAACTGAAAGATGTTGCATTATTCCATTCTCTTCTCATTTCCAGTATTGCTCTTCAGAAGTCAGATGTCATTCTAATCTTTGATATACAGGCAGTTCATTCTGTCCTCTCTCTTTTCTCTCATAGCTTTTAGGATCTCAACTTTTTCCTCAGGGTTCTGAAGTCCCACAGTGCCATGATTTTATAAATTAACAAGGATAATTTTTTACCTATTTTCACAGACACTCAAAGGTCCTTTTAATTTGGAAACATCAGATCTGAAAAACAACTTTAAGTAATTCTTGAATTTTATGAAGCTTTTTTACTGAGAGACAATCTTGTCAGGATGTTAAGAGCTTCGATGAGAGAGTAAGTCTGCCCGAGTTCAAATCCTCATTCTGACTTCCACAAGCTAAGGGACCTCGGGTACTCAGTCTTCTAGCTTCTCTGTGCTTTAGTGTCCTAATTTCTAAAATAGGATAAAAATAATGCCTACTATAAGAGTTTTGTTACAGTTATATGAGTTAATAAATAATTATTAAGTTAACAGGCAATTCTGGGAATAGTTTTAGGCACATAGAATTACTACATAATCGCCAGTATCTTTGCTATTCTTTATGATTTAGTGTCCCCTCGATCTGTCCTCTCTTTCTCTAACCTCTTCTTCCTCTCCCCTCCTGCTACCTTCTATTCCCCCCTCTTCCTCCTTCCCCATCTCTTGTCCTCCCCTTTTCCCTTCTCATCCTTCTTTCCCTTCTATTTCTGTGTCTTCAATTTTCTTTTCTTTTTTAATCACTTTGTCAGTTTGCTCATTTCTGGCAGATTTATTTAGCTTTATCTTAGAAGTTTTCTTCTGAGTTTTGATTTTTGCCTTTATCTTTTTAATGTCCTCCTAAACACTGTTTGTTTTGTTTCATTCTCTTTTCTAAATATTCCTTTTTAATAGCATCCTGTTCTTATTTCATAGATGTAGCATCTTCTCTTATAACCCTCGGGATATTATTGACATGTTTCCTCTTTATTTGGCTTTGGTTTTCATTGTCTTACATAATTGTTTCCCTTCTGGGGTACTGTTGGCTTGTTTGGTATCTGTCTACATTACAAGCTTTTCCCAAATATTTGGTGATCTTGAAAGCTTTTTCATATTTAATAGATAAGCCCTCAAAAACTGAGTGGAAAATCTAAGTAACTGTGGCAGTTGTCAACTGTGGTCTTGCAATGGCATGATATTCCTGGGATTTCACTGAGGAGATTCTGTTGTTACTGTCTTTAGGGCTTTCCTCTTCAGCTGGTCAGATTTCCCAAAGAATAATCTTCCAATCTCCTGCCTGGAAGGGAGAGGTCTGACCATCAGGATCCCAGGAACTCAACCAGGGCAAAATATCTAGTTAATTATCACATTTTTAACTTGGCCATTCATTGAATCTTCATGCTTTTATTGAGCTTCTATCTAAAAAATAGACCTCTAGTCTCCTGCCAGGGTGGTGGAGATCAGTCTTTCAGCACACTGAGTTGGGGGAGGCAGCTCTGGGTGAGGGAGTGGTTCAAACACTTTCAAATGGACCGTCAACCAACCTTCGTCTTCAACATACCTCCATGTTGCTCCCGCAATTTCAGGAGCATTCTGTCCTGTATCCATTGAAGGTCCTGCAATGCCCATGAGTCTTCCGTATTTTCTTATGTGACTCCTATAATGCTGATTGGATTCTGCTTTCTTGGATGGCTGAGCTGAAAAACACTTCTTTCTGCCTCTCAGGATCCAGAATAATGTATTGTCTGCCTTTCTCTTCTCATTGTCCTCACAATCATGTGAGTTTCCACTTACTGTCCTTTTCAGTAAGATTTAA
The DNA here is from genome assembly GCF_029378745.1 of Bos indicus. Taxonomy (NCBI): domain Eukaryota; kingdom Metazoa; phylum Chordata; class Mammalia; order Artiodactyla; family Bovidae; genus Bos; species Bos indicus. Next base: position 49,252,602 of record NC_091775.1, read on the forward strand.
GCAAGCACTGCAGATGAATGTGTTTGTGTACATTTTGACTTCTATAACCTGAAATCTTGATTTTTAAAAAATGAAAGAGCATTATTCCATTGACCTACTTCTGAGTTTTCACTATCATAGATAAGCCGATGAACATCTTAGTGTCAAAGAGGCTGTATGAATATGTATTTAGGCTTCTTCATAAATGTGGAACCACTGAATGAGTCACGCAGGGCAGTAGAGTGAGGTGGATGGGGCTATATGTCTTGAGTTCAAATTCTGTCTGTCACTTACTAGCTGTGTAACCTCAGACCAATTACTTGAACACTTTCCTTTTGTCTCTCTATCCATGAGGTGAGGATAAAGATGACGCTATATCCACCATGTAGAGAAATTTTGAGGGAGTCCCTGCTTCAAAATGTCTACAACAGTTAGATTTCAACCTGGTGACTGATAAATGTTAATTGTTCTTTTTATGAGGTTTTATAAAATCTTTATCAGTTGACTCCCACACCAAATCAGTTTATATGGCCACTAGGGATGAGGAAAGCTTGTTATTTCATTCACTGGTTACCAGGAATGTATGTGATCACTTCTAATTTGATTGACAAACACATGCACGTTAACACACATACATTATGCCTCATCATCTCATCTATTTTTCTGTAGTGTGCCAAGGCTGCTGGACTCTTGAGAGTCCCTGGGACTGCAAGAAAATCAAACTAGTCAATCCTAAAGGAAATCAACCCTTAATATTCATTGGAAGGACTGATGCTGAAGTTGAAGCTCCAATTCTTTGGCTACCTAATGTGAAGAGCCAACTCATTGGAAAGGACCCCGGTGGCAGGAAAGATGGAAGGCAAAGAATAAGGGGGCAACAGAGGATGAGATGGTTGGATGGCATCACTGACTCAATGGACATGAATTTGAGCAAACTCCGGGAGATAGTGAAGGACAGGGAAACCTGGCATGTTGCAGTTCATGGAGTCACAGAGAGCGAGACATGACTTAGCGACTGAATAACAACAAAGGGTCTGGGCAGAGTACCTCCTGATTTACATAGTCGGGTTCCTGCCAGAATGATAAATGTCTTTCCATCCTGCATAGCTCAAGCAGATTTTCTCTTTGAGATCCCAGGCACTCAACTGTCAAATGGTTCTGAGTGGTTCCTGTAGATGGAAGATTCTGGGGCCTGAGAGGCAGAGTCCGCATCCTGGGGAAGAGCTGTCTTTCTTTCTGACAACTGTTGCTGTGAAGTGAAGGCAACTGCCCTTGTCTTCTGCTTGGGGGAAGAGGAGGGAAGCCGTAGCCTCTAACAATTAGCACAGGCCAATTTTTCAAAGGCCCAGCAGAGAGGCTGAAATGCCAAGGATGATGGATCTTGTCTGAGTGACAGGAGGTGGTGGCTCTGCAGGATTGTCTGCCCAGATTCAGACACGCTGAAGGGACCAGGAAAGACCATCATTCATTTACCCTCCCTGTGCCATCTATGCTTCCCAAGTGGTGCAGTGGTAAAGAATCTGTCTGCAGTGCAGGAGATGCAGTTTCAACCCCTGGGTCAGGAAGATCCCCTAGAGAAGGAAATGACAACCCACTTTAGTATGCTTGCCTGGAGAATCCCATGGACAGAGGAGGCTAGTGGCCTACAGTTCATGGGGCTGAAAGAGTTGGACATGACTGAGTGACTGAGCACACACACATACCCACATGCTGTCTGTAGGCAAGAAAGGCCTTTTCTTTTTTTAATGTATACTTCCTTAGGCGCACAGTGCTACTCAGTCTTCTGGAATTATCAGATCAAAAAGACTTGATGGTTGCAGAGGGCCTTTGAGGGCATTCAGGACAATACTTTCCAACCATTTTCCTTTGAAAGTCAGTGAAGAGGTGATCCCATAAGAATAATGTTCTGTAGTCAACTCCATATGAAAACCCCACATCTCAACCCTCTCCCAGGCTCTTTAGGATAGTAAAGGTGAATACACATGTGATTCAAAGAGCTCTGTTTAGTCCAGCATTTTCCAAAAGGATGGGATCTCAGAAACCTGTTTCCTTGCAGCAGTCACCAGCTGGCCTGCACACTGCAGGTCCTCAGAGACCTATTTTCAAGTCCACCAGGTCAGAAGGAGGAAGGGCTGCTGGGTTGTCTGATTTTCCAAGTCAGGACTTCAGATCAGGAAGATTGAATCCAGGTTATTTCTAATGTGAATTAACCCTTTCAGACTTCAGTCTTCTGACATCACCATGCAGGACTTGCCTCCAGGGGTTCAGAGAGGAGCAAACAGCCAATGTATGTAGCAGGGCTGCACTCAAGCAAGGATTTGGCACACAGTAGGTGCTCAAGAGATGCAGATGATACTCAGATATAAAGTTGATACCACTCTAATGGCATAAAGTGAAGAGGAACCAAAGAGCCTCTGGATGAGAGTGAAAGAGAAGAGTGAAAAAGCTGGCTTAAAACTCAGCATTCAAAAAACTAAGGTCATGGCATCCAGTCCCAACACTTCATGGCAAATAATGGCAAAAAGTGGAAACAGTGACTAGTTTTATTTTCTTGGGCTACAAAACCACTGTGGATGTTGACTGCAGCCATGAAATTAAGACTCTTGGTCTTTCGAAGGAAAGCTATGACAAACCTAGACAATGTATTAAAAAGCAGAAACATCATTTGCCAGCGAAAGTACATATAGTCAAAACTATGGCTTTTCCAGTAGTCATGTATAGACATGAGGGTTGGACCATAAAGAAGGCTGAGCACCAAAGAATTGATGCTTTTGAACTGTGATGCTGGAGAAGACTCTTGAGAATTCCTTCTACTGCAAGATCAAATCAGTCAATACTAAAGGGAATCGACCCTGAATATTCATTGAAAGGACTGATGCTGAAGCTGAAGCTCCAATACTTTGGCCACCTGATGCGAAGAGCTGACTCATTAGAATAAACCCTGATTCTGGGAAAGATTGAGGGCAAAAGGAAAAGGTGTTGGCAGAGGATGAGATGGTTAGATAGCATCACCGACTCAATGGACATGAATTTGAGCAAACTTGGAGTTAGTGAAGGACAGGGGAGCTTGCCATGCTTTGGTCCATGGGGTCGCAAAAAGTAGGACTTGACTTAGTGACTGAACAACAACGAGGTACTCAAGAATCATTAGCTACAAAATAAACTAAGAGCTGCACAGAGCTGATGCCAAGTATTTGCTCTGAAATATGTGATAACTACTCAGATTTCTGTCTGACAAAGAATCTCCCTCTGACCAGGCCTCAGCAGGCCCCTCTGTTCCCTCCCTACAATGAGGTCATGACTTTGGAACTTCCTATCTTTTTATTTTTTAGCTACAACAATGCTCATTCAAACACTAATTATAGTATTTAAAAAATCAAAACAACTTAAATATTCCACAGTATGTGCTTGCATGCTCAATTGCTTTAGTCCTGTCTAATTCCTTGAGAGCCTGTGGACTTTAGCCTCCAGATTCCTCTGTCCATGGGATTCTCCAGGCAAGAATACTGGAGTTGGTTGCCATGCCCTTCTCCAGGGGATCTTCCCAACCCAGCGATTGAACCCAAGTCACTTATGTCTCCTGCATTGGCAGGGGAGTTATTAATCTTTATTACAAGGACTTTGGGAAGCCATCAAATTGTTTCAAAGAATATCATGTATATGACAAGATGTGCAGGACTCAATTTCAGCAAGAATCCCATCAAACTGGTTTAGCCAGGTCCCCCACTCTCAACCTTTAATCACATTCTTCATCCCCCAGTGATATCTGCTCACCCTGGCCTTCCTTCAGCAAGAATCCTGTTAGATGGATTCCGCAGAGAATTGCCCTTCCCTCTTAATAAGTTTCCACCATGGACCCCACCACCCACTGCCCCCATCTGGTTCCTGTGTTACAAGGTGAGTTCAGTTTCCCCAGGGCAGGGCTCCCTAGAACTGTCTCTCAATGATTCTACATAAAGTCTGCCTCACAGGTTTAACAAGTGTCAGAATAATCTTTTTCTTTAGCGTGCATCAATTGTTTCTAAAATAGCTGATTAAATGTTGTCTGATCTTAGGGCAATAATCAAAAACCCAAACCCACTTCTCACCAGGCTGCATCTCAATACTTTCGGTACATTAGCTCATTAACTCCACATAGACCCATGAGATGCAGGTTAATGCTATTATGTCCACAGTGTGGGTGAGATCACAAGGGACAGAGGAACTTAGTAATGCTCCCGCAGACCCCCACCTGAGTGAGGAGACTATTGTGATGGGAACCTTGGCTTCTCAGGGTGTGTGCAGCTTTGTCTGGCATGACAGCCACCTCCTATTGAGCAGGAAGTGTGGTCCTTCTCCTTAAGAAAAAGTGGCATCCATCCCAGCTATAGGAAGGACAGAGCCAAAAAAACCATTTAAGAGAATAAATAACCCTGGGACTTCCCTGGGGGTCTAGTGGCTAAGAGTCTATGCTTCCAATGCAGGGGGCCCAGATTTGATTCTTGGGCAGTAAAAATAAAAGAGAGAGAGAGAGAGAAAATAAATAACCAATGAGAGGGAAACATGGAGCCTTATAGGGAAGGAAAAAATATATGTATTCTTTCTATCCTTTTAGATAGGTTCTTGGTTGAGGAAAACAGTTAGCCCTATCAATTCAATTGAGTTCGGTTCAGTCGCTCAATCACGTCCAACTCTTTGTGACCCCATGAATCGCAGCCCGCCAAGCCTCCCTGTCCAACACCAACTCCCAGAGTCCACCCAAACCCATGTCCATTGAGTTGGTGATGCCATCCAACCATCTCATCCTCTGTCATCCTCTTCTCCTCCTGCCCTCAATCTTTCCCAGCATCAGGGTCTTTTCCAATGAGTCAGCTCTTCACATCAGGTGGCCAAAGTATTGGAGTTTCAGCTTCAACATCAGTCCTTCCAATGAACACCCAAGACTGATCTTCTTTAGGATGGACTGGTTGGATCTCCTTGCAGTCCAAGGGACTCTCAAGAGTCTTCTCCAACACCACAGTTCAAAAGCATCAATTCTTCTGTGCTCAGCTTTCTTTATAGTCCAACTCCCACATCCATACATGACCACTGGAAAAACCATAGCCTTGACTAGACAGACCTTTGTTGACAAAGTAATGTCTCTGCTTTTTAATGTGCTGTCTAGGTTAGTCATAACTTTCCTTCCAAGGAGTAAGCATCTTTTAATTTCATGGCTGCAGTCACCATCTGCAGTGATTTTGGAGCCCAGAAAAATAAAGTCAGTCACGGTCTCCACTGTTTTCCCCTCTATTTGCCATGAAGTGATGGGACCAGATGCCATGATCTTAGTTTTCTGAATGTTGAGCTTTAAGCCAACTTTTTCATTCTCCACTTTCACTTTCATCAAGAGGCTGTTTAGTTCTTCTTCACTTTCTGTCATAAGGGTGATGTCATCTGCATATCTGAGGTTATTGATATTTCTCCCAACAATCTTGATTCAAGCTTGTACTTCTTCCAGCCTAGTGTTTCTCACGATGTACTCTGCATATAAGTTAAATAAAGCAGGGTGACAATATACAGCCTTGACGTACTCCTTTTCCTATTTAGAACCAGTCTGTTGTTCCATGTCCAACTCTAACTGTTGCTTCCTGACCTGCATATAGGTTTCTCAAGAGGCAAGTCAGGTGGTCTGGTATTCCCATCTCTTTCAGAATTTATTAATTTCAAAAATTTATAAATTTCAGAATTTATAAATTTCCACAGTTTATTGTGATCCACACAATCAAAGTCTTTGGCCTCGTCAATAAAGCAGAAATAGATGTTTTTCTGGAACTTTCTTGCTTTTTCGATGATCCAACAGATGTTGGCAATTTGATCTCTGGTTCCTCAGCCTTTTCTAAAACCAGCTTGAACATCTGGAAGTTCACGGTTCACCTATTGCTGAAGCCTGGCTTGGAGAATTTTAAGCATCACTTTACTAGCATGTGAGATGAGTACAATTGTGCGGTAGTTTGAGCATTCTTTGGCATTGCCTTTCTTTGGGATTGGAATGAAAACTGACCTTTTCCAGTCCTGTGGCCACTGCTGAGTTTTCCAAATTTGCTGGCATATTGAGTGCAGCACTTTCACAGCATCATCTTTTAGGATTTGAAATAGCTCAACTGGAATTCCATCACCTCCACGAGCCTACCTTTGTTCATAGTGATGCTTTCTAAGGCCCACTTGACTTCGCATTCCTAGGAGAGGAAAAAAAAAAAACCTCCTTCTATCCTTTTAGATTGGTTCTTGGCTGAGGTCTGAATGAAGATTAACAAGAGAAAAGCATGCAAGTGTGCATAATATTAGTATTATGTGACATGACAACCTCCGTGAGGAAATGAAGATCCACGTGCATAGTGACCACTGAGTATAAGATACCAGGTTTAATGAAGGCTAAGACGTCATTGAAAACATGAAGGGCTCTGAGCTCAGGGGAAGGAACCAGTTGGGGGCCTTAGGGAGTCCTGCACCTTCAGATTCCTCCTGACATCTCTTTGTCTTGGAGAAGAAGACATTCCAGTCTCAGCCTGGGAGGGCGCATAGCACAGGAGGACCTCCTGACCTGCTTCAGGGGGAGGTCAGAGAGTCCTTTATATCCCTGGTGTTTCTCAAATTTCTTCTCTTAAAATGTTCAGTATCTCAAGGTGCCATACCTTAGAGTAGTATGGTTGGGTCCCGTTAGTCCACATTTCAAATAAAGTGAAATTAAGACAATAAGAAAGGCACAACTAATCCATTTGTCTGGAGATCAAGCATCTTAGCCTCAAAACTCTGTAAGGCACAGAGGCCCCAGGCTAGCCCTGTGCCTCAAGGTCTCAGCGTCTTGTTTTTGGCTTTGGAAAGAGTTGTTGTTATACAGTCACTAACAACAGACTCTTTGCGACCCCACGAACTGCAGGATGCCAGGCTTCCCTGTCTTTCACTATCTCCCAGAGTTTGCTCAAATTTGTATGCATTGAGTTGGTGATGCTATCTAACTGTCTCATCCTCAGTCACCCCCTTCCCCTCCTGCCATCAATCTTTCCCAGCATCAAGGTCTTTTCCAATGAGTTGGCTCTTCCCATCAGGTGGCCAAAGAATCAGAGCATCAGCTTCAGCATCAGTCCTTCCAATGAATATTCAGAGCTGGTTTCCTTTAAGATTGACTGGTTTAATCTCATTGCAGTCCACAGGACTCTCAAGAGTCCTTGAGCTCCACAATTCGAAAGCATGTTTTTTGGTGCTCAGCCTTCTTTATGGTCCAACTCTCATATCCATACATGACTACTGGAAAAACCACAGCTTTGGAAGAGGGGCGCTTTCTAACCTGCTTTCCTGCCAGATGTCTAGAAATAGCCAGGATGAGGGTGTCTCTGTGGAGGATGCACTGGCTTTTCCACATCTCTACCCAGGCCTTTGAGTCAAATTAAGGTCTCACTGCCCCACCCCACCTCCATGCTGCCTCCTTGATGCTTTCATGCTGACTCTGAGGAAGAGCCTCCATTGACCCTCCCTATAGTCACTTATCTTGCAAACAGTCATGAAGAGAAAGTGCTGACCACATGCTCTTCAGATTGCCCAGGCTCAACACAAAGAAACACATTACCTGGGGAGAAGGTTAACCAATAGCCCCACATCTCCACATCAAGAAGCCAGTCTTCAGAGCATCTCTGAACCCCCAGGAGGGACGTGGAAGCAAGAGATGGGGTTCAAATGATCCTGATCCTGAAGGAGAGAATGAAATGCCTTCTGTTCCTGGTGAATAAGACACAACAGCACAAGCTCATTAGAGTTTCTTGTCCTGCTGGGCATGTCTTGGGAAGTTCTTAGGACTGAAGGTTCTGACCTTCGCTTAAAGTCAGGGTCCCAGCACCAGCTTAAAAGGAACAAATGCAGTAATTGGGAGCAATGATGCCCTGCCTGCCTGCCTCCAGGCCCTCCTTGGCCTGATCAGACGAATTGCACTTCTAAATAAAAACAGCTCCTGAAGTCTTCATTAGGGAGCCCTTCAAAGGCATCTCCCCTACTCACCTGTTAGCATATGGCTTCTGGAACTGTCTCTAGATGAAAATGGGTGGATGTAACCTCTGTGACCTTGGGGACTGGGGGATGATAATTAAGGTAGAGACACCCTGGTCTCTGCCTTACCTGAACCTCTACCCTTAATCCTGAGGCAATGAAACCGCCACTGGGTCTCCATGCAGAATTTCTGCATCCCTGGGCTATTTATTCATCCTCTACTGGCTGATGTGAGAGCTGCCATTGCAACTACAAGTGATGAATCTGGTTTGAACCTGGCTCCCTTACCCTTCTGACCACAGCTTCTGGGCCACGTGTGGGTCCCTTCCCAGGTGTGGTGTGTTCCATGGCCCTCTTCCTTGCCTTGAGGGTCTGTGTCCATTTAGGCCCCTCCCCCAACTCACTGTGCCCAGAAGTCCCCCAGGTCCCCTGTGATACCTGAAAGCCATGAGCTTGCAATTTCAGACTCTTTTTCCTTCTTTTCAATTTGGGTTTTGTTTTTAATTTTATTGGACCATACCCTTGACTAAATGAACCTTTGTTGGCAAAGTAATATCTCTGCTTTTCAATATGCTATCTAGGTTGGTCATAACTTTACTTCACTTAGTGTGATCATCTCTAGGTCCATCCATATTGCTGCAATATTTTGTTCCTTTTCTGGCTGAATAATATTCCATTTAACTCAACACTAAAAATATTAAGATGATGGCATCCAGTTCCATCATTTCATGGCAAACAGAAGGGGGAAAAGTGAAAACAGTGACAGATTTTATCTTCTTGGGCTCCAAAATCACTGCAGATGGGGACTTCAGTCATGAAATTAAAAGACACTTGCTCATTGGAAGGAGAACTATGACAAACATAGTGTATTAAAGAGCAGTGTATTAAAACTTTGCTGACAAAGGTCTGTCTAGTCAAAGCTATGGTTTTTCCAGTAGTCATGTATGGATGTGAGAGTTGGATCATGAAGAAGGCTGAGCACCAAAGAATTGATGCTTTTGAACTGTGGTGTTGGAGAAGACTCTTGAGAGTCCCTTGGACTGCAAAGAGATCAAACCAGTCAATCTTAAAGGAAATCAACCCTGAATATTCATTGGAAGGGCTGATACTGAAGCTGAGCCCCAATACTTTGGCCACCTGATGTGAAGAGCCAGCTCTTTGGAAAAGACCCTGATGCTGGGAAAGATTGAAGGCAGAAAGAGAAGGGGACGACAGAGGATGAGATTTTGGATGGCATCACCAACTCAATGAATATGAATTTGAGCAAACTCTGGGAGATAATAGAGGACAGAGAAGCCTGGTAGGCTGCAGTTCATGGGGTCACAAAGAGTCAGACACGACAATATTCAGCAACAACTTTCCATTGTGTATATGTACCACATTTTCTTTATTAAGTGGTGTGTGTTTACTCAGAGGAGAAGCTTTGACGGGCATGTTACCACTGTAGCAGGACAGACCCCTGGGCTAAAGAGAGAGAAAGCCCATCTTCTCACAGACTAGGGCTTCCTTCGCTGGTCCTGCCATGACCTCCCATCTTATAGAAGCCCCCAAGGTCCTCTCAGCTCAGAGAACTTGGGCAGTTGAAGATCTACCTAAAATCCATTGGGATAGAGCCGGATCAGCTTGGGGGGGTTTGTGGAAAATTCACAAAGAAAATTTATATGAAAGGGCTTCACCTCTGGAGTTTTCAGAACATGCATGAAGCTCTCCATCAACTGAAGGCAAGTTCTCAGGCACCAACTTCCTTCCTCACTACTAACTTTTTCACTAAGAGGCAAAAGTGCCTTTTTGGTTGCCTTGAGCAGAAACACAGCAGGATTTGCATAGAGCATCCTTCTGCTCTCCACTTTCCAAGGAAAGTTCCAGAGGCTGGAGGAACGACCCTGGCTGGTCCTCTAGAACAAATGCCCTTAGGACTTGAGCCTCCATTCCACATGCAGAAGCTTTCTCCATCTGCTCTATGTGAGGCCAGGTGTGTGACTGGTGTGTGATCAAGAGGTGTGTGTCCTCTCGCTACACTTCCCAAGGCCTAAGTCTATTTTCCCCCTTGGTCTTGGTGAGTGAGCTGACCCTGATCACAGGGACAGCAGCCCCACCAGCACTGAGGACAAGGTGGGGAGGGGGCGCTCACATCTGTGGCAGCAGAGGACTGCCACCTCCTGGTCGACCCCTCCTGTTCTGCAGTTTGTCACCCAGACTCCCTATGCCCCCTCCTTTCTCGCTCAGATTCCTTGGGACCTGCCTAAGATTGAAGCTTTAATAATAACAAACTCATTCTCATTCCTGCCCTCTAAGACTGCCAATAGCCAAAGTCTGAGTGTCTTCCCTGGGCCCCCCAGCAAGGAGAGAACCACACCACAGACTACCCAGGAAGAGGGGCAAGGTCTTTAGACCTCCCCTTGGTGGAGATCCCACTGCAGGGCTGCGCAGGAAACAACCCTGGACTTGGGCAACCATGGAATTTGCTGGGTAACAGTCTTCAAGGGTCCCCTCCTCAGCCTATCACTTTGGGAGGTGGGGTTGGTCTTGATCTTGGCTTTGCCACACCCAGCACACCATGCCAATGTTGGCTGGATTTAACAACTTCCCCTTTCCGCTGAAGTAGATCAGGTTTTCTACCATCCTCACAGCCACCACCATTGAGTGTCCTGTGTGGGGGTTGGTGGGGGACCTGGGGAGGTGGGAGAACCCCAGATCAAGATTCAGCCCCTCTTATACCTCAGGGGCAGGATGACACTTCATACCTTCTAAGGGTCCTAACGACAGAGGTTATATCGACCTAGAACACAGTGACAGTGTGTTGAATGAATGAGTGAGTGAACGAACTAAGTTTTGTCTCCCCTCGGAAGCTGACTCACCCACCACCCACCAGCCAATGAGCCCAGGCTGGCTGGGCGGGGGAGAGGGGTGGCTGTGCGGGGCTTTGAGGACAGTGAGTTAATTTAAGCTCAGGCCTAATTACCAATCAGTCATGTAACGACAGTGGAGACAAAGCCATCAGCGCCGATGATTATAGACATGTGGACGTGACTCTGGGTCACCCAAGAGCTCAGCCGAGACCTTGGGGCTGGTACGGAGGTGCCATGAGCAGAACACTCCGCTCAGAAAGGGAATCATCTCTGCCAGCATCTGGGCCTCCTGGGAGAGTCCAGACTCCGCGCAGAGAATATGTGAGTCAGTCCTCCTCTGACATCCGAAGCAAGCTCTGAGCCTTCCTAAGGGTTCTTCCACCAGAAACCAGGAATGACGTACCCTTGGGTGTTGCCAGGGATGTGTCAGATACCAACATGGAAGGAGGCAGGGGGAAGGTCTTCCCAAAAGGCATGGCTCCCAGACAAGTTCCTTTCTTACTGCTTCTGTCCACTGGTCCAGCAGGGTTTGCGTTTGGGGTGTAAACCGGCCATTCTCCCCGATGGCTTCATCCTAGAAGGATGACCCTGTGCAGAGCAGATGCTGCTGGCCCCGGTGCTGAGTTAGGTTTGCCCACAGGAAGACAAGCATAGCTGGGAGAAGTTCAGAGGCAGCGCCACATGCTGTGAGACTGATTCTTGTGGGCCTAGCAGAGGGGCTGGGAATGGTGGGTTTGCTGATGTGTCCCACCGAGAGCTTGGGTGTAGTTGTCTGGTGTCCTAGATGCTGGTGGGAAAGCCAGGAAGGATGCAGCTTCCTCCTGATTCTGTAGACTCTTGGCAGATACTTAGGGGTGCACCTTTCAGTGATGGAAGACCTAAACCAAACACATACAGGGGCTGCTGAACCGCCTAACTGGGGCCAGGCTCATCCTCGGGGCCAGGCTCATCCTCAGGGCCCGTCTGCAGTCGCCTTCCAGCCCCAGTCAGGAGCCATCCAGGCCACCCAAGGATGGTGGTGGAGGGCCCTGCTGCATGCTCAGGCTGGCTCTTGTCGAAATCTTAAATCTTCTGCAAAATGGAGTCAGCGAAACCATAACCCAGGGACATTTCCGAGAAATCGTTCTCTTGAATTAGCTGCAATATGGCTCTAATAAAGAGAACAGTCTATAAAGCATTATCAGTTCTAATTGATAATTGGATTTTTTTGTGTTGCCATAAGTAAGGCTAAAAGCTTCAGATATTGTATTTAAATTTCCACTTTAAAAATCCAGGCGAACCCAGCCAGACTCTTCCATTAGAGGGACAGAGAGAGGGAGAGATTTGCATAATATATACTGGAAACCAAACTGAAGACCAAGACTTCAGCAATGCAGAGCTCTTAAAAATCATTCTCACTTCGATTTCTCTTCTTAATCACTTCTGCGCCCTCGATTGGCACATGCTTAGTATACTGCTGTCCAAATGTGTGACAGGCACGGTCTAATCTCCATGGGACTGGTTCCAGGTGGCATCCTGGGTTGAAAAAGGAGAAGGATGCAGGGTGTCATATTGGGGGAACGCTGGGGAGCCTGTAGGCAGGTGGGCACGTGGGGACAGCACTGACGCTCGAAGGCCTGGCACCTTTGCGGGCCCAGAAGGAGGACCATTTGGAGTGAGAGTATTCTAATACTGGGAGCTAGACAGGAAGGCCTACAGTCGTTATATCAACCATTGTCTTCCAGACTTTATGGCCAGGCCTCTCAGAACTTAGAATTCTCTGCTTACAGATTAATTTCTCGGTTTGAGACCATGGCCTCGTGACACACTTGTAAACACTGCAGAAGTAATGCCATTGCCCGAGTCCACTGGGGCTGACAAGGCAGGAACGTGAGACTTTAGTGACCCCTCCAGCCAAGAGTTGGGATGGGACCCAGTAGGGACCAAACACCCAAGCCCCAAGAGCAAATTGGCTTCCCCATCAATGTTTCTTGGAAAACTGAAATAACAAGTGGAAGGATGGGCCTGGGGACTCAGCAAGCCTGGAGGGTAAGGGCACTCCAAGGTAGGCTGACGGGACGCAGATCCTGGCACTGGGCCAAGGAGGTGCGCAACCTTGCCTGACCTTGAACAACCCTTCAAGACCGTGGACCGGCCACTTTGCATCTCAAAAACACAGATTCCTCTGTCTTCCTGGAGAAGGGCTGAAGCAAGCTGATGTGACAAAGTCCTGGTCATGTGAGGAACACCCAGTAAATTGAGGCCATGCCACCAGCACCCTGCATCCCTGGGACCACATGGGGGTCCTGATCCCACAGAGCTGTGAATATCGTGGGGGAACAACATGGAGTAAGAGCAGGGAGGCAGAAGAGGTGTGTGTGCATGAGTGTGTGTGTGATGGGGTTTGTGTGTGTGTGTGTGTGTGCATGTGTGTCTGTGTGCATGTATATGATGTGCGCAGTGGTATGTGTGTGTGTGTGTGTGTGGTTGGGGTGTGGTATGTGCATGTACATGATGTGGGCTTTCATATGTGTGTCATGTATGTGTGTGAGTGTGCACAGGTGAGTGTGTATGTGTTTGGGGGCAGAGAGAGGTATGAATAACAAACCCTGGGTGTTCAGTGTGGTTGAAGACAGCTCCTTTGTGTGTCCATGGTAGCCACAGTCTTGGCTCTGAGTTTTAAACCACCTCCCTAACCATGGAATCCTGCAGCCAGGGGGCCACACGGCGCCCTCCAGGAATCCACCTCTCTCATCCAGACTGGCCCTGGAGCAGCCCCTGAGTCCATCATGAGCAGGCAGAGCCCCCAGCGCCAGCCTCTGTTCCAGCAGAATGGTGCACTCCTTAAATTTGCCAAATTGCTACAAATCAGCCTATAATCACTTCTGTTTGGGTTTTCAATTATGGAGGAAGTGAATTTTACCTACCAAACAGTTCATCAGTTGAAATTCCCCTGGAGAAATGTCACTGAGTAAGGCTCTCGCCTTCCAGTAGAGACCTGGGGAGAGCAGAGTGGCAGGTGTGATGTGCCGGGGGTGGCTGTTGCACCCCTAGAAGGCAGGATCCCTTCTCTGCTCTGCGGCTGTGGGAGCAAGGCCCTCGGGTCTTCATGATATCACTTTTTTCTGTTTTCTTTGCCATATTGCTGTTATTCAGTCGCTAAGTCAACTCTTTGCGACTTCACAGACCACAGCCCACCAGGCTCCTGTTTTTCCTGGAGGTTGCTCAAATTCATGTCCACTGAATCGGTGATGCTATCCAACCATCTCATCCTCTGCCACCCCCTTCTCCTGCCCTCAATCTTTCCCAGCATTGCCACGCTGTGGTGAGAACCAAAGGGGAAATGCTGGGAGAGAGCCCACAGCCCCATTGAGCACCATGGTCCATGGTCACCTGTGGAGTCCTGGGGGCCCAGAGAGCAATGTGCAGCCTGGCTGCCCACTTCCTCCCCAGGCCCAGCCTGTGACCTTACTGCCACTCCTAACCCCATGGAAACTGGGGGGCAGGGATGGCTAGTGATGCCAGCGTGTCCTTCCACAACTGTGGTCCAACCACCAACCTTGAAAGGTTGGGTTCATTCCAGGTCTCATGTCAGCTCTCTCCAGCAGACTCCCCTAGATGGGTGGCTCAAACCTGAGAAAACTCACCTCCCAGCTCTGGGAGCTGGAAGCCCGAGATACAGGGCGGCTCCCCTGAGCCTGTGAGGAAGGATTTGTGCCCACCTTCCCCCCTGCCCAGTTCCCAGGGCTCTGCCAGCATCCTCGGTGCTTCTTGGCGTGTGGATACAACACCCCGTGTCTGCCGTCACATTCCCGCGGCATCTCCCTGTGTGAGCATCTGTGTCCCAGCCCCGCTTTCACACGGACCCCAGTTCCACTGGATTAGAGCCTCTGACTCCAGTACAACCTCATCTTAACTCAACCAATTACATCTGCAAGGACCTTTTCTCTGAGTCAGGTCACATTCTGAGGTCCTTGGAGTCAGAACTCCAATATGTGAGTTTTCAGGGAGGGACACAATTCCACCCACAAGGTAACCCACCCCTGCCACTTCATTCACCACAGAGGAGCCTGGGCAGGCTTAGGGCCTGTGTGGGAGGGGGACATATTTGACAGAGAGCTGATTCACTGTGAAAGACTCTGACTCTGGGGAAGACTGTGGGCAGGAGAAGGGGCTGACAGAGGATGAGATGGTTGGATGGCATCACTGACTCAGTGGACATGAGTTTGAGCAAACTCCTGGAGATGGTGAAGGACAGGGAAGCCTGGTGTGCTGCAGTCCATGGAGTCGAAAAGAGTTGGACACGACTTGGTGACTGAGCAACAGCAATGGCTCCGATCTTGCTAACTGGTTCCCAAAGGGCCGGCCGGCCCCTCCCTTCCCAGGCATTAGCACCCCCTTGCTTTGTCCCAGGGGATTTCAGGGAAGGACTAGGGAGGTTCCCAGGGTTGCTGCTGTTTGCTCTCTTCCATCCAGGGCATGCCCCCCACCTCCTCCAGCCTGAGTCTGTTCATCCGTAAACGGATCTGGGACCACACTACAGAGTCAGTGCAAGAATGACACAGACTCGCAGAACTGCCGGGACCTGCCTCCTGGTCTCCAGGCAGACTCCCTCCCTGGCCCCCACACCCAGGTCCCTGTGCCATCCACCCCACAGCCCCCTCCACATTTCCTGTCTGTCTGACTTTTGAACTGCCTCAGACTCTGGGACCCCGCAGGCTATGCCTTCACATTCTATTCACCCAATGGGAAGGACCCAGACCCTAAAGGGTGGGCCTAAAGGCCCCAGTGCGTCCCAGCCTACTTCTGGAAGCTTCCTCACCAGGGTGTGCCCAGGGTCCTGATGACAGAGCCACCTCCGTCTGGACAGGCCCTCTGAGCTCCCCTTTGGCTGATTTCCACTCTGTTCCCTAAAGTTTCATGCCCCTCCCCCCTTCACTGGTCTCCTCCTCTAGCGCAGTGACAAACTTCAGTGACCTTGCACAGAGAGGTCATCTGGCCCCAGGTGCTTCTTCTCTGTCTCCTTGGAAGCCTTGGGGGGCTCAGGACCTAAACTCCACGTCCCATGTCTCTGAGCTTTGCAGAGATTCCCTTCCAGAGACTGAACGCGGATCTGGTCCCTCCCTCCTGGCGAGCCCCCAGGGGGGTCTCAGATGGCAGCCCCCGGGGACAGTGGCTCGTGCTAACACGGGGCTCCTGACATGCCTTTCACTGATTAGAGATGGCCCCAAGGGATTTACCCGAGCCCAGGAGGCAGGCCAGGTGGCACCCGAGGTCTTGTTCCCGTCACACTAATGAGGAGGAGAAAGAAGTTTTGCAGTAAGGGCTCCACTAATGGGTGCCCGGAGCAGCCAGCTCTAAATAAACTGCCTCTCCTCCTCTTATTCTATTTATTGAAAAAAAAGCTTCCCTTAGAAAAAAATAAGAGTCGAAGGGGATTTGTCGAAAAGCCATTACCTGCAGACGCGTCCACCAGGCGCACCTGTGAGTGTGCGTGCATGATTAACAGGCACGGCTCGCACGGCCCCTCCATGAAAGTTACAAAGCCGTTTCACCGTGTTTCACATTTTCTGCTGAGCATCACTGTCAGGCAGATTTCAAGGGAGACAGGTATTTGCATAGGAAGCCAAGCTGGAGTTTCCATAGTAACAGGCTTCCTCAGAGAACTCCTCAGTTGGGCTTCATCCTCACTTTTAGGCTCCACCCCAAACGTCGTGGGTGAGAGATGGTGCGTGTGAGCAGACCTTGCCTTCTCTGCAGCTCTCTACGCCTGTGTGTCTACGCCAAGAGATGTGACAGGGTGGGCTGCCCACTGAAGAAAAGAAGAGGTGTTTTGGACTAAGCAAGAAAAGAGAGAAAGGAGGAAAGGAAACAGGAGGAGAAAGCATCCCTTTCTTTTCTAAGGATGCCAGCTCCTCTCCTGAGGAGCAGTCCTGTGAAGGAGGGCAATGGGGGATGCTAGCATGAGCAGGCTTGAAGGTGGAAGCCCAGCGGGGCTGTGTTCTCCTGGAAGGAAGGGGAGATGTTGCAGACTATGACTAGAGAGAAGAGGGAATGTCCCAAACCTTGGACATGGGATGCTCCAAGCTCAGGAGAGGGAAACCCAAGGGTGGCAGGCTCCCTGAGGCATGGTGGAGACAAGATCCCCACAAGTCCTGTTGATGGTGAGATTCTAAACAGGGGTCTCTGCAAGATGCTGGTGGTTGAGCTCAGGCAGGGAACATTCCTAGGAATGGGGCTCTGAGCCAGGACAAGAAGTAATAAAGGCCACCAGGCTCTGCTCAGGATTCTCCCTGAGCCCCTTGTTCTAGGACACGTGGGAGAGAGGGAAAGAGCCCAAAAGTGCATGGCGGAGGTTTTCTCTCCAACCTTAGCTGAAAATAAAGGCATTTTAGAGATGGCATTTTTTTTTAATTGTGCGCATGTGCCGTGGAACTCTTGCTGCCTGTTAACACAGGGCAATTCATCAAGCCAAGCTGAACACAGATGTAGTGGTTAGTAAAATTATTCAGATGAGAAATAAGGAAAATGAATCCCTCCCATTTTGTACAGTTTACAGAAATATATCTGCATATGAGATGCCTTCTAGACTTTCAAGCTCTCTAGCAAGTAGGCACTGGCTAAAATGGAGTGTGTGCCCCCATTTTCCATATGATGCAATAGGCCTGGGGAGGCAAACCGACGTGTCCAGACTTCACAGGTGGATGTTGGCAACATCGGCGCTGACTCTTACCACCTCTCAAGAATAATTCAGGATTGACTCAAAATACAGAGATCACTGGGAAGTCTCTAGAAAGGGAGATTAAACACTGGACTCAAGTCCTGTCTCTGTCACGAGTTAAACGCAAGACCTCAGTAAGACCCCACTGTATTCCTGCCTTGAGAACCCCATGAACAGTATGAACGATACCTGTGTTTTTTCATCAGGAAAATGGGGATGAAAGGGGGTCACCCTCCTAGAGTTGTGGGTTGTTCAGCAAGACAGGCAGCACAGGGGAGGATGGGGCCAGTGGTGCACAGGACAGTGTGTGTTTCGTGGGCTAGCACACAGGTGCGTGGACCAGTGTGTGACATGTAAGTTCATGCGTTAGTGCATAATGCGTGGGTGAGTGTACGCTGAACACACTAGAGTGTGGGTGCATAGGCTAGTGCATATTGCATGGGTATGTGGATGTGTGTGGTTCACTTGTGAGTGTGTGGTTCATGGGCTGGTTTGTGGGTGTATGAACTAGTGCCTGATGCGTGGGTAGTCATGACGCATGGACTAATGCACGGGTCTGTGCTCCTGGGTAGCTGGTGTTGATTTAGTGAGATATCCGTAACACACCCAATATTCTGCAAAGTTAATAGAAATTCTTCCCCAAATTATCTTCTCATAATTAACTTTCCAACACACCTACCACTCTCTCTAGCCTAATGAGAGAGCTATTCATTCCTGTGATGGGTAGTCTGATGGTCAGTTTCCAGTGGAAGTTCCCAGTGATTCAACCCAACACTAATCAGAGTGCTGCTGAGAAGGCGTCTTGTAGGTGTGGTTGACCTCTCAGTGAGGTGACTCTCCATCAGAGAGACTGAACTTTGCTCTGGGTGGAACTGGTCCCATCAGCTGAAAGCCTTCATGACCAGAACCAGACTTTCCCTGACCCCCTCAGTGAGGTGACTCTCCATCAGGGAGATGGCCCTTGTGCTCTGGGTGGGCCTGGTCCCTTCAGCTGAAAGCCTTCACAACTAGAACTGGACTCACCCTGAGCAAGAGGCAGCTCTGCCTGTGGACTGAAGCTCCCATGTGAGACCCCCACCTGCCCTTCCTGTTGCCAATTTATATAAATAGGTATTATATATGTGTGTGTGTGTGTGTGTGTGTGTGTGTGTGTGTATATATATATATCTCCAAGGTGGTGGCTCAAACAGTAAAGAATGTGCCTGCTATGTGGGAGACCTGGGTTCAATCCCTGGGCTGGGAAGATTCCACTGGAGGAAGAAATGGCAACCCACTGCAGTAGTCTTGCCTGGAGAGTTACATGGACAGAGGAGCCTGACGGGCTACAGTCCTTGGGGTCACAAAGACTTGGACATGACTGAGCGACTAATCATAGCACAATATACATATATAGAGATAGAGATAGATGTATATAGAGATATACATACATGATATATGTATCTGATAATTTAAAAATCATATATAAATGAAGATACATAGAGTCGAGACATATATATTGGTCAGTTCAGTCGCTCAGTCATGTCTGACTCTTTGCGACCCCATGAATAGCAGCACGCCAGGCCTCCCTGTCCATCACCAACACCCGGAGTTTACACAAACTCATGTCCATCGAGTCAGTGATGCCATCCAACCATCTCATCCTCTGTCGTCCCCTTCTCCTCCTGTCCCCAATCCCTCCCAGCATCAGGGTCTTTTCCAATGAGTCAACTCTTCGCATGAGGTGGCCAAAGCATTGGAGTTTCAGCTTCAACATCATTCCTTCCAATGAACACCCAGGACTGATCTCCTTTAGAATGGACTGGTTAGATCTCCTTGCAGTCCAAGGACTCTCAAGAGTCTTCTCCAACACCACAGTGCAAAAGCATCAATTCTTCGGCACTCAGCCTTCTTCACAGTCCAACTCTCACATCCATATATGACCACTGGAAAAACTATAGCCTTGACTAGACGGGCCTTTGTTGGCAAAGTAATGTCTCTGCTTTTGAATATGCTATCTAGGTTGGTCACAACTTTCCTTCCAAGGAGTAAGCATCTTTTAATTTCATTGCTGCAATCACCATCTGCAGTGATTTTGGAGCCCAAAAAATAAAGTCTGACACTGTTTCTCCACTGTTTCCCCAACTATTTCCCATGAAGTGATGGGACCAGATGCCATGATCTTCGTTTTCTGAATGTTGAGCTTTAAGCCAACTTTTTCACTCTCCTCTTTCACTTTCATCAAGAGGCTTTGTAGTTCCTCTTCACTTTCTGCCATATGGGTGGTGTCATCTGCATATCTGAGGTTATTGAGATTTCTCCCAACAATCTTGATTCAAACTTGTACTTCTTCCAGCCCAGAGTTTCTCATGATATACTCTGCATATAAGTTAAATAAGCAGGGTGACAATATACAGCCTTGACGTACTCCTTTTCCTATTTGGAACCAGTCTGTTGTTCCATGTCCAGTTCTAACTGTTGCTTCCTGACCTGCATACAGGTTTCTCAAGAGGCAGGTCAGGTGGTCTGGTATTCCCATCTCTTTTAGAATTTTCCACAGTTTATTGTCATCCACACAGTCAAAGGCTTTGGCATAGTCAATAAAGCAGAAATAGATGTTTTTCTGGAACTCTCTTGCTTTTTCAATGATCCAGCGGATGTTGGCAATTTGATCTCTGGTTCCTCTGCCTCATCTGTATAAATATGGACATAGGTCTAAAGATATGATATACTGATATTGACATGGATATATGTATAGAAATATGATATATAGATGTGGACATAGAGATGTAATATGTCTGTATCTATCTAGATCTCTATATCTATATCTTATAGATACACAAGATATATCTTATAGATATATAGATAGATGGTATGATATAGCTGTAGAGATACAATACCTCTTTATCCTCCGGTGTGATTGTATGGATAGGAGTGGGGACTAGGGAGGTGATTAGATCATGAAGGTGCAGCCTTCATGAATGGTGTCAGTGCTATTATGAAAAGGACCCCAAAGAGCCTTCTCCCACCTTCCACCATGTGAGGATGCAGGAGAGGACAGCTGTCTGCAGCCTGGAAGAGGGCTTCACCAGAACCCAGCCATGCTGGGGCCCAATCCTGGTGGCCCAGTCTCCAGGGATGTGAGACATCAATTTCTGTTGCATATAGACCACCCAGTCTGTGGTATTTTGTTATAATTATCTAAACTAACACAAAAATATAAATACCTATCCATCTACCTACTTTCCTATGTATTTTTTAATGTGGACCTTTTTAAACTCTTTTTAAATTCCTTACAATATTGCTTCTTTCTGTTGTTTATGTTCTGGCTTTTTGTCCATGAGATATGTGGGATCTTCACTCCTTGACCAGGGATCCAACCTATACCCCCTGCAATGCAAGGTGAAGTCTTAGCCACTGGACTTCCAGGAAAGTCCCTTATCTATCATTTCTAGAGCTATAAAATACATCTTCATGCCCATATCCATACCTGTATATACTTCTATTATCTGTGTATAGATAAGGATGCGCACACTGACATCTGCACAGATACGGATGCAGGGCTGCATAGAGTGACAGATGCAGGTACAGGTGTGGATGGAGATGAAGCTCTACCTCCTACGGGTTCCATTTCTCTGGTCAAACCCTGACTGATGCCTTTCCTAAATGACCAAACGGGTGTCAGTGAGCTGCTTCAAGTGCAGTATTGAGGAGAACCATCCTTCAGATCCTCGTCAATCTTCAGTATCGAGCCCTCCAGATATCCTTTTTTTCTCACCGAGGGTGAAATTTTACCTTGGATGAAATGCTTAATGTCTCTGAGTCACCAGTGACCACTGCACACCCTCACAGCCCTGAGAGTGTAGGTCCGGGTTTGCTTCGATCTTCCCTCTCAGATCTGGCTGACCTACAACAGACCCTCCTGAGCCAGAGAGGAGAGGCCAGCCTTCCCCCATATGACTGGCTTTGGTTCCAAAGAGCGAGCCCCTGCGCCAAGGTAGTTTCATCAGGACTGAGTCCCTGTTTCCCACTGGCACTGCAGCAGGCAAGCACTTGTCATGTTTATAAACACGCATTCATCTGAGGGCAAAGGGCATCCTAATTACCATCGATCTGAAACCCCACAGTAAGCACAGCTTTCTTCTATGTTGTTTTACATCTGAAAAGGCTTGTGTGTTTCTCAGTGATGCATACAGGCAGAAGGAAATAAAAATGTAGGGACATCACCATGAATTATAATCTCATGATGTAATGACGAGAACACAGGTGAGCATCTCTGGATCCTTGGCAGTGAATGGGGTGTCATCAGGGGTGATAATGCCTGCCTGGTTAACAATTACAGAATTTACTCCAATAGGGCAATGCATTGCAGCTCTCAATCAGCACCTCTGTGCAGTGTGCTCAAAGATGCCCAATTCTGTGTATGGCCTAATGCAACCGTGGCTTCCTTATTCCTTCCCACTGGACTTCTCAGGGAGGTGTTTGGTGCACACCGTGTTCTCTGTGGCTGGTTTAACGAGCTGCGAATTTGTGCCTCCATTGAATCACTCCACCAGTTGGTTCACAAAAGCCATTTCTCTGGGAAGCAAACACACTCAGGTCCTGCTGTGAAGGCATGGCCATGCTGAGTGTATTTTCAACGTGTCAGAGCAAGGCTCCGTGGTGGGACCATTTTTCTTTTGATGGAAAAATAAAGATTGGAAAATAGCTCAACTATCAAGGAAAGCTGACTGAGGGGAGTGGGACTGAGACCTCCCCAGTTTTCTCCATGCTGGATCGAAGCTGGGGAAAGGGTGTTTTTCATTGGCCGTCAAGCAGTTCTTAAATTTAATATGGATGCCAGAGGTGGAACACCGTGGATATCTTTTGTTGATAGATATCTTGTTATCCAATTTACCCTCAAATCTATCCCATAGGCTGAGGAGAGGACACAGAGGATGAGGAGGAAGCTGGTGTCACCGCTGGCTCTGCAGACAGGGCAGTCTGATGGGATGGGTTCTTTGCTGGCCTCAGTCACACTAACAGCCCTGAGAGGTGACCTTGGCTTCTTCCCTGGCCTGTAGTTGGAGAAACTGAGGCCCAGAAAGTTTAAGCAGCCTGCCCAAAGCTCTCCCCCAGACAAATAATACCAGCCTTATGAGCAGCCCAAGAGGGGACCCTCCAAGTTACTCAGAGAGTGGGTTTGTGAGGAGATTATCCTGCAGAGTGGAGATGGATTCACAGGACTGAGGACCACAGGGGAGCCTTTAGGAGCAAGTTTGTCCAGAGGCCCTGGTGTCCATGACCTGTTTGTGGAGCTGGGCCTCTGGGCACACTTGGGACCATGATGTCACAGCTGTATCAGGTGTACCGGGGGGAGGGCAGCATTATTTGTATGGCTTCTTCCACAATCTGTTCTAATTGAGAGGGCTTCCTTAACACTTCTATCCTCATACATAAAGTCCTCAGTGAGGATAGATTTTAGTTAACAAGAAAATAGAGTTCAGACCAGAGCCGGATTCCCTAGTTTACTATGGTTGGAAGGCTTGAATGGGGGAGGCATTACCTGGAGGCCCCAGTCCCTGGAGACGCACATGTGATGCTGTTTTTCATAAATGAATGTATGTACAGATCAAGATTATTCCTACCACATAAAGAAGATGTGGTATATATACACAATGGAATATTATTCAGCCATTAAAAAGAATGAAATAATGCCATTTGCAGCAATATGGACGGACCTAGAGAGTGTCATACTGAGGGAAGTAGGTCAGAGAAGGAGAAATATCATATGACATCCCTTATGTGTGGAATCTAAAAAGAAATGATACAAATGAATTGATTTATAAAACAGAAACAGACTCACAGACTTCGAAACTGAAATTATGGTTGCCAGGGGGAAGGGATATTTAGGGAGTTTGGAATGGACATGTATACACTGCTATATTTAAAATGGATAACCAACAAGAACCTACTATATAGTACAGGGAACTCTGCTCGATGTTACGGGCAGCCTGGATGGGAGGGGACTTTGGGGGAGTATGGATACACGTATTTGTATGGCTGAGTTCCTTCACTATTCACCTGAAACTATAACAACATTGTTAACTGGACATACCCCAATATAAAATAAAAAGTTTAAAAACTAAAAAGATTATTCCTAACGCAAGCTTCAGTCAGTTCAGTTCAGTTGCTCAGCCATGTCTGACTCTCTGCGACCTCAGTGGACTGCAGCACACCAGGCAACACAGGCTTAGGATGTGCTGCAACTCTGCGCGTTTACACTGCCCCAGAGACTGCAGCTACCAAGCCCCAGTGACACGCCACCTCGTCAGGTTTACAACAACTCAGGGGGTAAGGGTAATTGTCACCTTTTCTTTTTCTGGGCTCCAAAATCACTACAGATGGTGACTACAGCCATGAAATTAAAAGACGCTTACTCCTTGGAAGGAAAGTTATGACCAACCTAGATAGCATATTCAAAAGCATAGACATTACTTTGCCAACAAAGGTTCATCTAGTCAAGGCTATGGTTTTTCCAGTGGTCATGTATGGATGTGAGAGTTGGACTGTGAAGAAGGCTGAGTGCCGAAGAATTGATGCTTTTGAACTGTGGTGTTGGAGAAGACTCTTGAGAATCCCTTGGACTGCAAGGAGATCCAACCAGTCCATTCTGAAGGTGATCAGCCCTGGGATTTCTTTGGAAGGAATGATGCTAAAGCTGAAACTCCAGTACTTTGGCCACCTCATGCGAATAGTTAACTCATTGGAAAAGACTCTGATGCTGGGAGGGATTGGGGGCAGGAGGAGAAGGGGACAACAGAGGATGAGATGGTTGGATGGCACCACTGACTCGATGGACGTGAGTTTCAGTGAACTCCGGGTGTTGGTGATGGACAGGGAGGCCTGGCGTGCTGCGATTCATGGGGTCGCGAAGAGTCGGACACGACTGAGCGACTGATCTTTTTTTTTTTTTTTTTTAATTTTATTTTATTTTTAAACCTTACATAATTGTATTAGTTTTGCCAAACATCAAAATGAATCCACCACAGGTATACACGTGCTCCCCATCCTGAACCCTCCTCCCTCCCCCGTCCCCATACCATCCCCCTGGGCCGTCCCAGCGCACCAGCCCCAAGCATCCAGCATCGTGCACTGAACCTGGACTGGCATCTCGTTTCATACATGACATTTCACATGTTTCAATGCCATTCTCCCAAATCTTCCCACCCTCTCCCTCTCCCACAGAGTCCATAAGACTGTTCTATACATCAGTGTCTCTTTTGCTGTCTCGTATACAGGGTGAGCGACTGATCTGATCTGATAGATAAGAAAACTGAGGCTCAGGATGTTATATAACTCTCCTCCAGGAGTTGCTAGCTACAAGGATAAAACCCACATCCCCACCCCAGCCTTACTTCCATCCCTCCATCCTTTGGTTGGAAACTGCTTCACATCCTTAGCTTCCCAATCAGAAGCCCTTATTCTGAATAGACTCTCCATGGGTAGAAGCAGTCTCCATGGAAGCCAAGCTCAGGTGATGCTCTTGAGATTGGAGAGCTTTGGGCATTATGCTGTGTTTGTCACTGGGTAACAAGGCAGGGAGTTGGACCTCCCAGCATCCTCTGGACAGTTCTTACACAAGATGAATGCTTCTTACTCTGCTGCTTCCTCCAGGACCAGAGGGAAAGGAAGTGACACGCAGTCAGTAGAATTACTGAGTTGAGCTGGTACCAACCTAGATCCCATCACCCCTGTCACAACATTATAGCATGGGTATGTGTGTGTGTGCTAAGTCACTTCAGTTGTGTCTGATTCTTTGTACCCCACCAGGCTCCTCTGTCTATGGGGCTCTCCAGGCAAGGATACTGGAATGGGTTTCCATTTCCTCCTCCAGGGGATCTTCCCAACTTAGGGATCGAACCTGCATCCCCAGTGTCTCCTGCATTGGTAGGTGGGTTCTTTACCACTAGCTCCACCTGGGAAACCCCCAAAGGAGTAACATGAAGTCAGTGAAAATAACTCAGTCAAGTTGGCACCAACCCAGATCTTCCCAGCCCCCACGTCTCAATGTTATAACATGGTTATGTCTCCCCCAAGGATAACATATATACAGTGTGGGGGTCTGCCTTTTCTCCTCTTTCTGTCTAGGTGGTCTGCAGGTGCACAGAACTCCAGCCCAAGCAATCAGTCCAGTTCATTCCTCTCCTTGCCCTCTGACAGATTCAGGGTGAGAATATGACAACAGTAGCTAATGTTCAGGGCTTCCCTAGTGGCTCAGTGGTAAAGAATCCACCTGCCAAGGCAGGAGAGGCAGGAGATGCAGATTCAGTCCCTGGGTTGGGAAAATCCCCTGGAGGAGGCATGGCAACCCACTCTGGTATTCTTGCCTGGAGAATCCCATGGACAGAGGAGCCTGGTGGGCTACAGTCCATAGGGTCACAAAGAATCAGATATGACTGAAGTGACTGAGTGCACACACACACACACACACACACACAGTTAACAATCACTGGGCTCTTACTACGTGCATATACTGCCCTGAGCACCCAGTCTTCACAAAGCTTTCTAAGCCTCATATCTACCCTATGCAGTAAGTACCATCCCTTTTTATAGATGAAGCCCAGAGAGGTTTAATAATTTGCCCGAAGATACAGAGCAGAGATGTGACTCCTAGAAGTTACTCATAGCTTGAGTTCTTAACCACTACCATTGAATTAGTGAATGGCCAACTCCAGGGTCTACCTACAGAAAAGACTCTCATTCTTCTTGTTCATCTCAACGTGAGAGGCTGTGAGGCTGGAGCCGGCTCATTCACCCTACCACTACGATGGGAGAGCTAGAACTCCCTTAGCTGAAGCCACAGAGGGAAAGCAGGGCAAAGAGATGAATGCTCCAAGCGTTTTGTTTGTGTCTTGGTTATAATTCTGCTTTAAGCTGAATACCTGCCAAGATTTTCAGTTGCATGAGCCAATAAATTCCCATTTTGCTTAAGACAGTTTCTATCAAGTTTTGTCACTTTCAATAGAAAGAATCTTAACTGATTCAATATTTTCTCATTTTTTACAACTTAAATAGACTGTGAAATCTAAAGTTGGCTTTTTTATCAAAATGAAAGCTGAAAACAAAAACTGAACAAGATGTTCAGCATTTTGGAGCTGCCTCTCTGACTGCAGATGACGCTGCTCTGCCTGCAGCCCTGGACTCGTGCTATGCCTTTGCCTCTGGTTTCAGCTTTGGGCAGCCACCACCATCACATATTCAGGAAGCGGGCTGCCCCTGTACATGCTCTCTGCCCTCATTGCAATAAACTCTTCCCTTTATCATCACATGATCAGATTTCAGAGAAAGTTTTGGCACATTTTAGAACTTTAGATTCGTATGCTAGCAGAAGTCTGGAACAAGAAAGGAGGTGAAAAAAAGATAAAGAAACAAGAGGCAGGACGAGGGACATAAGTAGCGAAAAAAAAATGTAAAAGTTATATTCTTTATGGACTACAGTGCTTGAAGATTGGCCTTTTCATCTATGAGAGAAAATGAGATACTGGGCAGTGAGCAAACCCTACCTACAGGGTGTCGAAAGTTCAGTGCTGCTTGTTATTAAGCATATTAGGCATCACTGCATACTTATGCTCCTGACAACACATGACTGTCTCCAAACCATTTCATCCACAGCTGATTAATGTGTTTTAGAATTCCGCCCCCTACTATCAACACAGATGAGTTGATTAGCACATTAAAGTTTTTCCTCTCCTTTCAGCATCCACTAAATCACATTTGTTTTAACTCATTGATTTAAATTAGAGATGGTAGCCCTCCAACACGTCTCAATTTCACAGGGAAAAATAATTTGCAAAGTTATTTATCTTAATGTCAATTAAGACTGGCTAATTAGACATAACTTTAGTGGTTTGGACTTTCAGAACTCAAATCACTTGAGTCCCATGGTGATCTTTGTAATTTTGGAATAGTTTAGAGAAACAAGAAGGAGCAAAGGGTAAGGGATCTGGGACTTAACAGAACCTCCTTCTCTTCTAGTTTCATCATTTCATGATGTGTCTTATTCCTTCTCTGTTTCCACCAATGAAGTCCTTACATCCTAACTAGGAGGTGGTATTAGCAGTGGTAACAGTACAAGTAATGCTTACTCTGTAAGTCAGGCAGTATTTCGGGCTCTTTAACCACAACATCACATGTAACCCTTGCAGCAAATCTTTGCTTCTTGACATGGAGGAAACAGAAGTACAGGGAGATGCTGTCACTCGGTCCAAATCTCACAGCCAGTAAGAAACAAAGCCAGGATTCAAACCTGCACGTGCGTCTTCATACTGTGCTGTTGGCTTCTCTGCTATTGGGATAAGGGGGTGACATCGAAAGTCAGCCACAGGTGCAGAATCTGGTGCTGACACACCTGGGAAGGTCATTTGACACTGAATGTCCATCTAGTCTACAAGCAAGGACAACAGTGTCTAGTTCATGGGCTATTGTGAACACCAGGGAGCTCATGTATTTAGAAGGGTCTGACACGGGGAAAGCATCCAAGATTTGTGAATGTACATTTGAATGACATGGAAGATTGCTCCCAGGGTCATAAAGGTGAAGGTTCAATTAAGGTTTCTAATCAGTTGGTTTTGAGTTAACCAAAAGGAAATTATCCTGAGTGGACTTGAGTGATAGATAATGGATAAATAGATGGGTATATGATGAATAAATAGCTGTTTAGACGATGGATAGATGCTGCTGGTGATGATGATAGATAGATAGATAGGGATTGATGATGTAGACACAGATACTTTAATATTTACCTCTTAACTAGTTTGTTGAGTGGTGACTTCTATTGTTTATTAGCTTTAGGCTGCTGTGTAACAATTAACTGAAACTATGTACAAGCCCCTGAGTCTTTGTCTTTGGAAGTAAAATGCTGACACAAGAGTTACTTATTTGGAAACGTGAAGATGTACAAAGAATAGCTGTTGGGCTAGGGAACTGGTAACAATTTAGACTATAATTCTGCCACATAATGGAACCACCAAAATCCCAACTCCCTGAAAGATACAAATAAAGACCTAACACACATTCCTAAATTATTTTTAGTTGATGTTGGATGGCATCACCGACTCAATGGACATGAGTTCGAGGAAACTCTGGGAGTTGGCGGTGGACAGGGAAGCCTGGTATTCTGCAGTCCATGGTGTCGCAAAGAGTTAGACACAACTGAGTGACTAAACTGATTGAAGTTGTTTTTACAGGAAGCAGACCACCCCTCCAGATGAAAACTGCAGACCACAAGAACATAGACCCTAGGCTGGTTGAAGCCAAAAGATTGATGATGACTGAAACTTCTCTTTAATGCCAACCAATCTAAGAACTATCCACAAGCTGATCACATCCTGCTCCCTAAACTCTATAAATCTCCTCACTACCCACTCCAGGGTGGGTTACACGGTCTTCAGGACATTAGCCCACTGTGCCCCTCTTTGCCTGGCAAAGCAATAAAAGCTACTCTTTTTTAAATTTATTTTTTTGTTGAAGGATAATTGCTTTATGTAATTTTATTATTTTCTGTCAAACCTCAACATGAATCAGCCATAGGTATATATATATATCCCCTCCCCCTTGAACCTCCCTTCCATTTCACTCCCCATCCCACCCCATTAGGTTGTACAGAGCCCCTGTTTGAGTTTCCTGAGCCATACAGCAAATTCCCATTGGCTGTCTATTTTCCTTCACCCCAAACTCTGTCTCTGCATTTCTATTTGGCACCAGTGAACAGAGGCCA
This sequence comes from Bos indicus, assembly GCF_029378745.1. Taxonomy (NCBI): domain Eukaryota; kingdom Metazoa; phylum Chordata; class Mammalia; order Artiodactyla; family Bovidae; genus Bos; species Bos indicus. The sequence goes on from NC_091775.1 coordinate 49,281,859, forward strand.
AGTTTTGGCAACACTACCACAAATTTAGCAATCTGAAACAGCACACATCTACTATCTTGCAGTTTCTGTAGGTTGGGAGTCTGTGTGTGAGTTTGCTGGGCCCTCTGTTCAGGGTTTCACAGGCTGAAATCAAGCTGTTGATGGGACTGCAGCATTGCCTTGGGCTCATGGATCTCTTCCATGCTCAATGGCTGGTGGAATTCTGCTTCTTGCAATTCTAGGACTGAAGTCCTCAGTCCCTAGAGGCCACACAACATTCCCTGCCATGTGGTCCCCTCCACAGCATGGCAGCTTACTTTCTTCCAGGCCAGCCAGAGAGCATCTCCTGCCTCTCATCAGTTTATGAGATCACCTGATTAGGCCAGGCTCATCAAGGACAACATCCTTTTGGATTAACTCAAAGCCTACTGGTTTAGACTTTAATTATATCTTCAAAATCTATTCAACTTTGTCGTATAACCTGATCATCAATGGGAGAGTTGTCTCACCATATTAATAAACTTTGCCCACATGCAAGAGAAGGGGATATACAGATTGTGTACACCAGGATGTGGGAATTGTGGGGACCATACTAGAACTCTGCCTAACACCTACTAGAAAGATTTGAGTTCATCTTTTCTGCTTTGATAATTTCTAGTTCTAATGGTTTCCAAAATCAGCTGTTGAAACACACGAGGCCTCCACGGTTAACTGTGAAAAGAGAATAAATATCGATTCTTTCTATTTGACAGTGTGTTAGGTTATGAAGAACAACTAAAACCCAACTCAGGTTGTATAATAATAAAGAAAATCCAGAGCAGGATGGTTTTCAGGCATGCTTTGATCAAGGATCCAGTTCCACTTGTCTGTGATAATCTTGACTCTTCTCATCTCCATGTGAAGACCGACTTCCCTCATAGTGGGCAAATTACTGCAGGGACTCTGTGTGCATATCTGATTGTCCACAGTACAAACTGATACTTCTCTTCCTCCAACCAGCAAGCAATAAAATGCTTCATCACCCAGCTAACCAGTCCCTGGGGCCAGGAGAACTCCATGCACTGACTGACTGCAGCCTGGGCTTCTGCCCATTTCTGAGCTCATCTGTATGGGAAGGTGGGTAAGATCATCCAGCTTGACACAGACTAATTAGGGCCCACTCATGAGCCCTAAGCCAAGGATAAAATGAATCAGCACCCCCAAACCAACACTGCTACAAAATGGAGAGAGTGGTGGTCGCTTGCAAGGAAACCACCATAACCCCATATGCCATGAGGATGTTGCTGAGTTAAGAGACTCCTCAAGTCCCACAGCAGTTGTCAAGCTGCTCAGTGCTGGGCCAGATGCTAAGGTAGAAATGAGAGACACAGGCACCGCCCTCCAGGAGTTCTAGCTTCCTGGGGAGACAAGCCACAGATGGACAATTCTACTAGGAAAGTATGAGCTCCCTTGCAGACAAGTACAATTGCCCCTCCCTACTGGGATACACTCAGTTACTGTGGGGAGTGGGTGTGTGGCACAACCGAGAAAATGAGGAGAGTGGTTCAGACCCTCCCCAGTCTACCACCCAGGCTTTCGGAGAAGGCAATGGCACCCCACTCCAGTACTCTTGCCTGGAAAATCCCATGGACGGAGGAGCCTGGTAGGCTACAGTCCATGGGGTCGCGAAGAGTCGGACATGACTGAGCGACGTCACTTTCACTTTTCACTTTCATGCGTTGGAGAAGGCAGTGGCAACCCACTCCAGTGTTCTTGCCTAGAGAATCCCAGGGGCAGGGTAGCCGGTTGAGCTGCCGTCTATGGGGTCCACAGAGTCAGACACGACTGAAGCGACTTAGCAGCAGTAGCAGTAGCAGCAGCACTTGGTCCCCACTTCCTATCAAAAGTCTGTATCAGCTATCTAAGCTGAACAACAAACAACTCCACACTCGGTGGTTTAAATCACCACACATTGACTACCTCACAATTTTCAAAGGTCAAGAATCTGGGCCCTGGCTTAGCTGGGCTCTTGCCCCGGAGTTTCACAAGGCTGTCATCAAGGTGTCAGGGGGACTGTGTCCCTTTCTGGAACCCAGGATCCTCTTCTAAGCTCATGTCCTGCTGACATAATTCAGTTCCTTGTTGTTGCAGGGCTGAGGCTCATGGCCAGGGACAACTCTCAGCTCCTAAAAGCCATCTGTATATAGTTTCTTGCTATGCGACTCAGAACATGTCAGGGTCCTCTGTTAGAGGCCAGTAAGAGAGCATCTCTGTGGCTCTTAGTCTCTCTGGCTCCTTTTCTCTCTGATCCCTAGACCATCTTTTCAAAGGGCTCACCTGATTAGGTCAGGCCCACCCACACTCAAGCAGAGGGAATTATAAGCAGTATACAAAGCAAGGGCCAAGGATCCTGAAAGCCGTCTTCAAATTCTGCCTGCCACAAAATCCATCCTATAAAGTCTCTCTGGCTCAGAAAAGTTTCCAGAGCAAATGAAGGCTTAAAATCAACTGAGAATTTCTTTAGAAAGGAGCAACCCTCTGGAAGCCACATTAGTGGGCAGCCACCTGCCCTTCCGTCTTGCTGCTGATTTAGAAAAGCAGAGTCTGGTGCTGGACTGGTTCGTTGGAGCCTCAGCACCCTCGGAAACGTGCTGAGGTCAGGAGATGTCATTCTGTGGAATCAACATCCAGTTCCCCACCCGCCACAACAAGGCAGTTGGCTGCTGAGCTTGAAGCGACTTATAAGCCCCACTTGCACCAACATGGGCCGCTTCCCTGTTCCTTTCTCTGCAGCAGCATGCAAGGAGAGTGCTCCCAATTTGTGGGAGTAGGAGGGGGAGTGGTAGGAGGATTAAAGTCTTCTTTCTTCTCCTTTCATTAAAGATGACATCTCTCGTTCATTTTGAAGAGAATGGGAGCTGTCTTGAGGTTCCTATCCTGACACCTTGTGATTTTTCTCTGTTAAGAACTTGAAAAATATGCAAATGCCCTGCAGAGAACTAGGCACACTGTTTTTTTCTTAATGGGTTGGTTCTGATGAAGACTGATTTTGCTCCAAAGTGGCTGGTTTTTCTTGAGCTCTGGGTCTGTTATCATTCTTCTGCCTTAAATGAGTTTCTGCCATATTTCAAACCTCTGCAGAGGGAGATTGCAGGTGGAAAGGCTTATTACGACAAATTACCTTGCCACTAGCTCTTCCATAACATTAGCTCCTTACTGGGAGCTCAGCTTAGCCCCAGAAGAGCAGAGTGGGAGGAAGGTAACTGGTTTCGGATGCTCACAGAGTGTCTCCGATTCAGCGGTTTCAGAACTGGTTGGACTCTTGGGAATTCTGTCCCTTGAGCACAAGTGCATTGTCAGCCTTCAAAGCAGGGGCTGCAAAGGGAAACACATGACTAGTAATGTGCACGTGTGTGCACACACATAGCTATGCAAACATGCATGCAGTTGTGGCATGCATGCACACACTCTTCGTCTAAACCAATAGGATCATGGCTGAAATTAATGGGTATGTCTGGCAGCCACATGGAAACCCCAGAGTTCAGCTTTTCTAGAAACAAAATACATCATTATCCAACAAAAGTTGTTCCTTTTTTATTCCATCCCTCCCTCCTTCCCTCACTTCTTTCTTGCCATTCAATGTGTATCAGTCAGGATAGGCTAGATTATGCTGCCATAACAAGCATAACAGCGCAGCCACCCCCCCAAACTTCAGTGACTAAACATAACCAAAGTTCTTTCTCATTCACTAAACATCTGTTGCGGGATAAACATCTGTAGAGGGTCTGTGATAACTGTCACCCCTTGCTCCCAGGGAGGTAAACTGGAGTCTTCATCCCAGCATAGCTCCCAGGGATTCAGAAGCACACAGAGGGAATGGGGTGAATCATATATCGTTTGGGGCATCTCCCCAGGGTTTATACACACTTCTTAGCCCACACGCATTGACCAGGCAAGTCAAATTGTCACCCTGGTCTCGAAGGGATTAGCAAACAGTGGCCCTCCTGTGTGCCCAGGAGAAGAACCAGAAATATATGATAAATAGTAGGCATAAGTGCCACCCCTCATGTGCTGGTCTGCTAGGACTGCTGCAACGAACCACCCCAAGGATGGAGGGCTTGAGCAACACAGTCCTTGCTTAGCTCTGGAGATGCAGAGGATCAGGATGCAGGACCTCCATCTTCTGCCTTCATTGTCACCTGACCTTTTCCCTCTACAAGTGTCTCTGTGCCCTTTTTATCAGGACATCAGTTTTATAGGATTGGGTTCCCTGGTGACTCAGGGGTAAAGAATCCACCTGCCAATGCAGGAGACACAGGTTCGATCCCTGGGTCAGGAAGAGTGCTGGGAGGAAGAAATGCAACCCATTCCAGTATTCTTGCCTGGAAATTTCCATGGACAGAGGAGTCTGGTGGGCTGCAGTTCATGGAGTCGTGAAGAGTAGGACACAACTGATTGAGCGTTTATGGGATTAAGCCTCACCCTAATGACCTCATCTTAACTTGGTCATCTGCAAAGATCCCATTTCTAGAAAAGGCCACATTCATGGACACAGTGTCAGGACCTCAGCATCTTTTGGGGAGGATACCATTCATTCCATAGCACCTCTCTGTGTGACCCTCATCTGTGTGACCATACCTGGAGCAGTATCATTCTAGACCTTGAGAATAGAGAGATACAAACACACAGTCAGTTTATCCCCATAAAGCAGAGTCTGGGCTTCCCTAGTAGCTCAGCTGGTAAAGAATCTACCTTCAATTCAGGAGACCTGGGTTCCATCCCTGGGTTGATCCCCTAGAGAAGGCAACAGCTACCCACTCCAGTATTCTGGCCTGGAGAATTCCACGGACTGTATAGTCCATAGGGTTGCAAAGAGTTGGACACGATGGAGTGGCTTCCACTTATTTACCTTACTTAGAGCAGAGTCTATGAAAATACATGCATATAGTGATGCATGGTGAGAATGTAAATGAATGCTCATTTGTGGTCTGTGATCTAGTCTTGGATTTTAATCCCTGGTCCACAGGGCAGGGTGGCAGATTTTGAGCTAAGGATGCATCCCTCAGGTCAGAGATGCTGCCCATGTCTTAGGTGTGTGTGAACCAGAGACCTGGGCCTTCATAACCTTGGTACTAGAGATGGATCATAGGAGTTCCCCTTGTTCTTTAAGATTCCAGGGAAGAAACACACCCAGAAGGCACACAGTATGTGTGTTTGGCAAGATGGAGCAGTGGTGGGGGGGGGGGGGTGGAGGCCTGTCTCATGGGATATAAGCTTGGTCCCTTTAGATACAGGGTCATCCTGGGGCCGTGTTCTTCAGGCTAGATATGAAGCAGGTCTGCTGAAGAGCTAAAAACCCCCTTATCCAGACCCCAGGCATCATGCAGGGTGGTCTCCTGTCTCTGAGACCTATTCACCTACTCATCCCATAAAGGTTTCCTGACAGCCCACCAGGCACTGTTCTCTGTGCTGGGAAATAACAGCAAACACAGCAGACACAGTTTCTTTTCCCCAGTGCTGAACAAGGAAATAGGTACTCAGATTGGTCAAAGTTCTCCAGAGAAAACCAATAGGAGATATATCATCTACATGTGAACATATACATTATATATGTTATAGATATATGCATATAATATATAATAAATATTATAATAAATTTAATAAATTTCCTTTTATATAAAAGGAAATTTATTATAGGAGTTGGCTAACGTGGTTACAGAGATCACATCCCACCATCCGCCATCCACAAGCTGGACACCCAGGAAAACCAAGTGATATAACTCAGTTCAAGTCCAAAGGCCTGAGAACCACAGGGCCTCTGATAAAAGTCCCAGAGTCCAAAGGCCCAAGAAGCAGGAGCTCTGATGACCAAGGGAAGGAAAAGATGGAAGTCCCAGCTCAAGATGAGAGAGAATTTGCTCTTCCTTTGCCTTTTGGCTCCGTTAAGGCCCCCAAAGTGTTGGAGGATGCTGCCCACACTGGTGAGAGCAGGGATCTTCATTCATGGACTGAACTGAATGCTAACCTCTTCCAGAAACACTCCCATGGAGGATTTTCTTGGTGTTCCAGTGGTTAAGACTCTGCACTCCCATTCAGGGGGTGCAGGTCCAATCCCTGTTTGGGGAACTAAGATCCCATATGCCTTGTGGCACAGCCAATAAATAAATAAATAAAAAGAAGAAAAAGAAACACACCCAGACCCAAGTATAATATATGACTAGCTCTCTGGACATTCCTTAGCACAGTTGAGCTGACATATAAAATTATTCACCACTGGGTATGTCCCACAGCGTACGTGCTTTGGAGAAACTAAAGCAGGGGTGGCCTTGTGAGGTATCAGGGAGGGAGTCTTATATAAGAGCTCTAGAGAGGCTTCCCTGAGGAGGGGACATCTGAGTAAAGACCAGAAAGAGGACAAGTGTGGGGTTGGAGTCCACCCAGAGAGAGGATCAGAGAGGTGGGTCTGCCCATCTATACCGTGGAAGCCGCAGGGCAGAGATACACACCCACTCCCTCAGAGGGGCATCCTGTTGCTTTCCTCATGTCCAGCCCACATGGGTCAGCCTTTATTCTGCAAGACTGTCCCCTGTCTAGGTAACTATGGCCTTCAAAACCTCCTGGGGGCTTCCCACAGTGGGCCTGGTATATCCAGCAAATGTCCACTCTGCAGCAGAGCCTTCCAATAGAATTGCAATGTGAGCTGGGTATGGAATTTCATGCTTCCTGGAAGTCACATTGAAAAACAGTTTAAAAAAATGAAATTATAACATAATTTATTTAGTCCAACAAACACCAAATATTATCACTTGAACATATAATTGTATAAAAGTTATGTGATCGCTGACATAGTTTTTGCATATGCAGTCTTCCAAATCAGGCCCGTCTCCACGCGGGCTACCCCATTTCAAGTACACAATCTGGAGTCGGTATCATTGGAAACCAGTCTGGTGGTAGCTGTTCTTTTTATATCTTCCTTCAGATGCTTGAGCATTTTGTAGAAATGGCCTTGGGCTAAACAGAGATTCAACACCAGATCATCTGAGGATGAAATGAGTTCCTGCCGGAGAGGGTTCAGTGCAGTGCCTGGCCTGGATTGGCCTGGTGGGTCCTGGGAATAAGAAAACACCAGCCCGGCCGTTTTGGACTCTGTGGAGACCTGCTGGGAACAGGACTTCTGAAATGACAAATAAGTCTGGAAGGCTGTGGTCCACAGCCATTTTTGTTGGCTGTGAGTGGAGTCTATGAAATCAGAGGGAAGGAGCACACAGCTCTCCTGCAAACTGAAGATGTATGTGCCCTCGATGAAACTGAGTTCTATCCAGGCAAGAGATGTGCATATGTGTACAGAGCAAACAACAACACAGTAACTCCTGGCAGAAAACCTAACAGAACCAGAGCAATCTGTGGAGAGATAACTCAAGCTCATGGAAACATTTGGCATGGCTCATGTCAAATTCCAAAGCAATCTTCCTGCTGAGGCCACTGGACACAGAATCCGTGGGATGCTGTACCCTTCAAGGACTTATTAAATAAATAAAAGTGAAAAAAAAAAAAAAAAACACCAGCCAATGTTTACCACCCTTGAACTCTGTACTGACTTTGTCTAAAAGGCCAGTAGCCTACAATGCAACCCCACCATCCACATGCAGATCCAGCAGACATTAACAAATGACCATTGCACCCTTCCCAACCTCCTGATCTTCCCACTAGCATGATTTAAGCAGCCACCTCCTTCCATTTGATGAAATGAAGCCTACTTTCTATCCCAAATCTACGTGGGTTATTTTTATATAACATGGCAGATAGAATTGCTAATACATCAGGCAAATTCTGGTGGCTCAAATGGTAAAGAACCCACCTGCAATGCAGGAAACCTGGGTTCAATCCCTGGGTTGAGAAGATCCCCTGGAAAAAGGAATGGCAACCCACTCCAGTATTCTTGCCTGGAGAATTCCATGGACAGAGGAGCCTGGTGGGTTACAGTCCATGGGGTTGCAAAGAATCAGACATGACTGAGTGGCTAACACTTTTACTTTTCACTTTTCAAGCAAATTCTAAATGCTTTTTCCTCTTCACTCATCCAGTCCTCTCAACATCATCAGATACAATTTTGTCCATGTCACAGATGGGGATACTGAAGCCCAGAGGGTTTTAATGGCTGGTCCAGTGTCATCCAAGTAATACAAGGCAAAAATGGGATTTGAACTCTGGACCCAGAGACACTGCTTTGAACAGTCAGGGAAGATCTGGGTCTGGAGCAAGGCTGTAATGAAGAGGATGCTCTGTCTGCCTCCTCAGGTTGCCTGGGGCTCCTCATAGGAAAGCCTGAAGGTGCTACAGAGGACTCAATGTCCAGCCTAACCGGTAGAGCATGGACTTTGATGTGTGCTTGAGAAATCTTTCAACAGGTTAAGTCCTCTGTCTCCCTTTTCTATAAATGAGGGATTACAATGCCTACCCTTTGCAGCTAGCTCTTAAGTCAGTGAAATAAAACAAAGCATGTATGTGATCTGGCGTGGCCTGTCATGACAAGCGTTTCCTTCTCCCAGGAAACAGCTTCATGTGTGTGTGAACTGCTCAGAAACACAAGGTTCCACACTGAGGAGGACCCCACGTTTGGTTTAATCCCCTGCTATTTTGAAAGTTTTAATAATTTGTTAAGAACCCCGTATTTTCCTTCTTCCCTGAGCCCCACATCTTGTGAAGCCAGATCTGCTTCTCCTCACTTCTCCATCAGAACACATACTTCTCCAGGGCATGGGCTTCTCAAGGACTGGCTGCTGCCTTCTTGCTGTTTTCCAATTTGTGTGTCAGGCCTGCGTGAGAAAGGCCCGGAGATTGAGGAGGAAGGTCTGTGCCCATGTATCCAAGCCCATCTGGCCAGTGGTACCTAGGAGGGAGGTGCTGGCTAGTGGAGAAGAGAATTCTCAGCCCTGTTTTCTAGGGGACACTGCCTTGTTGTCAAAGGGGCTGCTCCTCCAAGCCAGGCTCAGTTTTGAGTTCAGTGCCCTAATCATAGATTGTCTGGAGGACAGTTCTGCAGGTTGGTGTGATGATCCCTGACTTAGAGATGAAGGACTTGAGACCCAACCGAGATGAAGCAGCTGCTGGCTGGATTGGGGCACAAGTCCAAGAATGCCAACACTCCTGGAGATGCCAATGGTGTGAGACCACAAAGAGCTGGTGAACTAGAGGCAGTATGCAGAAGGCCCACTCTCACTGATCAAAGCTCCTCTCAGATATCGCACAGCAGATTCCCTTCAAGTAAATAAAATAATGGAAAAATTAGGAGAGGAAATGGAAGATTTCCTGTTCCTGAACAATAATAGGAAGGATTCACAGAAGCAAATTTTGCTAGATATCCTTTATCATTTGTTTCCTCCCAATAGGATTTAAACAAAAAATGATTAGATACAGTTGGTGTTATATATTCAGACTCATAAAATGTTTGACAGCATCTTGTGGAATTTTTACTGGGAGAATTATTTAAATTGGCTGGGATTGGAATGTTGTCACAAAGATTGAAGGCTGGATCACTGTCTGTTAACAGAGGGTCATAATAAATGGCAAGGAGAGCAGTTTGAAGACCAGCACTTTGGGATTTGTGGAAGCTCCATGTTTTAATTAACTTCTCCATCAATAATTAAAGTAAGTCGATGTGGTTATCTGGGAAAAGAGGCCATGGTGGATGTACTTGGAAACAGATACAACCCAGATATTCACTACCTCCTCTACCCCAACAACAGTTTCATCACAACCTCACCACCACCAAATCACCACCACCACTACCATTGCAACAACACCAACTGCCAACAACACCACATCATCCACAACACTCATCAGTACCACCCACCATCACCCCAATCACCAACACCACCACAAGAACCACAACAACTACTACCCCAACAACAGTAGCATCACAATACCCACCATCGCCACCATGACACCACACCAAGTACCAACACAACCACTACCAGAGCAACAAGCTCCACCACCACCATCATCAAAAACTGCAACCACTACCTCCATCACCCCAACAGTAGTGGCATCACAACACCCACTACGGCCATTGCAACAACCACCACAACTGCCAAAACCAACAGTGCTACAACATCAATGGCAACGGATACCACCGCAATAGTTACCACCACTGCAGCAACCATAGTAACATCATCAGTTGTAAGCACCAGCAATATCACTGCATCACCAACACTTACACAACAGCATCAACCATGATTACCACCACCATCAGGACTATAACCGTCACCACCATTAAGCAATATCGACCTCCTCCACCATCCCAGCAATAGTGATATCAACAACCATAACCAATACCATTGCAACAATCACAAAATCAGCAACCATCACAACCACTACCAAGGCCATAACAGCCTTGTACAATAATCACCACAGCATCAACCACCACACCACCATAATAACAGTTACAACAACCACAAAAAATTAATAGTTGCAACCACTACACATCAAAAACAACCACTACAAATACCACTACCACCACAACAATCTCGGTAACAGAGAAGAATAAATCTGACTCCATAAGTGGATCTATTTATTTTACTCTAAATAGATGGGGAAACAGTGGAAATAGTGTCACACTTTACTTTTTTGGGCTCCAAAATCACTGCAGATGGTGACTACAGCCATGAAATTAAAAGACGCTTACTCCTTGGAAGAAAAATTATGACCAACCTAGATAGCATATTCAAAAGCAGAGTGATCACTTTGCCAACAAAGGTCCGTCTAGTCAAGGCTATGATTTTTCCAGTGGTCATGTATGGATGTAAGAGTTGGACTGTGAAGAAAGCTGAGCACTGAAGAATTGATGCTTTTGCACTGTGGTGTTGGAGAAGACTCTTGAGAGTCCCTTGGACTGCAAGGAGATCCAACCTGTCCATTCTGAAGGAGATCAGCCCTGGGATTTCTTTGGAAGGAATTATGCTAAAGCTGAAACTCCAGTACTTTGGCCACCTCATGCGAATAGTTGACTCATTGGAAAAGACTCTGATGCTGGGAGGAATTGGGGGCAGGAGAAAAAAGGGAAGACAGAGGATGAGATGGCTGGATGGCATCACCAACTCGATGGACATGAGTTTGAATGAACTCTGGGAGTTGGTGATGGACAAGGAGGCCTCACGTGCTGTGATTCATGGAGTCGCAAAGAGTCAGACTCGACTAAGCCACTGAACTGAACTGAGCTGAAACTTTGTATTCTGTTGATTTTGCTACAAGTGAAGAATGTTGCCTACAGCCTAAAAGAGACAGGATATTCCCTTCTCAAGGCTTTGACATTTAAGGGTGTGGTATTTTTCCATTTATATACAGATAAAAAGTCACAGAATGGAGAATCACATTTGTCTTCTTGGAGACTTACAGGAACATGTTGGCTTGACCTATGGACAGCTGCAAGAACAAAGTATTCCAGCACAAAGAAGTTTGAAACAACCAAGCACACTCCCATCTCTGTTAGCATAAAATAAGTCTGAATTCTAACTCAAATAAGATGGTTGTTTTGGACACTAGTCCACCATCTTCTCAGTCTGCTGACTTGCTGAACAAGGTCACTATTCCTTGCCCTCACAATTCATCTCTTGATTTACTGGCCTGTTTCACTACAAGTAGTACGAGCTTAAATTCAGTAACAGCATCACTGTAGCCAACAGGCACAGCAGCAACATTAGCAACACCTACAGCCCCCTTCCCCATCACCACCACCACAAGGAGCCTAGCTTGACGATCAGGATGGATCTGGATCTGTCCAGATCCAGCAGGGTTGTGGTTTGATCTATTTTTGAACATGGCTCCTGGCAGAGTAGACTCCAGCCCATTCCTACCTAGTGGTGAGGAAGGGTAGGCCCAATTTTGTCTCATCTGTCTCCAGGTTTACTTCCATGATTCAAATGAGATCAGGGACTTCACTGGCTTCTTCACATCTGGAATGCCAGCATCCAGCATGGAGCAGGTGCTCAGACATTTTTATGAATTAATGAACAATGGAAAAATGAGAGATTTTGCAAATGGAAGTATTTAGACAAGTGCCCTCTTGGAATCAAGGTTGTCTTGCTAGTTAGCATGTAGTTATGGAATGTGCTCTATGGAAGCTGATTTTCAGCTTTCCCCAAACATCAGAGCATCGATAATTACTCAGTTCCCTAGAACACAGCACTTCCTGCTGGTTTACAAATCACTTCCTGCTGTGCTCAGTGGTGTGGTCCTCATGACAACTGGAGCAGGTACATGGAGATGACATTCTCACCACCTGGTTTTACTCACCAGGAAATGGAGGTGCAGAGAGGGAACCGATTTGCCCAGATCTCATGGGAAGTCAATGATGAGTTTGGGTCCAGACTCTGCCTCCTGATGCAAAATTGCATTCTCTCGCCATCTCCCATATCACCTCTGAGAGTGCAACATAAGCTCAAACCCTAAACCGTCTTGATGGTTCTTCCAATATTTTCCAACTCTTCAATTTTTTCCTACTTAAATAATTCATGGATTTCTTAGGGATTGCATTGTAGTATTTTTATACAGTTCTCAGAAGATACTGTCATTGCAGTGGTTAAGCAACTGTTCCTTTCCTCTCCAGCATGTCCCCACCACATCACCTTTTACTGTCTGGGGGCATTGGATTGGCTGGCCCTTGGGATGGGACAATGTAGTTAGGGGTTCACTGGGATTAGTGGATGTGTTTCCACATATAGGGCTCTGCTATTTGGGTATGGATAGCTTCTAGAAATTCTCCTGCTGCCCACATTCCAGCTCATCTAGAGTTGTGACCTGAAGATGCAAGAACTGTTACACCTTGAAATAAGAATGCCTTCTCATGGCCCAGGGCTGGATTATGTATTTAGTGGAGGAGAAACATGATTTGGAGAATACAGAACAAAATGTGGGACATGAAAATGGTTTGTTCTCTTCATCCACTTGTGAACATACTCTCAGGACCACACTTAAAAGTGCTGTGTGTATGTTTACGAACTCACCACCTTTATTCTTCCATTGTGAAAACAGCAAAATAGACTTTACTGGAACTGTGTCTGTAAGGTGTAGAACTCTAGTAGAATGGCCAGTGTGAGATCGCAGGTGTTACGAGCCAGGAACTGGATCCAGTCTTGATGCATCCAATGGCTCTCAACTCAACCAAGTCTAAAAAGTTTAGCAGAAACGACATGCAATACCACAGACCCAGTGAAACAGCTGATGAAATAAATGCTCCCATGACAATCCTATATACCTCCATTGATGAGCTGACCTATAGCATACAGGATAGTTGGATTATACAGTGGTGTAACTCAATACAACATAGCAGCAGTAGTAAAGTGCATTTTGGATGGATTATTTTAAAATTCTTACACAGTTATGGATCACACGCAAAATTCAAACACAAGGGAAGTTCAGTTCAGTTCAGTCATTCAGTCATGTCCAACTCTTTGTGACCCCATGGACTGCAGTACTCCAGGCCTCCCAGTCCATCACTGACTCCCAGAGTTTACTCAAACACATGTCCATTGTGTCAGTGATGCCATCCAGCCATCTCATCCTCTGTCGTCCCCTTCTCCTCCCACCTTCAATCTTTCCCAGAATCAGGGTCTTTTCAGATGAGTCAGTTCTTCACATCAGGTGGCCAAAGTATTGGAGTTTCAGCTTCAGCATCAGTCCTTCCAATTTAGCTCTTGGTTCTGCTTCTCCAAGAAGATCATCATCCATTATCCATGATCCAGCTCTCACTCTGGGGTACCCTGGTGCATTTGAGAAAGGCAGAGTGCCCATTTAAGGGATAGAGTTTGGGAGAGATGGTGCTTACTTTCAGGTTGAATGCTCACAGCATTTGCAGGTAAAGGTTTTACCCTATTTGCCAAACTAGTTCTCCAAGTCATATAGGCATCCGGCCTGAGTAATCACAGGCTGAGTCCTTCTTATACATGAGGCTGAAGCCCACAGTTTCTCATCTGTTTTCAGGCCTCTGTGCCACCATCACCTCTTTCTGTTCCCCTCAGTGATGGCTTCTCTGAGACCATTGGGCATGGTAGATGAGGGCGGGAGGCCCCACCCTCCACCTTCTACTGTCAGCTGGATGGGCTCTGCTGTCTGGCCAAAAAGTAGTAATGGGGGGCTCTTGTGAAAGGCAGAGTTCCCACACTTATATCCCGTTGTCTGGGGTTCAAAAGCGGTTAACTCTCAAGGCGACAAGGTCCCAGGTTTCTGTCCACTTAGTGCTTGGGCGCTGATGGAGAGCATTCCCTGAGCGGGGCTTCCAGCCTTTTCCCCACTGCCTGTCTGCAGAGCAACTGGCTGCAATCTGGGCTCCTCTCCTGATGGGCTTTCCTAAAATTGACAGGAAGTTGCTGACAGCTCTAACATTCTGACTCCCCAGTTCATCCTTCTTAAGATGTGGGCCACCCTCACTGATGTTCCTGGTGTTTTGAAACTGCACAGAAGGATACACTCAAGGGCTCAGCTTCCAGCTGGCAAGATCTGGGGCCTGGCTGAGTCAACCTCCACATTTTCGGTGTGACCACGTAGTTGTTCAGTCAGTAAGTCGTGTCCGACTCTTTGCAACCCACTGGACTGCAGCACACCAGGCTTCCCTGTCCTTCACCATTTCTTGGAGTTTGTCCATCGAGTCAGTGACACCATCCAACCATCTCGTCCTCTGCTGGTGTGACTATGGTAGTTTCCATATCTGCTCTAACCAGAGGACAAAGTTAACATGAAAGAAACTTTCCCATTTGTGTTCCAGTTCAGAAGTGAGCTCCATGGCCAGCAGGGCAGCTCTGCACCCTTAGCTTAGAGCATCTGTCTGTGGGTCATGGAGGCACCAGCTCTTGCTGGAAACAGGGGTGAATGAGGGGAGGGCAGAGCTGATCCAGTCTGGGGAATGACCCCCTGCAAAGCTGTTGGCCTGGCTTTTATGCACCCTCCTCTGCCCTAAACTTGATCACAGGACCTCCATATGTGCCAGTACAGATGGATAGAAAGAGTAGACTCTTTACATGCAGTTATTCACAGAGGGTTAGGGGATCAAAGAAAGGGGAGGGGCAGCTGGCCATCATCCGCAGGTAACCAAGGCGAGCTCTCTCAGAGTCTCAGGGAAGAGAGAGACAGCCCACTGGTGTCCTTGTGGAGATTAAACTAGATGATGCACAGAAAGCACTCGGTGGGGCACCTGCCACATTCTGAGTACTCATGGGTCTCTGTCCTCATCTTCACCATCAATGTTTTCCAGAACTGTGAGTTTGGGGAAGATCCTAATTAAGTCTCTTTGCACCTAAAACCAAGTACAGAAGAGCTGATGGACTGCTGGCCATCACAGAGGCCCTGGGCACAATGCAGGTGCCTGAGCTGACCATGAGCCAGACAGAGCTCTCTTCGCAGTGTCCTGCTTCTGTGGACTCGCCTCTTGTGAGATGAGAGAACTTTGCCTCCTGATGTCTGAGGTTATGCCAGACGTGTGTGTGTGTGTGTGTGTGTTTAGGTGAGACACCTGGCTACTTCTCTAGGTGAGAACATGAGAACACCCAAGAAACCATGCTTCTCATCCCTGAAGTAAAACCATGCATCCATCTTCTGGCTGAAGAAGTGAAAGGGGAGAGCCCATGTCTGAGAAAGGACCTCCCGTGGAAATGTAAAGACCCCTCCCCACCCCCAACCTGAACAGTAGCAACCTCCCACACATCACATGCAAACACACAGCCATAATCCCAGGCACACACAGCCCCCCTGCAGGGCCACCCTACAGGTCCACAGGTCCACTGTCTTGGTGACATTCCCATGGCCCCAGACACATGCTCCCAGGAATGTCATTATCAGCAGAAGTCACTGCTATACTCCCCATGCAAGCTCTCATGTACACATTCCTACACACCCGTGTTCCCACCATACAAGTGACATGGACCCCTGCACTGCTTGTGCACACACCCCCACCTTCACATACCCACAGGCTCTCTGTACACCCTCTTGGGCTCATGACACACCTACTCCTGCAAACCCCTTTACTTCCCCCAGGAACTGTATCTCAAGCAGCAACTTTATCAGTGAGAATGGGAAAAAATCCCAACTCATCGATACATGGCTGCATTGACATTTATGCCCAGTAGGTGTCAGACAGATATTATCTGCTCCGGACCAGCAGCAGCCCCTTCCTTGCATCCCCAAAGGGGAGAAAAAGATGAATTAACACATGAAAGAGCAGAGAGAAGGCAGAAGCAACAGGACTTCTGCTCCCATGCGGGGAGAGCCCAGGGCTCTTCTGGGCTCTGAATTCATGAGGGACCGCACCCGGGGGTGCTGGATGGGGTGGGCGCTGTTTAACCACATTTGGGGGTACCATCTGTGTACATGCACTTGGCGAATGGACCATGGGGATGAAGGTGTCCTTGTCCATTTGCACACATACTGTTGAGTGTGTCTGTGTCTGCATGGGGTGGAGCCATCAGTCTAAACCAAATGCATAGTGGGGAGAGTGGAATCTGCCCTGAGGTCTCTGCTTGTGGCCCCAGGTCAGCTCAAGGTGAAGGCTAGCTGACAGGGGGCTGAGGAGGGTGGGCTCCTCTCAGCCCCCTGGTCCTCCCAGGCATCACCTGGGGACCCTCAACTTGGCATCCTGAACCAGCACTGCAGTTGCCACACAGAAAGGGCTTGCAGCTGGCCTCTGGCCTGAATAAAAGGAAGTGGGGGCTGAGAAGCAGGGATACAAACAGTTATTTAGGAAGAGTAATGCTCTTCCTAACCTGGGGCTGCTAACCTGTGGTTTCGGAGTCCAACTTGCCATTTTTCAAAATGATACACTGACTGTAGCTTAAAATACCCAAGACTCCATTCTTCTTTGCCTTAATCACAATCATTGAGCTTGGACAGAGGCTAATGATGGGTGGGTTCTGTTGTTGTTTGAGATTTTTTTGTTTTGTGCTCAGCTTTTATTATAAGCCAGGAGGACAAGAGGAGAAGGGGGTGACAGAAGATGAGATGTTTGGATGGCATCACTGACTCAATGAACATGAGTTTGAGCAAACTCTAAGAGATGGTGAAGGAAGGGAAGCCTGGTGTGCTGCAGTCCATGAGGTCAAAAAGAGTCAGACACGACTTAGGGACTGAATGACAAAGGGGCTCCTAGCCCACCTGGACCTGAAGTGCTGTGGCCTAGGCCCCTTCCTGACCCAAGGACTCAGCAACTCACACCACTGTCTCTGCTCAGGGGTCAAGACGTCCCCCGTGAGGTGCCTAATATAGTGCCTGATCCAGCATGGGCACTGGGTGGACATGGGCTGTTACTTGGCCTTAACAGAAGAGAATGTCTCTGTTGCTCTTTCTCTCTGCCTCTGTCTCTCCGTCTCTTTCTATCTCCCTGTTTCCCTGTCTCTCTCCCCACCACCTGCTCTCTTTCTCAATGATGGGGGCCTTCTCTCTCCTGCCCACCATCAAGCAGTCATTAGGACTAAAGCTAGCTTCCCTCATAGGGATCAGCCTGAGTCTCTGATGGACTGGTGGGGGCAGAGGATGTCTGCAAACCTCCTGAAAGCCTGTACACAAATTCCTCAAGGCCTGTAAACAAAGGGCTAGTGTCACCTTCCCTGAGGAGGGGGTCCAGGGTTCTTCTCAAATTCCCAAGAAGTCCAGAACCCCCGGTGGCATGGTCTTGCTTCACTAGCCTTCCCTGGACTGGCACTGATGTTCCTTCCATTGAGATACTGAATTCCTATTATCATGCAAATATGTTAACAGAATAACATTTTTACCTATCAGGAGTCATTAACGGGAGTTAATCTAGCAAATTAGAATAAGAAGCGAGAAGGCCATAGAGGGAAACTGCCTGATTTGGAGGCTTCCTGTGACCTTGAGGAGGTCACATCCCTATGCTCTGGGTTTGCTCTACAAAATAGAAAGACCCTGATTGGCAAGGTGATCTAAGTCCCCATTTGTGGGAGAGGCTGCAGATATCTTTGTTATCCTTCTAGCCCTCTTCACTCTCAAAGTGTATCATCTGCTTTCTCCCTGGGAGGGCCCTGGGGCTTTGACCACTGGCAGATCTGATTCCAGTTGCTTCTGGGAGTGGGAAATGAGGTGGCAGAGCTCAGGAGTGCTGTGGGGCCCTGGGAGGAGGGGGGGTCCCTGGAGAGGTGCTCTGAGGGGTCCTCTTCCCATCTCCGCACTGTCCTGGCTGGCCTCTGCCTTCCCGTCCTTCCTTCTTGGTCTCTGCCCACCTCCTGCTTCTCCATGAGGTGCCTCCCTCTCCAGGCTTCAGATCAAGCACTCAGTTCTACTCTTCTGACTCCCTTTTGGGGTCATGGTGTCTATGTCGGTAGCTTCCTTAGGTATTGCACAGAGCACAGTCTGGGCAGCTGTGTTCGTTAGCCCTGTGTGTCTGAAGCTTTCAATGACCACCCTGTATTCTGCTGACTTTTTTGAATTTACCAGGTTGTGAAATGTAATATACATACAGAAAGGTGCATAAAACATACCTGCTCAAATTAAAGGAGAGTTCTAAAGCACACAATCATATAAGTGTCACCTACATCAAGACATGTAACATTGCCAGTGCAGGAAGACCTCAAATGTCCCTTCCACACAGAGGGTCTTCTCTTGACTTTTATCATGACCAGTTCTTGCTCTCAGTGCTGCTGTTGCTATGGCAATGCTGCCCTGTTGTGCATCCCTACCCCCCGTAAGTCAGGCTTGCTTGTTGTGGAATGCAACACACAGGAATCATTCTGTGTGTATTCCAAGTCTAGCATCTTTCTGTTGATGCTACATGTGTGAGATTCACCCATGCATGTCCGTCTCTTTATTGCTGCTTAAGTAGCTCATTGTAAGTTCCTGTATCTAGTCCACCACTGATGGAGGTCTGGCTTGTTTCCAGTTTGGGGCTGCACTTGTCCAGGTGAGCTTCTGGACCAGGTATATGCCTGGGAGGGAAACCAGTAGGTCACAGGGAACATATGTGTTCAATTTTAATAGATTACCTGCAACTGGGTCACCAAGTGCTTGTAACAATTACTATGTTTACTATGTTTACTATGTTTCTGTTCTACACTCTCAACAAACAATGAAAGTGAAAGTGAAGTCGCTCAGTCATGTCCAACTCTTTGCGACCCCATGGGCTGTAGCCTATCAGGCTCCTCCATCCCTGGGATTTTCCAGGCAAGAGTGCTGGAGTGGATTGCCATTTCCTTCACCAGGAGATCTTCCCAACCCAGGGATTGAACCCGGGTCTCCCTCATTGCAGGCAGACGCTTTACCGTCTGAGCCATCCAATGTCAAATTTTGTCAAGCTCACAGGTGCAAAAGAGTATAGTCTAGTGATTTCCTTTTGCATTTCTCTGAGGATTAATAATATTGAGCACTTTTTCTTGCATTTCTTGGCCATTCCTGGCCAAGTGAAGTTGTTCAAGTCTGTTCAAAGTAAATAAATAAATAAATATTTATTTATTTATCTGTTTGCCAACAAAGGTCCATATAGCCAAAGCTATAGTTTTTCCAGTGATCATATACAGATGTTATAGCTGGATCAGAAAGAAGGCTGAGCACCACAGAATTGATGCTTTCCAATTGTGCTGAAGACTTTTGAGAGTCCCTTGGACAGCAAGGAGATCAAATCAGTCAATCCTAAAGGAAATCAACCATGAATATTCATTGGAAGGACAGATGTCAACAAAGGTTCATATGATCAAAGTCATGGTCTTTCCAATAGTCATGTATGAATGTGAGAGTTGGACCAGAAAGAAAGCTGAGAGCCAAAAAGTTGATGCTTTTGAACTGTGGTGTTGGAGAAGACTCTTGAAAATACCCTGGACTGCAAGCAGGTCAAACCAGTCAATCCTAAAGGAAATCAGTCCTGAATATTTATTGGAAGGACTGATGTTGAAGCTGAAGCTCTAATACTTTGGCCACCTGATGCGAAGAACTGACTCATTGGAAAAGACCCTGATGCTGGGAAAGACTGAAGGCAGGAAAAGAAGGGGGCGACAGAGGATGAGATGATCTGATGGCATCACTGACTCAATGGATGTGAGTTTGAGCAAACTCCAGGAGATAGTGAAGGACAGGGGAGCAGTCCATGGAATCACGAAGAATTGGACACTACTGAGCCACTGAATACTAACAACAATTTATCTGTTTGTCTGCGCTGGGTCTTACTTGTGGTGCACGAAATCAGTATATCTGCAGCATGTGGAATCTTAGTTTCCCAACCTGGAATTGAACCTGTGTCCCCTGCATTGCAAGGTGGATCCTTAACCATTGGACCACCAGGAAAGCCCCTATGCGACTACCTTTATCGTTTAGAAACATTTTACTTGGGATGTCTTAGAGCCTTGCCTCTCCCTCCTCCCATCAGCAAGTCAATTTCCAACGCCTCTCAGCTCTATCGTTCAATGGTTTTTCTTGGCTGTTCTCACTTTCCATGCTTTTCCATATTTGAAACTTCAGCCCGAGGTCTCCCGTATGGCTCAAGATCCACAGGAGTGCCATATGTGAACATGAAAGCCAAATCTCCATATGGTCCTCTCCAACTCAAGCCCTCCTCAGCCTGTCTGCACAGGACACATATTGACTGTTAGCTGGTGGCTCATGAGCTTTTCCACCTCAGCTCACCCACTTCCTCCCTAGATCCTTCACACTTTTAAAAGTTAGCTTCAACTTGCTAGTATTTGGCTGAGGATTTTTGCATCTATGTTCATGTACCCAATGTCCACAGCCACACAATTCATAATTGCCAAGGCACAGAGGCAACCTAAATGTCCAGTGACAGAGGAATAGATAGAGAATATGTGGTCCATGTATATAATGAACTATTACTCAGCCATAAGAAAGATCGAAATAATGTCATTTGCAGCAACGTGGATGGACATAGAGATGATTGTACTGAGTACAGTAAGGCAGACAGAGAAAGACAAATATCATGTATCACTTATATGTGTAATGTAAAAAGAATGATGTAGGTGAACTTATTTACAAAACAGAAGCAGACTCACAGACGTAGGAACCAAATGTATGCTTGCCAAAGTGGCAAGTTCTAAACCACACATACATGTAACTGCTACACTGGAGGAGGGGCACGTTAATTAGGAGTTTGGGATTAACGTACACATACCACAGTCTATAAGATAGATAACCAACAAGGACCTACTATATAGCACAGGGAACTATACTCAGTATATTTTAATAACCTAAAGCAGAAAAGAATATTAAAAAGAGTGTATATACATATTACATATATATATATATATATATAACTGAGCTGAATCACTTTGATGTACACCTGAAATGAACACAACATATATTGTGTTCATATCATATCAACATATCAACTATATTTCAATAAAAATTTTTTTAATCACAGAAAATAAAAAAATAAAGAAGAAACAAAAAACTTATTGAGGTGTAATTTACAAGCATTCAAAAGCACCCCCTTTGAAATACAGACTTGGATAAGCTCTGATACACATATAGACATAAGCCACCTGGAAGCGAGACCCCCTGTCCCCGACCCCGGCCCCTGGCCCCATGCAAACTCTGACCTGCTCTGTGTCTGTTCCAGAACCACACAGCATGTCCTTTCTGTCCCTTTGCTTCATTTTGCTCTTTGGCTTTATTGTGTGTTGGAACTCTAATCTTGTGTGTTGCTGGAGATGTTCCTTTGTGTGGTGGTACCACAGTGTCTGCAGCCAATCACCTGTAGATGAAAGCTGGGTCTTCTCCAGGCTGGGCTGTGACGATTAAAGCTCTGGTTTCATTTCTATATGGTAAATGCCCAGGGGTCTTCTCAGCTGGCTCAGAGGTAAAGAAACTGCCTGCCAATGCAGACACAGGAGACATGGGTTCTATTCCTGCATCAGAAAGATCCCTTAGAGGCGGAAATGGCAACCTACTCCGGTATTCTTGCCTGGAAAAGTCCATGGACAGAGGAGTCTGGTGGGTTACAGTACATGGGGTTGCAAAGTGTCTGACATGACTTAGCCACTGAGCACACATGCTAATGTCTAAGAGTCAATTGCTAGATTTCATGAGAAGTAAAGAATCTGTCCATCAAATGGTTTTCCAAAATGTCCAGTTACACCCAGCAACATCTGAGCACACCTGTTGCTCCTCATTCTTGTCACACATGTATTTTCACTTTGCCATTTAGCTAGTCCAGAACTATAAGGTGCTGTGCTAAGTCACATCGGCCATGTCCGACTCTTTGTGACTCTATGGACTGTAGCTTGCTAGGCTCCTCTGTCCATGAAATTTTCCAGGCAAGAATACTAGAGTGGGTTGCCATGCCCTCCTCCAGGGGATCTTCCTGACCCAGGGATTGAACCCATGTTTCTTACATCTCCTGCATTGGCAGGCAGGTTCTTTACCACTAGTGCCACTTCAGTTCAGTTCAGTCGCTCCGTTGTGTCCAACTCTTTGCAACCCCATGGACTGCAACACACCAGGCTTCCCTGTCCATCACCAATTTGCAAAGCTTGCTCACACTCATGTCTATGGAGTCGGTGATGCCATCCAACCATCTTATCTTCTGTCATCCCCTTCTCCTCCAGCCTTCAATCTTTCCCAGCATCAGGGTCTTTTCCAATGGGTCAGTTCTTCGCATCAGGTGGCCAAAGTATTGGAGTTTCAGCTTTAGCATCAGTCCTTCCAATGAGTATCCAGGACTGATTTCCTTTAGGATTGACTGGTTTGATCTTCTTGCTGTCCTAGGGACTCTCAAGAGTCTTCTGCAACATCAGTTCAAAAGCATCAATTCTTCGGCACTCAGCTTTCTTTATAGTCCAACTCTCACATCCGTACATGACTACTGGAAAAACCATAACTTTGACTAGATGGGCCTTTGTCAGCAAAGTAATGTCTCTGCTTTTTAATATACTGTCTAGGTTTGTCATAGCTTTCTTCCAAGGAGCAAGTGTCTTTTAATTTCATGGCTGCAGTCACCATCTGCAGTGATTTTGGAGCCCCCCCCAAATAAAGTCTCTCACTGTTCCCATTGTTTCCCCATCTATTTGCCATGAAGTGATGGGACCAGTTGCCATGGTCTTAGTTTTTTGAATGTTGAGTTTTAAGCCAGCTTCTTCACGCTCCTCTTTCACTTTCATCAGGAGGTTCTTCAGTTCCTCTTCCCTTTCTGCCATGAGGGTGGTGTCATCTGCATATTTGAGGTTATTGATATTTCTCCCAGCTATCTTGATTCTAGCTTGTGCTTCATCCAGTCCAGCATTTTGCATGACGTACTCTGAATATAAGTTAAATGAGCAAGGTGACTGCAGCCTTGATGTACTCCTTTCCCAATTTGGAACCAGTCTGTTGTTCCATGTCACCTACTATGGTGCTCTAGTGCCACCTACTATGTATAAAATCAGCACGATTTTTGAAAAGACAGTGATTTTCCCATTAAATTATCTTGATACCTTTATTGAAAGTTAATTGATTGTATAACTATGAACATATCTCTTGAATCTCTTTTCCGTTGCACTGACTTAAAAGTATATCCCTATGGGTGTCACTGTCTCAGTTATAGTGGTTTTATGGTAAGGACTGAAATCAAGACGTGGCAAGTCTCCCACTTCGCTATTTGTTTTGGATCTATGTTTGTATTGGCACCAAATTCATGTCAGGACCCTGAACTGTGCGAGTATGGCATTTGGAAGTGTGATATCTGCGAGGTGTTTGTGTTCAGATGAGATTGTTAGAGTGGGACCCCTCAGAAGAGTTGCGGTTCATGGCCCTCCTTGAAACCTAGCTTTCATCCTCCCTCTGTCCTCCCCTGTTTCACCATGTGGTCTTGGATTTTCCCACCACCAACCATAACTATGAAAAGTACATTTCTGCTGTTTAAACCACCCCATTTATGGCATTTTATTATAGCACCCAGAACACTTAGCCACTTTTTTGTTTCAAAATAATTTTGCCTGTTCTAGGTTATTTTGCATCTCTAGCTAAAGTTTAGAATCAGTTTGTCAATTACAAAAAAAAAAAAAAAAAAAAATCTTCTTGGATTTTGATAGGAATTATATGAATTTGTATATGTATTTGGGAAGAATTAACATTTTAAAGTAGAGTTTTTAGTCTTTAAGCAAGATATTCCTCTTCATTTATGTAGATTTTTCATTTCTTTCAGAAAAATTGTAGTTTTTCAGTGTATAGTTTTTCTGTGTATACATATATCCCCATATATTTACATATTTTTATATGTAAATAAAAATATGGGGGATATATAACAGTATATGGGGGCTTCCCAGGTGGCTCAGTAAAGAATCTGCCTACCAACGCGGGAGATGTAAGAGACATGGGTTCGCTTCCTGGGTCAGGAAGATCCCCTGGAGAAAGAAATAACAACCTACCCCAGTATTCTTGTCTGGAGAACCCCATGGGCACAGGAACCTAGTGGGCTACAGTCTACTGTGACCCTAGTGGGGTCACAAAGAGTCAGACACGACTTAGTGACTAAACAACAACACCTGTGAGTATAGTACATATGTTAGATGTATATAACTATATTGACCATACACAGATTCTTAAATATTTCACTTTTTTGATGCTATTATAAGCGACTATTTTTAAAATTTCATTTTCCATTTGTTTCTGTCATACAGAGATGAACTTTATTTTTGTATGTTGACTTCAGACAACTTGCTAGATTTAGCTATTTGTTGTGGCAATATTTTTGGAGTTTCCTGAGGATTTTTCTACATATTTACATGATCCTATCATCTACAAATAAAAACAGTTTTATTGCTTCCTGTCTAATTTGTAAGCCCTTTATTTCTTTTCCTTTGTTATTGCACTGGCTAGGAAGTTCTGTAAAATAGTGAATAAAAATAGTGAGAATAGACATCCTTGCCATGTTCCTGTAAGTATTCAGGCTTTCAGCATTAAGTGCAATTTTATCAATACAAATTGCTTTTGCTTTTGTTTTGTTTGGACTGTTTTATTTCATTTTTTACCTGTCCTTTATTTATTGAGGATGTTTCCTCTATTTCTACTTTGCTAAGAGTTTTTAATGTTGTGGGCCTTTAATTTTGTCAGATGCTTTTTCTTCATCCATTGAAATAACCATATGATTTTTTCCCTTTTATTATCTTAATGTAATAAAATAGATAGTTGATTTTTTGAATACTGAACGTAATTCATATTCCTGGGATAAGCATTAATTATCTTTTTATATAGCAATATATCTGAATTTAATTTGGTGAAATTGTATTGAGGATTTTTGCGTCTAATTTAATTAGGAATGCTGGTCTGTATTTTTTTTTTTTTTTATTCTGTCTTGGTTTCAACTCACAAATGAGCTGAGAAGCATTTATTCTTTTATTTTGTGAAAGAAGTTGTGTAAGACTAGTATAATTTCTTCATCAGTATGAAGACACATGGATCAGAATTTTCATTGTGGAAGGTCTTTAGTTGTGAATTCAATTGCTTTAATACATATGCAGCTATATCAAATTGTTTATTCTTGTATCGGTTTTAGTAACTTGCATCTTTTAAGCAATATGTGTATTTCATTTGAATTGTTGAACTTCTCATAAAGTTGTCCCTAACAACCTAGAGCATGCATGCTAAGTCACTTCAGTTGTGTCTGACTCTTTGCAACCCTATCAATGGTGGTCTGCCAGGCTCCTCTGTCCATGGGATTTTCCAGGCAAGAATACTGGAGTGGGTTGTCAAGCCCTCCTCAGGGGGGTGTTCTTGACCCAGGAATTGAACCAGGGTCTCTTATATCTCCTGCATTGTCAGGCAGGTTCTTTACCACTAGTGCTACCTGGGAAGCCCCAACAACCTAATATTTCCCTTTTATTGTCTGAATGATCTATATACCACCTTTATTTTGATATGTTGTCTGATTTTGTTTTGTCTCCTTTTTATTAGTCTAGCTGGAGTTTATGCTTTTAATGGTTATTTCAAAGAACTAGTTTTTTAAGCAATTTATTCTCTCTTGATATTTTATTCACTGGGATTTTCAATCCTGCCTTTAGTATTTCCTTAGTTTACTTGCTTTTTAAAAAATCTGCTTTTTTTCTTTATAAATTCTTAAAGTGGAAAAAATAAATCAGTGATCTTGATCTTACAACTTTATTCTTTGTCATATAAACACTCACAGCTATAAATTTCACTCTAAGTGCTTTTAGCTATATCACACAAAATTTCACATGCTGTGTTTTCATTACCATTCAGTTTCAAACATGTTCTAATTTCTTTTGTGATTTCTTCCTTACGTTCTCATTATATTCAGCTTAAAATATATTCTATTGCTCTTGCAAACTTTTCTTAAGAGTGTTTGTTGTTTGCTTTCTAAAGATTTGGATATAATCCAGATACCTTTTTGGTTCTTTTATTTCTAATAAAATGTTACTATGGCCAGACACATGCTGTGTCTGACTTTAATATTTTAAATTTATTGACTTGTTTTATGGGCCAGCATATGGCTTAAATTGATGAAGGTTACACATGCACTTGAAAAGAAAATATATTCTTCTGTTGATTGGAATAACTTCCTATAAATGCCAAGTAGGTCAAAGTGATTGACAGTGTTGTTCAAGTCTTCTGTAGCGCCCTGGTTTTCAATCCAATTGTTGTCCTGTTGATACAAAAATGGGACTATGGAAACTGTAATCTTGAATATATCTGTCTTCTTTCAATTCTGTAGGTTTTGCTCAGTATGTTTTGAAGTTCTCTTATCCATTGCATACATAGAATTGTCATTTCTTCTGGATAAAGAGATATTTTTATCATTATTAAATATTATTTTTCCCTGGTAATATTTCTTGTCCTGAAATCTACTACGTCTGAAAATAATGTAGCCATTTGAGTTTTCTTATGATTATTTTTATCATGGTATATGCCATCCCCATTTTATTTTTCACTTTTAACATATCAGTTACTTTTTTTAATCAGTCTTTATATTGTGTAGTGTGTCTCTTATAAACAGTACATAAAAAACACCTAGTTTTTTAATCAGTTTTTTTAACCAGTGCTGGAATGAGCTCATACAAGTTCATAAGAGTTGACTGTTAACTTTATAAGAATTTTGCAAGCCAGTGGATGTCATGTCATAGCTTGAACTTGGCTATAGTGGGAGTACTTACACCACATAAATCAGCAATTGATACAAATTAGGACTTGTATTCTTCCAGAGAGTTAGTGGTTAAACATTTTCCAGTAGACCACTGATTTTGCTTATTTCTATCCTGATTACATCTGCCCTTAATTTGACTACTTTGACTACTTACATTTATTGTAATTATTGACACAATTAAGTCCAAGTCTCTCATGTTTCAATTTGTGTCATATTCTCTCTGATCTCCTTTCCCCTTTCTTCTTGCCTTAACTTTGGATTATCTTTCAGTATTTCATGATATCTCCATCCTGGGTTACACCTTTTCATTTTAACTTTTGTGATTTTTATAGATCTCATCATACACACTATAGTAAGGTTATGCTCAAAATCCTTCAAGCTAGGCTTCAGCGTTATATGAACTGAGAATTTCTAGATGTCCAATCTGGGTTTAGAAAAGGCAGAGGAACCAGAGATCAAATTACCAGCATTCACTGGATCATAGAGAAAACAAGGGAATTCCAGAAAAACATCTACGTCATTTCATTGACTATGTTAAAGTCTTTGACTGTGTTGATCATAATAAACTGTGGAAAACTCTTAAAGAGATGGGAGTACCAGACCATCTTACCTGTCTCCTGAGATACCTGTATGCAGGTCAAGAAACAACAATTAGAATCTTGTTTGGAACAACAGACTGGTTCAAAATTGAGAAAGAAGTACAACAGGGTTGTTTATTATTACCCTGTTTATTTAACTTATATGCAGAGCACATCATGTGAAATGTTGGGCTGGATGAGTTACAAGCTGGAATCAAGATTGCCAGGAGAAATATCAACAACTTTAGATATGTGGCTGACTCCAGTTTAATGGCAGAAAGCAAAGAGGGTCTAAAGAGTCTCTTGATGAAAGTGAGAGGAGAGTGAAAAAGCCGGCTTAAAAGTCAATATGAAAAAAAAAAAAAAACAAAAAACTAAGATCATGGCATCCAGTCCCACCACTTCATTGCAAATAGAAGGGAAAAAGGTGGAAGTCGTGACAGATTTCCTCTTCTTGGACTCTAAAATTACTGTGGATGGTGACTGCAGCCTCGAAATTAGATACTTGCTTCTTGGCAGGAGACCTGTGCTCCATCCCTGGTTTGGGAAGACACGCTGGAGAAGGGAACAGCTACCCACTCCAGTATTCTGGCCTGGAGAATTCCACTGGACTGTATAGTTCGTGGGTCACAAAGAGTCAGACACAATTGAGCGAATTTCACTTTTCACTTTCTTGGCAGGAAAGCCATGACAAAACTAGACAGTGTATTGAAAAGCAAAGACATCACTTTGCTGACAAATGTTGGTATAGTTAAGGTTATGATCTTTCCAGTAGTCATGTATGGATGTGAGAGGTGGACCATAAAGAAGGCTGAGCACCAAAGAACTGATGCTTTCAAACTGTGGTGCTGAAGAAGACTCTTGAGAGTCCATTGGATAACAAGAAGATCAAACTGGTCAACCTTTAAAGGAAATCAACCCTAAATACTCATTGGAGGACTGATGATAAAGCTGAAGCTACAATAATTTGGCCATCTGATGTGAACAGCTGACTCATGGGAAAAGACTCTGATGCTGGGAAAGATTGAAGACAGAAGGAGAAGAGGGCAACAGAGGATGAGATGGTTGGATGGTGTCACCAATTTAATAGATATGAACTTGGACAAACTTTGGGAGATAGTGAGGGACAGAGAAGCCTGGTATGCTTCAGTCCATGGGGTTGTGAAAAGTCAGACATTACTTGGTGACAGAAAAACAACAACATCATACTCATTTTAACTGAGGACAGTCTAACTTCAACTAAGATTATGCCCTTATGTCTACTATGTAGACTTTTTGTGACCACATGGACTGTAGCCCACCAGGTTCCTCCATCCATGGAATTCTCTAGGCAAGAATACTGGGAGTGGGTAGCCATTCCATTCCCCAGGGATCTTCCTGACCCAAGTATCAAACCTGAGTCTCTTGCATTGAAGATAGATTCCTTACCATCTGAGCCACCAGGGAAGCCCACATCCCCTATAGCCACTTTATAGTAATAATTTTCCATCTCTCCTTTTCACCCTTTGTGTTAATATTGTCAGATATATCACTGCTTTAAATTACACAGAACACTGTAATTTTTGCTTTAAATAGTAATTTATCTTTTTAAAAGTTAAGATGAAAAGAACCTATTTTAAATTGACCCACATATTTACCATTATTGAAGGCCTTCATTGCTTTGAGTAGATCTGAGTTTTCTTTGATATCATTGTCCTTCAGAATGAAAAACTTGAACATTTCTCAGTACAGGTCTGCTGACCAGATTCTCTCAGCTTTTGTTGCCTTTAAAAGTCTTTATTTTGGGAGGAATAGGACAGGGAGACCACTTTCTTCCCCACAAATTCATCAAAAGAACATTTGAATGCTGAGTAAATTCCACAAAACAACTTCTGAATGCTGGCAGAGGGCATCAGGCACCCAGAAAAGCAGCCCATTGTCTTCAAAAGGAGGTAGGAAAAAAATATAAAAGATAAAAAGAGAGACAAAAGAGGTAGGGACGGAGCTCCGTCCCAGGAAGGGAGTCTTAAAATAGAGAGAAGTTTCCAAACACCAGGAAACACTTTCACTGCTGAGTCTGTGGCGAGCCTTGGAACCACAGAGGGCAACATAACCGGGAGACAAAATTAATAAATAATTAAACCCCACAGATTACGTGCCCAACGGTAACTCCCCCAGCAGAGAAGCAGCGCAGATGCCTGCATCCATCAGCAAGGCTGGGCAGGGAGGCGTGGGCTGCATTGCTTAGAATAAGGACTGGGCCTGAATGCCCCGAGGGCAGTCTGAGGGAACTAACTTGGGATAGCAAACCAGACTGTGGGATAGCTACCACGCGAAAAGCCCTAACCTAAGACACCACCAGGCCTACTCATAGAACAAAGGACTGAGCAGAGCTAGCCGGCTGCAGCCCGGCCCATCCCCCTCCAGTGACAGGCAGGCAAGGGTAGCCAGAGCCGGAAGGGGGCAATTGCAGCCCCAGAGAAATATTATCTACCAAACTGCAAGCAGGTTTCATTGCTAACCAAGACTTCTTGGGATTCTGGACAGTCAACATCTGCCTGAGAAGGTGCACCGGTTGTACACCCAGAAGACCAAGCAGCAGGGATGGGGGAGGCAATAAGTCGCATTGACCGCACTCTCTAAACACCTGATCACCTGAGCTGCTTGGACCTGGGAAAGGCACAAAACGCAGGCCCAAATGAGTCTGCGCCTCTGAGGACTACCCAAGTGCCTGAACCTGAGCAGCTTAGACCTGGGAGGTGCATGCAGCCCAGGGCCGGCCTCAGACGGTTCCCGGTGGAGCAACCTAGAGCCTGAGCAGTGTAGACAGGGAAAACACACACACTAAGAGCGGGGGCAAACCCAGTGTGGCTGAGACACTGCAAGCACTCCCCACACACGCCAGTGTATTTGTTGCAGCCTCCCTCCCTCCCCACAGCGCAACTGAACAAGTGAGCCTAAAAAGTGTCCACCACCGCCCCCCTTGTATCAGGGCAGAAATCAGACACTGAAGAGACCAGCAAACAGAAGAAGCTAAAACAGAGGGAACCTCCTTGGAAGTGACAGGTACAATAGATTAAAACCCTGTAGTTAATACCAGCTACATAGGAAGGGGCCTATAGATCTTGAGAAATATAAGCCAGATCAAGGAACTATCCAAAAATGAACTGACCCCACACTGCCCACAACAACATCAGAGAAAGTCCTAGATATATTTTTACTATCATTCTGTAATTAAAAAAATTTTTTTTATATTTTAAGTCCTCTATTACTCCTTTAATTTTCATTTTTATAACCTACTATTACTTTACAAAAAAAAAAAGAGAGACCCTATTTTTTAAAGCAAACTTCATGTATATATATATATATATATAATATAATTTTTGTGACTTTTTATTTATTTATTTATCTTATTTTATTTATTTTTGGAAATCCAACCTCTACTCTAGATTTTTAATCTTTGCTTTTCGGTATTTGTTATTAATTTTGTACCTTTAAGAACCCAATCTTCAGTATCCATTTTTAATTGGGAGTGAGATTACTGGCTTGGCTGCTCTCTCCCTCTTTGGACTCTCCTTTTTCTCCACCAGGTTGCCTATATCTCCTCCCTCCCCCTTCTCTTCTCTACCCAACTCTGTGAATCTCTTTGTGGGTTCTGGACAGTGGAGAACACTTAGGGAACTGATTACTGGCTGGATCTTTCTCTCCTTTTGATTCCCCACTTTATCCTCCTGGCCACCTCTGTTTCCTTCCTCCTCATTCTCTTCTCTGTATAACTCCGTGAACATCTCTGAGCAGTCCAGACTGTGGAGCGCACATAAGGAAGTGATTACTGGCTAGCCTGCTGTTTCCTCTTTTGATTCCACCTCATCTCAACCTGGTCACCTCTATCTCCCTCTTCCCTCTTCTCTTCTGCATGTAACTCTGTGAACCTCTCTGGGTGTCCCTTACTGTGGAGAAACTCTTCATCTTTAACCTAGATGTTTTATCAATGGTGCTGTATAGATGGAGAAGTCTTGAGGCTACTGTAAAAATAAGACTGAAAACCAGAAGCAGGAGGCTTAAGTCCAAATCTTGAGAACACCAGAGAACTCCTGACTCCAGGGAACATTAATCGACAGGAGCTCATCAAACGCCTCCATACCTACACTGAAACCAAGCACCACCCAAGGGCTAACAAGTTCCAGAGCAAGACATACCATGCAAATTATCCAGCACCACAGGAACACAGCCCTGAGATTCAATATTCAGGCTGCCCAAAGTCACTCCAAACCCACTGACATCTCATAACTCATTATTGGACACTTCATTGCACTTCAGAGAGAAGAAATCCAGCTCTACCCACCAGAACACCAACACAAGCTTCCCTAACCAGGAAACCTTGACAAGCCACCCATACAACCCCACCCACGGTGAGGAAACTCCACAATAAAGAGAATTCCACAAACTGCCAGAATACAGAAAGGCCACCCCAAACACAGCAATATAAACAAGATGAAGAGACAGAGGAATATCCAGCAGGTAGAGGAACAGGATAAATGCCCACCAAACCAAACAAAAGAGGAAGAGATAGGGAATCTACCTGATAAAGAATTCCGAATAATGATAGTGAAAATGGCCCCAAATCCTGAAAACAAAATGGAATCACAGCTAAATAGCCTGGAGACAAGGATTGAGAAAATGCAAGAAAGGTTTAACAAAGACCTAGAAGAAATAAAAAGAGTCAATATATAATGAATAATGCAATAAATGATATCAAACACTCTGGAGGGAACAAATAGCAGAATAACAGAGGCAGAAGATAGGATTAGTGAGGTAGAAGATAGAATGGTAGAAATAAATGAATCAGAGAGGAAAAAAGAAAAACAAATTAAAAGAAATGAGGACAATCACAGAGACTTCTGGGACAATGTTAAACGCCCCAACATTCAAATCATAGGAGTCCCAGAAGAAGAAGACAAAAAGAAAGACCATGAGAAAATACTTGAGGAGATAATAGTTGAAAACTTCCCTAAAATGGGGAAGGAAATAATCACCCAAGTCCAAGAAACCCAGAGAGTCCCAAACAGGATAAACCCAAGGCGAAACACCCCAAGACACATATTAATCAAATTAACAAAGATCAAACACAAAGAACAAATATTAAAAGCAGAAGGGAAAAACAACAAATAACACCCAAGGGGATTCGCATAAGGATAACAGCTGATCTTTCAAACTCTTCAGGCCAGGAGGGAATGGCAAGACA
Organism: Bos indicus; assembly: GCF_029378745.1. Lineage (NCBI taxonomy): Eukaryota > Metazoa > Chordata > Mammalia > Artiodactyla > Bovidae > Bos > Bos indicus. The sequence goes on from NC_091775.1 coordinate 49,314,689, forward strand.
TACTTAAAGTGATGAAAGAAAACAATCTACAGCCCAGATTACTGTGCCCAGGAAGGATCTCATTCAAGTATGAAGGAGAAATCAAAAGCTTTACAGACAAGCAAAAGCTGAGAGAATTCTGCACCACCAAACCAGCTCTCCAACAAATACTAAAGGATCTTCTCTAGACAGGAAACGCAATAAAGTAAATGGCAACGGGATCGTACTTATCAACAATTACCTTAAACACAAATGGGTTGAATGCCCCAACCAAAAGACAAAGACTGGCTGAATGGATAAAAAAAACAAGACCCCTATCTATACATGTTGTCTACAAGAGACCCACCTCAAAACAAGGGACATATACAGACTGAAAGTGAAGGGCTGGAAAAAGATTTTCCACGCAAATAGAGACCAAAAGAAAGCAGGAGTAGCAATACTCATATCAGATAAAATAGACTTTAAAACAAAGGCTGTGAAAAGAGACAAAGAAGGACACTACATTCTGATCAAAGGATCAATCCAAGAAGAAAATATAACAAGTATAAATATATATGCACCCAACATAGGAGCACCACAATATGTAAGACAAATGCTAACAAGTATGAAAGGGTAAATTAACAATAACACAATAATAGTGGGAGACTTTAATACCCCACTCACACCTATGGATAGATCAACTAAACAGAAAATTAACAAGGAAACACAAACTTTAAATGATACACTAGACCAGCTAGACCTAATTGATATCTATAGGACATTTCACCCCAAAACAATGAATTTCACCTTTCCCTCAAGTGCACATGGAACCTTCTCCAGGGTAGATCACATCCTAGGCCATAAATCTAGCCTTGGTAAATTCAAAAAAATAGAAATCATTCCAAGCATCTTTTCTGACCACAATGCAGTAAGATTAGATCTCAATTACAGGAGAAAAACTATTAAAAATTCCAACATATGGAGATGAACAACACGCTGCTGAATAACCAACAAATCACAGAAGAAATAAAAAAAGAAATCAAAGTATGCATAGAAACGAATGAAAATGAAACACAACAACCCAAAACCTGTGGGACACTGTAAAAGCAGTACTAAGGGGAAGGTTCATAGCAATACAGGCATACCTCAAGAAACAAGAAAAAAGTCAAATAAATAACCTAACTCTACACCTAAAGCAACTAGAAAAGGAAGAAATGAAGAACCCCAGGGTTAGTAGAAGGAAAGAAATCTTTAAAATTAGGGCAGAAATAAATGCAAAAGAAACAAAAGAGACCATAGCAAAAGTCAACAAAGCCAAAAGCTGGTTCTTTGAGAGGATAAATAAAATTGACAAACCACTAGCCAGACTCATCAAGAAACAAAGGGAGAAAAATCAAATTAATAAAATTAGAAATGAAAATGGAGAGATCATAACAGACAACACAAAAATGCAAAGGATCATAAGAGACTACTATCAGCAATTATATGCCAATAAAATGGACAACTTGGAAGAAATGGACAAATTCTTAGAAAAGTACAACTTTCCAAAACTGAACCAGGAAGAAATAGAAAATCTTAACAGACCCATCACAAGCACGGAAATTGAAACTAATCAGAAATCTTCCAGCAAACAAAAGCCCAGGTCCAGACAGCTTCACAGCTGAATTCTACCAAAAATTTAGAGAAGAGCTAACACCTATCCTACTCAAACTCTTCCAGAAAATTGCAGAGGAAAGTAAACTTCCAAACTCATTCTATGAAGCCACCATCACCCTAATACCAAAACCTGACAAAGATGCCACCAAAAAAAGAAAACTAAAGGCCAGTATCACTGATGAACATAGGTGCAAAAATCCTTAACAAAATTCTAGCAATCAGAATCCAACAACACCAAGACCAAGTGAGCTCAGTGCAATCAGAATCCAACAACACCATGACCAAGTGGGCTTTATCCCAGGGATGCAAGGATTCTTCAATATCCACAAATCAATCAATGTAATACACCACATTAACAAATTGAAAAATAAAAGCCATATGATTATCTTAATAGATGCAGAGAAAGCCTTTGACAAATTTCAACATCCATTTATGATTAAAAACTCTCCAGAAAGCAGGAATAGAAGGAACATACCTCAACATACCTCAAAAGCTATATATTACAAACCCACGGCAAACATTATCCTCAATGGTGAAAAATTGAAAGCATTTCCCCTAAAGCCAGGAAAAAGACAAGGGTGCCCAGTTTTACCACTACTATTCAACATAGTTTTGGAAGTTTTGGCCACAGCAATAAGAGCAGAAAAAGAAATAAAAGGAATCCAAATTGGAAAAGAAGAAGTAAAACTCACTGTTTGCAGATGACATGATCCTCTACATAGAAAACCCTAAAGACTCCACCAGAAAATTACTAGAGCTAATCAATGAATATAGTAAAGCTGCAGGATATAAAATCAACACACAGAAATCCCTTGCATTCCTATACACTAATAATGAGAAAATTGAAAGACAAATTAAGGAAACAATTCCATTCACAATTGCAATGAAAAGAATAAAATACTTAGGAATATAACTACCTAAAAAGAAATGAAAGACCTATATATAGAAAACTATAAAACCCTGGTGAAAGAAATCAAAGAGGACACTAATAGATGGAGAAATATACCATGTTCATGGATTGGAAGAATCAATATAGTGAAAATGAGTATACTACCCAAAGAAATCTATAGATTCAATGCAATCCCTATTAAGCTACCAACGATATTTTTCACAGAGCCAGAACAAATAATTTCACAATTTGTATGGAAATACAAAAAACCTCAAATAGCCAAAGCAATCTTGAGAAAGAAGAATGAAACTGGAGGAATCAACCTGCCTGACTTCAGGCTCTACTACAAAGCCACAGTCATCAAGACAGTATGGTACTGACACAAAGACAGAAAGATAGATCAATGGAACAAAATAGAAAGCCCAGAGATAAATCTACACACCTATGGACAACTTATCTTTGACAAAGGAGGCAAGAATATACAATGGATAAAAGACAATCTCTTTAACAAGTGGTGCTGGGAAAACTGGTCAACCACTTGTAAAAGAATGAAACTAGAACACTTTCTAACACCATACACAAAAATAAACTCAAAATGGATTAAAGATCTAAACATGAGACCAGAAACTATAAAACTCCTAGAAGAGAACATAGGCAAAACACTCTCCGACATAAATCACAGCAGGATCCTCTATGACCCACCTCCCAGAATATTGGAAATAAAAGCAAAAATAAACAAATGGGACCTAATTAAAATTAAAAGCTTCTGTACAACAAAGCAAACTATAAGCAAGGTGAAAAGACAGCCTTCAGAATGGGAGAAAATAATAGCAAATGAAGCAACTGACAAAGAATTAATCTCAAAAATATACAAGCAACTCCTGCAGCTCAATTCCAGAAAAATAAACAACTCAATCAAAAAATGGGCCAAAGAACTAAACAGAAATTTCTCCAAAGAAGGCATACAGATGGATAATAAACAAATGAAAAGATGCTCAACATCACTCATTATCAGAGAAATGCAAACCAAAACCACAATGAGGTACCATCTCACGGCAGTCAGAATGGCTGCGATACAAAAGTCTACAAGCAATAAATTCTAGAGAGGGTGTGGAGAAAAGGGAACCCTCTTACACTGTTGGTGGGAATGCAAACTAGTACAGCCACTATGGAGAACAGTGTGGAGATTTCTTAAAAAACTGGAAATAGAACTGCCATATGACCCAGCAATCCCACTGCTGGGCATACACACCGAGGAAACCAGAATTGAAAGATACACGTGTACCCCAATGTTCACCACAGCACTGTTTATAATAGCCAGGACATGGAAGCAACCTAGATGTCCATCAGCAGATGAATGGATAAGAAAGCTGTGGTACATATACACAATGGAGTGTTACTCAGCCATTAAAAAGAATACATTTGAATCAGTTCTAATGAGGTGGATGAAACTGGAGCCTATTATACAGAGTGAAGTGAGCCAGAAAGAAAAAACACCAATACAGTATACTAACACATATATATGGAATTTAGAAAGATGGTAACGATAACCCTGTATGTGAGACAGCAAAAGAGACACAGATATATAGAACAATCTTTTGGACTCTGTGGGAGAGGGCGAGGGTGGGATGATTTGGGAGAATGGCATTGAAACATGTATAATATCATATGTGAAACGAATCACCAGTTCAGGTTCTATGCATGATACAGGATGCTCGGGGCTGGTGCACTGGAATGACCCAGAGGGATGGTATGGGGAGGGAGGTGGGAGGGGGATTCAGGATGGGGAACACGTGTACACCTGTGGCAGATTCATGTTGATGTATGGCAAAACCAGTACAATATTGTAAAGTTTAAAAAAAAAATAAAAGTCTTTATTCCCCGCCCCCCACCCTTAAAGGTGTTTTTCCACCATTTTCTATCTTGCATAGTTTTTTGAGAATAACAAAGATAAGTCCTATCTTTGTTCCCCTGAATAGACAGTGTTTTTTCTTTGAATATTTTTTAAGATTTTCTCTATCATTAGTTTTCAAGAATTGGGTGGTAATGTGGCTTTTTGTGGTTTTCTTTATGTTTATTCTCTTAGTCTCTGAGGCTTCTTGGATCTGTGAGCTATAGTTCTACAAGATTGGAGAAATTTCAACCATTATTTCTTCAAATGTTTTTCTGACCCCATTTCATTCTCTCTTTCTGGGACTCCAATTATAAATATGTTACACTGCTTGATTTTGTCCTTCAGATTGTTAAAGCTTTGTTTATTTATCTTTTTTCTTTCTATATTTCAATTGGATAATTTATATTTCTGTATTTCAGGTTCATTGGTCTTTTCTTAAGCATTTAATCTGTTAAACTGATCCAGGGAATTTTTCATTTCAGATATTTTATTTTTCAGATTTATATGTTTTTTAATATCTTTTTCTCCTAATTTTTATATCTCCCAGTAAGCCCTTAAGTATATTTATAATTACTGTTTTAAGGACTTCGGATTTAATGCCACCCATCTCTCTAATTTCTGGGTCTGTTTCTATTAAATGCTTTCTCCCTGTAATTAGTCACTCAGTCTACTTTCTCATGTCTAGTAATTTTTATTTGATGCTAAACAGTTTGAATATTACAATGTTGAGGGCATGCATTTTGTTAACCTTTAGAATACTGTGAATTTTGTTTTGGGTGCAACTTAGTTGCTCATCAATCAATTTGATCCTTTTGAGACTTTTTTTTTTTCATTTTTTTAAGGACAAGTGTAGAGTAGACTTTAATCTATGGTAGTTTAGCCCTACTAATAAGGCATAACTCTCTAAGGTCTCTCTGAGTGTCACAAATGTTAAACACTGTAGCTGTTCGGACCTCACAATTCCAGAAACCCTGTGTGGATTTCAAGAGTTGCTTACTTTAAAACTCGTTGGTAGTTCCTAACTAAGCCTTATGAAGTTTCATTCTATGCTACTCAGCATTTAGCAAGATTCCTGAGAAACTCTAGGTAGGTTTCTGGAGCTCTTTTTTTTTCACCATGATTCTCTCCTCTCCAGTGTTGACTGCTATCCAAGAATATTGTAGTGGGTAGCCATTCCCTTCTCCAGAGGATCTTTCCAACCCAGGGATCAAACCCAGGTCTCCCACTTTGTGGGAAGATTTTTTACTATCTAAGCCAACAGGAAGCCCAATTCCAACCTCAGAATCCCCAAATTCCAATCTCTTCTCTTCAAATCAATGACACTACCCTTGTCTACCTATGTTCCCTCACCTTATACCATAGCATGAAAAGTACCTCCAGAGACAAGGCAATCACTTCATTAATCTCTGTCACAGGTCACAGTCCTATACTGCCAAGTCTCCAATGCTTCATCCAGTTTTCTAGTTGCTTAGACAGGAACACAGATCTGGTACCATTTTATCCAAGTTGATGGAAGAAGAAATGTATCCTCCTGTCACTTTCAAGTCAATAAATCCAACCCAGTCTTTCACTCGGTGTTTGGCCTCTCATCTCTAACTACCTAAAATACATCCTGCCCTGCCATTATCTCTGAGTCACTATGTTCCAAAGTGAACTCTTTATCTTCACTTCCATCAACTCTTCCTTCCAGTGCCCTTGTGTTTGCTGAGCTCAAAATCTTGGTCATCTTTAAACATTAGCTCAATTATCCATATCCTCTTGAAAATCAGTGCCAATTTCAAGGCATGCCAGTTTTTCCTCAAGGATCTTTTAAATAGACTCCCTTGTCTCTCTTTCGACTGCAACCTTATTGGGACAGATCCTCATCAACTAAATAACAGCTTTCTAAATGACAGACTGAGGGAGGAAGCTGGATGATGCCATAAAGCCTGGAAGAACAAGAATACCTCTCAATGATCAACAGGGCTTTTCAGTCACATCCTGTCTACTCCATTTCCTGTGCCCTGGTTACCTGAAGAGCTTTATTAATGCCCTCCATCATGCTCTCTCTCATCTCTGAATCTCCCCATACAACTCTTCCTTTTCTTGGTCCAGTCTTCTTTCTCACCTCTTCTTTTTTTTTTTTTTTGTCTAATTAAAAAAATATATATATTCATCTCTTACTTCTAACCATATTTTGTCTCCATTCTTCTACCTATCCATCAGTTCTCAAAGTAAACATTTCTCCTTTCACAAAAGTTTCCCTTCCCTACTTTTCCACAGATGAAATTTGGTGGCCTGGGTTTCTTTCTCAATAGAACATTTCTCCTATTACATGGTTATATTTCATAAACTGTATCCTCCACTAGATTCTGGGATGAGGCTCATGAAACCCATGTATTCATGGTGCTGCTATAATCACCATCCTATGTTCCTGTATTTAGCATAGGATGTGGCATTTGTGGGATGTTCACTCCCTTGGATGGCAAGAAGTTCAAACCAGTCAATCCTAAAGGAAATCAACCCTGAATATTCATTGGAAGGACTGATGCTGAAACTGAAGCACTAATACTTTGGCCACCAGATGGAAAGAGCAGACTCATTGGAAAAGACCCTGATGCTGGGAAAGATTGAAGGCAAGAGGAGAAGAGGACGACAGAAGATCAGATGGTTATATGGCATCACTGACTCAATGGACATGAATTTGTGCAAACTTCAGGAGACAGTGAAGGACGGGGAAGCCTAGTGTGCTGCATGCAGTCCATGGGGTCACAGAGAGTCAGACATGACTTAGTGATAAACAGTAGCAATAAATATTGGTTGCATACATGAATGTCCAGATGAAGAAATAATGGTGATACTTACATTGTATGCTCTTGGTTCTATCAATGGAAACAACAGAATCAGAGACTTACAGGAAGTCCGAGTTAGAATAGTCCTGAACAAACTTTGTCTAATTTTCCATTTGGTGAAACCATCCCCTTGCCATTCCCTAGTAAATGGTCATCTAGGCTGTGTTGATCCAATTTGATAGTGGGAACTTACTCTTTGCCATGGCAGCCTGTTCTATTTCTGAACTATTTTACTGTTAGAAACTGCACCTGAATCTTCTGCATAGCTTCCATCCATTGGCCTTGTTCTTCCCTCAGAATCTGTGTAGAGAAGAGTCCTACGTTCCAATGATAGCTGTTAACCATTCAAAGAGTTCCTGCAGGTCCCAAGTCTTCTTGATAATAATGATTGCCACTATATTAGCTGATGTTTCTCAAGGATTTACCAGCTTATTTGAGTTTGACAACAATTCGCTGAGATAGTTTATATCATCAGTACCATTTTAGAGACAAGGAAACTGGTGCACACAGGGAGATTCCCTATAGAGAGAGGCAGAAGTCCCAGATGTTTGAGTTCCCCCAGTTCAGGCTCCAGACTCATGAGTGATGGAGCCTTCAGAGGGTTCCAGCCCCAAATGCCCTCTGATTGCAACCGGGTGAGAGACCTGGAGGGAGAGCTGCCCAGTTGAGTCCAGTCAACCACAGAAGAGTTTATGCTCAATCATGTCTGATTCTTTGCAAATCTATGGATATGCCCAAAGAGGATAGCCCATCAAGGGGATCTTTCCAACGCAGGGATCAAATCTGCATCTCTTGCATCTCCTGCATTGGCAGATGGATTCCTTACCACTGTACCACCAAGACAAGAAACAAAATGACAATGCTAATTTTAAGCCACCATGAGGTGGCTTGTTATACAGCCAAAGACAGTCAAATGACCGACCTCACCCCACACTAGCCAGAGTTAGGGAAGATCCTGATCTAAGTGTGCACAAGCTGTATGCTCAGTAGATGTTGCCTGTTGCTCTACCATGGCTTCCAGTTCATCTCTTAGGGTGATAGGCCCTACACTTCAGACCAAACATGGTAGGAACGCAGAGCAGGGTGGACCAATCCCAAGTCAGTGTGTGTGTGACAATGTGAGGAGTTGGAGATAAGAACACTGAATGAGGAGAAATGAAAGTATTTTGAATGGAGAAATTTAAAGCATTTTTCCTGGGAGAAGGTCAATTTAGGCTAAGCAGACTACTTAAGCATGGACTTCAAAGAATTAGCCATACCAGGGTACCAATGCTTTGGTCCCTGGGGTTGAAGCATAGGACAAATTGGGAGCAGGCCAAAAAGACTGGGAAGGGGAGGAGGAGTCCTTTCAATCTGATGCCTTTTGAAGGACAAGTACAGCTTCCCACTGGCAGGATATATCCATGTTTGGACCTTTCTTCATTTCATTCTCCTCTGGTTTATCTTACCCAAGTGTCAGAAACAAGAGGAATGGCCCTACCATCTTATCTCAAGAATGAACTAGCATCATTTATGAGATGCTAGCAGAAGGGCTACAGCAGTAAAAGATAAAGCCTTGCTTTGATCATTGTGCCACCATATTTCCTGAAGTTGACATTGTAACATCTTACTTGGACAGATGCTCCTTTTGGCTCCTTCTGTGCTCAGCTCAGCATTCCAAACTGCAGGTGGGGTACTGTGGGGTGCATGCCTGTGCTTCTGGAACACAGCCAGAAAAGAATAAAAAGGAGGTAGACTGTCTCTCCCAGGTGCCCAGCAAAGGCCCGCAAGTACCCAGCAGTTCGATCTGCATGCTTTCTGTGATGTTTGATCTTCTTACACTTACCACTGGTCAGAGTTCAAACCTTAATCCAAGGAGAAGAAAGAAATCTCCTTTGTGGGGAAGTGTTCACCTTGATCAACTTTCAAATGGGGCACAGATAACCATAAACACCTGTTAATCACTAGTCTACCTATAAAGTAAAGTTGACTGGATGCAACTGAGACTAAGAGCCCACCTTCAAGAGAAGGTAAAATGTCCACTTAAGAGAATGAGGATTTATTTTCCATTGAATTAAATAAACCTTCCCCTGGGTGTCAGTTTCCAAAGGTCTGCTTTTTTCTAGACCAAGAATAAATTCAAGGGTGTCTATCCTCTGGGTGGGCAGATAAAATGAAAAGACAGCCCTCCCTCTGGGACAATCACAAACACAGACAACATATGAGTTTGGGAGCTCTGTGAAGGCACTTGGAGCCAGTGGAGATTTTGTGCAGAAGACACCTGAGGTCAGATTTGTGATGGACAGTAAGAAGAGGTGAGAGGGTGGACAGAAGGTGATGCAAGTGGATGAAGGAAAAGGCAGCCAGTCTTGACCAGAATGACATGGGAAGGATGGTCAGAGGGAGGGCTCTGAGCCATTGCTGAAGAAACACAGAAGAACTGTGGGGAGACTGGCTTCCCTAGTGATGGGGGCATGATTCCTGTGTGCCAGTTGTCTTCCTCAGCACTGGACAGCTCCCAGACTCTGCTCAGGCCTGCTATCTTCCTCCACCAGAACCCATCCAAAGTCCCTTCGTCATTCATGGTGTGTGTCTCTCTGGCCACCCTCCCATGGGCAGAGACCAGCATCAGAGTGGGCAGGGGCTAGAGCTGGAGAGAGCTTAGGAGAGTGGTGCCCTCTGGTCTTGGCTTGGGTCCTGGTGTCTGCTTTCTCCTGGACCACGGCGTAAGACCATCCACCCCTGCCCAGGCACCTTTGGGACTTGTGCCTAGAGCAGCCTTGTGTGTGGACATATTCCAGCAAAGACATCTTCCTGGTGGGCCACCCCAGATGGTCGTGGAGGCAGCTCTGTGTTCTCTTCCTCCCATGGATTCACCCCTTGGGTCACCTTGGTCAGCTTCAGTGGCCTCATGCCCTGGCTGACTCTATTCATGTCTCCTCTCTGACCACTGACTCTGGTCCCATTTCCCTCCAGCCCACAGCCTGTGCTCTCTTTCTTCAAACTCTGATCGTTTCACATCACGCCTCTGCTCAGAAGTATCCATGGCTCTTCATCACCTGAGAAAATGTATCTGCTCCAGTGGAGTACATAAGGTTCACCTGGGACACTTTCAAAACCAAACCCATTTCACTCTGAATGTGAGCCTCTTGTCCAGCACTGAGATGCTCTGGAGCCAACAGGACCCAATGGGGAAGGCCGGAGTCTGGCTTGGGCAGGTCTCTTTCATATTTCTCTGGCTATATGCATCCCCACATGGACTGCAGGAGACAAGTCCTTTTGCCTGTTGATGTTCAGAGAAAAAGCCCCAGTCTTGACATTTCTGCCCCACTAAAACCCTTGGGTCTCCTCACTTTACAAGCCCTGAAACCCACCTAGAACTGGCTGCTGGTTGGGCAGAACTCCATGTTCCCTGTCTTCTCTCCCAGGCCACCTCCTCCAGAGCTTGTTTCCTGTGTCATTGATTGCAGAATGAGATGTTCATTTGCACTTTGAAAACAACATTCAGAATGGTTCGAACAAGCCCCTTCGGCTCAGATAAATCACAGAGGACAGAATTCGAGCTCAGGGCCGTATTTCATTTACAGGAGGCCCACTCTCTCAGAAAGTACCCAGGGCTTCCCAATTGAAATACAGCTTCCTCCTTAATTTCATTTCACAAGCCCCCTGCCCACTGCCAGCTTGATTTAAACAGTAATTCAATCCCAAAGTGAGCAGCATCTTTCAACGGTTCTCATTATTTTTCTGCATAATGCTATCATATATAAGGACCTGGCTGAGGGATGCTCACACCCCAGCCATTACTCACCACAGTGCAAGGTCTTGAAGCCCAGTCAGGGTCTGGGCTACAAAATCAGGTGTCTGCTGCATCCTTGGAGCGATTGTGGTGTGATTTCTTTGATCCTAGGAAAAATAAAGCTAAGCAAGATGCCCATGATAATGCTTCATTATTATTTCTCCATGAATCAAAGTGATCTAGCATAATGGTGGGGGTGGAGGGACTTGCCGACATGGGGAGGATGTGAAAAAATCCAGGTCATAGACTGGTCCACCTTGATGCATACCTTCAAGAGGAAAAAGGTGAAGTGTTCTCAGAACTCTTATGTCCTCTCCTGACTCAGCTGCCTTTGGTGATGACAGCCTCAGGGAGTCTGCTGGTATTAACAAGACACACGGGAAGTGGTTTGAGATCCTAAGAAGGTCTAGCCTATGTCATAGCTCATATGGTGCCATTATCTCCCAAAAAAGGAAAAAAAGAAAGCTATGACAAACCTAGACAGCATATTAAAAAGCAGAGACGTCACTTTGCTAGCAAAGGTCTGTATTGTCAAAGCTGTCCTTTTTTCCAGTAGTCATGTATGGATGTGAGAGTTGGACCATAAAGAAGGCTGAGAGCCGAAGAACATACTTTCAAACTATGGTGCTAGAGAAGACTCTTGAGAGTCCCTTGGACAGCAAGGAGATCACACCAGTCAATCCTAAAGGAAATTAACCCTGGATAGTCACTGGAAGGGCTGATGCTGAAGCTCCAATACTTTGGCCACCTGATGTGAAGAGTCAACTCATTGGAAAAGATCCTGATGCTGGGAAAGATTGAGGACAGAGAGAAGGGGGCAACAGAGGATGAGATGGTTGGATGGCATCATCGACTCAATGGACATGAGCTTGAGCAAACTCCGGAAGACAGTGAAGGATAGGGAGGCCTGGCATGCTACAGTTCACAAAAGTTGCAAAAAGTTGGACAAACTTAGCAACTGAACAACAATCCCCTCAAAAAGTGCAACATCTCGCAGTTTTCCAGTGTTAGTTTGTGTTGAATGTTCTCAGCCACAGTGTTCTGGGGGATTGTCTCTAAAACCATTACCGGTATGTCTACACACTGATTCTTCTCAAGATGTGTCTTTAAGACGTTGAGAACAAGTAAACTGACCCAGCATCTCCAGCACCAAGTAGAGCTCCAGGGACCTTCTGGGCTAGGGTTTCAGCAAAGTTGTGAGCACCAGCCTAGGACCACTACAGACTTGCCCTGCATCTCTGCATCTCTGCACTTTCTCACCTTGCCTCCTGCTTTGGCACCTTTGATTTCACTCCCAGATAGTCTGACTGGAAACCACAGCCTCAAGGATTGGAGGCTTTGCTGCCTCATTTCTGCCAAGTTCAAAGCTGAATATTTAGGAAACATGGAGAGTGCTGTGGGGAAGGGAGATCGTAAAGTGCTGGCTGCAAGGAGATCAGAGGGGAGAAGTGTCCTTTCCAGTCCAGACCATCCCGCCAAGAGTAAGTTCGGAGAAACACGTTGGGAAGAGCTGACTGGATCGCAAAGCAAAGTCACACAATGACTTTCTCACCAACAACAGCTGCCCCATTTCCTTTATCCATGCAGCAGACCCTAATGGAGACACCACAGATGCTGTAGGCTGGAGGCATGGGGCTTCAGGGAAGATATGAAACAGAAATAAGGAATCACAAAAGATGAAAAAAGGGCAAAAGATGCAAAAAAAAAACAGAGGAAAAAAAGGCAAATCTCTGCCTTTGCAGCTGCTCTCTGTGTAGGGAGTAATGTATTCCAAGTTCCCCTTTCTTCTAAGTTTTATTACCACGTAATCCTGACAGCTGCTTCACCTTTATCTGGCAACCCAAAACCAAAACAAAACACTATTCTGAGGACAGTCGCTTTAAAAGGAAGTCATTTCTCCTTCCTAAGCCCAGCTGGGCCTCTAACTAGAATTCAGATGTCTCAGAATTAAAAGGTGATGCTCCTACCACTTCTATTATTTCCTGACCAGATCTTTCAGCTTCCATGAGTGGAGGAAAAACCTGAACTTTCCTTCTGGACTCACCCTTTCCTGCCCCTAGATCCTCATTTTTCTTTTGGCAGATATAGGACTGGGAAAAATGAGGTTGGCTTCTGTCCTAGTAAGGGTGTCTCTCTCTGATTCCCCAGTGCTCTTAACACAGACAGAGTGAAGGGATAAAGTATGTGATTAAGCGTTAATCCCACTAGTGAATTGTAAGTAGAAAAAATATGGGAGACTCCTGTAAGTTAATGGTAACTCATGAAAGTAGGTTTCAAAGTATGCATACTTAGTTGTGTCCGACTCTTTGCGACCCTTTAGACCGTAGCCTGCCAGGCTCCTCTGTCCATGGGATTTTCCAGGCAAGAATACGGAAGTGGATTTCAAAATTTTGTTCTCCAGGGGATCTTCCCAACCCAGGGATTGAACTGGTGTCTCCTGAATTTCAGGCAGATTCTTTATCTGCTAAGCCATTGGAGAAGACCAAAAGCAGGTTTGCTTAACCACAAAACCAAGCAGATTTACTTAGCAACAGAACTCATGCAGCAGAAGCACGAGATATGCCCCAAAATAATAAAACAGTGGTGGTGTAAGACCCAAAGCCTGCCCAGTAAGTTAATGACCCCTAAGACATACTCTCTACACACACAAAAAAACAATAATTTGTGGACCTAGCTTGACCATGTAGAGGCAAGGAAACTCACCTGCTCAACCTGGAGGAAGAACTGATGATAGAAGTATGACATCTACTTAAGACACAGAATTTCTTCTCTCCCTGCCCACTTTTCCTTTGATTATAAAACTGTAGCCCAGTAAGTTCTCATGCTGAGGCACCCCCTTTTCCATCCGCTTGTAAGCCTCACAAACATCTCAGCCGAATAATCATTTCTTATCTATCACTCTGCTCTGGTTGAATTCTCTTCTGCACTGAGACATAAAGGACAGTGGTACCAGAGCTCTTCAGAGCCCCCAGTGAAGTGAAGTGAAGTTGCTCAGCTGTGTCCGACTCTTTGTGATCCCATGGACTGTAGCCTACCAGGCTCCTCTGTCCATGGAATTTTCCAGGCAAGAGTACTGGGGTGGGTTGCCATTTCCTTCTCCAGGGGATCTTCCTGACCCAGGGATCAAACCCAGGTCTCCTGCATTGCAGGAGAGAAGCCCAACACGACACCAATTGGTTTCACTCTGGGCTGAATTGTGTCTCCCAAATTAGCATGCTGTAGTCCTAAGTAACCTCTAAGACCACAGCCCCGGACAATACCTTGTTGGAAAATATGGTCACTGAAACCATGATAAGTTAAAATGATGTCATCCTGGAAATGCGCATGGCCCTAATGCAATAGGACTTTTGTCCTTATAAAAAGGGGCAATTTGGACACAGAATCATACACAAGGATTGGGGTGATGCTGCCCAAACCAAGGAGCTATCATAAGTCAGGACCTGGAGGATTGTCTCTAAAGCATTACCAGTATGTCTACACACTGCAGCACCTGGGATGTCCTTCCCCAGAGCCTTTAGAAGGACCATGGCCCTGACCACAGCTTAATTTTAGACTTTCAACCTCCAGAGTGGTGAGACAACATCACTTTCTTTTGTTCCAGGCCACTCCTTTTATGATACTTTGTTCCAGCAGCAAACAGTTGTTGTTCATTCCCTAAAACATATCCAACTCTTTGCCACCCCATTAGCTGTAGCACGCCAGGCTTCCCTGTCCTTTTGGCAACCCACTCCAGTACTCTTGCCTGGAAAATCCCATGTACTGAGGAGCCTGGTAGGTTGTAGTCCCTGGGGTCTCAAAGAGTTGGACACGACTGAGCAACTTCACTTTCACTTTTCACTTTCCTGCATTGGAGAAGGAAATGGCAACCCACTACAGTGTTCTTGCCTGGAGAATTCCAGGGATGGGGGAGCCTGGTGGGCTGCCGTCTATGGGGTCACACAGAGTCAGACAGGACTGAAGTGACTTAGCAGCAGCAGCAGAGCTTGCTCAACTCTTGTCCATTGAGTAGGTGATGTCATCCAACCATCTCCTCCTCTGTTGCTCTCTTCTCCTCTTGCCCTCAATCTTTCCTAGCATCAGTCTTTTCCAATGAGTCAGTTCTTTGAGTCAGGTGGTCAAAGTATTGGAGCTTCAACTTCAGCATCAGTCCTTCCAGTGAATATTCAGAGTTGATTTCCTTTAGGATTGACTGGTTTGATCTCCTTGCAGTCCAAGGGACTCTCAAGCGTCTTTTTCAGCACCACAATTCAGAAGCATCAATTCTTCAGTGTTCAGCCTTCTTTATAGTCCAACTCTCACATTCCTACATGACTACTGGAAAAATCATAGCTTTGACTATACGGACCTTTGCCGGCAAAGTAAGACAAAGCATTTCTTTTCTTCCAGGCCACTTTGTTTGTGGTACTTTGTTCCAGCAGCCAATAATCCAGGTTAAGGAGCAAAAGCCAAATATATATATATATATACACACACATACATACACACACACACATATATATACATATACTGCTAAGTCGCTTCAGTTGTGTCCAACTCTGTGCAACCCCATAGACGGCAGCCCACCAGGCACCACCGTCCGTGGGATTCTCCAGGCAAGAACACTGGAGTGGGTTGCCATTTCCTTCTCCAATGCATGAAAGTGAAAAGTAAAAGTGAAGTCGCTCAGTTGTGTCCAACTCTTAGCGACCCCATGGACCACAGCCCACCAGGCTCCTCCGTCCATGGGATTTTCCAGGCAAGAGTACTGGAGTGGGTTGCCATTGCCTTCTCCGATATATATATATATATATATATATATATATATATATATATATATGAAAAAAATATATATATATATATGAAAAATAACACAACAGGGAAAGGGAGCCCACACCTTGCTATCTGGAATGCTGCCGGCGCACACCTTCTGTGTTTCTACTTAGTTGATGTTTTAGGGAAGATTCTACAGTCAGTCCTGGGAACCAACCAGTGGCAGCCAGGATGGGTTGGGGGGCCAACACCTGGTCTATTAGATATTACTCTCCATGGAAAGAAGGTCAACTTTTAACTTCCCTAAAGCAGGGTTTTGCCATGTTGACACTGTCAACATTTGTGTGCTCAGTCCCTTATTCGTGTCTGACTCTTTGCTACACCATGGACTGTAGCCCGCCAGGCTTTGTCCGTGGAATTCTCCAGGTAAGAATATTGGAGTGGGTTGGCATGCCTTCCTCCAGAGGATCTTCCCGACCCAGGCACTGAACTCATGTCTTCTGCATCTCCTGCATTGTAGGTGGACTCTTTACCTGTTGTCATTTGGGTCAGATAATTCTTTGCTGTGGGGGGCTGTCTTGTGCAAACCAGAAGTATGTCAGCATCCCTGACCTCCAGGCACCAGTGGCACCCTTCCTTAATCATGACATCCTGTAGATGGGGAGACCCATAGGATCTGGAATCCTGCGGTCTTTCCCAGCCTGGGTGGTCTGTTGTCGCTTTTGTGATGGATCAGTGTGCATCTTTGGTGGCTAGACTGCTGACCTGACTTCCTCTTGAGTTCCTTTCAAACTCTTCCCCTGCGTCCTCTCCCCTCTTACCACTGGTGGGACTGAAGAAACCCCGTGTCACAGGCCACACCCCTACAATAAGCTCAGGGATGGGGACACTCCTCCAGCCACCCTCCAGACCCAAAAGGTTTCTGCTGGGCTTGCCCATTTGGACACCCATCACGGTCAGCTCTGCCAAATGTATCCAGCCATCCTAGGCCCCCATATTTATGTTCTTGGCTTCAGTTCAGAGGCACGGGCTCTATGCGGTAGCAAATGGATCCTAGAATCTCTCACTGGTGAGCAAATTGAGTTTATTTTAACGGCATCCAGGCTGTTGATTTGTTTAAATCAGTTAAATGACCTAAGTGGTATTGTTTTTTTTTTCTGCTTGTTAAAGACGGTTATGTATCCCATTCATCAATGTGTCTCAGGGCATTAAACCGCTCACTGATTGAGGAGAGGCTCTCCCTGGGGAGCCAGTGGTCACTGTAGCCATCTGCCGGCTCACAGTCTCAGACACCAGTGGGGGCCCCTGGGCACTGAGGAGCTGAGACCAAGGCAGCGCTCCAGGCTAAGAGGGAACAGAAGAGTATCTCTCTGCATGGGTCCTGTGCTGAACTAGGTGATACTTACATACCCTGTGGGTCCTGCAGGGGTACGGGGTGGGGGCTGGGCAGGGTGCCACCTGCTCTCCTGAGCTAATTAAGGGTGAGGAATACTCATTCAGACTTAAAAAGAATCTTCTACCCCTTGCTTCCAGTTGTTGGCATCTCTGGACTTCCCTGGTGGTGCAGATGGTAAAGTGTCTGCCTACAACTCGGGAGACCCAGGTTCGATCCCTGGGTCAGGAAGATCCCCTGAAGAAGGAAATGGCAACCCACTCCAATACTCTTGCCTGGAAAACCCCATGGACGGAGGTGCCTGGTAGGCTACAGTCCATGGGGTAGCAGAGTTGGACACGACTGAGCGACTTCACTTTCACTTTTCACTTCTCTGCATTCTTAAACCTGTTCTCCCTTTAGGAAAAGATGGTGAACACCTCGTGTCTCTAACTCTGCAGACCTTCGTTGGGATCCCGGGGTGCAAGTCGGCTCTTGTGTGTTGCCTGATCCCTGAGACCACAGTTCCCTGCCCCCCTCCCTCCTGTCTTTCTGATGCTAGTCAATGGCCTTGGCAATGGATGCACCCCTTGCACAGCAAGGAGATAAACCAGTCAATCCTAAAGGAAATCAATCCTGAATATCATTGGAGGACTGATGCTGAAGCTGAAGCTCCAATACTTTGGCCACCTGATTTGAAGAGCCGACTCATTGGAAAAGAACCTGATGCAGGGAAAGATTGAGGGCAGGACGAGAAGCAGACAACAGAGGATGAGATGGTTGGACGGTATCACTGACTCAATGGACATGAGTTTGAGCATACTCTGGGAGATAGCAAAGGACAGGGAAGCCTGGCATGCTGCCATCCATGGGATCACAAAGAGTCAGACAGACTGATCTTAGCTACTGAGCCACAAAGAGGGGCCAGGAAACTTGGCAGCAGGTGAATTGTGTTGCAGAGACTTTCTGGAGGCCTGTGAGTCTGTGGCTGGAAGGGGGAGGATGGGGTGAGGTTCTGGGTCCACTCCGTGGGCTAGGGGCCCTTCAGAAGCCAGGGGGTGCTCATGGTATCTTGGGCAGCTGATGATGTGCAGGACTTTTGCAGTCAAGGGATCCCCAACACAGGAGACCGCAGCAGATATGTGGATAGGCACTATCAGAAGAGCAATTCACTGGGCTGAGGGCTGAGAGCCAAGGGAGTGACTTTGCTGAAAAAGAAGACAGCCTTAGGGTCCTTGCTGTCTCAGACTTGACCAGAGAGACCACGGTCTGGGGGGCAGGAAACTTCCTCTGAGGCAAAGGCATTCGCGTTAAATCCACATCAGGGGAGCAAGACCCCTGCCTGCCACCAGGGCAGAGTTCAGCTTATGTCCCTGAAGATAAGGGCAGTCTTTGCTCTCTGGGCGTTGTCAACATCTGGGTCTGACCATTGCTTTGGGGGCCATTGTGTGCATTTTATGATGCTTACAGCATCCCAGCTTCTACTCACCAGTGGCCAGGAGCAACCCCTCCCAGTGTGACCCCCCTCTGGGGAGTAAAACTGTCCCTGGTTAAGAACCGCTGGGCTGGGGGCAGGGCCACTCACACACCATCGGCCTGACCTGAGCCCATCTTCTGCCTCTGTAAACCCTGCCTATTCCATGAGTCCATCAACTCCAAGGAAGGGGGCCCTTTGGAATATCCCACTTCGGCACAGACAAAGAAGCTTTGGATCTCTGTTCCTCCCAGGGACAGTTTCCTCTGCAGGGAAATCTCCATAGATGTGACCTGGACTCAGATG
The DNA here is from genome assembly GCF_029378745.1 of Bos indicus. Taxonomy (NCBI): domain Eukaryota; kingdom Metazoa; phylum Chordata; class Mammalia; order Artiodactyla; family Bovidae; genus Bos; species Bos indicus. The sequence goes on from NC_091775.1 coordinate 49,333,593, forward strand.
GTCCACAAAAAACCTCCCAGGAAGCCCCCAGCCTACTCTTGGGGGCCCTCGTGGTCTCAGCTAAAGTATTATGGGACCGACCCAGTTAGCATAGACTTGGCTTCAAATAACCCTGGGACCCACACCAGAGACCTGGAAATATTTTCTTCATGGTTGAACTGGGAAAGAATTGGTTTGGAAACAATCAAGACCCAGGAGGAAATCTTAGAATCTGTGAACCATGACACAGACATGAACATAGTCTTCGAGGAGGTTTCAGATAATACTGGTAAAGGAAATAAATATACAAATAACATTTTGAAAAAGTCATGTTGCAGTCATGACCTGAACTAACGGTGATTCTTTTGTCTCTTTTTTTCATATTATGTTTTTTTTTTTTAATAGCAACATCAGAGTACTAAATATACAGCAAAGTTGATATAGCTGCTGCATTAACAATAATTTTTCAAATTACATTGCTTTGAAATACAGAAACAACTTTAAAAAATCTGGAATAAAATTTCACCTGTATGGAAATCACACCCAGCCCCCCACCCATACCCCCGTAGCTCGTGTCATGTCTGTTTATTAACATGATTATGAGATGCATTCAAAGAAAAACACAACAATAAACTACAATAATTGAGCTCTTTCAGGAAGATGATATATCCGTATGTCTGTAAGGACAGCTGTGGCATAGATATATATGCGTAACACATAAACAGAGAAGCTTCTGTTTTTCTATGGAAAAATAACCACTGCTCCATGTAAAAGTATAAATAAACAGTTAACAGTTTATTGTATCAGAAAATAATTTAGGAAAATCAAAATAAACCCATTGTTGCTATACATGAGTTGGGGAGGGGAGAAAAATAAAGTTCTGAAATGGGCCTGTGTGGCCATCACCTTTGACCTTCTTGTCCTGTGGTTCAGGCTCATGGTTTGTGAGTTTCCTAGTTCCACGGGTGAGCTGGGGAGAGGAGGGGGGAATGGGTCTGTGTTTAAATGTATATGATTAAACCTGGTAAATTTGGGTGTGATTCAAGTACATGAGGGTCTCACAAGGGCATGGAGACTTCTGGTTATCAGATCTGTGACCCTCAGATAGACGCCCCACATGAAAAACTCAGCCAAGAGTTTGGATGTTTCTCTGAGTATCTTGTGTATCCCTGCCGCTCCCCACAACACCCAGATGTGCCCACATGTGATGATGGATGTGAAAGCAAAACATCCAAATGATTGACTGCTTTTTCCACTTAGTCATGGAGACACTCTCGTGCTTAGTGAAGACTGTAGTCCACAACAAGGATGCCTTCAAACATTAGTTAGACTAACTTTTTAGAAAACATATGTTGGAAACAGATGGGTGTTTCCAACATGGGTAAGCAACCATGCTTACCATGGAGAGATCTCTGACTTGTCCTCACTCCCCAGACCTTAATGAACAGTTACCACTGAATTAAATAAGAACTGAAGGGTTTCCAATTTTGCCCTTCTTTCTGGCTCTATTTATGTTCTAAATGTTTTGTGGTAAACATTTACTCCTTTTGAAAAAAATGTAAAAGACTTTGAAAATACAGTCCATGTGTGGTCTTATGTTTCCTCCAATGTCAAGTTTAATACTTTCTGGATCTAACTCATGTTCAAGGGTTTAACTCATGTTCAGTAGCATACATATAAAGAGACAGAAAATCAATGAATCTCTTGTTGACCCAAATATGAATCATGAGTTAAGTAAAACTTAATCAGCAAAGTCATTCATGGTCAGGTGAGGCTTGGTTGTTGTTCTGCTTTTCCTTTAAATAATTTTTACTGAAGAATAACTGTGTTCTGGGCTCCATCGCCTGCCATCTTGTTTCTCCAAGTGAGGCAAGAGGAAGGATTCCAATGGGGCTGCCAGAAAAAAAGGGTTTTTTCTATTAGAAAACCCCACAAACTCTCTAGTTTTTAAGAAAACAATGATCTGGAACCCAAAACTGACTACAGTCTTTCCCTCAGTCTCAATGTTTTATTCCCAGACTTTGCTAAGTCCCCACATCCTCTCTCCCCACAATAGGAGAATGTTTCAGGGAGCAGCAAATGCTTCAGATGGTGCTCATCTTCCAGCCAAGGAAGACATGTATCTTTGAAAGCTCTGCTGAACCTCAAGTCATTCCGTGTCATCTTATGCTGAGGATTCATCTTTAAAGATCAAATTCATGGTGAGTCGATTGAGAACCGATTTTGTTCAAGTCCTTTCACACGTCTGGCTTCAGAGGAAGCAATCCAAATACATGTGAAAAACAAACAAACAAAAACGATAAAACCAAATGTCTTCTGTAGGTCACGGCAGTTCAACTCAAGGAGTGTGTGGCTATAGGTGGGTTCTGTAACTCCTGCTGACTTTTCAAAACCAGTTGCCCATCTTCATCTTTAAGGCCCTTGACTGTCCATCCAGTTGTGCTTATGTGCAGAAGTAGCACAATACTTATCAGCACCTTAGAAATCTCTCCTTTCCAGAACTTTCATGTCAGTTCATGTCTGCTTGCTGTAAGTCCATGAAAAAAATACTCATGTTGCCTTGTAGACCTTGAGTTGTCGGCAGTCACAACACTTGATGTTAGAAATCCATACACATAAGGGAGAGATGACACAGAGTGGAGTGTCCAGCCCAAAATAGACATTGGAGGCAGAGGGAGAGGGTTCTTTCTGGTGGTAACTGCTGTCACAAAAACCTTGTCAAGAACAACACTATTGGTTCACTATTCTACTGCCATGTGGATTCCTACAACCTGAGACTTCAGTGAAGCCCTTCTCTCCTACTCCATTTAGTCCCCCAAAGGTTGCAAATTGAATTTAGGGTGTCACAATGTCTTTGAAAGTGTCCCTTCTGGCCTGGCATGATTGCAGAGTGGAGAAGGATGACATGGTTCTCTTGGGAGATGAATCATTGGTCTAGAAGGTTAATACAACAGTCTTTGCTCTTATAGTTTCCTGCGTAATTATTACACACAAATGTACTGGGGGTCTTCAAAGGGTCTCCCACCATTTTAGCAACAAGTCTTCGTGGTACAAGATGATGTCAAAAAGTAGAACTTAGGGCTTGTTTCTCCTGTGCAAAAAGTTCTCCCCACTTCTCTGGAAGCAATAACTTGTTACATTCAGGAAGACTGGCACGAACTGCCAGTTCACCAATCCAAAATCTATAAATATCAACACTAAAGAATTTATTGCAGAATTTCATAAATCCAAGAAAACTTAACCAGTGTGGACAGCTGAGTTTGTGTTCACACATGAAAGAAGTTTCTGGGGAGTTATTTGGTTGCAAGTATTTGGATGTTGACAAGAACCTAGGTCTCCAGGGGATTCTATTTTTAAGAGAGACTACACGAGGCAAAACTAATTAACTTTATAAAGAAGGATTTCCTACAATCTGATCCTCTCTGCATCCATTTCTGTATATATGATCAGCAGTTGTGTTACTTTGAAATTCAAGATTTGAGCAAGTTAATTCAGCCCCAGGGGATGTCTTAGCAACTCTCCTGGCTTATTCTATGAACCTCTTTCATTTATACTCTCCATGGTACATGTGTGTTCTGATTTCAACCCACACAGAAAAGACAGCAGGGCCATTGATAGGTTCACTGGCTCCTTCCCCTACTGCTCACTCTCTGTTTACCCTATCCCATCTGTGTTTATAAACCTCTGTTGTCCCAGAGGGCAGGGCTGGCCCAGTTTATACCAGCCTCTTAAGCTCAGGTTCCATATATGATTTAGACTTATGGATTCATTCAAAACTGCTCTGATTCTCTCTTGATTCTATGCTGCGCAACTCTTGGAGCATTTAGCAGGGAATCTATCAAGTGGGAAATGGAATGGGGCTTCTGGAAGGATGGGTTTTAGCCTTCCAGTTCCAACACAGACACACGTTGTAGCTTAGCTGACCACTCTCTTCAGCTGCCTTTACACTCAGGTGTGGGCCGTGTGTCTGTTAAGTGTGGGCTGTGGACCTGTTGTTGCTGTGGTGTCTGGGAATCCATGGAGAGAAGCCCCTTACCCGCATTGCTACCCTCTCCCCCATCCAAGCACTACTGCCTTCAAGAGCCCACATAGCATCTTGCTTGCCTCTTCCTTCTCCTTGTCCTTTTCTGTTCTTGGCCCTGTGTGTTCACAGTTTTCTCATCAGTACAGCCTAGGCACTGAACCTCCCTAACCAAAGTGAAGTAGAATGGAGGGGGTACATGAAAGCCCCACCCACCAGAGGCTGGTTGCTCTGGTAACACTGCTCTCCTGACAAAGGGCAAATGCTACAGCTGGCCCTTTGGCATACAGAGAGACTGTGCCCAGAGTTAAATTTCCTACTTGCTCATGTGGTGACCGTTTTGAACTCTGGAGTTTGGCTATTGTGGGCTTGCTGGCTGAGCTCTTCCTAAAATCATTTGAAGTCCAAAGAAATTCAGTTTTCTTGTTTGTTTAACGTTGTGCTAAGTTGCTTTAGTTGTGTCCAGCTTTTTGCAATCCCATGGACTGTAGTCCACCAGGCTCCTCTGTCCAAAGGATTCTTCTGGCAAGAATACTGGAATGGGTTGCCTTTTCCTACTCCAGGGGACCTTCCCCATCCAGAGATCACCTGTCTCTTATGTCTTCTGCATTGGCAGGCAGATTCTTTACCACTAGCGCCACCTGGGAACCCCTTGTTCAATGGGTGGGGTGATATTAAAAAGACTGATCCTCTGCCTACGCCTCTGTTTATCCCATTCTTTACATTTAAGTGCAAACTCAAAACTTAGAAATGCAAAACTGCCCACCCAGGCCTCACACTTTTTGAAATGAAGGGCTGGGAGCGTATTTCAAAACATCAACCGATCATTTGAGACCTGGATGGGAGCCCCAGGAATAGTGCTGAGTGCAGCTAACACACACATCTTGGCTCAGAGCAGGCGAAGAAGAACAAGTTGGGAAGAATAATCAAAGATTCTCAGATGGCGAGAGTCTGGCTCGTTTATGTGGGCTGTGCTATTTACATCGGAAAACAAACAAACGATCAAAAAACAGTATGGCATAGCAAATTGACAAACTGTACCAAAGTAACCACTCCAGAATTACATGAATCACAGCATGTTTTGGAATAAAAGCAGATGTTGTTTAAGAAGTACATTACTGAGTATGATCTGTGTTGAGGTTGAGCATTGGGAAAGGCAGCTGACTTCTCTTACGAGGGGGGATGGCTCTCCCTGGGGCCCCCATTGTCCTGTGGGCTTCCTATCCCTCCTTGAGTTTCTTTGTCCTCCTTGAGATCTGCTTGACCTAATGATGACTTGACAACCTAGGGATGTGAGTAGGGAGGGGACCCGGGTTGGGGGGAGACAGCATGCCACGCAGAGATCAAGTCCATCATCAAGGTGATATGCCTCTTCTTGGTCCTATCTCTCTGCTTCCTCAGGTGTTTCTTCTGGCTAGAATGATTGGGGGGTGGGGGTAGAAGGGTTGCAATGACTGCAATTATTATTGCAATAATTATTGCAATAATGGTTGCAATTATTTCTTGGTACTTCACTTTTATCCTTCATTCCCAGGCCAACCTTCAGAAAGCAAGTGGAGATGACTTCCCAGCTGGAGATGATGGCAAGTGGAGATGACTTCTCAGTTGGAGATGATGGCCAGATGAATAAACCCAGACAGCTCCCCTTTTCTCTCTTTCCTGTCATCCTACTCTGTTGCTTTCCTACCATCCCTCTATGAAATTTATTTTTTATTTATAAATTTATTTATTTTAAAATTTTTTCCTTCATCCTTCTCCCTGAAAATTATTTTGTTTGCATCTGTGTTAATTGTTTGCCTCTGCCTCACAGAAAGTAAAACCCATGAGGGCAGTACCTCACCAAACAACAAGATGAAGGCTTCCTTTGAGTACCTTTTTTGAAGAAGAGAAAAAAGCTAAAGGAAATGTAAGAACTGGGGCCCCGGGATCTAAGAAGATACAACTGGGTCACTGGTGGACTCTGAAATCCAAAGAGCTGAGAAGAGGGATCACTGACTGACCCAGAGCATCAACCTAGGTCTGTGCAAGCATGGCCAGGCCAAACTCATCACACACAGATACATACAATGTTCAGACAAATGTACACATGTGCATTAGAAGGACTGACGCTAAAGCTGAAGCTACAATACTTTGGCCACCTGAAGTGGAGAACTGACTTTTTTTAAAGAAAAGACTCTGATGCTGGTAAAGATTGAGGGCAGGAGGAGAAGGGTGTCGCAGAGGGTGAGATGGTTGGAGGATGTGATGGATGGCATCACAGACTCAATGTACATGAATTTGAGCAGACTCAGGGAGATACTGGAGGACAGGGAAGACTGGCATGCTGCAGTCCATGGGGTCTCAAAGAGTAAAACACAACTTAGCAACTGAACGACAACACGGGGCCTGAGTCAGAAAAAACCTGTGCTGTATCATTTCATAGACTTGACTGTTGAAGGAGCTTAATTTTGTAAGCCTACTCACTTTCATCTCCTTGTATAGAGATGATGTTTCCAGGTAACCATTTAAAAAATAAAGCATCTCTACACACATTCCGTCCATCACCGTGATATGGTAGCCTTCCTCAAAGTGGATTTATTTGGACAGATTGTCAGTACACTTCTAGAATTCCCAGTGGGGAACATGCAGGCATGGCTTGTCTGGTGGTGGTACACGCATCCCCCAGCCCTGCCCTGAACATGTGCCAAAGGGGTTTGTGTGTGTGTTGGAGGCGGAGGAAGTGGCTGCTATTTGAAGCTTCCTTCGAAAGTTCTGTGTCACCCAGTAGTCAGGCAGCCTGAGGTCCAGGGGAGAGGATTGAGCTACAGTTAGAGGTGATGCACTGGTCACTGAGCCACATCCCCGTCAGGAACCCTAGGCTCTGCTACCAGTGGTACAACAGACACCCTTGCCATCACCTTCATCTCATCCGACACACAGTGGTGGCTCCCATAACCCTCACCTGTGGTTCACACTGCACAGTGCTCTCCTGAGTCACAGAGGCCCCAGGGCCACCCTCCAGTGGAGGAGAGTGACTGGAGGATGAGAGCTGACTGTGCTGGGTGCCGGGCCGACAGCAGTGTGGCAGGGAGCACCATGCGGGCGAGTCGGGAGCCTGGAGATGATGTGGACATTAGTGGCATCTTGTTAATGTGCCAGAACTTTGGAGGGTAGGGGGATGACAAAATAAAAACCAAAAAACACAGTTTTCCCACTCTTGGAGGGGGGTATCCCCAAAACAGATCTTAACGGGCATTGTGACAAAATGACATTTTTCCCTCTGCTGGCATTGTCTGACTCTCCCATATATTAAAAGGTACCAAAGCCAAGTTCCCAAGTACATTTCAAGGTGTTGTGGAGGGAGCCTGCTGAAAGGATTGGGTCACCTGCCTGGTCAGTGAGTGAGTAGGAGGGGTGAGCTTCCTGCCTGATGACCTTTAACCCTTCGACTTAACCTGTCGCATTTCATGCTATACTGGTGACATCACTCACAGGAGACAGGCCCTGTGCATAGAATCTGGGGTCCCTGGAGGAGGACATGCCCTCTGAGGCCCAGATGGATCCCCATCTTTTACAGCACTCCCACTGACAGTAGGAGGGGCAAAAGGGCGCCTTCATAAAGTGGGGGCCGTAAAGAGGGGGACCTTCACTGAAGTGTGTGGTCGGGGTTCAGAGAGGCCAAAGCTCACAAGCTGGCCAACAGGAGCCGACAAGAGACAGCATCTTTGCCACCATCTCCACCAAGGTTCGAAGTCACTCTCAGGCTCAAGAAAGAGCGGGTGACCTTTGAGTGCCACTGTGCGGGAAAGAGACACCGCATGCTGGTCCAGGACCCAGTGCTCCTGCCCAGATGAACGGGGCGCTCACGGATTTCTGAGTAATGCTCTGACATACGCGCACACATACTACGAGGATATATTCCTTTAATTTTGGGAACTGGAAAATTCCTTTAATTCGGTCTATGTTTGTATAACACAAAGATGGCCAAGAATCCACCAGCCAACCCCCCCCCCAAAATCTGACGCTCAGGCCCGTTTGTAAGTGGCCGGCCACACACGTGTGCACATGGCTATTAGGTAGCTTTTCCAAACAACTCAATGAAAAAAGGTTGTATTTATATGTATAGAGATTATATATATATATGTATGTATGTATGTAGATAAAACCATGGCAATCTTCATTCCAGCCCAACATAAGAAACCACACACCCGGTGCCACTCACCAAATACCCAGCAAATGCAGGACATGCCATTCGAGGGTCTTGTCTGCTCATCGTGGCCGCCCCAGACTGGACAGCGACGGGACACCAGGTCACCAGAAGAATATGCTCACGCGTGGAACTGCATTTCCAGTGTATGCATATATATGTGCGGACGTGTGTATATGCGCGCGTGTGCCTGTGTGTGATCCTGCAAGTAGAAAACACCAGTTCATCCTGTTCATACTAAGCGTGTTAAAGAAATCAGATTTTGTAACCGAGAACACATTTTTTTTTTAAAAAGGAACATTGAAGGTCTTCAAAAATTGCTACGGTACAAAAAAGGGGTGTGTGTGTGTGTGTGTGTGTGTGTGTGTATCTGTGTGTCTTTATATATTTATATATGTATATTAACCAGAAATAGCGACTCTACAGAAGAGATACCCACTCCTGTTTTCTGTAAGTTTACTCCTCATGGTTCGCTTGGCTTCGGCTTTGTCACCAAGTCCTCAGGTCAGTACATGGCACATAATGGTATTATTGGCACAGGTTCAGAATCGAAGTACAAACTCCAGCTTCTGGTGCATCCTCCTGCCCTTTTTCTGTCTCCGGTTCCTTCTGTTGGGTCTTCTTTCTGTTTCCCAAAGGAGCTCTGGGAGAAGGCAGTCCCCCATAGGCGTCAGCATTTTTATAAAAATATATTTGGCCTATAGCGTCCTGCTCTGAGAGTTCCCCACCGGCAAACAGAAGTGGTAGGGGTGGGGACCCTCCCCTTAGATAGTTTAGTTTTAGGTTTTGTGTGTTTTTTGTAATTTTTAATTTTTTTTTTTTTTACAGGTTCACCAACGGAATCCTGTGTGGAAAGAAAACAAGAAGAGATTAAATGGCAGCGGGCCAAAAGTAGTAGGTGTCTATGAGGCCCCTCTGAGCCTCTGTCACCAAGACCTGGGTGCACAGCTGCCTGGCTAAATGACACGCAAGTGTCATCCTGGGGGCACCAAAGCTATCTCGCTGGACCTGGTCACCAAGGACTGCTACAAATGCTAGGAATCCTGAGGTGCCCTCGTGTTAATTACAGTAATTAACAGAGTGGTCCTCCTGCCTTTGAGGGAGGGGCCTGGGCTTCCCAAGAGGTGGCTGGGACACTAACTCATGAGCAGGCATGGCACTCCAGGCCCTCAGGTGACTGAATGCATCCAGCGTCCTGCTTGCTCCCCTTCCAGCTCCCGATGCCAAGGGCAGGGGGGGCTGCCAGCTACAGTCCTGGGCTGCAGGAAGCAATGGAATCCATTTCAATCTTGCTCAGCTGGACCGGGCTGGGACTTGGGGAGGCTGATGGACTGCATCAGAATAACTACCCCTTGGGTCTCCCTAAGAAGTGACCTCACTGGACAGAGGAAGAACCTGAACTGCCCTGCGTGCCGGCCAGGTCAGATGGCTACAAAGAAGCAGATGGCTTTTGCCCAGTTTGGGGGGTGCTGCCTCAGAAAATTGGGACCCCAAAGTCATCCTGCCTCAGTGACAAACCCTGAGGTCAGCATCCCCTAGGGAGACAGAGCTACAGCCGTCCTGGGGATGGCCAGGTAAGTCAGAATGCCCCATAGCTCAGCCCCAGGTTCCGGGAGTGGGGTTGGCTCAAAGCTGCTGTTCTGTTACAAGGGTGGGGTGGTGTGTCTCTCTGCTGTCACTCAGAGTCCTCATCTGCACTCCCACAATGACAGGAAATCGGACCCTCAAATGGTACAAAGAGGATACCATGGCACCCTTCTTCCAAATGGACTCTGGGGTAAGGTTCTTTCTCCTGCATCAATAATCCCCCCAGGTGAACCTCCACAGGACGGAGGGCTGAAGGGCATCCGGGTGCAGGGACACACCTTCAGCCCTCAGGAAAGCATCTGGTCAGCACTGCACACGTTGTCTTCTCCGAGGGCCTCAGCACATGAAAGTCTACTCCATGAGGTGAGGTGGCAGTGCCTGTTCCCTCTCCAGGACCCCTCGTGGTTTGGATAAGAAAGGCAGGGCGTCGCCTTGCCCAAACAAATGACACCTGTTTGGGCAATCCCAGGAGGCCCAAATGGGGCGTCTACTCATCCCCTGTGGGATGGCCTGCCTGGCTGTGAGCAGGAGTGTGATGAAATGGACATCTGGTCAACTGTGTGCTGGACCACCCTCGGCAAAGTCACTCCAGCTATCCACCACCCCCGCCAGCCCCCCGCCTGCCAATGCCTAGGCTCTGTAGGATTTGCAGGGAGAGAGGGAGTGTGGTTTAAAAAGTGAAATCATTAAAGCAGAATATCCCTCCTGTATGTCTACCTTCTTTTTAATCTTTAGAAAGTTAAAAAATGTGGAGACAAATCTGTGATGATGCCACTTATAAGAAGTCCTCAGAGTTGTCAAGTTCCTGGGGACAGAGAGTAGAAAGCTGGGTGCCAGGGGCGGGTGGGGGGAGTTAGTGTCTAAGGGGGGCATAATACCAGTTCAGGAAAAACAACAAGAGTTGTGAAGGTGGACAGTGGTGGCGGCTGCACAACTGTGAATGTACTTAATGCCACAGAACTGTTCCATTAAAAACAGTTAAAAGTAAAATGGTCAGTTTTATGTTATATATATTTTACTACAATTTTAAGAACTTAAGAAATATATTGGGGGACTTCCCTGGTGGTCCAACGGTTAAGATTTTGCCTTCCAGTGTAGGGGCTGTGGGTTTGATCCCTGATCAGGGAACTAAGATCATACATGCCTCATAGCCAAGAAAGCAAAACATAAAACAGAAGCAATATGGTAACAAATTCAACAAAAGACTTTTAAACAATGGTCCATATCAAAAAATCTTAAAATATATATACATATTGAAAAAATATTGTTGCTATGATTTAGTCACTAAGTTGTGCCTGACTCTCTGCAACCCCATGGACTGCAGCATGCCAGTCTTCCCTGTCCTTCACTATCTCCCAGAGTTTGCTCAAACTCATGTCCACTGACCATTGGGTTGGTGATGCTATCTAACCATCTCATCCTGTCACCTATGAAAAAATATGGGGACAGTAAAAGCCAGACCTAGTGACCTAGTGACCGTCTGCCCAGATCTGGGGCAGTCTCTGGATTGAGTTGCTGCCCACTGCCCCAGCAGGTTGACCACCAGGCCCCTGCCCACTCTCAGATGCATCCAGGGTGGGACCTGGAGTCACAGGGCCTCCTTTCCTAAGAAGGGAGAACTGCAGCCTGGGGCTGCTCTCCAATCCTTCTTGGCAACCTTAACCAAACAGATGAGGGAGGCACTGCTACTGCTTCTTCCCTGGGGCCAGCCGTCTCCTGAGGGTTTTTCAAACAGACATTATCTGCTAAAAGGCTTAAAAGTCTTCAGTGCTTCTGACAGTGGCTCCTCGGATCCTCGAGGACAAGGGCCCGGCCCCTCTTGCCCCATCTCTCCCTCTCTCCTTTCCGGGCGGTTGCCTGGCTTCAATAGCCAATCTCTGACCTGAAAAACCCCAAGTTTCTGCTGACTGTTACCTCCCTGGGGAGACCTTCATGGATACCCCTTCCTTTCCTAAGCATGTTCTGTTTAATCTCTGTTAGAGCATCTGTTTCTGTGACTCCTCAGGCACTGCTTTGTACCTGAGTGTGTGTACATCACATGTCACCCAGGTCTCATGGGTGCCTGCCAGGTCCGCCAAAGTTTGCCTGGGTACCAGCTCTGAGCCTGGCCCTCTGGAGGGAGATCAACACTGAATGAAATTCAGAGCAGAGGCATCTGTGTGAAAGAAGCATTGTCCTCAGCCCCTTATCTGTCTGGAATGACCGTCATATACTGCCTGCCTGGGAGGATGGCTGGAGGGGCTCTTGGGCCACTGAGGGGGCCAAGTATCTTCCAAACTTAACAATATCTGCTTCTATCAGCATCTCAGGCATTTTCCTGGTGGCTGAGTCATTAAAGAATCTGCCTGCAATGCAGGAGACCCAGGCTCAATCCCTGGGTAGGGAAGATCCCCTGGAGAAGGGAATGGTGACCCCCTCCAGTATTCTTGCCTGAAAATCCTAGGAACAGAGGAACCTGGCAGGCTAAAGTCCATGGGGTAGGAAAGAGTCAGACACAAATGACTAACACTTTCACTTTCACTTTTTCAGAATGAAAAAGAGGTGGTATAGAGAAGGAGCGATGGCTCCAACTCTGCACCTTGAGTAGCTGTTCGAACAGCAGTGCTGGCTTCCTGCAGAGGTGATGGTCCGCTGCAAGAAGGAGAGGGCTCGGTTGCCAGGCCACCTTCCAGGCCTGCCCCAGTTCCTGCTGAAACACTGCTGCTTGCACTCCACTTGAGGGGAAGCGCTGGGTTTTTTCTGATCCAAAGGCTCAGAGAAAGAGCCTCTCAGCCTGGCATTCACCCAGGGAGGGGCAGAGAGGAAGTGCATCCTGCCTGGAGAAGGACACTGGCGAGGTCGTATAGCTGGTGAGGGCAGGCAGGGGAGACTCTGAGCCAGAAGGAAAAGCTGTGGCTGGAGAGAGATCTGAGCGATCAGGGATCCAGGATGAATCCTGACTTGGGAGAAACCAGTGCCCTCTGCTGCCTGGAAGGGGATGCTCCGGCTCTGTGGCCCCCAGAGCTGCAAACCACATGAGGGTCCTGGGTTTCAAGATCTGTATCAGCTTCTGAGGAACAAAGAGAACAGGCAGTTGGCAGCAAGGCCTCCTGGAGAGTGAGCCTCTAGTTAGTTTCTCCACATGCCGAAAAAGCTTCTTGCACACTGGTTTCCTTGGTGCTGGTTCTCAGCTTGGGGAGAAAAACGGCTTCCAGAAGGGTCTGGATGTTGCTTTGAAGAAAACATTTCTTTGAATTACAGAAGCTGGATATTCTGTTAATGCATTTTTCAGAACAAAGCAGGAAGGCTCAGGTGCACTTCTTGTTTTTTTTATTAGTTATCTCTTCAGTGTGGTTTTTTTTTTTTTTTTGAAAATAATAATAACGCATGATTTATTTCTCACTTGCTTCGGATGCAAGAGCTTTTATGAGTTCTCAGGCTGGAATGAAGTGGCCTCGGCAAACGGGAAGATCTGAACACTGATGAGGTTTTTCTGAAGTTTACTTGCTGCTTGAAAAATGACAGGAAATCAGCCCAAGAGCCAATGACAGGCCTGTGTTCAAGGTCTCTTTCCTCGGAGCAGGAAAGGCCGCCTCGTTTTGTCTTGCCCAGCGTTCCATCAGGCTCCACTGAGGAAGGTCCAGGTAAAGAGTCTGCTTGAATCTCTCACAGAGGCTGAATCTAGGGAAACGGGACAAATTTCTGCCCAGGTTGGGTCACCTGTGTCCACGAGCCCTAGAATCACCATCAAGCTGCCCGCAGGGAAATGGGGTGGGCGGGGCTTGGGTCCCAGACGTGCGTGTGGGTTAGGGTGAGCACACAAGACGGTGCTGTAACAAACTGTGGTAGCATCATTAAAAATGCATTTGGAGAGGCCTAACAGTTATGCAAGAGATAAATATCTCTGCTGGCTCTTAAACCTTAATTAAATGTTCCAGTATTAATTGCTATTTATTTAAGGGACAATAAGAATCCCAATAAATCTGAGCCGTCTTCCTGGCTCTCCACCGCTCCATCCTCACATCCAGGCATTAACTGTAGACATCAGGGACACTTCGAAGGCGAATGTTTTCCTCCCAGTGAGTGATAAACAGCCCGTGTGACCCACAGCGAAGGGATGTGTAAGCGTTTATCAAGGACTAACAAGGCTGCTCACATGGACCTCCTGGTCTGTGTCTCCGGGAGGAGTCGGCTGGAGGGAGCCACTGCCCCGAGTCCATAGGTGCTGTGGCTTAGCGTGGCCAGGCTCCGCTGAGTCCTGTTGCCTCTTCTCTCCTCCCCAGAATGCCCACCTGAGATCCATGGTGGGAGGGTCGAGCTCTCCAGACACAGAGGTGTCTTCCTGTAGATGGGGATGGTCTTGAAATTGATCCTCACGCAGAGTTGGGAAGTGGGGTCTGGACAACTGGTGGAGAACATGGTCCCTGGGGCCCGTCTTGGGTGGCACACTGGCAGAACCCACCTTTTAGCTCGTGGGGTCCTTCTACGTCCTGGGCTACTAGAGAGAACTGGGCAAAGGGGACGGGAATGTCTTCTGGACCAGAGGTGTGGATAAAAAGCACTTTTTCCTCCCAACCTGGTTTTCTTTTAAAGTCAGGTCTGCAGCTCCTTGGTTCAATCCTTGGCCCAGACTTTTGGAGGATCCGGGGCTGGTCTCTGAACTGCAATGCCCCCCTGCTCTGCAGAGTCAGGCTGTGTGTCCCCTGCAGGGATGCCAAATCAGCTGGAAACCCCTCCTTCCTCTCCCACTACCTGACTCCCTTCTCACTTAGGGTGCCATCAGGGATGGAAAGGGGCACAGAGGCATTCCACTGGGAATAGCAGTTGAGGAAGTCTGACTGGTGGGCAGAGTGTGGCCCAAGAATCAGGTGGCCTAGGATCACGTGGCCCCACCACTTACAACATGACTGGCCTCAGGCAAGTCACATGACCTCCCCATCTGACCTCAGTTTCCCATCTGTAAGTGGGATTGCTGAGAAGACTGAATGGGTCTCTATATGTCCAAAGTGTGCCAATGAGCTGCCATGTGAATGTGCCATTAGGGCAGTGTCTCCCCCACCCTCTCCAGATGGGGGCTACTTGGAATGGAAGGCGTGTCCACCTCAGGCCTGCAGGTCCACAGCTCTTGGAGGAAGAGAGCAGATGTCTTTGATGTGCAGGGCTAGGGTCTCCCAGGTCAATGCCTTAAGCATTTATGCATTTGTGAAATCCCAAAGGAGATGCAGGCGCTCACCTGGCCGCCCTGCAGAGGCCTTGCCAGGCAGGCGGGAGTTCCACTGCTAACTGGGAGCTTCCCCATCGCTTGCTGGGTTGAAACGCCAAAGGGAGCTTGTCCGAAGCCTTAATGAGATGAGTCACATCCGGGCAGACAAAGGTGCAAGCATCTGACAGAGAAGCTGTGTCCAGGGCATGTGGCTCTTGAATGTCGGGCACAGCCCTCATCTCACCTGCCTGACCTATACATCTCAGCAAAGGCCTCTGTGTGAGTAGGGGGTCAATTTCCATTTTAACCTCATTATATTCCTTCACCCATCGGCTAAACATAGTGCTAATCAGGTTGTTCTGGCTTCAGGACAAAAGTGAGGGATGGACATTTGATGTGGAATAAATATACAGTTCGCTAGGGCTGGAATTATGAACCATTTGATTGATACCTGCTTCTCCAAGCAGCTGGGGCCCCTGGCCCCTCAGAAGTGCTGTAAGCAGAGGCCTCTGAGGGTCCTGTGTGCTCCCGAAGAAGATGGGGTACACCCCAAGAAGCCCCAGGACCTTCTCCAATTCTGACATTGACATTTCCCACTCAGTCCCCACATCAGAAGGTGAGAAAAAGTAAAGAAAAAAATTTTTTTTCAAATATAGATAACCCTAAAAACTGGATTCCCTGCTTCTGGAAGGGATGTGACGTCATGCTTAGAGAGAAGATCTGGAGGAAAAAAGATGTTCTCTGTGGATGAGCAAGATGTCATCCTTTGAAAACCCTAGCATCAAACAAGAAAAATGAAAAAAAAACAAAAAAAAACCCAGTCACCTCAATTGACTGTTCATCCAGAATGTGCAGTCACTGGGGGGGTGACAAGATCCTTTTCCCCCCACAGCAGCCTGCGTGTTCAGGAGGTTCAGCACAGAAGAAAGCAATTTAATGTCAGCATTAAAGTCAATATCATTGAAAGCAAACCAAATGTTCCTATCCAGCAGAGCGTGGCAAATTCATCCCTGTTTTGGTACCGGTCCCTGGCTTCAAATTAGTAGACGTCTCAACTCTTCACTTTCTCTCTTTATCATTTTCTTTCTTATCTCTTATTTTTATATTTCAAAATTGTATTTTAATTCCACTCAGTGTTCTCTCTCCCCACCCCCACGTAGAGACGGGGTGGCGGCATGGTGTCTGCCCACTGGGCTGGGGCTCTGATCTCCTTTTGTTTGGGGAAGTGAGGGGTGTACCTATAGCTTGTTTCCAGAACGGGGTCCCCTGCCCTACAGGGCTTCCTGGGAGATGGAGCAGCATGTGCAGAACTGGACAAGATTGCAGAGCAGGGGTTCCTGAGTCTGTCGTTCCCTCCCACTGGGATGTGGGGGCATTTCTAACGAGTGCAGCAGAGAGACCACACACCCAGCCCTCTGGTTTGCATTCAGGGCAATGATGCCCTTGCTGAGGCCCACCTGCCATGTCCAGACAGGCTCCCAGTATTCCAGAGGAAAGATGGGGGGGTGGGGAAAATCAAGCAAGGTCCAATAAGAGAGGTACATACCATAAAACAGACACATGGCGTCTGCCCTGCCCCCAGGAGGTAAAAAAGACTTCGGCCAGTCAGCAGGAGATTTCAAACCATTTCTCAGACACAAAGGCCACAGGAATAAGATGCCGATCAGAAGAAGAGGGCCTGCAGCAAGCAGAAAAATGGGCTTGCGAGGGCTCATATGTAAAACCTGACAGGCAGGCTGGATGGGACCTGTTGCAGAAAACTGGCTTCTCCAGGCAAAAAGAACTCCCAGAAGGTGATGCTTCACCTGGCCTGGACCCACTGGCCACCTCTCCCTGTGTTGGCCAGTCCTCCCTTCCACTTTGGGAGGCCTAAGAGGACACGCAGTCCAAGGGTTCTGTGCATAGGACGAATCTGGTGAAGATGCACAGAGATGCTATGTCTGGATTTCAGATTTTCATTTGTAATACAAGTGCAAAGCTCAGGGTCTCTGCCTCTGAGATCAGAGATTCCACCCACTTTACTGCACATTATGGAGAGGGCAGGGCCTGATGCCTAAAATGCCCTTTGCCCCAAGTTATTTTGTCCCCTTCGAGACTAAGCCAATGTTTCCCAGAGCCAGTGAGAACCAACAGAGCATCACCTTTGGCCCCAACGCAAGAAGTTGTTCTCTCCAGGGCATCCACACCAGCTAGCTGTGCCCACCCTACACATGGACAGGGCTCTCCCAGGACATGGGGGCAGAGAGGGAGACACAGTGAAACACCAGGACCCACCTACTCCCTTTTCCTTCTCCCCCCAAGCCTGAGGTTCTGGGTGGCCAAGATTTATATCCAAACAGGCACACAGGCATTCAATGAAATGATTTTAAAGCTTTTTCTCCAATTCTTTGTGAACTCGGCCTTCTGGAAGGCTGGGATGCAACCCACGGGCTCCCCAATGTGGTCGAGTAAAAGCCAAGTCGTTCAGAGGGAGGGTCCTGGGGTTTCTGCTCTCCACTCTTCTCCCCTAGGGAGGGAGTATCTCAGACAGAACATACAGTAGAGTCCGACATGGAGATACCAGGAGAGGAGCAGCAGGGAGGTGTCTAAGGAACACCTCCTCGCTCTCCAGGACAGGACAAGGCCAACATGAGCCACAGACACAACAGTTGAAGGCTCCCCTGAGTCTCCTCCACCTGGATTCTGGGAGGAGCCCGGTAGGGCACCTTGGGCAGTGTCCCCGGTCACCACTCCTGTCACTGACCCCATGCCCCTCAAGTCAGCCTGCTGTCCTGCTCATTTCTTCCTAAGATCTTTAAGTCGTTGGAGAATTGTTTCTCTTTTAATTTACAAAATGATGCATGAATGTGTACTCACTTAGGAAAAAAAAATAGCTTATTGATATTTTAATCTAATTCCGGATAAACCTTCAGAAGCTGACTCAAGGGTTTCTTAAATATTCCCAGGGATGGTTTTAGAGACATGTCTTCTTTGAGGGATTACATATGACTCATTAAAAAGAGCATTTAATAACCAGGAGTCTGCTTGGTGTTTGATATTTCTGCCAGATCTGCTGCTGACATTTTAGTGATGGGGGTTCACAGATATTGACTGGGGAGGGAGGGACCCATCACGATTTGCTGATATTTTGGAGGCTTGATTGAGACTAAGAGGCTGGTTCTGGGCTCTGAGCTGTCTGCTCAGCTTCCAGAATGTGGGATCCAGGACCAAGCAAGGCAGGTCCATCCACTGGCCAAGTGCAGGGGTCCAGATGTGAACCCTGGCACCTTAGTACTGTGCGTCTTGTCTCATCTCAGCAAATGAGCTGCCTGCATGTGCCCCGACCACATAAAGAGATGAGAAAGCTGCCTGACACCAATCCACAGACCCGGCATCCCCAGAAGGGGGCAGCGGCCAACTCTGGCTCTCGCCTGCACTTACCGGTTCCCATTAAATGTGGACTTGTACTCCCCGGCCGGGTGCAGCGTCTCGTCAGTGTAGACGGGCACGGATGCCCGGACACACTCGTGGGAACACTGGAGGGTCTCGTTGTAGGCCGTGAAGATGTCCAGACTGCTGGGCACCCGGGCAGGCGTGAAGTCTGTCAGGTTCTGGCAACTCTCCTCCTGATGGTTCGTCTTCCGCTGGTGGCTGTTCCTTCGTGGGTTCCCACTCTGCGCGCAGCTGGGGGAGAGAAAGGTCGGGGTGGGGGTCGGAGTCGGGGTGGGGGACTTGCAGGTGCAGAGACCCACCAGCATCTCCCGCCGCACTGACGCTAAGGAATCTTCACCTCCAGGCATTAATTAGACATCATTTAATAGTAATTCCCAACCTCTTCAGAAAGATCAACCACAAGCAATGGGCTCTTTTTTTAAAAATAAAATAAAATTTGAATGTTAGATGCGGCCGTTATTGCAGGAAGGATTAAGAAGTGAGGGGTGGAGTTGTGTTATCGGGGAGCGGAGGTCTGGTTTGGCCAAGAAATGTCAGCCGGGTGGTAGTACTGACTCAGTTTCCCCAGGAACACCTAGATGGTATGGAAATGATGATCGTGGGGAAGGTTCTGTCCACAGGTTGGGGCGGCCGTAGTTCACGTGGAGTGGACCACGTAATTATCTTTGGGGATAGATAAGACTGGGAATTCTCATCCTCAGCCTCTCCTCTGCCCAGGCTCACAAGCTGGAAATGAAAGCAGACCGTTTGGATCTATGAAGAAGACTGTGTTCGTGCTCGTGGGTACCTGCCTTCGTTCCCTGTCCTTTTGGACCACAGAGGCTTTCAGACACTATGTGGACTGCACACATGGGTCCCACCCCTGTTGACCAAGGAATTTGATAGAGAAGGTGCACAGGGACACTTCCCGGCTCCAGGAGTCACCTCTAGGGCAAGTTCACAAGGATGGAAAGAAGTGTCATGCCCATGAAGGAGGGCAGGGAGGAGGAGATTTGAGGGGTCGTGGTTCTCATTAGCTCATCAGTTCTCCTTTTCTACCCGCTTCACAGCTCAGAGCCTTTGCAGAGTGAGTGGGCTGCAAGGGGCAGGGGTTCATGAGCCTGTCCCCATATAAATTGTGTTAATTCCCTGCCTCTTCCCAATGAGAGAATCTCGATAGCTGGCAAGGAAGACTGCCCATAAATGAAGGTGAGAAGATGGATGTGAAAGCCAAGGGACGCCCCCCAACCCCGCCCACCAACGTCATGGAACCACTTATTCACCCTGCTGGACTGTCTTCCCCAAAAGACTCTTTGAAGGTCTGCTGAAAACCCCGAAGTGTGGGAAAACCAAGAGGAAGCTTGTTGCTTATTACAGCATCACAGTCTGCCACCTCCTTGGTGGGGATGGGATTTCACCATCAAGACAGCCAGTGGGATCGGACCTGCCGAGCATCCATGCAGTCCAGGGACCTGGAGCCCCTTCTCCAACCAGCCAGCCCTGCCCAAGACATGCTGCTGAGAGCTGACTATTATCTTCACTATCTCCCCCAGAAAACACCCCAGGTCCAGGGTTTGCTGGCCATCAGGAGCTCTAAGACCTCCCTGGGCTGTTCCAGGGTGGTACCTCTCCACACGTTGTCCTCTGTAATCCTAAAGGCCAGCTTTCTCTCTCATTTCCTCAAGTCTCTGTTACCCAGAGGCTCAGGGCACTTCCCTCCCACCAATCTGTGACTTTCTACCAAGGCTGGCAGGGGGATGATTTGCATCCAAGGTGCTTTGGCTTTGATGTTAAGAGGCGCCTCACTAGCTGGAGGAGAGACTACAGGTGGACAGGGGCCCAGGAGGCGTGCGGGCAGTGGGGTCAGCTGGCAGCCCCCTGATTCTCCCAGGGGTGTAGCAGGTGTGTACACCCAGCAAGGCCAAGCTCAAAGTAGGCCAATTTCCAGGAGGAAATAGGTGAAGACGGGCTGCCTGGAGCAAAGAAGTAACCTAGTTCAGCAGACACAGAGTGACTGCGAGAGGAAGGTGGGGGACGGCAAGGGGCGGGCAGGGACCCCAGCCAGGCTGCTGGTATGAAATAAGGAAAACCAAACCGAGCTGTGAAGGGGACATTCAGAGGGGCGCTAGGATCCGAGAGATAGGCTTTGGGAACAGGCTACCTGCTGCCTAAGGAATTAAGCCAAGCAGGGAAACCCACTGGGAGGGCACTGTCAGGGAACAACCCCTCCCACTGGGTGGCCGAGCTGTCCGGGCAAAGGCGAGTGGGTTGAGCAGGGCAGGAGCTGTGTGGCACTCTCCATTCCAGAGAAATGATTCCCTGGGCTGTGATCTGAGATGGTGTTGAGAAGCAAGAAACTCTCTGTGTGTGCTTCCCCAGGGACCCCCACTGACCCCCATTACCCAGCCAGAAGGGCCAAGGGTCCTTACCAGTTTTTTAAGACAAGAGTTGTAATCAGAGCAGCTATGACCATGATGAGGGAGACGGTGATGGTGATGATCTGATGGACGGCCAAACCTGGAAACAGAGAAGGAGGAGGGGAGCCGTGAAACCAGAGGCATGAGATGAAGGGGCCCAGGAAGAGACAGGGAGTAGGGACCTGTCCCATCCACTCAGCCCTGAACACAAGGTCCCATCATGTGTTGAGAAGCCCTGCAGGGGGTTCCATGTTGATGGGGCCTCGTGGGACCAGGTCAGGTCAGTTTCCTGCCCACATGCAGGTGCTGCCAGATGCAGTGGGTACCAGGACTGTTTTCACCTGGAGCCAGGGAAGGGAGGCCCCAGCCTGTCCTCTCTCAGGCCCTGAGAAATGACTCAGCCCTTGGGCAGCTGTGGCCATTGTTGCATCTGCTGACCCCTTCACCTGGCACGGGTAAGCTCTGTCACCCCTCCTTTTTCTCCTCCCAACTTGGGTAAATTCTGTTCCTTGTGTCTGGGCACCAGGGAAGCTGGCCTGCTGGTGGGAGCAGGGTTTGCCTGGACCCAGGAGAAGCCGGGACAGCCCAGGATTTATTGGGAAGGGAAGGAAGAGGCAGGTGACACTGTTGTAGATTCAGGCACTTGGGTCACTGGAAAGCATCTTCATCTTCCCAGATTCCTCTCCAAGAAGTTCACTGCCAGATGAGCTTCCAGGAAATAAGAGATCCAGACCAAGCAGGTGATGCTTCCTGAAGTCCCAGAGAAGGATCTGCAGTCTGGTCTCCAGGTCCTGTCTCCTCTTGTGTGTGTTATACACCATGGTGGGAGGAGGCAGGGGAAACAGCAGACAGGGAAAGAAGGACTGGCCACTCCAGGAGCAGGGTAGCCACAGCCACAAATGAGAGTGGTCTGAACCCCACACGAGGGCCAGGATGGCAGAGGACAAGAATTCTGTCTGTACTGTCCCTCTGTCCATCCACCCCCATCCCCTGCATCACCTTCCATCAAACATAGATGCAGGGGGAGGGAAAAAAGACAGGCTGGCAACACCTCTGATCCCTTCCCATATAACTCATCTTTACATCCTTCCGGGGACACTAGGGTTGAATCCTCTGGTCAGTGAGGTCCACCTGGAAGGTCCAGGACTCTGGTCCTGCTCTTTTCCCATCAGCAAGAACCACACCTGAGGAGCTGGGGGCTAACAGCCATAAGGGGCTCTGCAGAGACCCCTGCAGGTGGCAGCACCCTGCCCCTGGGAGTGCTGACTCTGCCATTCTTTCATCTCTGCCACTTGAGTATCTGTCTCTCTCCTCTTCTGATGTTCAGATGCAGAGGCCCACCCATCACACCTGAGGACCCTGCCAATCCTGGGGTGAGGACACAGCATGTGTGTGGTCCAGCATGGAGCATCTCACAGATGTAACACTTTTTTTTGGCGGCCTCTGAAGGACATAGTCTCACAAACAGATGTTACCTCTCCACTGAATATGATCTTCGTGGGGGGAATTGCTAATAAATGATTCAAAGCTGGCATGACCAGAAAACAAGCTCTTCCTGGCTGCCTCTCTTTCGGGCTATTTCTGTTTGTCCCTAGGAATTCCCTTCCTGAGCCCAGAGAATAAGCAACACTTGGAAAACCGAAGATGTCATGGGCCTCCCTTCCTCTTTCTTTTAGCCACTGATTCAAGAATCACCTATTGAGTACCTACTGCATGCCAAGCAGGGCCAGTTTTGACTTACTCAGTCATGGTTCCTGCCCTCAGGAACAGCTGCTGTGGTGCCCATTTTTAAAAGTGGCAGCGTTCACTGCTGGTTCTGACCAGTGGCTTCCCATACACCTGTGCCCAACATGTGACATGTACTGTAAAGCTCTGAGCCAGTTTGCCTTCCTCTGGGTCTGCCAGATCAGCCTGACAATGGGGTTGAAAGCTACATATGCCAGTAAGGGACCACTCTTAATCTCACCACCAGTCTCAGTAATCTCTATATGTTCACCAGCTTCTTCCCTGAGACCCAACTCAGACTTTGTTGGAAGAGGGAGGTTGACATGAATGTCTATTTTAATGGATGATCAGGGAAGATGGCTGTCCAGTCTTCCCTCACCCTCCATCTACACAATCCTTCTGATTCAGTCAAGAGACGAGGATGCTGTCATGAAGAGTATGAGCTCATCCTGCGTCTGTGCTTCTTGTGAGAAGGAGGCTGATGATGGCGATGATGACTGACGGTACTGATGTTGATGATGGCGACTATGACGGTATTGATGTTGACGATGGTGACTATGACGGTACTGATGTTGATGGTGACAATGATGGTACTGATGTTGATGATGGTGATGGTGACTATGACAGTACTGATGTTGAAGATGGTGATGGTGACCATGATGGTACTGATGTTGATGATGGCGATGGTGACTATGATGATACTGATGTTGAAGATGGTGATGGTGACTATGATGGTACTGATGTTGAAGATGGTGATGGTGACTGACGGTACTGATGTTGATGATGGTGACTATGACGGTACTGATGTCGATGGTTACTATGATGGTACTGATGTTGATGATAGTGATGATAATGATGGTGATTGTGCTGTTGCTGACAGTGACACTGATGGAAATGGTAATGGTGGTGATGATAATGGTGATGGTCATTGTGGTGTTGCTGTTGGTGATGGTGATTTGATGACAGAAATGGTGATGGTGGTGGTGATGATGACAGTATAGTGGTGATGATGGTAATATGATGCTGGTGATGATGATTGCAGTGATGGTGATGGTGGTGATGATGCAAGTCGTGATGATGGTGATGTGATGGTGATAGTGGTAATGATGATGTTCCTGCTATTGCTGATGGTGATTTGATGGTGGAAATGATGATGGTGATAATGATGGTGATGATGTAATTGATGATGATGGTATACTGGTGATGATGGTGATATGATGCTGGTGATGATGGTGGTAGTGATGATATGGTGATACTGATGGTGATAATGACGGTGATGGTGATTATAATGATGTTGATCACAATGACGGTGATCACAGGCATCCTCAAGTATTAGAAATTGTCAGGTGTATATTATCTCACTTATTCTTTGCAACAACACTCAAAGGTGCATACTGTCATAATAAAAATGGAAGTGAAAATCATCTGGACAAGTTTGCTTAAATTCCTTGGATCACATAGAATCTGATGGCTCCTAAACCCATACTAAGATTGTAGTATTATAGGATTTGATCTCAAACTTTATTTATTTCTGTTTGGGCTTTGATCTGGGGTCCTTGCATCTTCCAAGACAGAGGCTGGCACCACTACCCTCTATATTCCTGGGGAGAATAATCTGCTAAATTATGGATGCTGGTGTTTAAAAGCCTCATCATCTCTTCCATGGATAGATCTCTTAAGGGGTGCTCTGGAACCATCTCAAGAGCCTCTCAGCCATCTTGGCAGGTCATACTCCCAAGTCCACAGCAATAACTGAACATTGTTTCTTGAGCTAAACCTGCCATCTTCTTGGGTAGGAGCATTCAACATCTATGGAGTATAAAAGAGCACACTGAATGGGAGTGAGCCAAAAGTAGTAGGGATTGGCTCAACTTCAGGCCAAGCCCAGCTAAAGGCACTGAGAGCTCCCTTACAAGAGCAGAACACTTTGTGGCCCATGCCCCAGTGTCTGCAGAGCCAAAGAGGCCCAGGCTACCACTGGACTTGGACCCCATATACCAAGGGAATTCTTCTGTTGGGTTGAACATCTGCAGTGACCAAAGTCCTTGGAAGGGAACAGCTCAATGACCAGCTGCATCTTAGATGTTTAATTCCCTCCCACTCCCTCTGTGACTAAGGATGGGGAAAAAAGCATTCATTCTCTTCATCTGGTGAATGGAAGAAACTGATGATGAGAGGGGGAAACAGCTGGCTCACGGAATACCCTCACTGATGACAGGAAGACCAGAAGCCCAGCCCTTTGCCTAAGGATCTCATGAGTCTTTGAGCCACTGAAGAAAAACCCCAATCTTCATCAACTTTATATCCACCCCACTCCCAACCATGCACAAATTGCCTGGCACAGAACTTTGCAACAGCACTGTGGGACATATTATGACATTGATAACTGAAGAGTAGAGAACAAAAAGCCAGGGGAACTGGGAGAAAGTTAATGACATAATTCTAATGTTTGCCTTGTTCTAGAGGACCCTTTCCTGCCTTCTGTGTGAAATTTCTCCACAGGACTTGCCAAGTTAAAATTTGGAAAATATGATATGTGGGTTAATAACCAGCCAGGATCATCTGGGTGGAAGTACAACAATAATATCACAGCCATGCTCTTTGGAAAGACTTCTCTATGCCTGTCTTCACACCCATGATCAATTTAATCCACTGCCGATCCTGCAGAGCCCGGGTGTAGGCAGTTTGCTACTCTGGAAAAATCAAACGTCAAGCTCCAAATGAACAAATCTGTAACCACATTCTTGGGAATAAAAGTAATTAGAGGCAAACTCCTTACTGCTCCTCATATATTTCATTTGCAAAGCAAACAGCCTTGTGCTTCCATGCCTGGCCGGTGGGTTGTGATGGGTCACTAGGTTCAGGCATAAGGGACTGATGACTACAAGACGACCCTACAGTCGGGATGGTTGACAAGGACCAGGCCTTTTGACACGTAGTGAGAATATTTGTAGGAAGCAGATTAGAAGATGTAAACCCAGTAAGGATGTCTCATCTTTTCTTCTCTTTGAGAGGTCACTCCTAAAAGGATGATAGAACTTCTCATGAGAAGCTGGGTAGTGTTTCAAGCATCTGTCTTATCATTCAGGTTCCCCAAATGGCATGAGTTGTTTCCTCATCCATGTAAGTCACTTAAGTCTGCACAGATCCTGGATAGGCAAAGTTTGACATGAGGAGCCAGATGATAAATACTTTAGGTTTGGCAGGTAGCATGATCTCTGTTGCAACTTCTCAACCCAGCTGTGGATGATATGCAACCAGTGGGCATGGCTGTGTGCCAATAAAACTTTATTTATAAAAACATACAACTGATTTAGGTGAATAGCTGAAGGTGATGTGGCTTATCAGTTAAGAAATATACAATCGGTTTTGAATGGTTGCTTAAAGCTGGGACTCAAACTGCAAACTTCTGGTATTATATAACCTGCCTGCTCTATCATCAAAGATCTGGAGTCTTCTGAGACCTTCACTGTGTCAAGGTGATTTTAAAGACAGTCAAGCATCTGTCTTAGCAAGTGGGGCAAAAACTACCAGCAGTGGACAGCTTCACCCTACTGGATACGTTCATGCAAAGCTGGCTTGAGAACAGATCACTCTGTGACACTCAGTTAAACAGGATTCTCGATTTTTGGAGACTGAAGATCAAGGAGAATCTTACCAGTTGAATCAATATCCCTCAAGAATATTTCAGGCATGTGTCTATCTCAATTTTTCCTTTAGGGTTGATAAGAAGCTTCATTGTGTGAATGATAATAAGGACCTATGTTATATAGAACAGAGAACTCTGCTCAGTGCTCTGTAATGGCCTATATGGGAAAAGAATCTAGAAAGGGGTGGATATATGTATATCAGTAACTCATTCCCAAGTGGTTCAGTGGTAAAGAATCCACCTGCCAAGCAGGAGATGTAGGTTCGATCCCTGGGTCGGGAAGATCCTTGGAGAAGGAAATGGCTACCCACTCCAGTATTCTTGCCTGGGAAATTCCATGGACAGGAGAACCTGGAGGGCTACAGTCCATGGGGTCACAAAGAGACATGACTGAGCAACTAAAAACAAACAACATAACTGATTCACTTGGCTGTACAACAAAAACTAATACAACACTCTAAATCAACTATACTCCAATAAAAAAAAAAGCTTGGGGGCGGGGTGCTTCCCTAGTGGCTCAGCAGTAAAAGAATCTGCCTGAAATGCAGGAGATGAAGGTTTGATCCCTGGGTGGTGAAGATCCCCTAGAGGTGGAAATGGCAACCCACTCCAATATTCTTGCCTGGGAAATCACATGGACAAAAGAGCCCAGAGAGCTGCAGACCATGGGGATCCAAAGAGTCAGACATGACTTAGAGACTACAGCAAGAGCCAATAAAAATTAATTTTAAAAAATAAAAGAATGTTCAGAGCATAGAATCCTTGCATTGGGAGAGATCTGACCCCTGGGTCTGTGGACAGGGTTTTCACTGCCACAAATGGGACTGTTCTTAGGGAAGCATTCACCCAACTTTTCTCCTCTCTGAATAATTTCTCTCAACACTCCCATCTTCAATGATGTTCCCTCTGGTCAGGTCTCTGGTACTCATTACATAATGCAAAAGCAGCAACATCTATGCCATAAACCTTACTGACCCTGAGCAAGGCCAGCTGTTGGGTGGGCTGTGATTGGGTTGACAAGGATGTCACCTTAAGAGAACATACACTCTATACCCTCAAGAAAGGGGGGAAAAGACAACTTACTTTCTCCTCTCCACCTTCCAAGGTCAATCTTGAATCTATCTTCAAACTCTGCCATTCAGACATGGTCCCAGTACGCACAGCAAGCTGTGTGGGGAATCTTGCTTCCTCTTCCTGACAGGTGTGATTGTTCCTGCTAATTTAGGGGCTCTTTCTGCTCCTGGTAATTGCCACTGTATACTAATGTGCTAGGAATCAGCTGCCATCCGGATAATGAAAAATTATACCCGGAATAATGGATGGCGACAGATGGATTACCAAGCGCTGCATCAATCAATAGGGCTTTTATGGATATATTTGTGGTGGTTTGTAATAAGATCAGATCCTGAAGATTGATGGGGAAATTGGTAATCCATCTCTGGGTCTGGGTGAGTTTCTTATTAAATGCAGCTGAATCAACTGTCCATGGCAGGAACCAGCCCTTCCAGGACCTCCCTTCCAGACATGAAGGGGCAGTGGGGCTCACCTGTGGGTATCTGAAGCAGGAACAAGGGCCCCATAATTGAGGAAAAGGACAGCATTTCTGGGTTTACACTAGCTCATTTCCAAAGCAGGGCTCTCATGCACCCACATTATGGGAACAAAGACTCAGTGACAAATGGATCCAAGGATGTCTGCCTCCAGGGGTTGGACAGGTGACTGTGGTACCCAATTCCACCACAAAGAGACCATTCCTTTTCCACAAACACCACAAAGCACTGAACACACAGGACATCTTTGACAAATGGTTTCCGGCAATACCACAGAAATTACAGCATCCACGGGATGACAGGTGAGAGGCCAGCCTCACTTTCTTGAGGAACTGTAACCACAAGGAGGTTGAGGCTTTTTCTGAGGCAATTGGCCACCTGGAGGGGAGCAGGCTGTTGAGAGTAAGTGCACTTTCTAAAACTGGGGTGTTCACAGAAAAAGCTACCTGCTTTGTTGTGGAGACACAAAGGCACGTCATTTCCTAACTGACCCGGAAGGAGTGAGTGATAAGAGAGGTTTAGAGACAAGACTGTTGAGATGACGTGTCCACCCATCCAAAGTCCCTCCAGCCTGGGGCAGGATGTCAGCGGAGAGCACAGAGTCTCACCCAGGAAACGGCCGTGCCGACACCTCGAGGAATCACCCCAAAGGACCTCAGAGCCTGACTGCAGCAGTGGTCCTGGGCCGGGAACATCAGGCTGGATCAGGAGACGCAGGGGACATGTGTGGTCCCACTAACATCTAGAGGGTAGACACCAAAGATGCAGGAAGAGATGCAGATGTAGAGAATGGACATATGGACACCACAGGGGGAAGGGGTGGGACAAATTGGGAGAGTAGCACTGATGTATATACACTGTGCATGCATACTCAGTTGCTTCAATCATGTCCGACTCTTTGCAACCCTATGGACTGTAGCCCGCCAGGCTCCTCTGTCCACGGGATTTCCCAGGCAAGAATATTGGAGTAAGCTGCCATTTCTTCCTCCAGGGGATCTTCCTGATTCAGGGATCAAATCGGCATCTCCTGCAGCTCCTGCAATGTGGTAGATTCTTTACCACTGAGCCCTTGGAGGAGCCCATATATACACTAACATGTGTAAAATAGGTAGCTAGTAGGAAGTTGCTGTGCAGCACAGGAAGCTCAGCTCAGTGCTCTTTGATGACCTAGAGAGGTGGGGTGTGGGGGGTGGGGTGGAGGCTCAGGAGGGAGAAGATATATGTATACATATAGCTGATTCACTTCATTGTACAGAAGAAGGCAACACAACATTGTAATAACAATTATCCTCCAATAAAAACAACAATAACAACAAACCCAGAAGCCAGCAGACATCCAATAATGCACAGGATAGCCTCATGAGAAAGAAAGACCTGGACCCAAATGTCAACTGTGCTGAGGCTGTCTGCAAGGAGAAATGGGTGAACAAGACACAGGCGTCCACCTCTCAAACCCCCAGCAGACTATCTGAACCGACTCCTGGGAACATCATCACTGAGGCATCACACAGCTAGTGGGTAACAAATGTCCCAAGATGACACCCTCTGGGGCTGCAACATGAGAAATGTGGTCCTTCCCCATCAAGTCTCTTCATCCCCTAGTCTTGTCCCCATGCAGAGCAGAGATAGGACTGGCATCGAGGGTACAGGACTGATGTGGGGGCTGCAGAGCCAATCCACCCGGTGATCATGCTGGTGGTGCTACCACCCGTGCTTCTCAGTGAATGAGTTCCTGTGCAGCTCAGCACCCCCTCCCCCGCAGAAGTGGGCACAAAGATGCTCCCCTTTCCATGGGGACATAGCACAGAGCAGCCTTGGAGGTCCCCAAGGCCACTCTCAGATTCAATAACTCCCTATAAGGACCCACAGCATTGAGCAAAGCTATTAAACTCCAGTTACAGTTTATGACAGCTCAATGCTACAGGTTAAAATCAGCAATAGGAAGAGTGTGGGAGAGACCAGTGGGCTCCAACCATTCTGCCAATGGAGGTGTGGACAGCATGATGCCTCCCAGTGACCACGGTGACACCATGCACAGGGTATGCTCAGCCACTGAAGCTCCTCCAAGCCTGAGTGTCCAGTCCTGGTTGGGGCTTGGTCATGTCTACAAAGCTGACCTCCCATGTGGCTGGATGTGGTCTCCAGCCCATGCAGAGGTCAAGCTGACATAGTAACCTACAGTCCCAGCCTAAATCACCTTGTTAGCATAGGTTATATGCCCAGTTCAAGACCCCAGGTAAACAAAGACCTTCATATCAGGCAGCACACTCCTGGAGCTCAGGGGTGACCTCCCAGGAGGTGGGACCAAGAGCTTTCCTTTCAGCAAGCTTAACTCTTTTTGCACATATAGCAGAGACTCAGCAAACACAGGACTCAGACCCAAGCAGGCTTGTTCTCGGCCTGCACTGTTAGCTGGTGCCCTGTACAGCCCGCTGGAGAATGGCAGTCCTCTCTCTACACGGGATGGTCAGTGGCTGTGGATACATAGTCCTGGGATGACACCCACTCTGCAGTCCAGAGTCTTCAAAAGGGACTTGACCTTGAATGATATCCCCTGACACTGGGTTCAACTAAAGCCATTCCATCCACACTGTCCATATCTGGGAGCAAGTTTCTCACTTGAGAACTTCCTTCACTTTTGGACTTGATAGAGAACCCAGTGCCTCAGATGGGGAAACAGAGGGAGCCTGGACCCTAACACGGTCACACGGATGTCAGATCCAGACCCCAGAGAACACATCTGGCCACTTTCACTCTTCTCAGCACTGTCTTCTCAGCCAGGTCTCAGTTCAGTCCCTTCTCAGTCCGAGGGCCAGCTCTGCCCATCCTGACCTGGGATCCATGCAAGAGTTGGGTGTGGGGCACAACGAGCTTCAGAAGACCCCACTCACGGGCAGCAGGGTTTGCTCCAGGTTATGGGGTTGGCTTGTCTCCCTCAAGTGCAGATGTTGAAGTCCTGACTCCCCCACCTCCCTAGAATATGGCCTTGTTTGCAAACAGGGTCCTTGGAGATGCAGTTAGTTAGTGATTTCTTCACACTGGAGTCAGGTGGCCCCTACTCCCCTGTGACTAGTGTCCTTAGAAACAGGGGGCATGTGGACACACACACAGGGGGCAGACTGCAGTGATGCTACCAAGAGCCAGGGATCTGCTCGGAGCCAGGAGGGAGCCTGGAAGGGAGCCCATAATGGATGCTACCGTGGTTCTGGGAGAGCTGGTGATGGATGCTTCTGTGGCGCCTTCAGAGGCAGCAGAGCCACGCAGACACTGGCCTCGACTTCTGGCCTGCAGAGTACTGAGAGGATAGAATCTGCTGTGTGAGCCTCCCCCTCCCCCAAATCTGTGGGTCTCTGTCATGGAGACCCCAGGAATCGACCGCACCTTCTGACCTTTGTGACACTCAGGCAAACTGGGGAGGGAGGTGTCAGTAGGCTCAAGAAATCCAGAGCCCTCACCCTATGATCCATTTCACAGATGACTTCAAAGCCATGGTCTCAATCTCTTTTTTGCCTCCCCTGCTCCATGCCTTTCAGTCAGTCCCCTGACAGGGTCATCACAAAGGGAGGGGACCATGTGCCCAAAGCTGTGATCATTTTTTTTTTTAATGTTTTCTACTTTATTTATTTTTAAAGATCTATTTTTATTTATTTTGTTTACTTTTCATGCCACATGACACTTTGGATCTTAAGTTTCCTGACAAGGACTTGAACCCATGCCCCCCCCCCCCCACCCCACACACACATCGAGAGTGCAAGGTCTTAACCACTGGACCACCGGGGAGGTTCCCAAGCCCACATCTTAACCACACACTTCACCAGTCCCATGACAGCCAACAGGGGACCGGTGATGTGGTCTCTCTGTATTGGGTTGAATAGTGTCCCCCTAGAACTCATGTCCCCCAGAACCTCAGAATATGACCTTATTTGGAAATCGGGTCTTTACAGATTTAATGAATTACATAAGGATCTGGAGATGACGTTACCCTAGATTCAGGGCGGGCCCTCAACGCAGTGGCTGGTGTCCTTACAAGACACACAAGAGAAGAGGACACAGAACAAGGGAGGAACACATGTGAAGACAGGGGCAAGGGAAGGAGGGATGTGGCCAAGGAGCTGCAACCACCAGGAGCTGGAGCAGATGAGCAGCATCCTCCCAGAGCTGTGGAAGGAGCAGGGCCCTTCAGACACTGGTTCCTAACCTCCAGGCTATTGAGAACACCTTTCTGTTACTTTATGCCCCAGCCTGTGCCGCAGGACACAGATACCCTGGTTTTGCCACAGTTTCCTCATTTACAAAAAGAGGCAGGAGGAAATGGTGTTTCCCCAGTGGCTCAGCAGTAAAGAAGCCACCTGCAAAGCAGGAACTGCAGGAGACGCAGGTTCGATCCCTGGGTCAGAAAGATCCCCTGGAGGAGGGCATGGCAACCCACTCCGGTATTCTTGTCTGGAGAATCCCATGAACAGAGGAGCCTGGTGGGCTACAGTCCATGGAGTTGCAAAAGAGTTGGACATAACTGAGTAAGTGATCACAGGAGGAAGGTTCATTCAGGGGATGTAGGCAGTCTTTACACTTCTCTGCTGGCTCAGACAGTAAAGAATTTGCCTGTAATGCGGGTGACCAGGGTTCGATCCCTGGGTTGGAAGATCCCCTGGAGGAGGACACGGCAACCCACACCAGTATTCTTGCCTGGAGAATCCCCATGGACAGAAGAGCCTGGTGGGCTACAGTCCGTGGGTTTGCAAAGAGTTGGACACAACTAAGAGACTAAGCACAGCACACAGTACACAGGCAGTCTTTAGTTGCTGTCTCCTTAAGGGCAGCTGTCTTTCCTGGCAACAGTGAGGCTGGTCTTCCTTCCACCCTGGAAACGAATTCCTTCCAGAGAGGGACTCAGCTGGCCTGCTGAGGGGCTGAGATCCTGTGCCCCTGCTCCTGGGGTCCCTGATACCACACTAGCACAACAAAGCCTTAGGGCAGAGGTCAGAAAACTGGGACACATCTGGGACACATCTGGCCCACTGCCTGACATCGTAAATAAACTTTTATTGGCACAAGGCCATGTCCATTCATTTAAATATTGTCTAGGGCTGCCTTTATGCTACAATGGTGGAGTTGAGCAGTGTGGCTGAAATCCTAAAATACTTTCTATGTGCCCCCAGGGGACAGCTGAAATCCCAGAGTGGGCACCACGGTGCATGTGGCATGACTGGGGTGGGAAGCAGTGAACAGCTGGGGAAAGCAAGGGGTGACCCTGTACACCCTTTTCTCACGTGTCTCTCCTGCTGCATGACAACACGGGTTGGAGGGTTGAGCCATAGGGTCTCTACTTTCAGAGGGTTTTGAACTGGATTCAACGGATATGCACATGGGTTGCCCACGGAAGCCAGGGCCTATCCACCTGGCCACTCGACCAAATTTCGATTCAGTGAGCAGCAGTGACCAGAATGTTGTCATTGCTGGTCCAGGGAATATGCCCCCAGCCTGGGGCCCTGGACAGCCAGACACAGGGGTCAGATTCACTCATTCACGGGCAGGATCATTTCCCACAGAAAAGCCAGTCCCTAGGGAGATACAAACTGTGGGAATTCTTAAAGAGATGGGAATACCATATCATCTTACTTGCCTCCTGAGAAATCTGTATGCAGGTCAAGAAGCAACAGATAAAACAAGACATGGAGAAACGGACTGGTTCAAAATTGGGAAAAGTGTACATCAAGGCTGTACATTGTCACCCTGCTTATTTAACTTCTATGCAGAGTACATCAAGGGAAATGCCAGGCTGGATGAAGCAAAAGCTGGAATAAAGATTGCTGGGCGAAATATCAATAACCTCAGATATGTAGATGATGCCACTTTAATGGCAGAAAGAGAAGAGAAACTAAAAAACCTCTTGATCAGGGTGAAAGAGGAGTGAAAAGCCTGCTTAAAACTCAACATTCAAAAAACTAAGATCATGGCATCCGGTCCCATTACTTCATGGCAAATAGGGAAAATGTGGAAATAGTGACAGATTTTATTTTCTTGGGCTCCCAAATCACTGCAGACAGTGACTGCAGCCAAGAAATTAAAAGATGCTTGCTCCTTGGAAGAAAAGCTATGACAAACCTAGATAGCATATTAAAAAGCAGAGACATCATTTTGCTGACAAAGGTAGGTATAGTCAAAGTTATGGTTTTTCCAGCAGTCACATATGGATTTGAGAGTTGGACCATATAGAAGACTGAGTGATGAAGAACTGATGTTTTTGAACTGTTATGTTGGAGAAGACTCTTGAGAGACCTTTAGATTGCAAAGGAGATCAAACCAATCAATCCTAAAGGAAATCAACCCTGAATAATTCATTGGAGGGGTGGTGCTAAAGCTGACGCTCCAATGGCCATCTGATGTGAAGAGCCAGCTCACTGGAAAGGCCCCTAGTGCTGAGAAAGATTGAGAGCAGGAGAAGTGGGCAACAGAGGTTGGATGGTTGGATGGCGTCACTGATCCAATGGACATTAGTTTGAGCAAACTCTCAGAGATAATGGAGGACAGGAAGCCAGGTGTTTTGCAGTCCATGGAGTTGCAAAGAGTCGGACATGACTTAGCAACTGAACAACAACAAAGGGAGAGGCAAAACACACAGCTGGGATGGAGTCGGAGACTTCCAGGCAGTGTGCACACTGGGGATTCTCAAGAGTGTCACTGTCCACTCCTCTCCCATGCTGTTCCCTAATCCCCTCCAGAACCTGTGGACTCACAACATATACACATGCACAAGCACACAAGGCATTCTGTGGATACACACACACACACACACACACGCACACACTCACGCATGCTGAATTTACTGCTCGTCTCATTGATGAACAGAAGCAGCTGACATTCAGCTTTGAGCTCAGTAGCCAACATGGAAATGACCCATTTCCTTCACTGAACTCCCAACCGCGTTAGAATATTCCAACAAAGGATGGTAGGCTGGGATGGGGTGTAGGTGGGCAGCCAGTATTGCCTAATGCTAAGGAGGGGTGAGGGGCTGGGGAGGGACACACACTAGGCGCCCATCAGCCAGCACTGCTGAGAGCACACTGCGCAGCAGGAGCTCTGGGTCCCACGTGTCAGCTGCAAAGTCTGTGACCGGATTACTCACCAGCGGAACCAGCACCCACCATCAGGATGGGGTCTATATTTAGCCCATAAAACAGTGAATGGCTCAAACCTCCAGGCAAACAGTGAGGCCTGCCTGCCTCTCCTCTCAGAACCATCCTCACAGGGTCACCTGCACATTCCTGTTCTGTAGACCATGTGCCTGGAACTCCCAGGGGTCCAGAATAGGTGGTGGCACACAGTAGGTGTGCAGAGAACAGTAGTTCCCATCCCAGTAGGTGATCATGACCAGGCAGAGGCTCAGGCCACCTTCCTGGCACAGGACAGGGCTGGGAGTGGCCCAGAGCAGACTCACAGTGTAGCACATTCCCAGTGAACAGAAGGATGTGAGAGTTGGTCTGTAAAGAAGGCTCAGTGCCAAAGAACTGATGTTTTCCAATTGTGGTGCTAGAGAAGACTCCTGAGAGTCCCTTGGACAGCAAAGAAATCAAAACAGTCAATCCTAAAGGAAGTCAAACCTAAATATTCATTGGATGGACTGATGCTGAAGTTTCAATACTTCGGCCACCTAAATCAAACAGCCAACTCATTGGAAAAGACCCCGATACTGGGAAAGATTGAGGGCAGGAGGAGAAGGGGATGACAGAGGATGGTATGGTTGGATGGCATCACTGACCCAATGGACACGTCAGTCAGTTAGTCAGTTAAGTCACTCAGTTGTGAGTGACTGAGACTCTTTGAGACCCCATGAACCACAGCACCCCAGGCCTCCCTGTCCATCACCAACTCTCGGAGTCCAACCAAACCTATGTCCGTTGTGTCAGTGATGCCATCCAACCATCTCATCCTCTGTCGTCCCCTTCTCCTCCTGCCTTCAATCTTTCCCAGCATCAGGGTCTTTTCAAATGAGTCAGCTCTCCACATCAGGTGGCCAAAGTATTGGAGTTTCAGCTTCAACACCAGTCCCTCCAATGAACATCCAGGACTGATCTCCTTTGGGATGGACTGGTTGGATCTCCTTGTAGTCCAAGGGACTCTCAAGAGTCTTCTCCAACACCACAGTTCAAAAGCATCAATTTTTCGGCGCTCAGCTTTCTTTATAGTCCAACTGTCACATCCATACATGACCACAGGAAAAACCATAGCCTTGACTAGACAGACCTTGGTTGGCAAAGTAATGTCTCTGCTTTTTAATGTGCTGTCTAGGTTTGTCATAACTTTCCTTCCAAGGAGCAAGCATCTTTTAATTTCATGGCTGCAATCACCATCTGCAGTGATTTTGGAGCCCAGAAAATTAAAGTCAGCCACTGTTTCCACTGTTTCCCCATCTATTTCCCAAGAAGTGATTGGACCGGATGCCATGATCTTAGTTTTCTGAATGTTGAGCTTTAAGCCAACTTTTTCACTCTCCTCTTTCACTTTCATCAAGAGGCTCTTTAGTTCTTCTTCACATTCTGCCATAAGGGTGGTGACATCTGCATATCTAAGGTTATTGATATTTCTCCCAGCAATCTTGACTCCAGCTTGTTCTTCTTCCAGCCCAGCGTTTCTCATGATGTACTCTGCATATAAGCATGACATGGACATGAGTTTGACCAAACTCAAGGAGATGGTGAAGAAGAGGGAAGCCTGGCGTGTTGCTAAAGGTCGGACACAACTTAGCAATTGAACAACAACAATAGACAGAAGGACCAGTGCTGCATCCATTTCAGAAAGCCCCAGGGAGTGGGAAAAGGTGGAGGATGGATAAATTAGGAGCTTAGGATTAACATATACACAGAACTATGTATAAAATAGATAAACAGCAAGGACCTACGGTACAGCATGGAGAATTGTACTCAATATCTTATAATAAGCTATAAGGGAAAAGAATCTGAAAAAGAACATATATGCATATATGTATAACTGAATCACTCTGCTGTACACCTGAAACTAACACATTGCCAATTAACTACACTCCAACAGAAGAAAGAAAGCAAGCTCATGTTCCTATGCAAGTCCAGTCCCAGAGGCCTCAGTTCCACTGATCTTTTGAGACTCTTTTAAAATTCCCCACGCCTTTGACACCTCTCCAAATCAGACAGACAGGAGCCCAGACTGTGGGGCATTTACCTCCCTGTTGCATGTACCCTCGTCCTCTTCCTACTGTTAGTGACATTTCAGCATGGTGACCATGACCCGGGACAGACATGGCTGTCCAGTGGCTCATCAGAGAGGAGCAGACCTGATGGTGACTCCACAGTCAACAAGCAGAGACCAGGTGGAGGGCAGACTGAGTGGGTCTCAGATGCCGGTCAAGCAGTAGAGGGGCTTCAGCATCCTAGCCAGAATACCCCTTGCTGGTCAGTGTGTCACAGATAAAGACAATCATGGGACGGTGACAGATGTAATAATGTTAATAACCCAGCAAGACCCCGAGGCCAGGAAAGATTGAATATAGGAGGAGAAGTGGATGACAGAGGATGAGATGGTTGGATTGCATCACCAACTCAGTGGACATGAGTTTGAACAAACTCCAGCAGAAAATTGTTTTTACCTCCACCTAGCACCCCATACAAAGTAGGTGCAGCCACTGCTCCTCCTTGGGGTCTCAGGAGGAAGAAAGCTTGTCTGAGATGCAGTTCTGAGAACATGATTTCAGATAGGAGCTGCCCGCTGACTGCTGCATCTTTGGGAGTCACTCATGAGAATGCCTTCTGGACTCAGGATGTCTTGAGGGGGTGCGGGGTGGGGGGCATGCTCTCATTCCACAGAAGCATGTGAAGTGCTCTTTGATGAGGTCGGGTGGGCCATGACTGTGCTTTCCCGGCAGGACCTCAAATGGCTACAATACCATTTCCCTGGTACCCGTGCAGACTTGAGAGCCCCCAGCAAGACCAGACGAAAATGGATACCTCCTTTACAGAAGTGCCCTGATGAATAGGAAAGTCTCACATGTCCTGTCAGCAGCTGTTTATTGAGGACCTACTGTATGCAGGCACCAGGCTGGACACTAAAGCTGCAGTTGGGGACCTAGGGGGCAGGTGCCATCAAAAACGCTCAAAAATAACTGTTCATTGTCTCTGTGACAAAGGCTCCAATGACAAGAGGTACTGAGAAGGCCTGTCATGAGCCAATCTAGGAAGGCAGGGAAAGGATCCCTGAGACCCTCAGACTAGCCCCCTGGTGTAATGTCACCATGGTGACCCCAAGTGTTCCCCCTCTCTCCCTCCCTCCATCCTTGGCACTTGGAGTGCTCCTGCCATCCCCACCCCCAGTACGGTGACCTGCCCTGGCTCTCATCTCTGGGCTGGGCCAGTGATGCAGCAGAGGCTGGACATGGGCTTGTGTGTGAGGTTGGCTCTTTTGCATGTTGCTGTTGCTGTGGAAACATACCCAGGCTACTACTGGGGGATGGGAGGCAGGTGGAACAGAACTGATGGCCTCAATCAATGGGATGGAAGCCAACCCAGATCAGCAGGCAAAGTGGCCCCAGCCATGTGAGCAAACCCCAGGAATTCACTCATATGGTTGAATTCCCTGAGGTTTGGTGCTTTTTATTATGTGGCACCGAAAGGAACATAGCTAACCAGTACACTTGGTGAAGAGAGCAGGGGATGATGGTTCTTCCAGGGAAAGAGGGGGAACCGCATGGGTGAAGGTCAGTGTGGGACTCCCTGGAAGGCCTTGTGGCAGGAGGGCTGCACAGACACAGTGATGCAGGGAGGTTAGGGCTCCTGAGAGGCATGGTGGTTTCTGGTCCAGAGCTCAGGGTACCAGTCATCCAAGACGCACATCTAGTGCTCCCCAACTCACTCACTGTGATCACATCCCCAATAACCACTCACACATGACCTTCAGACTCTCCCTTCAGGAATGCCAGGCTCTGACAATGGAATAAAGGGTGGGGACATGGGACAGACAGGGTTTGATTTGCTTGGTGGAGAGAGAAGGGCTGGGGAGGGGCCTGTGGGCAGCTCACCTGGAGGGACCACACTGCCTTCTCCAAAGACCCTTCTCAGCATTCCAATAAAACAAGAGCTCTGCGCATGCAGCCTAGACTTCTAGAGATTTCATGAAGCACGGGTCTGAGAATCCTCCAGAAAAAAGCCCGTTTCAAGAAGTTAGTTTAACCCAGCATTCCCCAGAAGCTCTGGCATCTGCTCTCTCCTCCCCCAGAACAGACACGCCTGAACCTCGGGGAAAACTGAGCGTCCATGGATGGAACTCAACAGCATGTGGGCTCGGGAGAGGAGCGTGACCCCCGCCTCCCCCACCCCCTCCACCCAGGCTCGAGGTTCTGGGGCTTCTCCAAGTCCCACTCACTTCCTGCTGCATCCTCGGCCCTCAACAAACATCTGTGGATGGAGACAAGAAGCTCAGCATCGGAACTGCTCATCACGAGGGACCATCCTTGTTGCCTAGTCTTGGCTGGGATGAGCTTCTGCTTTAGAGATTAAAAAACAGCCAGAGACGAGCTGTCTGGAATTCCTGTCCATGACAGACCCCGCCCAGGGCATCCAGAGCAGGGGTTTGGTCCCAGCCTCCAAGCCAGGCAACCTCACCATGCTGGGGCAGCCACACCTTCAGCTCTGCCTTGTCCCCTGGCTGCTGCTCTATTTCTACACTGAGGATCACTGGCTCACTGATGGAGGGAACAAAACCCCATCTGTAGCAACCTTCTGGAGGGTCTAAGCCAAACCTTCAGGGTTAAAATGAGAGCGAGGGGTGGGGTGGGAGGCTCCGGCCCAGCCTCCATGGAGCACAGATGCTCAGTTTGCAAACAGAGCAGGAGGCACAGCTGGCTGTCAGCTCTGTCTTCAGAATCCACTGACACTGTCAGTGGAGCCAGCAGGAGGGAGATGGTTATCCCCATGTCCCATTAAAACCTCTCTGTAGCCAGAAAGTTTGGGGAAATTGCAATGCAATTTTGATGGGGGCAGTGAGAGGGGGGTGTTAGAGAGCAGGAGAAAGGCAAGCGCTCCCAGCACCAGTTGCCCACTTTTGAAAGGCTTCCTGGTGGGGAATATCCTTAAATCCAATAGCCACTGCTGAGGTCTTTAGGCTGCAAACTACCATTTTGTTAAAACAATAAAACAACCAGGAGGGATGGAGTCGGGAGAGAGGGGTTCAGGATGGAGGGGGGCACATGTATACTTACGGCCAATTCATATTCATCTAGGGCAAAAACCATAACAATATTGTAAAGTAATTATCCTCCAATTAAAATAAATAAATTATAAAAAAAAACAATAAACAGACAAAGAGCTGCATTTAAAAGATTCCAGTACCACTATCTCCACCCAGCAGCCCTTCTTGGCCCTCCCATTGACCTCAGGTGATGGTCCATCCTTCTCTTCCCACCAGGATGGGAGCAGGCAGTGCAAGGCAGTGTCCAGCAGGGGCACCAGGAGAGAACCATACCCCCAAGGCAGAGCCCCCTGTCTGTCCTGCTGAGAAGCACCTGGCCCAGGTCAGACTGGACCTCCCCCTGCATCTTGGCCCCCTGAGCTTGCTGCAAAGTCAGCACATAAAGAGACCAGGCAGTGATAGTTTTGGGACCTGTCCCCATGACTCTAAGGGAGCCAGGAGAAAGACCTGATGGTGGGAGGCATGGGGGAGGAGAGGAAGAAGGGAGACGATGGGGAAACAGCAACTCATGGCTTTGGTTTGGGGTCCTTGCAATATTCAAACCCATGTTCTCCAGACAGGATTTTCAAGCACATGCTTGAGACCCAGTCAGAGAGAATAAGCAGGAAACAGAAAAATGTTCAAGTTCAGTCTGGGAAGTCAGAAGCCAGGAATTTCCTGCAGGTTCAGAGACCAGAAAAGGTATTATCTTCCCACAGCTATTTGGAGTCAAGGAGGCATCCATGAGCTGCAGA
Organism: Bos indicus; assembly: GCF_029378745.1. Lineage (NCBI taxonomy): Eukaryota > Metazoa > Chordata > Mammalia > Artiodactyla > Bovidae > Bos > Bos indicus. The sequence continues at coordinate 49,374,247 of NC_091775.1, forward strand.
CTCAGAAATGGGGGCTGAACCTTTCTAAGGAGGATGGCCTTCCAGAAAGATGGAAACCTGGCTTCCAAACTCATGGTTCCAACCTCTTTGCCTGAGGAACACCCTCTAAGCAGGAGTCTGCAGATTCTTTCTGCAAAGGGCCAGATATTAACATTTAGGCTTTTTGACCAATATAGTCCATTCTCCTCTGCTACTGTGGACTCTCTTTAGAGTCTCTTGGACCAGTCAATTCTAAAAGAAATCAACCCTGAATATTCACTGGAAGAACTGATGCTGAAGTTGAAGCTCCAATACTTTGACCATCTGATGTGAAGAGCCGACTCACTGGAAAACACCCTGATGCTGGCAAAGATTGAGGGCAGGAGGAGAAGGGGGCAACAGATGATGAGATGTTTAGAAAGCATCGCTGACTCAATGGACATGAATCTGAGCAGACTCCAGGAGACAGTGAAGGACAGGGGAGCCTGGTGTGCTACAGTCCATGGAGTCACGATGAATTGGACACAACTTAGTGACTGAACAACAAACAAATTGTGGCTCAGAAGCTGCCAGAGACTGATACAAGCAAGCAGGTGGGGCTGTGTCCAAAGAAAGAGTGGACACTGACATTCAAATCTCAAATAATTCTCACATATTATGAAATAATATCCTTTTTATTTTTTCAACCATTTAAATGTGCAAATTTATTTTTTCTTAGGTCCCATGATGTACATAAGCAGAAAAGAGGCAAGGTTTGCACCGCAGGCCATAGTTTGGCAACCTCTGGTCAACAACCTCAGATGGTCTCCATAGGTTTTCAGATACAATGTCTAGCATCTAGCACAACATTACCAGACACAGCAAGGGACAAGACCCAGTGAACAAAGACCAAGGGAGCAAAATAGACGTAGACAGAAAAGAGTAGTCTCCAAGAATACCAGGTTTCATAGTTACCAAGCACCAAGTTTCAAATAACGGCGACCTATCTCTTATGGGGCTTCCCTGGTGTCTCAGACAATAAAGAGACAGTTGGTTAAATCCTTAGACAGAAAAGAGTAGTCTCCAAGAATACCAGGTTTCATAGTTACCAAGCACCAAGTTTCAAATAACGGCGACCCATCTCTTATTGGGCTTCCCTGGTGTCTCAGACAATAAAGAGACAGTTGGTTAAATCCTGATACCTTATAAGTGTATCCCCTACACACGAACTTTCAAGTTGCAAACTTTCAAAGATGTGAACATGCCTTCCCATGTCCAATCATGTAAGTGAGCGCACATGTCTGATGTAGATTGTCAAGTACATGCCTCCTCTACAAGTGGTTGTGCATTTGTGTACTTTTTACTGTACAGTGTTGTATAGAACACAGCATCTTTATTTCAAGCTTACGATGTCCAGAAACTAGCATAAAAGGAGCAGTATGGAGTCGATCATGTTATTTGGATACCTAGGCTAACCCTGTTGGACATATGAACAAATAGGACTTACAAACAGGCTCTCAGAACAGAACTCATTCTTACGGAGGAGACTTACTGTATATAAACAGTGCATATGAATAGCTTATATGTTTATGTATGAATAATACATGGACTGTATCCCCTGTCCATGGAATTCTCCAGGCAAGAAAAATGGAGCAGGTAGTCATTCCCTTCTCCAGGGAATCTTCCTAACCCAGGAATCGAACCTGGGTCTCCTGCATTGCAGGCGGATTCTTTACAGTCTGAGCCACCAGGGATGCCCCATGTAATGCATATGAATACCTTTTATATTTATGTATGAATAATATGTATGCATTTTTTAAAAGAAAACAGAATCTATTCCTGCCAATTCCTACGTGACCAGCCTTGGGCAGTTCTTACTTCTTTCTGAGGTTCTGGTTTCCCCATCTGTGTTGTGGGGAACTAGGCCCCCATTGTGGTCCCCAGAGAAATCTTCTGAGCCTGACATTGTGCCTTCTTGGGGGTCAGGAAGGATGAAGGAGGTGGCTCTGGGGTCCTCACTTCTGTTCACTGTACTGCCCCCTTTCAACCTGTTCTCCATACTGGAGATACAAAAGTCCACTGGAAAGCACTTTGAAAATGTTGGATCTATTAGTGCGTGAGGGCTTTTCCAGTAGCAAAGATGTAAGATTCTGTGAAAGAAGGAGATTCATGGTATTCAGAGATGGGGATGTGATGAGCAGGAAAGGCCATGGATGGGGACCTATAGGGTGGCCAGGACGAAGTCCATGGGCCAAGGGGCCCCCAGGTCACAGTCGGGAGGAAGTCTGTGCACAGGCACAAGGAGCCCTGGGCAGAGCAGGACCCACCAGTTCCCCTGGATCAGGATGTGTCTTCCCCAGCTCTACAAGGCCTCCCTCCCCTTCTCCAGCCCTAAGGACCCAGCTTTTGTCTCACAACTTGAATTCCACCCTTCAGCTCCTGGTTTTATCCTTGTCTTTGAGGGGCAAACCCTCCTTGGAAGACTGAACCATTCAGGTAACTGTGGTTGGGTGGGGTGTGGAGAGTGTGGGAGGTGAGGGTCATTTCTTAATGACACAAGGGATGCAGAGAAGTGAGAGAGTCCTGGGTGTGGATCACATGTGATGTTGAGAAGCTGGGGGAGGTTGGGGCAGAATATCATGGAGAGCTCTCCACTAGGAGCTACACCAACTCCTTCCTACTTAGCCAGTGTAGACTCCACCGCATGACGGTCCTACTTGTTCAGCACCTGCTGCATGCCAGGTGGAGCACTCAGTCTTCACTGCCCAGTAAGACAGCAAATAAGGGATGCACAGAAATTGCACAGGAGCCCTCCCTGGACAGTCCTAGTGGCTCTCAACCTATGATTACTGTCTCTACACTGATCATGTCCGTGGCATCCTCTCTCATGAGACCCCTCACCTTCTACATTCTTGCCTCTGTTGGGATCTCCCTGGGGAAGTTCTGCATCCCTCAAGCACAAAACAAGCCTGCCCCTTTTTCACGCATCCATCTTGGTGGATACCCCCAGGGTCTTCTGCTCCCCTCCTCCTCCCTGCCCTCCTTTGGTGAATGACACACTCTGGCTCTTGTGTGTTTGATGGAGTTCCCTCTGTCCCAAGCCCCGCACTCTGTGGAACCTGATAACAAAGGTAGGGAGAAAACTTCCATCCATTCAGGTGAAGTCTACCACATGTGCCGTCCATTCCAGGTTTGTTGCTGTTGTTGAGTCACTCAGTCACGTTTGATTCTTTGCAGCCTCCATGGACTGCAGCACACCAGGCTCCCCTGTCCTTCACTATCTCCCAGAATGTGCTCAGATCTATCGAGTCAGTGATGATACTCAACCATCTCATCCTCTGTCACTCCCTTCTCCTCCTGCCCTCAATCTTTCCAACGTCAGTGTCTTTTCCAATGAGTCGGCTCTTCATATCAGGTGGCCAAAGTCTTGGAACTTCAGCTTCAGCATCAGTCCTTTCAGTAAATATACAGGGTTGATTTCCTTTAGGATTGACTGGGTTGATCTCCCTGTTGTCCAAGGGACTCTGAAGAGTCTTCTCCAGCACCACAGTTCAAAAGCACAAATTCTTTGGCACTCAGTCTTCTTTATGGTCCAGTTCTCACATCTGTACATGACTATTGGAAAAACCACAGCTTTGATTATGCAGACCTTTGTTAGCAAAGTGCTATCTCTGCTTTTTAATACACTGTCTAGAGTTGTCATAGCTTTCCTTTCAAGGAACAAGTGTCTTTAACTTTAATAGATGCAAACTATTTTACAAGTTACAAAGATGACAAGGTTGGCTGTTGGGACCCTTTGGTCACCTTCTGTCTCCATCTTTAGCACAAAAGCCTGAAGGACTGTGAGGCCACCAGAAGGTCCTGCCCTGATGACTTGAAGTGGGTCCACACCTCCAACTGCTTCCCTCTGGTGCACGTGGGTCCACGTGAACACTCACACATGGGCAGACAGACACATGTGTGCACATGCCTTTCTGAAACACCTCTCTGATACAGAGCCACTTACCCGTGGCCTCAACTCTCCAGCATCAGGGTCACAGTGCCTCTTTGTGCACACACTCCTGGTGATCAGACAGACTCCCCAACTTTGGTTCCTTCTGGTCCACCTCGTATCAGTTCACAACCCCTCTCATGCATGTGGAAGCATCCACCTAACCTCTGAAACCCTGCATTAGAGTTGGGCAGACAGAAATGCTCAGAACCTGGGATTGCAGTGTTTCTTGCCTTGGCTCTTTGCAGGTGGCAATGTGGTCTCACTTTTGTGGATAAGAAGCCCTACTGTCTGGGGACAAGTCGGCCTCTTCAAGGCAATTTCTCAGGAGGCTCAGCGCAGCTTGAAAGTGGTGCCCAATGCCATGCCCTGCATGGGGCCTTCATCCCGAGAGCCCCCCTGCCATGTGAACTTTGGTCCAACGTGGCAGGGTGGGGTGGGGGTGTGCCATCACCTGTTTAAACTTTTGAAGGGTACTTGACAATCAACAGGGTTGAAACCACAGAGCCCTCCAGGCTGACTTGCATGGCGGGTTGGGTGCGCCGGGAATGCGATTTCGGGTTGAAAAACTATGCTACAGGTTGAACTGTGACCTCGAATGACAAGGTGAGGTCTGAGCCCCCAGCGTCTCAGAATGTGACCTTACTGGGGAACAGGGTCAGGGCAGATATAACCAGCTATACGTGCACACTAAGCAGGGTGACCTCTGATCCAGTGTGACCGGTGTCCACAGGCAAGGACACACAAAGGGCACACAAAATGGAGAGAAAACAGCCACGTGATCCCAGAGGCGGCAATTAGAGTGATTCGGTCCTGAGCCAGAGTCATCCGGGAGCACACCCCTGGTGCCTCCTCGACCTTGATCTTGGCCTCCAAGCTGTGAGAGTCCATCTCTGCTCTCTGAGGCCTCTTAGTCTGCGGTGCTTTGTCACGACAGCCATGAGAAACTAACACAAATGCAAAAGGCAGACTTCTGGGCTCAGGCAGCCCAACCTCCACAGAAGGGACTTCTGTAAAGAGGCCCGGATGGATGTGACGCAGACAGTCGCATCTGCCAGTGGCAGGGAATAAGCCTCTTCTTGGCAGGCTGCTCTGGTGCTGTGATCCTTGACCTCGTGGGCAGACCATCCATCCCAGCATCACAGTGACCACAGGGACACAGCCCCTCCCAGCGCAGCGTGGGGCAACCGCTGGTGTACTGCTGTCTCACCTGGGACACCCAAGGCCTCCAGCTGCCTTGTCGACTACACTCCCAATATGGGGAGGCAATTTCTCGATCTGGGGAGCATCTTGAGAAACCAAGCTGTGAACAACCAAATGAACAGGCAAAACAAAGAGCCTGGGGTTCATTCCACTCAACCACCTCCAGCCCAGCTGGTGACCACTAGGCAGAAAAAGAAGGGAATTCGTAGAGAACCAATGTATGGACACCAAGCGGGGGAAGGAGAGGGTGGGATGAATTGGGAGATTGGGACTGACGCCATACACTACTATGTATAAAATAGTAACTAATGAGAACCTACTGCATAGCACAGGGAACTCTACTCAGTGCTCTGTGGTGACCTAAATGGGAAGGAAATCCAAAAAAAGAGGAGCTATACGTATATGTATAGGCTTCCCTGGTGGCTCATAGGTAAAGAATCTGCCTGCAAACCAGGAGATAGGGGTTTGATCCCTGGGTTGGGAAGGTACCCTGGAGGAGGGCATGGCAACCCCCTCCAGTATTCTTGCCTGGAGAATCCCATGGACAGAGGAGCCTGGCAGGCTACAGTCCACGGGGTCTCAAAGAGTCGGACGTGACCGAAGCAACTTGGAACGCGCACACACACACACACACACACGCACATGTATATGTATAGCTGATTCATTTTGTGGTACTGCAGAAACTAACAACATTGTAAAGCAACTATAAGCCAATAAAAATTCATTTAGAAACAAACAGAAAATTAAAAACCCACAAAAAATAAAGAGGGGGATTTGATGAAAATAGTTGATACTAAACACGATGACTGTCATCCTAAGGCATAAACCTATTTTCAATCATGGTGTGAAGTCAGCTTACAGAAGACTTGGAGTAGTCACCATGGGACAGTTTGGGTCCTTCTGCAGGGGACGGTGACAAGCTACCTGCCATGCGTGGGATAGCGGCCACAGCCAGGAGCTGGCAGGCCATTACACACAGTAGTGCTTATTCTTATATCAATGATCTTACAGAACAGGTGCAGAGGGTTGAACAGCACTGCTCAAAGACGTCACCTTGCTTGGAAACAGTCTTTGCAGATGTAGCTAGTTAAGAATCTCCATTATCCTGGACTTAGGGGCAGCCCTAAATCCAATGACAGGTATCCTTAAAGAAAATAGAGGGAGATATTGGACAAACAGGCACAGGGGGAATGCCATGGGAAAACAGAAGCATTCTGAGAGTGGAGAGAGGCAGCCACAAGCCAGGGAATGCCTGGAGCTCCCTACAGCTGAGAGAGGCAGGAAGGACCCTCCCTGGAACCTCCGGAGTGAGCACATCCCCACCCACACCCTGATGTAGGACTTCTGACCTCCAGAGCTATAGGGAAAAGTGAAAGTGAAAGTCACTCACTCATGACCAACTCTTTGTGACCCCATGGACTATACAGTCCATGGAATTCTCCAGACCAGAATACTGGAGTGGGTAGCCGTTCCCTTCTCCAGGGGACCTTTCCAACCTAGGGATTGAACCCAGGTCTCCCGAATTGCGGGCTGATTCTTTACCAGCTGTGGGATGGTACACTGCTGTCATCTTAAGACCCTCACTGGGCTGGTGGTGACTTGTCACAGCAGATCTGCTGTCCTTGGTGATGACTTACCACAACAGACTTTGCTGTCCTCACTCTATAAGGAGGGAAGAGAGCTGATCCCGGCTGCCAGATGCCTGTTAAGTGGCAGAGCCCATGTTCAGATTCAGCTCAGCCCGATTCCAAAACCCATGCTCTTTCCACTCGTCCTTCAATTCCAGCCGAACACCCATCAGGTCACTCGACCAGCAAATAGAGGCACCTGGGACCAGGACTTTCTTAAGAGAATGAGTTTCCCAGACTCCACCTGAGATGCCCCAATGACCCGCCTTTTGCTGGAGCCAAAAGCGGAAGGAACGCTCATACTTTGCACTTTTCTGAGGCGGCCTTTCATCTCCCGCTCTGCGCTCCACCCCAGGCTCCGAGACATGCATAATTCATTCCTGGACACCAATCAACTGCGAGGTACACGGCTGACTGGCAGCGGGAGAGTCCTAACAGAAGGAGGGGGACCCTCAGAGGGATGAACCCTCGCTGAGGGCTGTACTTTATTATTTTCTAATCAAAGCATCCGGATCCGTACCTGCTGTCAAGGTTGGAAAGCGGGGGCGGCAATGCCCCCAAAGCCTCAGAAAGCGGAGAGAAAACAGAGAAGTGGGAACATCTACTCCAGGCTGGGAAGAAGGAGCAGCAGTCATCCCCGAGCCCCTTCCGCACCCGAGCACTGAGCCGAGGCCCCGGAGCAATTAATTTAGGAAATTGTCATCCTAGGCTCTCCAGTTGACTCCAGACCTTGGCGGGGCTCCGACGACCATTTGTTATCATTACACATTGTTATTTAGTCTGATTGCCTGTGATTATTCTGATTATTTCAATTCCATCGGCAGAGGGGGCAGGCAGCTGCAAGTTCCACCGGGATCGGCTCCTTCGTTCCTTCCTTCCTTCCAAGGAGACTTTGAAGGGCTCTTTCCTGGTGTGGTGGCATCAGCTCGAGGTGGGGGGATGGGGTCTGGGTCTCCAGGCCCCACACCTGGGGCCCAGGCCCCCCTTCCCTTGAAGTCCCCATGACCCACCTGCTCTATCTCCTTTGCTTTCCCGCCCCTTCGAGGTGGCATCCTCACCCTCTGGCACACAGATGCACTTGGTCTGAGGCTGGAATCTTTGTGTGTGCACACGTGTGTGCCTGTGTGCACTGCATGCCTGGGCACACGTGTGCCTGCATCTGCCTTAAGATCCACCCCTTCCCTGAGCAGTTCGAGCAGGCCCTCATCCTTCTCGTCAGGCCCTCAGCATCACCCTCTCTGATAGAGTTCAATAATTGCTCTGTTGATTGATTCATTGACCTTGGGCAAACTACTTAAATCCTCAGCGGACTCATCTGCCAGAGGAGAAAACATGTGAGAGGTCCTTTAAAACTCATGAAGCATTGTACAGACGTAAGGATTATCTCTGGAGCTGGGAACAGGAGCAATGGCTAGGTTCAGTGCTTGGGAGACAAGGCCCCTTCTGGGTTTAAACTCGCACGCACATGACTGCCCTGGACACGGTGACTCAGGCACTCAAAGGGCCCATTTGGTCCATGCACTCCACTGTCCTGCAGAGAGTCACAGTGGGCATTGACAGGAAGCCGTGAGTCTCTGCTATTCTCTCTCCCACACTGTTCATACAGATCCCAAGGAAAGACAGCGATCACTTCACTGACCATCCAGAGCTTCAGTCCAGCCTCCAGAGCACCTGGGGGACCATCCAGCATGCTGCAGCCCCGCCTTCTCCCATAATTATATCATCAAGACTGAATCAGCACACGAGCATTACCGAAGTCAGGAGGCCAATTATCCCCCAATCCATTTTGAGTAGGTAAGTCAGGAATTGTTCTTGGTGAGACCTCCTGTGGATGAGGTTGAGCCAACCTGACCTTCAATATGCAAATCTGCTCCAACTGCCCAGAGCACTTAAGGGTTCAGGTCAAAAACTAAAAGACAAACTCTTTGGGGAAGGCTGGGGGGAAGAGTTGGAGGGAATTGTTCACATATTATCCACACATCCGGAGCTCCCTGCAAAGCCTCAGTATTTGTCTGATGACCTACTGCTAATGAATGAATGAATGAGCGAATATACAGACACCTGGGAGTGTGAATAATTGCGGAGAGCAGACAGATACCTGCAGTTTCCAGTCTGTTTTCCCCGTTTCTCCAGCCGTGCTGAGCCCTCTTCCCTTTATCCTCTACAAACTCAGATGCTGTCTCCTGACCCCATCATGCCCTCCTCCCCCAGTCCCGGCCTCCCCACTGCACACAAGTTCCTGGCTAGCAGTGCTGGGTTGATAACCTTTGCTTGTTTAAGACCTCGGTCCCACATCCTATTGCCCCAGGGCCTCTGATGACATTCTTATAACCTAACCACAAGGAGCCCAGAGGACCCCATGGGTCCCACAACCGAGAACACATTTCCTTTTTAACAAAAGCCTCTCACACCTGGCCCGGGGCAGCTGTCCCTGTGGATGGAGACTGCACTGCAGCCCCCCTGGAACCACATTTCAGGACCCGCTCCCCCGCAGTCACATTCTGGAGGCAGTTATGGAACCGGTACGGGGTCTCCAGGCACATGGGACCTGAGGGGCATCTCCCAGAATGTGGCCTCGTAGTAGGGCTTCTGGCAGCAGCTCTGGATCTCAGTGGGGTTGTCTCCAGGTGTGTGGATGGCCTTGGGACCCCCAGTGGCCTCAGCACACCCGATCTACCTGTTCAGGCAACTGGAAACTAGAATACCGTTCAGAGGGACAGTCATCATTCCCATCACTGCCTCAAGTTTTCTTTTTTTCCTACAAGGAAACAACTCATGTAGGAATGGCCTCTGAATTCCAGGACCTTTAGGGGGAAAAAAAAATGCAAGTATTGTCCCTGAGCTGTGCTTTAACTGACAGCGGGTCACAATGTTCCCCTGATGCCTTATGTTGATTCCAACAACAGGAACATTCTCTTGTCTGTGTCTGTGTGCACACATGCAGGGGGAGGCTTAGGGAGGGGCTGCAAAAGGTGAGAGGCTTTTATCTTTAGCTATGTCACTTCTCATCTTGAAACAATTTCAGACTTAAGAGGAAAGGGGCAAGGACAGGACAGATGTCCACATGCCTGTAACCAGAGGCCCCGTGGGGTTTGCCAGTGGTCCCGCCACGATGCAGTCCTGGACCACTTGTCTCATTTGGCTTTGACTCATCTCTAGTTTTCTTCCATTGGGAAAATTCTTCCAGTCTTTCCTCGACTTTCACAAGCTTAGCATTTTTTAAGAAAACAGAATAACTAGGCATTTTGTAGCATGAAGTTTTCATTTGACCAACATCTCCCCCAATTTGTGGGTTCAAGAGGAAATCACAAAGTGAGGCTGTGTGCTCTGTGACTCCTACTGGCATGAGCAGAAGGTCACTGTGTCTCCTCCCTGGTAGGGCAGCAAGGATCACTGGGCCCAGATGGTGTCCACCAAGCATCTCTGCTGCAGTTACTCCCCTACCTTTGTGAAAATCAGCATTTTCTGGGAGACAACCTAAGATATAAAGTCCTGTGGCTCTCCCAACATTCACCCACTCTTTTTATGGCCCATCAATGTTTCCTGTCTGAGTTAATCATCACTATGCACGTGCGAGTTGAGTGCATGCCTAGTGCTCAGTCGTGTCTAATTCTTTGGGACACCTTGGACTATAGCCCACCAGGCTCCTCTGTCCATGGGATTCGCCCGGCACAAATACTGGAGTGGGTTGCCATTTCCTCCTCCAGGGGATCTTCCCAACCCAGGGATCGAACCCGCGTCTCCTGCATCTCCTGCTTTGGCAGGCGGATTCTTTACCACTGAGCCACCTGTAAAGGTAGCAATCATCTAATGCCATTGTTCCTTCTGCCTTTATTAGCTGGCATCCTGCCATCAAGAAGAGGGGCTTTGGGGTTTTCCTAGTGGTACAGTGATTAGGACTCCTCATTTCCAATGGAGAGACCATGAGCTCAGTCCCTGGTTGGGGAACTAAGATCCCACATGCAACATGGCCAATAAATAAACAAACAAATAAATAATTTTAAAAAAATTAAAAAACAAAAGACGGGACCTCTTCATTTCTTTATCCACTCAGGCAGCCCTACTTTATTCATCTGGTTATGCCCCCCTCTCTTGTTTTGTACTTGGAATTATCTCAGGTTTGGTCAGCGGAAGTCCCTTCAGGCTGGCTTCTCCATCTCTGGGACACATCCCCTCAGTTCTAGGAGTACGTTCTTACCCCTAGGTACAAGGGGTTCCAGGTCCGGCTTCTTCCTTCCCTGCCTCAGCCCTGGAATCAGGCATCTCTTCCAGGAGGACTCGCCCCTCAGTGGAGAATGCAGGCTAGGGTCTGGCTGCTCCTGGGCCCCATAGCTGGGGAGACGTCTTGATGATCACAAGGGAAACCGTTGCATCCGCACCAATCTCTCTGCAGGAGGTTAAACAGCCCCCACCATTCCTATCTACCCAGAACCTCAGAATGTGACCTTATTTGAAACAGAGTCTTTGAAGATGTGATTAAGTGGAGGTCACACTGGGCCTAGGGGGGTGCCCTACATCCAGTGACTGGTATTGTTAGGGGAACCACTGACCAAAACCACCTACCCTGGCCAGGTACCATAGTAACCACTTGCTTGAGTCATAACAGGAGGTCCTGGTCAGAAAAGCAGAACTAACCACCAACTGGAACAATTAGAGCAAGGTCCAGAAGAGTGAAGGGGCATCCCAGGTGATGCGGTGGTAAAGATTCCACCTGCCAAGGAGACTCAGGTTTGATCCCTGGGTAGGGAAGATCACTTGGAGAAGGAAACGGCAACCCACTCCAGTATTCTTGTCTGGACAGAGGAGCCTGGTGGGCTACAGTCCATGGGGTCGCAAAAGAGTTGCACATGATTTAACGACTAGAGATGCCAGTCCGTATGTCCTACCAACTTTCCAGAAGCCTCCTCGCCAGAATCCACCAGCAAGTGATGCACATGCCATCAGGAAGGATCCCGAGTCGGAGTGACTGGCCAGAGACAACCCAGAAATGAACCCAATTACCATAAAACCCGAGACTGAGAGCCATGAATAAAGTCTCTTGCTTTGTCATCAGGTGTCTCCTCGGACAATTCATTTCCAAGTGCTAGATAAGAATCCACTCTTGGGTCCCTGAAGGGGTCCCCTTCCTGCAACAATACCCTTCTGAGAAGAGAGACACACAACACACTCGAGGAGATGCTGCCAAATGCAGACAGAGGCAGAGATTATAGGAAAGTGGCCACAAGCCAAGGAACAGCCTGACCCCAGAGCCTTGGAAGAGGCAAAGAAGGACCGTCCCCTAGAACCTCCAGGGGGAGCTTGGCCACGCCCACACCTTGATTTCAGACTTCTAGCCTCCACGACTGGGAAAGAATGAACATCTGCTGCTGTAAGTCCCCCTCCCACCCCGTTTGTGGCACTTTGTTGCAGAAGGCCCAGAAAACCAACACAACCTGAAAACGCAACCCACCCCTGCAGCTAATCCTCAGTTTACCATTCTCATATTCCTGGGAGAAACCTTGCCTGTCTGCCCAGCTCCGTCCCCTGCAGGAGACCGATCTCTCAATCCTACCGGCCACTGCCCTGCTCTGACACCCCCTGGAATGGCCCCAGCCACATGCATTGGCAGAGAGACCACACCTTCTCTGAAGTTGTGGAGTCTGATGGTGATTCTGCAGTTAGAACTCCCAGAATGTCTTCCTGCTCCCAACGCTTCTGATGAAGATCTGGGGCCAGAAGCAGGACGCCCTAGTCCTTACCCTGTAAGTCTTTTTTTTTTTTTTCACTTAAAAAAAAATTACATGTTACAATGCTATTGTCTCAAATCACCCCACCCTCTCCCTTTCCCACTGAGTCCAAACTTCTGTTCCTTATGTCTTGTCTTCTTCGTTGCCCTGCATGAGGGATCATTGGTACCATCTTTCCAGATTCCATACATATGTTTTAATATACCCTATTTGTTTTTCTCTTTCTGACACTTCACTCTGTATAACAGGTTCTAGGTTCATCCACCTCATCAGAACTGACTCAAATGTGTTCCTTCTTATAGCTGAGTAGTATTCCATTGTGTATAGATACCACTACTTTCTTATCCATTCATCTGCTAATGGACAACTAGGTTGCATCCACGTCCAAACATATACATTATTTGCCATATGTAAAATAGATATCCAGTGTAAAATAGATATCCAGGTGCTCTGTGACGACCTGGAGGGATGCAGTGGGTGAGGGAGGTGGGAGCGGGGTACAGGATGGAGGGGACACATGTACATCTATGGCCAATTCATGTTGATGTATGGCAAAACCATCATAATACTGTAAAGTAATTACCCTCAAATTAAAATAAATAATTTAAAAATGATAAAAATACACATAAAATCTGTCTTTATCTTCCTCAAGCATGCGGCTCAGTGGCATTAAGCACATTCACACTGTCCAGAAACCATGCCCACCATCCATCATCAGAACTTTCTCATCTTCTCAAACTAAAATTGTGTCCCCATTAAACACTAACTCCCCTTCTGTCTCCCCCAAGCCCCTAACTCCCACCCTTAATTTCTGTCTCTCTGAGTTCGATGACTCTAGGGGCATCATGTAAGTGGAATCACATAGGATTTGTCTTTTTGTGATTGGCTTACTTCATTAAGCATAGTGTCCTTGGGGTTCATCAGTATTGCAGCAGGCATTCTTCTTTTTATAAGGCTAAATTATATTCCATTGAATGGATGGACTAGTTTGTATATCTGTTCATCCATCCAGGGTCACTTAAGTGGCTTCCACCTTTCAACTGTTCTGAATCATGCTACTGTGAACATATGTGGACAAATATCTCTTGAGTCCCTGCTTTCCATTCTTTGGGGTCTATGGCCCATCATATCCTGTCCACCTTCCAAGATGAGGGCATCTGAGCTCTGCATGGGGAGGCCCAAGCTGGGGGAGGGTCTGTATTAGCAGATCCCTGATCCTAGTAGGTAGGGATTCCCTGGTGGCTCAGACAGCAAATGCAGGAGACCTGGGTTTGATCCCTGGGTCAGGGAGATGCCCTGGAGAAAGGAATGACTCTCCACTCCAGTATTTGTGAGGAGACGACTCACTGGAAAAGACCCTGATAGTGGGAAAGATTGAAGGCAAAGGGAGAAGAGTGCAGCAGAGGATGAAATGGATAGATAGCATCACTGACTCAGTGTACATGAATTTGAGCAAACGCCAGGGGAATGGTGAAGGACAGAGGAGCCCAGAGTGCCTCAGCCCATCGGGTCACAAAGAGTTGGAAACAACAACAACCCCTAGGAGATACTCAGTGGCCAAGGACTCAGGAAGAGATGCTGAACTCTGGTGGAAAAGCAGAAGCAAATGTTCCGTTGACCAAATATACAACTCAGTCAGAGACGAGGGCCACTGCGACCCTCTGTGCCATCAGGAACAGAAGCCACACATACAGAAGAATCTGCTGCCTCCTTCCCATCTTCAGATGGCTTCTTCTTTTAAAAATATGCTCGGAGGGTCATTTCTGTGCAGTGAGAGAACACGGAAAATACCAACAACTCGTGTGAAATACCAGCCAAGATGACTCAGTAGGAAAAAATAAAATGCAAATTGATCTCTGCCTCTCGGGAACTGATTTAAGAATCTGTTCAAAATCAAATTAACTTTTTGACTTATTTCCCCAGAAAGCTCGGCAGGCAGCAATAAGACCTCAGGTGAACACTCTCGCCTGGGAAACACAAGAACACGGGGCGGGGGGGTGGTCACCTGGCTTCCAGGGGGTGTCACCCAGCTGTCGTGTCGAATCCCATGGAGAGAGGAGCCTGGCAGGCTACGGTCAATAGGGTCGCAAAGAGTCAGACACGACTGAAGCAACTTAGCACCCACGCATGCACAGAGCACCACAGGTACAATTACTCTCCATGTTCTACATGGAGGATGGAAAAAGAAAGCTTATCAGGGCTCAGCTCAGATGGGGTTTGGGGCTAGCTAGGGAGGGAGGGTCTCATTCCAGTCTTATTCTGCAGTACTTTCTGTAGACAAGCACAGCAGGGAAGGGAAGGAAGAGATCACTTCCTGCTGCAGGGGATTAGAGAGAGATTTGTGCTTGGGGAACATTTGTGGCCAGAGCCTCTAGAGTAAGATGCCTCCTGCAGGCAGAGGCCAGGCCTGGGAAGGAGGAGGGTCCCTGGAGGCCATGTGCGTAGGTGACTGCAACCTTCAGCCCAGTTAGGGAGCATGCTCTTTCTTCATAGGCAGTAGGGAGCCATTGACGATTTTTGAGCAGGGGAGTGGTAATGTCAGATCTGGCCACTGTGTGCAAGCTATTTTATGAACTGTATGGAATAAGCCCTTTATAGTTCTTCCCATGTGCCAGGCATGTTCTGAGCCCTTTACAAGTATTGATTCCTTTTGCCCTCACAGCACTACGAAGCAGGCATTTTTCATATCCCCATTCCACAGGTGAGAAACGTGAGGTGCAGAGCAGTCAGGCAATGACAGTAAGGACCTGGCAGAGCTGGTTTTTGGACTTGAGGAGACTTGGCCGTCTTCTCCTAAGCCTGGTCCCCTGGATTGGCCAGGGGTGGCCGGGATAGAGGATAGAGAATTAGGACCTTCAGGAGACAGCCGGGGCAGAGCCGGCTGCTGACCCAGACACGCAAGGATGGGTGGCCCCCAACACATCATGCCTGCCCTTGAGTACTTCCCAGCTTATCTACAGGTGGTGGGGGGCGGGGGGCGGGGTGACAGACTCCTCTAAGACAGAGCCCCAACCCTGGGACCCTGTGTGCCTCACACCATCCCTCCCACTCCCAGAAGAGAGAGTCAGGATGAGAGACAGGTTGCCATCCAGTTTGAAGTGATCTGAACCCAAATGGCTCTTCTCAGCTTCTCCGTCTAGCAGTGAGGACCCCTGGATCCTGCTGAAAGCCTTTGGGGAGGCCCCCACCTCTACTGACTAGCTGAGCCCCCGTCCAGGTACCCAGCAAACACGGGTGGAGGTTCAGATAGCAGACATGGACCAGTCGACCTGTGATGGGGACACAGGAAGGTAGAGGAGGCACCCTCGTGGGCTCTGGGAGCAGAGGAAGCCCCTGGACCTTGGAACCTCTGCAGAAGGAGGTGAGAAAGCTGCCCCATGCTGGCCCTTCCCTGGGGGTGCCTCTCTTCTTCCTTCCAAGAATGTTCACAGAAAGCTCACTCATCATACGGGGGGCATCAGTCCTGTGGGTCCGTCTGCCAGGAGGGACAGGGACTGAGACCACATGCACTGGGGCTGTCTTTGGTTCTGTCTGCCTGAGGATGTGCAGCTGGTCCCTGGGCAGCTAGGGAAAGGGTCTGCATTTCCCAAAGCTGCTACGGGGTGCTGCAGTGTTGCGGTGTGGGGGCTTTCCTGCTCCTCTCCTGCACCGTTGCCCCCTCCCATTCTTCAGATGCTTTAAGCATCTTCGCTGGGACTTCCTGGGGCCACACCTCTGGGAGAAGCAAGGGCTCTAGCCTTCTAGAAGCTGGGCT